>NW_028246903.1:762500-2099109 GCF_964263255.1 Lissotriton vulgaris | reverse complement strand
TCCACGCAAGATGTGCTCTGCTGCATTCTTTACCCTGCCCCGTCCAGCCCTCCGTCCCGTTGTCCAGGCTTTTTACTCCCCCCTCTCTCCCATTGTCTGTGCCTTTCACTCCTCCCTCCCTCCTGTTGTCCGTGCATTGTCCATGGCTTTTTCTCCCCCCTGCCCTCCCTGCCGTTGTCCATGCCTTTCACTTCTCCACTCTCCCTCCTGTTGTCCATGCCTTTCACTCCCCCGCCCCCTCCTGTTGTCCGTGCCTTTCACTCCCCCGCCCCCTCCCATTGTCTGAACCGTTCCCTCCCCCGCCCTCCCTCCCGTTATCTGTGCCTTTCACTTCCTCATCCCCAGTTGTCCATGCCTTTCACTACCCCGTCCCCTCCCATTGTCCGTGATGCCTCTCCCCTACCGTTGATCGTGATGCCTTCCCCCCCTGCCATTGTCCGTGATGCCTCCCATTTGTAATGCAATAGGTCTCGCGTAAATACGTGACCTATTGCCCTCCAAATACTTGTATTAAAGAGTTTGCGTCCTGTTTACACGTGGCTATGCCCTGCTCACAGCGGCAGATACACAACCAGAGGGCTTTAAAGCGCAATACAAGGTCACCAGTTACATTATTTAAGGGCATATTTCTTTGTAACAAAGACATGTGGGCATTAAATGGTTTCAAAGTCGTTTGATTTTTTGCTTATGTACTTAAAAATTAACTCTTATTAAGAAGTGTATACTGCCGTAAACTTCAATGACTTACACCCTTTTTGAGAAATTGCGTGTAGCTGTGCAAGCATCACTTTATATTTAGCATGCAGCACATTAGAACAGCTTTGTACAAATTCAGTTCGATAAGAAATTTTCAACTTCTTTTTTCACAGACAGCTGCAAATTCATAGTACAAAACAACCATTTGAGTCTTGGCGTCACTTTCACATATAGTGATCTGGGGCAGTTCACAGTCCTTAGGGTCCATTAACTTTGTCGACTTCAGAATTCTTTATGGCACAAGATAACATCTTTGAGATTAAAGCGCCAAGCAGCCTGGCTGCTACATTCTTGCAACAGAGTTTTGTTTCAGTCTTCTCAACTTGAGGTGGTAACTCTATGATCTATTAAAACACGAATGTACGGTGTGATCTTGTGTAAACATGAAAGAAATTAACATTTTAAATTCTTTTTAAAAGAATTAAATTTATTTGTTTGTTTTCAGTATCTGCTTTGCATTCTGGGATCCGTGTAGGTTTGTGGTCTACACACATTCTTGGGTGGGCTTTCAACAAGCATTTGCAATGCAATAGGTCTCGCATTTGCGAGACTTTGAGCTACTGGCATTGTAAATGACAAACCCTTTATCTATGTGTTCGTTTTGAAAATAGACAAATATCAATCAAGCATGGTAATTTGTATAGCGCCCTACTCACCCGCAAGGGTCTCAAGACGCTGGGGGGGAGGGGTCCGCTACTGCTCGAAGAGCCAGGTCTTGAGGAGCTTCCTGAAGGAGAGGTGATCCTGGGTCAGTCAGAGGTGGATGGGGAGGGAGTTCCATGTCTTGGCTGCCAGGTAGGAGAAGGATCTTCCCGCGGCGGTGGCCTTGCGGATGCGTGGTACGGTGGCGAGGGCTTGGCTGGTCGATCGTAGCTGGCGGGTGGGCGCGTAGAAGGTCAGACGGCTGTTGAGGTACTTGGGGCCCAGGTCGTGAAGGGCCTTGTGTGCGTGGGTGAGGAGCCTGAACGTGATTCTCTTGCTGACGGGGAGCCAGTGCAGGTCTCTCAGGTGGCCGGAGATGTGCCTGTGTCGGGGGATGTCCAGGACGAGTCGTGCGGAGGCGTTCTGGATGCGCTGGAGCCTTTTCTGAAGTTTGGCTGTGGTTCCGGAGTAGAGGGTGTTTCCGTAGTCCAGTCGGCTGGTGACGAGTGCTTGTGTGACCGTCTTCCTGGTTTCAGTGGGGATCCATCGGAAGATCTTGCGGAGCATGCGCAGGGTGTTGAAGCATGATGATGAGATGGCGTTGACTTGTCTGGTCATCGAGAGGGAGGAGTCCAGGATGAAGTCCAGGTTGCGTGCGTGGTCCGTTGGTTTGGAAGTGGTGCCCAGGGCAGGGGGCCACCAGGAGTCGTCCCAGGCATAGGGCGATGTTCCCAGGATGAGGACTTCCGTCTTGTCTGAGTTCAGTTTCAGGCGGCTGTTCTTCATCCACACTGCGACGTCTTTCATCCACACGGCGACGTCTTTCATCCCTTCGTGAAGGCAGGTTTTGGCAGTGGCGGGGTCGTTGGTGAGGGAGAGGATTAGCTGGGTGTCGTCGGCGTAGGAAATGATGTTGAGGTTGTGTTTGCGTGCGATGGCTGCAAAAGGGCTCATGTAGACATTGAAGAGGGTTGGGCTGAGTGATGATCATTGTCATTTACAATGGCAGTAGCTCAAATTTTTTTAAATGTGAGAACCTATTGCATTGCAAATGCTTGTTTTGTTACTGGGGGATGATTCTGCAGCACTGCCGCAAAATCAGTCCCCAGTTACAAAACCAGCCTCCCACCCCTCCAGCCTCTCGTCCCATGCCCGGTATGGCCAGTCTGACCTTGCTGCCGGACCTATTTGTTTTCACAGCCAGACCCTGGATGGGGACTGAAAGGGGCTCTGGTGTTGGGGGTCACAGAACTTGTGCTGCTTATATGCATTTTTTTCCCAAAAAGGTCAACAGTATGGGGCAGATTTACAAGCCCCTTGTGCCTCTTTTATGCTGCCATTGCATCACTTTTGTGACGCAGCGGCGGCGCAAAAGATGCACCGTGGTGCGGTGTATTTACAACTTGACGCATCTGGTGCGTCACGTTGTAAAGCCCTGTGCCAGAAGTAGGCATTCCTGCGCAGGGGGGGGGCGTTCCGGCGCAGCAACGCCTCCCAAAAGTGGCTGAGTGAAATCTACAAGATTTCACTCAGTCACTTTTGAGCCCATGCTGCGTCAAAACCCTGCGCCTGCTTGAAGCAGGCATAAGGATTGACGCTGCATTGTACAGATAGGGCCACCCCAGAGCATTGCTAGAGCTGCGTCGTGCTTGCGACGCAACTCCAGCAATTCGCCGCCTTTACGGCACAGATGCGTCAAGCATCTGTGCTGTTTTTCGCATCCATGGCGGCGGAGCCGTGGCGCACAATACCTGCTGCATCCCTTCTGATATGCAGGGATGCGCCAGTTATTGTGAATCTGCTCCTATGTTTATAAAAGACCACATCATTGAACACTAACTGAGCAGCCATACACATTAAATCTAGTAACATAAGACACATTAAATAAAATAACAAGACAAAAATCAGGATAAGACATTAAACGTTTGTAAAAAAAAAATGCACCAAGGTATTCTTTAATTTCCCCACCTTACGTGATGTTTATTTACGAGCGAGCATGGAGTTCAGAGGCAGTCCAGGTTCCTCTTGCAGACCCCAGTGCGGAGAAGAGAGCAGAGCTGTAAAGGAGGGGCTGGGGATCTCTGGGCAGGCACGCAGAACAATATCCAGGAGAGGCTGGTGGGGGTGGGTCAGCTGGGGGCCTGCCTTCCTCCTATTTTCCAGTTCTGGCTGGGTGGAGAGCAAATTTGCAGCCAGCCAGCTGATTCCTCACGGAATTCCATTTCTTCTTTTTCAGGAGGTGGTGTCCGTCAGTCTGGGTGTGCCCGAAAATAAAGAGCATATTAGGTCAGGGTGGGGCCACCAAAGTTTCCTGATGGGAATATTGTTTTAGTCACAGTGCGGGCAGCCAGGTAGCATCGGCAGTAAATGAGCTGTGAATCACTGCACCATTAGAGCCATCAGAGGTAGTAGATTTATATAGCGCGAGCTCGACCCAAAGGTATTAGAGCTCTTTACATAAGCACCAGTTATGTTACACAAGGACACATTAAACATGTTGGTAGGTGCAGGGAGATTGAGTGATTTGGCCAGATTCACAAGATGTGGCGTCGACCCCGAGGCTTGAGCCTTGGTTTCCCAGCTCCAAGGTCGGCAGTCTAACCGTAAGACCACATCCTCTCTCTAACTGATGATAAAACCTTTGATGGGAAACATGAGAGGAAGAGAGATATCTGTTTAAAGGCTACAGACTTGCCTTCATAGTAATGCGTTTTACAAATCCAGCTAACATAACATCTCATTGATTGATACCACGGTCAAAGTCCTGGGGAGGGTTATATATAACACAATTAAGGAGTGGACACCAGCTGACTCAGTCTTATACCATGCCAGTTTGGATTTACAAATAAAGTGGTGCCAATTGAGCAGTGTCTGAATCTGAACTTACTTCTCTGCAAATACATTGTCCCTAAACAAGCCCCATTCTATCTGGCGTTAACGGATTTGTCAGCTTTTGTTTTTTTTTAATTTCAAGTGTTTTTATTAAAATATAAAATGTGCATATCAGAAGTTATATATACAGTACATAGTAATACGGCGCCGTTGACTTAAGAGAAGAGGAAAGAAGAAAGAGAGTGGGGGGGGGGTTGATGGGTGACTAATCTGAGACTGGGGCTTCCAGGTGTTTGTCGAGGAGTTCCCACATTCCCTCCTTAGACTTGTGCTCCTTTGAGAATTTGCTGGTGATATTGTCCACTCCCCTGAGAAATGTGACCCAGTTCATCCAAGTTTTAAAGCACAAGGTCACTTTTTGTTCTAGTTGCACATGGATATGAAGGCTAGAATTAAAATCATCAGACAAGGTGAGGCGTCTGATGACACTGATGTCTGTCATGGCACGAGACAAGGGTGTGTTTTGGCTCCCCTTTAATTTATTTTATATATTAATGAACTTCACCCCTTTTTAACTACAATTACCTCCAATGTACCCAAAATGAAAGGAATGCTGTTACCTACTTTTTTGTATGCCGATGACGTAGTGCTTATGGCGCACACCCCAGAGGCGCTGCATCTCCTTGTACTTCGTTTTGTGTACTTCATGGCCAACTTAGATTTACGTGCACATTTTACCAAATCACACATTATGGCATGTGGCCTCAAGCATAAAGAGCTTTCCAACCTTTCGGTGGGTTCTATTTATGTGAGCAGCATGAGTATCTTCTCTTATTCAGGCATAACTTTCTCTTCTACTGGGTCCTGAGTACTTAACATTGTGCAGCATAGAGCAAAACTGTCCAGTGCAATTGGCTAGTTGTGCAGGCTCCACCAACCAATAGGTGGTGGATCACTCATCACATTATTGCACATCCACAATGCATTTTTAGTATACTGTAGTGCGAAAGTTTGGGGGATTTATAAATTTGAGGCTATCCGGAGGTTAACATTTTTTTTTTCTTAGGAGACTTTTCTCTGGTCCCATCTCATCTTCCAGTTTTATAGTCTGCTTACCTAGAAGATCTTTTTAGTGCCCGCCAGGCGCTATTGTGGTTAGCACTATGGAAAAAGGATGAAGCTAGTCTGTCAAGCAGTGGCGTAGGAAGGGTGTGCGGTGGGTGCGGGCCGGCTCGGGTGTCATCCCTGAGGGGGGTGACAAAATGGCAAAAATATGTGTTTTAAACACATATTTCTGCCATTTTGTCAAGCCGGGGATGACCAGAAATTTTCCGCCCCGGGAACCACCTGACCTTGGTACGCCACTGCAGTCTAGAGATATTGAAACTGAAATGCCTGACATGCGAGATAGAGGCATGCACATCCGTTGGTTAGCTTATTTTAAATCTGAATACACCAAAAATCAGCCTTCAGGGAGCCTTTGGGAGCCTGAAACGTAATACTATAAGTATAAAAAATTGTTCAGGGGGCGTACGTTGAAGTGTCAAGATGGCGGTCGCACTCAGAGTGCTCCGGACCCCTACGTCATCCGCTTCAATCCTCACCACCTTTGGCTGCCATCCAACCCTTGAACATGGTCACAGGTATCCCCTGTGGCTGGTGCTGTGCAGCGACGATACAAACGGCTGTCCTACCGAGAGCAGATCCCGCTCGAACGCCTGAAACCCGAAGCCCGTGGGCTGCAAGATGGTGGCTCCCACCGACCGGGACCTGGGGCTCTGGTGAGTCCTGACTGCCGGGCGCTTGCCAGCTGCGTGGTTCCTGTTGCTACTGGAGTCCCTGCGCACCAACTGATTTTGCCTTTGTGCGGAGATTGAGGAGGTGGCGAGATCCCTAGCTGCTCTGGTTCCCGGCCGGCCTGCCACACAGTGACCACCCTCACTACCTGAGATGAGGCCTCATCTGTCCTGCCTGCACCCTGGGACCGAAGCGGACTCCCGCGCCGCGTGAGCACCACCCGCCTGGTGACTGAAGCGGAGACTGGGGGCTCTGCTGCCGTCTCGGGTAGCAGGGGGAGGCATGTGGCTTCGGCCTCCCCCATGCCCCCCCCCCCTCCTCCAAGGGCTGAGCTGCACCGGCGGGGGAAGATCCACGTGCTGCCAGAACAAAGTGCTGCAGCCTGGGGCTGCTCCGCACGGTCCCCCGGTGCAGGTGAGGCATGAATTGAGATGGTACCGCGGCAGGTGTGCGGGGACCCTCCCTTGCCTGTCCTCACTGAGCTGATGCAGCGCTGGCTCGGGGGTTGAGGCTCTTACTGGCAGGGGGCTTGTGGTGGACCGATCGGCTGCAAGATTCGAGCAGCGGGAGCTTCTGAAGGGACTCCCCGCCCCGTGCTCCTCTTGCCCTTCGGCCTCCACACATGTTCAACAACCGGGACTGGTCGGCTGCTTGGGTCGAGCAGCAAACTCATCGGGGGGGTTCCCCGGATCCCACCTGCCCTTCTTCTCTTCTGCCCGTCTCCCCCTCTGAGCTGAGGCCAGGCCATTCGGCTGTGAGAGTCGTGCAGTGGGGCCCTCGAGGAGGGCCGTGTCGCACTGCGGCCCCCGGGGGAAGCGAAGGTCGCAGACCAGTCTTCCCCCAGGGTTTTCGCGCAATGCGGAAGGACAAGGTGGAGGGCGGGACTACAGGGGTTAAAGGAAGGAGTGGGATGGGGGAGGGCATATAAGGTGTCAGGAGAGGAAGATCCGGCCTCTTCCTGACACCTGAGCACCACCGGGAGGGTGTTGTTAATTTTGTGGTTGAGCTGTAGGGTATTTTGAGGGGGGGGGCGATTTGTCCATCGGCTGCCCGGATGGCTTTAATATTCCAATGTGGGGCTATGTGGAGATGCCCTGGGAGTCTTTCGGCATGGCTGGGGTTTTCGCCCCGAGGAGGCGGCGGAGCTTGGACTGGCCGGGTGGAGAGGCCGTGGCGGGCGTGTCCAGCAGGCGCAGCCCCTGGCCTGGAAGGGTTTTTTTCCCCCAAATAGTAAGTGTAGCGCGTTTGGGGGATCGGCCGGTTGCGGCAGCGGGGTCTTGCCTGTGAAGTGCCTACTGCGGTGCCCGTCGGGGCTGGCTGTTGGAGGGGGGACACCCTGTCGGGAGCGGGCGGGGCTCTGCGCCGCCCGCGTCTGGGTTTTCTTCCTCTGAGGCTTTCCCTGGTTCTGGGTGCGCTGCCGGTCTCCGCGAGGGGTGGGGGGGGGGGGCTTTTATGTGGCCGGTGCGAGGCTGATGGGGGCCCCGCAGCGGGGGTGGGGAGGGGGGGTGTCCTGGCTTTGCCTGCGGTCCCGAGGGGGGGCTTGCTGGGGTGCCTGGGGGGGGGGCTGGATCCGGCCCCAGTTTGTTCGGGGGGTGGGGTTTTCGGGCATAGCTGCTTCTGGCCTTTCAGTGGCTCCCCTTCCTTTGGCAGACAGGCGGGCCTCAGTTTTGGCAGACATTTCGGAACAGGGGTCGGGCAGTGGGGCGGGGCGTCGCGTGTTACGACGTCGCCCGGAGCTGGCTGCGGTCTCGCTGGTCCTCTCTGCCTCTCCCCCCCCCTGTTTTATCTGCAGCATGGGGGGGGCGTGGGCCGCCTTTACGGGGAGCCTGCGCTAGTCGGGTTGGGCACTGGGTAATGCTGATGGCTGGGGGGGGCCGGGACCGGGCCCCTGGGGAGTTGGTAGGCGGCAATGTGTGGGGTATCAGGGTCACGTGTGAGGGACGGCCATGACGGCACGAGGCCCGGTGGTGTTTGGGCTCACCTGGTTTTGGCGACCCGGTGGGGGAGGCGAACTGAGGATGGCGGTCCAGCTCGGCAGCAGGTGTGACACCAGTGGGGCGCACTACGGCCTCCTAACGCTGGTCCGAAGCAGTAGGGGGTCCGCGGCGGCCTGCCCTCCGTCGGGGGATTCGCGCAGCGTCCAATGCAACGTTTTTATCCAAGCAATGTTTACTTATGTATGGTGTGACCTGTTCAGGCTGTGCGGTGTGAGAGTCGGTGTGTGTGATAGCAGTGCTGGGTGTCGGTGGGTGTGATGGTGAAGGGAGTTGTGGGCGTTGGGGGCTCTGTGGGAGTTGTGTGGCGGGAATGTTTGGTCGATTGGAAGTTTGTGTAAGCAGGGCTGGGGGCCGTTTGGTGGTTTCGGGAAGGTAAATGGTGGCTGGACGGTTTCTTTATGGTTGCGGGGGTCAAGGGCGGCCGTGGTAGGATCCGCGGGCACAGCCGAGATGGGCATGGCGCCCAGGAGCAGAGGGGCGTTGTGCTGGGGCAACTTTAGGTACACGTTTGTGGCTGGGGCCTGGGGATAAGGTACGATACGCGGGGACCATGGCGCCTCTGATGCGGGGCGCTGCAGGAGTGGGGGTGTCCTGGGGGATACCAGTACTGCTCCTGGATGAAGTAATGACGGGACCCAGGTGGGTGGCGAGCTTCACAGTGGATATTACAACAGCGGGGTTGACAGGGATGGCCGGTCGGCTCCCATTTAGTAATTTGGTGACATGGCATTTGGTTTTTTCGGATTGGTAGTGGCTCTGGGGTGGATGTTTATACCCCGGGGAGTCCTCCACGGGATACAACGCTGCCCTCCCCGTGACGGGCGGGCCGGCGTGGCGGCGTCACGTGGGCGCCAGAGCGGAGTGGAGAAGGTAGAGGCTGGGGCTAGATGCTCCTGGAGTGTTGGCCAGGTTTGGGTGTACCATGTAGGTGGGGGACTGCTGCACATCTTGACTTAGCGGATGCGCAAAAGGGGGTGTGGTCGGGGGGGGGCTGCTCACGCACGGGCAGGGGGATGGTTGTGCAGGGCTATGCCGGAGGTTCAGAGGTTTTCGTTTCAGGATTTGGTGGTATGGCATTTGTGCTTTCCTAACTGCTGACGTATTCTGAAATATTTATGTAGTTCCTTTTGTGGTTGAGATAAAACCTGACATCCCACAACTTTCCTTTCAACTCAGTGCAGTCTAGCAAGATTATAAGAGAATTACCTTTTCAAAAGTCTCTACCTTTGCAGTGAGATAATGAAAAGTAAACACAAGGGTACTTGTTAAAAGGATACGAACCACACCGCGAGAATTTTGACCTCTATCATAGCCTGGCATTTCACCTTTGTCTTTCAAGACACAGCAACTGTGACATGATAAGACCAAAATATAATGGCATCTTTATTGATCATTCAGATTCTGATCTCCAACATGTTTCTTTTGGAGTTGCTGCCCCAGTTTCCGGTGGCAATACATCCATGTGAGTTTCACAAATCGTAAAGCGTGCATTCGGATTCCAAGTAAGTCTATATTCTGAGACATGGGTTGTGTGAGAGTACTGGACCAGAATAAGGTGCAGTGTGAATAGAGTCCAGAAAACCCGGAGGTATAACGGAGGTTAAAGCCAGGTGTAACCGTACTCTCTAAAGTTGTAGCTTGGTCGAGCAGTAAGGCAGTACCAGGGGACAGTGTAAGCATGTGTTGTGCACAATCAGTCAGCAAAATGTTTCGCATACAGACTGAACTCCAGGCCAATTGTTTTTATATAAAAAAATAGAGTTGTTTTCTTTCTAGACCCAACTGGTATCACAAATATACTGTTCACAATCTGGGAGGTCTCAGATGAGTTATTTGCAGTAAGCCAATAAACTTTGTAAAGACAATAGGTACAGGGGTTGGAGTAGGCAACACAATTCTATACGCAATTTAGCATTGGGCTCAATGGATTTCCTTATATACACACAGTTGATTACTTTGTAGATTATTTTTGGTAATTCCAGAACTGGCTCCAGGGTTGCATATCTCGGGACTATAGAAGTTAGTCTGTGCGAATTGTAAGAGTGTCTTGTACTTATTTATTTATTTATTTATTTATTTTTAAGATTTATAAAGCGCGACGTCTGCCCATGGGCGTCTTGGCGCTGTGACTCATTATGGCCTAGGCTCAGTATATATTTTAATTTTAACTGTGCAGGAAAGTGAGGGTATTATTGGTTAAAAAGCCACGTCTTTAACCGTTTCCTAAACTGTAGCAGTGTGGGAGAGGATCTGATTTCCAGTGGGAGTGTATTCCAGAGTCTGGCTGCGGCGATGGTAAAAGATCTGTCTCCCCAAGTAACAGTCTTTGTTCTCGGTACAGTGAGGAGGAGAGCATTTACTGACCTTAGTTGTCTAGAGGGGCGGTAGAGTATAAGCTTCTCCTTCAGGAACTTTGGCCCTTGGTGACGAATGGCTTTGAATGTGATACACAAAGTTTTAAACTTGATTCTATTCGTCACCGTCAGCCAATGATAGCTCCTGATAGTCTGTTTGATTGGTTGAAATTTAGGGGTACCAGACAGCAGCCTCGCAGCCGCATTCTGGACCATTTGCATTTTAGCCACAACCCGGGCCTGAGCATTCAAGAACAGGCCATTGCAATAATCTAAGGCGGACAGTACTAGTGAGCTCACCACTGTTTTTCCTCCTTTGTCTGAAAGAAATGGTATAATTTTTCTAAGGAGTTTGAGCTTGAAAAAAGCTGTAGAGGCTACTTGATTGGCGTGTTGGACAAAGTTGAGTTTCTCATCAAAAATCACACCTAGATTTCTGACTTTCTGCACCGGGGATGGCAGTGCCCCTAGCAACGGGGGCCACCATATTGAGGACCAGATCGGGAAAAGTTTTCCAAAAATGATCACCTCAGTTTTTTCTGAGTTCAGTCTTAGGCAATTACACCCCATCCATTCCTTGATGGCCAGCATGCCTTCTTGAAACCTGGCTGCCACCTCCTCGCCGTCGTCATTGATGGCCAGGACCAGCTGAGTATCATCCGCGTAGGTGGTAAGGCTCATCCGGTAGGTGTTGATGACCTTAGCTAAGTCCGCCACATAAATGTTAAAAAGGGTCGGACTTAGGGATGAGCCTTGTGGCACACCACATGGGAGAGCCAGGTTTGTTGATCGAAAAGGCCCCATTGTTACTGCCTGTGTTCTTCCTGAAAGGAAGGAAGCGAGCAGAGCCCTGGCCACGGCCTGGACGCCCAGCTTCTCGACACGGTCAATCAATATAGAATGATTGACCGTGTCGAAGGCCGCCGATAGATCCAGCATGATTAGGACCGCCGTGCCACCTTGATCTTTAATGGCCCTGATATCATCAGCTGCCTTGATGAGCGCAGTTTCGGTTCCATGTAGTTTCCGAAAACCAAACTGCGACTCATCCAGCAGGTCATTTTGATCAATATATTCCGAAAGCTGGGCATTCATGACCTTTTCCACCACTTTCGCTACAAAGGGAAGACTTGCAATAGGTCTATAGTTTTTTAATAGCTCTTTATCTAGGCCTGGTTTCTTCAATAGTGGTTTTAATAGTGTGGTCTTCAGTTTATCCGGAAAGACACCCGAGGTGAACATATTGTTACAAATTTGCTTTACAAATGCACCGATCAGGTCCATGACTGGAGGAAAAATCTTAGGTGGACAAGTGTCTAGAGCGGAACCTGTTTTAACAGATTTAATCAAATCTATTATTTGATCCTCTGTTGCCTCTTTAAATTGGGTGAGTGAACATGTAGTTTGTTTATCAATTATCGTAGGTGCCGAATTGCTTGACGGGTTGATCGTAGAAAACTCGGCATAGATATCGTTCACTTTGGAGTAGAAAAAGTTTGCTAAGGCGTCACAGAAAGTCTGTGAGGGGGGAGGGGTCAGGTCAGGTTGATTTCCAGTTAAAGATTTCACTACCTCATATAGTTGTTTGCTGGAATTTTTCGCGCCATTAATTTGTTCCTCATAAAAGGTTTTCTTAGCCTCCAAGATCATATTTTTGTATAATGCCAGTGTCTGTTTATATAGTGTTCTTGAATCATTATCGTAGTTTTCACGCCATTTCCTCTCGACACTCCTACAAACCTGTTTCTGTTTTCTCAAAGATTCCGAAAACCAAGGGGCTGAGGGCGTCCTCCGGTTTTTAGATATGGTTTTTAGTGGCACCGAGGTTTCTACTGCTAAAGTTAGCCAATCTGAGAATTGCTGCACAGCTACGTTGGAATCCTCAGAAATGGATGGCCAGGTATCGGCTAGCGATGTTCTCAACATCTTTGTATCCACGTCCTTCCAAACTCTGAAAGGTTCTGAAGGTAGGGTGTTCTGATTAGTTTTAATGGCCTTGTTTATGCTAAAGCTACTCACAATAGCAAAATGGTCGGTCCAGGTTAGGGGTAATATTTCTTTTATAGTTATATTATTTATATTCGTAAAGATCCCATCTAGGGTGTGACCGGCCTCATGTGTCGGTGCCGTCACCAATTGGGATAAACCCATGGTAGCAAGATCAGCCACCAGTGACGAGGTGTCAGAGTCATCGGATTTTTCCAGATGGAAATTTAGATCCCCCAGTACCATAAAGGTATCTTTGATTGCTAGAGGTTCCATCCAGGAGAGTAGAGAGGCCAAAAAATCTGCTCGTGCTCCAGGAGGTCTATATATGAGTACTCCTTGAAGGTTGTATGAAGGAGAAGGCTTAATTGCAAAGTGTAGGGCTTCGCAAGTATTAGATGATATTGGCGAGACTCGAACTGAGTAGTTGTTCCTCGTAATGATTGCCAGGCCCCCTCCTTTTTTATTTCCTTGTCTATCCTGTCGATATACAGAATAACCACTAGGTACCGCTATCACTAAATCCGGCCCGGATGAGTCATCCATCCATGTTTCGGTAATAAAAAGCAGATCTAAGCTTTTATCGGTAATTAGATCAGAGATTTCTTGCCTATGCTTTCCTACAGAGCGGGCATTTATAAGTGCGATGGTAATTTCACTGGTCTTGCTTTTGGGAGATTTAGTTGGTGTACCTCTCCTATTATTAAACGGTATTTTGGTTTTACATCCCGGACAAAAGGTACTTACATCGTGGATGTTATCAGGGCTGTGTTGGACGCAGTCTGATCCTTCCATAGGTCTAAGCCGGTATAAGTCGGCCGCGGAGTATCTGCTTCCATCTGGCTCGATTGGACCAGGGGTTATGGCGCTGGGCGCGGGCCCGGCGCGGACGGGCGCAGACGGGCTTGCCTTTGGCGCGCCTTCGGCGCGCCGCCGGCGCGCCCGCTGCGCCCGCCCGCTGCGCGGACGTACTGCCACTCTGTTTTTGTCCAGTGCTGAAGGGGGGGGCGGGTCCAGCTACTGTGACGCTACCCTTCGTTCTCTCGGCGCCAGCACGCAGTCTGCTGCGCTGAGAACAGCGTGGGGAGTCAGCGAAGTCCTAACAATCAGGCTCGCATTTTAAAATTAGTACAAAAGTTGTAAAGGAAATGCCACAAACATAAATGAATGCACACTTTTAAAATATCACACTTCAGCCCCCGACTTCCGCCTCAGGGGTAGACCATAACAAAGTCAGCGCGCTTTGTACATGATTCTGGGAGTCTTGCCGGGTCTGCTCTCTGTTTGACGCTGGCAGCGATTTTCATACCTGCTTCCTTATGTTATGTGAATAAGCCGTGAGGGGGCTGGGAGATCACCATGTATTTCTTGTGGGACTACTTCTTCTTTTCTACCAAGGGGTCAGGAGGTAAGACAGGAACCAGGTTTGGCGCCTGGAGGAGTAGGGGGGGGGAGGGGGGTTCTCCCAGCGGGTGATCAACACAAGAGGTGCGCTAGCGGGGGTGTGGACGTTTTTGGGGCAGGTTCCCCGATGATTGGGTGGTGGACGGTAGGAGACTGGGGCGAAGGACATTGGAAGGTGTTGGTGCCATTACGTTTGCCATACGGCGCAGGGGGTGTACGGTTGCCTTGATTTGGGGACACATGCAGGGGGGTGGTTGCTGGGATGTGTCAGGCTGGCAATATCCTGAGGTGCTTGGCAGGGAAGGTGTTTCCTAGGAACGGAACAAGGGGCGTCCTGGTCGGGCGCAGGGTTTGTGCTTGGGGGAGACAGTTTGGTCGGCTGAGGATTTGGAGGTCCAAGACATGACGCTTTGGGTGATGGGGACGGTCCGGTGTGACTTGATGGTGGGGGCCTTTGGTCAAAGGGAGCCGCCTGTCATGGTCCAGGAATGGTGGGCACTGTTGCTCATGTACATGGGGGTGATGGTACAGGCAGTGGATGGTCGTCCACGGGCGGGGGGGGGGGACGCATAGCATGGCCAGGATTGGCCAGAGACCATTTTGGGTATGGAATGCAGGCACGGATTGGTGAATGATCGTTCACTGAGTGTGGTGGGAGCCACAGTAAATTATCCGACGCATGGGGAGATAAGAGATGAGGTGTGCATGACCGTGCAGGATTTCGGTTATTAACAAAGATCGATTGGGTTTGATTGGGGATTCCTTTTTGGACCGCGAGCGGTCTACGGATGCCATTGTTTGCCGAGGGAGGCAAAGGATGGGGGGTATGGGGTTGATGGTCGTTCACCTCGGAAATAGTGAGGGGGCACCTTGGGTGCCTGATGTATGGCACGGACTGGTGGTGGTTTTTGTGAGCCAAGGACGCGTGGTGGACGGTCGTTCACCACGAGGGGGGGAAATGTACGACTCGCGTAGATATACAGGATGACGTGAGGGAAACAGGCGGGGTTTTTTTATGCTTACCTACATACACAGTTGTTTTCATTGGCATCACTTGTACATCTGATGTTCGCGTCACACTCTTGAATGCTTCTTTGTCTTCATGAGCTTGTAGGGCTACTCCTTCTGTACAGAAGGGATGCACTTACATATGGGGGGAACATATGATTGCATGTTCCTTGGCTTTTGGGGGGGGCTCCTTTTATGGGCCAGGGGCGGTCAGAATAGTTCATTGGCTGCCGGAGGGGTAATGGATGGTGGCACCAGGGGTGGCTGGTCGTCCACCTCGGAAAGGGGGGCACATTGGATGGACAATGAGTGGTCCGGAGCGGTCGCTTGTCCTGCTGGACATGAGTACGGGTGGTGGAAGCAGGCCTGGTGGTGGATGGCCGTTCGCCACGGGGGGGGCGGGGTGGACAGTTTTCGGTGCACAGGATTGGGACCGGACATGTGGCTGGTCTATTTGGGAATTGGTCCAGGTGGTGGATGGCTGTTCACTGAGTTGTGGGGGGTGCCGTTTTTCCGGCTGGGGGAGGCCCTAGGCGGGGTTTGCTTGCCCGACACACAGACACAGGTGGGAGTGATGGAATATCACTGCATTACGACCAACATTCATGGTGGGGTTTTTTGTCCTGGGGACGTTCATGCCTTGCAGGGGATGCATGTTGGGTGGACGGTCGTTCACCGGGTGCTGCTGTGGGAGGCTGCCTTTCGGCACGGGAAGGATGGGCGCGTGGGCCCCTTCTGGAAGGGCACCTTTCGCGATTCACGTTGGCAACGAGAGTGGTGCTTTGCTGCTGGACGCAGGGGGAGGTGGTGGATTGTCATCCACTGGGAGGCGGTAGGGTCGCTGGCAGGAGGCGAAAGGTGCGCAGGACAAGGGGGGTGGGGCAGGTAACCGCCCTCCGGGGGTTCCCTGGGTGGCGGTACTTTGGAGGGGTGGGGAGTCATATACGGGCAGATCCACCCCTCGGGTGGGGGGAAAACGGTACACAGGTGACTGATAGTGGGGCATGGGAGGCAATGAGCAATAAAGGCAAAGTCAACAGAGGATGCTTGGAGGGCAAGTGAAGGTGAGAATGGGGAAAGGAAGGAGGTTATCGAGTGAATGGGTGAAGAGTCAAACAGGTGAGATGGTTTTGGAAAGGCAGAAAGGAGAATGCGTGGGTATGGGATGGAAATGTATATTTCATGCATTGAGGTACTGTTAATAAGTCTAAATGATTATGGAAATGTATATTTCATGCATTGATGTACTGTTAATAAGTCTAAATGATTGCAACCTTGTCCTAATAAATGGCCTTTTACGCTTCAAGTAACAGCGTGGAGTGTAGTTATTGCGCGAAGGTCCGTGCCGCACCACCCGATACTCCCAAGGCCGGAGGTTCGGCTGCTTCTATGAGCTCCCTTGCCCCACCAGGGATAGTGACTCCTGTGGACCTGCGATCCCGCGGACTCCCAAGTCAATAGCAATTCCCCCACGTAGTGGATCCCCGCACTGGTGCACCTTAGATCCATAAGTGCCCATGAGGCCTGGCCCACACACTTTTGTTGGTGGGGAGAGGCGGAACCCCCTTGTACTAGGCCCTGGGTGTCACCTCAACACCACCTGAACAGACTTTGCTCCCCCATCGGAGTCCAAGATGAGGAGAGACCATGTTCCCAAATCAGCAGCGGCACTAACGCAAACTAAAATGGACCAATTCACCATAAGTGACTGCGGCCCGGCGGAGGGTATGCTTGGGGGCTCCCCTGTTCCCTCTTGGATGCCCGAGGGAGTGTTAGCACCCTGGTTTGTTATCGAGCGCGCCCATTGCTCTCTTGTCCCTAAGCCACCTCCTGGAGCTCTGCACAGGCCAATTAAACTTTAAGGACAGAGATGTCATCCTGAACGCGGCACGGGCGTAGGGTGTCTTGAAGTTCCAGAACCACACTGTAATGCCCCTCCCAGACTATACTAAAGAGGAGCGTGAGCAGAGTTGCTCTTACAACGAGGCCAAGCAGAAGCTTCGTAACCGGGCTTGAGATACGGGCTCCTCTTCCCGCCCCACCTACTAGTCATCTTCCAGGACAAGATGCTCTTCTTTGAGACCCCACAGCCTTAATGGACACGGCTGACTGAAGAAAGGCCCCTTCGTATCCTATCTACGCCCCCGGCCAGACCGAGACCGTCCCCCATGGTTTTAACAATACTAATATTTACACGTGGACGCTTATCTCAAATTTTAATGACATTTTCTACAATGCTACTAACCGTTAATAGCAGACTTGAATTAAATAAAAATGTTGCTGGTGTTGACGTTTTATGACGGAAAATATATTTTCACTTTGTGAACTTGGCCAAGCTGTTTTAGGATGGTTTCTTCGTACATGAAAATACTCGCAGCGGAGGCATTCCTAGAGCTGCAGAAATAATGGCACAAAAGATAAAAGAATGGAGGAAAAGAAATTAAGGAACCCGCGAAAAGGGCGATTCTAGTGTAGAAAAAGAACCTGCTAGAATCAGATAAATATAAAGGAAGTGCCGGGTGGTCTGTTCCTAAAATGATAACACATATTCCAGTAGCTGCTTGATGCAGCAGGCCACATCAATTTACTTTTATTTCCGATCACTGAGTTATATAATCTGAGTGAACGTGTTAAATGACAGAGATCATACAGAATGTCACTTTGAAGCTGGGATGTGAAAATGGTCATAACTAGAATGCTTGCTTAATTGGCGGCATATCAAATGGAAAATTAAAACCAAAAGCAATATTTAAAGCCATTTAAAAAAAGTCAGCATTAAAACAGTTGAAAACAACCCTACAGTGCCATCTACTGGCCTCATAAGGTAAATTAAAACTGTGTCTCTGTCCAATATACTTTATTAAAAATAGTTTTCATTCAGTGATCTTTCAATTAATTACATTTTTTTTTCTTGTTTAAAGGTCGGAGTCGTTGTTAAGGCCACTCGTTGTTTAATAAAGTAGTTATTGAAGAGGTCGTGTTTCATTTCCAGGTCGTTGTTTATGAGTCGTTGTTAAGGACACTCGTTGTAAAGTCGTTGTTCAGTCTTCGCGCAATAAACAGACCACGCAGTTTTGGGCGTAAAAGGCCATTTATTAGACCAGAACTGCGCATAACAATAATTCAACAGTAACAATAACAGCAAACCCCCATTCACACTTCCCCCCCATTCGTTTCATTCATCCACGTCATCACTGAGCCCTAGCGGCTCCAAACACCCTTCTCTTGTCCGTCAATCACCCTTCCAGCCCCCAGTCATTGCAAACTTCCAATCAAACTTCGGTCCGTCCTGTGCCGAGTCCCCCCCCAAGGGATGGGTATGCCCGCTCTTGACCCCCTTGGATATTGGATATTGGATAGGTATTTATAGAGCGCAAACGTTCGCTCCGGAAGGAGCATCATGGCGCTGACAAACCAATGACCGAATCACAAAGAAGATAGTGGGGGGCTAGATGGCTGCTTTGGTCCAGTCATCAGAAAGATTAAAAATCCACGTTTTGAGATGTTTCCTAAACGGCTTTTCAAGCGTCTGAAGTCTGAGATGCCTTGGCATGCTGTTCCAGGCTCTGATAGCCAGGGAGCTAAGTGTTTTACCGCCTTTAGACTTCAGATTGAATTTGGAGGGGGTCATGAGGTTTTCTTGCGAGGATCTGAGAGAGCGGCCCGGTGTGTAGTGGGGGAAACGGCTTGACAAATATGCTGGACCGGATTTGTTGAAGGCTCGGAAAGCTACAATGAGAATTTTAAAGAGTATTCTCTTATGCAAGGGGAGCCAATGTAAGGATTTAAGAGCAGAGGAGATTGAGGATTTGCGTGGGAGTTTAAGGACAAGGCGCGCAGCAGTGTGTAGGACGCCTTGAAGTTTCAGTCGGGTGGACTTTTTGGTCCCTGCCAGGAGGCCGTTACAGTAGTCCACTCGAGAAAGTATGAGGGCTACCGCGATGGTCTTTCTGGAGTCGAGCGGGAGGAAGTCAAAGAACTTTCTCAGGGACTTTATGATGCCGAAGCATTTACCTGCTACGGTCGTGGCGTGGGTATCAAAAGAGAGATCGGAATCAAAAATAACTCCGAGGTTTCTGGCTGATGAAACTGTCTGAGGTGGGGCAGCGGAATTATCAGGCCACCACAGGGCGGGGCAAAAAGAAGCGTTCTTACCAATGGGCAGGATCTCGGTTTTATTCGAGTTGCAGCGGAGGTGGTTGGCGTCCATCCATTGAAAGACCGCTGTGAGACAGTGCTTAAGATTGAGTTCGGCCGTGTTTGAATTGTCGTCGATAGGGATGACAAGCTGGGTATCGTCGGCATAAGACGTGACGGTTATGCCGAACGATTCTATGAGGGTAAGCAGAGGGATGAGATATATATTAAAAAGGAGGGGACTCAGAATGGAGCCCTGAGGAACTCCACAGGATACCATTTTTTCTTTTGAATGGAAGGGGCCCAGTGTGACAGTTTGAGACCTGTTGCAGAGGAAAGAACTAATCCAGGCTAGGGCCGAGTTTGTAACGCCGATGTCCTTGAGTCTGTTAAGCAGAATGGAGTGAGAAATGGTATCGAATGCTGCCGTGAGGTCAAGAAGGATTAGGATGGCCTTCTTCCTTTGATCTTGGAGGGTTTTAATGGTATCGGTCAGCTCGATCAAGGCGGTTTCGGTAGAATGTTTAGACCGGAAACCGGATTGTTGGGGGTGAAGGAGGTTGTGAGTGTCAAGAAAGGACTTGAGCTCCTTGTGGACTAACTGTTCAGTTATTTTGCCTAGTGCAGGTAATAAGGTGATGGGCCGGAGGTTGGTTAGATCGGAGGGGGGTTTGTTTGCCTTTTTCATGAGAGGTTTAACCACCCCTTTTTTCCAAGAGAGGGGAACAGAACCAGTTTTGAGGGAGAGGTTGACTATTTCATTAATGATAGGATTGACTTCATCAATGATGATATGGAGGATCTTGGGGGGACAAGGGTCAGAGGGGGAGCCCGATTTGCATGACAGGATCGCTTCTCTGGTCTGAGTCAAGGTCACCGGGGTAAAGTGGTGGAGACTGTTAGCAATTGGGCGAGTTTGGTTTAGATCCAAGATTGAGTGCACAGGGGGGGGAGGGGGGAAGGTTTTATGGATGGAGGAGATTTTTTCATCAAAGTAGTCAGAAATCTTATCACACAGCTCTTGGGAAGGGGGGATTTCTGGTTGAAGAGCTTTAGGTTTGGTGAAAGATTTTACTATGGAAAAGAGGGTTTTTTGTTTTTGACTGGCCTCTTTAATGGCGTTTACATAGTATGTTCTTTTTGCTGATTTGATTGTTGAAAGATAATTTTTCCTCTGTAGGATGTAGTAGTTACGATCAACACTGTCGTAAGATCTACGCCATTTGCGTTCAGCTTTCCTGCAGAGTAGGTGAGCGGCTGTTAGATCAGGCGTGTACCAGGGGGCTTTCATTTTCGATTTCTTTAGGGTATTGCCTTTGTTATTCGGAGGGCATCGTTTTGAGATTTCGTGAGAGAGCCAGTTGTTGAGACATACTGCATCAGTATCGATGTTACCAGAGGAGGAGGGGGTAGTGGTAGGAGAGAAGGGATAGGAACTGAAACTTTTCTCAACAGTTTTCCAATTAATAGAGTGAATGGGTTGGCGAGTGCGTTTTATGCAGGTAGGCGGAGGATCGCATGAAATGTGAAAGGGGATCAAACAGTGGTCAGTCCATATTTGGGGGGTGGGGGACAAGGTGGTGATGGACGGGAAATTGGAACAGACACCATCCAAAGTGTGACCAAGGGAATGAGTAGGCAATTTAACAGTTTGTTGCAGCTTAAAGATGTCTAGTGTCTGCAGAAAATTTCTAGTAAGGGGGTCGAAAGATTTTTCGAGATGTAGATTAAAGTCGCCTAAGAGGGTGAAATGGGGGTAGCGGAGTAAGAAGTGTCCGAGGGCTTCGTGAAGGGAGTCAAGGAACTTCGCGGCATTGCCGGGTGGGCGGTAGATCAAACCCCCGGAGAAGGAAAGGGTTTGACTAAGTTTAATGGAGAAACCTAGCCCCTCTGTATCCGTGAGAGGGTCGAGGCAGAAGGTGTGGCAGCTAAAGGAGTTCCTCAGGATGAATGCAACACCACCTCCTCTACCTTTCTGTCTGTCTTGTCTGTGAAAGGAGTAGCCAGGGGGGAGGGCGATGGCTATGTCTGGGTTACTGTCTTCAGTAAGCCAGGTCTCGGTGATAAAGAGACAATCTAGGTCATGGTCAATGATAAGGTCGTGGATATCCTGACTATGTTTACACAATGACCTAGCATTTACCAAACCGCCTGTAAAGTGCGGACTGTTGGGGGAGGTTGGCTGTTTGGAGGCGAAGTTGAGAGTCCAGCGACAATTGTTACAGCTGGTGGAGCCGAATACATTAGCAAGATCAAGCTTGCAGGGGCAGTCAGATCTACCTTGGAGTTTGAGGAGGACGTTGGGAGCGTACCTGATGGTTGGAGTAATTTGGGCAGGGGTTCCTGCGCCTGGCGCGGTCTTGGCGCGGACGGGCGCAGACGGGCTTGCCTTAGGTGCGCCTTCGGCGCGCAAACGGCGCTCCCGCTGCGCTCGTCCGCTGCGCGTCCTATGCATGCACATTTGTAGAGAAAGGAATGGGGCGTGGCCTAAAAAGGGGGCGGAGTCAGCGCGCACGCCGCTGGCGATGGCGGCTGCTGGCAGAGAGCAGAGAGGGGCGCGACCAGCTAGAAATCAGCTGTGCGCACGGTGAGTGTGAGCGCTAATTAGTGCCTTGTTATTTTAAAAACACATAGGATTTAGTGACACCACACAAAGCAACAAATGAAGGAAAATGGGCAGTTTTAAAACAAAAGAGTACCTCCAGCTCCCGGCTTCCGCCTCAGGACTGGGTCAGAGGTTTACTGGCTGTCGCTTGTAGTCAGCGGGTTAAGTACGCCGATCAGGGGGCGTGGCCTAAAAAGGGGGGCGTGGCCTAAAAAGGGGGCGGAGTCAGCGTGCACGCCGCTGGCGATGGCGGCTGCTGGCAGAGAGCAGAGAGGGGCGCGACCAGCTAGAAATCAGCTGTGCGCATGGTGAGTGTGAGCGCTAATTAGTGCCTTGTTATTTTAAAAACACATAGGATTTAGTGACACCACACAAAGCAACAAATGAAGGAAAATGGGCAGTTTTAAAACAAAAGAGTACCTCCAGCTCCCGGCTTCCGCCTCAGGACTGGGTCAGAGGTTTACTGGCTGTCGCTTGTAGTCAGCGGGTTAAGTACGCCGATCAGGGGGCGTGGCCTAAAAAAGGGGGCGTGGCCTAAAAAGGGGGCGGAGTCAGCGCGCACGCCGCTGGCGATGGCGGCTGCTGGCAGAGAGCAGAGAGGGGCGCGACCAGCTAGAAATCAGCTGTGCGCACGGTGAGTGTGAGCGCTAATTAATGCCTTGTTATTTTAAAAACACATAGGATTTAGTGACACCACACAAAGCAACAAATGAAGGAAAATGGGCAGTTTTAAAACAAAAGAGTACCTCCAGCTCCCGGCTTCCGCCTCAGGACTGGGTCAGAGGTTTTACGAAACCTGCCTACCGCAGCTCTGGCCTAAACTGGCAACGCAACAGACCGGCCCAGGAACCACCTCCAGTTGCCGGGTGGGTGGGCGGCCTTTCGAGCTCCCTCCCGATGGTGCCAGGCGCAGAAAAGAGGAAGATCCCTTCCTCCCCCGCGCTTAAGTACCCACCCCCTGACTCCTCCCCTTCCCCTGCCTGGACTATCCCCTGCGCGAAAGACCCCGGGGAAAGACTAGTCTGCGACTCTGCTTTCCCCGGGGCCCGGCATCGCGCAATAAACAGACCACGCAGTTTTGGGCGTAAAAGGCCATTTATTAGACCAGAACTGCGCATAACAATAATTCAACAGTAACAATAACAGCAAACCCCCATTCACACTTCCCCCCCATTCGTTTCATTCATCCACGTCATCACTGAGCCCTAGCGGCTCCAAACACCCTTCTCTTGTCCGTCAATCACCCTTCCAGCCCCCAGTCATTGCAAACTTCCAATCAAACTTCGGTCCGTCCTGTGCCGAGTCCCCCCCAAGGGATGGGTATGCCCGCTCTTGACCCCCTATCCCTTCGAAACCTGCCACCCAGTGGACCCCCTGTAGGGCGGTACACTGCCCCACCCCCCCACTAAGGGGCCGTCCGTCCGTCCGTCCCTGCAAAGTCACTCCCTCCGGCACCAAATCGACTCGTTCCACAACTTGCTCACCACATCCCTCAACTCCATCATGTACCACGCATTCCCCAGTCGAGACAGATGCACACCGTCCTCCCTAAACGCTAAAGGCTCCTCCAGTCGAATCCCAGGATGCGAAATGACTTTCACCCCCCTGTCTACACAGTACAGTCTCATTGCCCGATTCAGCTTCCTCCGGGCCTTTTCAATAGCCCCGTGTTTCATGGCCCCCCTCCAAACTTTCCGGGGGACCAGCTCTGTCCAGGCAATGCAGGCCCCCGCCATCCTTGACTTCAACACATCCAAGTCCCTCTGCATGAGTTGCAACAGAGCCAGTCCAGACAATTGCACCAGGTCGTTCTCGCCCAAATGAATGATCAACAAATCCGGGCATCCCCTCTGTGGGACCATCTTCGCGAGCCAGGGCAGTAGTGCCCCTCATCGCATTCCGCTCCTTCCCCACCATTTCACCTCGTGCAATTGTCCTTTCAGTCCCAGGTTACGGCCGTAAACCTGCAGGTCAGCGTATTTGGATGCCCAGTGCACAAATGAGTGCCCAACGATCCACGTCACCGTCTTACCACCCGGGCCACCCACGCAACCTACGAAGAAAAAAGATGTTAGAACAGGCAACAAAACAGTGCAACACCAACAGACCTGCCTGGGACCCCAACTACTTCCTCACATACCGCTCGCAACAGCGCGACTTCCAACGTCCAATCTTCCTAATCCTGTCCCAGGACCAACCCAGCCGGGCTGCCGCAGTCGCAGCCCCAATACGGAAAGAATGAGTACCAAAACCAGCCCCATCAATCCCCAGGCGACCCAAAGCCAAACGCAACACCGCCAGCAACTGGCCAGCCGACACTCTCGCACCAGAGGCATGGCGAAAAATCTCACCCCCCCCGCGGGCCCCCCGCCCCGCAGAAGGAGCGCCACTCCAGCACCGGGCAAACAGCCCCACCAGATTCATTCAACCACACCCACGAGCCACGCCCCACTTGATCAGTCTTCGAGCGGCCCAGCCAGATCCCCAAACGCCCCGCATCAACCAGCACATCCTCAAACAACCTCCCAGCCCCCCGCCTCGTGCCCAGCAATTCAGACACCCGAAACGCCCCAAAAAACATCCACACCATGCACAGACGAAACAGGCCCACCTCGGCCCGTCATAGCAACACTCCGGCAACACCCCAACCAGCCGGACCAACAGGCCAAACATCACAGCCTCCCGCAGGCGCCCCCTCCCAGCGCCCCTCGCCCGGCCCCACCCCCGCAACATGCGAGCCAACACCACATCCTTGGTGGGATCGAAACCCAAAAACAAGACACAATAAAAGGAAATGCCTGCCAATTTTCCAGAAATCGTAGCAGCAGTCAGGCCACGGTCCATACAAGAAAGCACATATCCCCTCAAACCCTCCAGCACCTCGGACTCCCCACTCACCACACCATCCACCATCCAGCCCATAAAAGAACTAAATTCAGACCATGCCAGTCGATATGTCCTCCTCGTGGACGGGGCCAACGAACCCTCCACCAGACCAATCATCCTCACTCCCCCAAGGCCCAGATGCCGGCCGGCAGCTCGGTCTTGCAGGCGTCCGCTCCCGGCGCCAGGTGTCGGAACCGCTGCCACTGCGAACGAGACAACGCATCCGCAATGTCATTATTCGCCCCAGGGACATGCTTGGCCCGAAACACCACATTCAACTGCAGACAAGCCAACATGAATCTACGCAACAGCCGCAGCACTCGCAGGTCCCTCGCCCTTTGGTTATTAACCAGGTCCACCACCGTCATGTTGTCAACGTGAAAGAGCACTGTCCTGTCCCGAAAGTCATCCCCCCACACCACCAGAGCCACCAGCAGAGGGAAGAATTCCAAGAACGCAATGCTCCTGCCTTGCTTGATCCAGGAGGCCGGCCAGCTCTCCGCACACCACCGACCATCCCAAAAGACCCCAAACCCCGCAGACCCAGCCGCGTCAGAGAAAATCTGGCATTGCCACACTGCTCTCTCCTCATCAAACTCCAAAGGCACACCATGGAAATCCTGCAGGAACGTAATCCAAGTCCTCAAATCCGTCCGCACCCCCAGCGAGATCCTCACCCTGTGATGCGGAAGCACTGCCCCCGACATGGCCATGCCGAGCCGCCGACAGAACGTGCGCCCTGCCCGCACCACCCTGCATGCAAAGTTAAGGAAGCCCAGAAGCCTCTGAACCGCCCGCAAAGGGATCCGCCGTTACCCCACAGCCCACTCCAGACACGCCAGAATCTCCTTCACCTTAGCTGCTGGCAGGCGCGCCAACCACTCCACCGAGTCCAGTTCGATCCCCAAAAACGTGAGGCAACAGCTGGGACCAGCCGTCTTCTCAGGCGCTAGAGGCACTCCAAATTGCTCCGCCAAGGCCTGGAAATGCGACAGAGCCCTGCCGCAATCCCCCGACCCCGCCCTGCCCAGAAAAAGAAAGTCGTCCAGGTAGTGAGTGACCTCGCGGCACCCGCTCACCCGCACCATGACCCACTGCAGAAACGTGCTGAACAGTTCAAACAACGCACAGGAAATGGCACAACCCATGGGCAGGACCTTGTCGACATAGATGGCACCCCCGAACTGCATGCCCAAGAGCCCGAAATCCGCCGGGTGAATCGGCAAGAGCCGGAAAGCCGACTTGATGTCACACTTCGCCAGCTCCGCCCCGGGACCACAGGAACGCACCATCCGGACCGCATCGTCCACCGACGCATACAGTACCCTCGAGTCCTCCTCTGCAATGAAGTCATTCACCGACCTCCCCTCCGGCCAGGACAAGTGGTGAATCATCCTGAACTCCCCTTCCTCCTTCTTCGGCACCACCCCCAACGGCGAAATGATCAAGTCCGGCAGCGGCCAGTCATCAAACGGCCCCGCCACTCTCCCCTCCGACACCTCCTTCTCCAACTTAGCAGCCACCACACCCGGCAACTCCTTCGCCGACCTCAAATTCTCGGCCCACCGCCGCTCCCTGGGACCCTGATAACCCACCCGAAAGCCTTCGGTGAAACCCCAAAAGAGCCGCGCCGCGGACTCGCGATCAGGATAGCACGCGAGCCACGGGGCCATCGCCTCCACCTTAACCGGAGTAGGCGCCCTTCGGGCCAGGCTGCCCCCGTCCCCTTGCGTTCCGCCACTGTTCAGAAGGGGTGGCGAGCGAGAGACATTGAGTAATGGGGTGCTTCCCTCCGCACTTAGAGCACTCATGTTTGAACTTGCAAGGGTACCTCGAGCAGAAACCCCAACTGTAGCTCCAACACACCCCCGTGGTGGCCCCTCCCGGTTTAGGCGGCTGACCGGACACAATGGTGTTGGGCACAGTTCCGCCCCCCGCCCTGCCCTGGGTGGGACGCGCCGGAAAAGACCGATACAACACCGGTAAACCGCTGGCCGTATGGGTAGAGGCAGAAGAGTGAGAAGACGCCATCCACTGCATCCACAGTTCCTGATCCACCTCCCCCCAGCTTTTCTCCGGATCGGCGCTGACACGGGCCCGAAACTCCTCATCATAGCTCAGCCATGCAAATCCACCAAACTGCATCTGGGCCTTACGAATGATATCCATGTACTTGAATAGCGCAATCGCCCGGTCCAGATACTTCTGACAATAGACATAGCATAGATCAAAAAGGCCGAAGTCCAATTTTCCATAGTGATCGGCACCCTAGGCCGCCTCGTCAGCTCCCACTCCTCCTCCTTGGAACCCTCCTTCGCCTGAACCTCCCGGTGCAACAACTTAAAAACATCCACAAACTCATGTTTCCAAATCTTCTCCCTCATTTTCTCGGACAAATGCGACCCCAACGGCATCGCCAGCCCCATATAAGGCATTTTCTTCGGGAACTTCACCCCTTTTTCATCTTTCCCATCACTTTTGTCAGTTTGCACCCCCAAAGTCACCGACTTACCATCCACCTTCTTACCATCCACAGGTGGACCGCCCGAAGGCGCCCCCCCCCCCTCCCTCACAGACCCATCTCCCACTCCCACCGACCTACAGGCCCGCTTCCTCCCCTCCCCACCCCGGGGCGCGTCATCCCAAACCGCCCACCAGGCACTCTCACCTGTTAGCGCCTCCGTCCGCTCCCGGGGCCGTCCTCTGGACTCCTTTCCACGGGCCTTCACAGTCCCAGTCTTCTTCCGCGACCCGGGGTCGACCTGTAACACACCAAGGTCGTCAACCCCCGCAACGCTGCCTAAGCCTTCCAGGTCATCCCGCACCTCCCCCTCTTCCAACTCCTCGCTCTCCTCGCTGTAATCCAGTTCTAGCACCGGTTCCTGATCCACACCTTCGCATGAGACATACTTCACAGCACGTTTCACTCCCTTAGGCACACACTCGCGGCCACGCGATCCGGTGGCGCCACCAGTAGCCGTTGACCGATCCCGCGGAGGAGGGACAGCCGCCGCGGACTGCCCTACTTCTTCCGGCCTGCGTCTCGGAGCAGTGGTGCGCCCCGCAAGGCCCCCCTTGGCTCTGCCGACAACCGCCGACTTGGAAACCCTCCCGCCCCCCAGGTCGCTCGAACCTGGCAGGGCCCCGGCACCATCGGGCCTCAAAGCCGTGCTGTCCATCCCTACCCTGGCCGCGCCCTTGGGAAGGTGGGCGGCCAGGCCTGACTTCCTCAACCTCGCCTGCCCAATCTCCTCCTCCTGCTTCTCCGCCTCCCTCTCCTCCGCAGAGGTGGGGGTGGGAGGACCCTCAATGTCGTTACCCCAAACTGCACCCACTCTGGCCCTCGACTCCTCAGCCCACCTGACCTCCTGAATCTGTTCCAGGATACGCTCACCTCGCGACCTCTCCTCCCAGGAAACGGAACCCCAAATCGGGGGGGGGGCAGGGGAGCTCCGTGGCCAAAGAATTCACCCCCCCGGGGGAAGAAACCCACCTGTTGGAAACCCTGCACCCAACCCGGGCCGCCGATGGGAACCAGAGCGGGGAAAGCGCTCCTGCCCACCGCAAACCCAGGCACCAATGGCCGGACCACAGCCGGGGTGCCCGCCCTGGAGCCCCAGGACAAGTCAATCGGGCCCCCCCCCCCAGACCCCTCCCCCGGTTCCCGCAACTCATGCCCAGGCCCATCCCCACTAAAAGAGGCCTCCCCCAAGCGGACCATGGGCCCAGAGGCCCCGCCGCCACCCACCGACCCGTCCAGGCCCGGGCGTCTCCTAGCTCCTCCCCCCGCGCAGCGCCGGCCGGCGCCACCAGGGGCCCGCGGAGCGGAAGCGCATCAGGCGCGGCCCTCACGGCCGCCCCCGAGGCCCCAGGCAAAAACTCCAACTGTGGGAAGGGGCGCGCGGAAGTCGTCCTGCGCTTCCCGCCCCACGCTGTATCCTTAGGAACACCCCCCCCCCCTCCTGGCCCCCGGGCCACCCTCCAGAACCTGGTCGTCCTCCAAGCAGGCAAAAACCGCCGCATGCACCCCGGCCGAGGCAGCCCTCGTGCCTCTGGTGGCCCCCACCCAGGCCTGGTCCATGACCCCGGGCCTAATCAGGTCCTCGCGGCTGGCCCTAGCGAGCAGTAACAAGGCCTCACGGACCTGTTCCGCAGACACACCAGACATCCTACCCGAGTCCGAAACAAGAACAGGAAAGCAAGATAAACCCCAGCTGCCGTAAAACAGCTCCGAGCACAATTCCAAAATTAGCACTAGGCCTCAAACTACGCACTAACTACAACTCCTTTCGAGCTCCCTCCCGATGGTGCCAGGCGCAGAAAAGAGGAAGATCCCTTCCTCCCCCGCGCTTAAGTACCCAACCCCTGACTCCTCCCCTTCCCCTGCCTGGACTATCCCCTGCGCGAAAGACCCCGGGGAAAGACTAGTCTGCGACTCTGCTTTCCCCGGGCCCGGCATTTTCCCCCCTCTCACTCCTCAGCAACAGACGAGGCGCACGCGGTCCCGCAGAGGCCTTGGACCTTGTGAAGGATCATCTACAGCAATTGGTTCAAGAGCAAAGGTACCACAACTGATGTGAACACCACAGCTTCATGTAACCACAGTAGAGAGAGCTCCGTGGAGAACACACACTGTGATCCTGTCCCCTCCAAAGACCCAGACCCTGCGGCCTCGGACACTGACCTCTCTAGGAGCCCGACAATCTGAAAATCCAGCCTGACATCTAAAAATAAAAGCTCCGGAGCCGCCGGAGTGCTGCAGCTGAAACAGACACATCCCACGGCCAAGGCACACCACAATGGCATGCTTCGAAGATCCTTACATCCAATACTGTGGAGGGGTCCATTACCACCACGCAATCCCCAGCTAGGCGTTTTAGCTTAGCTTATTGTTGTTGTTAGCTTTTCCTTTCTATGGAGACAGAAGCTTCGGATCCTGAAGGATAGGGCGGGGGAGGCGGGAGAGAGAGGGACTGGCCCATTGTCCTCTGTGTAGGTTTTGGTTTGAATTTGATATGATTTCCTTTTCTTATGACCACACCACTTTGACAATTGCTACCCGCACTGACACCACTTAAAATGTACCACACAGTGCGCACAGCATACACACGTTGGCGTTGCACTGCTCTTACCCCGTTGGGCCCCACTACCCTTGGCCCACTCATCACACACACCAGTCCAGATGCAGTCATCCACTCCAGGTAGGCCCCTTCATGTTTTATCCTGGAATGTGAACGGACTACTAGATCGCAACAAGAGATCGGCAGTCCTTGAGTATGCCCAACGCCATACGCCCGACATACTCCTAATTCAGGAGACACATCTCCTCGGGACTCAATGCCTCTCCCTTGCGTGGTACGGATTCAACAGAGTCTGGCACTCTTTGACCTTGGCTTGCGAGTGGTTGCAATCCTAATGCGGCGAGGCCTTCCCTTCACTCCAGGATTTGACGTGACGGATCCCCAGGGCAGGTTTGTAATTATGTCTGGAACGTTAGAAGGGCACATCCTCAACCTAGCATCCACGTATGTTCCACCCGCCACGCTGACCTCCACTTTGTGCCTCATGGTTACACTCTCCTCTCTACCCCTGGGGCAGACGGTAATTGGGGGCTATTTTAATGCTGCTATGTGTAGGAAGGTACATCCTGACTATGGTTGCCCCCAACTTTTTGCCCTGTGTTTTAGCTGGTTTTGGACATAGTCGACCTGGGACCCTGCCAATCAGGACCCCAGGCCTACTGCTCTCTCTTTAAAATGGATTCCATGTACCCTAGGTGCATTTCCAATTGGTACTGGGCCACCTTATCAGACCCTGTAACTCAGGGCATAGGTGTACCCAGGGCTGCCAGGGGCTGCAGCATGTATTATGCCACCCCTGGCCGGCCTCCTAAATTTGACCCAACTGGCTGCATGACAGCTGGGGCAAAGTCGTGTAATCACCCTTTGCTGTAGATATAGTATACCTATATCTAACCCTAAAATGGACACACAGACTCCTATCAGTCACTCCTATGGCAGGCCTTGACAATCCTGAAGGCAGAGTGCTTGGAATCGTGTGAGATGGTGCTCTGGCATGAGCTGAGCCTGTCTGCAGCTTGCGGAACCAAGTCCTAATAGCTGTTCCATGATAACGCATACCATATACTCTTAAGTGCATTATAATCCTCGCGGTTAGATGCTAACTTTGGTATTGCTTTATCAAAACATGTCGAGTAAGGTGTCATACGAATTGGAATACTAACCCCTCGCCAATTCTGGCGACGGGGTTAGCATTCCACCCTTCTAGAGGGACACGACATGTATGTAACTGTGAACCCCGGTTAAAGTTAACTGAAGCCTCAGCTCCACAAAATGGATGCTGCCACCACAGACACGAGTCTGACCTCCTGCTGCTGGGAGTCCTTCCAGCGAGGGAGGCCTGGACAAAGGGTTTCCTGTCCGGGGCGGTGCTAGCACCGTCCCAGACATGGTTTTGTGTATCCTGGGTAGGCAGGGCTTTTCAGGAAGGTGACTGCTGAGTGGCACCCCGGTGCTCACTACGCATAGGCCAGTCAGAACCAGTTCCAGGGGCACACCAGCCCCTGGCCTGGGGAAGTCCGGCAGGGGAGAGGGGTGTAACCACCCCCCTCCTGGTCCCACCCATAGGCAGGACCTAGTCACCGGGTCAGCCCCCTTTTTTAGTATAAAGATAGGAGCGGGCCCCCTGTTCAAATTAGATCATCTTTGATTCAAGAACTACTTTCTACGAAAGGACATTCAAGACTCTTCTCAAGATTTCTCCCTTGTGACTAAGGAGTAGTCACCCTGCATCAGCGGGCACCAACTAAGAACTCTGCGGTTTGCTGTAAGTCCTTCCTCAAGGAATCCGACGGCCCAGCTCGACGAGAACCGGCTTCCCTGGCACCTCGGACCTCTACCCACGTCATCAGCTCAGCTGTGATCTGTGGGTGCGACGAGACCTCGAGGGACCGGCCATCATCAGAACCTGCACGCTCTTAAAAACCAGCACGACCATCGAGGTAACTCTCTGGTGAGTGCTCTGGGGTCCGAGAAGCCCCGACCCTGAGCCGCTCCAGCACCGAAGTGCAGTCTCCCAGCATCTCCACGATCTGCGTGGGGCCCTTCTGCTCGCTGCTCAGCCTGTTGTCTGGTCACTAGCCGCTGGCTTGTGCCCTTCTGTGACGACATCCGAGAATCATCACTGCTGGTCTGGTTGCTCCAGACTGGCCCTTGCTTCCATCTTTGCGAGAAGCACCCCGGACCCTCCTGGTCCACTCAAGACGCCATCTTAGGCCCACCACGTGGCCCTGAGATCTGCCAAGGCTTGTTGCCCCATCCTGGGCCCAGCGACGCCGACAGCATCATCCTTCGTGGGACAGCTCGCACCTCCACCGTGGTCGCCGACAACGCCTCCTGGTCCGTGAGACTGCAGAGCCTAGCGTCGCCCACTCACCTGGTCGAGGTGACGGCCAACCGGTGCCTTCCTGGTACCCTCTGACTACTGGCTAGTAGTACGAACTTGGTCCCCTCTGCTTTCAGGTTTCATCAATCTCCGATCCAGGCTTGGATCTCTACGAACTATTCAGCACTGGTCGCCGGCCAGCAACTCCTTTCTTCCGGCTCCTGGCTCGTCAGCGAAGACCCCGACGCCTGTAAGACTTGTGCAGCCGCAGCCCTCGTGGCTAGGTAACTCGGCATTTCGGTGCCTGCATAGACTCCTTACTCTAGGGTCCTGAGTCCCTCGCTTCCGACTTGCCTTATCGGGTCCGCCCGAGACCTTAACCTTTCCGTGTCCTCGGACACTTGTTTTTATTGTGCACTTGAAGTATTTGCTAAAGAGATTTGGTTTGTGCTTAGTACCCTGTCCTCATAAAGAGTACAGGGCTGTTGTGATTCTTAATAAATACTGTTTATTTTCATAACACTTGTGTGGTGTCCTTTCACTGGGTGTTCAAGGGGTACATGTGTGGTAAACAGCTGGCTTAACGCGCCCTCTCGAGTCTTTAGCCTTAGACTGCTCGTATCCACGCTACTAGGATAGCTGGTCTATAGGTTGACTTACAACCAAACACCATAAGGGACGTTGGAACGATACATAGCGGTCGCTAGAATAGCGAACGTTGCATATCGGGCCAACTTCTCACATTGGTGAGCAGCGGTTGGGATTTGAGCTTGCTGTTGTTTTGCCACACGTATCCTAAGAATATCTTGTTGAAAGATCGCACAAGTACTGTTAGTACATATAACTAAAAGCTTAGAATACTCTGAGTTCTACTGAACCAGCTGTTGTAGCTCCTCAAGGCTTAGCACACCTTGGCTACAACTCTTAGCAAGGGTACAGTAGGTAAACACGTAGTGTAGGTAGGTGCATCACTTACACCACACTAGAAGCAGTATGTCGGACAAAGGAGGAAACTCTGGGTCTCCCCTTGTGTCAGTTGACCCTCCACAGGTCATCCCTTCAGGATATACTGTGCTGAGCTTCAAGGAGTTAAGACGACTGTGTCACTCCAGGAAGATTCAGCAGGGGTCTAACCCCACAACGTCCTTTCTGATTGGTCTCTTGGAGACTTATGATGCCAGAAGAGCTGAGAAACTTCGTAGCTCTTCTAATCCAGAAGGAGACATGCCTCCCCTCGAGGGAACCCGAGACGATCCTGACCTCATCCACCTCGCAACTGAGAACGAAGATGTGGAGGAGGATGAGGATGAGGATCTCTCTGGGGATGAGGCAGATAAGGGACAGGTAGAAGTCGTCAGACTAAGCAGGTCCAACTTAAGCAAACATGATAGCGGTACTGGGGGACCCCTGGGGCCACTATCAGGTCAGCTTAACATTGGGAATGGACGAGCCAGATCTCTGTCAAGAGACTCTGGCAGATCCCTTCAAACCAATGGCTCTCACAACTCTTCACAAAGAGGGATGACGTCCCCTCAGCGGAGAGTGTACGAAGCTAAGGAAAGGGCAGCTAATCTGAGGATCGAAAGGGAAGAACTTGCCCTAGCCAAAGAAAGGCTTGCCTTTGCGAGAGAGCAACAGTTAAGTGGGGTAGTCCCCACTGGTGGCAGCAATGTACCTAGCAATAGGGAAAGGAGTTTTGATACGAAACACCTTGGTAAGATAGTGCCCCCCTTTAAACAAGGGGACGACATCCACAAATGGATTACTGCTTTGGAGAGGGCCTGCACTGTGCAAGGTGTACCCCAGAGTCAGTGGGCAGCTATCTTGTGGCTCTCCTTTGAAGGAAAAGGAAGAGACAAGCTCCTCACCACAAGGGTGGAGGATGCGAACAATTACCAAATCTTGAAAAGTACACTCGTTGAAGGGTTCGGCCTAACCACTGAGCAGTACAGGGTGCTGTTCAGGGATACCCAGAAAACGCAGTCTCAAGATTGGTCTGATTTTGTCGATTGTGCCACTAAGGCTTTTGAAGGCTGGCTACTGGGTAGTAAGGTTACTGATTTTAAAGGATTGTATAATCTAATTGTGAGGGAGCAAATCTTAAATAATTGTCAGAACCAGTTATTACATCAGCACCTGGTAGACTCTGATCTGACCTCTCCACAGGAATTGGGTAAGAGGGCAGACAAATGGGTCAGAACCAGGGTTAGGCCTAAAAACCAGGGTGGTGACCAGAAAAAGGAATCAACCAAGCCTCAAGAGAAGGGTGGTTATAAATCTTCAGAGAAGACTTCCCAAGGGCCCCAAAACTCCAACAAGGGTGGTGGGTCCCAGAACACTCCTTCAGAACAAAAGAAACCTTATTGCCATACCTGTAAACAGGTGGGTCACTACAAAAGTGATGTCAGTTGCCCTAAAAATGGTAATAAGGGAAACATACCCCCAGGTAATACTCCTAAACCTCCTGTTACCACTAGTGGTAATCCCCCAGGTGGTGGGAGTGGCCCCAAGAATGTGGTGGGCATTACTTTGGGCAATCAGGAGGACTATGGCCTAGCCAGGTTCCCTGACCACACTCTTGTCTGTGAGACTGGCATGGGGTTTGCCAACTTCACTACTGGACCCCACACTTTGGGAAAGTATAGACAAGAAGTTTTAGTGAATGGTCAGAAAGTTGAGGCATTCAGAGACACAGGGGCCAGCCTCACCATGGTGAGTGACCATCTGGTCCCCTCTGCTCAACTGACCCCTGGTTTTACTTATCAGGTGACAGACATTCATGGAATGAAGAGAAGGCATCCCATGGCAGTAGTCAAGCTCAGCTGGGGTAATGTCACAGGGCCCATGAGAGTGGCAGTGACAGATAACCTACCTGTAGATTGCTTACTGGGGAATGACCTGGAACTCTCAGCATGGGCTGAGGTGGAGCAAGAAACTCATTCCAGAATGATAGGCCTATCCAGACAGGTTAGTGGGGCAGTAATAGCTACAGCCCCAGTCCAAGCACCATTCCTCCCTGAAAAGGTTGGAAGGGCAGTGGTAGCCACTGCCCAGGCTCAGACAGACTTTCCAGAACAGGATAGGAGGGCTGTGACAGTCACAGCCCAAACACAAACTGAGTGCCCTCCTGACAAGGTTGGCAAGGTTGAAATGGTCTCAGCCTCTACTCAAACAGATAGTGAGGTTGTGAAGCCTGAAACAATGGATCACTCCACTCAAACAGAGAGCATTGAGGAGGAAGAAAAGTCTTCCCCCTCCCAGACACTAGGTGAGAGCCAGCCTCCTCAGGGAACTGACTCTACCCCTGTTGAAGGAACTGCCCCAGAGGTAGTCAGGCCTAGCCTGGCAGAGCCCCTGATGGCAGTGGAACCTTCCCAGGTGGGACCCAGTCTGGAGCAGGTAACCTGCACCTCTCTACCCTGTCTCAGTCAGCCCAGGGCTGAAGAGATCAGGGAGGCCAGTGGTGGACCCCAAAGGGCCCCCTGTCCAAAAGAACCCCTTAATCAGCAGATTAGGATCACTGAAGCTGGTAAACCTAGCCAAGTGAAAATAGAACAGACTCCTAAGGGATCCCCCTTAAAAATAGTTAGGGAACTCCCACAGCTGGACACTGTTGGGCACAGCCAAACATGGGGCCTAAAAACCCCAGACCTGACCTGTCCCCCCAGTAAGCCAAACAGAGGGACTCAGCCTCCAGCTTTAGGTAGCCAGAGGCTGACCCTGAGAGCTCAGTGCATCTCAGCTAAAGAAAGAAAGGCACACATGATGGATGGTGATTGGAGGAAGTTGAGCCCAAAGGTAGAGGAGCCTCACTTCAGTACTCCATCCCAGCATCAGCCTTCTTCTTTCCCAAGACACACCAGAGACAGAGATTCCCTATGGTGGAGACCCTCAGATACCCTTAGGGTGAGGGGTTGCCTAGTGGACCATGACACAGGGGGTAACCAAGCCAGAGCTGGTCCTTCCTTATATGGCCACTTAGGTAATAGAGGCTTACCTGGACAAGGATAGCCTTATCTCCTTTCGTTTGGGGGGGGGGGTTGTGTAGGAAGGTACATCCTGACTATGGTTGCCCCCAACTTTTTGCCCTGTGTTTTAGCTGGTTTTGGACATAGTCGACCTGGGACCCTGCCAATCAGGACCCCAGGCCTACTGCTCTCTCTTTAAAATGGATTCCATGTACCCTAGGTGCATTTCCAATTGGTACTGGGCCACCTTATCAGACCCTGTAACTCAGGGCATAGGTGTACCCAGGGCTGCCAGGGGCTGCAGCATGTATTATGCCACCCCTGGCCGGCCTCCTAAATTTGACCCAACTGGCTGCATGACAGCTGGGGCAAAGTCGTGTAATCACCCTTTGCTGTAGATATAGTATACCTATATCTAACCCTAAAATGGACACACAGATTCCTATCAGTCACTCCTATGGCAGGCCTTGACAATCCTGAAGGCAGAGTGCTTGGAATCGTGTGAGATGGTGCTCTGGCATGAGCTGAGCCTGTCTGCAGCTTGCGGAACCAAGTCCTAATAGCTGTTCCATGATAACGCATACCATATACTCTTAAGTGCATTATAATCCTCGCGGTTAAATGCTAACTTTGGTATTGCTTTATCAAAACATGTCGAGTAAGGTGTCATACGAATTGGAATACTAACCCCTCGCCAATTCTGGCGACGGGGTTAGCATTCCACCCTTCTAGAGGGACACGACATGTATGTAACTGTGAACCCCGGTTAAAGTTAACTGAAGCCTCAGCTCCACAAAATGGATGCTGCCACCACAGACACGAGTCTGACCTCCTGCTGCTGGGAGTCCTTCCAGCGAGGGAGGCCTGGACAAAGGGTTTCCTGTCCGGGGCGGTGCTAGCACCGTCCCAGACATGGTTTTGTGTATCCTGGGTAGGCAGGGCTTTTCAGGAAGGTGACTGCTGAGTGGCACCCCGGTGCTCACTACGCATAGGCCAGTCAGAACCAGTTCCAGGGGCACACCAGCCCCTGGCCTGGGGAAGTCCGGCAGGGGAGAGGGGTGTAACCACCCCCCTCCTGGTCCCACCCATAGGCAGGACCTAGTCACCGGGTCAGCCCCCTTTTTTAGTATAAAGATAGGAGCGGGCCCCCTGTTCAAATTAGATCATCTTTGATTCAAGAACTACTTTCTACGAAAGGACATTCAAGACTCTTCTCAAGATTTCTCCCTTGTGACTAAGGAGTAGTCACCCTGCATCAGCGGGCACCAACTAAGAACTCTGCGGTTTGCTGTAAGTCCTTCCTCAAGGAATCCGACGGCCCAGCTCGACGAGAACCGGCTTCCCTGGCACCTCGGACCTCTACCCACGTCATCAGCTCAGCTGTGATCTGTGGGTGCGACGAGACCTCGAGGGACCGGCCATCATCAGAACCTGCACGCTCTTAAAAACCAGCACGACCATCGAGGTAACTCTCTGGTGAGTGCTCTGGGGTCCGAGAAGCCCCGACCCTGAGCCGCTCCAGCACCGAAGTGCAGTCTCCCAGCATCTCCACGATCTGCGTGGGGCCCTTCTGCTCGCTGCTCAGCCTGTTGTCTGGTCACTAGCCGCTGGCTTGTGCCCTTCTGTGACGACATCCGAGAATCATCACTGCTGGTCTGGTTGCTCCAGACTGGCCCTTGCTTCCATCTTTGCGAGAAGCACCCCGGACCCTCCTGGTCCACTCAAGACGCCATCTTAGGCCCACCACGTGGCCCTGAGATCTGCCAAGGCTTGTTGCCCCATCCTGGGCCCAGCGACGCCGACAGCATCATCCTTCGTGGGACAGCTCGCACCTCCACCGTGGTCGCCGACAACGCCTCCTGGTCCGTGAGACTGCAGAGCCTAGCGTCGCCCACTCACCTGGTCGAGGTGACGGCCAACCGGTGCCTTCCTGGTACCCTCTGACTACTGGCTAGTAGTACGAACTTGGTCCCCTCTGCTTTCAGGTTTCATCAATCTCCGATCCAGGCTTGGATCTCTACGAACTATTCAGCACTGGTCGCCGGCCAGCAACTCCTTTCTTCCGGCTCCTGGCTCGTCAGCGAAGACCCCGACGCCTGTAAGACTTGTGCAGCCGCAGCCCTCGTGGCTAGGTAACTCGGCATTTCGGTGCCTGCATAGCCTCCTTACTCTAGGGTCCCGAGTCCCTCGCTTCCGACTTGCCTTATCGGGTCCGCCCGAGACCTTAACCTTTCCGTGTCCTCGGACACTTGTTTTTATTGTGCACTTGAAGTATTTGCTAAAGAGATTTGGTTTGTGCTTAGTACCCTGTCCTCATAAAGAGTACAGGGCTGTTGTGATTCTTAATAAATACTGTTTATTTTCATAACACTTGTGTGGTGTCCTTTCACTGGGTGTTCAAGGGGTACATGTGTGGTAAACAGCTGGCTTAACGCGCCCTCTCGAGTCTTTAGCCTTAGACTGCTCGTATCCACGCTACTAGGATAGCTGGTCTATAGGTTGACTTACAACCAAACACCATAAGGGACGTTGGAACGATACATAGCGGTCGCTAGAATAGCGAACGTTGCATATCGGGCCAACTTCTCACACTATGCAGCCAGCACTTGACATGATGGGCATACCTTCCCCAACTAGGCTAGCCCTTGCGCGGAAGTTGGCAGGCTGAGCGGCGACTGGGCGGCCACTCTCGGCCTGTGCGATTTGTGGAGGGTATGGAATCCCCGAGGCATCCAGCACACTCACCTCAGCAGCCCACCATACACATTCCCGCATTGACCTGATCCTCCTCCCTGCCCCTGATTGCCATAGGTTATCCAGTATAACTATCCTTCCCCGGGGAATCTTTGATCACTCTCCCCTATCTATGGTCGGGGAGACAAAAATGGAAGTCTGCTACACAGATTCATTTCCTACCCTCTCGCCAACAGGATAATCCCTGAAGTCTCAGACCCCTTGGGCAACACAGCGTACCTCAACGGCCATTGCGCAGGCATTTGCCGACTTCTATGCCCGGTTGTACTCTGCTTGCACACCGATGGCTGCCCTCCCGGTCATGCTCTGCCAGGCAAGGGTCCAGCTCCCACGCCTTTCGGATGCCGAGGCGGCCAGCCTGAATCTCCCCATTACCCAGGAGGAGATACATGGAGCGATCTCGCTGCTTAAGGCTGGGAAAACACCAGGACCTGACGGCTTTCCCCAGGAATACTATGCAGTGTACCAAGACTTGTTTGTTCCCCATCTTGTACACCTCTACTAGCATGTTGCTGAGATCAGCTCCTTCCCTTCCGAGACCGATGTGGCGATTATTGTCGTTATTCCCAAGACCCAACCGCCCTCTCCTAGATGTGCGGACTATCGTCCAATTTCTGCCACAATCCTAGCCCAGCACCTTTGTCCCTTTCTCCACAAGATAGTCTGTGCGGATCAGTGCGGCTTCATGCCAGCGCGGAGCACCAGACGCTGCCTATGATGCCTCCATTTGCCCCTGGCCGGTCGTTGGATCCTCACACCCTATCTTGCACTCCTCCTTGTCGACTTTGAAAAAGCCTTTGACACAGTAGACTTGCACTACCTGGAGGACGTCCTGCAGCTGATGGGTCTTGGGCAACAATTCCAACGCCTTGTTGATGTCCTCTACTCCAACCCCAGAGCCAGGGTGCTGACCAATAGAACCCTCTCCAAGGTGTTCCAACTCCAGAGGGACACGAGGCAGGGCTGTCCTCTTTTGCCCCTTTTATTTGCGCTGGCAATGGAGCCCTTGGCCTGCCTCATCCTATCCGACCACCTGATCCAGGGCTTGTCTTGGGGAACCCACCACACCGACAAAATCTCCTTATACGCGGACAATGCCATGCTTAACCTGTCGAACCCGGCCATCTCCGGCCCTAGATCCCTGGAGGTTTTACAGACCTTTGAAAGCATCTCAGGGCTACGACTCAACCTGGCAAAATCAACACTGGTGCCCCCCCCCACCTCTATAGGGAGTTCCTTGACTGACACTCCACCATCCCCATCAGGAGACAGTCCTTCAAACATTTAGGGGTATGGGTCGCTCTGCTTCCTGAACTGGAATGGGCAATGAACATTGCCCCGCTGGTCCGTACAGCCAAAGCAGACCTCAAGCGCTGGCAATCACTACAGCTTAATCCTCTCGGGAGGATAGCGCTATTCAAAATGATGATCCTTCCATGTTTCTTGTACATCATTCAGAACACTACTTTTCACTTCCCACGCTGCTGATTTAAAGAGTTAGATGGGGTGATCACAAGATTTCTATGGGGAGGGGTGAGACCCCGGGTTGCTCTGGCCCGTTGCAGGATCCAACCCTTCGATGGAGGTATGGGCAGGACCGATCTCCACCTTTACTACCTTTTCCACGAGTGGTTCACCGGGGGATGGTCTGACCCGGCCTACATGACAAAACTAAAAAAAATGGAACTCACCCAAATACAAGCATATCTATACGGGTGTCCCATACCCAAAACAATCCCCCCAATAACCATGGCAGTCCTGGTGGTGTGACGGACGGCTCTGAAGCACACACAATGGGATAATCGATTGACCCAACACACACCTCTGTGGCAGCATTCTCAGGGTTCCATCATTGGGACCACATAGGTGTAGAAATTTGAAAATATTGATGTACATAAGCAACGTTCATTTTCCTTTTTCCCACTCCTCTCCCTGCGCGTACCATGAATACCATAAAGCATTAACCACATCCCACTGCCAGCAAAGGCCTGTACTCCTGTGTACATGACAGCCATTTTAGACACCCTGGCCTTTTGTCCGCCTAAGGTTAGAAATCCCTGGCTTCCCGTCTGCGCGCATCTTAAACACCCTCTCTCATGCATAGACCATGAAACCCTCTCCCTCTGCGCGACCCTGCTGTGAAAGGCAGCCCTTCTGCTTGACCCACAAAACCCCCCCCCCATTCCCTCTTGAAGAAGCATCCTTCGCCTTAGCTGACATAGCGCTCCCCAGCTGCACCTGACTGCCCCCGCTCTCTCATGTACGGGTCATAAGATCTCTCTCTCTCTCTCTCTGTGGCTCTGTCCCTGTGTCCACCCTGGCTCCCCCTCCCTTCTCCTCACATGGGCAAGTCATAAACCTTCTTCTTCTGCAAGACCCTGTCCTTGGGAGTCACGGCCGCGTCTGACCAACACCTCCTTTCCCTCCATGAATGCCCCTCTGTTGACAAGCACTCCCTCCGCGCTCGATTGTCCACGCGGTATGAATACCATTCCTTTGATGACCCCTTCCCCCGAGTCCGGCTGACCACACATGTCCAGGGCCATCGCCTAAGCCAGGAGATACCATTTACTGCCCTTATTGTATGAAGTCACTCCTCTTCAAAAGACCCACTATTGATCTTGGTCTCCCCACCCCCTGGGCTACGATCAGGCACACACATCCTAATAATCAACGGAACATTCAGCTGCGTCATTGCTCTCTCTCTTATCAGCAGGTCAAGGGTCCCTATTGTGAACACATGTGGGGTAGGATTGACACGAGGATTATGGGGTTATCTTTCCTTCGTCTCACAATGCTGTGACTGTAATACCAAGTGTTCTGTGAGGTATAAAAGGTTGAGTCTCAGCTCACTTGTTAGAGCACCTCCTGAAAGACACCGTGTTTCGTGTCCGAAATGACAGGCTCTCCTCATGAGAAATAAACTCTGTTCTTGATTCCTGCTCCCAGCGCCCGTCTCTTTATTTGGTAACTATTCAACATGGGAACTAAGAGGCGGTTTGCGCCAGCGGCCTGGGCATCGATAGCAATATGGGCTCCTGTTTTACAATTGGCGTCCCAACGCGGGGTCCATCAGTGACATAAGGTTCGGTAAGAAAGATCCAGACGAAGAAGCGAACATCTAAAATGATCGGAGTATACCTGCCTTGAGAGGGCCCTAGCCCGGCTGCCGATCAAAAGAACTTCGCCAATTCTGAACGGACCTCTCTTGAGTGACCTATTGTCCTGACTGGAATCCCACAGGAATGCTACATGGAGTAAGAGAACGATCGGGCGCTGGAGGAGGAAGACGAAGAACTGTCCGTATGCTCCGGTCCGGGTAAGATTAAGTAGGGTGTTTTTACGCCTGATTGGTAGGGTGGTTCTATCCACCTGATTGATTGATTGATTGTATTGGAATCGGTATTTGTATACTGATATTGTTGGTATTGGTTCATTTAGCTTTGAAGGCTACTTGACATATTGGTTCTCTTATTGAGAACGAGACATTCTCTGTTTACAAACAGCGACGAATAGGAACGTCGTCCCTCTTTGCAGATAGAGAAGGGTAGGTAATGCAGACTTTTGTCCCCGTTGTAATCCGTCATGCCTACTTTTCTCCCCACTGATTGTTTTGAAGTCGATTAATAATCGATTGTTGCTCTTTGAGATCTTCCCTGTCTACAAACTGAGACGAGTAGAAATATTCTGTCTTCCTTTTTGGATAGCGAAGGGCAGGTAATGCAGACATTTGTCCCCGTTGTAATCCGTCATGCCTGTTTTTCTCCCCATTGATTGGTTGGTTGCCTGGACATTGTTGTACCAGGAATTGTTTCGTTTGAGGTATTTTCTATTTGCAAACAACGTGGAATAGAAATATTCTGTCTAGTCTTTGCAAGTAGTAAAGGGTAGGTTATGCCCCTTTGTGAATTCGTCAGTCCTACCCACTCCCCACTGTTTGGTTATTTGGGGGGTAGCTCGCATGGTCCGCCCAGGAGACTACCCTTATGGAGGACATATGCTCCCCGCTCATGGGCCATTTAGTGGAAGTAGACCATCTGGTCCGTCCAGGAGGCTACCCTAGTAGGTGGAAGTACATCGCTCGGTCTGTCCAGGATGATACCCTAATGAAGGAATATATGTTCCCCTTTTTTGATCGATAATCTCGTTCCACCCCGGACCATTTATTGGAGGGAACTCGTCTGGTCCGTCCAGAAGTACCCCCTAGTGAAAAGGACACATAAAAATATGAAGTGATCACCGTTCCCTACTAACAGGAAAACTTTAGCTCGAAACACGCTAAGGAAGAGAACGAAAAATAAAAAGAAATCAGGCTAAGTCAGTAACCCCCTGATGAGCTTTTGACTTCACCAAAAATAAGAAACATTAGAAATAGTTCGTAATAAGAAATGTAAAATGGCGAAAAAAAAAAAAATTTGACAGCAAAAAATAGCCACGAGGTAGCTAGGCTTCACTGCCTGTTCCTGCTCCCAACATGTCTGCCTCATTGCCCGCCACGCCCAAATAACGGTCACATGAAATAGAAACAATTCAATAGGTACCTACCCCCATTCCGGAAGCTCCCGAGGTGCAACAGGTCCGCGGTTACGCCCATCCGGAAGGCGAGGCCTCGAGGCACGAGGGGCTCGCCCGGCCGCGGTCAGTAGGAGATGATGTTGGGCAGGCGGTCCAAAGAATGACAGAGACCTCTCCTTCTCTCCTCTTCTGCTGCCCTGCAGGCCACGGGGGGGGGCTGTCTTGCCTCAGCCACCGACCACCCCCCCCCCTCTGTCTCTCGCCTGGTCCGACCCGCGAAGAAGGCCGAAGCCAAAAGCGAGAACGGCGGCGCTTGCAAGTAGTCCCGCCACATGTCAAATTCCTGGATAGTTACAAGTAGTCCCGCCACATGTCAAATTCCTGGATAGTTACAGGTAGTCCCGCCACATGTCCACCTCTGGAGAGTTGGAGGTAGTCCCGCCACCTGTCAAAGAGGAAAGGGGGGGGGGGGCTGTCTTGCCTCAGCCGCCGACCACCCCCCCCCCATCTTCAATAGCCAGCACGGCCAATATCGAAGCGACGGAGCCGAGGAATGGCGCGGGGTCGCTGGAAGGGGGAGGTGACGCGAACGAGCCTCCCCCACCTCCCTCCAGGTGGAGGCTTCCAGCGACACCCCAACACTCTTTGCTTAAAGAGGGTCCACATCAAAAAGCGGTCTTTTTGCCCAGGACGGGCACGCATCCCATGCCTTCTCTCCTCAACCTTGAAGATTCTATGAGAGCCGGGGGGCACCCCGATCCCTCCGCATGGGCGCCCCCGCCCCCTCACTGGGAACCACGACATCGGCGCACTCCTGCCGGCGCCAGCCTCAGTTTGGAAATGGCTAAAATGCAGCCACGGCACAGACTTGTTCAGTTCCGGAGGAACACCAGAATGACCCGGTAGGAAAATTGTTGCCGCCCTCCCCACTCTTTGACTGTTGCTGGACTGTTACCACATTGTGCAAAACTTTTTGAACTGCCGACGGAAGGTTCTGGTCCAACCGCGAGTCATTGGAGAACATTCTGATTGTACTGGAACCAGCCTGACCCCACCCAAAATGGCGCCATCACAAAATGAGACTTTCTCAAATAAACCTCGTTGCACCCTGATTGCGCAGCTTTTTGTCCCGAGATATGTATGCAGTTTTTTGGATAATGAAAGTTGATATGAAGGATATCGAGTATGTGCTTGGACAATGAATTGACTTAGGGTGGGTACTGATTATGAGTTGGAAAATGAATTGGTGTAATTTAGATAAAGAATGAGTATTGGATAATGAATTTATGAATTAATTGAAACTGAATTCTTGACATGCATCATGCTTGCTCTGTAGGGAAGTTTGATACGATTTTATTTGCACTGCTGCACTTTATGCAATGAACTGCCACCAACTTCGTTCTTCTTATGTACAGTCTTAATTTGCTCCGTGGCCGGTCCACTGGGTTGTAGGCCTGTATTTATACATCAACACTTTTTATTAAAAGTATTTTGAAAAAGAAAGCATGGTTGTAGCAGTTGCATTAATGAGTTTTGGATGTTTTACTACGAGGGGCGAAGAATAAGTATGATGAAAGTCGAAGGTTATAAAGGACCAGATATTTAGCAAACTGTATTATGTGTCACAGGCAGCTGGAAAAATGCTTTAGACGCGCTTAAATCGACACCACAGAAATGCCACCTGACCGCTACCCTTGCACCCAACTAGAGGGGTTGTGACCAAGTAACTCACGTAGGTACGCAGATCAGTAATGGTTATATATCTGACATTACCGGCACCTCTGGGCTTAAACGCCGAGATGGTGAAGAAATGCAGTATGTGGACATAGGTCGAGTATGCGGTAGGTAAAAACATTTTCGGATTTATGCGTGCTGATGTGTTTTGAATGCCGCACCCTCCCCCACCCCTTCTTTCTCCACTCTTCTGCAGGTTACGTCAGAACGTCGGCTGAAGTGTGAGAGAGCGATGATCGAACCACCGATGAAAAGGGAAGGAGGGAATATGTGCATAGTCCTCATAACGATAAGTTTAAAAAAAAAAAAAAGACGTAGACGTAAAATATGACTGTTCCTCCTTAGAACATAGAGACTGGGAGGATGGACTGACATAGAAATTTGACGGGTATTGTGTGACGAAAATTGACTCGAAATGACACGTTAGATAATGCAACTAGACGTTTGACTAGGTAGGGAAAGGACAACGGAAAATGTGTAGATAAGGGTTACCACGGCACCACCCGTCTGGGAGGTTAGAAATGTTGCTGATGTTCAAAATGCACTGCCTCCTTTCTCACACCCTTATAGATATAGCCAAGCTGTCCGACTGTCCTCCCGATCAATACTTGCCGTTGCCTCAGCCTGGAGAACTTCCCACCAAAGGAAGGAACTGAAAAATGGTTTAAAATCCAACCATGGGTAAATAGCGCGGCCAGGTTAATTTCTGACCGACCAACTGAGGTGTAAGTATTGGCAATTGAGAACACTCACAGAGATAACGGGCGAGAGAGAAAAGGAGGGAAGGGTAAAAAGAGCTAAGCACGTAGATAAATAGGATAGTAAAGATACGTAGGATATAAAACAGATCTTGTTGGCCAACTGTTGTTTCCTGTCTTGTCGTGAATGTCTTATATATGTGTAATGCATGTGCCGTCTTCCCTGTCTGAATTTGTGTGTGTGTAATGTACGGATTTATGTCTTCCCTCTGTCTGTATTTGCGTGTTACCTGACCTTTGCTGTTCTGTGTTGTGAGCGCACTAAATGACCTATTTTCGTACACGTCTCTCTCTCTCTCTCTCTCTCTCTCTCTCTCTCTCTCTCTCTCTCTCTCTCTACATGTCATACGTGTACCAGATGGCTCGTTTAGATTGCGGACGACTCTCACTCTCTGAGAGTCTCCCTATTTCCTTTTCCTTTTTTTTGGTAAAATAGTGCCTAACTGGCACTAGTCTGATTGAATACTTATTGAACGCGAAGGTGTTCAGCGAAATTGACCGAAATAAAAATGATTGTAACTCGCCATATTACTACCTCTCCTTTCTGCAAAATTATGAACTTGAATTGGCTGAGAAGGAAAGGACAGGTAGGACGACTAAGGTTCCCCAAATCTGGCCATTTATAGGGGAACTGTATGTCAATGGCACCCTATTTTTCTGTTCATCAGAGACGAACGCCGACGTCTAGATTGACCCCCAATGCCCAGATTGCCCCACCCCTTTGCACCCAAGCGCGAGCGCCCGAAGTATCCCCGCCCCATTTGATAGGCCCCAGCTGTTGTCCCGGATATAAATATGATGACCATGAGTAACTGTCGTCCCTCCAGAAAAAACTGTTTTGCCTGACTCTTAATGATAGCGCCCCTGCCCTGTTTTGAAAAAGTTAACCAGCCTTGAAGGGAAATGTTAGACTGTTACGGCTCAGGTTAGAAAGACGAGTCTGCCTGGAGGCTCCGAAATGTAAAGTTTGATGAAATACACAGTTGATAAGAGTCTGACTTTCCTCCATATGTGACCTGTGTAGACAATGAATAAAACTTGGCATGCACCCAGTAGGAATGCCGACATATGCACTGCTTGGTAAATGAACTTCTGACTGTGACCAATGGGCGTATCTCCCAAGTGTGTTGGATTGAGAGAGGAATTCACATGCATAAATGTCTTCCCCTGACCAGTTCTCTAAAGCTTGTTTTGTACCTATTCAAAGATTCACGATCACCGAAGGAGAAGGGTCAGATGTGACGTACAGCCTGGCTGCAGATCTTGGGACACGTGTGACCTCGACCAAAGGTGGAGCTGCAGAACAACTAGATACGGGACGAGACCGCAATTCCAACGTGGAGAATGAAAAATGACGGGCCGCCTTGAAGCCCTCCGTCTGCTAACCCACGTGTGCCTGGAGTCTCCGTCCCCCTTCTTTGGGCCCGATTGATGGGCCTGCCTGCTTGTTATCCTTTGCTCCCTTGGTCCCTTTTGTGTGTCCCAGGAACTCTGACCCAACTCCGCCCTCTCTCCTATCGACTATTTGAACCACACTCACCCTCTTTTCCACGTGACTTTTTGCCAAAAGGGAAGAACTGCATTCATATGGGAATAGGGTGCTGCCACGGAAAATATAGGTGCCGAGCATAAGGCGCCGCCAAACGGATTGTTTAGGAAACAGGACTGTGGTCTAACAGCAGAGGACTGACCGCACCCTGCAACGCGTAAGGATAGAACCGAGCTGGACCTATAGCTCCACCGCCGGTGCTGAACAGCGCCAACGGAAGTACACGGACTAGAGCCTACCAGTGATGGCTCACTGATAAAAAGACACTGTGACAAAGAGATCTTGTGTATTGAACTGAATTCCGCCCTCAATTGCTTGGTCAAAATGTTCATTGGTCACATTTTTAAGTCAGAAACATTTATGCTATGTAGTGCTTTGAAAATGATAGGAACTCGACAAAATGCAATCTCCTATGTGCCGCATTCTGCCAAACACATCAACTGTCCATGATTATTTGCCATATGCTAATATTGACAATGCTAATTCTATGACTGCGCCTGTTTATATGTACCATCCTCGATTACGAAAATGAACTTTTGCTATGTAACAAGGGGCGACTGTAGAAATTTGAAAATATTGATGTACATAAGCAACGTTCATTTTCCTTTTTCCCACTCCTCTCCCTGTGCGTACCATGAATACCATAAAGCATTAACCACATCCCACTGCCAGCAAAGGCCTGTACTCCTGTGTACATGACAGCCATTTTAGACACCCTGGCCTTTTGTCCGCCTAAGGTTAGAAATCCCTGGCTTCCCGTCTGCGCGCATCTTAAACACCCTCTCTCATGCATAGACCATGAAACCCTCTCCCTCTGCGCGACCCTGCTGTGAAAGGCAGCCCTTCTGCTTGACCCACAAACCCCCCCCCCCATTCCCTCTTGAAGAAGCATCCTTCGCCTTAGCTGACATAGCCCTCCCCAGCTGCACCTGACTGCCCCCGCTCTCTCATGTACGGTTCATAAGATCTCTCTCTCTCTCTCTGTGGCTCTGTCCCTGTGTCCACCCTGGCTCCCCCTCCCTTCTCCTCACATGGGCAAGTCATAAACCTTCTTCTTCTGCAAGACCCTGTCCTTGGGAGTCACGGCCACGCCTGACCAACACCTCCTTTCCCTCCATGAATGCCCCTCTGTTGACAAGCACTCCCTCCGCGCTCGATTGTCCACGCGGTATGAATACCATTCCTTTGATGACCCCTTCCCCCGAGTCCGGCTGACCACACATGTCCAGGGCCATCGCCTAAGCCAGGAGATACCATTTACTGCCCTTATTGTATGAAGTCACTCCTCTTCAAAAGACCCACTATTGATCTTGGTCTCCCCACCCCCTGGGCTACGATCAGGCACACACATCCTAATAATCAACGGAACATTCAGCTGCGTCATTGCTCTCTCTCTTATCAGCAGGTCAAGGGTCCCTATTGTGAACACATGTGGGGTAGGATTGACACGAGGATTATGGGGTTATCTTTCCTTCGTCTCACAATGCTGTGACTGTAATACCAAGTGTTCTGTGAGGTATAAAAGGTTGAGTCTCAGCTCACTTGTTAGAGCACCTCCTGAAAGACACCGTGTTTCGTGTCCGAAATGACAGGCTCTCCTCATGAGAAATAAACTCTGTTCTTGATTCCTGCTCCCAGCGCCCGTCTCTTTATTTGGTAACTATTCAACATGGGAACTAAGAGGCGGTTTGCGCCAGCGGCCTGGGCATCGATAGCAATATGGGCTCCTGTTTTACATAGGGATCTCCCTGCTGTGCGACATTTGGATTGGCGACGACATTAGGACATTCCAGGAACTACAGGGGCGTTTTACTCTCCACGCTTCACAGTTTTAAAAATATCTACAACTCTGTTTTGCCATCAGCGTACATATGTCTACAGGCACGTCTCTCCCTGAGTTCAGCCCGTTAGAAGCTCAGGTCATGATGGGGAACCTGGGGAGGGGTGGGGTCTCCCGCATATACCGGACCCTTGTTAACAACGAACCGGCAACTCTCAGCCCACTCCGGACCCGCTGGGAGGGGTGGGTGTGTCCTCTGGAGGTGTGACGCTCTTATGGCCCCTAAAACAATCACAACCTCAGCCAGACTCCGCCTTATTCAACTATACTACCTCCATGCTGCCTACATCACTCCAGCGTACTTGCACAGAGCAAGGTTGCGTCCCTCCCCTAACAGCGCGTGCTGCGGTCACGCACCAGCGAACTTCTACCACATGATTTGGACGTGCCTTAGCCTTGTTCCATATTGGTGGGGAATAAAGACAGAACTTACGCAGGTCCTGGATTGGCCAGTGCCCCATGATCCTGTGCGTCTCATCTTAGGGATGATGGAAGGCCTAAGTGGTTCAAGAGAAGAGAAAACATTTCTTGGGGCATCAATCGCTGTGGCCAAGAGAGACATTGCGGCTACCTGGGCGGAAACCAAACCTCCAACCGTGGCACAATGGACCGGGAAGTAGATTGATGTGCCACACAAGAGAGACCCTTATTTGAAGCCCAGGGTTGTCTAACCAAATACAACAGAGTCTGGAGCAAATGGCTGAACCTGCTGGGCTAGGTGCGAAACCCCCCCCCCCCTTTTTTTACTCTCTGATGTAATGAAATGAAATGAAAGTGAGTTTTGTAAAGCGCGTTTCTTCCCGAAGGCCTCGTAGCGCTGTGAATGCATATCTCTGGGAGTCTACTGATTTAGTTAGAGAAAAGGAAGGTTTTGAGAGTTTTACGGAATTTTAGGTGATTTGGTTCGCTACGGAGCGTGGGTGGTAAAGAGTTCCAGGTCGTGGCAGCATTCAAGGAGAAAGAGCGTCCGCCCCACCTGGCCCGTTTGATCTTGTATGTTGTTGCCAGAAAGGCCGTGCTGGAACGGAGTGATCTTTGGGGATGGTAAGGGGTGGCTAGGGAGCAGATCATTGCCGGAGCGTTTTTCCACATGGCCTTATGCATTATGCACATGGCCTTGAATTTTACTCTGGCTTGGATGGGCAGCCAGTGTAAATTCCTTAGGGCAGCAGTGCCCGAATGCCTACGGGTCAGGCCGAGCAAAAGACGTGTCATGTTAGTGCTTCCATATTCTACGCTGTTTGTACTCACAAGTGTAATTGCGGTGACTGCTGATATCAGTGATCGCATGTCCTGTGCTGTTAATGTGTTTGATCTTAAAATCAATAAAGTTGATTATAAAAAAAAAAATTTGTTCAGCAAGCTGTGTATAATCATGAGCACTCTTGTAGAATTAGCAGGGAAGAAAGAAAATCAGAAGTCATACCTTATCAGAGCTGGATTCTGCTGAATCGCCTCTCTAACTATTTCCTGTGTGTGCGCAGGCGCTGGGAACGCTCAATATTTTTTAGCTTTAAGGCAGACACTGTTAAGTTTATGTTGTGTTTTCCCTTAGGATATATGAAGAACTTAGACCATACTCTGTACCCCTGTGATGGTAATTCAGGAGAATCGATGTTGCACTTTACATTTTTTTGTAAATATTATTTAAGATAAACAAAGCATTATTTAATTCTGCTTTTAAAGAAGAAATGTCCGATATCAGGCACTTTTATGTATTTATTACAGTTGTTTGATGATGAAACCATCATGCATGTTAGATAATTTTAAAAATCTGCATTATGGGCCCGTAGCACTATGCTTTCCTAATTATGCTGCTACCCTCTTTGTTTTTATCTGAGGGATGCCACTGAAATACTGCTATGTTTATTATTCTTATGTATTGATTTGTTTTTTACACCGGGTCGCTTCATTGTACTATTAATTTTGCTACTAATACTGGTGTATTATGGTGACGCTATTCATATGCTGCTACGTGTATTGTTTTTATTCTGCTGTATTGTAATTTTATATACTGTGTTTTTAACTGCACAACTGTTACTCTACTTTTAAGAATGTTTGCTTCATCTGATAAAGTCTTTGAGTGATTGATTGACGTTAAGCAAAGATATGAGCACAGTGTTATTTTATTTGACACTTCTAGAAAAGTGCCATTTTAGTATGGTGCCCCCACACCTTTTGCTTCAATGCTGATGGTTATGACTCTGAAGGTGCACTGGTGGTGGCTGCCCAGGCCCCAGTGCCAGTGCTTTCTCCCTAAAACTGATATATCTTGTTGGACTTGGCCCTTTTTGGCTAAAGTTACCTAAACTTCTTTCTTCCCCCAGACCTTTTTTCTGACATGGTGTTGCCAACTTAGATGCTTTGGGCACTTTGCCACTTTGCCACTGCTGATCAGTGTCAAAGTGCAAGTGCTCCCTGTGTAAAGTGTAATGGTAATTGGTTGCCCATGATTGGTATGTTTGCCTTACTAGTAAAGTCCCTAGTAACGTGCACTATGTGTGCCAGGGCTAGTAATGCAAATGCTACTAGTGGGCCTGCAGCACTAATTGTGCCACCCACACCAGTAGCCTCAAAGAGAGAACTCCGGCCTGCCACTGCAGTACCTGCACACAGTTTATTAAAGTGCCATGTTGTCCTGACAAGTGCACCCACTTGCCAGGCCTTACCTTTCCCCTTCTATGCACATCAGACACCTCTATGGTAGGTCCAAGGTACCCCCTGGGCAGGTTGCAGTGCATGTGAAAAGTAGGACATGTACTGAGGTGTTTGCCATGTCCTGACAGTGAAATACTCTCCATTTCGTTTTCACTGTCGAAAGGCTTAAGATGGAGAGGTGAAGTTTAGTGTGCCTGAACTCACAATTTAATAACACATCTTTTTATGAAGGGGGTTTTTGCATTGTGTGTTTAGAAACCACTCTTTTAGAAGTGGCTTGGTTTTTGTGCTTTAAAATTTCTGCGTGTCTCTGCCTGGTTCTGGATTGACTGTCTGCATTTGAAAGTGATAGGATCTGGGGAATGTCTTAACCCAGGGGAGGAGGTGAGACACCAACAGGCTGACCCCTGCATCTGGAGTGTAGGGTGGAGGAGTAGCCCCATGGAGGTGAAGAGGCCTGGGTTGCTGCCATAAAACAATGGTCCCATCTCCTGCTGAGTGATTGAGAATCCAGACCCCCCACTAATCAATGAAAAAAGGTGTCACTGGCAGGGACGCACCCAGAATTTATTTGTACAGGGGTCAGTGCCCCCTGAACACAAAGACTTCAAACACATTTAGGGGTATAACTATGAGAGATAAAGCCCCTGAACATTGGAATGGAACTGATGAAAACTGAAAAGGTTTGAAGCTACTTTGTGGTCAAGAGGAACCTCTGCCAAGGAAGAAACAGCTGAATAGACTGAAGGAAAGGACTGGCCTCTCTGTGTGTTCTGGAACTGGCCTGCAGTTTGCTGCTTTAACCAAGGAGAGGCTAAAGGGACTTTGCTGTGTGCTGTGTCCCCCTGCTTGAAAGGAGTTTGCTGTGTGCTGTGTCCTGAAGTGACTTATCCCCAAGGGCAAAGGAGAGAGCTGGCTCCCTGTTGCAGAAACTCAGGAACACAAACGTTTCCAGGAGGCTCACAGCGACGCTGTGTGTGTGTGTGTGTTTTTGCAGCCTGAGACCCTCGTAAGAATTGCCCTGTGATCGTGGGCACCTGGAGTCCAAGAGAGTCTCAGCGACGCTGTGTGTATGTGCTTTGTGCAGCCTGAGCTCTTCGTGAGGATTGTCCTGTTATCGTGCACCCGGAACTCAAGTGAGTCCCAGCGACGCTGTGTGCGTGTGCTTTGTGCAGCCTGAGACCTTCGTGAGGAGTGCCCTGTGATCGTGCACACCCGAAGCTCAAGTGAGTCTCAGAGATGCTGTGTGTGTGTGTGCCCTGTTGCAGCCTGAGATCTTCGTATCGCCAGCTACCCGACCGGCAGCCCTAGAGGAGCTGAGCCGCCGGCCCGAACCAGCCGTTGCCAGAACGGGACCTCAAACCAACACCGTCGGGGGAGGGCCCGAGTCCCACTGCCCGGTATCCACAAAGTTGCATCGGAGGTCCAAGTCGTGGGAAGAGGAGAGGAGAGCGAGGTCACACCTCCCAGGTAACGCGTGTTGCAGCCTGGGGCAGGTTGCTGGCTTGGAGAGAGACGCTCTCGGCCTCTACCATTCTTGCAGCGTGAGCCTCTGCTTCGGCTCGTATTGCGGCCCGTACTTGCCAAGGAGTGCCAGTACCGGGACCGGAGGGCGGAGCTGCACTTTGGTTTACACCATACCCATGTTGGGGGCATCTGTTGACGGAAGCTGACCATGAGTCAGTATGAGTGGCAGAGAGACCGACTAAGGCACTGTGATCGGTGCTGAAGTGTATTACGCATTGCATTATTTCTGCATTACGAGCTGCCTGATTGTTGCATTACGCATTGCATTATTTCTGCATTACGAACTGCCTGATTGTTGCATTACGCATTGCACTATTTTTGCATAACAAACTACTTGATTGTTGCATTACGCATTGCTTTAGTTTGCATAACGAACTACCTGATTGTTGCGTTACGCATTGCATTATTTTGGCATTACGAACTGCTTGATTGGTGCATAACGACCTGCATTATTTTTACATTGCAAAGTGCCTGGTTCTTGAATTACGAACTGCATAGCATTACATTAGGACTGCAGTGGATCATTTAGAGTTGCTCATTAATGTCACCAGAACTTACAAGGGCTGGCTGGCCTAATAACCGTGAAGCAGAAGTCTGAGGAAAACCTCCGACTACATGTAGCACAGCTTAGGGCTGTAAAGCCTTCACAAGTTTAAACTGTTGTTTGCCACAAGTATTCCACAAGAAAAGAAAAGAAAACAATTCCTTTTCAATGCTTCAATTGATTATTCATTCAAAAATAAACAAAATACATTCGTGAAAAAACGAGATTATGAGTGAGACACGCTTGTTTCAAAAATCAGTCCTCATATCTAAGGTTTAAACGATTTAAATCATAAAGATCATCATGCTCAGTTGAAACAAAATGTGATGTATTAAAGAAAATCAATAAACAGTTCCCAATGCGTTTCGGGTTCACCATGAACCCATGAACCCTTCGTCAGGGGATACATTAGTATTGAACATAGAATCATAGTAGTAAAAAAACAATGACAATAGTTCTTCATAGAGTTCAGTCCAGATCTACAACACAGAACAATGTGAATAACAGAATGATGAGGCTCTTGCAAGATATGTACAACATAGTATACATGATTCACAAATACTCAAGAATTGCACTATAACAGTGACAGGAAAATGCCACCCATAGGTAATGTGTTCATGAGTCAATTAGAGATGAAAAAGAAAAAGAAAGGGAAAAAATAAGTGAAAGAAAATAGGAGAAAGAAAATGTTTTAACACCCCTATGTGCTGAGAAGATTCTAAAAGGCAGTGCCAAGAAAAAACGGAGTTCCAACGAAAAACGCTTACCCCAGTAATGGGTTATAGGATGCTGAAATAATTGTGTGTTGAATTCTCTTTGGGTACCCAAGATGCTGTCAGTCTGTTAAAAATATATATGTTTGTGTGTGCTAACATATAATCCAGAACACCTGAACATACATACGGTGAGATAATCAAAGTGGACAGACTGCAGCGATGAAAAACAGTGTGAAAAGAGTTCTCACCGAAAGAACCATGTCAGTGTTCTTAATGGGTCAGGCTCAAAAACTCCTGTGTCACGAGTCAACACCACCCTGAAATTGCAGTACACAACATACAAGATGTGTGCAAGAAACGAGCAGAAAAGGCATCTCTTAGGGCAGAAAAGGGAACAAGGTCTTACCGAAATGGACGCGAAGTCCCAGTATCGAGAGCGTGTGTTTTTTCGACGTTCAAGATGCTACAAAATAAGTAAGGTAGCGCTGTTAAAAGGATCCCTAAATTACATGTCGTTGTGGCAACAATACGAAACAACACGTAATCGTAATGCATCAATGCACTCACCAGAGGTTCTAGAGTTCGTGGTGTGTAGCATAAAGTAATCTGCGGGCAAGAAACTGGTACCTCACATGATGCCGAATCTACCAATGGGGAATATTGTTATTGTCTGCCTGGTAACCGCAATAGAAGAGAGACTATCCGGAGCAGTTCTTAACATGGAGTGAAAGAAAGCCTAATGAGTCTACCTCGATGTAATGTTTTATGGGCGACTAGATGCCAAGATTAAGTATCTTACTCTGTTACCTCTCAGTAGAGTATAAATATTGGGGTGAAATGTGACTTCTCTCGCGTTCATGTTCTGTGTGTAAAGGAATAAGCAAATAAAGGAGGAGAAAAAAACGTTATTGACAATGTTGTATGAGTCACAAACATCCTCACAAATGATCAGAATTAATAGTATGAGGGTAGTAAAAGAATAGAAGGGATATCTTAACAGTGTAAAATCTTCTGAACCACAGGAGTACAAGAGCAGGACTAAGCAATTACGGTGGGTAGGGATGAAAAGGAAAATGAAGATGAAAAGAGACAGAAAAGGGGATAGTGCAATTCCCTACAATCTAGATGAAAAAGGAGCCCTCGGTAATCCACACAGAACCGGAGTTCTGGAGTGGCACCTGGTGCTGCAGCCTTTGGGACCAGGACCACTGGGCTGGCCCAAGGACTGTTTGAAGACTCAATCACCCCTAACGCTAACATCTTGGAGACCTCCTCCTTGATGCAAGCTCTGACCCTGTCAGTCACTCTGTAAATCTTATGTTTTACTGGAGGACTGTCCCCAGTGTCCACATCATGGACACACCACTAGGTGAAACCAGGGGTCAGGGAGAACAGGTCAGGAAACTGTCCCAACAGTTGGCAACAGTCATTCTGCTGCTCAGGGGTCAGGGCTGTAGAGGGGCTCACTCCGTCCACTGACCCATCTTGCTCCTTGGCAGACAGGAGGTCAGGAAGAGGTTCCGTATCCTCTTCCAACCCAGTAGGAAGGCTCTGAAGCACTGGGGTTCCACCAGCACACGGGCTGACACAGGCTCAGCATTCTTAGGCTCGCTATACAGGAGACCATTCTCCCAGTAAATCCAGTGTGATCCAGAGTGATCACCTGCTGCCTGGTTTGCAGCATGTTGCTGCAAACACACAAGAGAAGGGCACTTCTTCTGCTCCTCACAGAACTCTTCCCTAGAGGGGCCTCCTACCTGCTACCTTTGGGTCAGCTTAGGCAAGTCCCCCAGTTCAGCTGCTTGTTCCCCTGTCGGTTCCAGGGCATCCCCCTCAAGGTCTGCCTCCCCCTGCACAGTGGGAAATTCAGGGCCGGTTTCCCATTCCCCCTGCCTCTTCTCCTTAAGGCAGGCACCTGGGCCACTCTTTCAGGCTCCAGGTCCTCTTAAATACCCTTACCGGCTGCCATTGACCGAGTGGTCACACACAGACCCAACATCTCCAAATGAGACCTTCTCTCCACCTTAGCCCAAGGGGAGCTCTCCAAATCATTTCCTAGCAGACAGTCAACAGGCATGGCTGGCCTCACATCTACTTGAAAGGTACCTGAGACCCCCTCCTACTCAAAGGGAACCTGTGCTATCTTGCAGTGGTGACAATTACAGGATGGAATGCTTTGGGGACCACCTGCTCTTCAGACATCAGCTGACAAATGACAGCTATCACACTGGCTCCGGTGTCTCTCAGAGGCTCCACCCTATGGCCACCCACTGCCTGTACTTCTTAGTGTTATCAGGCAGCTGAGTCCTAGGGACCATCTCACTGTGTCCTAAAGAGACTAGGGACATCACTGCGGGACCCCACCCACCTTGGGCACCCAGATCCTCCCCCATGGCTACACTAGCCATCTGCCGGGGTGGTGCACCAGTGGGTGCTGTGTTAGCCTTTTTGGAACACTTAGGATCCCAAAAGAAGTGGCCCACCTCGCCACAACCAAAACAGGTCTTGGGGCCCCTTTGAACAGGCTTACCAGTTGGGGACCCGGGTTTCTTCACAGTGGGAGGCTGGGTTTCCTTGGGGATTACTTTGGGGCCCTTTCTGGGACTCCTTCTGTTTACCCTTGCCTCCCCCCCACTTTTCTGCTGGGGACCCTGCCTACCTTTGGGAAAGTCTCCCACAGGACCCTTGTGGACCCTGGTACTGACCCAGTGGTCTGCCTCCTCAGCAAGCTTCCAGGGCTCAGTCAGCCTACTGTCAATCAAGTGTTGGTGTTGCTCTGGAAAACAATTACTGGACAAGTGCTCCCATGCAATCAAATCAAAGAGCTCCTTAAAATCATTTACTTTGCTACCCTTCGCCCAACCATCCAATGCTCTGCAAAAGAAAGACACATACTCCACCCAGGTACTAGACTCCAGCTTCCTGCAGTTTCTAAATTTCTGCCTATAAAGCTCTGGGGTTAACCCATACCTGGTCATTAAGGCTTCTTTTATGGGGGCATAGGATGTCTTATCCTCCTTGGGCAGGTCTAGCAGGTGTCCTTCCCTTCACTGACAAAGTGGCTCCACAACCCCGCTCCCCAGTCTTTCTCAGGGACTTTATGGGACATCATGGCTACCTCATACGCCTTAAACCACTGCCCAATGTGCTCATGCCTCATAAATTCCTTAATGACATCCTTGGGAATATATACTTTACTTTCTACAGGCACTGACGGTGTGCTGCCACCAGAGGGACTGCTCTCTAATCACTTTGCTTTCATCTCCAGCTCTCCCGCCACTCTCTCATGCTCTAAAAGTATCTTCTTCTCTTCCATGGCTAAGCTCTTATTTTCTAACTCCAATTTCTTATTCTCTGTCATTCTGACTCCCTCTTTGAGCTTGGTTAGCTCCATCTCATACACTCTGCTTTTCTCCCTTCTCCCTGCCCTCCAACTCTTCTGGGGACGGACCCTTTGAAGAAAACCCGCTGCCCACTCTGGAAGGTGCTCCTCCCTGCCAGGCCCTATGGCCCCTTCAGCTACCCATCTAAATTCTCTGCCTCCTCCCTATGCTCTTCAGGATGCTCACTGGCATTCCTAGATTCCAACCAGGCCCTCAGCGCCATTTTGTATTTCTCTTTCCTGGTGAGGCCTCTTATAGAGATTTTACATTTCATGCAAACAGCTTTGAGGTGTGGCACAGTGTAGGTATCAACCCACTCTTCTTCAAACTCAATATCCACAGATGCAATGGATGCTACTTTCCTTGTGGTGAAAAAACTGGCAGTTCTCAAGAAAAAACTCTACCAAAATGTATGAGGTTGTGGAATGGTCTGCCCTCACTAGTAGTGTACAGCAATCACTCTATGTAAATCACAAATGCAAGTTCAAATCCCACAGCTGCCACCAATGTTAGAAATGGGGTCTCTAGGTGGCAGAGGTAGATACCTTTGTCCAAATAGGGACCATTGCTTCTAGTCAAGGTAAGGGGGATACACTCCTAAAATAACCCCTATTCACCCCCTTGGTAGCTTGGCACGGTCAGACAGGCTTATCTCAGATGCAGTGTGTAAAGCATTTGTGAACACATAGGGTAACACAGTGGAAACACTACAAATGGACACTATACCAGATTAGAAAAGTAAGTAATCTAAACAAGACCCAATTGCAAAAATCCACAATACAGTATCAAAAATAAGACTTTCAAATGGTAGAAATAGTTCAGTTCAATGCAAGTTGTAAATGCGACAATTTTCCCACAAAGTACCTTAGATGCGTCATGCAAAACAAACAAAAGGGTCGCAGTGAAGGCGATGCATCAGTTCCTTGCTTCGGGGGAGGCGGCGCGCCTGTTCCTTACTGCAGCGCTGGGGAGGCGATGCGTCTGTTCCTTACCGGAGAGGAGGAGAAGCGTCTGTTTCTTACTGCGTTCCAGTTAAGATGCGTCAAGATGGCACCTCGATGCGTGGTGATGATCCGGTGCGATGCGATAAAATGGCGGCTTGATGCGACGTGAGGATCGGGCCGATGCGTGAATGTTTGCAGCCGCACAGCAGGTGCTGCGACGATATTCTCGGTGATGCATCTGGCTCTGTGTGGGTGCAGTGGGCTTCTTCTCCGGGGTTCGGCAAAGTGTCGGGACAAGGTGCGGATGAGGCATGCATCTTCTCCGTGACTCAGTGATGCGTCAGGAATCGGTGAGGATGCGACATTCTTCTTCCTCGTTGCGTCGATCTTCCAGCTCCAAACAACAAACAGTCTCTAGAGGTCCTAAACAGCAGCAGGCACCTCTTTGAAGGTTAGAATTCCCAGCAGGGAAATTCAGGGTAGCTGGTGGTGAAGTCTTTGTGTCCCTGAGACTTCAAATCAGGAGGAAAGCTCAGTTTCCAGCCCATGGAGATCTTTTCTTCAAGCAGATGACAAAGTAAACAGCAAAGTCCTTTTTCTCCTTTCCTTGGCAACAAGTAACCACTGCAGGCTAACCCCAACAGCAAACAGCACAGGGGCAGTAATCTTCCTCAGCTTCTCCGGTTCTTGTCCTTGGCAAAGGTTCCTCTTGATTTCCTAGAAGTGATCTAAAGTTCTGGGGTCTGGGTCCCCCTTTTTATGCACACAAATCCTTTGGCTCTGAAGGCAGAGAGTTTCCGTCCCCAGCCAAACCCAGTTTTGTCCTCTCTGGTGCAGCTTTCTGGCAGGAGGTGGAGACAGCATTGTTGAAAGCAGACCTGGCCCAGGCAGGTGAAAAGAAATCTCCTCCCCCTACTCTAAATTCAACCCAGGTCCCATTCAGCCCAGCCCGGAATCATCAGACTGCTGGAGCCGCAGCCCTCTCCCAGCTCCTGTCTTTCACAAGCCAGACATACAATACACAAACCTAGCCTGATAGTTAGGCAAGAAAATACCTACTTTCTAAAATGCATATGCAAATCAGTCTTGTCCCTGCTCAGGCAAAACTGGTCTTGGGTTGCTTGTGTTCTGGTTCAGGAAGGGGCCTGGGCTGGTAGTTCGGGCTGCACTGTTCATATTGGTGCAGGGTCAAGACTGATTTGCCTAGTCAAGTTTGCAGGCACTACCACAGGCGAGCCCTAAGCATCTTCTGCTGCCATGGGGAAATTGAAGACATTGAGAATGTCTACTTCGCTCTTGTCCATTTTTTTAGGTCTCACCTAGGCACCACTTGCACTGTCTCTTCCAGACATGCTGTGTTCAGAATGTAGGCTTGAAGCCCCTCCCATCTTTTTAATTGGGTCCCCTTACTGTCCATGATAATTACCAGCTTTTCGTTTACTAGTCCCTCCCTTTCAAATTTTGTAAACTCCCATAGGGACTGCCCCTGTTACATGGGCTCTTACGCTACATGTTATTTATTTACACTTGAAAGCATTATTGTTTAGTTGTCCTCGAGCAGTCCTTGAGCTCAGCTGCAGCTCGCTCATCTCCTAGGTCGCCTCCTCTCTCTGTTTGTTGTTTGAAGGAACTTGCCTTTTAACAACACTTGAGCAGTGCTTGCGCTCTGCTGCTGCTCGCTCATCTCCTCGTCTGCCTCTTCCTCCCCTGCTTGCTATTTGAAGGAACCGCCTTTTAAAAACACTCGAGCTGTGCTCGCGCTCATCTGCCACTCACTCGTCTCCTCGGCTGCAGATACTAGATGTTGCAGGAGTATTTTTGTAGGCAGTATATTCACTTAGCTATACAAGGTTTGTTTTACATTTACATTATTTGAAGGCTGCGTGCCTTTTAACCAAATATACACAAGAGGGTCTCTGAGAACCGAATATCAAGGGGAAAAAACAGGGAAAACAACCAAATATACAACAATCAACCCCTTAAAACATATTCACATCAGAATTGCCCACAAAGAGAATAACACCTTTCTATAACATTATTATGTTTTATTTAAAAAATTCATCTATTTCAATCAATTGATATTCAGTAACTTTTCAATAAATACATATACATTTATTCAATATGACTCCAACCTTCATCTAATACAGAGGAGTCCCAAGCATAGACGAAGCAGTCTACTTACTTAAGGTACATGTCTCAACATGCCCGCCCTTTAACGACACGCAATCCGCAGCAGATAAAAAATCATTAAAAGGAGTGCCATATCTCCCCATGCGGTGCCCTCTCTCCCCCTACCACTTGTCTGGTGCATGTCACCATTCATGGTAATATGGCCAGGTTTGAGTGCATATAGGTATCCATGTTGTTCCTGCTTACATTTCACATGCTTTACTTAAACCTGCATTCCCTATGAGTGTTTGCTTTTTCCAGGATGTTGTTACTTTTTTTTTCCAGGCATTGCACCATTTGCCCACTGCCCAATCAAGGGTAGTCACTGACAGAGGGTGACCAACATAGAGCCATAAAACATAGCTAAAAGACATTGACAATACGAATAGTTTAAATAAATGATTTCTTATTGGTTATATGTAAGGTGACAACATTGCTTATAACACTTTTTTTTACAACGTTTCAACATGCTGCACAGCACCCATGCTCCTCTACAACATAGGTTAACCCCTTCTGTGCTGATGACGAGCCTAGGCTCGTCATGCAGCACGGTGCTCATGTGCTGGTGACGAGCCTGGGCTCGTCATGAGCCGTGGAACGCTCACACGCGGGGCTAATTTCCCCGCTGTGCTGAGCGTTCCATTGCGTGGGCGTGGTCATGACGAGCCCAGGCTCGTCACCAGCACACGAGCACCGTGCTGCATGACGAGCCTGGGCTCGTCATGAGCACAGCGGCGCCGTGCGCGGCCCCCTCCCCCCGCGCTGTGGGGAAATTAGCCCCGCAGCGAAGGGGTTAAAGACATTGGCAAAGCCAATAGCTCTGCCTAATGATTTGTAAGGCCCCAAAGGCGAGACCTATTGGTTATGCCAATGCCTGTTTTTTATTTACTGTCAGTCTGAGACTTGAAAGAACTGCACCCAAATAAAACCCTACAGCACAATATCTTATTAGATATGGAGCTGTCCTCCTCTGTCTCTTTCATCCACAGACGTTTTAAGGGATGGCAAAGTGGGCTCTGGGCCTGGGCCCCAGCATTTCAGGGGCCCATTGATAGAGCCAGCTCTTTTGTGCAGAGAGGTTTGCCTGGGTGACCTTTAATCATTCTTAAACAGATTGCTTTAAATCAGTTTCCTTTAAATTACCTTTTAATTTAATTTGTGTGGTTTGTGAGAGTCAATTACAGACATTTTGCAGAGAAACGTTCTGTTTATATTTCATGTTGCTCTGTTACAACATTGAAAACACACATCCCTATCCCTGAATATTAGATGTAAACATATTTAGAATTTGGACAAGTGTGCCTGTGCACTGTCAGTGATTTGGCCAAAGAGGGCATGAAACAGTTGAAACTGGATCATAAATTCAAAGCTGTTCAGAGCAGGGGCCCCAAAATACGTTTGCCCCAGGTCCCAAAAATCCTTAAGATGTCCCTGCTTTCATGCGTTTCACTGCAAAAGGGGATGATGGACGAATCGTTTGAGCAAATCAAACACTCACCCCCAGTCAACTGATCTGGGTTTAATCCATCGCCATTCTTTACCTCACTCCGCCACCCCAGTTCAGACATGGCCATATGCAAATCAGTCTGACCCTGTGCCTCATGGGAACAGTCCAGCCCGAACTGCCAAGCCATGCCTTCCCTGGATCAGAAACAAGCTTCCGAGGACCGGTTTCTGGCATTTCAGCCGTCTTCAGCCCGGCTTGCTTGAATCCAGTGGCAAAGTGAGCAAGGGTCTCACGTCTGAGCATACCCTGCCAACTTAGGGCGAACAAAGACTGATTTGCATATGGCCATGTCTGAACTGGGGTGGTGGAGTGAGCTAAAGAATGGTGATGGATTAAACCCAGATCAGTTGACTGGGGGTGAGTGTTTGATTTGCTCAAATGTTCCGTCCATCATCCCCTTTGGTATCGCTTCATGTGTTTCACAACATGAAAAATAGTAAGATTGTCCCTTAATCACTTAAACAGATGATGATTGTTAGTGAAAAAAGTTATATAGTCACCATCTTTCGAAATCTGAATATAATTCCAGACAATTTAGATATGCATTAAGCAGGAATTTATATTGTGCAACAGGGAGGTGTACATCAAAGTAGGCTATGGGAGTTGGGAGACAAATGAAGATTGTGTACATCACGCTGTGATTCAAAATATGCTTCAAAAAGTCCAGTTCTTTCTGCTGTGTTTGTCCAGCCTCATGCCCGCCTTTCCCCCCAGTACTCCTCGACAGCACCCTTGTGACATATGGAAGTGCCCTACCCTGAAAACGCTTTCTGTCTGTATTCGAGATGGTATGATTAAAATGCTCTGAAATGGAACAAAATGATTGATGGTGTTACGACTAAAAAGCCATATGGTAATTTCCGCTAATGGCGCCTTTCACTTGCAGCCTTTGACCCTTAGGAGGCTCCGTCGATCACCCCACGGTGGGTCACGGAGATTTAACTGGAAGTTTCATGTTTTCCTGGAATGCAGCCTGTGCTTAGAGTATATGTTCGCCCTCTGGGCTGTGTTATAAATAGGTTTTCTCGGTTGAACAAAGCTTTGCAAGCATGTCAGCAGGACACTAGATAAACCTCCCTCCCTTTCCTATTAAATAAAATTACACCCATGAAATGTTTATTTCCCTGGAAACGAAAAGGAATGCCTGCCCACTGAAAACTAACATTGTAAATTGTGTAATCGGCCGCATATTCTGACAGGCAGACAATAGAGTTGTTTTAAACATCTCCATCAGGGTGCAGTGTCCGAATTTGTTCAGCTGCCCCGAACCCCTCGTGTTTACGGAGCCCGGGCCAGCTGTCTACCGGCAGCAGATTGGGAGAGCGTTTGCCCTAAAAACTTGTCTATGATGTCTAAAGCTCAAGTTTATAGTGCCAGTAAAGACAGTATCTTTGGGAATTAAGGGGCACATGCATCAACCTATTTAGGAAGTGCAAACGGTGCGAATCGGTAAATTCGGCCGTTTGCACTTCCTAAATAAGTTTTTGGGATGCATCGTGCATTTTTGTGAAAATCGCTATTTTAGCGATTTCCAAAAATGCGATTGCTTTTAAGGAATCGCAATTTTGCGATTCCTTAAAAGCAATGCATCATTGTTTTGAAATTTGCGAATTTCAAAATAGGGAGTGCAAATTACCACGAGGTTGAACCTCGTGGTAATTTGCGAAAATGTTTAAATATGCACAAAAATGCATTTTTTTAAAGTGTAATGTTACAAACACACATGTCCTTAGGACATGTGTGTGTGAAACATGCACTTAAAAATACATTACAGGGGTGCAGTGGGGGGTCCTTTGGACCCCCCCCTGCACCCATGTAATGCATGAACAAATTGCGATTCTGAAAAAGAAAATCGCAATTTGTTAAAGCCTTCCCATTGATCCCTATGGGCCTTTTGGCCCATAGGAATCAATGGGAATAGCGATTTTGCACTTTGGAAATCGCATAATATTTGCGATTCGGTAAAAATTGCGATTTTTACCGAATCACAAATATTTTAGGAAAATATACATGCATCCCATTTTGCGAATTCCAAATTGCGATTCCCTATTTTTCGCAATTTGGAATTCGCAAAAGGCCGGGATGATGCATGTGCCCCGTAATGTTTTATCCAACGAATTGCACCTGAGTGCGGTTTATTTGCTGTATAAGAAACAGAATGTAAAACAAGAATCACGTCTGTAGAAGCCACTTGTTATCGCGACATTTGGCAATATGCTGTTTCACCAGAGCCATGTATTGGAGGTGTTCCTGTAACGTCTTTTGTACAAGCCATGCAGCAGTCCGAGTTTATTGTGCATTACCCAGGGTGGGTGTTTAGTGCAGCACCTGTTTTCTAAGCTCTCACATTTCATTGCACTCCTATCGAATATACCAAATTCCCCATTTGTGATCCTGTTTCATCCATGGTAGTAGTGAAATAACCTTGCCATTGATGCTAAACGTTTAACTCAAATACAATATGTAGGGTAACCACCCACAATAATTATTACTTTTCAGTACAATGTCTAATATTTAAAAACAGTAGGCCTTTATTTGCAGTAAGAAAATTAAGGGCAGTAAAATAGCCACCAACAAAGAAACTTGAAGGCCTTACCACCTTCTAAGCAAAGCTATGATACCAAAAAATGTTGTTGTGGGCTAAGCACTATAATGAATTTGGCATTGGAGTTTATGGGCAATGTTAACCTATGAACAAAGATTGCAATTCATGTTTGCTCTCACTTAAGCTCCAGGGGCCTCATTTATGAAGGCCGCCTTGCGCCACTGGTGCGTCACTTTTTCCCATTTTAAAAGTGATGCACCGGCGGCACAAGACCTTCATAAATAAGGCCCCAGGTTCTCAGATACCCTCATGACCAACCGCATTATTACTGTCACTCCACGCAAGGATACGCTACAATGTATCTAGGAGGGACAGCTATCTCTGGCTCCAGATACACGTTCATGAAGAAAGGCAGTGGCGTAACATAGGCCCCCTGCGGTGCGGGGGCAGAGCTCGAGGGGGCCCCCTCAGCACAGTACGCTGGCCTGAGAGCTTCTGACTGAGTAAGGATGGGGGCCCTCCATGTAGCCTGCATGGTGCCCCCTCAAGTTTTGTTACACTAGTGAAGCAAGGAGAGATGAACTGAGCCTGCGGTGCCCCTATGAAAAAGTCGAATCACCAACAACGCGAATGTGTGAGGTAACACAAAACCACTGAAAGGTCTTCTCACAGGACACAAGACAATCTTTCAAAATATGCCATGCAGGGAACTCTAGGGTGAAACCTAACACAGTTTGGGAGACCAGCTGTAACACTGCCTGTTCTGACTAGGGACGTCACTAGGGTAAGGCAGCCAGAGCTCTTGCCCCAGGACCTCCACATGTTGGAGATCCGAGCTCAGGTTACAGCAGGTATTTAAATAAAAAATTAGGCCGAAGACTGCGCCTTCCTTCTCTTCCGTTACTTATTTCATCAATTGCGAGCAGTGACTAGGATGTAAAACCCATAAGGGCACTATAAAATGTCCACCCCTTACCTGGTCCCACAAACACGTCTGCCTTGCCTGGTTCTGAGTTGAGGTGCCACATCAGTAGGCACAAGTGCGTTCACAAATATCAGGGGCCTATTCATTTGGAAATAGTCACAATGAAGATTTTCACTATTAAGTGTCTATCAGGGAACAGTGGACACGCACTAAACAAGATGGCATCCACTGGGACCAATGGCACCGTACTTTAGTATTAGGTGACCAGCCAGTCTAGATAGTTCAGGAACTGTTGCTCATATTAATAAGATGGTTCCAGTGGTTGTGAATTCAGAGCATTTGGACACACGTGTATAAAGACTCCACAAGGACCTAATTGCGAGGAAAGACACCATGTTCTTTTTAGGTAAAAAAAAGTTTCAAGCAGGTACCTCTCCACATTACCTGTCCGCCAGTAAGTCACTGGCCCAAAAACTGCCTGCAGAAAAGTAGGTCAGGTGTACATGACGTTGGTTAAGAAGGCAGTGCAAGTTCACTAGTTGGCTGGATATTCTCTGTCTCCAGCATGGCTGGATCATCTTGTGATAAGATAGGGGTTTTCTTCGGTAGGTTCACCCCAGTCAGGTGGGCTACAGATACTTAAAGCTTCTAGGAAGGATCTCTCCTTGAGTTGCTCCTCCTCCTTCATGCATGTTTCAACAGTCAACCAGAATTGGGCTGCCGCTTGGTTTGGACAGCTCCTCACAAGGCTTTCCATCTCTTCGTCTTTCAAGCAGGGGTAGTAGGTTCATCCTTGTCTTCTCTTTCTACATCAAATTTAACTTTGAGGAGAACAGCAGCATGGTGTCCTGTTCCTGACATGTTGCCTCCCTCTGCTGATGCTGAATAGCTTATTTGCAAGCACCAACAAGTATGGGATACTTACTACATAGGTTCATCATTGATGTAAGCTTGGAGTGTCTGGTAAGAATCCAGGCCCCATTCTCAAGATATACCACCTACATATTCCAGATCTACAGCTAGCCAGAACAGAAGGCAGACTTAGAGGATGCTCCTTAGGCTTCCTACATGCGATCAAATGGAAGAAGCAAATGGTAGGCGGAATTGCCCACATGCATCAAACTCCCGTTTTGCGATTCCCCATTTGCGATTTTTACCGAATCGCAAATAAGGAATCGCAAAACGGGATGCATCATTGAAAGTGCATAATATTTGCGATTCGGTAAAAATCGCAATTTTTACCGAATCGCAAATATTATGCGAATTCCAATTTCCGATTTTGCAATTCCCATTGATTCCTATGGGCCAAAAGGCCCATAGGAATCAATGGTAATTGAGAATTCGCAAATAGGAATTCGCAAAATGTTGATGCATTCCATGGGTGCAGGCACCCCCCCTGCACCCCTGAAATGTATTTTAAAATGGATGTTTCACACACACATGTCCTAAGGACATGTGTGTCTGTAACATGACAGTGTTTAAAATGCTAATTTGAGCATTTTAAACATTTTTCGCAAATTACCACGAGGTTCAACCTCGTGGTAATTTGCACTTGTAATCTTTGAATTCGCAATTTTTTTAAGAATGATGCATTGCATTTAAGGAATCGCAAATTTGCGATTCCTTAAATGCAATCGAATTTTGGAAAATCGCAAAATTAGCGATTTTCAACAAAAAATAATGATGCATCTCAAAAATCATTTTTGGAATCGCAAACGGCCGATTTTAAGGAATCGCACCGTTTGCGACTCCAAAAATGCTTGATGCATGTGGGCAATAGTGTATTGAAAGGCCGCAGACAAGACATCCTCGGTGGTGTAAGGTGATGCGAAGAAAAGGATTTATCAACTGGTGACGCTTCTGGACTAATTCAAATGTTCCATATATAACTTGTCGAATTTGAGTGTTTACATGTGCTCAGGAATACATAGTTTATTTTTAAATTTGTCCAATATTGTTCTTGAATTGGTATACTTGGTGATGGGTGTGCTGTATCAGCTTCTTTCTTTTGTGTATTATTCTGCATGTTATTTTGTAGCGTGCTGACAACACCTCTAGGTAGTAGGTGTACGAGGCAATTTTAGCACCCCGCTGTAATTACAGAAACATAATTATTCACGCTCAATACTGTTATTCAAAGATACGTTGTACTATTGATGTGCGGTTCTTTCCCTCACAGGGAACACTGCTACCTACCTGTTTTTCTCGTATTCAAATAAAGAAGGAAGGGGTGATTAATTTCACTTAAGGGAAGAAGAAAGAGGAGAGGCACTTTGATTCCTGTGTTTTGACTGTCAGCAGCCTAGACACAAGACAGCTGACTCATCCTGTACCATGTAGGGGTCTGATTTTAGCCTGCATTATTCAATCTTTAATTAACTCCTCTTGCCTAGCACCTAAGAAAGCATGCTCTCTGGTATTTTTAAGGAGATGCCCAGCTTGCTCTGTGAATCAAACCTTTCTCTAAAATGTCTTAGCCTGTTTTACAGCCTTTAGGATGTGGTTGTCAGGATGTTTGAAAATCATGTCAGATCACCACAGAAGGAGAGCATCTCGAAAGATCTTCTCACGCTCAAAGTGTTACTGATTCATGAATGTGTTCTGTACATAACAGTATACATTTATCATCCATAAGCAATACCTGTCCTGCTCTCTTCATGCCTCACTTCCATAGAGACGCACCCTCAGGATTTCTTAGATCCTCAACATACATAAAGTGTGCCCAGTTCAAGAGGTGCTTCAATGGCTGCTAAAACAGGAATTCTTCATCTGAGCCCATTAATAATATCTCTGATGGCCTTACTTTGTGCAGGGCTCTCAGCACCAGGGGGTTTACACCTCTCCTCAATTCTGCATTTGACTTATTCAGCTTCTGTGTTCCTCTGGCACTGTATTACCTTTTTAGCTCACTGTTTCAAGCCCCTAAATTCTTATTGATTGATTCATTCAGTTATTCATTCAACCCCCTGCTGCTAAGAAATTCTTGAGAAAGGCAAATATGGAGCTTAGACTGGAGAGTGGCCCAGTGGGCATTGAGTGTTAGCACGAGTCTCCTAGGATCAACTGGATGGTCTGGAAGTTTGACCAAGACGTTCTGGCTATGGTGCATGCCTGTACTAATAAGCGCCAGCAATGGGTGTCTATCAACAAGATCCCACTGACTGCTGAGAGATATAGGGGCCATCATAACCACAGGGGAGGGAAAGCTTCTGTATCCAGAACACTGTATACCAAATAAACTCCTTGGAATAGTAGATGTGCACAATGAGGCCTGGTTCCATCCTACTGTGATTGTTCCTCTAGGTTACACTGTTCAGTCCTATCTGTGTACTTTCTGTCTATTAGGTAACGATGTGGAAGAATGAGAAGAAGAGGAAACTGAAACATGCACGCTGTAATATAGGAACTGCCTGTAGTGGCTGTTGTAACTATTAAGGGAGCACTGACTGATCTTCAGATGGATTCTGTATATACTGACCTTGGAACAGTGGATCGGATGCTCTGGACCAAGACAGAAGGCAGGAGTTTGTTAAAGATTGCAAGGGGAAGTGCCTACAGTTCAGTAAGAGGCTTCCTCTGAAAAGGAGGAACTGAGAATGAGGAAGATTACCTATTTGTTCTATTGAACTTATCTTACCTCACTGAATTGTTAGCAGCGGGGGGACTAACCCAAAGACCCAAATAAAGTGCCCCATAGTTGATGGTCTTCAGTGTGAAGCTCCGGCACAAGTGAAAGTAGAACACATGGAAGGTTAGAGTTCTCTGAAATAAAACAGTGAGCACTCAATATTGACAAGCTGAAAGGTTGGTTATGCCCTAAAGCTACAGGGGTCTGCAGTTGGGGTTTGCTCCCAACATCTCTTTAGCTGGTCATCCTAGGTTGGCCAAGAGTCAAGACCCAGCTCTAGTTGATAAACTACTATTCCCAGCCCCACTTAGGAACCAGATAGAAGGAGCTCAGAAAACATGCATTAACTGTCAAGCATATGATGAGTCAATAGGATAGTACAAAGCCCTCTCATTCCACTGCTATGGATGGGCATGACTTTTAAGTGGAGAGGAATGGTCATCGGTTGATGCCTTCACCCTAAGGTCTCCTCAAGAAACCAATATATTTTAGTGATGGTAGATCATTCCCTAGGTGCCCCAGGTCCATACCTTTGAGAAATGTTACCACAGATGTTGTGGCCTGGGACTTGCTGTGTATTTATACTTGGGTATAACATACTTCCATTCAAGTGGACCAACTGTACTTCAACTTACAGAAATGTGGGAACAGCTTAGAGTTATCTATATATTCTTCACACAATACCACCTCATCTCAAATGGGCTTACTAAAAATATTCACAACAACCCCAAAAGACATGATTCAGTGACAAGAACAGTCCCTCACGAGAGAGTGTAAAATCATATTACTGTGCCTGTTATTTGCCTAAATGGAGGTGTTGCAGATCAAAGTGGGTTGCAACCTCTTTAAACTTCTTTTGGCTTCCCTGTGACAAGTCCCACAAGTCCTGTGCAAGAACCATGTTAGAAACTTCTATGAAACTCAGGCATGAAACTGTGGACTGTGCTAGGAATTAGGTTCAAGATGGTCCAGTGTATAATCATGGTTGACAGTCAAGAAAATATCAAACAATGGTCTTGCAAGACATTGTCCCTCCCCACACATAAGAATGGCAAAATGGCAATTAACAGCATATATCATTGAGGCTTGGGAGAGGTGGCACAGACCTGCCTCCCCTTTTTGAAAATGTTCCCCCAAGGGATGGGGTCCCGAGGCCTTTCGAGGCTGAGAGACAGGGGCAACACACTTCCTGTTTGGTTGGAGCAGACAAGTATTCCCTGCCTGTTCTCATGCAGGCAGGGAAAGAGTGGCCCGGGTGTGGGCCACCCAGGACATTCATTGGAGCCAGACCATGGGGATGCAGTCTCTGGGGTGTCTGAGAGGCTTGTTGGGGGAGCTGCATGTACCTCTTCCCTATTATCTATATGCACCGCCTCCTAGGCCCTGGCCCACCCCAGGGGGTGTATTTATTTCAAGCACAGGAACCCACACTTTTTTTGTTTTAGTTTTACTGCTGATTTGTGGGTTCACCGCAAATTTGCAATAAAAAAATATATAATTGTTTTTGGCCCCAGGCGGTGTCCCTCGAAGACTTCCCACCAGTCGTCGGTGGGCAGGGAATCCCTACCCGGCCCCCCTAGATACTTGTTTATGCCTTTTCTAGGACTCAGGACTGAGTCCCTTGTCTTAAGACGGCTGCCACTGCATCGTTTTTGATGTGGTGGTAGCCAATCAGATCTTTTGTAGAGATCTGTTGGTTCCACGTATCCTCAAAGGCCTGAAATATTTATATTTGTTCATCCCTAATTTCTCAAAAACTTCTGAATGGATTTACACCAAATCACAAAAAGCACACTTTCTGGGCCAAGATCTAACTTTGTACCAAATTTGGTGTGAATTCATTAAGCTGTTTTGGCTGTGGCTGTGTCTAATTTTCCTATAGAAAAACGAATGGGGAAAACGCATTATGGGATCTCCCACCCCTTTTTTTATATACATTATAATGTTCCAAAAATATACCCCAAAAATAATAATCAGAACAAGAGGTTAGGATGCATGCAGGGAAACTTGATGAACCATCTATATCAAAGTGGGTTTGTCTTCCACAATAATTGGAATACCCACTTGTATCACCAGTAGGTAGTTATAGTTAACTTAGGACCTAGTTTCCATAGGAAAAACGTTTTTTGGTTTGCCAATATCTTTGCTGCCATTTGACGAATCTTCACGAAATTTTCAAACTTAGTACCATGCTCAGTTCAGCAGCTGTATTGAACGTTTTTGGGTGATCTATAAAGCAGGAGCAGAGAAAAAGAGGGGGTCCCAAAACTTTTTCCCCATGTTAATTCTCATAGAGATTTTAGACACGACTACAGCCCAAACCGCTGGACGAAATTACACCAAATTTGGCAGAAAGGTAGCTCTAGGTCCAGAAAAAAACCCTGTTTGTTATCTGATGTAAATCCTTTTTGTTTTTGAGATATTTAAAGAAAAACAAATGTGTTTATATAGATGCACGAATACTCCGTGAATATTGACGATCTCGTGCAGAGATCTAATTGGCTGCCAATGCTTTAACCAGGAAGTGTTAGCAGGCATTTTGGGACTTGGTCTCAGTGCAGTCTCCCGAAAAAAAGAAAGAAAAGGGCAGGAATACCCTGAACCCCTAGCCCTAGTGCTGGGGTCTCCCAGGGACCCTGCCAAAGCAAAAAAGCACTTAGAAAAATAAATGTTGCAGCAAAATCACGAGGATTCACAAATTCATGGCAAAAAACCCCAAGGCTGGTCTTCTGCACTTCTCTAATGATTAGCCCCTCGGTGGGCAAGGTTCTGGGGGCATTGTCTGGTATATAAAGTTGGGAGTAAAATGCACGCGGCCCCCCTACTCAGACTCTTTTGAGCTCGGGGACCACCACCTCCCGAGGGCTTTATGTAATAATGGAGATGGGCTATGCAGAACCCCTTCCTGAGGCTCTAAGAGCCCTGGGGACTACCACCTCCCCAGGGCTTAATTAGTATATTGGAGGGGACAGCACGGACGCCCCTCCTAAGCCTCTTAAGGCCCTCATGGACCACCACCTCCTTGATGCTTTAATAGTTAATTAGCTGGGGCTGCAGTGACCCGCTTCCATAGCTCTGTAAGGCCCCGGGGAGGGAGAAAAACAAAACAAAAGGACAGGTGAGCCTTGTGGCACCCCTCCCAGGCCGCATTCAGCCCAGAGACCACCACCACCTCCCCAGGGTAGGCCCGTCAAACAGAAAGGAGGGGGGTAGCACAGCCTCCCTCCTGGAGCCATTAATGGCCCTGGGGACCACCCCCCCAGGTCCGGCTCCCTATGTCCCAGTGTGCCCCCCTTCAGGACATAGCGGTTTGCTCTCACTTGGCGGGAGCTTTGATAGCTCCTGCCAAACAAGAGCAAACAGTAAGTCTGCTCCCAGCGGGCAGAAACAAGAAAACTGTTCCTGCGTGCTGGGAGCAGACTTTTCATCTGTCTTCCTGCCAGCTGCTGTAGTGTAATCTAAATTTTGCTTCTACCAACCACTGTGTACAGACATGGTCAGCCATTGCATAACCTGACTCTGAGTGTGGGCATTCTACTCTTGCACAATGTGCACACCCACAAAATAAGTAATCTCCCTCAGTACCAAGGACTACTGGGACAATGGGTGCTTCTACATAAAATAATATATATATATATATATATATTGGCTGTTTACAATTTTTTTCGTACAATGTGTGACTTCATACAAATCCCATTCGCAAACAAACTAAGCATTCGCAACTCCAAAACATCAAAAACCAATACCAAACCTATTGACCTTGCAAATCCTTGTTTCTCATTTGAATTAAGGTCATTTAAATTTCAAGAGGAAGATTTATGAAAGTAATAATTTTTCATAAAGAAAAATAGAGCAAAGTGGAACATTGTTTTCAGATTCCTTTTTAGGTAGGTCATATGTTAACTGAAATGATTTTGTATTGAGCCTTCTCCAGCAGTAGCTGTTATTTTTGTTATCCAACTGTATGAATGAAAATGTTGACAAAATGCCATTATGCACAAGTAGGATATATGGAATTTATCCGAGTCTGCAGCAAAATCTGTTGTCCCAAAAACATGTTTCCCATTGTGAATAATGCTTATACAAGAGGAACACTGAATTGTAGCAGTGCAAATTACTTAGATGTTTGACACATTTAAAATGGTAATCTGTGATGCATTTACTTGTCTACTTTTGTGGGTTCCAATAACCCCTCCCATAATACTCTTGTGAAAAGATTATCCATACACCAGAAATCTTTCAAAATATATCCTTTTATTCAAGTTGGTCTTCATACCCCAGCCTGCTAGTTCCAGCATCAGACCTGGCTCCAACACAACAGTTTCTCCTTTTTAATCTAAACAATCCAGACTGAAGTTTGGAAACAGGATTCTAAGGCACTCATGATAGAGGCTACAATGCAAGGGCTTGAGTAAGAAATACAGAATACCACACATCTCCCTCCCAATAATAAATTTAAAGACAAAAATAAAACAGAATGAAGAAAAATATTAAGGTTAAATAACATACAAGAAAATTTCTAATGTAACTGAACAAAATCTTCTAAATATTTAGGTTTGACACATTGCCTCGCACCTCTATTCCCAATCTCAAACTACCCTTGTCCTTCTTTACAGTCAGCAACCCTATCTTTGAAAACATTTGAAAGAGAATTAGAAAGTTTTGCAACTCTGTTTAAACTCCACAATCTGTGATCTTCAGTTCTGATGGCATTCTTAAAAACTTTAAAGACTTTCAAAGGTTGCAGGTACTTAGAACACTGAGAAGTGGAACCCTTGTGAGGACTGCAAACTTTGACCAGATCCCCAACCCTCACAACTGTCGCCTGACAGCCTTTCCTTTGTCAAACCACTTTTTGTCCATGCACATCTTTTTAATTTCATTCTCAACTCTCTCTTCGTCCCCCTTCTCAGATGACAAATCAAGAGATTTCATGACTATTCATGATGGACACAACATAGTACAAGGTTTTCTTTTACGAAATATTTCAAATGGAGTTCTCCCAGTCATGGAATGAGGAGAAAACCTGTAATGTTTTTCTTTGTTTTGAACTTCGACCTACCAACACTTTTGATTAGACAAAGCTCTTTGAATAGTCTCTTTGAGTACTCAATTAAACCTTTCAACTATACCATTTGTTTTTAGGTGATAAAGAGCAGATTTTTTGTGTGTGATACCTCTTTCCTCCAAACATTTGCACATTTCTTCAGAGGTGAATTGAAGTCCATAGTCAGAGAGTAAGGTTGAGGGAAATTCTTCTTTTTCAAATATATTATCAAGAAAAGTCTATGACTTCTCTTGTTTCTACAGAGTTTGTCATTTTATCTTGGGCCACCTAGAATATACATCTAAAAGCACAATTACATACTTAGCTACACTGGTGTGCCTAATGGGACTCAAAATGTTGATAACAACCTCTTCCCAAGCTTCTTTGGGAATTCGTCTTAATGTCATAGGTTGGACTCAAGGTTTCAAGATTTTGTCACTCCTGCTGCACTCACCACATTCTTGCACAATCCTCTCCACACACTTGTCCATTCAAGGTTACCAGTACGCTTGCCTAAGAATGTCCTTGATTTTTTAAATGCCTGGATGACTCTCATGAGCACAATCTACCAATTGTATTCTTAAGTTGGTTGGGGGATTCAGTCCGGTACCCCTCATCAAAAGACCATTTTAAGATGCCAACTCATCTTTTACACGAAAGAAACCGCTGAGGGCTTCCTTCGTTCTTGCGTTTTTGTGCCAATTCCCAGCAATTCCATTCAGTACAGCTTGGAGCGTAGCATCTTTTGCAAGTTCACTTACCCATTCATCCTTTTAGATTGCGCTCTCATTAACAAGACAAAGCGAATATTCATCAAACTCTCCAAACTCGTCTTCTTGTTTCTCATTCATAGAGACATTTCCAACAATCAAGCATGAACAGAAATCAGCCAAATTATTCTTTGTACCTGGGACATATACTACGCAAAACTCAATCTCTTGGAGAGCCACTACCCATTTTCTTATTCTGGAAGGGATGTTGTCTAGCCATTTGTTTTTCAAAAATCTCTCTCAACGGTTTATGATCAGTTTTGATGGTAACCTTGCAGCCTAACAAGAATTTGCAAAGTTTTCTTATCGCCCATAATATCCCTAGAGCGTCCTTCTCCACCACTGAATATTTGAATTCTGCTCCTCCTAAACTTCTGGATAGGGACAAAATAGTCCTTTCTACAACTTGGTGTTCTTGTAACACGACTGCCCCTAAACCTGACGTACTGGCATCTGTCATAACAATAATCTCATGACCTGGTTCAAAACTACTCAAGCAGGTGGCTTTGGACAAAAGCTGTTCAACTAGAATACATTCTTTCTCACATTCTGGATTCCAATTGAAACGTATTCCCTTTTTTAAAACAAACCTCATGTTATGTGTTCTGTGTGCAAAATTGGGTCCGAATTTAGCTTAGTATTCAGTCATGTCTAAAAACGTAACTACTTCCTCCTTGCTGCAAGGACTGGATATACTAATGATGGTGTTCACTAACTCCCTTTTCGGTTGAATGCCTGAGTTTGAGATTTTGTGTCCCAAATACTCAATTTCAGTGAAATTTAATTTACATTTCTTGGTCTTAAGTGTAAAACCAATGGCTTCCAGAATTCTTAAAACTTCTCTTACTCTATTGTCATGTTCATCTAGGTTGTATCCAAAGACCAGTATGTCATCTTGGTAGAGTTTAATTCCCTTGACATCTTTAAAAATATGCTCCATCATTCTTTGAAAGACTGCTGCAGCAAAGGGAACTTAAAGTTAATGCTGTCAGATCTTGGGAGTCAGGATGCAGCTTTAATCGATGAAATGCTGAAGCCAAATCTATGGAAGAGAAGAATCTTGCCGGTTCCAAAAGAGACAACATCTCGGAGATGTTGGGAAGGGGATAATGATCTACAACACATCTGTTCAATTATCTAGAATCTATGCAGAGTCTGGATTCACTATTGCTCTTAAGTGCTATGACTACCGGAGCCAACCACTCCGAGGCTTTAACCTCCTTGATAATACCACCACTCAACAGCTTAAATTCAGCTTTCATATTTTTTTTCACTTTGATGGGAACACCTCTTACCTTAGTGAAGACAGGTAAATAATTTGTTTTAATGATTTTGTGTGAATATTCTTTTGAACAGCCTAATTGTTCATTTAAGACTTCAGGAAATTTATTTTCGAAAGAAGGACCACTCAATTTCACTTGACTCAAAGGCTCACACTTTTTGCCTTCTCAGTTCTCACTCAAATGACTTAACAAATACTATTTTAACTTCACCAATGGAGTTTCATTGGGGTCTAGTATATCTCCAAGATCTCTTTGGTGTATCCAGCTAACTAAAGAATCACCCCTCTTGGAGACATATATGAAGGTAACGTGATCTTTAAAAGCAATGTTGCTCTTAAAATATCCTGAAAGCTTGATGGGTTCACCCCCATAACCTTTAGCTTTGATGTCAGCTTCATGTAAAAACACTTTACTTTTCATATGTTTATCATATACTTCCTTGGGAATTAGAGTGATTTTGGCCCCAGAGTCAAACAACATTCGTACAGGGGTGTCATTAACATGGACTACTTCAAACTGACCAGTAATCTCTCTTCAGAGACCCTTAGTAATATTTCTTCTACTTCATACCCTTTATCACAAACAACCTCGTGAACTTTCCTTTTTTACATATTACTGCGACAACATTTTGATACATGACCCTTATTTTTGCATTTCTTACATGTTGCTCTCCATCCAATGCATTCTTTAAAACTAGCCATATGCCATATTCCCCACATCTGTACCACACTCCTTGAAATTACTTTGGGTAAACTGCCTTCTTGTTGTAACCACTCTTGTCATATAGTGATTTACTACTCTCTCTTTTGTTCCGTTGAGGGTTCATGGCATTACTTTGTTTGCTTTTAAAGTTATTGACCATTTCTACATTTCCTTCTTTAAATCCCTCATCATCCCTCTATTTGACTTCTGCTAAACAGGCTTTCGTGTGCTCACACAACTTTACTATGGCAACTACTTCCAATAAGGAGGGATTATCTTTTTCCCAACATGCTTCTTTGACTTTATCTAGAGAACACCCTAACATAAATTCATCTCTTAATCTTTCTTCATAATTATACCCAAAGTTACACGTGGATGCTAACTTCCTTAATACAGTGACATAATCTTAAACATTTTCCCCGGCTCTCTGCATACGTTTCCCAAAATGGTGTCTTTCTAATACTGTTGACACTTTGGGTAAAAGTGTAAATCTAATTTCTTCAAATATATATATTTCATAATCATTGAGATCATCCACCTCTTGTTGGGATAACTGTGGAAGATGTTGGAAAATCTCTTTTCCTTCTGGACCTAAACAATGAAGAAGTAGTGAAACACCACGTACACGTGAATAATGAGAAAATACGTGTTTCCACTGTTTCCAGGGAATGGGTGGTTCACCTGGACTAACTAGAAAAAATGGAGGAGGTGAAATATTTTGCATTATGTTCACTAGTTTAAGATTAAAAGATGTATATTTAGTTTGTCACGTAATGCAGAAAGTTAGAGCACGTTAGGGAAAACAAATATAAATAAATTGATTTTCAGTGTGCCTGTCACTGTAGATATGGAGAAATGACAGCCAAATGAATAAAATGTTCCAGAAAGAGCTTCCTTTGCTATCAATGATCAGTCTTTTAGTGTGTCTATCACTTTTCAGTATGTCTGTCACTGTAGATATAGAAGAAGAACAGGCAGGCAAATGAGCTAAGTGTGCCTGTCACAGAAGAGTTTCTTTTCCTTTCTAAGATCAAAATGGAACTTTTCCCACATTGGTAAGAACCTCTGGTATCATGAAAAAGAATTGTGTATTATTCCAATAATCTTACATTGAAAGTTCTGCAACAGAGTCTTTTAAGTTCAAAGTTCAGCAACAAAGTCTTTAAATCTATAAGATGACGATGCAGTTTCACCATTTCTGGTGTATGGATAATCTTTATAATGGCAACTAGTATATATCCCATCCTCATCACCATTGTAAAGATTATCCATGCACCAGAAATAGTTCAAAATATATATTTTATTCAAGTTAGTCTTGACACCCCAGCCTGCTAGTTCCAGCTTCAGACCTGGTTCCAAAACAACAGTTTCTCCTTTTGAATCTGCACATTCCAAACTGAAGCTTGGAACCACAGTTTTCTAAGGCACTCATGACACAGGCATCAATGCAAAGGCTTGAGTAAGAAATACAGAATACCACTCCCAGCTCACCAATATGTTAAAGCATCTAAATTGTGAAAGCCCTGGCCACAAAAGTGTGAAGAACCTATTTTGCCATATGTTAGACCTATCAACCTTAGGGTGGTCTTCCCCCAATCTTTTTGCTTTTTGCCTCAACATGTTGCTGAATCTTTTAGTTGACTTTAGGACTCTGAGTACTTTACCACTGTTCATCAGAGCTAGAGTTCATGTGCTTCTTTTCTAAACATGTGTGAAATTGGTGTATACCTGATTGGCCTATTTAATTTGCTTGTAAGTCCCTTGTAAGGCTAGTAGGCTGCAGCACTGATTGTGCCGCCCACAGAAGTAGACTTTCACACCGGCCTCAGGCCTGCCACTGCAGTGCCTGCATATACAGTTTACTGTCACTTCAACTTTGCATCTAAAACTACTTGCCAAGCCTCAAACTCCCGTTTTATTACATATAAGTCACCACTAAGGCAGGCCCCAGGTAGCCTTAAGGTCAGGGTGTTATGTATGTAAAGGGTAGGACATGTACTTTTATGTTTTGTATGTCCTGGTAGTGACAAACAGTTGTTCACTATTGTGAGGCCTACTCCTCAAATAGGTTAGCATTTAAAACTCCTAAATACACTTTTACTCTGTGATTCCTGATCAGAGAGTAGCAGTTTTTTCATGTTTCATATGATTGGCATGGTATTGATAAAATGTACTTACTGGTAAAGTTGGATTTAACTTTACAGTTTTAGAAATGACACTTTTAGAAAGTGGAAGTTTCTCTGCATTTGCTGCTCTATGTGCCGGATGGCCTGTCTTAAATACATGTCTGGGGTGGGTGCAGCTACATGTGTTCATTCCCTCTAGACAGCTACAACACAGGACGAACAGGTGTGTCTGAGTACCCATCTATATGCATCTGCATTCTGAAGGCCTTGCCTGGGCAGGATGGAAGGAAGGGGTTAACACTTCACTTGAATAGGCTGTCTCCTGTCCCCACACAAAGGACTGATTGCCCCATATATAGCCTGGCAGACAGTACTGGACATAACTTCAGAGAACTGCTTTGAAGTAACCCTCCACATCAAAGGCACTTTTGGATATAAGTAATGGGTCTCTGACCACATTACTAGACTTGTAGTTGAAGCTCTGTTAGAAGAATTTAAAGAACTGAACTGGAATGCTGATCTGGAAGGCCTGCTTTTCCGTTCGTTGCCCTGCTGATCTCTGACTCTGCTGAAGGAGAGATGGACTCTGCCTTCCCTCCACGTGATCTCCAAAGGCATGCCTCCTTTTGCTTGAGACTTAGGGATTTCAAAATGTCTATCCCTGCTCATTTGCCTTGCTCACTGGAAGTGGCCCAGATACTTGCAACACAGATTTCGTTGCATCTCCTGTCTGTGTGCAGCAGAACCGGCGCATCGACCTGGTTGCGGGAATAAAACTGGTGCATCCCATCGGAACCAGCGCAACCTCCAGAGATCCATGCATCGGACAGTGTATCGCTGCTGCTGCAGCTTGGTGAAATCAACACATAGCCTTGACTGCATGGCAGAATCTGGTCTATTGATGATGTCTCTTTACTCTGGCACCCGTCTAAGAAACTGATGCATCGTCTTCACTGCGTGGAGTAGATCGGCACCTCTTGTTGTTTGCAACCAGGAAGGGTACTTTGTTCACCGGGGCCTGCGTGGGTCCTGTAGCCTCTCGGTGCTCCATCGTGGTTGGCCCGAACTTTACCTTTGCCCCCATCCAGCACAACCTAAAGTAATCTTTTTAGTGGTACTTGCTTTCAAGCGCTTTACTGCATTTATTCTTTTAAAATTCAATATCTCAACTTATATACATTAGATTTTTGTAGTTTTTGTCTTGTTTTGTTTAGAATATAATAATCTAAACATTTGAGGAGTCTTTATGTGGTGTATTCATTGTGTTACTGTGGGTTGCAGAAATACTTTTCACATTGCCTCTTTATATAAGCCTGACTGCTCTGTGCCAAGCTACAAGAGCGTGAGCACAGGTTATCTTTTAGTGTTCATCCATCTTACCCTGACTAGAGTGGTGGTTCCTACCTGGCCTCATACCTCAGCCAACCAGGAATCCCATTTCTAAAACTGTACCAAATTTACTTGACAATGTAAAGAAATACGGACAGTGATATGCCTGCTCATCAGGATGTTAAAAATAAAAAAAACTTAAGCCCCTCCTCGGATCTAAGCCAGAATTCCAAATTGCGAAAAATCACTAAATGAGCAAGTTCAAGTTTTTGCTATACTCTATTCCAGCCTCAAAAAAATTTAAGGGCAATCAAATTCATATCAGCTGGGCTTCTTAGCGCTTTACTTCTTGTGCTTGAGGGGCTACAGCTGTTTTTCTTCTCAGCTAGTCCTGTGGTATTTTTACTTCTGGTCTTCTACAGTTCATCTTCACATGTTTTCACTCCACTGCACATGGAGGTTTGGTGTAGCTAAGAGTGTTTGTTGGCTGAGAGTATGTTGCGAGAAGACACGTACTTGTCCAGGACTGCAGAGAGTAAGTATGGGCGGAAAATCCGTTCCGCTCGCGGATTTTGCGGATTTTCGGTAAATTCGCAATCCGCGAGATTCGCGAATTTCCCGCAAAATCCGCAAATCCACGAGCAGCGGATTTTATGGCTTGCTCGCACTGTTCGCGTGAGTTCACGGCTTCCCAGTTCAACTTCGCGCCCCGCGAATAAGCGCTAAATTGCAGAAATACGATCTTAGCAAAACTGAAACTACTTACCAGGTTCAAAAGTTCAAGCTCATCATTAGTAGCCATTTCCTGTAGTGCTTCCTGAGGGGCCCCTCCAGAGTTCAGTTGCCTACTTGCAACTATTATGTGACCCTGCTCTGACCCTCAGAATAGTTACACATATGCCACAAAGGTCCTGAATTACAGCTAAGGGAGACAAGCAGGAGCCAGGCTGGAAGTTCAAATCCAGTGACACATTAATCAGCCCCTAATTCATTATTGTCAGTTGGGGCAGGGCAGGTGTTGTAACTAATTTTGCAACAATGAAAGCACTTAGCAAGTGCAAAAGATCACTAATCAGGAAGCACTAAGGAAGCAGGTGCCAGCTGAAAAAAAATATTCTGTGACACATTAATCAGCCCCAAATTAATTCAGGTCACTTGAGGCAGGGAAGGTGTGCTTTGCTTTGCCACAATAATGTACACTGGACAACCAGAGGGTGCTGTGATGAACAGAGGGTGGCATGGGTGAGCCAGAGGGTGGCATGAGTGAACCAGAGAGTGGCAGTGGTGACAGAGGGTGGCAGTGATGAAGAAGAGTGTCCCACACAGGCTGGACACGTAGAAACAACAAGTTCGCAAAACTTGCGACCCAACAGGTAAGTTCGCGTTTGCGAAATTGTACAAAAACCCTCGCGAACTGGCAGAAACCCGCGCGAACACAAAAAAAAAAATCCGCAAATTCGCGAGAATTCGCGGATTGCGAGTTCGCAAATCCGCAAAATTCGCGAACGCGAGATTCGCAAAATTCGCCCATGCTTAGCAGAGAGGTAGTTTAGGGACAATCTGGGCATTGATTTGAAAACCAGTAGCTTTTATACAGCTTTTAGCTGATAACCAGCCACATTGTTGATGGTACCGTGAGGTGTTCATGTATCTAATGAAATTGAAGAAACTTTTTGTAGTAACATTTAGAACTTTATTTAGTGGCATAAACGAATATCAGGCGGAACCTACAAGCAGAGAGTTTTAGTTGTCAAATTTGCCAAGGACATACAAGGAGGTGAGCATCTTGGGCCCCCTTATACTACCTAATTAATTACCAGTGTTACACTGGAGCTTAGAAGATTCCCTCTCTGTCTCTTTCCTTTTTCAAATTTACCCAAGAATTAGGTTGTTGGTGTCTCCGAGTGCACAGTGAGCAAACGGGTCAGATAAATGCTCCTCGAATGCGGAGGTGTTGCCTGGTGGGTGATAGACAATGTGACAGAGTATTACTCCATCATCTTTAGTCTTTATATTGGTGGTAAGACATTCAAAGGTGTTGTACTTGCATGAGTCTATTTCCATGATGGCGATGTTGTCCTTATGAATGATAGCTACCCCTCCCCCTCGTTGATCTTTTCTGTCTTTGTTAATAATGGAAAAACAGGGGGCACAAGCATGTCTAATTGAGGAAATAGAAATTTTACGTGGCCAGTGTGTCCCCTACACGCACCCTATGTATGTACATATATCCCATGTATGTCCATGTTACCATGCAATTCCCTTCTCATGCCTGTAATAATAATCCCTCTGCATTTCCGTTCAATGTTAGCATGTCAGTTACCAGGCCACTATTTTGGGGTCAGGCATCCAAGTCGGGTTTGGAATGGTCTGAGCCTCCTTAGTTAGGGTTATCCGGCATCCCAGATTTGGCCGGACAGTCTCGCTTTTTCACCTTGTCACAGCTGCTTTCGGTGAATGTAGATTCTGTCCCAGTTTTCAGAGAGGGTTGACTGAAAACTGTGGGGGGTGTATGTTTTTATTGTACCCAGCAGGGATACTTAGCAGTTGTTTCGAGAAAGCAGTTAGATTAACATTTAAAACTGTAGTCCTTTTACTATTTTCTTGAAATGTCCCGGTTTTTGTCATTAAAATTCTGGTCACTCTGGAACACTCACTATGTGGGTTTGTTTTGGCGTTGAGGGAGCACATCAGCGGGGATGAGTCAGTATGTTGCTCAGTCTCTTGATGTGGGTGTGTTCAATGTGACGACGAGGGCGGCAATCTTGGAATGGGCAAATCACTTTGAGCACTGGAGAATGAGAGGACCAAGAGGCTGCATGGAGGCAAGGTTCTTCTTTATTATGGGTAGTAGGCTGTATTTAATGATCCTATCTTTAAATAAAAGCGGATCGCCGCGAGTCAAGAATCGGCCAGCTTGAGGATGGAGGAGTGTGGCTCCGTGTAGGTCTTGGGCACTATTTTGCAGCCGTCCCTGGTCTCCTCTGGTCTGCTAGTGGAAGTAGGAGACCTCGGTCAGCATCGTTGGGGGCCCTGGAGCTCAGCGGGCCCTAGCAATTGGTGTGGGAGGGGGCTATGGGCTGAATAGTGGCGGCCATTTTAAAGACAGTCATCGTACCTGGGGGATGCTGCTCCATGGAGAAGGAGATACAGCACAGAATTCACTCCGGTTCGGTTCCTGAAGGCCATGCCAAGGAGTGGACACTCGTCAGGTCTGGGGCTCTTGTGTGTCCAATGCGGTGCTGATCTGAGAGCGCTTGATGGGTTCCTTTGCAATGGAAATCTCGTTAGGGCTGCTTGGCGAGGTGGTCCTCCAATGGTTCTCTTCCTTCCTGCACAATCGCACTTAAAAAAAAAAATCTAAAACTTTGCATCCGACCTTCAACCAGTCAACAAGGGAGTCTCTCAAGGCTCAGTGCTGTCCCCGCAACTCTCTAACATCTACATGGAACCTCTCACCAAACTACTCCAAAAAGCCAACATCCGCTTCCGTCTTTATGCGACGATACCCAGATATACTTGGAAACCGCCTCCATCAGAGACATTCAAAGACGCAATGACCTACTAAGAGATGTTCAACACTGGCTGTCATGTAATCACCTTAAACTAAGCCCCGACAAAACCAAGATACTCCTCATCTTGAACAAAGAGGAGAACCCCCAAATTGCTGAATGGCTAAAAGCCGTTGATGCACTCAACAGGAATCTCACCCTAGCCGACTCTGTCAAATCACTAGGCATCACGATAGACCAGAAACTGGACATGACCAAACACATCAAGAATTCGCCCAAGAGCGCTTTCCTTAACCTAAAACTATTGAACAAAATGAAACCTTTCATTCCAACCAGTGATCTTAAACAGGCCACTCAAACACTGGTGCTGTCAAGACTGGACTATGGGAATGCAGACCTCTCAGGAATAGCAAAATCACTTCTGGCTCCCATCAAAACAACTCTGAATGCGGCAGCCAGAATGGTCACTGAATCAAGAAATTCAACCATATTTCTCCTGCACTTAGAGAACTTAAGTGGCTCTAAATGCTTAGCTTCAGAAAAGCCTGCCTCACACATAAAGCCCTACACACCGGCAAACCCAAATATTTGGCAGCCAAACTCAAAAAAGCGGGTCAGGCCAGGACCTCAGAAGCTCAAACTCCCTCCTTTTCATCCTGCTCAAAACTCGAAAACAAAAAACTGGCACGATCCTTCGCCGGGAGCGTGCCTAAAATCTGAAACTCTATTCCCTCTCAGATCAGAACCATTCCCTCTTTTGGAAAATTCAAAAGCCAACTCAAAATCTCTGTTCCTCGACCGCTCCCTAGGGAACCTATAGGGAACCTATAGGATCAGATCGGAGAGGGGATAGCAGACACCTCACACTGCTACGATTCCTTCCCCAAGACTGCGAAGCAGATCTCCAAACCATTGTCCTGCACTGTTAATGTGTTTTTCTTTTTTGTTTTCTCTCAATGTATCTGTTGTAAAGCGCTCCGATACCCTCGATTCAGGCCAGCGTTATATAAAACTTCTTAAATGAATAAATACATATAAATAAATACCCTCTAGATTGAACTATTAATGTGTGAAAACTCCAGGCAAAGGGGCAGATTTCTTCCTATGGGCCTCCTTCCTATGGGCCTCATGGCTCATAGAAATGAATTGGAAAATATTCTACATACATCCCGTCTTGCAATTCTCAAATAGCAATTCTCAATAAATCGCTATTTGAGAATGGCAAACATGGATGTTGATACATCTGCCTCTAAGAGCCTGACCCTCTTGGCAGGATAAGGGAATATCCTCTTCATAACCACCACAATTGCCATGTATGTATCTTGCCTTGTAGTCTTCCACAACTAGCATTCCCTTCTCCTTAACTCAAAAACCTGAGTTCTGTTTTAATGATCTCTATTACTGCTGCATATCTCTCACTGTGAGTTATGTGCATATTAACTGATAGAGGTGCTCTCAAATACAATTAAACTAAATGCTGTTCATGCATAATTTACTCTATCCTATTGTGTTTCATTCTGTACCCTAACACAGAGGGATCAATTTACCGTTATTATAAGTCTTGTTCTTGCCCAGTACTCTATTCACCACCCGTTAATGAATGATCTGAAGCCACCACGGCCATACATATCACCTATTACTACTGATCTTGTACCTTTAAATTCTCTGCATCTTGGCTCAAATATGCCTTGAAAACCTGCTTCTCCCCATGCTAAGGATGTGAATTTTTCATTATTGGACTTTATGGTGAATATCACCCAACTTTATAAATTATCCTGTTTAATTGAATATATACTGTCCCACCTGTAGATGTTTTCACCACCTGGTTATGCTCTGTTAATATCAATTATTTATAATGTTAATATTTCCTTTCATTTGCCTAAATTTAAAAGCAAATTCTTTTTTTTTAAACTTCTTTGTCTCCAAACCTGCCCCCTAATTAACTAAGTATGCTTGTATACCTATGTGAATCTTGCCTTCCCTGGATGAAACTACCATCTTTCGATGGTCGTCTTCTGACTACAACCACCTGCGGCTACTCCAAATTGGAATAAAATCAAGGGTTCACGGATATAGTGAGTACATCTTACTCTTTTAATCTTCTTTATGCAAAAGTGGGATATATGGAATTTGTCCGAGTCTGCAGCGAAAGCTGTTCTCCCAAAAACATCTTTCCTGTTGTGAATAATGCTCAGACAAGAGGAACACTGAATTGTAAGAGTGCGAATGAGTTAGATGTTTGACGCATTTAAATAAAAAATCTGTGATGCATTTACTTGTCTATCTTTTGTGGGTTCTAATCAGCTTGTGATAAATTGTCATGTTGCCTTGAGCCCCAATTAAACTTAGGCCCTTTTTGACAGCTGTCTGTTACATGGCTCGGATATACCAGGGCTGAAAATTAATGATCCCTGCAGGATACCAGGGATGGCAAGTTATTCGCGCAACAACAACAATCCACACCGTGTTATACTTAGCAGAAAAGGTCACTTTATTAGGACAGGCAAACAGAATAATCCTTCTTAAAGCAACATTTTTGTCACGAGAGAGAAAGAAAACATTAGCAAAACTTCAAACGTTTTTCCTCATAAATATATAATCAAAAACATTCCCAACAATACTTATCAATAACACCCACATACTGTACAATCCCAACATTTCCATTTTCTTCCTCTTTATCTTTTTCATACCCATCTTTCTCTACCCTCTCCCACCCCAGAGGGAAAGGATAAGCCCGCTCTAGACCATCCAGCCCCTTAACCAGCGCCTAAAAAACTAGAAAAACAATGAAAGGAAAAGCTGTTACCCGTCCTAAGGTGACGTGATGGTTTAAAAAAAAAAATATACAAAATAAATGCAGCAAAACCATAAGGGTTGGGTGGGTGGGCCAAACAAACGCTAGCTGACGAATCTCCTCGAAGTGAGGTATTCCTGCCCAAGAACCACCCCACATACCCTCACTAAATTACACCCCCTATTGCCCTCCTAGCCTATTGCGCTAAATGGATTGTTCCATCGCTCGAATCATCCAGGGGACACCGGCTCGTGCCAGGTTCCCCCTGGGTCCCATCTCTCAAACAACAACAATCCACACTTTGTTATACTTAGCAGAAAAGGTCACTTTATTAGAACAGGCAAACAGAATAATCATTCTTAAAGCAACATTTTTGTCACGAGAGAGAAAGAAAGCATTAGCAAAACTTCAACCGTTTTTCCTCATAAATATATAATCAAAAAACATTCCGAACAATACTTATCAATAACACCCACATACTGTACAATCCCAACATTTCCATTTTCTTCCTCTTTATCTTTTTCATACTCATCTTTCCGTCTACCCCCCCCACCCCAGAGGGAAAGGATAAGCCCTCTCTAGACCATCCAGCCCCCTAACCAGCGCCACCCAGGAAAACCAAAGAGTTTTCCTGGCCCCACTCCTCACCTGCTCAGAAAAAGGGCTATTTGTTATTGCTTTCACACCACAGGTTTTCGGCCCAAAAACCCGCCAGCAGATCCTCAATTCCACAGATAGTATGCTTGACCTATCTGAGACAGGTGCACACCATCATCCCGAAAAAGATGTTGTTCAACACCTGTGATGTTTTCATGCGACAATACTTTGATACCCATGGCAGGACAAAAAATGTTTCATGGCACGGTTGAGTTTTCTCCGAGCTTTTTCCAAAGCAACATGACTGCGAGCCCCCCTCCAATGATGACGATAAATAAATTTCAGTCCAAACCAACGATGTATCCAACCAGTTGTCCTTTATGACCGCCAAATCCAGTTCATTTGTTTTAAAAGCGTTAAAACCGGATAACCTTACAGGATCATTTTCGCCTAACTAAATGATCAATAAGTCTGGAAAACCTCTCTCCCGTGACAATTTGGAAAGCAAGGGAAATAGATCCCCCCATTCATCCACCCACACCCTTCCAAAAAACTTCATGGCCCTTGCTGTGGAGGCCGAGAGCTCTGCCGCAAATCTGCCGCTCTGCAAATATAGCTGACCATTTACAAAGAGTGCCTTATAATCCAGGTCTGCATTTTCCTTGGTAGAGACTTAACTCGACCTAAGGCGGGAAAAAACAAAATTAGACAGGCATACTTACAAATATACCACATTCAATCATTTCCTGACATAACGATAACAGCAGTCTGATTTCCATCTACCAATTCGCTTGATATCCTCCCAACCCCAACCCAACCTAGACGCTTCAGTAGCAGCCCCGATTCTAAAAGAACGTGTTCCAAATGATAAGGCTTTTGTCCCACCCGAATCAAAGCTTTCCTTAAAACTGCTAGCAGCTGATCACAGGTCATTCTGTCCCCATTAAAATGACAAAATATCACCCCTTGCCGAAAAATCAGCAGACTTCAGGAAGGACTCCCATTCTCCCAAAGGAGAGCAACTCCGCATACCACTTCCACTCAAATGAATCCATGCCCCTTGCCCAATTGATCAGTTTTCGATTTCTTAACAAAAATCCTCAAAGACCCCTGATGAAAATGAATATCACTAGTCTGAATGCCCAATTGACCTCACAAACCCAGCAATTCGGACACTCTGAACGCCCCGAAAAAACAACCATATCATACAAAGTCTAAAACGTGTAACCTCCCACCCTGAATAACAACAATTTGGCAATTGTAACAACAATTGCTGCAAAAGTGTAAAAATATTGGCTCACGCAAAGGCAAGGAATGAACCCTCTCTCTACTAAAACCTTTTAACATACGGCGTACCAAATGGCCCCCCCTCCTAAGTCTAGCCCCCACAATAATTGTCCATAGAATGAAATACCAGAAAGTTTACCAGCAATGGTCGTATGAGATAAACCCTTGTCCATCAAGGATAAAACAAACTGTAACATGAAACCTTCGTCACCAACCGATAACCCTGAAACATTCTGAGACGTAGCATAACGTAAAAAACTCAGACCAAGCCAGGAGATAACTGCGGTCTGGTGGAAGGAGCAATGGATTGTTCAACCAGCTCGATGATCCTCAATCCTCCAGTGCCCAGATGTCTTGAGGAATAGCAGTTTTGCAGCTGTCCACCCCTGGCGCCAAAGTGCGGAAATTCTGCCAATTAAATTGAGATAAAGAGTCTGCGATTGCATTATTAACACCTGGAATGTGTCTCGCTCTAAAAAACAATATTTAAACGGAGACTCTGTAACATAAAAGATCTCAAAAGATTCAATACACGTAAATCCTTAGCTCTTTGTCTGTTGACAAGATCCACCACCGACATATTGTCGATATGAAATAGCACACATCTGTCTCTGATCTCCTCACCCCAAACCAACAAGGCAACAATGAGGGGAAAAAACTTGAGAAAGGCAATACTCAGTCCTTGATGAAGCCACTGCTGATGCCAACTCTCCGCACACAAACGACCTTCCAAAAAAGGCCAAAACCGTGAGCCCCAGACGCAACTGAAATTTTTTGTATCTGCCATAGTGTATCGTCTTCGACAAAAAATAGGGAAACACCATTAAAGTCTTCTAGGAACGTAAGCCAAATCAACAGGTCATCCTTGATGGCTTTAGTTAGTCTAATTTTATGGTGGGGAAGATAAGCTCCCGACATAGTCATACCCAGTCTCCTGCAAAATGTTCTGCCAGCCCTGACCCCCTACAGGCAAAATTCAAATATCCCAGCAAACGCTGGACCTGTCTTAGTTCAATTTTTTTACTGTCCAGAACTTCCAAACAAAAAAGACCGGATTTCATCGCCTTAGCAGCTGGTAAACGATCCATCATGTCTTCAGTATCAATCTCAATACCCAAATAGGTTAAGTTTGGAAGAGGGTCCCTTCTGTTTTCTCAGGAGCTAATGGTCAACCAAAAATTAGACGCCATAACCTGGAAAATGTTTAAAACTCTGCTACATTGATCCAGCTTTGCCTGCCCTATGAACATAGAATCGTCCAAATAGTGACAAATAGAAGTGTGACCACTTTTTTGTAACAAACACCAATGTAAGAAAGTGCTAAAGGTTTCAAACAAAGCACAGGATACTGAACATCCCATAGGTAGTACTCGATCCACATAGAATGCACCATCAAAGAACATGCCTAACAGCTCAAAATCTGATAGGTGAATAGGCAGCAAACAAAAGGCGGACTGGACATCACATTTCGCAAGCTCAGCACCAGTTCCAGCCAAGCGCACCAAACGCAAAGCATCATCCACAGATGTATAAGACACGTTAGAGTCAGTAGGAAGATAAAAATCATTAACTGATTGGCCCTCTGGCCACGACAGGTGATGAATTAACCTAAATTCGCCTGCCACCTTCTTAGGAACAACAACCAAAGGGGAGACAATCAGATTTTGTAAAAGAAGCTGACTAAAGGGGACCACTATTCTACCAGCTTACAATTCCTCATCAAGTTTCTGTTGAACAATATGGGGTAATTCTTTGGCAGATTTTAAATTATCGGCCCATCGATGATAACGTGGCCCCTGATAACCAATTTAAAACCAACCGTAAAACCCCATAATAATTTGGAAGCCGCATCTGCATCAGGATAAAGCTCCAGCCAAGCCAACATTGACTGCAAATTGACTGGGGTGGGAGCCTTTGGAATAACTGGGGAAAGGACCCTCTGCCTCTCTGACCCCTCCCGTGATCCCCAACATTCTGGTTTGTGAGACATTGAGTAAGGGCTTGCCTCCCTCCATATTGCGAGCACTCATGTTTAAATCTGCAAAATTGCCTGGTTCAGGTACCTCGGTTGAAATTCCATCATGCGTCTGCTGCCGGCAATGGTCCCCTACCCAAAAACCCTCCCTCATTTGGGCGGGACGCTGCAGGAGGGGCCGATAAATTATGGGTAACCCGCTAGCCGTATGAGTCATTGCAGGCGGCTGGGTAGACGACATCCATTGTAACCATAGTTCCTGATCCACCTCCCCCCAAGGTTTGTCATGGAAAATGCTGATTCTGGCCCTAAATTCCTCATCATAATTTGACCATGCGTAACCGCCAAATTGTAACTGTGCTCTACGCATAGTATCCATGTATTTAAACATGGCAACCGCCCTGTCCTGATGAGTTCTAACAGCCCCTACAGTTTTTTAATACAGTATCAATTTCGCTCAAACATTTTTTTGTAGTTCTATTTTTGCTTAGTGAGTCTTTTGTGTGCAGTTTGATAATTGATTACTTACTGATTATGATTCGATTCTTGCTGAATGTGCACCCTCTCTCCCGATTTACTTATTGTATTGATAAAGTAAATGTTGAAAAGCTTTAATAAAAATTATTGGGAAAAGAAATGAAAGGGGTATTCAATTGAAAAAGAGACCTACAAAGTCAAGGGAAAACAACTCAGGTTAGAGATGGTTCGAATTAAAAATGGAAATAGAATGGATTATTAAAGGAGTGCGGAGGCAAATCAGACAGGAATATGTTGATGTTAAGGTCTCCATGGTGTGACTTGCTTGATGTAAGGTTGACCATTGAATCGATATGTAAAGGATCGTGAGTGGGCCAGCTGGACAATTAGAATCAATGAATTGAACGCTGGGTGTTAGTATGCGGGTGAAAATGTGGTTGAGTGCCTATGACTGATTGCATGGTCTTTAATATGTCCTTGACCCTAAATTCCGCAGTGGACTGAGCATGGTAAAATTATCTAGATGACACTGTCAGTAGTGATAGTATATGGCACATCTCATTTCTCTTGGATGCATGCCAGCAACTCTAATGTATGATTTGGGATGTTTTATATAACATACTTTGGTTCATACTGGTTTAGTCACCCCTCATAGCCAGCTACACAATGTATGTTTATGAGGGATGGTCTCTGTAATGTACTTTATGTGTTGTCTTTTGTTGACAAGTATGACGTGGTGTGATAGCCAGCTGTAATTATGTAGTTATGTGTCTGTCTCTGCACGCACTTGGTAGGCATGCTGCAGAATGTGATGAAAATGCACAGATTATTGGTACCCCTACCACCATTCCCTGATGACAGTGGGTGAATCAGCTATGGTGCCTGACAACCCCTGATAGGACCCGTTTTCTTGAAGTGTCCTACTGTGCCGCAGGTGGGGTGGTGGGTAGTGGGATGGGCACGTGGGATGGGCACGGATGGGCGGCTTGGGTGAAATGAGAAGGCTTCCACCGCAGGGCTGGTACTGCCCCAACGGCAGAACTCAAGTTAGTTTGGTGATCAGGTGCATTGGACTCACCTATAGTATCTTGAAGGTGCTGCCAGGGGAATCGTGCTCAAACCCAGTGTGGTGGACTGGTCTGCAGACATTGCTGAGGTCATGGATGGGACAGATAAGGGACAGGGGACAAGGGTCCTGCATAAGCTGTGATGTTATGACTGAGATGTCACAAACAGGGTTGGTAGAACTGATGTAAGTTTTGGATTTCCTTCTGCTTTTCCTTCAGTGGCGCAGCTAGGTGGGGGCGGTCTGCCCCAGGTGGCACTATTTTGGGGACGGGGCTGTCTAGCCCTGGACCGTGTCATGTATGTGCATGTAACTTGCATGATCGAAGTAACTATTCGCAGCGATACTACGTGTCTCTCGGACCTCTGTCAGGTGCTCGCCGTCATTTTTCCCCAGCACCCCCCCAAGGGGGGGCGGCAATCTGAAGGTTAGCCCCGGGTGCCACAAGCTCTAGCTACGCCTCTGTTCTTACCACTCCTGCCAGAAGCAGACGCCGAGATGGAGCCTCCAGCCTCCGACGATGAAGAGGCAGAATGTTCAATCCAAACCCATTGACCACTCTGTGGTCCAAAAGAAGAATCAAAGTCAACCTGAGGATGAGAGAGAGGGGGGCGAGATTCTGGAAAAATAGAGACCATGCCTGATACATTGCCGACATCTAAATGTTCTTTAACATGCTCTATTATAGGCCATTCTTCCACTCCATGAACCATGAGAATGTCCCCCTCCCCCCACAGCATCTGCAAAGGCCATGTCCTCTGTAGAAAGCATCCTATTATGGCCTGACTTAGATTTTGACCTGGGGGGCCCCTAGGCTGAGGGATTAACACATCCTCACTTGAAAACACACCACATGTAAACTCCTCAACCTGTATATTACCAGTATCCAGTTGCACAGACAACACATTTGACAATTCACTAAAAACCTTCTCCTATGCTTCACTGTCAGTCGAATAGTCCACCAGAACTGTAGAGCGTCCAACATCAAATACAGGGGGAGCAATATTGATAAGGGTTGAGGCTTGTTTCAATTGCATGCTGTTCTCCTGCAAATTACCCTTTAATTGCACCTGTTTGTTCAGAGAAACACACTCTGTATCAAAAAACTGTAAATCCCCCGCTTTGCTCCCCCCTTTCTCATTAATAAATCTAGTGAGAGGAACTGGTACACTACTTGCGCCCATAAAGCTTCTTTTGCAGCTCCGCTTGCCAGCCCGCCCCAAGCGCTGCACAGGTAACGTCACCAACCGCCTCCCTGACGTGACCGGCAAAGAAGAATGGAAAGGGGCGACCAATCGGTCCCCCCGAACGTATGGTGGAGTACCACGATCCCCCCGGGAAGCCATCTTGGGCGGGAGGCGAGTCTCGGCTGGTATGCCCGAAGCGGCGTAGCCGGGGCGCGCCTTTTTCCCGCCCTAGAGTGGGCTGGCCTAGACACCAACGCGGCCGGCCACGCCCTCGGAGGCAGGCGGGGGCGGGTTCACGCCCACCCTGAAGACGGATAAAAGGAGCGGAAGCCCAAGAAAGCATCCTCTTGTTCCTGTGCTCTGAAGCTGCACCTCCCCGCTGCACGTGAGCTCGAGACGGAACGAAGAGCAATTTTGAGCGTTGTAATCTCTCTTTTGTCTTACAGATAGGCGTGGGCGGAAAATCCGTTCCGCTCGCGGATTTTGCGGATTTTCGGGAAATCCGCAATCCGCGAGATTTGCGAATTTCCCGCAAAATCCGCAAATCCGCAAGCAGCGGATTTTGCTCGCACTGCTCGCACTGTTCGCGTGAGTTCGCGCCCCGCGAATAAGTGCAAAATTGCAGAAATACGATCTTGGCAAAACTGAAAGTAACTACTTACCAGGTTCAAAAGTTCAGGCACATCATTAGTAGCCATTTCCTGTAGTGCTTCCTGAGGGGCCCCTCCAGAGTTCAGTTGCCAGTTGAAACTATTATGTGACCCTGCTCTGAACCTCAGAATAGTTACACATATGCCACAAAGGTCCTGAATTACAGCTAAGGGAGACAAGCAGGAGCCAGGCTGGAAGTTAAAATCCATTAATCAGCCCCTAATTCATTATTGTCAGTTGGGGCAGGGCAGGTGTTGTAACTAATTTTGCAACAATGAAAGCACTTAGCAAGTGCAAAAGATCACTAATCAGGGTGCACTAAGGAAGCAGGTGCCAGCTAAAAAAATATTCTGTGACACATTAATCAGCCCCAAATTAATTCAGGTCACTTGAGGCAGGGAAGGTGTGCTTTGCTTTGCCGAAAATAATGTACACTGGACAACCAGAGGGTGTAGTGATGAAACAGAGGGTGGCATGGGTGGGCCAGAGGGTGGCATGAGTAGTCAGAGAGTGGCAGTGGTGACAGAGAGTGGCAGTGATGAAGAAGAGTGTCCCAAACAGGCTGGACACGTAGAAACAACAAGTTCGCAAAACTTGCGACCCGACAGGTAAGTTCGCAAATTGCGAAATTGTAAAAACCCTCGCGAACTGGCAGAAACACGGGCGAACACAAAAAAAAAAAAAATCCGCAAATTCGCGGGAATTCGCGGATTTTGAGGATTGCGAATCCGCAAATCCGCAAAATTCGCGGATTGCCAATCCGCAAAATCCGCTCATGCTTACTTACAGATACCCCGTCTAAGAATGCCCAAGAAGGTCGGAAAGCGGGTCGGTACCGAGGAGATGCTCCGCATACTCATGAAGGAGATAGCCGATCTGAAGAGAAAGGTTGAGGCTAAGGACGGGGAGGGAGGATCGAAACGCCCTTTACAGGGAACAATTCCCGGTGGAAAAAGCAAGAGGCCCAGAAGGGGAGCACTTGGGGGGGAGACCCCGGTTCCCGAGGCCCCGCGAGAGGAGTCAACCCCGGCGCCGAAGGAGGGGATTCCAATCCCTGTGGTGGTCACCCCTGCGAACAGGGAGGATATGCCCCCCGAGTTAGCGGCACAATTGGCAGCGTGGTTGGGAAACGATAGCGAGGGCGCCACGGCTGACGACGCCCGGACAGTGATGAGGCAATTGCGGGAATCTAGGGAGGCTGCGAAGACGCCATCTTCTGTTCCCCCACAGGTCCCGGCGGTTGGAAGTACAGCAGGCCCAAGTTCGGCGACAAGCGTGGGGTCTACTTCAGGTAAGCGGCAATTGCCGATTGCGGGGGGGGAGTCTGCACCTTCTCGAAAGGAGAAGATTGCCCAGCACGTCCCACTAGAAGTCAAGGAATTGATTTGGGCGGATAAATATGTAAACATGTTTTCATTGCTTACCGACCATTACGAGATCGAGCATGTAAAGAGTCAAAAGGAGCTCATGCATCCGAGTGTTTGGCGCGCAAAAATGGCCGCCTTTAAGGTCGACGAGACCATTGGTACTTGGGGCAGAGCGTGGGGAATTTTTACTTCCATCATGGGGGAGCGCAGGCCTGAGTTGTTGACCGAGTTACCCATTTATCAGTCACGTATTATGGAGTATTCTGTGGCTTATGGGGGCAATCAGTGGTTCTGCTATGATAACCTGTTTAGAAAAGCTAAAGAACACAACCCGTTGTTGTCTTGGGACTGTTACGACTCTGTGTCTTGGCAAAAAATGGAGAGTACAGGGATGTTGAAGGTGCCATTAGTAGGGAGTAACGGGGGGAATCCTCCCGCCAAAACTCTGGGACGCCCTTTCGGACGGGTGCTGGTAACGAGTTCCACACGAAGCCGAATGGCAACACAGGTAAAAGGGGGATCTGTTGGAATTTTAACAGAGGCAAATGTACCAGGCCACAGGGGTCATGCAAATTCAGACATGAGTGTGGGGGGTGCGGGCAGCCATCCCATCCTGAGTCCATGTGCAGAGCCAAAACGGGTGATAACGGTGGTAAGGGAGGCGCCAAACAGGTCTAATATAGTCCGAGGGGCGCCTTTACCGACCCCGATTGATACCATGGCAATGATTCCTTGGCTCAGCGAATACCCGGATCATGCTTCCGCGGGGGTGTTACGGAACGGGTTCTCATATGGTTTCCACATCCCAGTGGGGGATTTTCAGGGGGTACCGGACTGTAAGAATCAAATGTCGGTCTTACAGCACACAGCAGTGGTGCAGGTAAAGATTGGGAAAGAGGTGACTCGAGGTCGTGTCGCCGGTCCATTCGATTTGCCACCAGTTGCTAATTTTGTGTGTTCTCCTCTAGGGGTGGTTCCCAAGAAGGACCCGGGTGAGTTTCGGCTGATACATAACTTGTCAGCCCCACGTGGTCTTTCCGTGAATAACGCGATAGACCCGGAAGTATGTTCGGTGCGGTACGCATCTTTCGATGAGGCCGTTGCCATGTTAAATCGCCTGGGGCCCGGGACGCTGATGGCCAAATCGGACATCGAGTCAGCGTTCCGGTTGCTCCCGGTACACCCAGACGATCAGCGTCTCCTTGGTTTTCAGTTTGAGGGTCGCTATTACATGGATAAATGTATGCCAATGGGATGCTCGATTTCATGTGCTTATTTCGAGAAATTCAGTTGTTTTCTGCAGTGGGTATTCACGAGGAAGACAGGTTTTCAACATGTTATGCATTATCTCGATGACTTTCTCTTTCTGGGGGCAGCCGGGGATTCTGAGTGTGGACAGGCTTTACATGAATTTTGTGTCCTAATGAATCAATTCGGTGTGCCATTGGCACCAGGTAAGACTGTGGGTCCCTCGACCTTGATCGAGTTTCTGGGGATCGAGCTCGACTCGGTGGAAGGTTGCTTTCGATTACCGAAAGAAAAAGTGTTAAAATTCAGGTTATCCCTTGAGACATGTGTTCGTGCAGCGAAAGTGAACCTGCATCAATTACAACAGGTGGTGGGTCAGTTGAATTTTGCCCTAAGAGTAATGCCGATGGCGCGCCCCTTTTCCCGCTCGATTGCACAGTCCATGGTTGGCTTGAAGGAAGGACATCATCGTACGAGACTCTCGGCAGAGGTTCGCCAGGACATGCGCATTTGGATTGCATTCCTGGCGGATTTCAATGGTCGAATTGTCTGGAATAAACCAGCAGTGTCTTCCGAGGAGTTGGGGCTATGGACAGACTCGGCGGGGAGTATGGGTTTTGGCGCCATATTGGGTACACAATGGTCGGCTCAAAAATGGCCGTCATGGTGGCACGAGTGCGGGTTGACGAGTAACATTGCTTTTCTCGAACTATTCCCTATTCTGGTGGCCTTGAAAACATGGCCAGAAGGCTTTAGGGATCACTCTGTGGTGTTCTGGTCTGATAACATGACCGTGGTTGAGTGTATCAATAGTCAGGCAGCTCGTTGCAAATTGATTCTGAGACTGCTCAAGGAAATTGTGTTGTTGTGCATGCAACTAAATGTACTGTTTAGGGCGCGACACGTGCCGGGGGTGATGAACCAAGCGGCTGATGCGCTCTCTCGTTTCCGTATGCAGGCCTTCTGGGGTTTTCTGCCCACAGCGGACCCGGTGGCGGCACCCTTTCCCGAAGCTCTCTGGTCTCTCGGTGCCCCGAACTACAAGACCTCGTGGGAGAGAGTTTAGCACCCAGGACGAGGAAGGCATATGAAGGGGCGTTCCGTTCCTATTGGGCCTTTTTGGGTACTGCCGGGAGGGAGCTTTGGGGTCTGGAAGAGTGTGTAGTGAGATTCCTGCTCTCTTTACGTCACGCAGGCAAGTCAGTAGCTACGGCCCAGAGGCATCGGGCCGCCATTTCCTTCATGGCAAGGGCTCATGGGATCCAGGACCCGACAGCGTCTTTCGTTGTGCAGAAAGCGCTACGTGGGTGGCAACGCCTTGAGGGTCGCAAAGTAGACGATAGGCACCCGATAGGTCTGGATAGGTTGGCCCTGTTATTATCCGTGCTACCGGTAACATGTTCATCCCAGTACGAAGCAGTGTTGTTCCGAGCCGCATTTGCATTAGCATTCCATGGGGCTATGCGGGTAAGCGAATTAGTGGCAAAGAACAAGCAGGATACGATGGGGGGACTGTGCCGGGAACACATTCAGGTCAGGGAGGAGACGATGACGGTCTCGTTTGTCAGGTCCAAATCCGATCAGGATGCAATCGGGGACTGCGTAATCATCCAGAGGATCCCCGGGTCTGCCATGTGCCCTGTTGGGTGCGTAGAGGAATATTTAGCGCAAAGGGTGGCAGCATGGGGGGGGACCTTGTTGAGACACGCTGACGCCACCCCACTGACGAGGTTTCAGTTTCAGCGGGTGCTTGCGATGTCGATCTCTGCCGCGGGCTTGAACCCCGGCGACTTTGGGACCCATTCCTTTCGGATAGGGGCTGCTACGGAAGCTACAGCCAGGGGTCTGAACGTTGAACAAGTAAAACGTGTGGGGCGTTGGTCCTCGAACTGTTATAAGAGGTATGTGCGGTTGCACATGTTGTGAAGCTCTAATGATGTACTCACGCTTCTTGTTTTTGTTTGGTTTTCAGTTGCGCAAGCCTACGAGGCGGGGCGGACTGTCCAGTCGACCCGACACCGGGGGGCCAGCGGTCAGACATTGCCGGCTGTGAAAAAGGAGGTGTGGGTCGTGGGCCACTCATACGTGAGGCGTGCCGCGGACGTATTCAAAGCAGGTGACATGATTCACGTGGCTGGGGAATACGGGTACAGTGTGTCCTTCTACGGAAAGGGCGGGCTCTGTATTGACCAGTTTCAATCATTTTTCGAGGGTTTGTTAGGGCGGACAAGGTCACCGCCGTCTGTAGTCATAGTACATCTTGGGGGCAATGATTTGGTGACCACTGGTAGACGACTTCTTCTTGAGGCGATGCTTTCCACGGTAAGTTGGTTGGCGAGAAGAGTTCCAGGGTGCACAATTGCATGGTCCCATATGATCCCACGGAAAGTGTGGCGGGGGGCTATTTCTGTTTCTGCGCTGAATCATTCAGTAAGGAAAATTAATAATAAAATGAGTAGATTGTTTCGTTCAAGTACACTGCATTCTGTTTCGCATGGTTGTATTAAAGGGGACAGTATGTATCTGGGGGACGGTGTTCATTTGTCCCGGGTGGGGAACGAGTTACTCGTAGGAGACTTCATAGCATGGTTAAGGAGTTTACAGCATGACCTTTAGGTAGGAGTCTTTTGTGGGGGGTCCGGATAGCCGGTCAACTATCCGGCCTGTGGCGGTAAGGTCGTGATCGGTGAGCAGTAATTGGAAGATCCCTATGAGGGGGCGTCACCCATTACGGATGGGAGCGCGCGGCGGAGGTGGCCAATTGGCCCCTCAACGGGGAGGCGGTCCTGTCTAAGGAGAGGCCGCCGGAAGGAAAGGAAAGGTGGTCAAGGCCCCTTCCTGGATAGGAGGGGCTACGGCCCCTCCTGGGGAATTTCCCGGGGCCAGGACATCTGCGACGGCAGATGGGTAAGTTGTGTGGGGTGCGGGAGGGGGTTTACGCTACCTTTTAGACACCTCACACGAGTCCTCGAACGACCGTTAAATGGCGTCGAGTTTATTGGGGCCCCCGTCAAGTACAAAGGGAAATTGGTAGATGCACTTGAGGTACGCCTCTGTGCGGTCGCTCCTCTCACAAGTGAGGGGGGTATTTCTGGTTTAGGGATCTGACACCGGTTACGACCTTGCCGTTGGCCCTTAACGTTAGGATGTACAATTTCAAGTCAAATGTTTTGTAGGATGTTAGTTCGGCTAGGAGAACCTTTGTATTAGAGATCTGTTAAGGTTAGCCAACATCGTAATGTGGAAATGAAATTGTACATTATATGAAACTGTTATTTTAATGTTTTCTTTTGTTTCATATTTTAATAAATACGGCCGGGAAGGGTGACTCCCTTCTCGCCTTCCAAAAGTTCAAGAACTGTATCCGGTTTCCCAATTCTTGGGGATTGTGTTGAGAGGGGGTGGCGGGTATCTCGGCCATATGGAAAGGGGCGACCAATCGGTCCCCCCGAACGTATGGTGGAGTACCACGATCCCCCGGGAAGCCATCTTGGGCGGGAGGCGAATCTCGGCTGGTATGCCCGAAGCGGCGTAGCCGGGGCGCGCCTTTTTCCCGCCCTAGAGTGGGCTGGCCTAGACACCAACGCGGCCGGCCACGCCCTCGGAGGCAGGCGGGGGCGGGTTCACGCCCACCCTGAAGACGGATAAAAGGAGCGGAAGCCCAAGAAAGCATCCTCTTGTTCCTGTGCTCTGAAGCTGCACCTCCCCGCTGCACGTGAGCTCGAGACGGAACGAAGAGCAATTTTGACCCACCCACCAGCCCCTGAGGACAGCGATTCGTTGTAAATACAGTTGTTATAGTATCTTTTGTTTTCTCTCTTTTCTTACAGGTTGTGATGATTGTCGTGAAATTTCTTAACGATGCAATAAAGATTGGTTATTTTCAGTATGTTTTGCAAATAAAATAATTTCGGACAAGGATTGATCAGTATTTACGCTTGATAATAAATGTTGTTTTGCTTTGTGATCTTAGTAACTTAGGTAGAACTGTCGTATTTATTTTGGTCGGGCGGTAAGGTCGTGATCGGTGAGCAGTAATTGGAATATCCCTATGAGGGGGCGTCACCCATTACGGATGGGAGCGCGCGGGGGAGGTGGCCAATTGGCCCCTCAACGGGGAGGCGGTCCTGTCTAAGGAGAGGCCGCCGGAAGGAAAGGAAAGGTGGTCAAGGCCCCTTCCTGGATAGGAGGGGCTACGGCCCCTCCTGGGGAATTTCCCGGGGCCAGGACATCTGCGACGGCAGATGGGTAAGTTGTGTGGGGTGCGGGAGGGGGTTTACGCTACCTTTTAGACACCTCACACGAGTCCTCGAACGACCGTTAAATGGCGTCGAGTTTATTGGGGCCCCCGTCAAGTACAAAGGGAAATTGGTAGATGCACTTGAGGTACGCCTCTGTGCGGTCGCTCCTCTCACAAGTGAGGGGGGTATTTCTGGTTTAGGGATCTGACACCGGTTACGACCTTGCCGTTGGCCCTTAACGTTAGGATGTACAATTTCAAGTCAAATGTTTTGTAGGATGTTAGTTCGGCTAGGAGAACCTTTGTATTAGAGATCTGTTAAGGTTAGCCAACATTGTAATGTGGAAATGAAATTGTACATTATATGAAACTGTTATTTTAATGTTTTTCTTTTGTTTCATATTTTAATAAATACGGCCGGGAAGGGTGACTCCCTTCTCGCCTTCCAAAAGTGCAAGAACTGTTTCCGGTTTCCCAATTCTTGGGGATTGTGTTGAGAGGGGGTGGCGGGTATCTCGGCCATACAACACGGCGCACTCACTTTTGCTCGAGCGCTCCGACCGGAGGTGCGCCCTCTGCACAATACAGCTGAAGAGGCATGGCCAGGTAAACGTGGCAACTGTGCAACGCTCTTCGGGGGGAGGCAAGCCGCCACAGCCTCGCTCACCCCCTGTGCAGCCGAACGCCGTGGACACTTGGAGCCCACCACCACAAACTCTGACACACCAGGGCGGAGCAGGTCACCTTGCCCCACCTCAACAAGGACGCGGACAGCGTCCTTGACGACTTTCTCACCAGCCATGGCCCCCAACACGCAAAACGCCTCAGCTGAGAGGAGAAGCCGTTGCCACAAACAAACGCTAGCTGACAAATCTCCTCAAAGTGAGGCGTTCCCGCCCAAGAACCACGCCACATAGCCCTCACTAAATCCCGCCCCCTATTGCCCTCCTAGCCTATCGCGCTAGATGGATTGTTCCATTGCGCGAATCATTCTAGGGGGACACCGGCTCGCGCCAGGTTCCCCCTGGGTCCCATTCTCCTGGAATATGGAATAACATTTCTTGGCCCATGGGTTTTGAATGGGGCCAGGGTGGCCAGGGACATCCTAAGGATTTTGGGGACCCTTGGCCAAACATATTTTGGTGGTCCTTGCTCAGCACAGCTTTGAATTTATGATCTCATTTCAGCTCTTTGATGCCTTCTTTGGCCAAGTCAACAACAGTGCAGGGGCACACTCTTCCAGATTCTAAATGTGTTTACATCTAATATTCAGGTATAGTGATGTGTGTTTTCAATATTGCAACATAGTAGCATCTTACTAATATTACTGCAAATAACCCCCACGTCCCATTGCTCATATGTGAGGGCCTGTTTTGATCTAAAAGAAACTTTTCTTATGGATATTGCATGAAACATTAACACAACATCTCTCTACAAAATGTCTGTAACAGACTCTCACAAATCGCCCATTTTAAAGAAAAATGAAAGGAAAGCGGGATTTAAAACAATCTGTTTAAGAATTACTACTGCAGAACAAATCTGGCTCTATCAATGGCACCCCTGAAAGGCTGAGGCCCTTGACCGGAGCCCACTTTGCCCATGGCTTAAGCTTTACTAAAGCTGGGTGAGCTTTTGCCATGCTGAAGTATGAGGGTGGGAGAGAGGACAGAGGCAGCACCTGCCCGCAGCGCCTCACAAGTCTCCGGGTCCGTTGTCTTGAAGTTTGGAATTATTGTGTCTAAAGTTTGAGGCACAAAAGTTTCGGAAGCACTGGAAATCTTATAGTTGCCAAGATCCAGATGTATCAAAGGCTTTTGCCCATTCTGTGTCTATGGGGAAATGTCTTGATACATATGGCCCCCAGTGGCGTATTCCCTATGGAGATATCACTTAAGGCAACTGGTAAGCAGGGCCCTAGTATCCAAGTACTGATTTGTGTGCAGACTCTTGTACGCACCCAACCCAGGCACACATACAAAATGGCTGAAGGGGGATTGCTGAAAGCTCATGTGAATAAGGATCTTCTAAATATAATTTTGGTAAAATCAAAAGGTCTTGGCTACTGCCCGACCTAAAAAGAGTTAATAATAGAACATCCAAAATAAGAAATTATTAAAGTTAAGTGGAAGGGACTGCAGAAAAGGCGCGAGTTTTAATTTTAGCAACAGTGTCACCTCTGAACATTCTTCACGAGCAGTTGCTACTTTCATCACTCAACACAGAACGCATGAAAAATGTTGGGTGCCGGTAAAAAGTGGTTTCATCCGAGAGTCCAGGCTGTAAGGGCGAGAGCACCTGGCATCTGAAATGGGCTGGAAATGAAATAAAAAAGCTGTCAGATTGTTTAAAAAAATCAATGTCAAGTGAGCACAAGAGACAAGTTTCACACTTACATGGAATGTGTATTTAGTATGACCACCTGTTCTGTGTATGAACATTTTGAGCCACGTTTAGCTATTTCTCGGCAGTCAATTGAAATGCGCCCTCTTTTGGAAAAGATATTCCCCAGAAAAGAAAACAGAACTGTGCTGGATGAAAAAATGACCACTTACAGAGTAATGCTGAATTTAATACAAATAACTTTCTATTAGAGCATGGTCAATGCGCTCCAATGTCAGTAGGTTCTAGTCGTATAAATAAAATCTATTTTCAATTTAGAAATAATTAAATAAAATTAATTACACATTTAAAATAAATTATGTGAGTGTGTGTGTGTGAAATGTAGACTTATTCTAAATCAATATATTAATTCATTCTTACGGGGTTTAGTGTTGCAGTTTACCTCATTGTTTTCTTTTGGAGTGTGCGGTAGTACCAGTGGTGGGCTGGCCTTGTGTGGTGCTTAACTTACTCCAAAATTGGATTGGAGTCTATTGCGTGGCAATTGTGTTACTCCAATATGGGTGTGTTTTCTATTAGCACCCGCCTCTCTGAACCACTCCTTAGATTTCCTTAACCCCACTTATTTAGCAGTAATTATTCACCATTTATGTATGTATATATATATGTATATATATATATATATATATATATATATATATATATATATATATATATATATATATATATATATATATATACATATATATGTCCAGACAGGTTCCCGAACGTCTCCCGCATTCACACTACCAGCCGGTTAATGCCATGCTTCAGAGAAGGATAGGAATACGGACACCAATTGTAGTGGTATTTACAGGACTTGATTTATTTAGCCAAAGGTCAGACGTGTTTCGGATATCAAAGTATCCTTGTTCACTGGCGGAAACGCAGTCCGCTTTCTGTTTTTTATACCATTTTAAATTTTGCTTTCAACCGTGTCATGTGATAAATAAATATAAAAGACAGGCTAATGACACTTATGCATTTTTCATACAGTTTTTGCATTTTAAACTGGCCCATTGTATTATAATAATACATATATTAACATGGCTGTGGCAATTTAAAACTTATTATATCTGCATAAATGCAAATTCATGTAATAAGCCACATATATATATATACATATAAATTGTTGTTTAAGATAAAAAAACTTAAGTATAATTAATTCTAAACGTAATTATTTTCTTAATTTAATAAGACATTTCAATTTAAAACACATTAACCTTTAGAGTTGTAGGAGTCTGCACCTCTCATTTGAGGATGCGGATACTCTTAAGTCTACTCCTAGGTGTACAACCCCTCTTGAAACAGTGATTAACAAAAATGTTAAGAGAGTTACATCTTGCTCTAAGGGTAGCTCCACACATGAGTAGATATACACATGCAAATGTCCCTTTGTGGATTGAGCCCAGATGTTTCACCTGACACCATCACAACCTTTGTTGGGCAGATTGATCAGATGAAGCTTTACTTCTTCTGGTAATTTTAATGGAGTACAATGTTGAAAGTGGTTTCAGGCAACTCTGAAGGCTTGGTGTTACAACAAGATAGGATCCACATTCATTGGTTGCTTCTTCCTCCATATTGATCACCCCTGTGGCCCAGGATGGACTCTTCCTTCTGTTTGGATGATGTGCTTGAAACCGAGGAAGATCCACAAAAGAAGGTCAACCTGTCCCCAATGGGAGGGAATGGAGTTTGTTCCCCTCTTACCTGTGCGGCCCCAAATTCACCAACCCAGAGGGGCACACCTTTACACAGTAAAAGAGGCTGTAAACATTGGCAGAGCCTGCCAGACCAGGACAAAGGTAGTTCAGCCTCTAGGCATACAAACATGAGCAATATAACCTCTGCACCCCAACCAGAAAAATCAGGTTCACCCACCTGAGGACAACTTGAAGGTATATGGAGCATGACTGAAAAATTGCAGGGGATGGAACAGAGTTTCAGACATTATGCTCTATCACTACCCAGTCCATCCATCTTGGAGGGTTGAATGTAAGCCAGCAGTGATTTAAAACAAATCAAACCCACCAATCAAACTGGGCAGTTTGTTCTCTTTTGTACTGACTGTACCCTTACCTAGTGGGAACAGTCTAAGTCAGTACCTGTTGGTTCTCCAATACAGTCACTATGCCACATGTATAAATGTGTGCATTGTTGGGGCCCTCTAATTTTTATGGGCAGTATTGAGTTGTGTGTTGCAATCAATTAACTTTTTTCTTTAAAATAAAAAAACACTGGTCGGTTAATGTTGTTAATTACCTTGCAATGACAAAAAGTACTTATAGTCACCATCTAGTCTGGAATAAATGTTTTGCACTTGATTGTATGTGTCTAGTTTTTTTTGTGCTTTATCAAATATGATGATGGAACGCTTTGTAAATCTCTCAAATAGACTGTTTGTCTGGGGATGCAAACCACTGGGGAACCTTCCAGCAAGTCAGCACTCACCAAGCATGAACTTCATGCTGACGGACATAGCTGAATCAGTTGTCAGGTGTCAAGTTTTTGGGGAGCCCCATTGGTGCAAATATATCTCCCAGGCATCGAAATTAAACCAAGCCTACCCACTGGAGAACCAGTCAAACTCAGTCAGCGGTATATAGTTGGCTTCTACAGCCAGTCTCCCCTGGGGAGTACATCAAACAACTTTCCTGGCTCCGCTCCACAAGGTCTAATAAAAGCCATTTAAAGTCATCAACCAGGTCAGTTTGCAAAACAGTTGCACAAATACATTGCAGCGAGAAAGACAGCCAAGACTTGTCAGTTATAGAACTACCTTCATTAACTCACACACCTGGAACTCCTCCAATTAAATGCTTTCCAATCAACACTGTGTGCACTGTATCACCCTGGCAGTTTCACTCTGGACAATACAGATGCCCAACATCTAGATGGTTTGGTGCTAATCATTGTCTTCCATCTCAAGATTCACCTAACGACTGGTCAAATCCTAACACTAACACCTACTGTTCAATTAACTCCTCCCTATACAGCCATCAATGCCTTAAATTTGCAATCTCATATACTTGACCTGTAAAGCGATTCATTACAATCCCGCGATTCCTGAGAGGGACGAAGTGATATGTTCTAGGATGTCTAATCATTGGTAGCTTCGCTGTAGTACGGAGAACAAATGAAACACTATAGCTAGTCGGATTGGGGTACCGGGCACTGGGGTGGGTGGTTGGTACACCACTATACACCGAGGTCCTGGTTTCCTGCGCATAGTTCTGTATATGTGCAGAATCCCTGCAACATGGCGCACTTAACATTTGGTCTGGTTCTTATTTGCAAGACACATGAGTAGTGCTTGTGCTTGTCCACAATTCCCTTGCTTCTGTTTCCGGAAACAACTGTGATGGTGAAACCGACCTATATTGATGTTTTATAGGTTGTTTTCAAGCTTGATATTCTTAAACGGTTTTTGTTTTCTTGTACTGTTAACCCCTTATTGCACTGCCATGCATGTAGGTTGTTATTATTTCTTCCTCTGCATGGCTGATGTGGATATTGCGGCACATAGCCACCCTTCGCTCTGTCATCTTTTGATGGATTATGGAGTGCTTGACGCGGTTCTCAACTTTATCTGTGTGGTTGAATCTGATCCAGGTTACCGGATTGAGGTGTTTTATTCTTGGGTCACCTTTCCGGGCTGTGGATGGAACAGACAATTTGTTCCATGTATACACTCCTACGGCCCTTCCTAACATATATCGGCCTCATCGGACTCTTGAAGTGCAGCTAACAGCATGGCAACACCACATTTGGCTTAATGGTGTCCTCCCCCACCCAGTGATTCCGATCCGTTTGGGCCCTTTATCTATTGATGGGGCCACTTGGCCAGTTTTGGCCGGATACACACCACATCCACTTTATCTTGCAGTTCCAATTGTGGCGCTCCACATATTGCACACCTCCTTAGTTTGGATGTATAGAGCTGTTGTACTATATGTCTCACGCAACCTCCAGATGGGACCACCTGGAGTTGCTGCGCAACCGCTGGACCTGGCGGAGTGACTATTAGTCCCTTCATGGTTAATTTGGTTATGGGCAAGCGCCCACAGAATAAGAAAGATTTAACTTATTGGCTTGCTGAGAAATTTGACCATTTGACCAGTTGGAGGCAGTATTTACGAATACAACACCTGTGGAAAAATACAGGATTTTGACTATTAGTTTGCAGAAATACTTAATTCCAGAGTTAACCGTTTGAAACAATTGGAGTAGGGTATTCGCAGCGGTGTATGCGGAAATGTTTCGGCACTCCCTCAATGACCGTACTCCTCTCCGTGATTAAGCGTGTCCAGGATGAGCACGGCCCTGAAGCGGCAGTGGAATTGGGGATGAGGTTGGTGAGAGTGTTCGACGTAGTTGCTGATCTCAGAATTGCAAACGTGAAGGGAGATGCAGTGAAATTTCAAGTAGCTAATGCTTTGGCTCTCGTCCCAGAGCGTGAGAAGCCACACAAATTGTAAAAAATGATTGCACAGGCTTATAAAACCATTGGCCGCAATAGTTTTGGTGTTAAGCCTTTTGCTAAAATACCACCACAAACTCAAGCACAACAGAAGTCTCAGTCTGATAAAGACGAGTGTCCGTTCCTTTAAAAAAAGAATTGGAAAAATAAGAAACCGGGAAAGCAGCAACAGAAACAGGAGTAACGTGCTGTGTCACCAGCACCTGACTCTTCTCAGCGCACTTATGATTTATGCGACCGCGTGAGAATTAGGTCTCCTGACAGGTTTCAGGTTCCTGATCAGCCTTCTCCTCGTTCTTTACAGGAAACATCAGGCTCACAAGCCGGTGGAGGTGAACGCCAGGATAGCAGCAGAGGTCGGGCTGCACCACTAGTACGCGATCAGCCTCGGCAGTCTGACGGCAAGGGAAAACAAGACGACTTTCCTCGTCAGCGCGCACAGTCTCAGAAAAAGAAAGTTGAATCTTTAACAGCGAGATGTGCCACAGACGGTGAGAACCTGGGTCCAGAATCTAACATGGGCGGTGACTCTGCTCGACAGCGTGGCGGAGGTTACCATAGTTTGGCAAGCATTGCGTCCATTTCTGGATGCAACAGCAACGGACACTTTCATTACAGTTGAAACTGCTGACACTTGAGTGGCTCTCCCTGACAGACTACATAACAATGCTCTTTTACTTGAAGGTGACGTACAGCGTGTCATTAAAGGGATTTTTTAAAAAAATATAACTTTTGCATATGACATTTTATTAGCGGAGACTGATTGGCCCCCACCTTTTGTTTTTGCAGCTCCTAAAGGGGAGGAGGTGATACTCCCGAGTTTTTCTAAGAACGTCTCCAAGGAGCATGCAGAGGCTTTTGCAGGAGAGTGGGCTTTGGTGCTTGCACCGGCACTGTACCATACTCATGTGGGCTGGTATAAAAGATTTTCCACCGCATGAGATATCATTGCGGTCTATGCCACAGCCTCGACCCCATTATCCCCTCCGGCGGGAGGCGAAAGGTCCCGTTTCGAAGATTCTCACTCTATTACAGTATCAAGGAGCGATTGAGACATGCGGGTCACCAATGAATAACCCTCTTTTTACCAACCCGATTGGTCGTACCCCATATTTTTGGATTACCGACATTTGAACTCTCATTGTCGCACTTTTGCTGTACAAAATACCCACAATTCGTAAAAAATATAAAACTACCTTTGACATTTCAAATGGCTTTTTTAGTCACAACTTATCTCTGGCATGCAGTCAATGGACCACATTCACAGCTCGTGGTAAACAAAAACAATTTAGGCGACTAGCTATGGGCTACAAGAACAGCCATGGGGTTTTCGCCACCCGTGTTGTGTTTTTGTTAGACAGCATAGACCCAGATGCGTACTCGTACGTTAATGATGTTTATCTCATGGACGACGAATTTTGGCCGCATCTGTGCCGAGTTGACTGCATCATTATTTTGTTTGCGGACAACAGTTACAAATTCAACTTTGCAAAATCACACATTGCAGAGTACATAGTGTTGTTTTTGGGCTATGAGCTCAATAATGAAGATAGAGGCTTGGCATCTCACTTCCTGGAGAAATGCGCACGTTTACGCCCTCCAACAACCTTGAAAAAACTTCAATCATTGCTGGGGTTTTTAAATTTTGGTCGTACTTATATTCCCGAATATGCCAAGCGTATCAAGCCTCTATATACTTTGATACAACCAAAATTTTCAAAAGCCTACTGGCTTCCGGAAAATTCAGCTATTCTGCAATCGTTGCAGTCTGATCTTCTTGAATCTAAATACTTGTTAACACGTGATAACCACACAAACCTGGTTATAAGAAATGTACCAGGCGCGGTGGGGTTCACTTACTTGACCTTTAATGAAGGTGACAATACCTATTGCTTACAAGTCACATTTGTACACTTCTGCAGAGTTGCAGTTTTCCACAGTTGAAAAAGTTTTGACAGCTGTGCAGATGGCTATCCTGAAGGAATGCGCACTGGCACAGGGGAAACAAATTTTGGTGGTGACACCATACCCTGCACTTGAAGCAGTGACAAGGGCAAGTGTACCAAACTCAAAAACTTTGCATCCCAGGTGGATTAAATGGGCTACTTCTTTGACATCTCCAGATGTCACGTATATCTTTGACTCGTCTCCTCAGACACAGGAGTTTTTGCAGCATGAATTAGTTCATCCTCCTCCACGGTCTTTACGCCTGCTTGAGGAGTACCTTTGTATCATTTACATCGATGGCTCAGTGCAACCGGCCACCGGTCTAAGCATGCTTATTCCGCGGCCTGTGGTAATATGGTGGGTTCTAAAGTGAACCGTGAGTTCAAGTCCTCTGTTGTTCATACGCAGGCACTAGGTGACTGCACCGCCCAATTGGCCATGCTGCTCGCTTTAGTGCTATCCCTCGAGTTTGCAGATCCTAAAGTACCTACTCTAATTGTAAGTGATTCCTATTACTGTGTTTAGTCTTTCAATGACAACTTAATCTTTTGGTCTCTGAATGACTATCGTGATTCCAAAGGCAGCGCAATTGAGCATAAGATGCTTTGGGTTTGAGTGGCAGATCTTAAAGAACGTCTGCCTCTCACACAGGTGATTCACACTCTTGGGCACCAGCGCGTGGGAGCACAGGCTGTCAGTAATAGTTTGACTGATGAAGCAGCTAAATCAGCAGTCCCCACATGTTCAGTTCCAGGCGTTACAAGATCCATGACTCTGATTGATAATGACATTTTGGCAGCTATTGCTGCTTCTGAGAAGGGTGGTAAGTACCCGCAATGGTTCACTTCGAAGTACTCTTATCATTTAAGTCCCAATAGAATACCTTATGTAAGAATAAATAGCGTTGGTCGCAGGTTAATTCCCAATGTGGACCGCAGACTTTCTTCGATCACAGCCGCACACAAAGGCATGGCTTTGGCCCATGCTGGCGTGTCTGTGTTCCTAAATTTAAGGGCCTGGTTACTTTCTTTCTAACAGCAATTAATCTTTAAATGAGTGATTGCTGTATATTTTACATTTTTTCCATATTAGTGCTGAGTTGAGGAAACAGCAGCACAGTGCTGCTGCTGCCCAGTGAGCCACATGTAAAGGTCAGGAGGTCCGTACTTTGTGTATCACTGATCTACTGGAACCTCGCTTGTTTGCATAAGCTCCTCCAAATCCAGGCAGTGGCAAATTCTTAACTCAATTGTACATCATTTGCCTCTGAGAACACTGTTCCACGTTACCAGCTCACCTTAACTGCATCCAAGAATTTGTCAAGCCTGAGATTGAGGCCAAGACATTTATGTTCCTACGGCTTCATGAAAATTAAAACTGATATGCTTTTAATAAATATTTATTTAAAAATCCAGACCAAAGACTGAAAGGTGTCAGTCAAAGAATTAATCGCTGAGCTTGAGCTGATATTTTTCTCACTCCTTGTCAAGGAGCTTATCAATCATCATAGGAGATTCCAATTTGACCCTGCTAGAGGATGATGATTCTTTTGCGTATTCAGTCAACAGCAAGCAGTCAGCAATGTCACATTTACAAATGCTGAAACAAGATCCACTGGGTAAATCAATCAATTTCTAATTCCTCAACCTCCAACTAACCTTCTATTTGTAGCAAGTTCGGATCAGCCGGAAACATTACCCATAATTCGCATGGCAGATGCATCATTTTGGACTATACTTATGTTTCTGATCTTCTCTTTTCAATGTGTGTCCGGACTACTTGATCATTAATAAATGTGATAGCGATCACTACCAAACAAATATTACTAGGTGTCTCCCTTTATTACATGCACTGAGAAACTGCCCCTGAAAGTGGTTTGCTCTCCTCTGTCCATTTAAGAGACTCATCTAGGAGGCTCTGGAAATTAGAAGGTTAAGCAGTATCAAAGCTGTCCAGAGTCCCTGAATCTACAAGCCGTTTTTAAATGCAAAGGGTCCTGGCCTTTTATTAGTGTGGACAATAGTAATACAGTCCCTGCAGAATATTATGAGCTCTGGTAATAGTAACTCAGAAATGTTCAAACAGAGCACAGCAATTCATAGAACACCCAGAGCTAAAACACTCAAAAAGGGAAATCAACAAATAAAACACTTCATCTCTAAAAAGACAATGGATCCTTTCCTTTTTTTGCAATACCAAATAAAGCAGAAGATTTGGAAAGAAAAAAAAAATACTCAGAAACCCAGCGGCGAATTTCGTACAAGATATCCAAGTCCAAAGACCACAGCAAATTTTGGAATTTCATTAATAGACGAGATTAATGTCTGGGTCTGGCAGTAGAAACTAGTCAGCACCGAGGCCTGGGAGCTTGGTAGAGTATCATACAAGACCAAAATTTAAACCACGCGGGGGTATTCATTAATACTCAGAGCATTAGATTTGGTATGATCAAGTTGTGATCCAGCGGCATTGACTTTTGGGCAACCTTTATATGAGGTCTCATTTCAATTGTCCTTAGTCACTGATTACTGGCTAGGTTCTATTCTCAGTCCATTATTCAAAAAGAGTGATTGTAGTGACACAACTTGTTTCCATCTTATTGTCTGTTAGATGTAGAGGGGAAGGCATATCCACGAATTCTATTAAAAAAATTAGAAAGATGGCTTGAGGAAAGGCAAATCATTCCTTTTTACCAATCGTGGTTTAGGATCTGGTGTAGCACTGTAGATAATATAGTGACAGTGTTGTTCCTGCTCAGCAGGCCATTGTTAAGAAGACCTCTACCCTCTTTGCCAGCTTCATCAACTATTTAGCGACCTTCAACACAGTCGATTGACACATCCTTTGGAAAAAACGACAGGTATGGGGAAATGGAGTATTACAACTGATCTATTATGGGCTCCAATATCCCTATACTCAGATAACTGGGTGCGGATAAATATTGTGGCGGGCATGGAGTTTCAATGAAAATACCCACTTACAGAAGTTTAAAACAAGGGTATGTTCTGTACTCTATTCTTTTTAATCTTTATTCCCCGACAACTGTAGCATTTAGGGTATGGCTAGATAATTTAATCCAAAAATGTACAACCACTGAATTCAACAACTGCAGTGCTCCGATGACATTATACTATTGGACCAAACTTAAATATGCCCTTCAAAGAGTACTTGAAAAGCTAAATGAATTTAACCTGGATAATAAGCTGTCCCTCAACGAATCAAATTCTCAGGTAATATCTAAAATCTAATGCATTAGTCTCTAATTAGATGATTGGCTAAAAGATGTGACCTACTGCCGGGGGAGGCTAGAGCACCATTTGGACTTGATGCCTGCTTGATCCTGCCCTAAGGACATTTGGAGTCCCTTGGGAGCCTACTTAGCACTCCAGGCTGTTTAAGAGACATCTTCACTGGCTCAGGACTCGCCAATAACAATATCTTAAAGACTGTCATAACCATAGGCTTTACAACTGGCTGAGAGGACTAGCACAATTAAATTATATTCAAAGTGAAATGCTCTATATAACCGTGGGAACATCATGGGGTGTCTTTGTTTTGTTTTTACACTTGTTATAAAGTTCAGATTGCTTTTAAGAAGGTAATGGTCTTTGAGAACTGTGTAAATAACGTTTTTTTTTAAAATGGCACCTTGGCCCCACCATTTTGAGCCACACAGCAATATATAATTACCTTAGCATATGGTTAACTGAGAAATAGAAGCCTAGACTTCATTTGGAAAACATGGAGAGTGGAGGGGGTAATCTCACCTATGGGTTATTTAGACTACAACTTAATTCCACAGATCATCAGCTTCTCCAATTTTAACGGTAACCAGAGCAAAACTACTGCCAGCTTTGATTTATGGCCATCAAGGGCTTCCAGGTTGGGTAGCTTTTACTATCGACCAGGTTCAATATAAAACATACAGGAAATTATTGCAGTAACCAAGTAGCTATTCTAGGGCTTAGCTGTGACTAAAGTCAGACCTACTGAAGCAAGATCTCACCTATAAGGCTGCTTTTTTAATACTGCCAATGGGTCTCCAGTGCAAAACTGGGTAGTTTGAAGTCCATAGGCCAGATTCACAAAGAGAAAGTTAGACCAAAAGTCTAACTTTACTACTTTTCGATTTTCACAAAAGTAAGTTACTACTAGTAAAGAAACTACGAGTAAAATTACTAGTAGTTAAGTTACAAGAAGTAACTTACCTTTATGAATACTGAGAAGTAGTTAAGTTAGACTTTTGGTCTAGGTTAGACTTCTGGTCTTACTTTTGCTTTGTGAATCAGCCCCTATAATTGGCTTATTTTTTAAAAGAAGAGAAAATTGCAATTCATCGTCTAATTATTTAAGAGATGCACTTCAGAAATAGAAGATATGAAAGATGACAAATTAACAAGACTGTCCCTCAGATTGTGACTGAAATTCAAGTGCTGCTAATAAATCGAACAGAAGACATAACATGTGTATCTGTAAAGCCCATGTCCACCCAAGGGTATCTTGGCGATGACTAACAGATGTTAATTGTTACCCAACTCAATGGTACTCGTTTTATTGACCTTTTAGGGATGAAAGGCTGAGTTGTCCACCCAAGGGTATCTTGGCGATGACTAACAGATGTTTATTGTTACCCAACTCAATGGTACTCATTTTATTGACCTTTTAGGGATGAAAGGCTGAGTGGACACACCAGGATTTGAACCTGTGACCATGAGATCCAACACAGGCCCTTACAGTGGACATATTAGTCCACTAAGCCAACAGACACAGCAGAAGACATGGCAGAGTAGTCAAGAATACATTTTCATCATTAATCCTAGAATCTTACAATTAACTTTAATGGGCAATACTATTTACATGCAGATATTTGTAAATCCACACAGCAGAAAATAGTGTGAATCAGATTCATTTTGGTTCCTTTATAAGAGCGCCTTGCATCGTGGTCTTAGGAAATCTATCGTACTCTAAGTTACACAGTGTACTCCTACAAACATTAGTCATTCCTCCATGTCCTGAATTGCTGTCAGGTGGTGCGTACCGAGTCGATTCAAGAGTGATATAAACCCACAACTAAATAAATAAAACAGATTCTGCTATTGAAAAAATCCAAAAATTGTAAGGAAGCAGCAAGACACTTTTTGAACACAGAGAATATAACTGAAATCTGCCGAAATGCAAACTTTCTACAAATTGTTTTAAAGAAGCTCCTTGATTTCACCCTATGTTTGTCTATCATGGCTAGCAGCAAGGCATTGTCTGAACACACAGGCTGTAAGTGAACTCTGCCCATATGTAAACATTCTACGAATTGTTTTCAAAAAGCTTTTGGGTTCCACTGTATGTTTGTCCATTCCACCTTTCTTATTCTTTTAAGTTCTGGATGAATTTTCATGTGTTAGTTTTATTGCTGGTGTTTGTAATTGTTTTAATTGATCAACTTAAAGTAATTTACATATCCCTCAAGGCCTTTGCTACTCTAGTTGCAATGGTGTTCCTAAAAAGACAAGATCTTTGTATCTTCTGTTAAAGTCCACAGCACTAGGATACAACTGTTACCAGCTTTAATTAGTGAGTATAGGTGATGTACTGTGAAAAGGGGCACTGTCCACTGACAATGGTATCAGTAGATGGTTGGGACTTTTTTATTTTTTACTAGCTTAAAAGATGTAGCAACACAGTTTCACCTTGTTCTAGATCTGGTGCCAAAAAAAGGATTAAAGCAGCCTCTGCTTTGTCTTCTTGGACTGCAGGTGCCATCTTCAGTAAGACTTTCCTTTAGTGTTTGGAACCAAGAAGATGGCAGTTGGACCAAGGCTCAAGGTTGTTTGGCTTACTGTATTATAGGCCACCCATCAGTGATTCTTCAGCAGTTCTGAGGACTCACACTGATATATTTTGGCTGTTCATGCGAATATACCTTTTGTGTGCAAACAAGGAGGAAATATGTTCTGTGTGTTCCTCTGATCCTCTTTTTTTAACGTCTTACATTACTTAAAAAGCATTGCACAGAATATTTTCTCACTGCTTGTGGACTTATTTGATACTCCTATTGGTGCTCCTCAAGAAACCTTGCACGTCCTTCTCTAATTCTGACTCACAGGGCAATGCATGATGGGAAAGATCCAAGCTACGAGAACTGATCTTGGCAAATGCTTTGTTTGCCCATATCTTGGCGGTGCTGCAGCGGCATTCAGCATATTGAAGATCTCAGACTGCTGGAAGAACGCCAGGGATTGAGGATCTATGGCAGTAGCAGCGGTCCTATGGCGGTCCAACAGCCAAACTCGTAATACGGCAGTCAGACCACCAGTGCTGTGGTAGCCACACCACCACCGCAGGTTTGGCGGTCTGTCAGACCATCAAACTCAAAATGACCTACATACTATTGAATGTTTCTACAAAATGTTTGCTTACCACCTAGAAGTAGCGATAGGGTGTTAGGATGATATGAACTGGATAATCATTTTAGGAATGTTCATATTGTTTTCACTGGTCATGTCATGGATTACTGTGTTTATTTTTGCATTCTGTGTGATTACCGTACATATTTTATGCACTGGACTTGGATTTTGGGAATCAACATTTCTAAAGTTTTGCCCCATGTTTGTTTGTGCTATTTTGAGAGTAGTATTAATTGAGCAAATAGGTTTTGAAGTTCCATTTCCCTGAACTCATTTAGTGACAACTAATCGTGACCAGAAATACGACTTGCGCAGTATTGCTTAGAGGGTTGTGTATGGCTTACAGTCTGACTGCATTTTTAATTTGTGTTAGTGCATTGGACTAAGAGCTAGATGTATCAAGCGTGTTTTTGTCGCAAACGCTGCGAATAGCAAAATAGCAGCGTTTGCGACAAAAAAACAGGAGATGCGATGTATGAAAAAATCGCATCGCAAATTTAAGGATTAGCAAAATTTGCGACTCCTTAACTTTGCGTCAGCATTTAAGGAATCGCAAAATGCGATTCCTTAAATGCTATGCATCAAGCATTTCCAATTAGCGATTTCCCCTTAAGAAATTGCAAATTGCCACCAACTTGTAGTTGGTGGTAATTTGCGATTTCTTTTACAAATGCACTTTTTGCAATTTGTAAAGGTGGCATGTGACGCTCATACATGCCCTTAGGGCATGTATGTACTCCATATGCGCACACATGTCAATTTCTACGGTGCAGCAGGGTGTCCTTAAGACACCCTTGCACCCTTGAAATTATTTTCAATTTGCGATTAGCTAATTGCGAATCGCAAATTGAGAATAATTTCCCATTCCTTCCTATGGGCCTCCTGGCCCATAGAAATGAATGGAATATTATTCCTTAATTGCTATTAGCAATTTGCTAATTGCAATTAAGGAATTTTAAGAAATCGCTAAAAATTAGCGAATTTAAACATGCATACCATTTTGCAAATCTCAAATAGCGATTCCTTAAAAATCGCTATTTGAGATTCGCTAAAGGGTATCTTGATACATCTAGCCCTAAGTCCTTAGACCAGGGGTGAAGAAATGTTACCCCTTTGGCTTTGGGTGGGGGGCAGATCATGACAGTGCAGTCCATTCAACTGTTTTCAGCTCATTTATGCCATTGCAAAAGAAGACACATACATACAAATCATCCTTGATCCTGCTCTAAAGGGAATGTTTAAACCATATATTCAGGCCGATTTTCTTGTAATGAGAACGCAAAAGTTCCAGTTGCATTTTATCTCTATTTCCTGCCTTTGTCTTTTTTCGGTGAGGTCATCTAAGTGTGATGGTAGGACCATGCATTACATTTGATGCTGACTTTATGCATAAAACATAAGATGCACCTAAATGAGGCAGCCCAACAAGGCTGAAACAGGCCTTTGGTTGGTTGTTATCCCAGACAGAGCATGTCTTTAAGGGAAGGGACAAAGAGTGTTTTTTTATATGGTTGATCAATATTTTTGTTAGAGCAGTAAGCAAAATGATGAATTGAAATATTTCCCAGAAATTGCATACCATTAATACACAACATTGTGACTCACAATTCATAGAGAAACTCCCCTTTCACTATCCTTCCATTTATGAGTTCGAATGGATACCAAAAGTCATTTTGTGGGTCTGCAAGGCTTTTTCAATTCACAAAATTCCTTTTTACATTTTATGACCAGTCATTTTGCGCTCTCAAATCCTGGGTTTTTTAGGTATCATCTGGTTTGACACGGCAAAATCACTTAGTAAAAGAAGCCCTAAATCGTAATCCAAACTCGTTGCTAAAGATGTGAAAGCCGTCTGCTAAACCTTCTTTATCAGTAAGGGTGGCCTGATCATTCACACATATGTGTCGTGTAAATATACGTGTGCGATTCTAAGAAGAACCTCCTTGCATATTTCGCGCAAAATGATGTAACTCGTTTGCTTTCGAAGAGTCAGTGCCCTGGGTACCATTTTATAACTTTCAGATTTTAGCAACTCAGTGACATCTCGCTAAATCTTTGATCTCAGAGGCGTTGCGTTTTGACCTGGACTTCAAAGTTTTACAATCCGAATGAGAAACTAAAACCCCAGAGACCTCTGCAAATATTTGCAGTTATTGGAATTCATTTACATGCTCCATGTAGCACAGAAGAACTACTAGAATGCACTTTGAAGTATAAGTCAAGTTTGCGAACTCCCACATTCTTGAAAAACCTAAGAGGCAGGCAATGCTTTGCTGTTAACTGTTTCAGACACCACCAGAGTTTGAAGCAAAATAGGACGTCTTTTGTGATGCAGAGTTTTAATATCATTCTCACTTTGAACATGTTTCACAAACTATTTTCCTCACCTAACTTTAAAGACGATGTGTGAAATAAGTACGTAAATTCACACATGGTGTCTTTTTAGGTGGGCAAATTGCATCCGCAAATGGGGAAGTTATGGTAGTTAATGAGTCATGCACTGGTAACATCTTAGGCGTTGTTGTGTGGCTTTTCCCAATACCCATCAATTGGACTATTTACATACCTCTAGCAGATAGTTTCCCACGCAGGCAACACACACATTTACTCCTGTCAAGTGTGTGGGAATGAGTTCAAAAATAATTCCCTATTTAATGTGGGTGCAATAGAAGGGGTCTCTCTATGGTAGGAGGGGGGTCTGTCAAAATGATTTGGCAAATATAGTTAAGGCTAAAATTTACAAAGAAATGACGCAAAGCAGCACAGCAAGTAAAGTTTCTACGCTGCATTGGGTGAAGGGAGGGGGAGCGGAATAGCGCCATTTCTGAGATGTGGTGCTATTCTGCTCTCTCCCTGCGCTGGCACACTTTAGGATGCAATACGCCAATGCAGATACCCTTGCATCATAGTGCAAGGGAGGCTGAAGTGCGGTAATCATAGTTTATGTGCAGGAATGGGTCCCTACTGCACCAAAACCATGCCTTGATGGATTTGCCTCTTTGTATGTGTGCTGTAGAATGCAGCACATGTGCAAAGAGGGAGAAATGAGAATATTTTGCTTATTACACATGCCTAAGGGAGACGCAGGATTTTAGTGCAAATCCCTGTCTACGATTATTTGTAAATAGGGATTTGGATCAATCCTATGGGTGGATGAATGGGAATGCCCACATACCACCCATTGAGCGCCCCTTTTATGCAAAGTAATGCAAGATAGTGCATTGAGATGCTTTGCGTTACTTTTGGTTACAATCTAACTCAAATCACGATTTGCATTCGATTGTCAATCAACACTTTGGATTGAATTTAATGTAAAAAGCAGGGAGCGACTCTAATGCTTTTTTTAAACAAAAATTGTTAATTGTATTCTGTTTTTACTCATACCTGTTCTCTTGGGCACTCTCTCCCACTTGGTGAATCTCGCGCAGCGGAGGTTAAGGCTGTCGCAGGCGGGGGAAATCTTTCTTCGGCGGCATCACTCAAGCAGACCACAGGCCACGCCCACTAACACGAGGCCATGCCCCTACCAGCACCCTATAAAATGTGTATACTTCGGACGCGCAACGGATGAGTGCAGCGGGCGCGCCTAAGGCAAGTCCGTCTGTGCCCGTCCGCGGCCGGCCGGGGCATGGGGCATGTCCCCCTGCCGGTTTTATTAAATACACTTCTGCCGACTTGATCCGCCTACACTCCTGTTACCCTAACCCCCCAGCGCATCTGTCGAGCCTTGAGCCACTGGGGCTTCTTTGCGCCAGAGACACCTTCCCTGAGATAGCAACCCCTATGCCCCCAGTTTCCCTCTCAGCTTTCAATTCTCCCCCTATCAATAGGCCTCTATACTCCAACCTCACTGTGATCTATCTTAATACACGCTCACTGGTAAAACACCAGTTGGAGATCTTTGCCCTGTTGGATTCTGAGAAACCGGACATATTACTACTAACGGAAACCTGGCTCAATGAGGAGTCTGTACCTGACATTCTTGCGGCAATCCCCACTGGCTACTACATCATCCAAGCGAACAGAGCTTCTGGAAAATCAGGAGGTGGGGTTGCAGCGATTGTTAAGAATTCTATTAGATTCTCCGCCCTGACTTCAGTCGGTATTCCCTCGGTCGACTACCTTGTGCTGAGACTTGAATCTCCAGTGACCCCTCTCATCTGTTTCCTAGTCTACCGCCCCCCCGTCCATGCCCAATTTCCCTACAATGTTCGGAGACATGCTCTCCCAACTTGTCATCAATAACTCTAAAATCTTAGTCTTAGGTGATTTCAATTATTGGCCCTTTGACGTTAAAGAGAGCGCCTGCTCTGCTAAATTTTCTGACCTTCTAGCTAGCATGAACTGTCTCTCTCACATAAAATCAGCAACTCACATTAAGGGTCACACCTTGGACCAGATTTGGACCTCCAACCTGGACATAACCGCCCTTAATTTCACCTTGTCTATGGTCAGACCATTATATAATTTCTTTTTCCCTCATGGTTGCCCCCTGCCCTAGCAGAGTCTTGGAAGGTAACTTTTCGGCCCAGAACTGGAACAGGGCCGATCTCAGTGAATTTGTCACATTACTTATATCTTCCACTACCCCCTAATCTTGGATCCATCGATACCCAAGCCTCCGCCCTTACACATTGGCTAAGAATCAGCAAGGGACACTGTGACCCCACTTAGACAGATTAAGACTAAACGCCTGCATGACGCTCAAAGGTGGTTCACTGAGGACCTCAAAGCCCTGAAGCTGGGTCTTAGGCAGGCTGAACGTCGATGGCGACGCGGCTACGCCCCTGACATGAAAATAGGGTTTACAACCCTGCTTAAGGAATACAAAATAGCGGTCCTGCAAGCTAAGACCACTTACTTCTCCAAAAAAATTGTTGACTCCTCCACTAGAACCAAGGATATTTTCTCTATTGTGGAGGAACTGTCAAACCCAGATAGGGTCACCATTAAACCTCTTCCTTCTCGTGCAGTTTGTGACTCTTTAAATCTTTTCTTCGTGGAGAAAATCGCCAATATCAAGAACAGCATTCTATTTTCGACCCCGTCTCACCCCCCTAGGCCTGACCCTTCCCTGTTCTCTTCTAACCCTATGCAGCTGACTCAGATTCCTCCAATCTCGGAGACGGAGCTTCTTGCCCTCTTAAAAAAGGTTACCTCTGGATCCACCACGGACTGTTGCCCTCCCCTGATCCTCCGTGAGGCCTTTACAGCCTGCCCTTTGCCCCCTCTGGCACTACTGAACAACTCTCTCTCCTCTGGCCTAGGCCCCTGGTCATTTAAACGAGCGGAGGTTGTGCCCATTCTGAAGAAACCTACGGCAGACCCCACGGTTATTAGTAATTTCCGTCCTATCTCCCTCCTCCCCTTCCTCAGCAAAGTCATTGAGTCTCATGTCACCAACATCTTGAGCACCTTCATTGAAGACTCTCACTTCCTTGATCCCCAACAGGCTGGATTTCGACCCAATCATTCCACGGAATCTGTAATACTTTCAGTTAAGGAGGAGTTGCGGAGAGGGGCTGATTCAAACACCAGTCAGGCACTGGTGCTCCTGGACTTGTCGGCCGCCTTTGACACAGTCGACCATAACATCCTAGTAGACCGTGTCGAGGAGGCTGGCATCCGGGGCACCGCCCTTGACTGGTTTTGCTCCTTTTTGAGCAATCGCCGTCAGGCGGTTCGGCTTTCTCAGTTCTCTGCTGATGAGGTCGAACTAACCTGCCGCGTCCCGCAGGGCTCTTCCTTATCCCCTCTTCTTTTTAATTTATACCTCACTCCCCTTATTTGGTCCTTACGTGGCAGCGGTGTCACCGCGTTCAACTACGCGGATGAAATTCAGTTGGTCTTTCATATTAGCTCCTCGGACCATTCCATTGACAACTTCCAAACCATCCTCTCCCACATCAGCGACTGGATGGGGGTGAACCACCTGAAACTCAACCCCGACAAGACAGAGTTACTGCTTGTCGGGGGGGCTGCCAACCCTTGGAAATCCACCTTTTGGCCCACGAGGTTGGGCCTTCCCCCCAACCCTGTCAACTCAGTAAAATGCCTCGGGATCATCATCAGCAATGATCTCACTATGAAGCCCCAGATCAACGTGGTAGTCTCCTCTAGTTCTTTCCAGTTAAGGAAAATCCGAAAGATTGCCTGCTCTTGACCACCGAGGCTCTTACCCTGGTTGTACAAAACCAGGCGGCACGGCTTATCCACCATCAGCCCAGACACCAACATGTCCGCCCTTTGTTAAAATCCCTCCATTGGCTCCCTGTATCTGAACGTTGTAGGTTCAAATTGGGGTGCATCATTTCTAAATCCCTTGCAGGTACAGGCCCCTCTTTTATTTTCTCTCTACTACATCCATATGTTCCCTCCCGCAATCTTCGTTCCTCCCACTTGGCCTTACTTCGGACCCCTACCTTCAAACGCAAAAAATTGGGGGGACTAAGGTTCCCATTCCTTGCCCTGTTATTCTGGAATGCTCTCCCGCTAGGCCTGAGACAAGCCTCTTCCTACACCCATTTTAGGTCCCTTCTCAAAACCCACTTGTTTTGTAATGCCTACAACTAACGCTTCTGGCCCCACGGACTGTCTGCCTCCTTTTGCTTTAGCGCCAAGAAACCACTGGGTGTTAGCTGCGCTTTATAAATTTCTTTTACATTACATTACATTACATTACAAAAAGTAACTCGATGCAAAGTCTTTCTAAAACTGGATTTGCATGTCGAAATGAAAATTTGTAGTAGAGCATTTCTGATTTTTGGTTTAACTTTTTCTTATGATTTTCTAGCAAGCAGGAACACATAAATGCAACAAAAATACTTTCCTGGTGTTGAACATGACAGGAACGGCAAATTTACATTTTGTCATTGTTAGACCTGGCACCATTGGCGTGGGTCAACCTTCCATTTTTGCTGTTGCCTCATGTATTTTTGCTGGTGTTATATGCTTTGGGCACTGTGTCACTGCTATTCAGTGCCACAGTGCAAGTGCTCCCCACTGTAAAGTGATGTACTAATCAGGGTATGCACCTGTTACAACGCATTTTTTACAACGCACTACCACTACAACGCAGGCATTACAACGCATACCATTACAACGCATTGCGCTGGGGGGCGCTCTAGGATAAGAGGTAAGTTTAATTTACTATCCAACACCTTCCCTAGGGTCCACGGGGACTGGAGTTAGAATAGTAAATTATACTTACCACTATCCAGCACCCCAAAGCGCTATGCGTTGTAATGGTATGCGTTGTGAATACCGCGTTGTAATGGTATGCGGAGTAAAAGTATGCGTTGTAACGTCATACATCCACTAATCAGTGGTTCCATGTTTGGCTATTTGGTTTACTTGTCAGACCCTAGTCTAGTGCACTGAGTGTGCCCAGGGCGTGTAAATCCAAATGCTGCTGGTGGGCCTGCAGCACTGGTTGTGCCACCCACAGAAGCAGCCTTGTAAAATGTGTCTAAGGTCTGCCATTGCAGAGCCTGCCTGCAGTCTGGTACTGTCATGCTGACTGGGCAAGTGCACCCACTTGCCAGTCCCTAAACCTTCCCTTTTCTTCATATCATTCCCCCCTATGGTTGGCCCAAGGGCAGGGTGCATTTTAAGTGTAAGGTAGGACAAGCCCTGGTGTGTGTGGCATGTCCTAATAGTGAATTACAGCCATTTCGTTTTTCACTATTGCAAGGCTACCTGTTCTCCATAGGCCAGAATGGGCTGTTAGAGTTATTACATTTTAAAATCCTAACAGACTCAGAGTTTAGTATGCCTGAACTCAGAATAATAAAATACATCTTTTAGTGAAGTTTATTCTAATATTCTGTGTTTGCAAATACCACTTTTAGAAAGTAGGTATTTGCTTATCTAACCATTCAAACCTGTCTCTGCTAGGTTGTGTATTCCTACGTCTGGTTTTGTGAGTGACAGGGCTGGGGAATTCCAGGAGACAGGCTGAGTCACCCAGTGGTGAATCTGCATCTAGATGGGAGGGAGAAGTTGCACCTGAACCTTGAATAGGGCTGTGTCTGCCTTCCACAATGCTGGCTCCACCCCCTGGGGAGCGGCTGATGTCTCTGCCCTGCATTCTGAAAGAAGAGAAGGAGTCCTGTAAACAATGTGCTCCAGGACTGTACTTGTCTTCCACAATGCTGGCTCCACCTCCTGTGGGGCATCTGATGTGCCTGCCCAGCACTGTGAAAGGAAAAGAAAAGTATGGTAAACAGAGTGCTTCAGAACTGGTTTGGACTGGGCAGAGGCCTTTCTCCCCTCAGAGAACAAAGGATTTGGGGGTATAAATATTGGGACCCTGATCCCATGAAATTAGATCACTTTGGACTACAAGAAGAAACCTTTACTGAGGAGAGGAACCTGAAGAAACTGAGGAGAGACTATTCCCAAGCTCAAGTGATGCCTGGGGAATTGGCCTGCAATGGTTGCCTTACTGCCAAAGGAAGGAGATAGGAACTTTACTTTCAACTTGTGAAGGATCTCCAAGGGCTTGGAAAAGAGCTTGCCTCCTGCTGAAGTCTCAGGGACAACAGACTTCACCCCCCAGCTCCCCAGAGTTCTTGTTGAAGTGCCCGCTGCTGTTTTGGGCCTTCTGAGGAACTGAGTGTCTCAAGGAGCTGAAAGCGTGACTCAACGAGAAGAAACGTGTCACCATCGCTGTGTCTGCCGTCGCAACTCCGAAGGAGGTGTCGCCGCTGGAACTGTTGCACTACACCGCATCGGAGAGAAGCGTGCCGCAACGAAGAGGAAGCGTGTCGCCGTCGCTGCTGCTGCCTTCACAACTCCGAAGGAGGGTGTCGCAGCTGTGGTTGTTGCACTGCACCGCATCAGGAGAAGAATCTCGCAACGAGGTCGGAGCGTGTCGCCATCGCTGTGCCAGCCATTGCAACTCCGAAGGAGGGTGTCGCCACTAGAACTGTCGCATTGCACCGCATCGACCAAGAGCGCCTCGCATCCCTGAGAAGCGTGCTGCCGTCGGAGCTGCTGCTGTTGCATCTTGGATGTCGCTGCTGTAGTTGGTGCATCGAGCGGAAGCTTCACGCATCGTGGGAGAAGAGAGTCACCGCTGGAGCTGTTGCCGTCGCATCGTAAGGGTGTCGCTGCTGCAGTCCACGCATCGAACCGAGAACTTCTCGCATCCCCGAGAAGCGTGCCGCATCTGGAAGATCTTCACGTCTTTATTTCTTTGTATCTGAACTTTGTCGCATTTCCCATTGCTGCGACATTGCATGTCGTGGAAGCGCAATGCAACTTAAGGTACATTGACGCAGAGTGTCGCATCTAAAAACTGAAGTGAACTAAGCTTAAATCTACCATTTTAAGGTAATCAAAGTGTGTATTTTTGTTGTTTATGGTCTTGTGGTAACTCTATATAAAGCCTACTTATTTTTTATATAAAACCTATGTGGTGTCCATTTGTAGTGTTGTCACTGGGTTACTGTATGTGGTCACAACTGCTTAACTTACAACGTCTCTGAAGTAAAGTCCTTCTGCTCGTGCCAAGCTACCAAGGGGGTGAGCAGGGGTTATTTTAGGCATGTAATCCCCTTATCCTGACTAGAGGAGAGGGTCCCTACTTGTCACAAGTACCTACCTCTGCCAACTAGAGACCCCCAAATCTACCATTGGTAGTCAGCGGTGAGGATTCTGGATTTGCATTTGTGACTCATGTACAGTGACTGCTGAACACTACTTAGTGAGTACAGACCATAACGATACCACATGCTTTTTGGTAGATTCCTTTTTGGATTTCTGGTTCTATTTTTGAAAGATGCCTGATTCAGATGTAGTAGAGAGAGCAGAATCCATAGCCTCTGTTGATCTTGAATGGGAAGAAGAGAAATTAGAAAGCTACAAAGTTGCACACCTGAAGTACTTTTGCAAAAAGTTAAATGTTTCCACCTCTGGGTTCAGAGTGAAGGAAGAGTTCTACATGTGTATATATATCCAAAAGTTTACCGTCTTTGATTGTTGACAGAGAGTCGAGGCCCAGATTAGCTTAGTTCAAGTGCTTTTATTCGGCAACACTAACACCCAACGCGTTTCGCAGCCTCCGCCGCTTTCTCACGAGTGTGTATATATATATATATATATATATATATATATATATATATATATATATATATATATATGTGTGTATGTATATATACATATATGTGTATGCATTAAATAAATAAATAAATAAATGAATAAGAAAAACAAAAGAGGAAAGTACATTTTTGTAAAATCCCTCTACAGGTCAATACACAGGCAATTTGTCCTTACTTTTTGCAGGGCGAGCACTTCGGGTGTGGGAGGAGAAGGCGCAGTTGGCGCAAAGCCGGCCTTACATCTGGTCGGAGTGAGTATGGGAGGGTTCTCCAAGGGGGGGGAGGGGGAGCTGGGAGCTGGGGGGGGGGCGGCACTAAAATTCCAAAAAATCCTCAGGAGTCAGGTCCTCCAAGACAAGTTCTTTCATTAAATAAATCAATTGCCACAGTTAAGATAAACAAAGTAAAAAAAGGCAACAACTTAAATGCGGACGGCAGGGAAGCAAACGCTAGGGAGGATGGTGAAAGATGACCTCAGTCCAGTTCTTATCTTGGAATGTCAATGGTCTGTGCGTGCGAGGGAGAAGAGAACGCATTCTACAATATCTACGAGACTCCCCAGCGCAGATCATTGTCATCCAAGAATCACATCTTTTAAAAAGTGAGGCCAATGCTATATTAAAAAAACAAAAGTGGATCGACAAATTCATCAGCACTGATCATAACGCCAACATAAGAGGAATCCTCTTAATCTGCAAAAAAACTGCAAAGGTGCAGATTCTTAACTTTAACGAGGACAACAGTGGAAGATGGCTTCTAGTTAAGCTGTCCATTGATGGGTGGGTGTGTAATCTAGTCGGATATTATGGTCCCAATATAGACGACCCATCCTTCTTAGAAATAGTCAGGAATAACTTAATGACCACTTCGGACCCTATAATATGGACCGGGGATTTCAATGTCACATTGAACCCAAAACTAGATAAATCCACTCATTATAGTAGACATAGAAGTCATCCTCCTTCTAAAGCTAGACAGTCTCTCAAAGGGATTATGGAGCAAATAGGTCTGGCAAATCTTTGGAGAGAAAAGGCGGGCTCCAAACAAGGGGTATCTTATAGGAACCTAAAATATAAGCACACCTCAAGAATCGACTTTGCCCTGTTCAGTTATTGTCTACAAGACTTTATATCTAGCATTAAGTATTTACCCTCCCACCTATCGGACCATTCGGCTCTCTTATTTATACTAAAACTCCCAGGTCAAGTTAAATATCCCTCTTGGTCATTTGACCGTACTATTTTATTGGAATTGGAGGAAGTGACATATTTAAAGACCGAAACAAGTATGTTCTTAGATATAAACTTGTGCTCAGCCTCTCTTGATACAGTCTGGGAAGCTCTAAAAGTTTACTTGAGAGGTTGTATCACAAATAGAGCCTCGTACTTGAGGAAAACCTATAAATCGAAAATTCAAAATCTCGAATTGGAACTAGAGAAAATCGAGCAGAGACTCGAGGCCTCAATTGGGTCGTTACAAGATCAAAAGAATATGTCTGATCTGAGAAATCAGTTGGATAATATATTACAAGAGAGAGTAACAAAGAGATGGGAGGCTAGCAAAATTTCAAACTTTGAATTCGGGGAAACAGCAGGCAAGATTCTGGCTTGGAGGGTCAAAGCTGATCAAGCCAAAAGTCATATAAGAGGAATTAAGGCTGAAGGAGAAAGTGAGCTCAGAACATCAAATCAAGAAATTAGTACAGCCTTTAGGGAATGTTTTGAGGAGATATACAGGGAAGATATCCCTGATAACCAACAGACAAGAGATATATGGCTAAATCAAATCCCTTTACCATCCCTTTCACTTACACAACGTGAAGGGATTGAGATGGATATCTCCGAAACTGAAGTAAGGAAGGTCATTTTGTCACTTAAGCATGGTAAAGCTGCAGGTCCTGACGGACTCCCCGGTGAACTTTACCGCGTCTTGGTTGATGAAATTGTCCCTACTTTAACGGCCCTCTTTAATGGTATTTTGAGGGAGGGATTCGACCCCCCTCGATCATGGAGTGAGGCTACTATAGTACTGATTCCCAAATCTGGTAAAGACCCAACTTTATCCGGGTCATATTGCCCAATATCTTTATTGAACAGCGACTATAAGATCTTTGCTTCCATCTTATCATCTAGAGTGGGTTCAGTAGTGGGAGAAATTATACATCAGGACCAGAAGGGATTCATCAAAGGTCGCCAGCTTTCCGATCTAACGTACGATCTTTTTTTTTTAATTTTTTTTTTTTTATTGAGCATGATCTGTAGTATAAAACATTTTCTTTACAAAATAAAAAATACATTTTTAATAAAGCAATAATACATCCGTAAAATTATTAAGACCAAGATACATACGGAAAAAGAAAAGCAAGAAAGTAACACAGAAAAGAAAGAAAAAGAAAGAGAAAAAAGGAAGAAGAGCAATTATAATAATTTACACAGTTTACCTCTTCTTAACATGTCGGCCCATGTCGGCCCTTCTCATATCAGGGGGAGGATCTTATATTGGAGTACCAGTTAGAAATTGGGGCCCAGATCTGAGTGCCCCGGGCTCTAGTTTTCCTACCCCTTGTGCGATATATAGCTATCTCCTGCTTATAAATGGCAAGAAATCGACAAAGCCACATCTGAAAGGTGGGTACATTGGGATCTTTCCAGCATGCCGCCAGAATAATACGAAAGACGGCAGTACCCAAAAAGACAATCCTCTGTTCCTCTAAACTGTAACCTAAGGATTCATCGTGACCTAGAAGATATAGGGTGGCGGAGGATCTAAGATTCCTCCCGAAAACTTGAGTCCAAAATCCTCCAATCATTGTTTGTAGGTTATTTAGTTTCGGACATTCGGCAAACATATGAATTAAATTTGCTTGTCCCTGTCTACATCTGGGGCAGCAGTCATCTACTCGCATACCCCAGGTGAAGAGTTTAGCTGGAGTAAAATAGAGGTTGTAGATGGTTTTAAAGTATTGTGCTTTAAGGGTCGGTGCTAAAAATAATGTTGTGTAAAGAGTTATAGAATAATTAATATCCACATCTGGGTTACCAAGTTTTTGTGCCCAGGATCTCTCCACACTATCTAAATCATCATTAAGGGAATGAGAAAATAAATCATATAGAGTACCTATTCTAGTAACTCGTTTCCCTATAATAGAAAAAAAATAAAAGCTATCTAAATTAATAATAGATTTAAAGTTACGAATGTTGGTATATACTTGAAGATATTTTAAATAATCTGTAGTTGGTATATCAAATCTCTGTTGTAATCCCTCAAAAGATGGAGCAACACTCTGCCCGAAAAATTGACCAAGTGTATATATGCCTGAGTTCTCCCATCTCCTGGAGACAGTATCTATTAGAGATGATGATATGATCTTGCTATGCCAGAGAGAGGTATACCTTGTTATTTTTGGTATGCCTAATTGTTTGGAGGCAAGTTTCCAAACTTTCCATGCATCTTCGATTACCTTGAACTTGGTCTTTTTATAATAAGATGCTTCGAGCTGTTTCAACAATATCCCTCGGCATTTATCTCCTAGACCAAGTTCAAAAATAGAAGGGATGTAAGAATCTATGATGGGTAAGTTGGAAGGTTTTACTTTAAAGAGCAGGCCCATTTGCTGGAGTAATGTCGCCCAGAGATAGAATGTCAAGTTCGGGATACCTAGGCCGCCTCTATGTAGGGGAAGAGTTAAAGCTGGTAATGCTCTCCTTATTTTACCATAATTCCAAATAAATTTAGAAATTATTGAGTCAAAGATTTTAACAGTGGTACCGTCAACCATCAATGGAATAGCCCGGAATAGATAGAGTATTCTAGGAAATATACTCATTTTAATATAATTTGCTCTCCCTATTATTGAAAGGTGTAAGTTATCTACCCTCTTCAGATCTGTTTTTATTGAGTTGATCAGAGGATCATAATTAAGCCGGTTAATTTCTTTTATCTCAGGAGAGATATTTACGCCTAGATATATTGCGTTTTTAACTTTATAGGGACTGTCATATATGATATTGTTTGTACATAAAACCATAGTTTTATCTCTGTTGAGTGAATAGCCAGAGTGGAGTCCGAAATTTTGAGTTATTTGCTCTATTTCAACTACTGCGTCTGCTGGTTTGGTTGTGAGCACAGCAATATCATCGGCGTATGCCAATATTTTAGTAGAATACGGACCCACCTTAACCGGTTGAATTTGAGGGGAGTTAAGAAGCTTTAAAATTAAAGGATTAATTACTAGGGCAAATAATATTGGGGAACAAGGACAGCCCTGCCTAGTACCTCTTTGTACCTCTACAAACTCTGACTCAAAACCCTCAATAGATAATTTAGCCCTAGGATTGATATATAGAGCTTTCAGGGCTTTAATAAAGCCAGGGCCGAAGTTGTTAAATTTCATAATTTCCCATAAAAACCGCCAAGACAATCGATCGAATGCCTTTTCGGCGTCGAGTAGGACCATCGACATTTCTCCCCCCGTGGCACCCATGATGTCGAATAGGGCAATGACTCTACGAGTATGATCAGTCGTTCCCCTCCCTGGGATAAAGCCGTGTTGCCACGGGGATACAAGGTGTTCGATGACCCCCCTTAGACGGTTTGCAAGTATCTTCGAGTAAAGCTTTGAGTCAGAGTTTATAAGTGATATGGGTCTATATGAAGAGGGGAGTTGGGGGGGTTTTCCTTTTTTAGGAAATATTGCTATATTGGTATGCTTCCATGAATCTGGTGTGGCTGAATGATGTTGTACCCTTAGAAATAGATCTAATAAGTAGGGTAGTATCTGTTTACCCAACACTTTATATAGCTCTAATGGGATCTTGTCGGGCCCAGCCGCCTTCCCGTTAGCTAGATCTGATAGTGCATTTTCTAATTCTTCCATTGTGATTTCTTTCTCCAGTTCTTCTCTATCAACTTGATCGAGTATTCTAGACATCCCTGGTTCCGGTAACCACTCTCTAAGAAAGATTTTCATATCTCTTGTAGATAGATGTTCATTCTCATTTTGATATAATTTTTGATAGTATTTTCGAAACACTTCTACAATATCTTGAGGGGAGGTATACTGTTGACCCTCATATTCGATGTTCTTTATCCTATTATATGTTTGCTTTTGTCTGGTTTTGAGAGCTAATTGCTTCCCTACTTTTTCCCCTGCTTCATAGATTCTAGCTCTATTCGCTTGATATATTTCTGCTGCTTTTTGAGTTAGCGAGCTATTAATTTCTGTTTTTAAAATCAGTAATTTTTGTAATGTATCGGAGGTTGATATTCCTTGCTGGATTTGTTTGGCATGTACTATTTCCAGATTGGTGAGTTCTATGTTTAGTTGTTTATTAATACTGTCTTGAGTTTTCTTGTGGTTTGCTACAAACGCTATCGTCTCTCCCCTGATTGCTGCCTTAAAGCAGTCCCATACACTGAATCTTGGTGCGCTGTATTGGTTATTATCAAAAAAGGATTGAGCGTATAATGTAATATAATTAATATAGTCTGGGTTGGTAAGTAGCTTTCGGTCAAATGACCATTGGATATTAGGTCTATTAAAACTATCCAGTTCAAAAGTTAGTGTTAGTGCATTGTGGTCAGAGATGGTTTTGGGGGATTTTATGATATTTATTAAGGCTGTCTTGTGTAATGATGTCATAATATAGTCTAATCGAACATACTTGTTGTGGGGATAAGAATAATAGGTAAAGCCATTTGCATTATGCTTCAACATATCCCAAACGTCAAATAAATCGTGACTGTCCATCAGATGGGATAATGCTTTATAAACTTTGGGTTTACGGCCTCTATAATTCTGTGGGAGTCGATTATTTACTAATTTTTTGATATTTATATTAAAATCCCCACACAAAATTAGTGGACCGACCCAGGAGGCCAATTCTAGTTCTAGTTCAATAAAGAGTTGTGGGTCATCCAAATTAGAACCATAAAGTGAGCAAATGGTTATTTCTGACTCTAGTTGAACCACAACCCATCTGCCATGTTTATCAACAAGTTGGCATCTAGGACTCCCCAATCCAGGTCTTGCTAGAATGGCGACCCCCCGTGTTTTAGACGTTTGTGATGTTGCTGCTAACAGGTTAAACCCAGGAATTTTTAACAAGTTTTTATCACAGCCTGCTATGTGGGTCTCCTGGATACAGAGGATGTCTACAGGGTCTTGACGTAGCAATTGAAAGAGTTGGGCCCTTTTTCTCCCATCATTAAGACCTGCTATATTCCAACATCGCAATTTTACTCTCCCCATTCAGAATTATTTCCTATTGAACCAGTACCATCTCTGTAATATATTTTGTGCCACCACCATCCTACTTTACGTTCATTATATAGATTGACATTCCTCTCCCGGTTTAGGTTAATCAAAATACAAGGTAAAATACTCCAGTTATTTAAAGAAATTAGAATAGCCAAAACTCCTTTGAGATTTCTTATACCACAGATCACACTCATTTTTGTAATTTTTTTTCTTTTCCCTTCCGCTGGCAACACTCACCTTAGATGCGGCTAAAGCCTTTGATAGGGTAAATTGGCCCTATCTTAATGACGTACTGAAGAAGTTTAACTTCGGGGAAAAATTTTGCCGTGCCATTGAACTTATGTACAACTCACCATCTGCCCGGCTCCTAATAAATGGTACATTGTCTGAAGCATTGGGGATTTTGAGAGGCACTAGACAGGGCTGCCCGCTTTCCCCCTCCTCTTCAATCTGTACATTTAACCGTTTGCAGAAGTCTTAAGACAAGATGTACTTATTCCATCTTTCAGATTTGGGGAGTGGGAAAAGCGGGTAGCTCTTTATGCAGATGATATTCTAATTTTTACTTCAGACCCAGAGACAGCATTCCCAGAGGTAATAAGGAGAGCAGTAGAATTTGGCCGTATCTCGGGCTATGAGATCAACCCATGTAAAACCGACATCATGGCTTGGAACATTCCTGACTTACAGCTAAATGTAACTAACTCAATCAGATACCTGGGTATTCGGGTAGTACATGACGTCGACAAAATCGCTCAAGTTAATCTCGCGAGAGTGTCTAATGAAAGTAAGAAACTCTTAAAATCTTGGTCTAGTCTTCCACTGACTGTCCTCGGTAGAATAAGTCTGATGAAGATGTCTATCCTTCCTAAATTTACTTTTATTTTTAATACCATCCCTCTCGCATTTGATAATGCAGCCTTGGAGAAATGTCAGAGAGAGCTTAATTCCTTTGTTTGGTGCTATAAAACGGCAAGAGTGGCATGGAAGAAATTGAGAAGGAGGAGGGAAAAGGGGGGACTGTCTCTGCCTGATTTGCAGTATTATGTGTGGGCATTCCAATTGTCTCATTCAAGAATGCTCTTAAAAGTCCCATCTAATACATCTATGGGTCTCATGTTTAATGCCATGCTGACTGGTGCCGGTCTACCAACTAATGGCTACATGTTTAAATATGGTGACCAGAAATACTGCAAAAAAGTGAAATTAAAAATTCTTATGTCCCAAGCGAAGACCTGGTCACATATAAGGAGGAAACTAGGCTTGCCATATTACTCTAACTTTGCACCCATTTGGGAATCTCCGGGTCTGACACTTTGCCTGGAAGACAGGCTAGCAATCCCGCTGAGAGAAGGAGGAATAGCAACATGGGGAGATCTGTTGGCAGGCGAATCACTGAGGCCCTGGGAGGAGCTACGGGATCAACTGGGTTCAGAACTTTCGAGGTTTAACTTTCTGCAATTAGACAGTTGGTTTAAAGCATTGACCAGGTCAGGGGTAACACTTGGGAAGTGCAGCATCACTGAAGAAAAATTGGTAGTAAGATCAGGGGGGGTAAAGAAGTCTCGCAGTGGTACTGGAGCCTGTTAGAAGAGATGGATGGAGAGTTTATCCTCCCGGAACAACTATGGGGCACAGAACTCGGGCCCAGAGTATCGAAATCTGGCAGAAATCCTGTACCTTGTTATACAAGTGTGTTAAACCAGCATGGCTTAGACATAACCACTTCTTTACGATACATCGAGCCTACTTTACCCCTTTAAAACTGTCTAAATTTATTCCAGGGAAGAAATGCAATAAATGCAATTATATTGCAGCTTCGGACATACATATGTTTAAAGAATGCCCTAGCCTATTACAGTTCTGGTATAAGTAAAAGCGACCTTGGACTCAATCCTTAACATCTCGATCTCTCTTACACTTCCCCTGATTATATTTGGATGGGACAACAGCATAAAGGGCCATGCAAGGACTTTTTTGTTTTATGCAATATTGCTTGCAAGAAGAGAGATATGCAAGGTTTGGATTGAAAAATCGGCACCAACACACGCAAATTGGTTATCATCTCTGTACACAAACTCTAAAACTGACATGTTGAGATCAGGTGGTCCACGTAATCGGGCTTTTTGGAACTTTTTGGTTCAGTGGAGACAATAACCAGGGTTTTTTTTTTTTTCTCCCCGGTCCAATGATTATGCCTTAGAAACTCCAAGAACTAGGCCTCCCCCAATTGGTTCCAAGGCTAGTTCAACTGGCGTAACACCAAGTTTGGAGTCACCACCCGTCTTCTCTTCATGCCATCTCCTGCCGATTGCAACCAATCGCGTCTTCAGGTGCAGCAGGAGTTTGGCACTTTGAGTTAATACGCGCCTGGCAGTTGGAGGCTGAATAAGAGGAGGACCAGGCAAATGAGGATTAAAAAGAAGGCGCTGAGGGCCTGGGTAGAAGCAAGGAAAACTCCTGTGGTTGAGGTGGATGACATGGCAATTGTGCAACAGGAAGGGCCATTGGGCCCAGGAGGAAGGAATGCACCTTCCCCCGCAGGTAGCATTGGTTCTAACAAGAGTCTGTCTCCAGAGGAGTTGGAGGACAGAGAGAGATCAGGAAGGCATGAAATGGAGATGACCACGTTCAAGGTGAATAGGCAACTGGAATTAGAAAATTGAAGATTAGATCTTGAGGAAAAGAAAATGCAGTTTGAGCATGAAAAAGCTTTGAGGGAGTTGGAGTTTAAAACCAAAAGATTAGAAGTTACTCCCTCTGGTGGGAGCATACCGTCAGTACATACAGAAAGTAGAGTGTATATTCCCAAGGATGTGGTGAAGGAGTTTTACAAAAATGATGATATTGGTCAGTGGTTCAGAGCCTATGAGGTAGCCATGTCTTCCCACCGGGTCCCTGAGAGAGATTGAGGAGCGGGGTTGTGGGGAAGGTTCCTTAGTGAGGGGCGGGATACATTGTTAGATCTGCCTTCTGAAGTCCACAATTCATACAGCCATATGAAAGGTGCATTGATGTCTAGATATGGTTTGACCCCTGAGCTCTATACGCAGAGGTTCAGAAAATGCAAAAAGTTAGAAAACAGTACTTGGGTTGAATATGTCACTTTCTTTTGCAGTGCGTTGGATGGTTGGGTAAAAGGCAGCAAGGTTAATGATTTTCAAGTCTCTTTGATTTGATTGCATGGGAGCACTTGTCTGATAATCGTTTTCCAGAGCTGCACCACCATCTAATAGATAGCAAGTTCACTAACCCTAGGAAGCTTGCTGAGGAGGCGGACCGCTGGGTGAGCACCCGGGTCCACAAGGGTCATGTGAGAGACTCAGCCAAAGGGGGGCAGGGTCCCCAGCAGAAGAGTGGGGGGGACAAGGGTAAACAGAAGGAGTTTCGCAAAGGGCCCCAAAATAGTCCCCAAGGGAACCGCGTTAAAGCTTCCCAGCCTCCCCCTGAGAGAAAGCAAGTGGCCCGACAGATAGTCCTGTTCCCCAGGGACCCCTGAAATGTTACAAGTGTGGTGATCTGGGTCATAAGACGACTGATATCAGGTGCCGCCTGTTTGGTAAACAAGCACCTACTGGTGCTCCGCCCCGGCAGATAGCTAGTGTAGCCTTGGGGGAGGAGATTGATGTCCAAGGTGGGTGGGGTCCCGCACAGATGACCATAGTCTCTTTAGGAGACAGTGAGATGGTCTCTGAGGCTCAGCTGCCCAGGAACACTAAAAAATATGGGAAGCCAGTGACCGTCAATGGCCAAAAGATGAAGGCTCTTAGAGATACAGGAGCCAGTGTGACAGCTGTCAGGTGTCACCTGGTGTCTCAAGAGCAGATTGTCCCTCATGTATTTTGCTGAGTTGTTAACGCCGACAACACAGAGAGTCATTGTCCAATGGCTCAGGTTCCTTTTGAGTGGGGGGGGCTCTGGTACTCTTCAGGTAGCTGTGAGGCCTGCCATGCCTGTTGACTGTTTGTTGGGGAATGATTTGGAGAGCTCCCCTTGGGAAAAGGTGGAGAAAACAACTCACTTGAAGATGGTTGGACTGCCTGACTGGGCGTGCGTGACCACTCGGTCAATGTCAGCCAGTAGCGGTTCTCAAGAGGACCTGGAGCCTGAGAGGGAGGCCCAGGAACCTGCCAAAGAGAGAAGTGGCAGGGGGCATGGGAAACCGGCCCCCAAAGTTCCCATGGCCCAGGAGGAGGTAGACCCTGAGGGGGATGCCCTGGAGCCTACAGGGGAGCAAGTAGCTAACTGGGGGACCTGCCTGAGCTGACCCATTGGCAGCAAAAAGGAGGCCCCTCCAGGGAGGAATTTTGCAAGGAGCAGAGAGAGTGCCCTTCTCTTGTGGGCTTGTGGCAACAGGCTGCAAGCTCTATATAGAGTCTACTTATTTTTTATATGAAACCTGTGTGGTGTCCATTTGTAGTGTTGTTACTGGGTTACTGTATGTGGTCACAACTGCTTAACTTACAACACCTCTGAAGTAAAGCCCTTCTGCTCGTGCCAAGCTACCAAGGGGGTGAGCAAGTGTTATTTTAGGAGTGTAATCTCCTTATTCTGACTAGAGGAGAGGGTCCCTACTTGTCACAAGTACCCGTGCCAACAAGAGACCCCCAAATCTAACAGTCATTTGCTGTGAAGGAGCATGTGGAGATCGAAAAGCACAAGTTATCTTTGCTGCAGACGATACCAAGGCCCACATATTTTTTCATACTACCGCTTTTATAGGCAGGCCTTTTAGCAACGAGACTAATCCACATTTTTACACTTGTTGCATGTGGAGATTGCTACAAACATGCAAATAAATGTATGGGAGCAAATTTCCAACATCTAATCCAAGCTGTTAATGATTTCATGACCATATGTACAAAGGATTTTTGCTGTCACAAACATACCAATTTGGTACAATATGGAGTTTATTACTGCAGGAATCCTTTTACATATATACTAAACCCACTTTGCAATCGAGAAACATTTTTGCAAATCTCAAAATGGTTTTAAAAATCATTACAGATTTGCAATGTGGAAGGTGCTAGTTAGGGATGTTATAACATTGCAAATTGCAAATTGTTAACTTATGTATCAATGGTTTGCAACCAGAATTCTTGCCACAAAGCATCAATTAGTTATTGATTCCCAAGTTGGGGTGGTAACTGATTCGCTCAGACGAAGAATTTCTCTTTTGGCACCTTTTCCTTTAATTGGGCTGACAGCTTCAGGTACTGGCACTCACAGTCTGTGGTTGCCAGTAGAGCACACCACGCTAATGTTTGGGGACAGGCACTCTTTTAGCACCTTTTCCTTTAATTGGGCTGACAGCTTCAGGTACTGGTACTCACAGTCTGTGGTTGCCAGTGGGGCACACCGCGCTAATGTTTGGGGGCAGGCACTCTTTTTTTCCTCATCAGATATTGACCGCGAGCAAGAGTGTCAAAGATACAAATGGGAAAGACGAAGTCAGATAAAGATGGAAAAACAGGCACAAAGAGAGAAATCAGGGGCTGGCAAGAGTGAGATAAAGGGGCAGCCTGGTAGTAGATTAAAGAGGCCTGAGGTGTATTCAAGACTACGCAGCCTTGGTATTCTGCATGATGTTTTTTATAGCACCACAGGATCAGAGATTTGTGCACCATCACTCATTCTTTTACAAATGAAGCACTGGACACTCATGCACACTGTAAGGAAGTAGATTGTTTAAGTGTGAGTGAGAAAGAGTAGGAGGGACCCTATCGCTAATGTGAGCAGTGACTGAGCTTCCACAAGGCCCAAACTATCTGAACTACAAATATAAATTAGTTTATTTCAGGAAAATCTGGCTCATGCCTAGCAAGTTCATTCAATCAGCAAGACCTAAATCAGAGAACATAAATGTTCTATAGGTGCAAAACTAACCAGTAATTTGAAAAAACTAAACTTGTATTACATACGCTATATATATATATATATATAGCTTGGAGGCTTCGGAATAATATATATATATATGTGCATGTAAGCAAAAGAAATTTGACGGTTAAAACGTGTCATGATGTGTGGATTTATGATGGAATAAATCCTTTTTTGATCCCGCTATCCTTGTGGACTGAGTCCTTGAGAGCGCACTAACTATGCAATTTTCTCTTTGGATTTTATTACAGGTGCCCCGCTGGGAGCGCGCCCCCTCCCACGGGTTTCCTGATGCCCGGAAGGAGTGATTGCCTGCTGTGGATAGATATATATATATATATATATATATATATATATATATATATATATATATATATATATATATATATATATATATATATATATATATATATATATATATATATATCCAAAAATATGCAGGTTCCCAAATTTGACGAGCCGCCACACACGAACACAGTTCATAAAACCTTTAATTTCATCAACTTGCCAGCAGGTACAAAACAGTGATGTTGAAGGTTGAAGATCTCTCTCCCCTTCCTACTCAAGGATAAAACGGACAGCTAAACGCTAAGGAATGCCAACCTACTCAAGGGCATAACAAAACGCTCACCTTACAGGACTACAACTCCCACAGATCCTGGCGCTGCTAACTCCTCCCACTCAGGGCGGACGCCGCCCATTGATCAAATAAAACGTGTTTGATCAGTTAAGGCGAGCATGTTATTTTTTCTTTCCTCAGTCCATGAATAAGGGGCGCGTTCAGGCCCCGAAACGCGTCGGACTTATCTTTTTAATCAGGAGGGAATCGCAACTTTGCAGTGGGTGCCGCCAAGAAGCCGGAGGCTCGGGCCGCTGTGGTGAGCCCTCATCAAAGCGCTTGCGCTCCTTGCTCACACAATTTCCAATGGCCCGCCATGGCCGGGATGAGGAGCTCCACTCAGTGGGCGGATCAAGGTTTTCCTGCCACTGGAGGCTGAGGCGAGGGAACTGTAATCGCCTGTCAGTACAACGACCCCTGCACTTAAAGCAAGGTTGAAGATCTCTCTCCCCTTCCTACTCAAGGATAAAACGGACAGCTAAACACCAAGGAATGCCAACCTACTCAAGGGCATAACAAAACGCTCACCTTACAGGACTACAACTCCCACAGATCCTGGCACTGCTAACTCCTCCCACTCAGGGCGGACGACGCCCATTGATCAAATAAAACATGTTTGATCAGTTAAGGCGAGCATGGCATTTTTTCTTTCCTCAGTCCATGAATAAGGGGCGTGTTCAGGCCCCGAAACGCGTCGGACTTATCTTTTTAATCAGGAGGGAATCGCAACTTTGCAGTGGGTGCCGCCAAGAAGCCGTAGGCTCGGGCCGCTGTGGTGAGCCCTCATCAAAGCGCTTGCGCTCCTTGCTCATATATATATATATATATATATATATATATATATATATATATATATATATATATATATATATATATATATATATATATATATATATATATATATATATATATATATATATCCACAAAACAAAGGTTGCCCTTTAGAGGATGCCTCTTACATCAGGGTTCCAGCACTCGGCGCCGCAGGCAGCAATGTAGATAGCAGGCCGCCTCCCCCCTCTTACTGCCAAACGCGTTTCGGGCTCCCATGAGCCCTTGATCACTGGCAAACACGGAAACAGGATGTGGAGGAAAGGCTCAAATTTTATTAGCGTTTAGAGTCACGCCCAGGTGGGCAAAAGGCATGCTGGAATTTGTAGTTCAAAGTGATAACCTTTGACTCGCAGTTCCTCTTACCAAGTGGAAACCACTCCTGTTCCTTTGGTAAATAATTGCAAGTTCCTTGTCAGGTGAGAGGTAAAAGCAGCGCCGCTTCCAACCGCCACTGTATTCCTGCGGCTCAGGCCCCCGATGTCCTCGAAGCACTTGTAATAACAAGCGCAAGGGTCCGCTACTCAGCATCAGAGCATCCTCGCGACCGGGCACGGCCGCTTTATATTCCACAAAACAAAGGTTGCCCTTTAGAGGATGCCTCTTACATCAGGGTTCCAGCACTCGGCGCCGCAGGCAGCAATGTAGATAGCAGGCCGCCTCCCCCCTCTTACTGCCAAACGCGTTTCGGGCTCCCATGAGCCCTTGATCACTGGCAAACACGGAAACAGGATGTGGAGGAAAGGCTCAAATTTTATTAGCGTTTAGAGTCACGCCCAGGTGGGCAAAAGGCATGCTGGAATTTGTAGTTCAAAGTGATAACCTTTGACTCGCAGTTCCTCTTACCAAGTGGAAACCACTCCTGTTCCTTTGGTAAATAATTGCAAGTTCCTTGTCAGGTGAGAGGTAAAAGCAGCGCCGCTTCCAACCGCCACTGTATTCCTGCGGCCCAGGCCCCCGATGTCCTCGAAGCACTTGTAATAACAAGCGCAAGGGTCCGCTACTCAGCGTCAGAGCATCCTCGCGACCGGGCACGGCCGCTTTATATTCCACAAAACAAAGGTTGCCCTTTAGAGGATGCCTCTTACATCAGGGTTCCAGCACTCGGCGCAGCAGGCAGCAATGTAGATAGCAGGCCGCCTCCCCCCTCTTACTGCCAAACGCGTTTCGGGCTCCCATGAGCCCTTGATCACTGGCAAACACGGAAACAGGATGTGGAGGAAAGGCTCAAATTTTATTAGCGTTTAGAGTCACGCCCAGGTGGGCAAAAGGCATGCTGGAATTTGTAGTTCAAAGTGATAACCTTTGACTCGCAGTTCCTCTTACCAAGTGGAAACCACTCCTGTTCCTTTGGTAAATAATTGCAAGTTCCTTGTCAGGTGAGAGGTAAAAGCAGCGCCGCTTCCAACCGCCACTGTATTCCTGCGGCTCAGGCCCCCGATGTCCTCAAAGCACTTGTAATAACAAGCGCAAGGGTCCGCTAATCAGCGTCAGAGCATCCTCGCGACCGGGCACGGCCGCTTTATATTCCACAAAACAAAGGTTGCCCTTTAGAGGATGCCTCTTACATCAGGGTTCCAGCACTCGGCGCCGCAGGCAGCAATGTAGATAGCAGGCCGCCTCCCCCGTCTTACTGCCAAACGCGTTTCGGGCTCCCATGAGCCCTTGATCACTGGCAAACACGGAAACAGGATGTGGAGGAAAGGCTCAAATTTTATTAGCGTTTAGAGTCACGCCCAGGTGGGCAAAAGGCATGCTGGAATTTGTAGTTCAAAGTGATAACCTTTGACTCGCAGTTCCTCTTACCAAGTGGAAACCACTCCTGTTCCTTTGGTAAATAATTGCAAGTTCCTTGTCAGGTGAGAGGTAAAAGCAGCGCCGCTTCCAACCGCCACTGTATTCCTGCGGCTCAGGCCCCCGATGTCCTCGAAGCACTTGTAATAACAAGCGCAAGGGTCCGCTACTCAGCGTCAGAGCATCCTCGCGACCGGGCACGGCCGCTTTATATTCCACAAAACAAAGGTTGCCCCTTAGAGGATGCCTCTTACATCAGGGTTCCAGCACTCGGCGCCGCAGGCAGCAATGTAGATAGCAGGCCGCCTCCCCCCTCTTACTGCCAAATGCGTTTCGGGCTCCCATGAGCCCTTGATCACTGGCAAACACGGAAACAGGATGTGGAGGAAAGGCTCAAATTTTATTAGCGTTTAGAGTCACGCCCAGGTGGGCAAAAGGCATGCTGGAATTTGTAGTTCAAAGTGATAACCTTTGACTCGCAGTTCCTCTTACCAAGTGGAAACCACTCCTGTTCCTTTGGTAAATAATTGCAAGTTCCTTGTCAGGTGAGAGGTAAAAGCAGCGCCGCTTCCAACCGCCACTGTATTCCTGCGGCTCAGGCCCCCGATGTCCTCGAAGCACTTGTAATAACAAGCGCAAGGGTCCGCTACTCAGCGTCAGAGCATCCTCGCGACCGGGCACGGCCGCTTTATATTCCACAAAACAAAGGTTGCCCTTTAGAGGATGCCTCTTACATCAGGGTTCCAGCACTCGGCGCCGCAGGCAGCAATGTAGATAGCAGGCCGCCTCCCCCCTCTTACTGCCAAACGCGTTTCGGGCTCCCATGAGCCCTTGATCACTGGCAAACACGGAAACAGGATGTGGAGGAAAGGCTCAAATTTTATTAGCGTTTAGAGTCACGCCCAGGTGGGCAAAAGGCATGCTGGAATTTGTAGTTCAAAGTGATAACCTTTGACTCGCAGTTCCTCTTACCAAGTGGAAACCACTCCTGTTCCTTTGGTAAATAATTGCAAGTTCCTTGTCAGGTGAGAGGTAAAAGCAGCGCCGCTTCCAACCGCCACTGTATTCCTGCGGCTCAGGCCCCCGATGTCCTCGAAGCACTTGTAATAACAAGCGCAAGGGTCCGCTACTCAGCGTCAGAGCATCCTCGCGACCGGGCACGGCCGCTTTATATTCCACAAAACAAAGGTTGCCCTTTAGAGGATGCCTCTTACATCAGGGTTCCAGCACTCGGCGCCGCAGGCAGCAATGTAGATAGCAGGCCGCCTCCCCCCTCTTACTGCCAAACGCGTTTCGGGCTCCCATGAGCCCTTGATCACTGGCAAACACGGAAACAGGATGTGGAGGAAAGGCTCAAATTTTATTAGCGTTTAGAGTCACGCCCAGGTGGGCAAAAGGCATGCTGGAATTTGTAGTTCAAAGTGATAACCTTTGACTCGCAGTTCCTCTTACCAAGTGGAAACCACTCCTGTTCCTTTGGTAAATAATTGCAAGTTCCTTGTCAGGTGAGAGGTAAAAGCAGCGCCGCTTCCAACCGCCACTGTATTCCTGCGGCTCAGGCCCCCGATGTCCTCGAAGCACTTGTAATAACAAGCGCAAGGGTCCGCTACTCAGCGTCAGAGCATCCTCGCGACCGGGCACGGCCGCTTTATATTCCACAAAACAAAGGTTGCCCTTTAGAGGATGCCTCTTACATCAGGGTTCCAGCACTCGGCGCCGCAGGCAGCAATGTAGATAGCAGGCCGCCTCCCCCCTCTTACTGACAAACGCGTTTCGGGCTCCCATGAGCCCTTGATCACTGGCAAACACGGAAACAGGATGTGGAGGAAAGGCTCAAATTTTATTAGCGTTTAGAGTCACGCCCAGGTGGGCAAAAGGCATGCTGGAATTTGTAGTTCAAAATGATAACCTTTGACTCGCAGTTCCTCTTACCAAGTGGAAACCACTCCTGTTCCTTTGGTAAATAATTGCAAGTTCCTTGTCAGGTGAGAGGTAAAAGCAGCACCGCTTCCAACCGCCACTGTATTCCTGCGGCTCAGGCCCCCGATGTCCTCGAAGCACTTGTAATAACAAGCGCAAGGGTCCGCTACTCAGCGTCAGAGCATCCTCGCGACCGGGCACGGCCGCTTTATATTCCACAAAACAAAGGTTGCCCTTTAGAGGATGCCTCTTACATCAGGGTTCCAGCACTCGGCGCCGCAGGCAGCAATGTAGATAGCAGGCCGCCTCCCCCCTCTTACTGCCAAACGCGTTTCGGGCTCCCATGAGCCCTTGATCACTGGCAAACACGGAAACAGGATGTGGAGGAAAGGCTCAAATTTTATTAGCGTTTAGAGTCACGCCCAGGTGGGCAAAAGGCATGCTGGAATTTGTAGTTCAAAGTGATAACCTTTGACTCGCAGTTCCTCTTACCAAGTGGAAACCACTCCTGTTCCTTTGGTAAATAATTGCAAGTTCCTTGTCAGGTGAGAGGTAAAAGCAGCCCCGCTTCCAACCGCCACTGTATTCCTGCGGCTCAGGCCCCCGATGTCCTCGAAGCACTTGTAATAACAAGCGCAAGGGTCCGCTAATCAGCGTCAGAGCATCCTCGCGACGGGGCACGGCCGCTTTATATTCCACAAAACAAAGGTTGCCCTTTAGAGGATGCCTCTTACATCAGGGTTCCAGCACTCGGCGCCGCAGGCAGCAATGTAGATAGCAGGCCGCCTACAGTGGCGGTTGGAAGCGGCGCTGCTTTTACCTCTCACCTGACAAGGAACTTGCAATTATTTACCAAAGGAACAGGAGTGGTTTCCACTTGGTAAGAGGAACTGCGAGTCAAAGGTTATCACTTTGAACTACAAATTCCAGCATGCCTTTTGCCCACCTGGGCGTGACTCTAAACGCTAATAAAATTTGAGCCTTTCCTCCACATCCTGTTTCCGTGTTTGCCAGTGATCAAGGGCTCATGGGAGCCCGAAACGCGTTTGGCAGTAAGAGGGGGGAGGCGGCCTGCTATCTACATTGCTGCCTGCGGCGCCGAGTGCTGGAACCCTGATGTAAGAGGCATCCTCTAAAGGGCAACCTTTGTTTTGTGGAATATAAAGCGGCCGTGCCCGGTCGCGAGGATGCTCTGACGCTGAGTAGCGGACCCTTGCGCTTGTTATTACAAGTGCTTCGAGGACATCGGGGGCCTGAGCCGCAGGAATACAGTGGCGGTTGGAAGCGGCGCTGCTTTTACCTCTCACCTGACAAGGAACTTGCAATTATTTACCAAAGGAACAGGAGTGGTTTCCACTTGGTAAGAGGAACTGCGAGTCAAAGGTTATCACTTTGAACTACAAATTCCAGCATGCGTTTTGCCCACCTGGGCGTGACTCTAAACGCTAATAAAATTTGAGCCTTTCCTCCACATCCTGTTTCCGTGTTTGCCAGTGATCAAGGGCTCATGGGAGCCCGAAACGCGTTTGGCAGTAAGAGGGGGGAGGCGGCCTGCTATCTACATTGCTGCCTGCGGCGCCGAGTGCTGGAACCCTGATGTAAGAGGCATCCTCTAAAGGGCAACCTTTGTTTTGTGGAATATAAAGCGGCCGTGCCCGGTCGCGAGGATGCTCTGACGCTGAGTAGCGGACCCTTGCGCTTGTTATTAAAAGTGCTTCGAGGACATCAGGGGCCTGAGCCGCAGGAATACAGTGGCGGTTGGAAGCGGCGCTGCTTTTACCTCTCACCTGACAAGGAACTTGCAATTATTTACCAAAGGAACAGGAGTGGTTTCCACTTGGTAAGAGGAACTGCGAGTCAAAGTTATCACTTTGAACTACAAATTCCAGCATGCCTTTTGCCCACCTGGGCGTGACTCTAAACGCTAATAAAATTTGAGCCTTTCCTCCACATCCTGTTTCCGTGTTTGCCAGTGATCAAGGGCTCATGGGAGCCCGAAACGCGTTTGGCAGTAAGAGGGGGGAGGCGGCCTGCTATCTACATTGCTGCCTGCGGCGCCGAGTGCTGGAACCCTGATGTAAGAGGCATCCTCTAAAGGGCAACCTTTGTTTTGTGGAATATATATATATATATATATATATATATATATATTCAGCTCCAAAGGTGTCCCTCAGTTTAAGCAGCACTCAAGGCATCACTGTGCTGAAAGCTTCTTTATTGGTATGGAGAGAAACGTCAGTTGGTTAATAAACAGCTGAATTCTCGGTAGCCTGACGCGTTTCAAAGTTTCCTTCTTCCTCAGAGGCTGGCGATTTCAGGTGAGTGCAGGGCGGGCTCTGCTCCCGTGATTCATGCATATGGCACGCCCATGATTTGGGACGCTCGTATGAGGCAGTGCATAGCATGCTGGGAGTTAGAGTCCGCATTTCAGTCCTCAAATGGCTGTACTCACAATGTCTGTGCAAAGCCCACAATGGGCCCCAGCCGATGCTTCCCTCCTAGATCCTTTGTGATGCTCCACAAACGAACTCGTGTGTGTCAAGTTCCGTGGCCCCCGCCGAAGGGGTGGTGCAAGCTTGGGCGGTAGGACAACCGCCTTGTATATTCAGCTCCAAAGGTGTCCCTCAGTTTAAGCAGCACTCAAGGCATCACTGTGCTGAAAGCTTCTTTATTGGTAACCTTGAGTGCTGCTTAAACTGAGGGACACCTTTGGAGCTGAATATACAAGGCAGTTGTCCTACCGCCCAAGCTTGCACCACCCCTTCGGCGGGGGCCACGGAACTTGACACACACGAGTTCGTTTGTGGAGCATCACGAAGGATCTAGGAGGGAAGCATCGGCTGAGGCCCATTGTGGGCTTTGCACAGACATTGTGAGTACAGCCATTTGAGGACTGAAATGCGGACTCTAACTCCCAGCATGCTATGCACTGCCTCATACGAGCGTCCCAAATCATGGGCGTGCCATATGCATAAATCACGGGAGCAGAGCCCGCCCTGCACTCACCTGAAATCGCCAGCCTCTGAGGAAGAAGGAAACTTTGAAACGCGTCAGGCTACCGAGAATTCAGCTGTTTATTAACCAACTGACATTTCTCTCCATACCAATAAAGAAGCTTTCAGCACAGTGATGCCTTGAGTGCTGCTTAAACTGAGGGACACCTTTGGAGCTGAATATATATATATATATATATATATATATCTATATATATATATATATATATATATATATATATCTATATATATATATATATATATATATATATATATATATATATATATATATATATATATATATATATATATATATATATATATATATATATATATATATATACATATCCAAGAGACTGCTCGCGAAGATCGGGTGCAACAACGAGTTTCCAGCAGGCACCAAGGAAGCAGACACGAGCCCAGAGTAAGTGCAAAAGCAAGTAGCGTTTATTTTTTCAAGCGTCCGCCATAACGCGTTTCACCACCGGAGTGGCTTGATCACATGACAACGTTTGCATTTTTTACTGGACCTTTTAAACAGCTAGCACTCTAAACACGTGATCTTAAATGTGAGTGACATAAAGAAAAGGTGAACAAGCAACATTTGGCGCTATTTAGAAAAGAGACTACGCTTTGTGAAATACAAAAAATGAAGTAATGTTACTTTTCCAACTAGTAGAAGGGAAGAACAGTTGAGTTGTAGTGAAATGCCAGTAATATCTTAAGTTTGAAAAGATTTACATTTAAATAAACAAGAAAGTGATTCCGGAAATGTATACGCATAAATGCACAAATGTCAGTATAAATACCTGCATTGCATGACATTCTCCAATACATGATTGAAGTACATTTCTCCACAAAATAGGGAGAAAAGTCACATTCTGAGAAAAATATATATGTACTATCTTGTAAAAATATATATGGTTAGAAATTTTTTTTTTTAGCATATATATATATGTACAAAAATATGTGATTCATATATTTACAAACATTTATAATTCATATATTTACACAATGCACGTTTAGAATTACTGGTCATTCTTTAATATCGGCCTAAATGCCATTTTGTCAAATACCCTTCTATGTGTCGCTAAACACTAAATTTTAGAACACAGTTGGATAATTCATAAAAGAGTGAATAAAGTGCTTTAGGTGCCCAAAAATTGAGGTGAAGTGAATCCCAAATGTAAAAAATCCTGAGTATACAGGATTAGGTGAGAAGCTTGGGGCAGTTGCATTGGGCTGTTTGTCAAATTCTACACATTGGTAGAGTGGAATATAAACATGATTGTCTGGCACAACAATTCAATTAGATGCACCAGATTGCTGATATATTTCATGAAAACAGAGAGGAAAAGGATACAGGGGGCTGGTTAACAAAATGTATCGGGAGAAACAGAAAAAATTCAGAAAAAAATCATTTCGTGGATGGGGGGTTGTTGGAATGAGAATAATTTAGTCATAAACATGTATGTAAGTCTTCAGTGTTATTCAAACCTCCGGGGCTTTTACTGTTGAAGTTCAAGATGTATCTGGTCCCCAACATGCGCATTTTGCGTTCCCTATCACCTCCCTGTTTCGTTTTGGGAATTGTGTCGATGACATAGTATTTGAGGTCCTTCAAGTTGTTGTTGTGGACCTCACAAAAATGTCTCGCCACTGGGTAGGTAGGGTCAGAATTGGTAATCGCTCTGATATGTTGTAGTACCCTTGCACTCGCTGGTAATTTGGTACTCCCTACGTACCGTAAGGGACAAGTACACTCCAAGATGTAGATGGCGTACTCTGTTTTGCAGTGGAGGGATTTGGAAATCTTGATTTCCTTGTTACTGAAGGCTGTACGGTAACTGGTTTTGTTTATGCCGTAGATACAGGCTTTACATGTATGACATTTGGTAAACCCCCGGGAAGTTTTTAGCCAGTCCTTAGATGGGACGACTTCTGGACAACTGGAAACCAGACTGCTATGAAGAGAAGTAGCTCTCTTGTAAGTGATGCTGGGTTTGGCTGGCATTTTATGGCCTATTATTGGGTCAGAGCGTATGAGTGACCAGTTCTGATTAATTATTTTGCTTATCGCGTCTTTTTGAATGCTGTATGGCACGATAAGTCTGGCACTTTCTGGTTCAGCTAATTTGATTGTTTCAGAGGTGGAGGGATTTCTGATGGATCTTGGAACGAGAAGGAGATTTCTATCAAGTTCCATTGTTTTGTTGATGGCAGTTTGAATAATATGCATGGGATATCCTCGGGCGAGGAATCGCTCTTTGCATTCTTTTTGGGCCATAATTAGATCTGTGGGGTTGCTGCAAATCCTTTTTATTCTCAGCATTTCCCCATAGGGGATGCTTCGGATAAGATTTTTAGGATGGAAGCTGGTGTAGTGAAGGATGGAATTACCAGCCGTTTCTTTTCTGTAGAGCTTGGTTTCTACTGTGTTGTTGGAAATGTACAGTTCTACGTCTAGAAAATAAATGTTTGTAGGGCTGACGGTACAGGTGAAATTCAGATTGATGTTGTTGATATTTAAGATGTTAACCCACTCAAGGGCCTCTTCCCTTGTACCATCCCAGACAAAGATAAGGTCATCAATATACCTATAGTACATTCTAACATGTTTTTGAAACCACTCACCAAGGGTCCCTTTTAGGACCAGCTCCTCCCACAGGCCCATGAAGATGCAGGCATAACTGGGGGAGAAGCTGGCCCCCATCGCTACCCCCCTCACCTGTTGGTAAAAAGTTTGGTTAAAGGTGAACAGATTATGATGAAGGCAAAACGTCACCATATCCAACAACATGATGTTATGCTCCGGGCAAGCAGGTCTGTTTTTGGTGAGAAAATAATCCAAAGCCCTTATGCCATCCTTATGGTCAATACAAGTGTAAAGAGATGAAACATCTAGGGTAAGCAGAAGAAACCCCGGATTCCAAGGAAAATCCCTGATTTTGTCCAGAAAGTCACTAGTGTCTCTGAGATATGAAGCCAACCCAGTTACACAGTCCTGCAAAAAAAAGTCAATATAATTTGAGGTGTGTTCCAACAAGCTGTATATCCCGGAAATGATGGGCCTTCCGGGGGGATGTAAAGGGTCCTTGTGTACTTTGGGAATAAAGTAAATGTTGGGGATAGTTGGATAATCATTTTTCATGTACAGATATTCGTCCTTGGTGATTAGGCCCGCACTCTTCCAAGCAAGAAGCTTTAGGAAAAAGGAGTTTGATGTTTCTTTGACTGCCGCAGCACTGCTTAATTTGTAGCAACTACGGTCATTCAGCTGCAGCATAGCCTCACTCATGTATTGGTTTCTGTCCCAAAGTACCACATTACCTCCTTTATCAGAATTTCTAATGATTATCTGGTTGTTTTGTTGCAGTTTGGCTACCAGATTGTCATATGTTCTGTTGCGCCTAGATATTTTGTTTTTCATTGCACGAGTTTTAAAGTTCAATTTTTTCAATTCATTAGTCACATGTTCATTGTAAATGTCGATACCATCACGTGGCATGCTTGGATTGAACCTAGATTTGTTTTTAAAAGGAGTAGTGGTGATAGGTTTATTCGTTGAGCTTGGAGTTTGGCTGTCAGAAGATGTTTGTGAAAAATCAGTGCGGTTCTGGGCATGGAGGTCCGTAAGAACAGTCAACAAGGTGGAAGGTAATTCTGTGCATGGTGAGGTCCCCATAGTACATTGGCTTCCCATTTGAGTTGTAATTTCTTTGTCCGTTTGTTTGGGTGGATTGAGTGTATGGAATTTGTTCAGCTTAAGTTTGCGGATAAACTGGTAAATATCCATACGAGTGGTGGCATAATCGAAATTGGATTCTTTGCAATGAGAAAGTCCTAGGGAAAGGATTTGAATTTCCGCTTTGGTCAGGACTGTTTCTGTCAAATTAATAACCGTTTTTTCTGCACAGTTATTAGAGTTCTTGGAATTGTCATTCATATTGCATTCGTTGGGAACAGATGAATTGCAAGCTTCATTGTGGGTCGTTATTGGCGCTTCCAGCGACCTCTCCCCTTGCCCTTGTAGTTGGAGTTTGTTTGCGCGTTTCCTTGCTTTCCTCCTTTGGCTGCGTTTGTGGTTTCTCCACTTGCGGCCTGAGTCTGCAGATTTCTTGGCCGCAGGGTTGACAGACGATCCATTGATAAAAAAATGATCTCGTCGCCTGGAGTTGGAATTGCCTTGGGGTCGGATGGCGCCATTCTGGGATTATTGCCCTCGTTTTCACTTTCAGCAGCAGAGCTGAAATCGGACAAAGTGGAGTCGTTAGAGGCATTTGATGTACTTGCCTGTGCTTTATTTCGGTTCTTGCCCGATGGTTTGCCACTTTTTATGGAGTCGAATTTGCGGGCAAAAGTAAAAATGCGTCCGCATTCGTAGTCAGCAAGGTCGCGTTGAAATTTATATGCTTTGCGTGCCTTAATTTTCTCCTCTTCTTTTTTAAGGCGGGCGGTCATTTCAGCATTCAGTTTGTTTATTTCTTCAGGTGTTCCCATTTGTGCTATTTCGTCCGTTAATGCTACCACTTTTTTTTGGAGTTCAATGCGGTCAATCTCAGCATATTTAACGAGCAAAATTACTAATTCTCTTGATGATTCCAAGTTTTTTTGTGCCCATTCTTTCATTAGTTCGGGGTTGGGCTGCTCGTAACTGGGAGCCAGTAAAATTCTTAATCCCCTTGGTACTCTTCCTGCGTCCAGATAACTTTGTAATGATCTGTGCTCCCACCATTTTGCCTGCTCTCCCCGCATCAACTTTTCCAATGTTTTCATTTTGTTTTTTAATGTTTCATCAGGTTTGACATTGCTTGGCCCTGCAGGTTCAGAGCGTTCCCGAGCCTGGGCGATGTTGATAAAGAGCCCCTGCGCTGCCGCTTCTCGGTCCTTTAACGTGTCGGCAGACATGTTTACTTATTGCAAAAAAGAAAAACGCCGGTTTCACTTGAAGGTGCAGCTCGGACTGCGGAGTCGTAAATCACCCTCCGTTCCACGAGCGCCCTTGCACACCAAACACCCCACAGTTCAGGAGAGGTCCTACCTTTCACGTCCTGCTTGTGTCCCCGAACACCCTCCGGTGCGGCAGGGAAAAGCGATCGATCCAGGTGCCTTGTAGTCTCTGGTGGGGGGGCAAGCCAGTATAATCCTCCCGGATTGAAGAAAAGGGCTCCACGCCGTAGCTAGAAGACAGGCTTCCGTTTACCAGCTGCCACAAAGGGTTTGGGGATCCGTGTGTAACTGGTCGAAGCTTCACCAGTTATATATCCAAGAGACTGCTCGCGAAGATCGGGTGCAACAACGAGTTTCCAGCAGGCACCAAGGAAGCAGACACAAGCCCAGAGTAAGTGCAAAAGCAAGTAGCGTTTTTTTTGTCAAGAGTCCGCCATAACGCGTTTCACCACCGGAGTGGCTTGATCACATGACAACGTTTGCATTTTTTACTGGACCTTTTAAACAGCTAGCACTCTAAACACGTGATCTTAAATGTGAGTGACATAAAGAAAAGGTGAACAAGCAACATTTGGCGCTATTTAGAAAAGAGACTACGCTTTGTGAAATACAAAAAATGAAGTAATGTTACTTTTCCAACTAGTAGAAGGGAAGAACAGTTGAGTTGTAGTGAAATGCCAGTAATATCTTAAGTTTGAAAAGATTTACATTTAAATAAACAAGAAAGTGATTCCGGAAATGTATACGCATAAATGCACAAATGTCAGTATAAATACCTGCATTGCATTACATTCTCCAATACATTATTGAAGTACATTTCTCCACAAAATAGGGAGAAAAGTCACATTCTGAGAAAAATATATATGTACTATCTTGTAAAAATATATATGGTTAGAAAAATAATTTTTTAGCATATATATATATGTACAAAAATATGTGATTCATATATTTACAAACATTTATAATTCATATATTTACACAATGCACGTTTAGAATTACTGGTCATTCTTTAATATCGGCCTAAATGCCATTTTGTCAAATACCCTTCTATGTGTCGCTAAACACTAAATTTTAGAACACAGTTGGATAATTCATAAAAGAGTGAATAAAGTGCTTTAGGTGCCCAAAAATTGAGGTGAAGTGAATCCCAAATGTAAAAAATCCTGAGTATATATATATATATATATATATATATATATATATATATACATATATATATATATGTATATATCATGATACTAGATCTCGCCTCAGTTCCTGCACTCGTGGGCAGGTACTGAAATGCATGAGGGCAAAAACACGCTAAACATTGCAGCTACAAGGTATAAGAAATACCAGGACTCGCAGGAGCAGTTCACCCAGATTTTATTGGGTGTAAGTACACACAGGCACGTTTCAGCAACCGCCTTTCTCAACGACAGTGGGTAGGCAGAGACGGCGTCATTAAATGCAAAATTTATTGGTGCAGTATAATTCATCAACTTCAAAAAGGGTTATGGTTTCGGCCATCTTAAAACATACATTGTTACATATTCAATTCATGTAATCTAACTGTTATATACTAAAAAGAAGCCCAATATTAAGCTCTGTATGGGCAAATGGCACTAGATGATTGTGGCGCCACCCGTATTGCATGTGCTAGTTAATTTCATAATTCTGCCCTGTTTGTGCATAACAAGTACATGTACCTTTGCTTCAAAAATACATCATAGACAATATGTACACAATGAAATATTATGCCTCCCCATTCCAACGAATTAACAGTCCCCATAGTTTTTCAATTGTAATGTGCATGTTATAGGGCTTAATCTTCTCAAATTATAGATGTATTGCCATCTCCTCCCCCCTATTTAGTCCCAAAGGTATCTTTGTCTGAGTGTCTATAATGTATCTTGAATCTATTCTGCGGAGCATAAGTTATCTACCTCCGCCTCGAATATCCTTAGGTACATGGTTCACCCAAAAAAATTTCAACAGGTCCCTGTAGCTTCCATAATGACTTTCAAAGTGCCTCACTACTGGATATGTAACATCCTTGGTGGCGATGACCCTAACATTTTCCAAAATCTGCATGTTCATCGGATGTGTGGTGCTGCCTATGTACCTTAGACCACACGGACATACTAAACAATATACCGTGTGCAATTCATGAACTTATCAATTTTCATAAGGAGAATACTAAATTGTCAGGGTATGGCCAGACGTGGGTCCCTTGCTCACTTTGCCAGTGGATCAAGCTAGCCGGCTGATGAGGGCTGTTAGCCTGACACTAGTCCCAGGATGCTTGTTTCTGGTCCAGGGAAGACATGGCTTGGCAGTTCGGGCTGACTGTTCCCATGAGGTACAGGGTCAAGACTGATTTGCATATAGCTGTGTCTGAACTGGAGTGACAAAGTGAGCTAAAGAAAGATGATGGACTCAATCCAGATCTGTGTCTGAGGGTCAGTGTCTGAAAAGTTTCAGCGCTCCATCCATCATCTCCTTGTGTTTGCTTTGTTCGCCCTAAGTTGGCAGGGTATTCCTAGACGTGGGTCCCTTGCTCACTTTGGCACTGGATTCAAGCTAGCCTGGCTGATGAGGTCTGTTAGCCCAAAACCGGTTCCAGGATGCTTGCTTCCGGTCCCGGGAAGACATGGCTTGGCAGTTTGGGCTGGACTTTACCCATGAGGCACAGGGTCAAGCAGGGCTTTTAGTGGGAAAAAACTGGGGGTGCTCTAAAAGGGGCGTGGCGCATTTCTTAAAGGGGTGTGGCCTATCCTAGTATGGGCATGGTCTAAATCATAATATCGTAACAATATTTTTGTATTCTGGGGAACCAGTGGCGCTCAATGTTTGCCTTGATTTCACTTCGGAGGGCTGTTCAATCTTTTCTACTCATACGCAGTGCTTTCTATGAGGGTGCTTTACCACTGCATATATAAATCAATAAACAGAACAAGTCAGCATTTGCAGTGAGAGCATTTTGAAAAAGATGAATGGCACTTTGCGGCGGAATAAGAAAGCTGCGGGGAAAGGGAATAAAAAAAACGGCCATTAAAATACTCACGTTGCGGGCTTGCAGGCTGGGAGGCAAGTTCCTGTGTGGCTTCAGAAAGATCCTGTCTGAGGCAGCTCTGATGCAGAGGCAGGGACCCGACGGTGCTGGTAGGGCTGGGGAGGCATCACAAAGGCAAGTTTCCTTTTCACTGCTACTGGATTCTGTTCTCGACCCTTGTCCCTCTCTTTCTTTAAGGCAGAGCAAGGCCACACTGGTTGCTGGAGAAATCTTGCTGCAGGCCGTAAAAGCAGGGTCGTGCCGGTTCTAACCAGCTGTTGTTGTGCCGAAGGCTAGCACGATGACGTAGGTGGCGCTGCATGTTCTATCCAGAGAAAAAGTGTCTCTCTTTAAAGGATTTCCCTTCCTGCTACAATGACGTCACGCCTTAAGCAGAGCGCCTGCATGCTCACCCGAAACACCAACAAAAACCGGGATGTCTGGTCACCCTACCTTTGACCTTGTAGGCCTGAAAATATTGCCCCCTAGAGACCTTTTCGAGCCCCCCCCCAAAAAAAAAATAACTGGGGGTGCTCAGACCCCCACAGACCCCCCCCTCCAACTTAAAGCCCTGGGGTCAAGACTGATTTGAATATAACTGTGTCTGAACTGGGGTGGCGAAGTGAGCTAAAGAACGATGATTGATTCGACCCAGATCTGTGACTGGGGGTGAGTGTCTGAAAAGTTTCAGCTCTCCGTCCATCTTCTCCTTGTGTTTGCAAATGGTTAAATGTGCCTTTAGTGTGTTGACCCTGTCCTGCCAGATAAAGCATATTTGCAGACTCAGGGATGGCCTTAGACCTCAAGCCAGTATGGGGTGCCCCTAAACAGCACCCAAATACAAGTTCAATAAATAGCATTTCATGGAAATGCGTTTTCAAGAGCCAGAATTAAAATGTAAACCATGATGGTTTAAAATTTTAATTCAGTGTGTAATACAGAAGACAGAAAGTAGAAATGAATCAAAATGCATAATGTCATTATGGGGAATTAGGATAAGGATCAATCAAATGCAACTGTAAATGACATTAAGTGTAAATTGCATGAATTCAAAACAAAATAGCATAAAATGAACCGAAAAGGGTTCAGGCTCTAAAGTCAGGGAGTTGGCAGACTGACTCGCCTTCAGATATTACCCTTTAGAAAAGAAAATTCACTATAGAAGCCTATAGAAATTGCAGTCAGCGCAAAGTTAAACAAATCACATTTCAGAATGATAAAATGTCATATTTCGCCACCTGTTAGAACTGGCACTTTCTGGTTAGCTGAGTCGATGCCCTAGTCAGGCATAACCTACCACGCCCATCAGGGGAAGGTGATAACACACTTTATAACCTGCGCTCAGCCTTGGGCAGCTTGACACTGAGCAGTTTGGCCTATCATAGAGGCAATATGTAAAGCATTAGCACAGCACTCAATCACGATAAATAAACTGAGCATCACAAAAGAGACTTCACACAGAATGAATGTAAATAACCGTTGTATTCATCACACAGTATAATCAACACAACATGAACAACATGTGATTCTGGGCATAAATCACATTTGGAATTATAACTAGCAGTACTAGGATCAACCATGTAAGACAACATCAGAAATATGGGCAAGATCCGACTCTACAACCCCATGCACCGTTATGCTGTAAAAAACTTTGTCTATCCTCTGCACACCCTAGAATTCTTATAATTCGATACAACACAGTTTTAGGGTGCAGCCCTGGGCACAACTATATCAGAAATATGTACATACAAGAAATTACAACACATACTTGCAGGACTGCAGGCTGAGGCTGTACGGGTAAAAAAACGCAATGCTATTCTAGCAAGAAATCAGTGTGTAAGGTAACACTGCCAACCAGTTTCATGAATCACAGACGGTCCACAGATTGTCACTCCCTCAATGGGTAACAGGCAGGTTCGTATGGAACGCGCTTGCATAGATACTCACTCAGCACCCAAATGCGGTGCACTGATACCCAGACGGTCAATTGATAATACTCTGCAGACCCTGTGGCCTCAAGCCTCCCTTCACCCTCCAACTCACCCCAACTATCCTACACGCACAGATTGGAGATAACCCGTCCCCCCCGTACACTAGGTCGAAGTGATGACACGGCCGAAGTTATATGCAGTCAGGGTCCCAGGGAAGAAGATGTTGGTAGGTAGCCAACTAATTAAGCCAATTAAGAGTCAGCCATCAAATGGAGATTGGTTACCACTCAGGAAGTTCACCCTAAGGATGCGGAGCAGACCCAGGCTGAGGGCGATAGATGGTCACACCACAGGGTTCCACAAGGGTCTTCAGGCACCACACCAGTTCTGCGAAGCATAGGGAGTCACGCAGTCTCTAGACCCACTTTTGATCGTTTTCAGAAGAGCTCTTCCTGCCCAGTTGCTTACTCTCACCACCCAGGCCCTAGTTGGGCAATACTACCTGACAACATGAGGTCTTGGGGGGCTGGGTGAGAAGAGGGCAGCTGGTCTGCTGAACTGAGGGCCAAAAGGGAACAATCATTGAATGGAGAATAAAGCAGAGGCAGCCTCTTGGAAGAGTGAGGCACCCCATCAAATACACGTCATTCATAGTCGCAGCCAGGCAATCCAGGCACATTGTCTGGTGCACGCGGATTTGGTCACACCAGACCATTCTGTTTACACACAACAGAGTTGCAAATTCCGTACCTCCCTGTAAATGAGGCACAATGCCTGGTGCCCTTTGCTACTGGTTGCAGCAGGCAATTCGGGTCACACAGAGGCGCAAGTTCAGCAATGCTTCATGAGGTAGAATGAGGCCCTACTACGGTCACCCCAGAGGGCTGCATCCTGGGAGCATGCAGTCGGTGTGTCGCAAGAGAGAGATGCAGTGCGATCGACAAGGCGGGCCACCCTGGATCCCGCAACTGGTGAATCCGCACCTCCACAAACAAGATGCTTATGTGTGCCGAAGTCGCCACAATGCATGGGCCACACACAGATGCAGGCACGTTTTGTGGGGCTCCACGCAAGGTACGCTGGTCACAAGGCACAATTCTTAGTTCCGCGCTTACTCCGAATACCAACTTGAATCCAGCAGACGATGTGGGCACTTAAGAGGTGTCACAAGTAGACCGTGTGGATCCCTCATAGGAGATCTTGATGTCCCTCAGACCTCTGAAAGAATAGGGAGCAAGCCAATAAGCCCTTGGAGAGCACACTTCAGGGTGCTCCACAGCAGCAGGTAATCAGCCCACGCTAGCCACTATTCAGGAAGGGCACACAGTCCCTTTCAATGTCAGTAATCCTCCTTGTGCACAACAGATTCCTCTGGCAGTGTGCACCACGCAGTTCCAGGTTCACCTGTCCCAAGTTCCCACAAGTGTATCTCTGCCCTGCTGAAGTATGGCACCAGTAGTTTTACTGTAGTGTGCCTTTGAAGTTGGGGGTGATTAGACCATGGATGACTTGTTAACAAAGCAACATGGCATAATTCTACAGCTTGTTCATGTACGCTCTCGATTGCTATCTATAAAGCCTAATTTTTCCATCATAAACAATCATGGCATGAACTGCCATTATCCTTCCATTGCTTTTCATCTAGGGTTTTAGGATTACTTTTCCTTCCGGAAATATGAAAGATGGTTTTTCTCCACCGATTCGCCATGACCACGGCGAGATAAGGCATTCACCTTATTGTACATGGATCCTGGTTGATATCATTTGACAAAGTTAATGAAAGAATTGCGACACACACAACTGTATTGAAAAAAATGCCCATTCTGACGTCAAGATTTGTACATTCCTCTGTTCTAGCAATATTATTGCAATATGGCAAGCACCCAGTAGATGATGTCTGTACTGTTTATATGCCATCTTTATGGCCAATAGCCATTAAACAGTTACATTCAGCAGGTAACAATTTACAAGACAAATATGCCATTGAGTGCAATTTTCTGTAGTAGGATTAAAGAGGTTTGTCCTTGTGTGGACCTCAGGCATCAATGACGGTCTTGCAAGGTTGTTTCAAGGGGAAACACCCATCACAATGCAAATTTCAGAACCCTCTACCATTACAAAACTTTTACAATGCAAGATCCATTACAACACATGCAATTACAATGCAAATGCTATTACAACGTAAGTTTGGGTAAGTATTTAATTTAAATAACATTAATTACATTTTCATTTTATTTTCTTAAATTAATGTAATTATTTTAATTATTTTTAATTTAAATGTAATTTAATTTGATTTTAAATATAAATTAATTTACTAAACTTAATTTTAACCCCTACACTATCCAACACTTACCTTACTATTACACCCCCTGGAGTTAGAATAGTAATTTTAACCCCTACACTATCCAACACTTACCCTACTATTACACCCCCATGGAGATAGAATAGTAAATTAAAATATATTAAATAAAATCAAAAATTAATTTAAAAAAATTATAAATATTTTTAAAATTAAGTTAAAATAAAATTAATATTAATACAATTAGATACTTACCTATACTTACGTTGTAATGGCATGCACTGTAATAGCATCTGCATTGTAATGGCATGCGTTGTAATGGATCTTGCGTTGTAAAAGTTGCGTTGTGATGGTATGCGTTGTGAATGTATGCGCTGTAACATCATACATTTGTTTCAAGCATTGTAATGATGATGGGGGCATGACAGTTTCTGACAGCTTCAGTTTGAAGTCCCCAACAAAAGGTCCTGTTGACAGCGAGCAGAAGCTTCCTCTGTTCTCTGGACCTTCTACGCACTTCAGCAAGAGGAAGGAAGTTCCACTTGTGCAAGCAGTTATCACTGGCTTGATGTGGATCCATTTAGCCCAAGGGTCACCATGCACTTTGTTCAAGGGCCCTCATATAAAAATGAAGGTCTAGAAGTTTAAGATAGAGCTGAGACACGTTTTCCCAGACAGAAGCATAGAAGCCTTCTCTCCTCTTCAATACAAGATAGACTTTCACTTTGGAGTTGACCAGAAAGGGTATTTTGAAGCGCAAACCAGCAGTGATTGATGATAGGTATTGGCCAAACCTAATACGTTTAGCAGGCATCTCACTCGATTTTTTTCAGTGCGATACATTACCTTTTCTTGGAACATGCTTGGTGAAATGCTCCCAAACTAAGGAGGTGGACCTGTAACTCAGCAGTGTGGAGCTGTTGTCTGTCCACCAACTCAACTCTGTTTAGCCCTCTATACCGTCAAAGTAAATCCACACCTGTGAGCCACCATTTGCTGTAGGTTTCCAGTACTGCTTGGCTCCAGTAAAGCAGGAAGATCCCTTTATTGAAAAGACAATGTGTTGCAGAGATTTATTGAAACCTAAATTCTCCATTCAAAAGTGCAACATTCTCCACTTGGCAGCTCACTGAAACTTAACCTCTCCAGAGCCAAAGATGATGTACAGCATGGAGGAATGGTGAACTATATTTGTGATCTGCGTAAAGTAGGGCAACTCCAATGAAACCCCAGAGAGCAGCGCAGAATGATGCACCTCTGATGAGCACTAGGTAATTCTCCTAAGGAGGGCACAGAGTAAGTTGTGTCCTGGAGGTTATTAGTTGGGGTGGATGGTGGTCCACCACAAGTAATGATGTCAGTAGTTTCCTTAGGTCCAGTAAAGGTTTCATTACTTTAAACCTTAGCTCTACCCATGGTAGCTAAGTCACGGAGTAGACAGGTTTAGCTTAGGAAAATATGTAAAACATTTAGACTTACCAATGCAGTTAAAAAACAACCCAAAAAAATCTAACACTTATAGAGAATAATTTAAGGAACAAAATGACACCAAAACAACAACATTTTAATAAGGTAACCAGAGAAATGAATGTGTAAATGTTTAAATAAATATAGAGCCAAAAAGCCAAAATAACCAACTGCGGGCAACTGGTCATGCTAGACCTGGACAAGGGTAAGTTTCCGGGCTAGCGTGAAGAAGCGCAGGTCATCTACAAGGACCACATTCCTCCCAGTGGAAATATTATCTTCTGAGAAAGCAGCCAGTGGGCTCGCACTGAGAGAGGAAGTTTTGTTGTGAACGAAATCTGGCATTGAGATAGAGCTATTGCGAAACCGTCTATTTAGTTGAGAAAAGCTCTGATGGGATACTTTCAAGTTTTTGTGCCTCGGAGATCTTTAGCTCGATTGGGTCTTCTTCAAATGTGGCATAGCTGCAAGATGGAGTTGAAATGGCCTTGGTGTTGATGTATTTCAATATTGAGCCAAAAAGTAGCTGGAGCTACGGAGGAATCAAGCCCTCCAGCAATGCACACTCAGCCAATCGGCAGGCAGTTTGGTTACAGTTCCTCGACAGTTCTCCAGGCAAAAAGTTTGTAGGAAGTTTCTAAGTTCCAACATTTAGGGTTATGCAAGAGAGGTACACTCTGGCACCAGTCAAGGGTTCCATGACCTCAGGAACAGCACTTTGTGCTAAACTTACTCAGCAAACAAATGATGGAAGGAATACTGACAATGCAAACATTCTCCCCCATTCAAAAGACCTGGGTTAAATCCATTGTTCTTTTGACCACTATCTACGCCACCCCAGTTTGGACCCAGCCCTATGCAATCAGTCTTGACCCTATGCCCCATGGGAACAGTCCAGACCAAACTGCCAGCCATGGCCTCCCTGGACCAGAAACAGGCATCCTGAAACCAGTTTCAGGTATGTCACCCTTCTTCAGCCAGGCTAGCTAGAATCCAGTGGCAAAGTGAGCAAGGGACCCACGTCTGGGCATACCCATCCCACTTAGGGTAAAAAGTGTTACAGCAAACAAAGGATGGACGGAATGCTGACAATGCATACATCCTCCCAAGTCAAAAGATCTGGGTTAAATCCATCATTCTTTTGCCCACTATGCAACCCCAGTTTGGACCCAGCCATATGCAAATCAGTCTTGACCCTGTGCCCCATGGGAACAGGCCAGACCGATCTGACAGGGTCAAGACTGATTTGCATATGGCTGGGTCCAAACTGGAATGGCATGGTGAGCAAAAAAACTGTGGATTTAGGCCCATATCTCTGTACTGGGGTGAATGTATGACATTGTACTACATTCTGTCCATCAATTATTCTTTTTGCACTAAACTCACTCTAGCACAAGCCACCAGCAGGGTCCAGGGCAGGTCCAATTGAAATCGGTCAGTGGGCTATTCCAGGAAAGCAAATATCTTGCAGCTTTTGTATCCCTGTAGCTTAACAGGAGGTCAGCCGACTGACCCTTGAAGCTCACTTCTTTGTATTGGGTACATGTGGGACCAGCCCTTTGGGTTCTCCTCACAAGTCTCGATAGCTCATGCAGTCCTTCTTCTCTCTCTTCTACAGGCCCAGTAGTGTTCTGAAAAGGGCTACCCAGGGTTGCCACATTTATGAATGGCACTAGCCAATGTGTGGGGTGATTCCTGGCCCCTCCATCACCAACAGGGAAAAAATCTCAGGGTAACCCAAACCACCAGTTCCTGTGTATCCTCCTGCATACAATCCCACAGTGCACCTCTCTACCCAAAACCAAGATGGCAGAACTGATTTCCCCCCGTGCAGAGCTCCTGTGCCTGCCATAGAGGTGTGGCCAGGGAAGTGAGCAACCCCGCCTCTGTGGTTACTCAAAACCAGTTTTGGGGGCAGTACCTATCCCACTGAGCCTGGTGCCTGACTAGCTAGTAGAAAGAAATATGGGACAGGTCCAGTTGTTAGTTACATCTGCATGTGATAGGGTATGCCTTTGCACTTCTCAAATAGCCATCCTGTAGGAGGAAAAGAACACTTCCCCACAACCAATGCCTTTGTCTCGGCTCTAGGAGCAAGTTCACCCCACATCAAGGACATATTCACCTCCTGGGTGCCAGTTGGCAGATTGGAGGTGACTTTTTTTAAAGTACCATTTGTACTACAAATCCGACTTTACCAATGAATTTGGTTTGTGATAAATATTTTAAAAAGTCTAAGAATCAACATTTTAACTGGTTCCTAACTTTAACTTTAATTATGTATCCCATGGCTTTCCTTTGAAGCAGCTAACCCAGATATAGTAAAAAAAGCTTTTAGGGCCTTACACTGGAACAACATAGTCAAGTCAAGTCAAGTCAGAGAATTTGTATAGCGCACTACATACCCAGAGGGTCTCAAGGCGCTAGGGAGGGGGAGGAGGATTACTTGTCAAATATCCACGTTTTAAGTTGCTTTCTGAAAGCTAGGTGGTTCTGGGTAAGGCGAAGGTGAGTGGGGAGTGAGTTCCATGTTTTAGCAGCCAGGTAAGAGAAGGATCTGCCTCCCATGGTGGTCTTGTTGATGCGAGGTACAGTGGCGAGGGCTTGGCTGGAGGAGCGTAGTTGGCGGGAGGGGGTGTAGAAGGACAGTCTTGAGTTGAGGCATTCTGGTCCGATGTCGTAGAGTGATTTGTGTGCGTGGGTTAGCAGTCGGAAAGTGATTCTCTTATTGACGGGTAGCCAGTGAAGGTCTTTCAGGTGACCAGAGATGTGTTCGTTGCGTGGGATGTCTAATATGATTCTGGCTGAGGCGTTTTGGATTCGTTGGAGTTTCTTTTGAAGTTTAGCGGTAGTGCCTGCGTAGAGGGTGTTTCCGTAGTCCAGTCGGCTCGTGACCAGAGCATGGGTGACTGTTTTCCTGGTTTCGGTGGGGATCCAGCGAAATGTTTTTTTGAGCATGCGAAGAATGTTGAAGCAGGATGAGGATACGGCGTTGACTTGTCTGTTCATTGAAAGTGAGGAATCCAGGATAACGTCTAGGTTCCGTGCGTGGTCTGTCGGGATGGGTGCTTTTCCAAGGGCTTCCGGCCACCAAGAGTCGTCCCATGCAGAGGGGGATGTACCTAGGATGAGGACTTCTGTTTTATCTGAGTTCAGTTTCAGACGGCTGTGTTTCATCCATTCCGCAACTTCTTTCATTCCTTCGTGTAGGTTAGTTTTGGCGGTGTTGGGGTCCTTGGTGAGAGAAAGGATCAGTTGAGTGTCATCCGCGTAGGAGATGATGTTGAGGTTGTGTTGGCGGGCGATGGTCGCGAGGGGGCTCATGTATACGTTGAAGAGGGTGGGACTGAGTGAGGATCCTTGTGGTACGCCACAGAGGACTTCGGTGGCCTCGGACTTGAATGGTGGAAGGCGGACTCTCTGGGTTCTTCCGGTGAGGAACGAGGTGATCCATTCTAGTGCTTTACCTTGGATTCCGATGTTTTTGAGGCGCTGTAGAAGGGTGCTGTGGCAGACTGTGTCGAATGCTGTGGAGAGGTCGAGGAGGATGAGGGCGACTGTGTCTCCATTGTCCAGTAGAGTTCGAATGTCGTCTGTTGCTGCGATGAGGGCGGTCTCAGTGCTGTGTTTTGCTCGGAAGCCAGATTGTGAGGAGTCGAGGGATTTGTTGGTTTCGAGGAAAGCGGCGAGCTGGTTGTTGACAGCTTTCTCGATTACTTTGGCCGGGAATGGAAGGAGCAAGATGGGGCGGTAATTTTTGAGTTCGGTGGGGTCCGCTGTGGGTTTTTTCAGAAGGGCGGTGAGTTCAGCGTGTTTCCAGTTATCCGGAAAGGTGGCGGAGTTGAAGGAGCAGTTGATGACGTCTCGGAGGTGCGGTGCTATGACGGAGTCTGCTTTGTTGAAGATGTGGTGAGGGCATGGGTCTGTGGGGGATCCTGAGTGGATGGAGTTCATCAGGCGGATGGTGTCCTCAGTGGAGATTGGGTTCCAGTCGTTAAGGGTGTTCGCGGGGGGAGAGTGTTCAGCATGTGGTTGGGTGGGTTGGGCTCCAGGTTGGTTGTCGAAGCTGTTGTGGATGTCTGCAATCTTGTTGTGGAAGAATGAGGCTAGGGAGTCGCAGAGGGTTTGAGAGGGGGTGATGTCGTTGGAGTTGGCTGAGGGATTGGAAAACTCCTTGACGATTTTGAAAAGTTCCTTGCTGTTGTGGGCGTTGTTGTCAAGACGATCCTTGAATGCTGTTTTCTTGGCTTTTCGGATTAGTTGGTGGTGAGTGCGGGTGGCGTTTTTGAAGGCGTCCTTGGTGCTGGTGGTTGGGTCTTTTTTCCACGCTTTTTCAAGGGTGCGGCAGAGTTTCTTGGACTTCTTAAGATCATCGTTGAACCATGAGGCCTTCTTGTTGCCAGGTTTGCTTTGACGTTTTTTCAGTGGTGCTAAGGTGTCGGCGGTGTTGGATAACCATAGGGTGAAGTTGGCGGCGGCTAGGTTTGGGTCCGAGGAGTGGGCTGGGGTGTTTAGGAGGAGCGATGAGGAGATCTGGTCGGTGGTGATTTTGTTCCAGTTTCTTTGCAGAGTTGGTTGGAGGTGGTTGGTGGGTTTGGGCTTGTTGTAGGTGAAGTGAACGCAGCTATGGTCAGTCCAGAGGAGATCCGTAGTGTGGCTGAAGGAGACATGATCGCTGGAGGTGAAGATGGGGTCGAGTGTGTGACCTGCGATGTGGGTGGGGGAAGTGACCAGTTGTTTAAGTCCGACGTTGGCGAGGTTGTCCAGGAGGGTGGTGGTGTTGCGGTCGTTGATCTTTTCAAGGTGAAAGTTGAGGTCTCCCAGAAGGATGTATTCTTTGGAGGGGAGCGCGTGTGGAGTGATGAAGTCCGTGATGTCTTCACTGAATTTTGCGCGGGGTCCTGGTGGTCTGTAGAGGAGGGTGCCTCTGAGTGTGGTTTTGGGGTCGATGTGGATCTGGAAGTGAAGGTGTTCGGAGTTGGCGAGGTTGGTGTCAGAACTGGTTGAGATGCGGATTGATTTCTTATGGACGATAGCGATTCCTCCTCCTGTGTGGCTGGTACGGTCTTTGCGAGTGATCTTATAATCATCGGGGATGGCAATGGTGATGTCTGGGGCGGAGGAAGCATTCATCCATGTTTCCGTTAGGAAGGCGATGTCTGGAGAAATGGTGTCTAGTAGATTCCATAGGTCAATGGCGTGCCTGTGGACCGATCGGGTGTTGAGAAGGATGCATTGTAGGTGGTTGGGGTCGGGAGTCAGTGGTGTGGTCGTAGCGGAGATGTTGTTGGTGCCGCTGAATTTGCAGGAGTAGCAGGAGAACGGTCCATGGGTTTGTCCAGGGGCGGCTTGGACGCAGTTTGGGGCGCGACCGGGGTTGAGGGCTAGGAGGGTGGCGGCATCGTAGGTGATGCGGGAGGGCTGGGCAGCGCGAGGGGCAGGGGGTCTGGCGCTGGGCGCGGTCCAGGCGCGGATGGGCGTAGACGGGCTTACCTTTGGCGCACCTTCGGCGCGGGTTGGGCGTGGACGCTGCGCGTGAACGCTGCGCGCGGGAACTACTGTCATATATGGATGGTGGAGGGGGAGGGGCGAGGGCGTCTCAGCTGGGAGGCGGGGCGGGCTACAGATGACCACAACAACAATCCTGACAAAATGGAGGCGGAGGGGGGAGCACAGTGGAAACGCGCACAGACAGGAAAAGCGGCGATTTTACAATTTTAAATGCAAAGTTAACACTGCGTCTACCAGGCACACAGCAGGCAGCAATATTAGGCAGAATAAGCAATGCAGCAAAGCAGCAACGATACCTTATTGTCATTAAGGATCTAATTAAGAGTGACTTATGTATATTTAAAGGGAGGATTTAGGCTTTATCAAAAGGAGATATTTTGGTGGTCAGATATGCAGTCTAAATCTGCACAGCCAGGTTACTGGTGACAGGGCTGCAGTCATGTTTTGCTCTGTCACTCTTGTGGTGGCATAATGCGTTCTGCAGTCCACTAGTGACATTTAACTTACAGGCCCTGGGTACACTTTGTACCATATACTAGGGACTTATAGGTAAGTTTAAATGCGCCAATTAGGAGTGTAGCTAATTATGATAGGTTTTAGGGGTCAGAGTACATGCACTGGGGCCTGGTTAGCAGAGTCCCAGTGAAGAGTCAAAAAACAGGAGCATCAGTCTAACAAATGAGTTGATCAGGCAAAAATAGGCATTTCACTACAGGGGTACTGATTGTTTCTAAAGGAGTAGTAGGTGATGTGCCTTATGAAAGCATGGGGTGCTTTCTAACCCTGGGCGAAGCACTACGCTCCGTTTGCGGAGTTTGCGGAGTTTTGGCAACTCCGCGTTCCGCGGAGTTCGCGTAGCTGCCGATAACTCCGCTATCCGGTGCGGAGCGTAGTTGTCGCGCGCTAAATAACATTGTCGCGCGCTAAATAACATTATCGCGTGCGCGGCAATGGCTTACCTTGGTTCTGCGTTCGCTTTTTCCCGGTCGCGTCGGCCACCATGTTTGTAAACCCTTCCGTGCAGCTGTGCGAACGCGATAACGTCATTGGAAGCGCGATAAAGCCATAAGGACGCGCGAGTATGTTTGTTGGTAAGATCGAGTTGCCGAACACGCAGAACCTGCAATCTTGCACAGAATAACTCGCGAGCATGTTAAAAGTTAAACCATAATAATAAATTACCATTTTGGTTAGCAAACAAGTGAGAAACCCCTCAAAGTTGTACCTTTGGATGTATTTTTTGGGGGGAAGGAGTCCTCTTTCTGTTTCTACTGTATTTTTGAATATTAAGGAGGAAGGGCTCTGGAGTTTACAACTTCCTGTTCCTGTCCACCAGGCTCCTCCCAGTGCTTTGTCCATGAGGTGGTCACTTTCATTTGGATTTTGAGCTGGCAGGATCACTTTCTGTGTGTGTTGGCTGCATTACTGCTTTTTTTGAATCTTACTGAGGACTTTTGGATTTTGAATTCTCTTTTTCAAGTAAGTTCAGTAATGTATGAGTGAGTATGATGTTGTAGACTTGTGTTTGTTTGATTTAAAATGTTTTAACTACATTATTCATTCCTTGATTTAAATTATTGATGGGTGCCTACTTTTATGAGGTCCCAACTTGTATTTCTTTTTAAATTTCATCCAGGCTACATAGAGAGGTACCCATGGGTAAAATCATAATTCTGTGTTTAAATTTTTATTCAAGTTTGTAAACAAACATCATGGCTGGCATTGGATTATGGTCATCATTATGCAATAGCAATGTCTGCTGTGGAATTTCTGTTTGTGTAATGAAAAAGTTTTTTTATTTTTTTAAGCCAATAGCTGACCCTAGTACTCCATGTAGTTAGTGTGTAGGCATGTTTGAGTTCATTGTAATAACTTTCTGTGGTTGGCCTGGCCATGTGTTGTTGGCGGCCATTTTATGTTTCCCAGCCACTTTGGTCTTGCCATAGGCCTCCAAACTTGTGGCCTACTCTTCCAGTAGGCCAGAGGTACTAGTCATAGGGTCATGAAAGGTAATCAACTGTTTTTCTGGTGTACCTCTAATTAGGAAATCATGGATGGACTGGATTGATTTAGAAAATCTTATGTTTATGTGTGGGGTATGTCAGGTTTCGGGTGTCTGTCAATTTCTGCCATTAGGTAACCCTAGGAATACAGCTCGGGTAGTTTTGGTAACGTCGCGCCGTGTGGGAACGCGACCTTACCTTTTTTGTCTTTTTCGCGCGCTCAATGTACTGGCTCGGGAACGCGATAACGACTTTTTACTCGATTCGCGTTGCCGAACACGCCGATTTTGCATTCTCGCGAACAATATGTCCCGAGTTGCATAAAAGTTCCTCGAAAATGTTTAATGTGTCCCCTGTGCTACCAAAAAGTCCTCATTTTTTGTGTTATTTACTTCTTTGGTTGTAGTTTTGTCTTCCTGGAGCATGGGCCACTCCCAGTTCCTTTCTGTCCTCTATGTAATGATTTCTTGTTTATGGTTGGGGTGACCAATTTGGGGGGTGGTGTCTGGTGTGTTCATTTTGTGAAGCAAAGCATTGTCCCTTTGGCATAGGCATTTATTGTCTGTCCTCTCTTTCTTTTCATGTAGTGGTGAGGGCCATTTTGTGTGTACTTCCTTTGTGATGATTCTGCTATGTTGTTGTTGGTGGGCAGGCTATGTGGTGGCGGCCATTTTGTGTATGCTTCCTTTGTGACTGATTTTGCCATGTGGTGGAGGCCATTTTGGGTGCATCCCCTTTCCATGTTGTCTTTGGGTGTCCCTGTCCTCCTGGCCCTATGGAGGCGGCCATTTTCTGTGTCCTTCCCTGGTCCTCTTCTTTTGCCATAGCCATCCAAGGCTTTTGTAGGTACTACCACTCAAAGCCATAGGTGCATTCAAGTTAATCAACTATTTTTGTGGTGTAACTTTAATTACACCGTGTATGGCTTTGGATTGCTTCACATTTTTTTGTAATGGTGGTACTTTTAGTTTTTTGGTTGCTTGTGTGTAGCTATTATGGCACTCCCTGCCATTAGGTAACCCTAGGAATACAGCTCGGGTAGTTTTGGTAACGTCGCGCCGTGTGGGAACGCGACCTTACCTTTTTTGTCTTTTTTGCGCGCTCAATGTACTGGCTCGGGAACGCGATAACGACTTTTTACTCGATTCGCGTTGCCGAACACGCCGATTTTGCATTCTCGCGAACAATATGTCCCGAGTTGCATAAAAGTTCCTCGAAAATGTTTAATGTGTCCCCTGTGCTACCAAAAAGTCCTCATTTTTTGTGTTATTTACTTCTTTGGTTGTAGTTTTGTCTTCCTGGAGCATGGGCCACTCCCAGTTCCTTTCTGTCCTCTATGTAATGATTTCTTGTTTATGGTTGGGGTGACCAATTTGGGGGGTGGTGTCTGGTGTGTTCATTTTGTGAAGCAAAGCATTGTCCCTTTGGCATAGGCATTTATTGTCTGTCCTCTCTTTCTTTTCATGTAGTGGTGAGGGCCATTTTGTGTGTACTTCCTTTGTGATGATTCTGCTATGTTGTTGTTGGTGGGCAGGCTATGTGGTGGCGGCCATTTTGTGTATGCTTCCTTTGTGACTGATTTTGCCATGTGGTGGAGGCCATTTTGGGTGCATCCCCTTTCCATGTTGTCTTTGGGTGTCCCTGTCCTCCTGGCCCTATGGAGGCGGCCATTTTCTGTGTCCTCCCCTGGTCCTCTTCTTTTGCCATAGCCATCCAAGGCTTTTGTAGGTACTACCACTCAAAGCCATAGGTGCATTCAAGTTAATCAACTATTTTTGTGGTGTAACTTTAATTACACCGTGTATGGCTTTGGATTGCTTCACATTTTTTTGTAATGGTGGTACTTTTAGTTTTTTGGTTGCTTGTGTGTAGCTATTATGGCACTCCCTGCCATTAGGTAACCCTAGGAATACAGCTCGGGTAGTTTTGGTAACGTCGCGCCGTGTGGGAACGCGACCTTACCTTTTTTGTCTTTTTCGCGCGCTCAATGTACTGGCTCGGGAACGCGATAACGACTTTTTACTCGATTCGCGTTGCCGAACACGCCGATTTTGCATTCTCGCGAACAATATGTCCCGAGTTGCATAAAAGTTCCTCGAAAATGTTTAATGTGTCCCCTGTGCTACCAAAAAGTCCTCATTTTTTGTGTTATTTACTTCTTTGGTTGTAGTTTTGTCTTCCTGGAGCATGGGCCACTCCCAGTTCCTTTCTGTCCTCTATGTAATGATTTCTTGTTTATGGTTGGGGTGACCAATTTGGGGGGTGGTGTCTGGTGTGTTCATTTTGTGAAGCAAAGCATTGTCCCTTTGGCATAGGCATTTATTGTCTGTCCTCTCTTTCTTTTCATGTAGTGGTGAGGGCCATTTTGTGTGTACTTCCTTTGTGATGATTCTGCTATGTTGTTGTTGGTGGGCAGGCTATGTGGTGGCGGCCATTTTGTGTATGCTTCCTTTGTGACTGATTTTGCCATGTGGTGGAGGCCATTTTGGGTGCATCCCCTTTCCATGTTGTCTTTGGGTGTCCCTGTCCTCCTGGCCCTATGGAGGCGGCCATTTTCTGTGTCCTCCCCTGGTCCTCTTCTTTTGCCATAGCCATCCAAGGCTTTTGTAGGTACTACCACTCAAAGCCATAGGTGCATTCAAGTTAATCAACTATTTTTGTGGTGTAACTTTAATTACACCGTGTATGGCTTTGGATTGCTTCACATTTTTTTGTAATGGTGGTACTTTTAGTTTTTTGGTTGCTTGTGTGTAGCTATTATGGCACTCCCTGCCATTAGGTAACCCTAGGAATACAGCTCGGGTAGTTTTGGTAACGTTGCGCCGTGTGGGAACGCGACCTTACCTTTTTTGTCTTTTTCGCGCGCTCAATGTACTGGCTCGGGAACGCGATAACGACTTTTTACTCGATTCGCGTTGCCGAACACGCCGATTTTGCATTCTCGCGAACAATATGTCCCGAGTTGCATAAAAGTTCCTCGAAAATGTTTAATGTGTCCCCTGTGCTACCAAAAAGTCCTCATTTTTTGTGTTATTTGCTTCTTTGGTTGTAGTTTTGTCTTCCTGGAGCATGGGCCACTCCCAGTTCCTTTCTGTCCTCTATGTAATGATTTCTTGTTTATGGTTGGGGTGACCAATTTGGGGGGTGGTGTCTGGTGTGTTCATTTTGTGAAGCAAAGCATTGTCCCTTTGGCATAGGCATTTATTGTCTGTCCTCTCTTTCTTTTCATGTAGTGGTGAGGGCCATTTTGTGTGTACTTCCTTTGTGATGATTCTGCTATGTTGTTGTTGGTGGGCAGGCTATGTGGTGGCGGCCATTTTGTGTATGCTTCCTTTGTGACTGATTTTGCCATGTGGTGGAGGCCATTTTGGGTGCATCCCCTTTCCATGTTGTCTTTGGGTGTCCCTGTCCTCCTGGCCCTATGGAGGCGGCCATTTTCTGTGTCCTCCCCTGGTCCTCTTCTTTTGCCATAGCCATCCAAGGCTTTTGTAGGTACTACCACTCAAAGCCATAGGTGCATTCAAGTTAATCAACTATTTTTGTGGTGTAACTTTAATTACACCGTGTATGGCTTTGGATTGCTTCACATTTTTTTGTAATGGTGGTACTTTTAGTTTTTTGGTTGCTTGTGTGTAGCTATTATGGCACTCCCTGCCATTAGGTAACCCTAGGAATACAGCTCGGGTAGTTTTGGTAACGTCGCGCCGTGTGGGAACGCGACCTTACCTTTTTTGTCTTTTTCGCGCGCTCAATGTACTGGCTCGGGAACGCGATAACGACTTTTTACTCGATTCGCGTTGCCGAACACGCCGATTTTGCATTCTCGCGAACAATATGTCCCGAGTTGCATAAAAGTTCCTCGAAAATGTTTAATGTGTCCCCTGTGCTACCAAAAAGTCCTCATTTTTTGTGTTATTTACTTCTTTGGTTGTAGTTTTGTCTTCCTGGAGCATGGGCCACTCCCAGTTCCTTTCTGTCCTCTATGTAATGATTTCTTGTTTATGGTTGGGGTGACCAATTTGGGGGGTGGTGTCTGGTGTGTTCATTTTGTGAAGCAAAGCATTGTCCCTTTGGCATAGGCATTTATTGTCTGTCCTCTCTTTCTTTTCATGTAGTGGTGAGGGCCATTTTGTGTGTACTTCCTTTGTGATGATTCTGCTATGTTGTTGTTGGTGGGCAGGCTATGTGGTGGCGGCCATTTTGTGTATGCTTCCTTTGTGACTGATTTTGCCATGTGGTGGAGGCCATTTTGGGTGCATCCCCTTTCCATGTTGTCTTTGGGTGTCCCTGTCCTCCTGGCCCTATGGAGGCGGCCATTTTCTGTGTCCTCCCCTGGTCCTCTTCTTTTGCCATAGCCATCCAAGGCTTTTGTAGGTACTACCACTCAAAGCCATAGGTGCATTCAAGTTAATCAACTATTTTTGTGGTGTAACTTTAATTACACCGTGTATGGCTTTGGATTGCTTCACATTTTTTTGTAATGGTGGTACTTTTAGTTTTTTGGTTGCTTGTGTGTAGCTATTATGGCACTCCCTGCCATTAGGTAACCCTAGGAATACAGCTCGGGTAGTTTTGGTAACGTCGCGCCGTGTGGGAACGCGACCTTACCTTTTTTGTCTTTTTCGCGCGCTCAATGTACTGGCTCGGGAACGCGATAACGACTTTTTACTCGATTCGCGTTGCCGAACACGCCGATTTTGCATTCTCGCGAACAATATGTCCCGAGTTGCATAAAAGTTCCTCGAAAATGTTTAATGTGTCCCCTGTGCTACCAAAAAGTCCTCATTTTTTGTGTTATTTACTTCTTTGGTTGTAGCTTTGTCTTCCTGGACAGGCCATGTGGTGGCGGCCATTTTGTAGGTACTTCCTTTGTGCATTTATCATTGGCCTCCCTGCTTTTGGTCTGATCTGATAGTAGGACAGACTCCCAGAGGTGGTAGTTAGTTACTAGTGAGCGGGGCTGCTTTATGTAGCTGTTTCTATTTGGTCTATTTAATTACCATCATTACGGCATGTGTGTATGCCATTGCATTTCCAAGTTGGTTGTCTGGGCAGGGGGGTAGGTAACTTTTTTGTGTGTGGAATAATTTTATGACTTGTATGTGTTTTTGCCGTGAAGTTTTACAAACTCTTAGCCATGGTGTATTTTGATTTTCCTTGCATTAACCTGTCATGACTCATGTGTAGCAGGCAACCTCCTTTTTCTGTCCATGTTGGTATATGATAGGCCTGCTTGACTTTATTATTGGTTATTTCTAGCTGGGAGCTGTGGTGCTCGTACTATTAGTCTTCTTTTTTGTGTTTTATACATTGCCCTGTGTGTCTTTCAATTGTTCATGTGTTGTTGGCTTACTGCTTGTTTGACTGACGTTTTCTGTCTTCTTTGCTTGTAGGTGCACAGAAAAAGACTGATGAGGTGCTGGCTGTTTTCATCCATCGCCCGTTCAACTGCCAGACGGACGTCCTTCAATTGTACGCCACGTGTGGGGTGTGACTCATCTGACCACACATCTCTGCAATTTGTGCTACTGAGTGCTGCTGTGTGCTGCTGACATCAGAAGAAGATGGGTCCTAAGAGAGCAGTTACCAGGTCCTCCACCACCAAGAAAGTTGCTGAGAAGAAGGTACAGAAAAAGGAAGTGTCACTTAAGGCTGGTATGGACCCCCAAACCTTTTTTGGGCCCCCAAAACGTACGCCTGCAGCAGCGGTGTCCATGGTGCAAGCTGGAGCCAGCACATCGGCATTAGCGGGGGCAAGCCACCAACCCAGGGCCAAGCACATGAGGGTCGAAGAGGTAGCCGACCTAGTGTTACAAAGCAGTGATACTGAGCCTGAACTTAACTTATCGCTGTCTCAAAGTAGCACACAATCTATGCAAGCTGAAAGTGCTGACCAACCGCCGCCAGCAGTAGATGTTCAACAACCACAACCACTTCCCGCAATAGTTGTTGAAAAACCACAACCACCGCCCGCAATAGTTGTTCAACAACAACAACCAAATCCCACAGTAGTAGTTGTTGAAGAACCACAGCACGCTATAGTACTTCCTCAAGAACAACAACCACCGTCTCCACACGCAATAGTGGAAGTTGTTCCTCCCGATGTCGGGGCAGTTCAGGAAGTAGAGCCTCATTCCGAGCAAGAAGAAGAGGAAGCCACTTCTGGAGGTGATCTACTGTCTTTAAATTTACGAAAGGAAAGGAGGGTTAGTGGCAGTGCATCGAGTTCTTCGCATAGCATCCCTTCAGATGACCTTGATAAGGATTATCATCCACGACGAAGAACTGAGCATTCAAAGGAGAGGCATCAAAAGACCAGGCTGGGAAAAAGGAAGGATCCGTCAAGGCTTGAACTTCCGGAGTTCGATGTAGGTGAACAGGATACTGATGGTGATAAAGACGGGTCTGACACTGACAATGTCATCATCACAAGCGTTATTCCTGGTGCAGAGGATGTAGAGACCAGCATTTTCACCCTATCTAGAAGGGCTGCGATTAGTGATGAGCAGGTAGCACGTGTAACTCCTACACACTCAGCGCCCAAAGTAACACCAGCTCCCATTTTTGCATCAGCGAAGGCCCGGCAGCGTGCGACATCCAGCGCAAGCGCCACCTCAACAGACGGAGGTAGTGGCAGTACTAGTACTGAACTGTCACATAGGGAAATGCAACCAAAAGGCTCCAGTTCATCCGGGATTGGAAGTGGGTCCTCCTCTTCCTATGGCAGGAGACAAAAGTTTAGCTCCCCAGTCTGGGATTTTTTTACGGTTCACCCACATCAGGAGAACATTGCTATATGCTCCATTTGTCACACCCACGTTAGTCGTGGTAAGATTGGTACAAACTATGGTACTGGAGGCCCAACGACCCATATGAAAAAAACACACACAATTGTATGGGAGAACCACCTTGCAAGCTTACAAAAAGATGTAAGCACTGGTGTTGGTGGGGAGGATACAGTACTACAAGGTCCACTCATGGAAGAAGAGGGAGACGATGACCTTCTATCTGGGAGTGGTACACCAATGAGCCCTGTCGCCAGCACTGGAGTGGTGCAGTCCAAATCCTCAGCATCAGCAACTTCTCAGTGGCACCAGAGTCAGCCGGAGACACCAAGGGCAAGGAGTGAAAAGTCTGCGTTGAAAGGTGGTCCGTCTAGCAGAACAGACAGAATTACCAAGCAGCTTACCATTACTGGCATGTTTAGGCAGGAGGGAAAGTACGAGCGGAACCACCCAACAGCACGTTTGTACAATGCGAAACTTGCAAAAATGTTGGCACTGGACCTTCTCCCATTTTCATTTGTTGAGGCAGTGGGATTTCGGCAATTAGTGGCAACACTCGCCCCAAAATGGGACGTTCCCAGTCGCTACTATTTTGCATGTGGAGCAGTCGCGAAGCCACAGCAGATTACATGTGCATCACCGCACACTGGATCTCTTTTGCAGGTGTGAAAGACAAGTTAACATCAGGCCTTCTTGATGTTGCTGGGATTTTCAATGACACTCGCAAACATGCAACTGTAGCCATGTTTGGTATGGAGAAAACTCATACTGCTGACAACATTTTGTCTGACTTTAACAGCAAGGTCTTTGAATGGCTGAAACCAAGAGGCCTTAAGATTGGTTTTGTTGCCACCGACAATGGCAGTAATGTAGTGAGGGCAATGAAAGATGGACAGTATTTCAGGGTACCCTGTTTGGCACACTGCATTAACTTAGTCGTGCAAGACTTTCTGAAACATGAACAACAAGTCAGCAACATACTGACCATCTGCAGAAGAATATGCACGCATTTTAACCATTCTTTCAAAGCGCGGAAGCTGCTACGCGTCATTCAGCGGGAGCATAATTTGCCAGTCAAAGCACTGATCCAGGAGGTCCCAACACGTTGGAACTCGACTTATTTCATGCTTGAGCGTCTCTTTGAGCAGTACATACCACTGAATGCTTATGTAATGTCAAGAAGATTAGTGGATCCTACTGTTAATCTTAAAAGCCTGACCGTTGAGATGTGGCAGTGGGACATCATTAAATGCTTGACAGAGATGCTACAACCTTTTGAGGTGTTCACACGTGCAGTTAGCAGGGAGGACTGTACTATGGGCCAAGCCATCCCATTGTTGTACATGCTCGAGCAACAGCTGAAGGAGGTCTGTGAAGCATACGAAGGTGACGAAGAAAAAGTTGATGCATGTACCTTGGCCAAGGCCTTACGCAACCGCTTATCTGTAAATGCAAGGCTTAAAATGATTGTGTCAGATCCAAATTACATAACTGCAACAATCTTGGATCCACGGTACAAATTGTTTGTCAGCAGTAGCGCAGTCATTCCTTTTTCAGATGGGGATGTTGCCAATTACAAAAGTTCCATAGCTGTGGAAGCTAATGATTTCGAAACTGAACGGCTGTTACTTAAAGGCCTGACAGTGCCAGCCCAGGACAGTCAAAGTACTCCAGGCCATCCTCCTGAGGCAACTCTGGCAAGTTCATCACAGCATGAGAGCGGTGCGTCCGCTTCCCAGCAGGCACCAACAGTACCAAAAGCAGCACCTGCACGATCTGATTCAGCAGACACAACCAAAAGCATAACTGCTTTTTTTCTACAGAAGGGAATGGGTAAGTCCGTTGCTGTTGCAAAGGGGAAAGAGGAGCAGCAAAGCCGAGCACCATTGAACACTGAGCGGATGGTTCAGGCCTATCTGGATGACACAACAGAGGTGTTCATGGAGCAAAGCCCATTGGTCTATTGGTATGAAAGAAGGAGACAGTGGCCAGTGCTGAGCAGGCTGGCGATAAAGTATTTGGCTTGTCCTGTAGCCAGTGTCGCCTCTGAGCGGGTTTTCAGTGCTGCTGGTGCCATTGTGACATCGAAAAGGACCAGTCTCTCCCCCAAAAGCGTCGAGAGGCTGACAATGATAAAAATGAATCAACACTTCATACCACCAGACTATACTGTACGTGAATCAGAGCAGGATGAAGAAAGCGAGCCCGAAGAATTTATCACTGCTGGGTTACATGACCTACTGCTGTCCGGACCCGCAGAGTTTGAGGACGAGCACCTCTTCCCTGACCAATAGGCTGTTAAATTGTGACTTTTTCCCTTCTTTTATTTGTGTTATTTATTTTCTTATTAAAAATGACTTTCTGGTGCATAACTGCTAATCTTAAAATAAAAAGCTCAACCAAATCCATCCCCACCACTCATTCTTTTAATGTACCTACTGGAGTTGCACACCTGTGCATTTTATTTTCGCTGTATCTTTTTTAGTTACCTCCTGGAGTTGCACGCCTGTGCATTTATGTTCCATGTTGACTGCACTCCTCAGAGTCTTGCTGCATCTTCTTGACTCCCACTCAAGTCAATACAATTCCATCTTGGCAGCCATACATTTGATGTTGTAGATGGAGTATAGTACAATAACAATAATGTAGCCTCTAACAGTCCCTCCATAATAAGTGAACCGTACATGACTACAGCCATCCTCTATTTCATTTGAAATCTGCAACTCATAATAACTGCCTTGCTGAGTCTTACTGTTAAGGCTACCACCTCTGTCTGCAGGCATTCAGAGACGACTCTTCTGTGTCAAAAGAAACTTGAGCAGGCATCCACAACTGAAGTCAACTTGTTGTGATGATGACTCGCATTACAAAGGCTCGGCAGCATCTGTGATCAATCTTCTGACAGTGAAAGAGAAGAAGAGCAAAACAGGTATAAAAATGAATGCCATGCATTGCATGGGATGTATTTTTTGGCTGACTCTGAGCTAATGTGCATGGAGTTGAAGTATATTAGTAACTTCAGTTCAGACTCACGTGATAGCCAATTCTTCCATGTTATTTACCAATAATAGAAATCATTTACGCACTTGTGTTCCTACTACTACAGATGCAGTCAGGACTTAATTTATCTTTGCTGTCCGGCGGTTGGATCTGAGCTGATTGATGCACGATGTTTCTTGGAGTGGAATACAAGGTAATAAATAAAATACAAATAAGAGTCACAGCACAGTAGACCCAGGCTACTACATGTTTGTGCACAGTGCTGTGGTAGAGTACAATAGTGGTATGATTGATGACTGAGAATGACGCATTGATTTTGTTGATTAATTTTGTAAATGCTAGGTTGCTTTTTCAATTTCATTCACCTTTCTGTGGGTCTGAAATTTTTAGGGAAATGCAGTTTGTATAACGGCCAAACCTGTGTCGTCGTGGGCCTGTTGTTGTGTGCTTGCTCCTGTCTTTTTTTGTACTTCTACATTAAAAATGATATGCAACTAGTAGACTTATACAAATTGTATCCAAGCCGCCTCAGTCTGAAAGTCCTCTCATACGACTACTCCTCTTGTTTTGTATTGTTTTTTTATCTTCACTGTATTACAATTTGTTTAGGTCATTCACATTCTTTTGTATTTGCCTTTTCTTTTTCAGGCTGGACATCTTTCACGGTTCACCCACTGTTTTATAGTATGAGCATCAACTCTCATCCTTACCACAGATCCTCATCATCAAGCAATTGGATTGCGGGAAACCAAGAATCATATTCAGCGTGTCCTTTTCTTACGTCCATTGCTTACAATCATTAGCTAGCTGATCAACATCATAAATCATCGTCTTCATTGTTTTGCTTTTGTTGTCTCCAATCTCCATGCGTACTGTTTTTCTTTCTCAAACCTTTCCCAAAACCCCCGTACCCATCCATTAAACAATCCCTAACCCTCTTTCCCCGGGCTGCGTGGTTACATTGAGGTGTGATGTTTCTTACATTAAATATACACCAACAATTTGATCACGCGCTTGCTGGGGCAGATGTGGTCAAAGCAACAATAGTGAAATGTCAACAAGGCATGGCCAGGATCTTCTGCGGCTTCCCAACTCAAGCTCTGTGTATAACGCCAAATAATTTACCATTTAACATCAAACAACGAATGCATCTAATGAATTGGCGTAATTTATTTTTTGGGTTTAAAGTGTAAAGCATTTATGATTTAGAAAAGTTTGACGTTGCCGTGAGTACTACAAGTAACGTTGAACTTCTTATCTTCTCTTGCACTTTGTTTCCAGTCCCCAAAACCATTGTTTTGTTTCAGTTTAGCAGTTGCAATATTGGGTCACCCATGCAATGTACTGTACTTACTTATACTACCCCCACATTGTCTGTCACGCGAATGACTGTCTCTTTCTTTTTGTCGCTACTGGCAGGGTCTGTCTACTATCACAGAAGTTCTGATTCTGAACCACAGATTCTTCGCCATTGTCTTGGAAATCAAATGCAGCCCTTGCAGTGCCACACTTCATGATAAATCATCATCATCTCATCAGCAATCACAGGTAAGATAAGTTTGCAGTGAGGTATAACGCAAGACAGACTGGTCGTTCTTCTAATACTACCAATATAACTCGGTGAGGGTTTACTGCATCTATCTGTTTGCATGTTAAAGATGTGGGCAATATATTTTATTATTAAAAAGCACTGTCCGCCGACCTGCATGGCCAAATTAAACCTTGCGAGGTTGCACAACGTACATTATTTGGTGAAACACTCCCCCCTCCAACCCCACAAGAAACGCAAATGAACTTCAAATGTTTTCTTTTTACAATAACTTTGTCTCGTTTATTTTAACATAATGTAATATATATATAACTAAAGATGATACAAAAATAAAATATATATAAATCCTACACCAAGCTGTCCCCCTACCCGCCTCCCCTAACCCCAACCAAATTCCCACGCTCAATGTCATGTAAAAAAAAAGTAAAAACCCAACACCCAATTCCCACCCACCAACAAAAGGATTGAAAAAGGGGCAAACAGGGTCCATCTCATAGCCGGCGGGCTTTTAAGTGTTGATCCACCAGGATCTTGACACGCTCCTCTATCTGTTTTTTAGTCTGACTGCTTTGAGCCTCCAGCCTGGCTACCCGGAGGAGAATTTTTCGCTGGAACTGGCGGCACCTACATTGGCAGCCATGTTGTTGTGGGGGGGTGGACGATGCAGGGAAAATCTGGCGGCGGGCGGCTGCCTGAGCACGCCGACGTACTCCTGCAGGCTTGGGGGCCGGGGCATTGGAAGAGGCAGCAGCTGCTGCCGCCGCCTCCTCCTCCTCCTCCTCGGCCTGAGCCACCAGCCGGCGGTAGGCCTCAACGATGGCCTGCAGTTTCCGCTGACGGGCCCGGACTGCCAGCTCCTTCCTGGTTGGTTTAGAAGGAGTAACTATAAAGAAAGAGACAGAATTGTTGTAATCAAAAATCCCAGCAAATAAAGAACGCAAAATGGATCCAACACATAGTGGGCGGCACAGTACAGTAGCAATAGCAAGCAAGTTGAGTACCTAAAATGTTGTTTTATCTATCTTGAACATTCTATTCTACGCCTTATATACTTCATTTGTCTGCCTTTTTGGCACAGCATTATGCCTGCCCTAGTAACATAGTATGGGTGTACTTGAACGGTCACATACGAACACCTGTCTTTTTCATATCTCGTTCTTTTATATCATATACTCTGTGCTTCCGGGAAAAGTGACAGTCTCAAACTAACATTAAATTAACAGTGGCCAGCTAGTACTAATAAATGTCTACTCTAGAGACTATCATTCTTTATATCGCCAACAAACGTTAGGTGGTTTGTGTTTCGCCAGCAACGACCCAGAATGCATCCAGTGGTCCCCTCCTTCCCTTGCCTTTGTGTTTAACCAAAACACCGCTGCCAACACTAGTATCCACTATCCACTAACCACCAATATTGGATGTGTCTCCCACCCACGCAGGCAGCTGTGTTTTCCACTTTCTATGCTTCCACAACAACCCACGCATCCAACTGCTCTCAAACACCTGCATTGCTGATTCCAAAGTATCCTTCTATATTATATGATTAGAGCTTTTTCCTTGCAACTTTCATCATACTTTAGTTAAAATCAATCTCATGTTAATCCATCGCGGTCATGTAATGTTGTGGATAAGACTTTTTTAGTCTGCCACCAACCTTTCACAGCTGAGTTGTAGTCACATAGAAGAGGCATGTATAACTAATTTTATCAATTCTGGCCGGTGGTAATGCTTTTGCTAAGCTTGGTAATGAGAACAGTGGCGTCATATATTGTCCAGTAGAACTTCAAGTTCACTATAAATATCAGAGTACAGTGAGGAAGTTTTCCCCACCCACCAAGTAATGCGGATCACTATTGAATGTAACTTACCATCGCCCACCGTTGTTGTCTCCTCCCCCGCTGCTGCCGGTGCTGCTGTAGGTGCCTGTGGTGGTCCTCCATTCCCCTCCGGGATCGCCTCTGCTGACGGCGTTGCAGCGCCGCTGCCCCCGTCGGCACTGGTGGATGGTACCGGTTCTGCAAAAATAAAAATAAGTAATTAAGTACACCTTTTTAGATGGATGCACAGCCCCCATTGTACTTGTTCACCAAGAACGGAGTTCTGCAAAACAGTTAAGTACAACGTAATCACTAGTAGTCCACATTGCCTAGTACAGCAGAGTAAGTAACACACTACACATATCAGCATTTATTTGGTATGGTATGGTACCCAAGCTCATCTCATCTATTCTATACTGGTACTCTAGTCCTTGGAAAGTTAGACTGAACCATGTAACCTAACCAGTTTACTTTGTACATCAATGACATGTCTACAGTTTTGCGCATGCTACCTCACAGCTTGTTGCGCAGTACGAGGAGACGCCTTTGAGGCCACATGATAGTTCAAAGCATACACCTGAAGAGTTTGGAAAATAGAGGCCCGTATTTACTTTTTGAATGTGGATTGTGGAGTCCAGTTTCCTTACAGCCTCAGGTTACACCTTCTTTTTTGCATGACAGCTAAAAAGTTGAATAAATGTATGTAATGTTTTCATACTGTCTAACGTGCACCACTTTTGTCATTATCTTTCGGCAGATGAGAAGATTTACTTCTACGAAGCAAAGATTTGCAGAGCTTACCAACAAGAGGCATATGCAACCAGTATACGTTCAATGGTGAGGGGTCTCGGACATTTCCCACATTTCCCTATTGTGCACTGGTAGCTGTACAAATGTAGGATACTTTTTATTGAGCCTTTTTTAACTCTGGATTTCTTCTGGTGGCCCTGCCCTTGACGTATTTGACAGAACAACTTAAAAACATTGATGTTACTTACTTAGTTACTTCTAACAAAATAAAGGTTTTGAAGTACCACATTGACTCGGGAGTATATTTTCAGTGTCTGTTGTCTTGTAGACTTACACGAGAGAGTGAGAAAAAGGGGGTTACTTAGGTTATGGATTGTGTAATAAAAAAAGCATTTGGCATCTTCATATTGGGGTTCAGGAAAGGGGTAATTGAATAATTGACCAATGACTGAGCCCATATAGGTTGTCGTTCATTGAATTGTGGGTTCCTCTGAGTTCTGTGACTGAGGTGTAAGACTGTAAGTAAGTAAGGTCCAACCTGCCTATCAACAACAACATCCAATTTTGGGGTGCATACATAGTTATGTATGTCACTGCATAGAAGAATACCCGCAAGAGTAGTAGTGGTATTCTTACTAACGCTTACAAAATAGTAGACCATTATCTGCATGCATACTTGGTTGGTGTCAATTGCCAAAGAAGAGACATTATAGAGGAAAAAGCATAAGACAGGAGTGGACCCTGTGCCTTCCGCTATTCGATCACAGATTTTTTGAAAAGATTGATACCTTAACTAAACAGTTAGGTGAAATGTCATTAATCGGTTGGAAAAAAAGCTCCGTTAGAAAGTTAGGGAAATATCATTGTTCCAAAAGAAAACACTGTTGGACTTACTAGGGACAGCAGCAGGATCCTCAGTAGAGGAGCTCTGTGCCTGTGGTTCACAATCACGTTCACCCGCCGACTCGGTCCCAGCCTTCTGCTTGCCCCTGGGTTCTGTGGTTCATGTAAGAAATAATAAAGAAAGAGAAAACATTGAGTGCTGTGAAACATAGACAGCAAGCATTTCAAAAACCACTGCTACAACATTAAAAGAAACAAACATTGGTCTACCAAATGACTACTGCCTTGCATGATTCACTGACTAGTGTACTTGGTGAAAACAAATCAAATGTTCCATAAACATTCTGATTGCAGATTACTAAGTAACACAGAGGCAGTAAGACCTGAACAACACCACAGATTCAAGAATGTAAGTAGCCATTTCTTTTTCATTTTTTGCCAGCAAAATACATAGATCGCAAGGAGGAGACAAGCTTAACTTTGTGCATACTAACTAACACGAAATTGTACGTTCATGGCATCATATTTTGTTTTGCTACTGACTGAATGCTACTGCTGCCCTACCCACTCAATAAACAAACTACATCAGTTCTATGGAGGGCTGAGGCAGGGGCAGCTATAGGCTCATGGTGGTCCTGGACTCCTGGCCAGGGAGCGTAGGTGGGGGGCCCGGAAGAGGAGGTCGGGGCGGAGCACGGAGGCCAGTGAAGAGGGGGGAGTCAGGGTGTTTGGAAGTGGAACAGAGCCGGAGGCACCAAATCCCTGCCAGGGGCCGCCACGCAAATATGTATCCATCCTCTGAGGATTATTAAATTAAGGATATATATTGGTGGGGTGGCCCCTGGCGTTTGGTGGCCCTGTGCAGTTGCACAGCTTGAACATGCCTAAATCCGGCCCTGGCTGAGGTAAGAAGAACAAAGTAACTTTTGCATTCATTGCCAGAGGAGTATTATTCATGCAGAAGAGAAGGCCGTGAAAAAAAGATACAATATGCATTGCAAACACGTACAATTATCCATCAACGGCTATTTCACTGACGGACAAAGGAAGGACAAGACTCTATTAATAGCATTAACTAACTTCAGTTCTCTACAATAAAGAAAATCTCACACCAATAAACAGCAAAAGCTAGCGCCAAATTGAACACGCAAGAGTCAGTGAAGATGAAGAAGCGCAGCATAGACCAGTGTCATACAATTACAGTAGATATAATAACGGAATACATCGGAAATGTAACTAGGAGCACCAGTCATTGCGTTACTTATTCAGCCAAGATTTACAAAGATACAACAACAATACTTATACTACTATAGAGATATATTACACACACTTTTTTTTTGGGTAGCCACTCACCAAGACCCACGACCTCGACGCCAAGCAGGTCCAACAGGTCCTGCTCCCGGTCCAAAATGTCTGCCCAACGGTGGGTCAGCTGGTGGTGGGTACGCCGGATACCGGAGCAGCGGAAGACTGCCCGGCGCACCTTCACCCACCGCCGGAGACGCTCCTCAATATGCTGGTAGCCGGAGCCGGGCCTGCCACCTGCTGCCAACATCAAGGGGAGGTAGCGCTGGATAAAAAAAACAAGGGCAGCCACCCCCTCCTCCCCAAAAAGTTGGCGGGCCTCACCCCTTGGGGGCGCATTCTGCCGCAAGGCAGCCTAGTTTTTTGGGGCACTGGCGCCTTGCCCTTTGAGCCGCCGCTGCTGCTGGCGCCCTTGACCATGGTTCTGGGTGGAGGGTAGAAGAAAACTAAAAGTTCAAGACAAAAAGGTAGGGGAAAGAAGAAGCAAGGTAAAAGAACAAGAAGGAAGTAAAAAGCAATAGAAAAGTTGTAAAAGTAGAAATAAAATGAAAAATATAAACCTAGGCACAGAGAGAAATAGGTAATAACTAAAGAAAGTTAGAAAAAGTGGGTAAAAAGACAAGGATTAAAGAGATTTTAACAGGATGCAAAAGTAGGCCCAAAACCATAGCCAGAGTGTGTGATCCACAAGATGGCTGTGCCCATCGCGACCGCATGGGTAGGTTCGCGCGATATTTAGCGCGATCACGCACTTTTGTAGTGCGAACGAGAAGATGAGTTCCCGAACATGTCTTGCACAACGCGACCACGTTAATTGTGACCCGGAACAGGAAATAAGGGAACGCAAGCAGGCGGGACAAACCTCTGTGGTAATTTAGCGCGCTAGCCATCCCGAGCATGCAGGCAACGCCCCGAACACGCGCACCGCGCTCCCGAAGACGAAAAACGGCGCGCGAACGGGCCCAGCAAGCAACTCCGCATGCTTGCGGAGCTACGCGTAGTTCGCGGAGTGCAACTACGTCTTCGCGTAGCTCCGCGGAGTCCGACTCCGCGAACTACGCCCAGGGTTAGTGCTTTCCATCCTGGAAGAACTGGGAATTGTGCATCAAGGTAGAACTGAGTAATGTGATATTAACAGGCACTGGTCCAATAGCATCACTTGCGTTTAGGATGATTAATAGCAGGGGGCACAGAGTCACGAGATGGACAGTATGGGCACTAAGCAGTCTGCAGTAGTTGGGTACAAGGCAAGATGTCTTCAAGCTGTCCAATGTCAGATATAATAAAAACATATATAGTCTGTCTCTTTCTTTTCATTCTTGTAGCACTCCCCCATTACATTTCACAATGCAATGTAATGGTAAGCAGGACATGCTGGATATTTTGGAAAACAAAAAGGGCTTCTTTTTTAATCCATTTGAGCTCTTGGAAGCCCTGGAGCGAATCAAATGGGCCCAATTGGAAAGGGAGTAAAAAAGTGTTTATATTAAGTTTTATTTATTTATCTGACAAAAATGAGTATATTGTTCATCCATCTGAGTGGAATAAATCCTGTAACATTGCATTGCAATGTGCCATATTTATTCTTAGTAGATGCACATGACACTTCAATTATTTTTTATATTGGTGCACATGGCACTGGCTGTACCTGTATGTGTTCACGCTCAAACCTGGGCCTTGTGTTCCTTTAATAATGCAGCCTAAGGAACCTGTCTGCCTTAGAATTGAGAAAGGAAAAGCCAGCAGTGTAGATGTTTGAAATAGCCAGACTGTCTGGCTAATAAGTCTTTTACATGAAGAACAAGTTGATCTTGGAAAGCCAGGACACACTTTTCTTAAAATGTGCCAAGGGGATTTCCAGTAAAAAAGCCCTCTTAAAACACAGGTCTGTCTGGGAGCTAAGACATCCATCACCAGAGAGAGAAAGAGGAGGCTTCCTGAATTGGTGACGCAGTCAGTGTCTACAGACAACCGCGTAGACGTACTTGCCCATGGAACTGTGACGCAGTCAGTGTCTACAGACAACCGCGTAGACGTACTTGCCCATGGAACTTCTTCAGGAAGAAGTGCAGAGGGAGAAGTGGGAAGGTTGTGACCGCCTATGTCCTGGAAAGCTGTTGCTTAAGTCATCGCAACAAGCACTGGCAAAGCAAGCACGATTGTGTGATAGTTTGTGTGAGATTGAGTCAATGGTTGGATGGAAGAGTAAGTGGGTGGATGAATGAGTTAAAGCCGGTGGGCTGGGATAATAAACCAGTGAGCGTGTTGTTATACACCAATATGATGTGTGACTGTGGATCAATCTTACAAAGTATCTAGAGATTACATAAAAAAATTAAACAGGCAATTAACGAACAAATGCACAGTTAGTTAACACAGGTTTTCCGTAGGAGATATAGTTGAAAACTTAAGTGGGAGAGTTCTATAAGTAATGCTGTAGAATGTAGTACTGTACTTTTGTAATCTAGCAGCGGCCCGGAGCTACCTAGTGGCAGCCTGATGAAGTACACCTTCGTCATTTAGAAATGGTGGCAGGCACCCAACCTCCACCTAAGCATAGATTCTGGTACTGCATCCCTCTTCATCCATCAATGGTTATATGATTGATTATGCCTTTACTAGGCAGAAGTGGAAGAAACAGTGGTGGAACGTTCAAGTGGTCATCAAGGAAGCGGATATATTAAAGAATACATTGTTGAACAGATCATCCTGCAGAACTAACTCCACAAAGTTGGGGTGTTTATTGAAAAGGAAAGAGGGATACAATTTAACAGTTTGTTGGAGAGTCAGGGAAATCAAGGTTGCAACAGTTCTTTGCACTACAGCAGAATCAAAGCAAGTGCAGAGGTAACAGGTAAAGGAAGATGAGTGTACCATCTCCATGGTCATCAGCCAGATCTCAGAGAATTAATGCATTCACTCCAGGGATTTGTGTGTGACCTCAGTTTGAATCCTGCTGGGTCGACTCAGCCTTTTTTCCTTCTGAGGATGATACCATGAGTTAAATTAAGTCATGCAAAAATAAACACATGTTAATCAGTGCCAAAATGCTCCAAGTGGTAAACATGGACCTTACTTGTACATATGTTATCGATAGCTTAGGACTAAGATAGTAACCAATTGATTGTCTATCTTTGGGCATAAAGCCGGAGACAATGGGTGGATTATGATACATTCCAGAAGATTTTAATTAAAAAGAAGATTAGACATTCAATGAAAAATTCTGGGAAATCTTCAAAAGTGGTGTGATGGTCTCATGGTTGAAGGGCTCGGGGTTGGTACAGTGCCAAAAGCAAAGTAGCAGCAGGTCATTTGGTGTTTCAGGTGGTTAAGGAACATTTTGGCCAGCTGTTTGAAGAGAAAGAGAGGCTGGGGTCTTGGAGGGGTGTACTATGATAGAAGCTGTGCTGATATGACTGTTTTGAGATACTGACCCTGTTGAAAATGAAAACAAGTCTTGCAACTCTTCAAAATCATCAGTCATTGAGTGGAGTGGGATAGAGTGGAGGGGAGTACAGCAGGATAGCATAGAGTGGAGTAAAGTTTTGCAGAGTGAAGTAAAGTGTTGTAGAGTGGAGTACATTGGAGTTGTTTTGTGTAGAGAGGAGTAAAGTGTTATATAGTGAAGTGGAGTAGCATGGAGTGGCGTTAAGTGGAGTAAAGTGGCATAGACTCAAGTGGCATAGAGTGGGATAATGTCTTAGAGTGGAGTCTCATAGAGTGGTGTGGCTTACAGTGAAGTGGTGTTGAGTAGAGTGGACTGGCATAAAGTGGCATTGAGTGGAGTGGCATGGAGTAGAGTGGAGTGCTGTAGAGCGGAGTGGTGCAGAGTTGAGAGGAGTGACATGGCGTAGGGTGGAGAGATGAGTAGAGTGGAGTAAAGTGGCATCGAATAGATAGGCGTAGAGTGGAATGTTGTGTCTTGGAGTGGCATAGATACAGTGGCATAGAGTGAAGTGGCATAGAAGGAGTCACATTGTGTGGAGTGAAGTTGAGTAGAATGATGTTGTATGGCACCAAATGAAATGGAGAGGCGTAGAGTTGTGTGGGGTAGATACAAGTGGCATAGACTGCACTAGCATAGGGCGAGGAATGGAGTGGCATAAAATGAAGTTCCATAGAGTGGCCTATGGTGGAGTAGAGCAGTGTAGAGTAGAGTGAACTGGTATCGGGTGCAGTGGCATAGAGTAGAGTGGTGTAGAGAAGAGTGGCGTAGAGTAGAGTGGCATAGAGTAGAGTGGCATAGAGTAGAGTGGCATAGAGTGCAGTGGCGTAGAGTGCAGTGCCTTAGAGTGCAGTGGTGTAGAAGGTAGAGGAGTAGATTGCAACAGTGTAGAATAGATTGGTGCAGAGTAGAGTAGAGTAGAGTAGAGAGAATGACTAGAGTGTGTTGGAATAGAGTGGTGCAGAGTAGAGTAACGTGGAAAAGAGATGAGTAGAGTGGAGCAGAGTAGAGTAGAGATGTGCAGTGTAGAGTGCACTGGCATAGAGTGCAGTGGTATAGAGAGTGCAGTGGTGTAGACTGGAGTGGCATAGAGTTCATTGGGTTAGAGAGCAGGGGGAGAGTAGAGTGCTGCAGAGGAGAGTAGAGTGGCATCAAGTGCAGTGGTATACATTGCAGTGGCGAAGAATGGAGTGGTGGAGAATAGAGTATAATGGCGTAGAGTGCAGTGGCATAGAGTAGAGTGGTGGAGAGTAGAGTAGAGTAGGTAGAGTTTAGTGGTACAGAGTTGAATGCCGTAGAGTGCAGTGGCATAGAGTAGAGTGAAGTGGCATAGAGTGCAGTGCTGCAGAGTTCAGTGGCTGAGTGGGCAGTGGTGCAGAGTAGAGTGGCATAGAGTGCACTAGAAAAAGAGTAGAGTGGTGTAGAGTGTTATAGAGTAGAATAGAGAGGCATAGAGTACAGTGGTGAAGAGTGGTGCAGAGTAAAGTAGAGTGGCATAGAGTGGAGTGATCAAGAGGTTTACCTCAAAACGCGTTGGGTAGGAGCTGAACATTAAAGCTCTTTAAAACTGCAATGCTGGCCTGGACATTCCTTTCTTCACCGTGTGGAATTGCTTTTGGATTTCTGGGGAGTGGCTACCCCGTCCAGGCCCTCCGCTGCAAGGGGCAGGGGTCCAGAGCGCAAAACTAACTTTGGATATATATATATATATATATATATACACACCTAAAATATTGTAACATATAACATTAATATAATGTAAAAGAAATTATTTTAAATATTTATATATATATATTTATAAATATATACTTATATAAAAACACACACAAATATGTATAAAGACATGTTTATGTATGCATATGTATAATGTAAGACTATTAGTATATTTTAATTTATTCTAAAACATTTACTATTGTTTTCTAATTTACTACTACAAAACACATGCATATATATACATTATATATATTTAAATGAAACATAAAAAATATAACACAAGTGGAAAACATTTAACTTAATTACCAAATTACTTAAATATAGTAAACTATAAAATGAAGAAAAGTTTATTAAAAATACTTAACAATTTTATAAAAATATCTATATATCAATATATCAATATATATATATATATATATATATATATATATATATATATATATAAAAACAAATAATATACAATTATACAAACAAACAAATAATACTAATTTATATATTTCAACAATTTAAAAAATATGCATTTTCAATTAGAAAATAAAAGATACACTATTCCCTCTCCGTCTGTGCAACAGTAGGGAAAACATTGGACTTCAGAGGGGTAAAATGCGCTATTCCCAGTCCATCTGTGCAACAGTAGAGAAAACATTGGACTTCGGAGTGGTTACATTTACAATTCCCACTCCAGTCTGTGCAACAGTAGGAAAAACGTTGGACTTCGGAGGAGTAAAACTTAGTATTCCCAGTCCAGTCTATGCAACAGTAAGGAAAGCGTTCAACTTTGAGAGGTTACATTTAATATTCCCATCCCAGTCCATGCAACAGTAGGGAAAGCGTTGGACCTCAGATGGGTTCAATTGACTATTCTCACTCCAGTCTGTGCAACAGTAGGGAAAGGGTTGGACTCCAGAGTGGTAAAGTTTACTATTCCCACTCCAATCTGTGCAGCAGTAGGGAAAATACTTTACTTCAAGCACATAGCATAGTTTAATAACTCTACTAGCTGACCAGAATTATAACACCCTTAATATAAAAATGATATATATGAAATTAAAAAACTATTAACCAATTGAAATGAATAGTCAAAAAATGTAATAATTAATTTTGAATAAAAAAAGTTATTAAAGTATTATTTAATTCAATTCCCATACTATACTCCCACAAACCTAGCATCCCACACTTAAAATATACCTAAAATAAATAAATATAACCAAATTAACATATGTAATAATAAATTAAATAATTATTACTAAAGGAATAATTAATTATTAATTGATTATTACTTTAATACATTCCCACCCTATGTCCCTACAAGCACAGCAGACTGCATCTAATATATAACGAAAAAAATATAATTATTAAACAATTTACATAATTAATAAGCAAATAAATAGTTACTAATACATTAATAATATAATATCGATCAAGTATTACTAAATTAACTTACCTCCCTATGTCCCTACAGACCCAACATCCCATTCCAAAAATATTTTTTAAAATATATAATAATTACTCAGTTTGCATAATTATTAATCACTAAAATAATTAATACAAAATGTAAAGTTCTTCATTAAATAATAATACTTAATTAACTTCACACCATGTACCCCTATAAACCTCACAGCCTGCTATGACACAATAAATACTATTAACAATTAAATGAAAAAATATAAATCACTTAAAATTATAAACTATAGTTAAAAATATTGTCAACAATTATAAAAACAATATTTAACATGTAAAATGAATATATGAACTAAAACACATAAAGATAATTAAAAACTATATTTTTACAACTATATTATTGAAAACAAAATTAATAACACAGATATTCTTGAAAACTATATTACTCACCTAAAAAGTCAATATTCTTGTCAACAATATTTCTGCATCACAATATGTTTGTATTAGGATTTTTAAAACTCAATATTTCAGTATCTTGATATTTCTAAATTGATATTTTGTCGAAACACCACACTTATAGATATATTGTTGCTGGACAAGCCTGTGTCAGCCCCATAGCCACCTTGCATCAAACTAACATTCAATAGGTTAGCTTTTCCTACACTGTTTCTGATCCTGCAATCAGGACTACTCAAGACTGAAGGCAAAGTGTAGGTAAGTGACACGTTTCTTATTTTCCAATCAGCAAGAGGGAATTGTTGAAAGTTCTGAAATCTTCAGACCAGGAGTTGATAGGCGAGGGTAAACGTCGGTGAACCACAAAGGAATCAGAACCATATAAATTATAGGTTAGAAACCCTGCCTAATGTGTACAGGTTCTTGCTGGTGGGCACCGGCCCTCAATTTTATAATTGGGACTATGGGATAGGAAAACAGTGGCAAAAAAAGAAAGCAAGAGTGAGATAAAGAGAAACAAAGTGTAGGGTGATGAAAGAAAGAAGCAAGAGGTGGAATCAACATAAGTCAGCCTTGGTATTCTGCAATTCTGGCATTCTGTAGCGCCGCCAGCAGACTCTTAAAACTTAGGGCCACTGCAATTTGTTTGCATGCACACTGAGCAATTGAATAAACTTTTATTACAGAAACACAGACCATGTCCAGTTTTTGATTTCTTGCATTTCAGCCATGTTTCCCTCTCTAGTGGGGGCAAGACCTTACTTGACAAAAACTCCCTGCAAACATACATGCACTTCGCGTGCCCTTGTAAATTCTGCCAAGTATCAAGGAGTATGGTTTAGCACCAGTCCTGAAAATTATAGGCTAGAGACAATGCAGACAATCTTAAGCATACCTAGTCAAGTTGCAGAATTATTTGGTTTGTTTGGGGTAGGGGATGCTTTTGAAGGAAACAGTCCAACTACGAATAATATAAGTTGAGTGGACGAGTTACTATAACATATGCACCTGATATTTTTAATGGGATGTAAAAGGAAATATTGTTATTAGTTGCAACATACAGTCTATGGATTTGTCGGTATTGTGGTATTGTCGAAACAGACTAAATTTAAATTGAATTTGAGCGTCGTTAGTCAAAAGTCAACTAAATATTATTTGCATACAACATATGTGAATTATAGTTTGCAACTTGCAAAGTGTGGTACCATTCAGCTAAGAGAAAACTTGTTCCTGCTTTCGTGTTTGTCTCTGTTGAATCTGGTTTTTTTTACAGTTTATATAACGCATGCAATTTGTAGTACTATCCTTAGGAATAGTCAGTTACGGATTTTTCATGGCCGCATCCCTGTGTTGCTCAGTGAAACACGGATTGCAAGTGTTAAATATGCATTCACAACCAGACACCTGGAATGTAACATCTGTTTGCAGTCGTTACTTACATGCCGGCTTTCTCTGTTGGCAGTGGGATGTCTTCAAGCAACGTTTTTGTGGTTCTGTCACTCTGAAGACATATTTACAAGCTTCCAAGAAAAGCTCAAAATAAATGCCAAAAAACGCGGCCTTGCACTAAATTTAACTTCACTACTAGTTTGTCTGCTGTGAGTTCTGTCAACAGAACTACACAGGGATTCGACAAAAAACACTTTATGCGTTTGATGGGAAATTTCACGAAAATTCCGAGAACTCCTGTGTCTACAATGGAAACATGCTTCCAACTTACTTCTCAAGATTGCATTAATGCACAGCTATTGCATTATTTCCCATTAACTTAATATACGTTTTCCCCATTGGCTAATTTAATTACGTTTTTTTCTGGGGCGACAAACTTGGCACCTTGCAGTCCCTTCTCAGCTCTTTGCAGTACAAGGCATTGTTTGTGGTTCTTTAACTTAGAACCTCCTTGGTTCAATATATTGAGGGCCACTAAAACTATGCGTCAGTGGAAGACAAAATTATGTGGCAGGGTTGTGTTAAGGATGCAGCAGAAAGAATAAAATAATGAGTTTACCCAGCATCGTTTTTCATTAAATAACAACTATGTGGTATAGTACATTTCATACATGTTATGCTCGTCTCATTAAGGGATAGTTTAGGATTCAATACATGGAGAATTAAGAGATTTAACATATTTATGATTCTATTAAGCAGTGATTTCCCTGCTAAAACAACTGCACCTGTAGGACCATGTTTTATGTGAATAAGAAATTGATGTACACGCGGAAACCATTGTGACAAAGACGGAGTCATTCTTTCCACCCTATTTAAATTGCATTGAAATATCTAAGTTTTTTTTTCCCTGCTGCAGAAACAAAAACTGGTTCATCCAATAGGCTCATTTACAGTGTATGAGCAACATTGTTACCTCCTTGATTGCCTAGTTACAGCATGCAACTTCTGAAGATGAGGAGTCTGGCGCTACATAGCACCTTGTGTGAAATAATACTAATCATTTCTGATCCTCAGGTGAAGAATTTCTTTTTTTTTCCAAAATCTGCGAATTAGGCTTCTGGCAAATTATGTGGCTAATATGGTTAGATTTGTTGGCACCTTTCAACACTGTTCATCTCCTTTTGTTCTCTTACCTGAAGGTTTGTGGCATAACAAGCACCACAAATTTATCGCAATACCTAAGAGAGGAAGGGGGACCCCAGCCACAGGTTTTCTTTCTTTCAGACACTTTCAGTAGATGCTAATCACATGAGGGGTGTGGGTTGCGGGTGGTGCTATGTCTAAGCACCCAAATCATATGTAGGCTCTGATTGCTCTTAACACTCTTTAGAGCACACCATTTTGTTTTGGAGGAGTGTTAATGTAAGCCCACTAGCAAGCAGTCAGATGCTCACATCTGCAATTGAAAAGCTATCTTGGCCATTTCCCCCAGTGGACCGTTTAAGCATTCATTTTCTCTCAGAAAATCATGACCTGAATGTAACCAAGTGGTTTGACGTGATATCATTATTCAGCCAACAACTTGTAGCACTCTGAAGTTTGTAGTTTTCCTTTCATCACTATCATTATGGGCTCCAAAAATTTAACATGCACGGGGATAGTCGCTAAAAAGACAGGATTGGCTAGAGATGCCACACATAACATAAAATCATATACATAAAGGTATGCAAATTAAATAAGGACCCGGGTTGTTTGAAGTTTTAGACGAAGACCAACTCTTATATATGTAGTAATCTACAACACCACCAGCTATATAAATCTGCTCACCTCAAATGTCTGTTTTTGGTTTCCTACCAGAGTTGGATAAGAACAGTGCCATCCGCATTGAACTAAATAAGATACAAAACATTTTGCCATCTTTGAAGCAATCCCCTAGATTCATAAAAGTCCCGTTTTGCGAGTCCTTAATAGCGATTATTAAGGAATCGCTATTAAGGACTTGCAAAACGGGATTCATGTAGGAATCGCTAAATAAATTGCGATTCCTACACATTCCTTATTTGCGATTAGCAAATTGCTAATCGCAAATAAGGAATAACTCCCCATACATTCCTATGGGCCTAAAGGCCCATAGGAATGAATGGGGAGTTATTCCTTATTTGCGAATAGCAATTTGCTAATCGCAAATAAGGATGCGATTTCAAGGGTGCTAGGGGTGTCCAAAGGACACCCTGTAGCACCCCTGAAATGTAATCTACATTGGTGTTGCGCACACACATGTCCAAAGGACATGTGTGTGTGCAACATGCAACTTAGAAAAAAGCATTTAAAAGCATTTTTCTAAGTTTTCGCTATTTACCACGAGGTTTGACTTCGCGGTAAATAGCGGCCCGAAATTGCGATTTCGCAATTTAAAAATGGTTAATGAATTGCATTTAAGGAATCTCAAATAGAGATTCCTTAAATGTAATTCCTTGCAATTTAGCGAATTCGCAATTACCGATTTTTGCATTTGGAATGATGAATCCCAAATGCAAAAATTGCGCTCGACGATTTTTCAATGATGAATCTACCTGAAAGTCTTTAAGCATAGGATTAGCTAGTGCTTTCCACAGTGAGTGGAAAATGGCAGACGTATTTTACCATTCCAGGCACAGTATAACAGCTTTAGATTGGTAAAACATCACCCAATTCAACCTGGCATGAATAAAGACAGCTCCTGACGTGTTTTCTCTAGAGTCGTCATAGACGCATAGGCTTATTCAGACACATAGGAGCACCCACTATAAGTCCAAACAATGCCCTTTCAGATTTAAAATGTCACACAAATTATACAAAATCGAAACAGGGAAAATAGGGTAGTTTCTACATTTTAGGCGGAGACAAACTCCTTTATATGGAGCACTCCACAAAACCACCAACACTCTAATTCTGGTCACCTCAAACGCAGGCTTTTCTAGTAGAGTTTTAAAGTATGGATTAGTACAATTACATCCACACCAAGCTAGAAAAGCGACATAGTCCTTTTGACATTTTTGCTGCAAAGTCATTCAGCATAGGATGCGCTAGTGATATGTAGATGAGGATCCCACCCACACTTTAATTGAAGAAGAAGGGGTGGATACGCATGAAGTTTTGGTTCCTCTTCAGTAAGGATAAAAATATTATTACATGGACAGTTAAATCCTGGACACTGATTAAGCAATAATCAAAGTCCCTGCGCAGTTGTAGAGAAGTCACGCTCTGTCATGCTCCCTTTTTCTGCACTGCTGTGTTGCAGAAGGGGTCTGTGCAGTTCTATTTGGTATCATTGATGCATACAATAACTCAAAATATCTCTGAGTCAGTGTGTGTTGCTGCCAAGTGCCAACATACTTTCGTGTTTGTCTCTGTTGAATCTGGTTTTTTTACAGTTTATATAACGCATGCAATTTGTAGTACTATCCTTAGGAATAGTCAGTTACGGATTTTTCATGGCCGCATCCCTGTGTTGCTCAGTGAAACACGGATTGCAAGTGTTAAATATGCATTCACAACCAGACACAACCAGACACCTGGAATGTGAAACAGGGCGATTTTTGCCTTTTTTGTGTTTCGGACTCTGCTGTCAGCAGTAAACAGACTATCACTGAGATGTTTAGTTATTGTTTGCACAAAAAATGAAAAAAAGAAGTGCACCCACCTCTTATACTCTGGTGTATCGCACAAAAAAGGATCTTGGTGGATCCTCTGGAGTTTATTTTGCCAGACAATTCACTATAGTCTCTGTGTGGGGTCAGCACCTGATGTTGAGGTTCTGATTTGGTCTATACATCAGTGGCACACGTCACATGCTTAATGACATCTGAAGTCTCAAGAAATCAGGCATGCATTTGATGCTGAGATTTACAGAGAACGTGTGCGCGTCTCCAGTGAATTGTAGGTTTATGTTGATATAGCCAAGGGATTGCAAGATATGCTCAAAACTGAGGAATGCCAGACTATTCCATTGACTGTTGAACCGCTTCATGAACATGGTTTAGGTGTGTAAGCGGAACGGCCCTTAGGCTAGTTTCACCTGTCAAGCTTATGGAGTGGCTAAGATTGGAGTCTTTTAAATCAAGGTTTGTTGGACTTGGCCCTTTTGGCAGGTTCGCCCGTGAACTTTTTGCCTTTTAATATGACATAATGGTAGTGATTTCTGGTCTCTGCACACTTTGGCACTGTGGCCCAGTGTAAAGTCTTGCGCTCTCTGAGTGCGTGTGGTGAGATTGTCCTGCCTTCTCATAGGAATGCATGGGGGATATGAGTGTCCATGGTAATTCCTGATGTGAGAGGAGTGCAGGGGCGAGTTTGGTATGTGCAAACTTGTGAGAATAAATGCTGCGCAAAGGTATGCGCATATTTATTGTGTCTAGTGGAGAAGTGCCACTTTTAGAAGTTGGCATTTCTGTGTGCAGTGTCTGCTTGCCTGATGTGAATTGTATGTCTGGCTTGTGACTGACAGGGGCTGGCTGGTGTGCTTGGCTCCAGGAGCCAGGATTGGTCTGCCCGGTGGTGAATAGGGAGATATGCATGTAGATGGGAGGGAGGAGTTGCACCTGGGACCTGAATAGGGCTGAGCCTTCCCTCCACAATGCTGGCACCACCCCCTGGGGTGCGTCTGATGTTCCTGGCCTGTCCTGTGAAAAGGGAGAGAGGCTGGGCAAAACAAAGTGCTCCAGAACCAGTTGCATCTGGTTCTCCCCTTGCCTGCACCTTTGAGAACAAAGGATTTTGCTGTATAAGAAGGGTCTGTGACCCCATGTAAAATGTTCTTGTTTTGCTACTTGAATCTACCTGGAGTATGCTGCTGCTGGTGCCCAGGGGAAGGCTTGCCTCACTGGGCCCTCCCCTGCCCCTGGATGCCTGGAGTGAGTTCTTGCTTGGATCCTAACCGGAGGGGGCTTGCTGCAGGTGGGGCCCAGGAGGGACCGCCATGGGGGCTGTCTCCTGGCTGGAGTGCCCTGTGTGCTGGCCCCTGGGCCCTACATTGCCCCTCCTGATGCCCAGGACTCCTGGGACCTCCTGCTCCCTTTTCTTTGCCCCAGGAATTGATGCTGCCTTTGTGCGCCTTGGGAGCCCTGAGATTTGGCTCCAAAAGGAGCTGCCCTTTGCCCTGAGGGAATCCCCAGTGTAAGGATTCCCCCGAGGTTGCCGGGACCTTGCGGGTGCCCACTCCGCTTATTTGGGTGTTCTTTGTTGCGCAGGTGCCCACCCTGCATCTTGCCATGTTTCTTGACACTTATTTAATTATTTATCTGAGCGGGTGCCCACCCATCCCGCTGGGTATCGCTAATTAAGAGTGAGCCTACCCCTCATATCCCCACCGGGGCCCGAGCCACTAGAGAATTCTCTTCCGGGCCGCTGCCCAGCGCGACCCGCAAGGCAGGCAAGGTGGTGTCCTGGGAGGCGGGGCTTCCAAGACGGAAGGGAAGCCCCGCAAGTGAAGATTTGCAGTGCAGAGAGGACGGGAGCCCACCGCCTTTGCGAGTTCTAGTAAAGTTAAGTCCCGGGTCCCAGATGGGTGCCCTGGTGAAGGCCGCCAATGTCAGCGAGTCTCTCAGGAGTGCGAGAGAGCCGTGCCCGCGGTCCGGAAGAAGGAGGCGGCAGCCTGGAGCCTTGCGGACTCCACATCTGAGTCCCGGTCCCGAGATGGGGCACCGGGTGAAGACTGGCACTGTGAAGGCGGGGCTCTCGTGAGGAGAGAGAGCCCTGCAAGCGCCACCGCAGGTGAAGAGGAGACCGGAGCCGACAGACGAGGAGTCCCCCCGCACAGGAGCCCCGGTGAGTGAGGGCTGGGCAGGGGGGGCACGGCTGCATCCTTTCCCGAGTGGCCCCCGCCTGATAGGGGGCTCGCTCCACTGAAGAGGGCACAGAGTCAAAGCGGCCTGTGTTCCAAGTGGGCCGCTCCAACAGGGGGCATTTTTATTTTAAGAACCAGATGGCTCCAAACGTGGCCCAGTATGTCCCGAGCTGAACCGCACCACCGATGGCCATCTTGTGTTTCAAGGGCCCGTGGGGGTCCTGAGGTCCTGGGGGCCTGTGTTCCCCCAGAGCCAGTGCGCTCCAACTTTTGGGGGCCTGGTTGTCCTTAGAGCCCAGATGGCTCCCACGCCCAACCGTAGTAGTTCGCCAGATGGCTCCACAATGTTTGGGGGCCCATTCTTCTCCCCGTTTTCTGGCGCATAGTAAATTCAGGAGCCAGTGTGCTCCCTGGGACATAGTTGTTTCCAGAGCCTAGAGGGCTCCAACGCTGTGCATCATGATTTCTAGAGCCAGCTCCAACCTTTTGGCGCAGTTTATTCCAAGGGCCAGTGAGAGCCCATGCTGCATTGGTAACTTTTACAGCTGCCCAGCAAGTAGTGTGTAGCTGCACCGTTTAGACGCAATTCTCAAGAGAGTTCCTGAGAGGGACAAAAGTGGCACAGAGGTGCCAGGCCTTCCACAGCTGCGCAGCACTTTGTGCCAGCTGCATCGTTTAGGCCCCATGCTGTTGTTCTCAGCTGCCCATCAAGTAGTGGGCAGCTGCAAAGTTTAGGTTTTGCGCAGTGGCGCAACCTTGACTTTCGCTGCCTAGGCAGCAGCCCTGACTTTGGGACATAGGGCGTTTGAGCCCCCTTTTTAGATGGCCAGTTGGCCAGGGGGATTACTACATTTATAGGGCGCCAGGCCCTAATGTGATTTATGTGCTAATGCTTTTGGGTGCTAGGAAATGTAATGTGTATAGTATGTTTCACGCACACTGTTTGATACCACTAAATATGGTTTATGATTATGAGGTTGTTTTGCTTACTCTAGGTTTGTGTTAGGTTGATTTTGCTTCTCTGTGTGATTTACGCCCCTAATGTGAGTTATACTTAGGTGGTTAGGGTGTAATGTATTTCGACTTGTGGGATACTGTGCGTAATGAAGTTTATGTCACAAACTGATGCAAAGTACAGTGATTACCAGTGTGTACTGGTTGTATGTTCTATGACCTATTTTACTTGTACGTTTTCTGATCTAGTTGACTTTTACAAAGTTCACTCTATGATGGTCTGACAGGGGTCCATGTGGCCCTGTCAGGTGTACATAATCCCTGACTGGCATGAGTGCACTTGTGATGGGAGATAGTTACTCGCCAACTGGTGTGAGACTCTTGATAGAGTGGTTCCCTCTGCTACTGTGTGCAGATGTTTTCTGGAACCTTCAATGTTTGTTGCAGTTTACTATTCGAGGTTTTGGAATTAGCAGTTCACTCCCTAACAATGCGCCTAGGCTTCTGACAATGCAGGAATTGATGCAACATTCACATGTTTATTCTTCTTTTGTTGTGGTCCTTGCCTGCTCACCATTTCCATAGACATGGAGCATCTAGTACCCCTGGTGGGTTGGTCCACCTTTTTTTCTTGTTGTACCACTATCACGTTGGTATCTAACCTATGTCGCTTGATCCTTTTGGTCTATGTATTGATCCAGATTGGTAGCATGGGGCCAGATACTCGCAAATCGGTCACAAACTGGTTTGCGAAAGTGAAAAGGACTGTACACCACATTAATAAAAGCCATACGCAAACAAATAATAGCAATGCAATTCACACATTTTAGAGAATGGAAATAGCGAGTTGGTAATAGGGAATTGTTAATACTGACTCGCAAGCATAATGTGTGAGTGTGTCGCGAATATAGTTTGCACATGCAATTTACCACCAATTCAAATCATGTGGTAAATGGATACAAACTATAAAAGCAATCCCTGAATGCACCACGGGTGTCCACAATGCCTGCCCTGTACATGATAGAAAGTAGGATAACCATACTGGCTGCTCAGCAGAGGAGAGGGCCCTCCAAGAGAGAATTTTCAGGGTCAGACTGACTATTTTTGACCTAACAGAGGAAGAGATATGTGACAAATACATAGGCTAAGTAGCACTGTCATTTTGGATTAAATTGCCCTCTTAAACCCACACCTAGAAAGCAATACTCTGCGCAGGAGTTAGTTTGATGATGGATATTTATTAGGTACTGACAAATAATATAAATGCTGATATGTAAGTGCCTAATCCACACAAAATGTATGTTGACTCAAATTTATGTGTGTGTTTCAAGTGATAGTGCATATGTTCTACGTCCCTTTATCCTCACAACCTACTTCTCTGCCACCACCCAAAGTGAAAGCTGATATAACACTGCACATCACGCACCAGGCAGTGGTGGCTCCTGCAAAATTTAGTGTGGTGGAGGGGGTCGGGACGAGGAAAATAATCATAATACACATTTTTAAAGTACCTGTTCCAATGCACCCAGTCGCCTCGCTGCTCCTCTTCTTCCGGATGGTGTCCCGGCAGTTCCTGGGACACCAGGATAGGCTCCTTACCCAAGCCTGGTTTTGCTCTCAATAGCATGAGAGCAGCACCAGAATTGGTCTGAGCATCTTGCTTTGCCACTCAGGCAGTGCTTGGGATTATGTGCTGTTTCTCTAACCCAGCTGTGAAACACATCTGGGTTGGAGAAACCTAAGTGTGCATGCCAGTTTGGTCGGCATAATACTGCCGGCCAAACCGTCCGTAATGCACACCTACGTTGTGCACTACTCCTCCCAAATTTACTATCATATTATTTTTCCAGTTTCCCTGAGCTGGCTCTCAGCAGGGGGGGGGGGGATGTGACGCTCCTCCATCTAGCTAACCTGAAGTCACCGCATACTTCCCCCCCACCCAACACCGAGCCTGCCAAGCACCCTCTCCCGCTACCCCTAAGACACCTTCGCCCACGCAAACAACCTTGCCCACTCTCTGAGGAGGAATCCCAAGCTCTCAGCCTCACTTACAACGCACCCACCGCCTCCCCTAACCATCTTCACCTCACTGGAAATGAAATCCTAGCCATCCTCCAAGACCACAACTCTACCCCAGCCATCCCCCGTCCATCAACCACCCGGCCCGAACACCCCATCAGCACGGTCACCATTAACCCAAACAGGCCAGCTACCCTCCACAACAGAAATGTGGTAAAAAGCAATGTAGCTCTATCTGTCCAGACTCCTGACTCTCCCTCCGACACCCCCTTATCTGGTCTTTTAATAAACTGCCGGTCAGCAGTTAAACACGCCGCTGACATTGCCGACCTCGTTCTGGACAAAAACCTAGACCTAGCCATTTTAACTGAATCCTGGCTAAAGGAATACTCTTCGCCTTGCCTGGATATACTAGTCCCGCCAAACTACAACATCGCCAGACTGGATAGACACGCTAATAAGAAAGGAGGAGGCATAGCCTGCATCTATCGATCCTCCTTGCTTATCACTGAACTCACAAAGGACATCTCAGACTCCTGCGAATACCTCGCACTCTCCGTCTGCAACAATTCAGTACACCTCTGTAACTTGCACATCTTTTACCACCCACCAGGTCCAAACGATGCTTTCACTGATCACCTTCTGGAAATCATGACTACAAAGATTTCCTCCAATGCCACAGAAATCTTCCTGGGTGACTTCAACTTGCATTGGAATGACGCTAAAGATCCCTGCGTCAATGCCATAAAAGACCTGTTAAATGACCAAGCCATGACCCAAGCCTGCTCTATGCCAACCCACTCAAAAGGAGCCATCCTTGACTGGATTATTTCTAAGGAGTCCGCTGTCAAGCATATCTCAATAGACCCCTGTGACTGGTCTGACCATCACTCCATATCCTTCATTTTGCCCGTGACTTGCAAGACAAAGACGTCTCAACCGGTGATTCCCAAGCGATGGACCAGAGACACTAAGAACCTTGACTTTGGGAAATTCGAGGCTCGATGCAGATCTGACCTACCCCCACCCCTGCACATAACCAAGGTGAGCGATCTCAACGAGCACTACTCATCATCCATCTCGAACATTCTAGACGACCTTGCCCCTCTAAAACTTAAAAGAACTCAAATCAAGGACAGAAACCCTTGGTTCACTGGCTCCCTCAACATGGAGAGGAGAGCCCTCCGTCAGTTTGAAAGAAGTTGGAGACAACACCCCTCCGCAGTGCATCTAAAACTGCTGCGCCAGGCGAGAAATGCCTACAACAAGCACATCATCAACTGCAAAAAAGAGTACTTCAGATCGGAATTAGGGAACACCAAGAACAGACCCCAAAAGCTTTTTGAACTGGTTAAATTCCAATCTAACAAACTGGCTAAAACAACAAAAGAATCCCCCAAATCACTAATATCTGCAGACAAATTCTCCTCCTTCTTCGCTGATAAAATCACGGCATTAGGAATTGAACTTAGTACTACCAACTGCGCCCAACCCCCTCCTGCTCTGCCACACCCTTCCACTCCTACCTCTATGGCCTCCCCTAAAAAAAAAAAAAAGCTGGACGGACTTCAAATACTATAATGAAGACTCCATCTCAAAAATTCTCTCTAGCTTAAAACCAAACAATCACTTTGTTGTGATAAATAAAAGATGTAATCCAATTATATTCTTCAAGTGGGTTTATTCTTCCAAGAAAGACCTGAACTCTTCATGCCAGACACAGCTGGACCAACTGCTCACTGAAGCCACAGGCCTGACATCATAGAACCATCTAAAGCATCATAGAGATGCAACATTCTAATCAGAGAGACATGTAAATCAAGACAAATAGGTAAATCATCTAGCATATAAATATAACACATCTCCCCCCTTTATCAACACAACAAAAGAAAAAAAATGAAGACTATAAAAATGAAACTAAAAACAAAAGAAAAATAAACTAAGAAACATAATCGTTTAAATAAGCAGGTAACCTTCTCTCACTGGCATCCCTCAAAATACGTGAAGCACCAGACCCATCTCCCTCCCTTTCAGGCATGGGAACACTATCATTTGCAGATGCGTCACCATAGAACAAGGGATCACCAGCTTGATGATGCTTAAATTCCCCATCACTCATCAGCATCCAGGGCGAACATTGTTCATTATCATGTCCACCCTCCAACTCCACAATCTGTTTTTTTCCACCCCTCTGATACAAAGCCACCCTCCTTAAATTCCACACTTGCCCATTTGTCAATCTTACCCAATTTCCTCCAACAGCCTTTATTTTAAACGGTCCTCTAAACTTGTTTACCATATTTGAAAAACCTCCAGGTTTTACTTTCACCCAATCTCCAATCTTGTAAAATAAATTTTCCTTCACAGACTGTTTTTCACACCATGACTCACCCCTTACAGTTTGCCCACGCATCCAAGAAGGAAGCAATTTTGTGCCTGCCTTTCTCCCACGCATCATGACAAAAGGACTTTTCCCTGAATCATTGTTGATGGTTGTGCGATACGCCCAAAGCATGTCACTCACAGACTCAATAACAGACAAACCAGATCCATGAGCCAACTGCATCGTACCCTTAACCAAGCGGTTGATGCGTTCCACAAGTCCATTTCCTTGCGGGTTGTACAACGCGCAACACGTATGTTTGATACCCACTGAATCTAAAAATTCCTTCATTTCCAACGATGTGAGTTGTGTGCCATTATCAGTTAGCAAGATATCTGGAAAACCTTCCCTCTTAAAAATCTCACTCAAAACAGCAATGGTGGCTCCTGTTGTGATGCTGTTCATGAAAGCAACCTCTACCCATTTTGATTTTGCATCCACCAATACAACTGCATACCTCTCATTATCCTTCAAGAAGGAAAATGGACCAATAAAATCCAAGCAAACCTTTTCCCAAACTCTATCAGCCATCGAAACATGTTGTTGCTCACCTGAAGACCCAATTCCTACCCTTAACCTTTTTTCTGATTCCTTACAAGTCACACACCTTTCCACCCAATCCTTCACCTGCTGATCCATGGACGGCCACCAATAAAACTCCCTCAACCTCTTAATAGTCATCGTTTGCCCCATATGACCCTCATGTGCAAGTCCCACTAGTTTATCCCGCAAACCTTGTGGCGGCACGAATTTATCCTCATGCATGACTACACCATCCTTTGTCACAGACAACTGATCCACAATCTTTAAAAATGGACGCACACCGAGTGGAAGTGAGCTCTCCCTCCTAATGTCACCCTCGTCGCCAAATTTGTTGTGATAAATAAAAGATGTAATCCAATTATATTCTTCAAGTGGGTTTATTCTTCCAAGAAAGACCTGAACTCTTCATGCCAGACACAGCTGGACCAACTGCTCACTGAAGCCACAGGCCTGACATCATAGAACCATCTAAAGCATCATAGAGATGCAACATTCTAATCAGAGAGACATGTAAATCAAGACAAATAGGTAAATCATCTAGCATATAAATATAACACACTTCAATGATCCGCTTCCTTCCAACTGCCTCACCACCGCCTCCCAATCCATCGTCCCCTGTTGGACTGCAATTATCAACGCCTCTCTCCAGCAGGGCTTGATCCTGGACCCTTTGAAAGCTGGCCAAGTTCTCCCCATCTTAAAAAAACCTTCACTTGACCCTGCCTCTCCTGACAATTTTAGACCTATCTCCAATATCCCGCTACTAGCCAAAGTATTAGAGAAGTGTGTTCAACAGCAACTAAGCCAGCATATTAACAACTTCCACCTACTAGATGACTTCCAATCTGGATTTAGACCAGGGCACAGCACCGAAACTGCTATGCTGCACATGGTGGACGATGCCCTCCAAGCCCTAGACCAAGGCAAAACCTGCCTTCTAATCCTTCTTGATCTATCCTCTGCCTTCGATACGGTCAACCATGAAAAACTACTTGAACGCCTCAAACTCAGGATGGGCCTGGATGGCGTGGTACTAGAATGGTTCAGATCCTTCCTCCACAATCGTTCCCAGAGATTCCTCATCAACGGCAATCTATCAGCTCCCACCCCGGTCACAGTCGGAGTCCCTCAAGGCTCAACCCCCTCCCCTACCCTTTTCAACCTTTACCTTGAGCCACTCACCGAAGTTCTCCGCTCCGCCAACATCTCCTACCATATGTATGCGGACGACACCCAATTATACATCAACATCTCCTCGCTCAATGTGATCATCTCCCTGAACGAGACCCTGAAATTAACTGTCCACTGGCTAGCCAATAACCAACTCAAACTAAATGCAAAGAAAACTGAATTTCTCCTAATCTCCCCATCTAAAACCAACCCGGAGATACAGATGTGGATTAAGGCCATCACAGCCCTGAATTGCCCACCGACCATTGTGGACTCTACCAAATCCCTGGGCATTATCCTCGACAGTAACCTCAATATGAGAGACCACATTAACTCGATGGCCAAAGCAGCCAGATTCCACCTGAGCTACCTCTGGAAGCTGAAACCTTTCATCGATGCACCAGACTTAAAAACTGCAGTTCAAGCACTTGTCATCTCCAGACTGGAATACGGCTGTTCTACCCTCACAGGATTACCTAAGTCCTCCTTAGCACCTCTAAAAGCCTGCCTCAACGCGGCTGCCAGACTACTCACAGGTACCAGGAAGTTTGACAACATCTCTCCACACATGAAAGCGCTGAACTGGCTCCCCCTGGAGGCCAGAATCCAGTTGAAATTGGCTTGCACTGTACACAAGGCGCTTTACACAAACTCCCCTGCTTATCTGGCACAGAAATTAGTGATATCCGGAGGAAGCAGAAACTCCAGGTCTGCCGGAAACCTACTGCTTCAACCTGCCTCCTTCTTCATAAAAAAAGAACTTATAACAGGGCGTTCACCGGAGCAGCACCACAAATCTGGAACTCTCTTCCACCCTCCATCAGAAAAATCCCTCTTCTAGCACGCTTCAAAACTGAGACGAAAACCTTCCTCATGGGTAAATTCTTCGCCTAAGGTCTGCCCAGAACCTCCTCATTGAGTGGGACTAATCTAAGACTACCGCCTCACATATCAAAAGCTAACCACGACAAATACATTTGGAACCTTGATTTTGTTTCTGTCTATGACAATGAGTGCAACCATTCGTGTGGATCTGTTTGTCCCTGCATCTTACTCTTTTTGCTCAACATTGTATACCGTGTAACGTTTGATCTGTTTGTCCCTGCACCTTAATCTTTTGTTTGCTCAACAATGTATACCGTGTAAAGCGCTCCGATACCCTCACGGGTCATGTTCGCGCTCTATAAAACACAAAAATAAATAAATAAATAAATAAATAAACAAATAAATAAATAGCAAGTGAGCTGATGCTGACACCAGGACTGTGATCAAGTGGACATTTGGACATCTGAAACCTCATTTTCACTGCCTCTATAACAGTGGGGGGTCTTGCAATACAGACCAGAAGCTGCTTGAAAGATGGCAGCAATGTGTGCCAATCTACACAATATTGCCTGCAGGAGAGGGCTACACATTGTGGTGCATGAATCTGAATCAGAGGCGAAGGATTATGGTCCACCTGTTCATCAGCCACCAGAGCAGAGCAGTGGAGGGTAGAAAGCACAGGGACCACATTGATACACATTACTTCACAAGGTAAGACGTTTTCAAATCCACAATACTGACAAATACTGATACCATACCTGATTGAATGCTCAATGTACAGCCACCTTTAATGGCCACCAAACCTTTGACAGAAAAGCTGTCATTCTCAATCATTCTAATACCATGAGGTCAACATGTAGGTCTTTTACAGCACCAACAACATATGGATAACAAATATTTCCACTCCCTGAGTGGCGCACGTAATTTATTTTCTGGGAGTGCATCCAGTTTATGAAGTACCACCATGTTGAAGTGCAGGAGTGCGACTGTTACTGCATCGCATCACACATGCCTAAGTAGCAGAGATGCTGCTGACGCTGGACACCTCACTGTCAGAAGCCTTCTGCACTGACACCAGTAGCAAAATGTGCTGTCTGGATTGCCTCCACTGCAGCTTTGATCTGTCCAAGGCTACTCAAGACATCCCCACTTGAATGGCTCATCTCCACCTGTACTATCACAGTACTCTTGGATAGTGTAGTGGTGGCCTGAGCAAGTCAGCAAATGGACATTGTCATTGCATCCATTCCCACAGCACTGCTCCCCTCCCTGATCCATTTAGTTTATTTATTTATTTTTATTTAATGCGATTTTATATAGCGCAAACATTACCCGAAGGTGTCAGAGCGCTTTACAAAATAACCAGTTGCGTTAGATAAGGACTTTGGATTACATGAGTTACATAAGAGATACAAACAGAAAAAAAATGCAAATGTACAGGTTATAAACTCTAAAATCACATAGAATGGTAGTAAGTACAAAGGTCTACTACATATATTGGTGGTTAGAGTTAAGTATATATATATATATATATACGAGTCCAATCTGTCCTGCCCTATGTTTCCATCTCTACTATTATGAAATCACTTAAACTGTATCCATTCCGGGCTAATTGCAATAGATCAATCTAATAAATGCCCTAGTGACTCATCCATGACTGACCATTAACATATTATGTTTTTTATCCTGTTAACTCCATCTCTCTCCTTTATCATCATTTTTAAACCTCCCACAATTTTGGTTGCACTTATAACACTTAGCACTTTACTGTTGGAATTGCTGTTGGAGTAAGACCAAGTTGTGCAACCCTTCTGGGTTGCCAAATGGGCAAGGGATAGGCTACTATCCCTGTCTACATGGTTCAGCACTGGCACTTTAATTTAAGCAAGGATTTTTATATTGTAACGTGACAGTATATTGTAACACTTGAGTGAGCTAACTTAAACCTTAATGAATGAACTAGATACACTAAGGTTATTTCAGCGAATGTGGAACACACTGCCTTTTTGCACAATGTATTTTTTAGCATAATATTTATTTATTTATGCACTATAAATTATTATCATGGACTTTTATATATTGTCTTTTTAGAATTTTAACATATTTATATGTTATATATCTGCTGCATGGGCGTTAAAAATTGCTTCGCTGTACAGACATATGTAGTAATACTTTTCTTAAACAGTGTCAGTTACATAGGAATATGCTGCTAGCTCACTGTTGCACAATTTTAACACGCATTTAGGCGGTTATAAATGTACATCGTTACTTAATTGCGATTTTAAATCTTTGTTTTCATGTGCCCTGCACTGGAATGCTGCCAAAATTTATAAGTGGCCCATAAACAGCGCCCAATCATATGCACGTGTAAAACACTTCACATTGACAGTCTACTTTCTATGTCTATGTTCAGATCACGTGGTGTCATGTAAAAAATGAGTGTGTGCCCTATTTAAATGAAGAATACTGCATGTCCGTCATGTGATCAAGGGCAGACCCTGCCCGAAACGCGTCAGGCCAAACTTAAGCTGCAAAATGGTTAAATAAACGCCTGCTGTGACACTCTGCAATTCGTGTGGTGGTCCGTATTTTCTGTGGGTTCAACCTGGAAACAGAATTCTATCCATATCCAATGCGGAAGTTGCTGGTTGCTTTCGCCTTTACGGACCCCGCCCTAGCTGTTGGAAGCCGCCTTCAACCCGACTTTCTCTGTTGCTCCGGAAGGAAATCCAAAGGCTGGCTGAACCCCTTGTGAGCTTTGAAGAAGGGAAAACCGGCACTCGAGGACGCCGACGCTCGAGTCGGAGGACCCGCGAAGGCTTGACCTCGTCCCCGGTGAGTAACCTGGTAAAAGCATTTACAAGACGGGGCTACGTTTTGCTACAGTTCAGCGAAAGTTTCCATTTTTGCCAAAACGCCAAGTTGCACTGAAACGTGCAGGCAATTGATTTGCTGCAGCTTAACTCGTAAATTATCAAATCGGCATTATGTTGAGTAATGCGGTACGTGAGAGGGAGCAGGAAGCCGATGCGCTATTTGAAAATGTGGTCAGAAACAAAAGTAAAGAGGCGAACAAGAACACACAAAAGAATATAACGGAAGATGCTAACAAAGACGCAAACCTGTTGTTAAAAAGTTTGGAGAAAAAAATGAGAGCAGAACTCACCAAATGGTGGGAGAGCAAATCCCTTACTAAGTATGTGGAAGTGAATCGGGTCCCTCGGGGACTGCGCATACTTTTAGCTCCCAGCTTCGAGCACCCCAATCCAGCAATGCTACTCGAGTGGGGGAAAGTAATCTACAACAATCAATGAACTTAATAAGGATTTTAATTAAGTATGCTGACATTGATCGCTTAGCTCTCGCCAAAGAAATCGAAGAAATAGAACATGATCTGAGCAAGATGGAAAACCAGGACTGGATTTCGAAAAAAATGAATGAAATTAAAGAACGCTTAAAAAAGTATGAAGAAAAAATAAAAAACAGAAAAGTACATACATTTGGCAGGGACCTGGAAGATTATGAAAGAGGCCAAATCTACACCTTTGCTAAGAAATACGAAAATATCCGCAAAATGAAGGGGAAAATGGCAACTAAACCCAATGTCTTGGAAGCTAGACAACCAGCTACAACTGGAGATTCACCAGAGTTAGACACAATATCGCTAACAAGTGAGTCCAGCATAAACTCAGTTGGTTCGAATTCTAGCAGCTTGGAAAATGTGAACATAATTCCAGGACTGGGCGATGAAGTTGATTTTTTAGTACAGGACCGGCTGAAAACCTTGAGACCGAGAAAGGAAAGAAAACAAGCCGACGAAGGCGGGACACCGTCAGAAAAACCGCCCGAAGAAAACGGAAAAGGCAAGCCAAAAAGGAGGCAAAACTACTGGCGGAAAAAGAAACAATGAAAGACAACACTGTAGTTAACCTCAGTTCAATAACGCTCACGAAAGCTGAAGAACAATTGCTTGCTTTAGGTCTCAATTTCTGCCCTAATACCAACTTCGACTATGCTTCTACTCGGGTAGATGTATTTCTCTTCATTAGAAAACTAAAACTCAGAAAGTTTCACACCCTAAAAAATTTAGGAGAAGATAAACAAGACAAGCAGGCAGCCTCTGATTCCTCCGGCCTACAAGTAGGAGAAATACCAGCACTTTGGGCTCTACATAGCTTGAATAATGAAGACGATTTGAGTTCTCAAGCACCAACTCAAACAAAACTAAGAGAGTTGAATTTATTGCAAAAAGGTGCCGGGGAAAGCCCTTTCAAACCAAAGTCTACCTTTATGCCATTGATGCCACGAGACGCAATCGACGTCTTTCATGACCGCATCGTGGAGGAAATAAAAGACTTAAATTGCTCTATTGATCGCAATAGAAGGCGTACGCAGAATCAACGACAAGTTTCTTTGAAAAAGCTGACTGATAAGCTAGCCAATGATGCCTCTGTCATAATTAAAAAATCTGATAAAGGGGGCAATGTGGTCCTGTGGCCAAAACAACAATACGATGCAGAAGCCAAGAGACAGTTGAACAACTGTGAGTGTTATGAGCAAATAACATGGAGCATATACAACAAAGCGAAGGAGAACATCAAAAAGGAACTATTAAAATGGAAATCCGAGGGTTTGATATCTAGTGAGGAATACAAATTTCTATTCAACACTCACCCCCGGCTACCCTTCCTTTATTTGCTACCAAAAATTCATAAAAACACTACCCCCGTTCCTGGACGCCCTATAATTTCGGCAATAGGAAGCATGACTGAAAATGTGGGCTCTTACATTGACTTCTATCTGCAGGACTTGGTAAAAGCTTTGCCCTCTTATTTGAAAGACACTGGGGATTTTCTAAGACACCTCAACAACATAACTTGGTCAAATGATTGGATCTTACTAACTCTGGATATAGAGTCTCTCTATACCAGCATAAGACACGAATGTGGCTTGCGTGGTGTTGAATACTTTTTAAACACACGTCCTGCTGAATATGCCATGCATAACAAGATGTTAATGTCTCTTATTTCATGGTGCTTGAATAATAACTACTTTTCTTTTGAAAAGAATATGTATAGACAAAAACAGGGGGTAGCCATGGGGGCTTGCTTTTCCCCGAGCTACGCGTGCCTGCACGTGGGTTTTTGGGAAAAGCAGGTCCTCATGAACGCACACAGGGACATGTTTGAAAATAATGTGATATCATGGCTTCGTTATATAGACGATGTTTTCGTTATTTGGAAAGGAAGCATGCAAAGCGCACAAGAGTTTGTCAACTTGTTAAACATCAATGAGTTTAATCTTCACTTCACTTCCAACATGAGTGACTCCAAATTAGAATTTTTGGATGTCCAGATACAAATAACTGACGAAACACTCATTACCCCAGCTTACAGAAAACCTTCTGCTGGCAATGCAATACTACATGCATCCAGCGCGCATCCACGTCACTTAATAGCTAGCATACCCTACGGGGAATTGCTACGGCTTAAGCGCATCTGCAGTACATCGGAGCAATTCGAGGTCTGCAGTCAATCATGCTTAGAGCGTATGCGCCAGAGAGGGTATAGTGAGGAAATTCTGAAGAAAGCCATGATTAAGACCAGCGAAAGACCCAGAACTACCCTATTACCTAGCACCAGTGTGAGGAACACAAGTACAGCGGATGACAATAATTCACCTAGACTCATCACCACTTACTGTAGACAGGAACGCAAAATACGTAACATCATAAACAAAAATTGGCCCATAGTTCTAACTGACCCCATTCTGAAAAACACGTTGCCAGAACATCCTAGCGTGACGTTCAGGAAATCTAAAAACATGGCTAATCTCTTATCAAGGGAGATTCCGACCGGGTCCACCAATATTCAAACTTGGATGCCCACGAGTAATGGCTTCCGCAAGTGTGCCACTTGCAGGGCATGTAACTTTGGAGCCAACACTGCCACATACAAAACCCCTTTTAAAACAAAAGAAATATCCATTAGGGGAAAATATGACTGCCGCACTGAGTACGCCATATACGTCCTCACATGTACATGCGGCTTACGTTATGTAGGCAGTACAAAAAACCCTGTTTACATGCGTATTCTACAGCACATTCGTGCAATCATAAACAGTGATCCAGCCTACCCGGTAGCCCGACATTTCAAAGTGAGTCACAATAAGAATGTGAACTGTTTGACATACTTTGTAATTGACCAGGCACCGGTGTTAAAGCGAGGTGGGGATAGGGACAAGACTTTGAGGCAGTTAGAGACCAGATACATCCTGAATCTTAATAGTAAGCATCCTAACGGCCTCAACGATAGGGAAGACATGCACACCTTCCTTTAATTCGAGTCCAATCTGTCCTGCCCTATGTTTCCATCTCTACTATTATGAAATCACTTAAACTGTATCCATTCTGGGCTAATTGCAATAGATCAATCTAATAAATGCCCTAGTGACTCATCCATGACTGACCATTAACATATTATGTTTTTTATCCTGTTAACTCCATCTCTCTCCTTTATCATCATTTTTAAACCTCCCACAATTTTGGTTGCACTTATAACACTTAGCACTTTACTGTTGGAATTGCTGTTGGAGTAAGACCAAGTTGTGCAACCCTTCTGGGTTGCCAAATGGGCAAGGGATAGGCTACTATCCCTGTCTACGTGGTTCAGCACTGGCACTTTAATTTAAGCAAGGATTTTTATATTGTAACGTGACAGTATATTGTAACACTTGAGTGAGCTAACTTAAACCTTAATGAATGAACTAGATACACTAAGGTTATTTCAGCGAATGTGGAACACACTGCCTTTTTGCACAATGTATTTTTTAGCATAATATTTATTTATTTATGCACTATAAATTATTATCATGGACTTTTATATATTGTCTTTTTAGAATTTTAACATATTTATATGTTATATATCTGCTGCATGGACGTCAAAAATTGCTTCGCTGTACAGACATATGTAGTAATACTTTTCTTAAAAAGTGTCAGTTACATAGGAATATGCTGCTAGCTCACTGTTGCACAATTTTAACACGCATTTAGGCGGTTATAAATGTACATCGTTACTTAATTGCGATTTTAAATCTTTGTTTTCATGTGCCCTGCACTGGAATGCTGCCAAAATTTATAAGTAGCCCATAAACAGCGCCCAATCATATGCACGTGTAAAACACTTCACATTGACAGTCTACTTTCTATGTCTATGTTCAGATCACGTGGTGTCATGTAAAAAATGAGTGTGTGCCCTATTTAAATGAAGAATACTGCATGTCCGTCATGTGATCAAGGGCAGACCCTGCCCGAAACGCGTCAGGCCAAACTTAAGCTGCAAAATGGTTAAATAAACGCCTGCTGTGACACTCTGCAATTCGTGTGGTGGTCCGTATTTTCTGTGGGTTTTCTGTGGGTTCAACCTGGAAACAGAATTCTATCCTGGCGGTCGCCAGTAGGTATATATAGTTAGGATTTTTTCTCTATGGGATTTTTGAAAATTCTATGTCTAATAACTTTGGCGTTTGTGGACGTAATTGGCTGAAATTTTCAGGAAAATGGAACATTTTGTTTCTGAGCAGCCCCTGACAATTTGGGGGGTTTCATCAAGGGGGCCGAGAAAAAAGGGGGGTCCCAAAACGCTTTTTTCCCATGTTAATTTCCATAGGGCGGTTGGCCTCACTTTTAGCTCGAACGGCTGAATGGATTTGCACGAAACTTGGCAAAATTGTAGGGACTGTTAGCCCGATGTGCCTTTGCTAGGTCTCAATATATGTGCTCCAGTGGATTTTGAGTAATTTAGGTTCAAAAAAAGATATATATCTGGGCGGAGCCTAACCACACATCTGATCTTATTGGCTGTCAGCACTTCATCCAAGAAGTGTTGGCAGCCATCTTGGGACCAATATACATGATAGCACCTCATTAAAAAGCATTGTAGTTAATAGAGGGTTTTAGGACTTTAGTTACATTATAAATCTTTTGTTGATGGTACCATACTCGTTTTAGGAATTGTGGTGGGTTCTAAGGTGATTTTACCATGTGAAAAAACCTTCTGCTGTGATATCATGAATATTGTTTGAAAGAAAACTAATATCTCATGATTTTCCCACAGTGGTTTGGAAGGGGATCTATAAGCTAAACTGAAAGCATATTTTCTGTAAATTCACATTATCTTTCTCAGTCGTGTGAAAATGAAGTCTGACATTCTCAGTAAAACATGTACATCCAACAAGGACAGAGACTGTCAGTTGATTCCTTTGTGTTCTACTGCAGCCTCCTAGAGTGTTCTAAAGAACAACTAGAGCGCTAACAGTCCTACTTATTACAAAGGTATGGCACACCTGAAGCCATCTTGATTGGAATAAAGTGGTAACTCTTAAAACATTTAATTTAAAAAGAAACAACATGAGGGGGTATATTTTGCCATAGAAAGTATGATTAGTGCTGCTGAATGAAAAATTAGGGCACATTTTGAGTGACTTCTCAAATCCTTTTCTGTTTCATTAAAACATTCTGACATGCAGTCTCCCAAAATGGCCACCATAGACAAAAGAGCCCAAATGTAGCCCAAATATCACCCAGATGTAGCCCAAGTATAGCCCAATGACAGAATGTCCCAGAGTGTTCTAAAGAACAACTAGAGCGCTAACAGTCCTACTTATTACAAAGGTATGGCACACCTGAAGCCATCTTGATTGGAATAAAGTGGTAACTCTTAAAACATTTAATTTAAAAAGGAACAAAATGAGGGGGTATATTTTGCCATATGAATTATGATTAGTGCTGCAGAAAGAAAAATTAGGGCACATTTTGAGTGACTTCTCAAACCCTCTTAAATTTCATTAAACAATTCTGACATACAGTCTCCCAAGATGGCCACCAGAGACAAAAGAGCCTAAATGTAGCCCAAATATAACCCAGATGTACCCCAAGTATAGCCCAATGACAGAATGTCCCAGAGTGTTCTAAAGAACAACTAGAGCGCTAACAGTCCATCTTGATTGGAATGAAGTGGTAAGTCTGAAAACACTCAATTTAAAAAGGAACAACATGAGGGGGTTAATTTTGCCATAGAAAGTATGATTAGTGCTTCAGAAAGAAAAATTAGGGATCATTTTGAGTGACTTCTCAAATCCTCTTCTATTTCATTAAAAAAATTCTGACATGCAGACTGAAACATGCACTTTGAATACCAGCAGCAGACGTCCCTGGTGAGCAGTAGCTTTACTACAGTGATCTAATGTGCAACTAGAGTGCTAACATTCAGAATTTATGGCAAATGTGTGACACATCTGAATGCCTTCTTGATGGAACCAAAGTAAACAAGCATTGAAAATGCAATAGATCTCGCCCTCGTTTAAGTTAAAGCCATTCTGTTTGTAATGAGGTGGCTTTTTAGCTTTGCTTTTATTAGTGTTTTTTCAACTTTCATGTAAATAACATGCATCTGTATGCATATAAGTATATGTATGCATGAATTTATGTTTGTATTTATATAGATATACAGATGATATATGTTTATATATGTATGTATATATATATATTCACTGAAAAAACCATAGGCTATAGACCATATATAGTTAGGAATTAGCATTTACAAAACCTTGATAATTCACTGAAAAAACCATAGGTTATAGACCATATATAGTTAGGAATTAGCATTTACAAAACCTTGAAAATTCACTGAAAAAACCATAGGTTATAGACCATATATAGTTAGGAATTCGCATTTACAAAACCTTATTTTACTCACACAAAACCATTGAAATTCCATATATAGTTAGTTGCACTAACTATATATCGCGCACCCGCAATCCACTGCTGATGATGTCACATATTACATCATTCATGACATGGTCAGTGACATCACTGATGACATCACTGATGACATCTCAAATGACATCACTGATGACATCACTGATGACAACATCCAGTGACTGTATGTTTCTGTAAAGTTAAAATATGTCTTACATATTGAAGAATGAGTGGATGTATAAGTGTCTGGATGAAGGATTTAGTAGGTGCATGACTGACTGTATGAGTGAGTGATTAAATGTATCTCACTGAGTGCATGGGTTAGTGACTAAACTGTCTTAATTTGTGCATCATTATGTCTGTTGTTCTGTAAACCGTTACATGTGTTGATAAGTAGCTATATGAGTAACTATATGGGTTATTGATTGGTTGCCCAAGTATTTGTATGGGAGACTGAGTGTGTGTGTGGGTGGCTGGGAGGTGTATGACTCTGTGCATAGATGTGTGAGCAGTTGATTCACTAGATGTATGGTTTCAAAAGTGCATGTGGAAACAGCTGTATGGGCGGTTGACTGTGTGCATGAGTGTATTGGTGAGTGAATGGATATCTCAGTGCTACATGTCAAAGTAAGTACATATGTAAAACACAGTACATGTGAGAGTTGACATATATAAATAACTGTGCATAAGAGCCAGTGAATGTGTGAGTGGCTGTATGGATCATTGTGAACTTGTATCAGGGATTGTATAAGAGAGTAAATATGTGTTAGTATATGTTTGAATAAGTAAAGTTTGTATAACTGTATAGTTGAGGAAATGGAGGTGTGATTGATTCTTTGCATGACTGACTAGGTGTGTGAGTAACTCCATGGATGAGTGACAGTCTGTGAGTGTCTGTTTACACTGATTGTATCTAAGGTTATATTAGAGTCTGAAGAGGTTCATCGTATTATCACATGAATGATATCATCAGTGATGTGATCAGTAATGTCAAATGAGATGTCATCAGTGATGTCATCAGTGATGTCATTTGAGATGTCATCAGTGATGTCATTTGAGATGTCATCAGTGATGTCATCAGTGATGTCACTGACCATGTCATGAATGATGTAATATGTGACATCATCAGCAGTGGATTGCGGGTGCGCGATATATAGTTAGTGCAACTAACTATATATGGAATTTCAATGGTTTTGTGTGAGTAAAATAAGGTTTTGTAAATGCGAATTCCTAACTATATATGGTCTATAACCTATGGTTTTTTCAGTGAATATATATATATATATATATATATATATATATATATATATATATATATATATATATATATATATATATATATATATATATATATATATATATGTTACAAACTAAGTAATATGCATATGGTTAAAGCCTCATGGAATGATTTCTATGGCAAACTTATTTCTTGGAGGAGTGGCGGCTTAATTTGTGAAGAATATCGTTTTAAAAAAAAATGATCATCCCAGTATTCCTTCACTGTATTTTTTACCTAAAGTACATAAAAACAGGTTAAAGCCGCCGGGTAGACCCATAATTTCAGCAATAGGTAGTATTATGGAAAATACGTCTAAATATATAGACTACTTTTTGCAGGAATGGGTCATAAGCTTGCCGTCTTACATTCAAGATACTTCTGATTTTTTAAGGAAGATTCATGGGATTTAGTGGAGTGATGATTCAATATTAATCACCATGGATGTCACTTCATTGTATACTTCCATTTGCCACAGGGACAGCATTAAAGCAGTCCAACATTACCTCAATCGCAGACCAGCATGCCTAGATATGCATAATAATATGCTCAGTAACATGGTCACTATGTGTTTGGAACAAGACTTTTTTACTTTCAACAACAACATTTACCAGCAGACTAGGGGAGTTGCCATGGGGGCCTGCTTTTCCCCCAGTTATGCTTGTTTTCTTATGGGACTGTGGGAGGAGCAGGTCCTCAGGGGCCAATTCAAGCACACTCTTGAAAACCATATACCCCTTTGGCTTAGGTTTATTGACAACCTTTTTATTATTTGGAAGGGTCCTCAACCCTTGGCCAAACAGTTTGTTGAGCAATTAAATGATAACCATCTTAACCTCCAGTTCACTGCGTATACGAGTACTCAAACTGTGGTCTTTCTAGATGTAGAGGTGTTCATTGCTAATGATGCCATTGCCACTAGATTATATCGTAAGCCCACTGCAGGCAATTCATTGCTGCATGCATCTAGCCATCACCCGCAGCATCTTACCAGAGTATTCCCTATGCGGAGATGTTGCGGGTGAAACGCATATGCAGCAATGACACAGAATGCCTTATTGCGCTGGAGAACAACAAGAAAAGATTTTTAGCATGAGGTTACACAAGATCTGTTGTTGATAAAGCAATTAATAAAACTAAATCACTCACTAGAGACCAGGCACTTGTTCCCAAAAAATCAAGGGTGAGTTAGATAACCAATGGCACACCTAAAGTTAGGGTCATTCTAACATATAACCAGCAACATAAAAAAATCAGGAGAATTTTAAAACGAAATTGGGGCCTGATTTTGAATGACCCAGTAATAGGTGCAAACCTGGCAGAGCATAGCCGTACACCGCTATTGACCTTCAGAAAAGCCAGATCTATGGGCAACTGCCTTGTGAGGAATAGCCCTGAAATTAAATCTCCAACCAATTGGCTATCCACGCAGAAAGGCTTTTATAAATGCATAGTTTGCAAGGCATGCAAGTTTGCTAAGAACAAAAAGGAATATACTACCCCGTTCTTGCCCAATCCAGTATGTATCAAAAAAATAATCACATGTAAGATGGATCATGTTGTATACGTTTTAGAATGTCCTTGTGCACTACGCTATGTAGGCAGTACAAAACTGCCAGTGCACAAGAGAGTTCTTCAACATATACAGCGGAGCGATCTCTAACAAAGATCAGACATATTCAGTAGCGAGGCACTTTGAGGTAGCCCATGCTAGTGACCCTAAACATCTTAGTTACTATGCAATTGATCATATACCTCAATCGCGCAGAGGTGGCAACCATGAGAGTGGGCTTCGCCTATTAGAAACACGCTACATACTGGAATTAAATACCAAGTCTCCGTCAGGCTTTAACACGACGGAAGACTTACATACATGTTTATAATGGGCTATTTGTTTTGGGTACATCCTTCCATTTTTCAAGTCTCAAAGGACGTAATAATGTATTTTATATGACTGTTTTACCCTAATCATGTATTTATGCTTACCATTTTTCCATTTGCTGCTATTGGGGCTATGAGTGAATCCTTTTTCCATTACATTATGAATTTGTATCAATCATGTGCGCCTTTTAAGATTTACTGCACAATGGTTTTAATTCACAATATTCATTGTTTATTATCACCCCACACAGAATCTATCGCTCATCCCCAGCTGGTGATGAGGTGCAAGGGTTATTCGACTCTTTGGAAAGCCCATTTATCAACAGCTGTGCACGCCCACTTGGGCTTGATTCTCTTTAGGAAACTATGATTGATCTTAGTTTCTCTGTGTGACAGGCTATAAATGGTAAATCAATTGTTGACACTATGAGATTATGATATGGTGAATTATCTGGAGTAACGGCAACAAGAGGTGGTTTTATTGCATCTCCTCGCTTGGGCATCTCCTAAAAAGAGGTTATGCTTGTGTCATTGATTTAATGATTTTCGTTTTACCAACGAGCTGACTGTGCCCCATATGATCCTGCTATAATTGCACTGTATATTTTATTGTATATAGATGTGTACATAGATGCTTATTTATTTATATATTTATATTTGGTATATTTATAAATTATTTGCGTTGATGATATACATTTTAATGCATTTAAGCAGACACTGTTTAGAATTGTAGATATTTGAATGTATTTTACTTTTTACCATTCATGTTCTCATTGAAAAAACTGCCGTAGTCTGTCTTTGCTATTCATGAATTTGTTGCACAGCTGTTGTAAATAATGTTGCACTGGTACTTTAAAAATGGCTTTCCGCTAACGCAACGCGTCATGTGATCAAGGTCCAGGTGGGACTGAAACGCGTCATGGTGGCGATGCAGGGTGTTTCAAAATAAATATTTCTGGCACAAATAACTTTTTGGGTCCGCTATACTTCTATCGTTGTTTACTGGATGTTTTGAGTAAAACTACAATATATATATATCCATACTAATATAAAAAAGAGAGAGCCCAAAACTTTGAGGTGAGTAATCTCAGTAACCACAGCACCAATCACAACACCCAATACAGCATTGGAAAGGGCAGTTGCAGCAGAAGGACATAGGCTATGCAGACGCCCACCATATACATTTAGAAGGTAAAAGAACCGTGACGGAAAAGTAGTCCCTTGTGGGCGTGTCTGCGTTGTGCTGTGGGCGTGTGCTGGGGGCTTGACAAACGCTGGGGGCGTGTGGTACGTTCCGCCCTTCATGCCATGTCTCATATCGTGTGCTGTAGGTGTGTGCTGTGGGCGTGGGCGTGTGCGGAGCGCGGGATTATGGGAAAAAAGCGTGTGTTGTGCCCAATATTGCATTGTTTTTTCTTCCCAGATTCTGTACATTCCAGCTCCGGGTGTCCACCCTGCTCCTTTTAAATACCCCTGCACCCCATAATCATAACCCACCCTTACTCCTTCAAATGCCCCAACACCCTTAAACACTAACCCATCTTAACCCTTTAAATATACCCTGTACCCCAAAACCCAAACCTATCCCTAAACCCTAAAAATACCCTTATACCCCAAAACCCAAACCTAGCCCTGAACCCTATAAATACCCCTGTACTCCAAAACCCAAACCTACCCCTGAACCCTAAAAATACCCCTGTACCCCAAAGCCCAAACCTAGCCCTGAACCCTTAAAATACCCCTGTACCCCAAAACCCAAACATACCCCTGAACCCTAAATATACCCCTGTACCCCAAAACCCAAACCTAGCCCTGAACCATAAAAATAACCCTGTACCCCAAAACTACCCCTGAACCCTAAAATACCCCTGTACCCCAAAACCAAAACCTAGCCCTGAACCCTAAAAATACACCTGTACCCCAAACCCAAACCTAGCCCTGAGCCCTTGAAATAACCCTGTACCCCAAAACCCAAACCTACCCCTGAACCCTAAAAATACCCATATACCCCAAAATCCAAACCTAGCCCTGAACCCTAAAAATAGACCTGTTCACCAAAATCCAAACCTAGCCCTGAGCCCTTAAAATACCCCTGTACCCCAAAACCCAAACCTACCCCTGAACCCTAAAAATACCCCTATACCCCAAAACCCATACCTTTCCCTAAACCCTAAAACTACCCCTGTACCCCATAACCCAAAACTATATCTGAACCCTTAAAATACCCAAACACCCCAACATATACCTCAGTACCCCAAAACATATACCCCTATACCCATACTTACCTTATCCAAACATTTAAAAAAAAGCATGCTGGGGGAGAGGAGCCAAGCGGGCATCCGAAATGGCCGGCATAGTCACTCGGCTCCGTGAACCCTTTCGCCCCACACGTATATCCTGGCGTTTATCCTGAGCTACGGAGGCATACTTTAGTAGGAGAAGAATAACGAGCACTTACCGTCTGCTCCTGAGGCTCCTGCGTGCGGTAGGCCCTGAGAACTGTCCCCGACTGCTCTGCGGCCCACGTGGTGAAGAGACCGGGGCGTTGACCTGGACGTGCATCCGGCCGCGACTGCAACAACAACGGCCGCGGGTGGCGGTGCGGAGCCGGCCGGAGGGTGCCGTTGACTTGAAGGGCCGCTGATAGCGGCAAAGGCCCGGTCCACTTGACGGTGACCCTTGAGGGGCAATGTGGCGAAGCAGGGTCAGAGGGGGCGCATGACTCCTGCCCCCTCCCCAAACTCTTTGCCCGGGCATAACCAAGGATTGCCCCCGATATAGGCGGGCGACTCCCGGGGTGCGGCAGGGATTTTAGCCTTTTGGTGACTCTCCTTTGGGGAGCCTGCCCCACTGTTTTGAGCCCCGGTGGTCTGTTCCGTGGCGCCCCGCATTGGTGCCTGGTCCCTGAGTGAGGTGAAGAGGGACGGGGCCAAATTGACTAACATGGCGGCTGGTGCCCCCCTCTGCGGTCCATGTCCATGTCGGACAGTTGTCTCACGGAGGGGGCCAGAATGCTTGCAACGCACGCAGGAGCCCACATCCAAGGACGTATTGGCTGCCCTAACGGTTTTGCACGAGTCCCTGATTTGGCATGCTCAGGACCTGGGTAGAAGAATGGCCGCCATCGCTGTCTCGCCGTCTCTAACAGATACAGTCCGATCCCATGGGACTGCAGACGAACCCGCAGCTATGTCCATGGATGGAGTCCCAGTTCTGCCCGGGTACCGGGAGCCACTGGAAGACCCGGTTCCCGTGACCGCTCGAGCCGACATGGATCTACAAGTGGATGTCTCCTCGGGACACATGTTCAACTGGCGGCTGGAGATAAAATGCTATTTTCCTTATTGGACTGTCCCAGCTATGTTGTGGCGATTGCCGGACTGTGTGACTCTCCTTTCCTGGATGGTACTACTGTTTGTGAACTTTCGGAGGTTCTTGGGGACGACGTTGATACTACCGGATCTTCGCTGCCGATATTTGGATGGGTTTGGGATGCTGTACTTTTCTATGGCTATGCTCCGACCTGACCTGTCCAGATCGTTTGGACCTTCCGGGCTGTTCTGTGAACCGATTGACGAGTGGACTTCTGGCGGTACCATTGCCAGACAGGGTCAGGGATGATGTGGTTCACAATCTATTGGTTTTATTGTTGACAGACGGTGTAGTGGGTATGTTTGACCAGGATTTCATCACTGTTGTGGCTGGGACTTGATGTTCCTCATTACTGTACTAATTCGTTTCTGGGATTTTCCTGGGCGTAGGGGCGAAGGGCGGGGTCGGGCAGCAAGATCGAGGGCCCTCCTCCGCTTATCTATTCTTTTTCTCTCTTTTCTCTCTCTTTCTATATTTCGGGTCTCTATTAGGGCGACAGGCACGCTGTGGGGGGGTAGGCCATGGCCTTCTGCGGGTGTGCAGTGTGGGGGATTGGGGGTTGGGGGGTGGGTGTTTGTTTGGTATTTGTTTCTATGGCCCTTTAGTCTCTCTTCTCTTTTTAGTGTCGTCGTCGTTCGTGGTCTCTGCAATCTGTTTAGTTTTGAGGGGTGGGGTTTAGACTCGCTACGTGCCGGGATTGTGCCTGCATTTCTCCTGTTCTGTGTATCCTACCCCCGATATTTCCTTCGTATCTATACTGTTTGTAGATATCCTGATTCGTGTGCAGTATTGTGGGACTGTGTACGACTGTGAGACACCCTTTTTTAGTTCCTTATTTGAAAATGAACCTCACAAATCCTGATTCAAGTTTGTGCACCGGATTACAAGATCTGCCCTGGTATTTTTATGACCCCGGATTTCGAACTGCTATAACTTTCATATTGCTTGCTGTACTCTTGCTCTGCTTAGCGGCCGGCCGGGTTGGTTGTAGGCCCATACTTGTAAATGCTTGTACTACTAATAAAGGTTCACAAAAAAAATAAAAAAAAATAAATACAAAGCATGCTTTTACCATTCATGCATTTACAACGAATTTTGTTGTAAATGTATGCGTGGTAAAAGCATATAAAATGTAATGCCATGCATTATAATGGCATTGCGGAGTCATGGTACTTTCGTAATGAAAGTATGCGGAGTGATGGTATGCGGAAAGAAAGTTGCGGAATAATGGGTGTTTACCCTCCCCCGGTAAGTACATTGATGGCACGTCGGCCCACATCTCCAGAAACATACTCACATTTTTTCACCACTGATTTGAAAAATGCACAGGTCTCTCTCATTGATGGCCAGCACCGACATACACTTTTAGACACACCTCCCGCCACAAGATCTAGAATTGCGAACTTTAGAGCTGGGGAGCTACGTTAGAATCTCGGCATCAGCTCAACATCCTGTGATTCCAGGCAAATCGCGATGTCCCCCCGTGCCTACCACAAATGAATGTGTTCTTCTGTAATGTAAATTGTGCTCATGCCATGTTGTCGAGTTCGCGCTATATAATATTGCAAGGAAAAATAAGTAGGGAAACTCGAGTTCACACACTACTGAACGCGCACTCTTAAGTGCATCAACAGTGCACTGTGAATCGAAGCGTCTCACAGGCCTGTCACAGATAAGAAATGCTATCAAAACGAAATCCTACAAAACAATATACTAATGGCCGGCAGCAATTCATACCTGGACAACGTCGGGACGGGCTACTAGTATATATATATACTAGTAGCCCGTCCCGACGTTGTCCGGGTATGAATTGCTGCCGGCCATTTATATATATATATATATATATATATATATATATATATATATATATATATTCACTGAAAAAAACATAGGTTATAGACCATATATAGTTAGGAATTCGCATTTACAAAACCTTATTTTACTCACACAAAACCATTGAAATTCCATATATAGTTAGTTGCACTAACTATATATCGCGCACCCGCAATCCACTGCTGATGATGTCACATATTACATCATTCATGACATCGTCAGTGACATCACTGATGACATCACTGATGACATCTCAAATGGCATCACTGATGACATCTCAAATGATATCACCGATGACATCACTGATGACATCTCATTTGACATTACTGATCACATCACTGATGATATCATTCATGTGATAATACGATGAACCTCTTCTGACTCTAATATAACCTTAGATACAATCAGTGTAAACAGACACTCACAGACTGTCACTCATCCATGGAGTTACTCACACACCTAGTCAGTCATGCAAAGAATCAATCACACCTCCATTTCCTCAACTATACAGTTGTACAAACTTTACTTATTCAAACATATACTAACACATATTTACTCTCTTATACAATCCCTGATACAAGTTCACAATGATCCATACAGCCACTCACACATTCACTGGCTCTTATGCACAGTTATTTATATATGTCAACTCTCACATGTACTGTGTTTTACATATGTACTTACTTTGACACGTAGCACTGAGATATCCATTCACTCACCAATACACTCATGCACACAGTCAACCGCCCATACAGCTGTTTCCACATGCACTTTTGAAACCATACATCTAGTGAATCAACTGCTCACACATCTATGCACAGAGTCATACACCTCCCAGCCACCCACACACACACTCAGTCTCCCATACAAATACTTGGGCAACCAATCAATAACCCAATATAGTTACTCATATAGCTACTTATCAACACATGCAACAGTTTACAGAACAACAGACATAATGATGCACAAATTAAGACAGTTTAGTCACTAACCCATGCACTCAGTGAGACACATTTAATCACTCACTCATACAGTCAGTCATGCACCTACTAAATCCTTCATCCAGACACTTATACATCCACTCATTCTTCAATATGTAAGACATATTTTAACTTTACAGAAACATACAGTCACTGGATGTTGTCATCAGTGATGTCATCAGTGATGTCATCAGTGATGTCACTGACCATGTCATGAATGATGTAATATGTGACATCATCAGCAGTGGATTGCGGGTGCGCGATATATAGTTAGTGCAACTAACTATATATGGAATTTCAATGGTTTTGTGTGAGTAAAATAAGGTTTTGTAAATGCGAATTCCTAACTATATATGGTCTATAACCTATGGTTTTTTCAGTGAATTTTCAAGGTTTTGTAAATGCTAATTCCTAACTATATATGGTCTATAACCTATGGTTTTTTCAGTGAATATATATATATACATACATATATAAACATATATCATCTGTATATCTATATAAATACAAACATAAATTCATGCATACATATACTTATATGCATACAGATATATATATATATATATATATATATATATATATATATATATATATATATATATATATTTGCATTTCAATGGGCTCAGCTTTTCAGGGTGCACTCAACAGTGCGTTACCTCAAGGGTCATTTAACATCTCTCGCCATCATCCGGGTAGTTACGTTCGCCTGACGCGTTTCTGTGGTCCAATTACCACTTCATCAGAGGCGTTCTCCTGCATTTAGTTGAAACGCGCTTCTTTGACGCATGCTCATTTGTTAATTTCCATATGTGGGACTAACATGATTTTTAATTGATCCACACAGCATGCTGGTCTCTGTAGTTCTTTGCGCTGCATTGTTTGTTCAACTAAAGCAGATCTTGGAGATAATGTTTTTTCCTTAGTAGGATCCGATTTGTGAAAGCGAGTCATTTGATATACAACGCGCTGTGCTGACAGAATGGAGAAGTTCCTTTGCCTTAGCCGCTCGGTGTCTGAGCCGGTGCATCCTGCACGGGAAGGCCCCCGTGTCTAAAATTTGCATTTCAATGGCCTCAGCAAACCGGGTGTGGTGACCAGCTGTCATTGGTACGCCGTAAGGAAGGCTTGCTGCCGAGTGCGTCCTGCGAAGCTTTTGGGCGTTTGGATGAAATGAATTACACGGCGGCCCTCGTCGTGGCAAGACGCACCATCTTGAAACCCTAAAGAGGCTGTGGTTGAAACCAAGTTCAAACCTGAGCAGCGCAGCGAGTCTGACAATATTTGCTGGCCGAAACACTCCGAATCCTACTAAAGGAAATACATGCTTTTATTATCACAAGAGAGTTGGGACCTACTAAAGGTAAAACAAGAAAATGTTCCTCTGGACTATAATTACCAGCATGCAAATCTCAAGATACACGCAACTTTAAGTGGGCGTTAACATCTACTGTGGCGCATGAATGTGAACTAATCAAAAGGAACAATTTGCCACTCATTTGTGAAAGCTGCCTCTGATGAGAGACGTGAGGTCTCGAAACGCGTAAGGCAAATAAAAAACAAACCGGGTGTGGTGACCAGCTGTCATTGGTACGCCGTAAGGAAGGCTTGCTGCCGAGTGCGTCCTGCGAAGCTTTTGGGCGTTTGGATGAAATGAATTACACGGCGGCCCTCGTCGTGGCAAGACGCACCATCTTGAAACCCTAAAGAGGCTGTGGTTGAAACCAAGTTCAAACCTGAGCAGCGCAGCGAGTCTGACAATATTTGCTGGCCGAAACACTCCGAATCCTACTAAAGGAAATACATGCTTTTATTATCACAAGAGAGTTGGAACCTTCCTAAGGTAAAACAAGAAAATGTTCCTCTGGACTATAATTACCAGCATGCAAATCTCAAGATACACGCAACTTTAAGTGGGCTTTAACATCTACTGTGGCGCATGAATGTGAACTAATCAAAAGGAACAATTTGCCACTCATTTGTGAAAGCTGCCTCTGATGAGAGACGTGAGGTCTCGAAACGCGTAAGGCAAATAAAAAACAAACCGGGTGTGGTGACCAGCTGTCATTGGTACGCCGTAAGGAAGGCTTGCTGCCGAGTGCGTCCTGCGAAGCTTTTGGGCGTTTGGATGAAATGAATTACACGGCGGCCCTCGTCGTGGCAAGACGCACCATCTTGAAACCCTAAAGAGGCTGTGGTTGAAACCAAGTTCAAACCTGAGCAGCGCAGCGAGTCTGACAATATTTGCTGGCCGAAACACTCCGAATCCTACTAAAGGAAATACATGCTTTTATTATCACAAGAGAGTTGGAACCTACTAAAGGTAAAACAAGAAAATGTTCCTCTGGACTATAATTACCAGCATGCAAATCTCAAGATACACGCAACTTTAAGTGGGCGTTAACATCTACTGTGGCGCATGAATTTGAACTAATCAAAAGGAACAATTTGCCACTCATTTGTGAAAGCTGCCTCTGATGAGAGACGTGAGGTCTCGAAACGCGTAAGGCAAATAAAAAACAAACCGGGTGTGGTGACCAGCTGTCATTGGTACACCGTAAGGAAGGCTTGCTGCCGAGTGCGTCCTGCGAAGCTTTTGGGCGTTTGGATGAAATGAATTACACGGCGGCCCTCGTCGTGGCAAGACGCACCATCTTGAAACCCTAAAGAGGCTGTGGTTGAAACCAAGTTCAAACCTGAGCAGCGCAGCGAGTCTGACAATATTTGCTGGCCGAAACACTCCGAATCCTACTAAAGGAAATACATGCTTTTATTATCACAAGAGAGTTGGAACCTACTAAAGGTAAAACAAGAAAATGTTCCTCTGGACTATAATTACCAGCATGCAAATCTCAAGATACACGCAACTTTAAGTGGGCGTTAACATCTACTGTGGCGCATGAATGTGAACTAATCAAAAGGAACAATTTGCCACTCATTTGTGAAAGCTGCCTCTGATGAGAGACGTGAGGTCTCGAAACGCGTCAGGCAAATAAAAAACAAACCGGGTGTGGTGACCAGCTGTCATTGGTACGCCGTAAGGAAGGCTTGCTGCCGAGTGCGTCCTGCGAAGCTTTTGGGCGTTTGGATGAAATGAATTACACGGCGGCCCTCGTCGTGGCAAGACGCACCATCTTGACACCCTAAAGAGGCTGTGGTTGAAACCAAGTTCAAACCTGAGCAGCGCAGCGAGTCTGACAATATTTGCTGGCCGAAACACTCTGAATCCTACTAAAGGAAATACATGCTTTTATTATCACAAGAGAGTTGGAACCTACTAAAGGTAAAACAAGAAAATGTTCCTCTGGACTATAATTACCAGCATGCAAATCTCAAGATACACGCAACTTTAAGTGGGCGTTAACATCTACTGTGGCGCATGAATGTGAACTAATCAAAAGGAACAATTTGCCACTCATTTGTGAAAGCTGCCTCTGATGAGAGACGTGAGGTCTCGAAACGCGTAAGGCAAATAAAAAACAAACCGGGTGTGGTGACCAGCTGTCATTGGTAGGCCGTAAGGAAGGCTTGCTGCCGAGTGCGTCCTGCGAAGCTTTTGGGCGTTTGGATGATATATATATATATACATATATACAAATAGTAAATTCACCCAGGATTACCCTTTAACAGCGATTAGACGTGGACAATCATATATTACATATTTACAGAGTCATAGTCCAGTCGTGGCCCAGTCATGGCGTGGAGAACATCTGTGGAGACAAAAAAAGAGAAAAAAACAGTTTGAGAAAGTAGGTCAAAACAGTCTGGAGGTTGTCAAGAAAGGTGCGAATGGTCAATCTGGTGAAAAAGAGCGCTGATCTGTGGCAAGGATCTCTAAGATGGTGAACGAGAACAAAGACCCCAAAAACAAGATGGCGGGAATGCTGGTAGAACAACAAAACTGAGTAAACAACCAATGAAAAACCCACCCCAAAATCAGAGCTGAATAGGGAAGGCGGCAGTCGATTCTGGAGGGAGGAAATGTTAGAGGGTCACATATCGCTCTCGGGGTCCTGCTCGTCCGGGGAAGTCGGCACGGGGATTAGGACAGCCGTCCCGGAAGAGGAAGACAGTGGCTGAGTCCGGAGGGTGAGCAACTCGGAGAAAAGAAAAGAGGGCTCATTGGACCAGCACAGAAGCGTCATGCAGTGGTCCATCACTGCTTTCAAATCAATTCCACACTCCTGTGCAGCAGGGTGCTAAGAGACCACGTTCCAGGTCTGGAAGAGTCAGTTGACGCCCAGAGGAGAAGGGGAACCTCTGCCACGTCTCCATCGGCCACCCGGGAAAAAAGAGGTTCCATCATCCCTGATGTCTCCCCAGTGCTGCGGGGGAAGAAAAAGACCGCGGAGACACGAGGAGAGCCGTATCCTAAGTCCCCTATAGACAATCCAGCACCTCCACCGGGCATCGGTCAAGACAGCTCGGTCAGGACATCAATCACGCGGAGATTGGAGAGACGAGAACAGAAGTTGAATATGATCCCAGGGGAGAGGAAAGGATCCCGGTCAGAGTTGGATAACAGGATTAGAGGCCAAAAGGCCATCCCTCTCCGGGAGCTCCCGACTGGAGCTCTTCACCTGTTGGCCAACTTACCTCTCCACCTTAGTCCTCTCCTCCTTAGTGCTCCTATCCTCTGAAATCTCAGAGCAGATTTTCTCTATTGCACCAGTTAATTGGTCCATTTTTGTGTCCTTGCAACCCTGATTGTCTCCCAACTGATTGGCCACTGTGCTGAACCCCACTGTTATGGACTGTTGCATTACATGAAATTTACGGTTAATCATCCTACTTTGTTTGTGCTGCAGGTGCTGAACCTGCAGCATCGGTGCCTCAAGCCCTCCAAACGCTGCCTGTTGTTTTGCAGCCGGTTGAGACCCAGAAGCTGCACTATGTGACAGTGCCTACAGCTATGCAGAGTTGAGCGTTGCTGTAGGGACCTGATGACTGGCTGCACGGTTGGAGTGGGTGGCTGTATGCCTATATGGCATCCTCACACTCTACTGGTGGTGGCTGTGGGGAGAAGGACACACTGCTAGAGTGGTCATGAGATGTAGTGGCACACTATCAAGCACTGCAGTTTCTTCTTCCTCCATCTTTGACTGTTGTTCTTCCTCATCTGTTGGGTTTTCGCCAGGTGCATCCAATTGGATAATGGAGATACCATAAAGGTTTTACATGTGAAACGCATTCTCATTAGCCATACAAAACTTAATCTACAAATTTCTGACACTGACTACACTGTTTCTGTCTATGAAACCACAATGAACTATGTTGGATATTTAGGATATGGAATAATCCCATCTCAGGGGAGAGGATGTTTGGCCTAACTGCTATGACGGTTGACCTCGAAGCTGGGGAACCAGGTTCAAGTCTCAACAGGGACATTCAGCATCCTGTTATTCTGAGCAAAATCACTTGGGGGCTGATTATGATGTTGTTTGAAAAGGCTCCGAAGGGGATTTGGAATCTCAGAATCAGATTTGTAACTTATGTTTCTGACCGAGTCGAACGCATTTCCAACCGACCGATTATGATGCATGGAATCCGTTCGGGCTGTCCAATTCGGTTCCGAAAGGCATTCGGACAGCCCAAGTCTTTCAGAGCTGAATCGTACAGCTCTATGGACACAGTTTCTGAGTGAGCGATTACGATAACTGATTCAGAGAGCCGTTCTGATTCGGTCTGCCCCACTTGAAACGGCTGTCAGAATCTGACCTGTAGCAGGCCCCCGTTTACCATGAGGTCTCTGGTTAGGGCCCATGGGTATAGCCAAGGGACCTCCCTGTTAAACTGTGCACAGTGTGGCAGGCACAATGGTGTACCCGTGACAGGGTGCATGGTTATCCTCAACCACCCTTTTTTCTATAGGAGCCTGTGTTCTCATTCGGAGCACAGGCTCTCATTGAAGTTAATGTGAGTCCAACCGAACAATGTCCGAATCCTAATTGGTAGGTCGACTCACAGAATCCGATTTGGTCAGAAACAATTCACAAACCCATTCGTACGGAAGAGTTTACGAACAATATCGTAATCGCCCCCTTAATCTCTGCGTGCCTAATGAAATAATTAGGTGTTCCTCTGTAACCCAACTGGGGCTCATTTAAAGTGCTCTGATACCTTTCAGGACTAATTTGATCTATATAAAACTCCCAAACAATAACAAAGATATGTCTGTTTAAGTTTGTCCTACATTCATGTGGATATCAAGTTCAAGCCCAGAAATTTTGCCAAAATTAAAGCTTTGCACTTACTTTGCGTGGGTACAGGCATAGGCGTGTCCAGGTTGGCAATTCCTACGACAGCATCTGGCTCCAGGGTGGCTTCCACCATTGCCTCCAGTGTCGTGGGTGGGGGTCTAGTGGAGGGTCTGCCTCCTGTGGCATGGGACTTGCCCAGGCATATTGCGACCTTTCCTTTGTGTGGGATGGAGATAGTACCACCTTTTGCAAATCTCTTCGACAGATCAAAAGTATGCTAAATAAAAATGTGGAATGTGCTGTCTAATAAATGAAAGGAGTACATGATTTCATTCCCTCCAGATACTACAGGTCAAAAGCCGCTTTATAATGCTTATTGGGAAAGAAGCCCAATTAGGACAGAAAAGTATCTGCAATTGGTTTATGCTCGCCACAAAAACGCTTAAATAGGTCAAGTGGAATTGAAAGCGGAAAAACAGTTAACGCTGCGGGTCTGATCTGGTCTTTCCTTCAAGCCATTTAAAATCAACCTTAAATCAATATGATTTTGCTAGAAATATTTTTTTCTTTAGCTTTACTATAACGGGAAACTCTCTACAGTCTCACAAAACAATTGTCAAAAGAAGGCAATTAGTCTGCCTTTCATTAATCCAGATTGGTTCAACGATCTACGTTACTTAATGATTACTGCCATCTGTACCAGGCAGAAACAGTGGTTAACTCCCTCAGCAGAGGTCACAAACCACTGTCAAATGTTGGGTAAGCACTCATGGGGCCATTCCAAAGGCGAGGTTGCAAAATGAGGGGAATTATATTCTGGTAACATATTCTCAACAAAGAAAACTCAATGTTGACTGATATTTTTGTTTATGAAATAATGACTCTAAATTTCGAGTCTGTAATTTGTCACATGAGGTGAGATGTACCTGGTTTTATGACTTGGTGAGTCTAGATGAAGAGCTGAAAGGTGTCAACATGTAAAACATATTCTTTATTTTGACCTATCGTTTATCTAATTTTTATTGATATGCACAATGTCATGTATCTGTGAAGGTTTTCAATAATCATGCATAATACATTTATCAATATTATTATTCTTTAGATGGTTTGCTTTCTCTTTTTATATCAATGTGTGTGCGTAATTTTCTGATATGTTCTTTAAAATGTTATGACAGTTCCACTGTTGTAATGTTTCCAGTTGTGTACTACCGCTAAAACTTTAAAGCACCCCTCTGAGCACAAAACCACCACTCACTGGTACAAATAAGCAACAACCTGTTCATGAATAGGAGTATTTTCTCGCATATATACATATATATATATATATGCAAGAAAATACTCCCAAAGCCACCTCCAATCACGCTGACCGGCGAAGCAAAACAGGAGACGGACCACAGGATCTGGCCACAGATGTATTTTACTGGCGCAGGTTACCAACAACAGCAATGATGCGTTTCGGGCTCGTGGCCCTTGTTCACATGATATATATATATATATATATATATATATATATATATATATATTGCAGCAGGTTTCCCCGATCCCGGGGATGTGTGGAGTCGCAGACAAAAACGGACATCAATCGCTTGCTTCAGTTAATCGTGGTGTTTATTTCACAAATCCATGGGGGGTCAAACAAAAAACAACCGACGAGTTTCGACAGCGTCCGCTGTCTTGGTCACGGTCAGTTTAGTGAAGGGAACTCACAGTTTTAAAAGGGACAACACATATTTTATGCCACACCTCCATGTTTACCCGGGTCCTCCCATTTTAGCTAGGCATTCTGGGACCCGTAGTTTCTTAGACATACTGGTTTGTCTGCATTAACAGGTATAATTATTTTATACAATTGACTTGACAATTTAAGAGGTGTGCAGTTGTTCCCAATAATGATACAATTTGTCATTTTCAAAATGGAATCAAGGCAATCAAATTAAATCTGCAATTATAATTTGCAATTGAAATTAGAATTTAGAAATTAGAATTTAGGTCACCGCCCTCCGGTGGGCTGGTCGTGGATTTGCCTGCAATAATTATACATGTTTTGTATACTTCAGTACTGCCCTCAGGTGGGCGATCTTTAGGAATTCCAACATATTAAACAGTAAATTGATTTCTGTGAGTTATTTACAAGGGTGAGAAAAGTGTGAGGTAGTGGAAATTAAAGGGACAAAATTAGTTCAAGTAAATCATGGTGGCGGAATGTTGTAGGAAGGTTCAGTAGTTCATCGTTACAGTGATTCTTACAAGTGTATATACAATTCCTCCGACTGGTTCAGCCCGAAAGGTGTCATTGTTCTGAAACTTAAGATGTGTTTTGATTCCTTTTGTCGAAGGGATTTTTCATGGTGGCCACCCCTTACTGAAAGGTTCATGGTTTCAATGCCCCAAAAGCGAAGTTGTTTCCAGTCACTGTTGTGACTCAGTTCCATGTGTTTTGCAACTGCATTAGCTCTGTCCTTGTGGACAGTGGCCCGAACATGTTCCAATATTCGCTTTTTTAGTTCACAAATTGTGCTGCCTATATACCTTAGCTTGCAAGGGCACTCGATCATGTATACGGTATATTTACTGTTACATGTAATGCATTCCTTAATTTTCCAGGTTTTGTTATTCGGCATGATTATTTCAGTAGTTGGTTTTGCAATTTCGCAGACCTTACAGTTGTAACATTTTATAAAGCCCTTAGTTTGCAGCCATTGCTTCCCTTTTACGTTTGGTTGAAAATGACTGTGGACCAACTGGTCCTGGAGGTTTCTGGCCCTTCTGTATGTTATAGTAGGGTGGTTTCCCATTTTTTTGCCTATCACCGGGTCCAATTGCAGAAGCTTCCAATTTCTTTTCAGGATTTGATTTACCTGTTTGGTTTCCCTACTGTAGTCCGTGATGACTCTGATTGGCTCATCTCCCGTTGCAGTGTGGGATTCTTTCGGTGTTAGGCAGTCTGCTCTTGTGGTTTGGTTGGCTCTTTCCCAACATTTCTTTGTGGATTGTTGATTGTATTGCCTTTTATGAAAGCGTTGCATGGCGCTTTTGCTCTGTTTTTGCCACTCTTGCTCCTCGCTGCATATCCTTCTTAGGCGCAAGAATTCCCCATATGAGATACTTGATATAAGTGATTGCTGATGGAAACTGGTAGCCTCCAATGTTGCATTTGTTGCAGTGCTTTTGCGAAGAAGGGTCGTTTCAATCCGGTTGTTTTTGATGTATACCTCAGTATCCAGGAAGACCGCATTGGCCTGACTGATGTTATGGGTAAATTTTATGCCCGGCGTGCTGCTGTTTAGTATTTGGAAATATTCTAAGAATTTTTCCTCTCCGCCATTCCACACTATGAACAAATCGTCTATGAATCTTTTCCAGACCATGATATGCTGTGTGAATTGTTGAAGGCTCACATCCCATGCAAATTTTTCCTCCCACCATCCCATGGCGGTACAGGCATAGTTCGGGCTAAAAGAAAAGCCCATGGCGGCTCCATTTTTTTGTTTGTACAGTGTGTCACCAAACATGAAGATGTTATTGCATAGCAAGTACTGAATCATTTCTAGAAGCATGCTGTTGTGATGTTGATAGTGAATATTCCGTTCCATGAAAATGTGTTTGCATGCATTAATGCCCATATCATTGTCAATGTTTGTGTACAATGAAATTACATCCATTGTAATCATAATGAAGTCTGGTTGCCACTCAATTTGCTTTAGGTTGCATAGGAAGTCAGTGGTGTCCTTTATGTATGATTTTAGACACTTCACATGGGGATTCAAGTAGAAATCAATGAAATTTGATAGGGGTTCCAGTAAGGAGCCATTGGCCGAGACAATCGGCCTCCCTGGTGGTTTGGTGGCATTCTTGTGCACCTTGGGTAGAAAGTACACCGTGGCTGTTTTAGGGAAATCCACTGTTAGATACTTTTTCTCATCAAAGTCCAAGAGCTCATCTTTTTCCCATTGGTTTATTTTCCTGTCCCGTTCTCTTTTTATATTGTCAATAGGATTACCGTTCAGTTTTTCATAATACTGTGGATTGTTCAATTGTTCCATAGCTTCCGCGATATATAGTTTTCGATCCCATAGGACTATGTTTCCGCCCTTGTCAGCTGTTTTAATTTCAAAGGTTTCATTCTTGCGCAATGCAATAAGGGCGTCCTTTTCACTCTTGGATAGATTGTTCCTGGTGTTGTTTTTGATGTTGATTTTATATAGGTCATGAATGACTGCTTCCTGAAACATGTCTATTTTGTTTCCAGGTGCTAGCTGGGGATAGAACTTGGATTTTGCTTTAAAACCACTGGTTCCCGCTCCTAATTGTGTTATCGCTGTTTCCAAATTGATTTCATGACCATCCTGTGCATTCAAATTCAATACTGTTAAGTAAGCTTCGGACTCCTTTGCCAACAGAGTGGATGTAGGTCTAGGTTGATTTTTCAAAATCTGAGGTTTGTTTTTTCTCTCAGCAAAGAATTTTGCAAGTTTTATTTTCCGAATGTAGAGATATAGATCAATTCGTGTTTGTGCCAAGTCTATGCGCGCTGTGGGGCAAAAATTGATTCCTTTCTTGAGTAGTGATATTTCTGCTTCAGAGATTTCCTTCCCAGAAAAATTAATTATTTGCAGTTCTTCATTTACTTCCCCCTCTTTTGTTTCATTAGTCTTGTCTCCGTGCCGACTTTTTCGTTTGTAGCCGTTTCGCCTTGTACCTCTCCTTGTGTGGGCTTTGTAAACCTTGGCTGCCAGGATCTTCCCCTTCCCCTTGCTCGACCACGTGCATTTCTTTGCGCCCCGTGATTTTGTTCCCATTTCTGTTGTGATAGGACCAGGCGCATATCCCCAAAAAAAACTTTTTGTTGTGGATCTAAATTAGCGTCATCCTCGCTTAAATCAGCTGATGTCAAGGACGCCATGCTAGAGGATGAGCTGGCTGTGTTAGCTTTAGGTGGTCTGAAAGGGTCGTATTTGCGGGCGAACGTAAAAATACGTCCTTGCGCATAATCATTGGCATCCCTTTCGAATTTGGTTTGCTTTCTTGCTCTTACTTCCTCCTCATGTTTTTCTAATTGTTTATTCAAGTCCTCTTTGAACTTTGTCATTTCGGCATTGAGTTTGAGCCCATCAATTTCTTTTTCCAGTGTTCGTAACTGTTCCTTTATCTTCTCAAGAGCTATTTCAATATGTTTTACAAGTATCTTTAACAGCCCCAAAGAGGAATTAATTGTATGTTCACCCCACTCCTGGAGCAATTCATTCGTGACATCCTGCTGGCTTGGCATTATTAAGATTCTTAAGCCACGAGGCACCCTCTCAACTTCCAAATATTTTTGTAAGGAAATTGACTCCCAAGATTTGTTTATTTCCTTTTTGTTTAGTTTGTCCCAGAGGCGCAGTTTGTCCTTAATGTCATTTTTTTCCGGTTCCTTATTGCTTTCCGTGGGCCTGTTCATATCACGTTTGTTAAACATAGTCACAATGAATTCCTTCCTTTTGGCATCCCGCCTGTTTATGATTTTTCTCTTCCTTGTGCGACCCCCCAGTCGTGGATATGCACTCTTTGGTTTTGGATTACAAAAGCGAGTCCGTTTTGGTTTCGTTCCTCTGTGTCTACAGATTATGCCTTAACTTTTATGAAGTGCTACTGATTTCTTCAATCGGGTTTGTATAGCGTTTTTGTAGACTCGGCAGGCAATTAATCACAGAACAGAAGATGTAAAACCCAAGCAGCCGGTTAGCATGTCATTGCGTTCTGCTGTTTGCTAGTTCATTCAACAAATGCATCCAGATAACGTGTCAATCAGCGTACTCCAGCGGGCAACCACTCTTACCTTAGAGTCTCCCTCCGCGGCAGGTGACTGTCCGCCTTCTTCCGTCGATCGTCCGTCACTGGGTGAACCACAATAGTCTCAGATAGTGTGCCGGCGAGCACCTCGAGGAGTGAAACAATATCCTCCGCTTGGCTCCCTTTCCCCTCGTTAGGCGCTACTTTTTCCCTGGTCGCGTTGCTCCTGCGGTTGAGCCAACCGCTAACAATTGCAGCAGGTTTCCCCGACCCCGGGGATGTGTGGAGTCGCAGACAAAAACGGACATCAATCGCTTGCTTCAGTTAATCGTGGTGTTTATTTCACAAATCCATGGGGGGGTCAAACAAAAAACAACCGACGCGTTTCGACAGCGTCCGCTGTCTTGGTCACGGTCAGTTTAGTGAAGGGAACTCACAGTTTTAAAAGGGACAACACATATTTTATGCCACACCTCCATGTTTACCCGGGTCTAATTTCTAAATTCTAATTTCAATTGCAAATTATAATTGCAGATTTAATTTGATTGCCTTGATTCCATTTTGAAAATGACAAATTGTATCATTATTGGGAACAACTGCACACCTCTTAAATTGTCAAGTCAATTGTATAAAATAATTATACCTGTTAATGCAGACAAACCAGTATGTCTAAGAAACTACGGGTCCCAGAATGCCTAGCTAAAATGGGAGGACCCGGGTAAACATGGAGGTGTGGCATAAAATATGTGTTGTCCCTTTTAAAACTGTGAATCATGTGTGATGGGGCACTATGTGGCACACATCACCTTGACACTTGTCCCATGTGTATCATTAGGCAGATTTTGTCATGCACAGCAACACTGGGATGGCACAGTCATCACTACCGACACCTGTCTCCTGATGCCAGGGACTGGGGCGCTTTGTCAACTGACATGTCACGCTCAGCATGACCCTATGTGACTATGTCAGGTGTGTGTCATGTGTTACTATGAGCTTGCTATTTGTGTTCCGTAAACTACATCTGCTGTTGGTGCATCTAACATGGGTCTGTGTTGAGATGGGAATGGTTTCACATCTACGCACACCATGCCACATGTGCATTCCCATGGCTGTTGGGTCTGATGGCATCAGACATCATATTTCCCCAGGCATACATTTCTGCGTCGTGACAATGGCTGTGTTGTTTTGTTGTCACATGTACACCTTAATCGCGATGTGTTTGATATGTACATTTGACAATTTATGTGACCTGTTGATGTGCCTTGCAGTCATCTGTCTGAATGGGATGGCATCCTTCCACTGCAGGTATGGTGATGTGTGTCACTCCAGTGATATCTCGGGCTGTTCACCGGCCCGCCAGCTCATTTCAGGGCATGTCATGTTTATTTTTCTATCAACAGGTGTATCTGGTTTTTTTGTAGGAGTGCCAGCAAACTGGCATATGTGTCCTGGATGTATTGCACACTCCAGACTCCATAGTGACATGATGTCTAGTAGCAGTTTTGCATGTGCTATGTACATTGCCATTGATGTTGGCTGACTCTTAATCTCCATTATTCCCAAATATGTCCTACAGGGCACTGCCTCTACCAAGGCTATTCCCAGACTTCGCTACCATGAGGGAACGTGCCTGCATCCGACATTACAGATTTACTCAACAGTTGATTCAGGAGTTGACGAACAAGCTGTCACCACATCTCCAACCGAAAACAGGTATCCTACTGTGCTAACCCCCAAGATAAAGGTGATGGCAGCACTCCATTTCCTTGTTACAGGTACGTTTCAATTAACCATACCTGATGTTGGTGGAATGTCACAGACAATGTTCAGCTGTGTCCTGTGTGATGTTTTGGCAGCCATGTTGGAGCACATTGATGAATTCACCTACGTTCCTACTCCTGAAGAGTTGAGAGCTGTCGAGGGTGATTTCTATGCCCTGGGAGGGATGCCACATGTCATTGGGTCCATTGATGGGACACATATGGCTATGGTGCCACCACAGGCACAGGAGCAGGCTTACCGCAACCGTAAACATTATCATTCAATAAATGCCCTTGTAGTGTGTCTTGCTAACATGCTGATTTTCCACGTTTGTGCATGTTTTCCAGAATCTGCACACGATGCATTCATCATGTGGCGTAGCAGGGTGCCTCAAATGATGCTGCAGCTGCGCAACGAGCGGGCATGTCTTGTCTTGTTGGTGGGTAAACTCTGTTTTTCCTGTGTGTTTCAGTATCTTTTGCTCTGACGGCATCTCCTGACCCACTTATTTACATGATGTATCTATGTAGGGGACTCAGGATATCCCAACATGCCATGGCTAATGACACCTCTCCGCAACCCAAGAACAGCTGCAGATCAGCGGTACAATAATGCACACAGGCAGACCAGGCGAGTGATTGAGAGGACGTTTGGCCTACTGAAGAGCCGATTCCGGTGCCTCAATAAGACCGGCGGATCCCTCCCATATGCACCGGACAAGGCCTGTAAGATCTTCATAGTATGCTGAATGCTGCACAACATGGCAGTTGAGAAGGCAGTGCCACTCATCCTGGATCCTGAGGAGCAGGAACATCCACCTGTTGAGGATCAAGGGCTTGGTCACGATGTAAGTGATGAGGTGGAGGAGGATGATATCCGGAGTCAGCTCATACGCAACTTTTTCTAAAAATTGTGAGTCACTGTGAATGAGTGAGCAAGCTTGTAGCATTGAGTGGCATGTGTTGCTATGTGTGTGTCCAGCTGACTGTATGCAAAATGACTTTGATGTGTGTTCTGATGTGTCACGCAAGTGCTGATGTCATGCCACACAGTAATGCGCAATGACTTTCCTTGACATTTGCATGTGTCCTACATAGTTCCTGTTTCGTAACTGCCCATGTCTTTTGCAAAGATTTTTACTGGTGAACTCTTGTTTGTCTGTCATTCCCAGGTTGCTGTGCCTGTTGTCTGTTCGTGTTATCTTTGTCATCCCGCTATTCCTCATGATGATTGCAACGTGGGCTGAATCAGCGTGCAATGCACGAACATGTGTAAATGTCAGTTCGGGTAAGAGATCCAAACAGGCTTTTTTGTGTTGGTATGGTTTGGGAATGTGTGGGAACTGTTTCTATGCATGCTGTAGTACCATGCATACATGTCTCATCACCATGGATCAAATTACATGTTGCACCACTCCCATGACATGATAATCACATTCGTGACAGTCATCTGTAGTGGAGTGTGGACTCTGGTGTAGGCATCAATGTGTGTAAACCTTGCCCCTGACACATTGCGGATACCACGTGTTGACATTGTGTGAGACATCACAACAGGCCCTATGGGGAATTGCAGCCTCACTGTGTGCAGCAGGATGTGTTTGGCTCATCCACTTAATCTTGTGTGCCAGTACATTTTGATTTCCAACAAACATGTTGTTGTACATGCGGTATATGCCAGCGTATGCACCACATGTTCTGTCAACTGTCCTGTGAGTCTGTTAGTATGGATGCATTGCCCTTTTCTCCCAGTTCTCTTAGGAACGAGCAGACTCCCCCTTCTTCCGGCATCACCCAGACCCTAACAACTACTTAGACCTATCCTCCCCTGTCCCCCCACCCAATTGCCTGACCCCACTCCCCTCTGTTGCATGTTGATTAACTGCCAATCCACCTCTTGCCACGCTACTGAGATTGCGGAGACTATTCTCAGTGAAAACATAGACATCGCTTTCCTAACTGAAACTCGGCTCAACGCCCACTGCACTCCTATCCTCGACTTACTCATTCCCCCAGGCTATTCCATCATTAAGAAGGACAGGATAGATCAAATAGGGGGAGGCCTTGCCCTAATCTTTAACCCCTTTGATGCTCATGACGAGCTCAGCTCGTCATGAGGTACAGTGGAGCTGTGCTCATGACGAGCTGAGCTCGTCATGACCACACCCGTTTCCATTGACCTTCCGCACAGAAGATGAAGATGTGCAGCATCCATGTGGTTAAAGATGAACTTAACATCTCGCTAGTCCACCTACAAAACCCTTCCACCTTCGAATACCTTTGCGCCGATCTCACAATTCCTGGCTCCCCCACCATTCGGTTGCACACTATTTACCACCGCCCTGGAAACTGTATCTCCTTTACTGAAGAGATGTCTAATCTTATTATTCAAGCTTCACTCTCCCACTCCAAGAATCTCTTCCTTGGGGATTACAACATCCACTGGAATAAAAATAATGACCCTGCTGTCATCCGATTTAAAGACGCCATGAACATCACTGACCTTACCCAACTCTGCCATTCCCCTACTCATATCAAAGGTGCCACCCTCGATGCCATTTTGTCTAGCAAAGATCTGGCCTCTCTCTCTCTAATATCCTTCTCATTGACTGGTCTGATCACCACCTTATCCTCTTCACCTTGAATAGCTCCATAACTCGCCCCACCCCTACCGGCAGTCTACCCATGAAACCAACTCGCAACCTTCTCCTTATTCCACCTGGCGAATTGGAATCCACAATTAAAACTCGCTTACTTCTTCCCCTCTCTTTCACAGCACCAATGACCTAACCGAACATTACAACAATTCTATTCTTGAAGCCCTCGACCAAATTGCCCCAATCAAACTCAAACAACAAAAACATCATCCCTCCCAAATCCTGGTTCATTGCTGAACTCAACAATGAAAGACGGGCCCTTAGACAATCAGACCGTGCCTGGAGGAATCATCCCACACCTAATAATCTAGCGCTCCTTAGAAATGCCAGAGCCCAATACAAAAAACACATCTTCAATGAGAAAGCCTCCTTTCTCCGGTAACAACTTGACCAGGCTAGAAACGGTCCCAGAGAACTCTTTAACATTGTTAAAAAACAAACTTCCTCTGGCCCTCCTAAAATATTGGCCTCTGTTGAAAGATGCAAAGAAATTGCCAGCTTCTTTTCGAATAAAGTTAACAAGATCGAACTATCCTTCTCTTCCCCCCTTCTCTCACTCCAACCTTCCCTCAACCAACACACCCACCCTAACATTCCTAATACACCTCTGTCCTCTTTTCCCCCTCATCACGATCCCTCTCAACCCCTCCCTGCTCTCCCCCAACTTGACTCCACTCTTATGGATCACCTTGCTAGAAACAATGCTTCATGGAGTGAATTTAGTCTAGTTTCAGAAAACACTATCATCAACATCATTTCTAAACTCAAACCATCCTCTCATTCCAAAGATCCTCTTCACGCCCACTTGGTTCAAGAACTCAAATACATTGTTGCCCCAATATGGACCAACATCATCAACTCCTCTCTTTCCACTGGCTGTGTCCCCGCCTCCCTTCAGCTAGGTAAAATCTCCCCCATTCTTAAAAATACCTCTGCTGACCCTTATGACCTTAACAATTTACGCCCTATCTCTAACCTTCCCTTCCTCTCCAAAGCCCTTGAAAAATGTGTCCTGTCACAATCAGATAACCACATCATCTCCTTCAATCTCCTTGACGCCTTCCAATCCGGTTTTCGAAAGGGATGCAGTACCGAAACTGCTATGCTCAATATTACAGATGACATTCCTTGCTCTCTAGACAAAGGTGAATCCTCAATACTAATCCTCCTTGACCTCTCGGCTGCATTTGACACTGTCCACCATCCCACCCTTCTTAACACTCTCAAAGATCACTTTGGTTTTTAAGACACTGTATTCAAGTGGTTCTCCTCATTCCTTCAAAATAAATCTCAACAAATTAAGCTCAGTCACTGCCTCTCTAAACCCCAACCTTTCTCACTTGGTGTCCCATGAGGTTCTATCCTCTCCCCAACACTATTCAATCTTTTCATGAAACCACTCACCCTCATTCAAAAACAAGCTAAAATCAGCTACCACCTCTACGCCGATGATACCCAACTATACTACAAGATCAAATCCCACAATGACATCCTTCACCTCAATGATACCCTGAATAGAGTCCAATCCTGGTTCCATCTTAATCATCTCAAACTGAATCTTAAAAAAAGCTGAAATCATTTTCACCCCTCAAAAACAATTCCCTTCCCATTCAACTCTGGATGAATGACATCAAAGCTCTTAACTGCTCCCTCTCCACCTCTAATTCTGTCAAATCCCTAGGCATCAGCATCAATCAGAATCTTACTCTCATCCCCCACATTAAAAATGCAGCCAAAACTGCTCTTTTCACCCTACACCACCTCAAAAAAATTAAACTTTTCATTCCAGCTGATGACTTCAAAATCGTTGTTCAATCACTTGTCCTTTCCAGGATTGACTATGGTAACGCCACACTTGCTGGCACTCCTAAAATCCATCTGGCTCCGATTAAATCTGTTCTCAACCTAGCTGCCAGACTTATTTCTGACTGTAAAAGATTTGACCACATCTCCCCAGTCCTTAAAAAACTCAACTGGCTCCCAATAGAAGGTCGATCCACCTACAAGATTGCATGCATTACTCACAAAGCTCTTCACCACAACACTCCCTCCTACCTTTCAATCAATTTACAATAATCAGGGTGCTCCAGATCCCTGAGAAGCACTAACTTACTTGTCCTGATCCCCCCAAGACTCAAATGTAAAAAGACCCAATCCTGTGCATTCTCGGGTAATGCTCCTTCGATTTGGAACTCTCTCCCCAAAGATCTTCGCTGCAACCCCTCTTACCCTCTTTTCAAAAAAAGGCTCAAAATACTTCTCAACAAATATTGGGGTACCTAATGTTACTGATTCCGACCCTGCTCACTCTTTTTTTCCATTCTTGCTTCACTCCTATACCCACCCCTCTCCCTCTTCTCTTATTCTCCCTCCCCCTTTCTACACGCCCATCTCTCTTTTAAATTCCAACATTCAACGTCCCCTTAGTGATCTTTCGGTTTCTTTCTCCTCATCGCTCCTTTGAATGCTAGGTTTTAACCCATGTGAGTATTCTGCACATTGTTATTCTTATCCCGATATGTTGACCTACTTTGTAAAGCGCTCTGATACTCTTGGGTCTAGCAGCGCTATATAAAACCTTTTAAATAAATAAAATAAAATAAATAAATACATTTGTGCCAGTATGTTATGTCACTGTCACGTCGCTTCCTCAGGGCCGGTGGAGAACACTGCTTTGCAAGCCTTCTCTGTAAGTTGATAAGAAATTTCTATTCCCACGAAGCCAAGAACGTTGCGCTGATGACATCACAATGTTGCGCTGTAGCAAATGTAAACGCTTCCTTGGCACCAGTCGCGTGCCGTAAATTCCAGGATTCTCCTCTGATGTGCTGCATATCCTGGGGACGGTAGGGGTGCTTTTGTGCCATTGTTCCTCATTACTATCTCTGTTGAGTTCCGGCCCAGCAGCTTGTTCTGTTAGGCATATGAAAGCCCAGTTGGATGAGCCGACGACTGGCTCTTGCGGAGCTTCCTTGTGTTTACCTAATTCCCTCTCTCGTTGGACGAGCTTCTTAAGGCTCTTGCGGGGGATGCCTAATTTCCATTCTTGACCCGCACTGATTCCCTGGGGTAACTTCGGATTGTTGGCTTTGTGTGAGTAATGCTGCAGCGCTTTTGAATTTCTGTTTAATGGACCTTATTCATACACTGTAATTTTCAGGATTACCGCATGGCTTAACTTGCCCTGAAGCAGCCTGCAGAGCGTCATACCCCCTTCATATCGCTGCAATACTCTGCTTCCTTTTATGTGTCTTCTGGGATCCCTGTGCTACTTTCAAAATCCTTGGACCAGGAACATATTATTGGCCATTTATATTGCAACTCGTACAACATGATCTTTGGTGTGTTATGGTGTTTCATGACCTTTCCATGTGCTTTGAATTCATGTGCATTGTTCATCTCTGTTTTCACAGCAGGGGCTTGTAGAGCTCGTCCAGAAGTAAGCTCAAATTTCCCAGTTACCTGGCTGTTAAGACTTGTTTGGGTATGTTGATAACTGCTGGATAAATACATGTAAACGTATGGAACATCCTTTGTAAGTGTGTAGTAATGTCCTTGTTTGATCCTCAGATCTAGTAGCTCTTTCATTACTGTGATCCCAACTAGGATACAGTGGCTGTTTTCCTTTACATGTATAACTGTTACAGTATAGGTTCTGAGGTATTCTGCAATTCAGTGACAAGAAGTGTTGAATCCTTATGCTTGTTTACCTTTGTTTCAGATCTCCCTACCTGCTGTTCCCTTCCTTTCCTTCCCTCGCCTGATCACCCTTTTGAGTCTGTCATTTCTACTCAGACCAAGGGGCTATCGGGAGATGGACCACCTTGAGCATCGCATGTTTCAGAGGATTCAAGGCCCTGACAGTCACAGGCAGTCCTGTGCACATTGTTTCATCAGTAGCACAGGTAAACTCATTACATGACTGTTAATTTATTCTGAGCAATGGCACTGGCCATGGACATTGGCTCATACAGCATGGCCTCAACACATACTTGATCCGTTTGTGTAGTAAATGTGTTCAACACAGTACAATGTGCCTCATCACTATCACCGCAGATCTCTTGCCTCTTTGCATGCGTCATCTATGAAATAATTGACAAAGATTGTGCATATGGGAGTATGTGTATTTTGCCAACATGCATGCAGTTCTTCATGGCTAATGATCCCTATTGTGCATGAAGTACTTGGTTGTGTATGTATTTGTACAGGTTGCTACCCACAACGGGCAGGCAACACCTGCTGACGCTGTGTGTCCTGTGCGCAGCTTGGCCTTTTGGTGCCTGATCCTGTGCACGTCATTTTTGGTGATTTTGCATCCATTTTTTTTGAGTGACCCATGAGTAACTAGACACTCCTTCTTTCCATACACCTGTTACACTGTGCCTTTCTAACCTCCTTGTCTTTGTGTGCTACTTTTTGCCTGGTGTCTCACCCCTTACGCCGTCAGGTGTTTACTCATTCCTGCTGCTGCCTCCCCTGCGGCACCGCACCACCGAGTGCCCTGATTCTGTAACCCACACGCCTCCCAGATGCTCCTCCCTCCACCCATTCCTAATGCAAGCAGCTGGTTGTCTGTGCCACTGTTTTGCCACCTCCGTGCCAAAGGCAGGACCGTCAGCGCCTGCAACGTGCACAGTGCAAGACCCTCTGGTCCTTGCATGACCGACGTAACACAACAGACTCATGCCCCAGCCACCCTCCAAACAATGAACACCAGAAAATCAAGCACCTGCTATCAGGCAACCCCTAAGCACACACACGACAGCTTCACATGCTGCGTGTGCAACTCCTACTGCCTATACCGCGCTGCCCCGCCTCACAGACCATGTCCATACAACCTGGTCATGTGCCTCCTACTGCACACCCACTCCATCCACCAGCACGCCATTGGACTCTGTTACCTCTTTGACACAACAGCCCCACACAACGCCTTGATTACAGTAACCTGGTTGAACGCATTCTCAGTACACAACTTCAACATTGCCATCACAGACTGATACAAGATCACCCGTAGGAACCCACCAACAATCCAGGAGGATGAATTGCAATTCATTCTGAAGTACATCCTCAGAGTCACATACAACAACAGGGACACACTCAGCATTGTGAAGCACCTGCACTTCAGGTTTCACACCAACCCCCTGACCACCCTCAGTCTAACACTCATCTATAGACATCCAGGCCTACACTCACAATTCCGCTAAACCATCAACAACTACATCAGCACGCAGGCCCTCACCTACACAGACTACATGTGGCAGGGGGACAGCAACTTCTGGCTGGAGGACAACCACACCACCATCCTTCATTGGTACATCAACATTTGCATCCAGTTCTCCAACAAGCAACACACAGCCCCACACTCTGCTGCAGATGCCCAAGAGATGCTTGACTTAAGTCACCACAGGCAAGCTGTGTGGCACGCTCACCCAGGACACTCCAACCAACGCCAGCGCCACACCCTGCAACCTCTCACACTGGATCAGCGACTGATACAACACTCTTGCCACATTGGCAGACTTTCCTGTGAAGTACAACAACAGTTAAGGCACCTGGGACAAGGCACACCTACTGGACTCATACAGGTCTAGCCGGACTCTCGTGAAAACCTTGTGAAACAAACAACCATCAGTTACCTTTCAGTCCTGAAACCAGCCCCACACAGCCATCACCATATCATCAGCAAATACAAGAGGACATTCTTCAGGTAGGGCATAGGCACCAACACACACAACATCAAGGAGCTCATAAACATCGTGTGTGAACTATCTAACCCCCAGCTCTCCATCCAAAAGACATCCCACCCTTGCAAGGCCAAGGGGATCCCTCACAACATTCTACCACTGCAAGCTCATGGACGTACACGGCAGCCTCGCCACACAGAGGCAGACAGCACTATTATCCACAGGACATACCCCCCCTCAGTTCCTGGACTCCCGTCAGCAGCAAAGACACCACCCGGCTCATGTACACAATCCACTCCGGCTAAACTTCAGGACCCTTCCCACACAACATCTCAATCACACCATACCCCATCCTTGGAGCCCACCTCTGGCACGTCATGAATGTCTCCTTTGAGTACACCACATTCCATGGGAGCTGGAGGCATGTAGAGACCCAGGCCCTTCTTTAACAACGGACGGCAGTAAGCAGGATCGGCAGGAACATCACTCTGCTTCCCTACCCGGCAAATGTAATCAAGAAGACTGTCAACAAGCAACTGACCATCTCCCTCCAAGCAAACACCCCCAGGCATCCCGCCCCAATCCATCTTCCACTGTCATCACCCCACTGCAACAGCCCTCATTGCCACCACCAACGATATCTTGGACCCTTCTCAACAATGGTGAGACCACCACCCTCACCCCCTCGACCTCTCAACGGCGTTCTACACCATGTGTTACCACACTGTCAGATCACACATCTCCAACACTGGGATCCAGAGGAGGGCCCAGGATGAAATCGCCAAGTACCTCACCAGCAAGGCCCTGGGAGTCTGCCTCCCCCCTTTAGCACGTAGTACACTGGGGTCATTGGGCCCATGCCCCAGGGCTCATCTCTCAGTGTCACAATCTTCAATGTCTCCATAACCCCCCTCTCCACCATCACATGCGCACACGACCTCATCATCATGTTCTATGCCATTTACACCTAGCTGCTCCTCACCCTCACCAGAGACCCAGCCACTCCCAGATTCAACCTTCAAGAGGGCATGAGGTGCATTGACGAATGGATGAACATCAGACACCTGGGGCTGGACTTGGACAAGACTGAGGTCATCATCTGAGGATTGTCCCCTTACAGCTGGGACAACTCCTTGAGTCACACCAGCCTGGGCAGCGCACCAGCACACAGTGCCCATGTACGCAAGCAGGTATTTATCGTACACTCCTCGCTCACAATAACCATGCAACTCAACACAATCTGTACCTCATGCTGCAACTCCCTCCGCATGCTGCAAATGATCTTCAGATAGATCCACTCCTAAGCAAGACAGGCATTCACCCAGGTCCACGACACCAGCCGACTCAACTACGGCGACGCCCTCTACGCAGGAGCAACAGCCAGACTTCAGGAGGACTTGTGCACATCCAGGGTGCATCCACACACCTCATCCTCAACATCCCCTGCCACAGCCACATGACTGTCCACCTGCGATACCTACAATAGGCTCAATGTCAACTGCAGAATCACCTTCAGACTCCTCAGCCATACTCAGGAGGCACTCCACAACCCCAGCCCCAAAGACGAACATGGACGTCTCCCATCCAACACCCCATTGCCCCAACTCCGTCCAGAAAACCTTGACCTGGGCACCATTCATCACATCCACAGTACAACTGCATGTGGGAGATAGTTCTCCCACCTCACCAAACAGACCTGGTACTACCTCCCTGGGCACCTCCACATGACCCATGACCTCTACTCCTTCATAAAACTCTTCCAAAACTGTCTGTCCGAGCAGTATGGCATGGCAAGCCCACCCCCCTCAGCAGCTTGAAACCATCATGGGTGAGTATTGCACTCCATGTATGTATTTGATGATACATTGTGACCTATGTGTGTCCTCGACCAGACTCAAATCCCAGTGTATGGATGGCTTGAGTTTTTTGTACCACACTCTGGCATACTTTGACATATCCCCACACGTATGTTGTTGACGCATGCTAAATGACTGCAACACCAATTTTACTTGTGATTGTTTTGTTTATTTGTCTGTCTTGTGCGTGAAACATGAGTAAGTGATAGTTGCTGTACATAAATGCCGGGAATCCAAAGTTCACAGAGGGAGATGTGATGACTTGCAGTTTGAGTCAACAGAGGCCAGACCACAGTGCTTGGCATCATTGTTCAGACTGCAACCAGCAAGTCCATGTGGGAGAGTAGGACAGTCAATGAGGTGATGCTGTTGCACACAAGGTCAAGGTGCCAGACCAGGTGACATGGGAGATGCGCATGGCCCGCTGCCTCTTACTCTCATTTCCGTGGATGACCCGACTTCCTTGGGGGACCCTCATATGCAGGCCTTGACGATGCATGGGACGCTCTGTCAGACGATTCCTCCTCCTCCTTCCTCCCTGTGCCTTGTCGTGGTCTTCGCTTAGATGTTTCTTGCCTGGTGACACAGAGAGGGTGCTCCATGTTGTCTGCGATCTAATGGAGTGAATGGCTTATGTCCCTTTGCACCACCAGGAGCTCAGCCAGTCTTGCCTCCATCTGTCCTTGGTTTTCTTGTTGACTGGCGTGTAGTTTGGCCTGCAGGTTTTTGATCTCTGTGAGGGTCCCCAGTACCTGGCTGAACTCCCTGGTGTCCCGCCGGTATGCCTCCATGATGTTGCGTAGTTGAGACATACCGGGCTCTACAGCTGGCTGGTCAGGTTCTCGCCTCCACCTGTCGCCACTCCCACCCCCACCACCCCTGCCCACACCAGCCTGGCGTGCCGTTGTGGGCACATCGGGTCGACGGGACCCCTGAGGGATGGCAGTGGTGGTGTTGTCTGCCACCTCCTGGGTGCCGGCAAACCTTGCCCCTCATTGTCAGACTGGCTCAGTTGTTGACTATGGGCAGGGCTCCGAGATGTCTGCTGGGATGTGGCAGGATTGGTGGTGGTGGTTTGCGCAGATGTTCCTGATCAAGGTGCTGCACGGGTTTGGGCACCAGAGGTGCCAGGTAGGTCGGGGTCATCCGTGGAGTGGTGAGAGGCATCGCTGTCTGTGGGATGAGGGTCCTGTGGAGCCTGGGACTGTGATTCATCTCCCCCATTGTTGGGGGTAGATTCCGCACGTTGCCCTACGGGTGTGAGAGACAATGTTAATGTAATTTAATGCAACATCCATTTTTCATACACATTGTAGTTGGCACTGTTCCACCTGGTAGTTTTCTATGCTTTGGATTGTCCTCAATGTTCACTTGTGGATGGGTATGTTGTGGGGTCAGATTGATCTATGCTCAGGAGTCATTGACATGTGGGGGCATATTTACAATAACTGGCACAGCCCTGCATATCAGCAGGGATTGGCCAGTCATTGTGCACCACATCTATACCAGCATGGATGCAACACATTTACAATGCGGAGCACCATGGGGGAAAAACGGCACAGCTGCATCACGCATCTGTGCCATAGAAGTGGGGCACTGCTGGAGTTGCGTCACCAGCCCAACGCAGCTCCAGCAATGCTCTGTGGGGCCCTATAGGCACAATGCTGCATCAATCCTTACGCCTGCTTCAAGCATGCACTGGGTATTGATGCAGCATGTGCTTTAAAGTGACTGAGTGAAATCTTGTAGGTTTCACTCAGCCACTTTTGGGAGGCGATTCTGTACCAGAACGCCTAACCCCCCGCCCCACCCACCCCGCCCCAGAACACTTACTTCTGGCGCAGGGCTTTACAGCGTGACACATCTCCCAGATGCGACACCTTGTAAATACACAGCACCATGGTGCCACTTTTGTGCCGCCGCTGCATCACAAAGGTGATGCTAGGGTGGCGTGGAAGAAGCGCAAGGGACTTGTGAATCTGCCCCTTGCATTTTTGCTTGGATGCTTCTGCAAATCTGTATTGGTTTGGTTGTGTTACATGACCATTGTGACAGTGGGGCACTCCATTGCCTGTCCCAGGAGGGTATGTTTGTGTAAGGGGTGTGTGACAGGCCGTGCTGGTAGTTGCAGTCTTATTTGGAACTGGGAACAGACTACAAGCAGCAAGAACTTGAACCAATGACATGAATGATCACCTCCTAAAAATACCCCCATGCTAAGATGGGACTATTTATAAATACAACTATTAGATGAGCAAGGGGTGAGAGCGGAAGGGCTAACTACAGGGGAGCTTCCACGACCAACTGAAGATTTAGCAGGACCAGCATACAGCGATGCGAGTGAACCCTCACCTTCCGTTATCCTGGCCACTATCAAGCAGATGCAAGAGGAGGTCAGGAACGACAATCATTGGGCTCACCAAGTTTTAAAAAAAACTGCTGGCCGCTGTCAGAAAGATAAACAAAACCTGCTCTGAGATTTCAGAGAGAATGACTATGGTGGAGGCATGCACCGAAACTCTTGAAACTGAGGTTGCGCGTATATCCCAGGATCCTAAGCTCTAAACCTGGTATGGAAACTTGAGGAGCAAGAGATCAGGCCGAAGAGAAATAACCTGAGATTATTGGGAATCCCCAAAGGCATCGAAGGAGGAGATCCCAGAGGCTACATAGCCAAACTATTGAAGGGTGCCTTTCCAGAACGTATACTCTGGAAGTGGGAAAAAGAAGTCCAGGGGGCACACCACTTTCCCCTAACCCTGAAGAAACAACAATGGGGCAATACTGCATACTCCCAGGCAGTGTTTGCGATTCCCAATGTGGTCACAAATTGCGCGGCTCAATATTATTAATGAGTCTCTTGCAATTTGCAAGCCCATTGGGAATGCCTGCCCTTCCAGGGATGGTGGCCTGCTGGGCTCAGCAGACTACCATGTCTGGGACTGCTTTTCAATAAAGCAGTTTTTTTTATTTTTTAAATGCAGCCCGTATTCCTTAAAGCAAATGGGATGCATTAAAAGAAAATGAAACGTTTTCGTTTCATTTTTTAATGGGCAAGCAGTGGTCCCTGGGACCACTGCCTGCCCTTAAAATATTATTTTGCATGCATTTACAAAGAGGAAGGGGCCCCCTTCCCGTATGCAAATGCATTACCACCTGCTTGAAGTAGGTGGTGACTGCTAGTGTTTTACGATCGCAATTGCTGTCGAGAAACATTTGTACATGGTTTTGAGACTTGCTATTTGGAAGGGAACGCCTTTTGTGTAGACTGAGAGCTATCTCTCAGTCTACACAAAAGTTAAGGCACCAGACACATCTTCTGGTGACAAAGATTTATTACCACAAAAAAGGATCCACAGTCCATCACATGTGCTAGATTTGTTCTGAAATTGCTCCAGCCCTACATTTAGGGGCCGATTAAGATGTCATTGGCTGACCATTGACATGGTTAGCCAATGAGAGTAGATGACAGGATCGACTGGTTCTCACTTTCCTGAAGACTTCAGCTCCTTCCAGAGCCACCATGCTTCTCTCCCCCTGCCACCCGCATACCTGCTTTAAACTACTGTGCCCACCAGGTAAGGGCTTCATTAAACGTTTAATGAATGCACAGGTGTGTGTGTATTTGCATGTGTGTGCTTCTGAATGGGTGTGTGTAAGTGTGTGTGTGTGTGAATCTTCATCCCGCATTCATCCCACTGCATCCGATCAAGGAAATATCCACAATTGCATTGTGTCACTTAACATTTACTGTTAAATGTGGCATATGCTCTGACAGTCAGTGAAATTCAGAAATGTTAATCAGAAAGTGTACCCACACAAGTACAATCTGGGAAGTCCAAATTCAGATGCTCTAGCATAAGTGAAAATTTTTACAATTTGACAATTGCTACAGTCACAGGTATTTTTTGCCACCCGACATATTTACTTTAAATTTAGTCATCTGGGATACAGTAGCCAAGTTAAATGAGTTCCCCAGAATTTCTGTTTGCCCGGTGCTTTTTATGTCAAAAGGAATGGCTTTCCAGCTAAAATTACATCTGTGCTGTCATTTGATTAAGGGATCATCGATCTTTTTCAAATAAATTGTGGGTTGAGCTGGAATGGTTCCTAGACGTCTGACGTGAGAGGTCCATGAATACAACTTTATATTTCACGTACCCGCTGAAACTGGAATTCCAGAGCGAACTGCGAAATAAAATATAGAGACTTATCCCCCTCAGATATACAAATTGGAATTGTTAATTTTGCTAAACAATAAGCTCACATACATTCATCATAACCCTATGCAAATATCTAAAAAAGTCACCTATCACCTCTACCCACATCTCTTATCTGAGACCATTTTGCATTTAGCTTGACATCTTGTTTTAGATGAGCTTTAATAAGTGGGCACTGGGTGATAAAAAATGAGTAAATGCACCAGTGTGTTCCTATGAATGAGTGTACATGGACAGCAAAAACGCCATTAGTCTTAGTTTAAGTTTGGAGCTAACTGAAAATCCACCAATTTCTGAAGGAAACTATAAATATGGAGGATATTCCACTGACCAAATGTCCTCCTTAATACTCCTCTAATTATGGTGCATCCTACATGTCGACCATCTTGGAATGGATATAGGCAGTAGACTACAAAATGCTTTCAAGTTACCTAAAAAGACTTGTGGAGAGAATAAAGATCACCTAACACTTTCAGTTTAAGAGTAGCCCAATTAATGGTGTCCATACAGTAGCGGCTGCTACTGGATGGGGGTGCGGTTGGGTGAGGGGTTAAGGAAAAAAAAGAAAAAAGCACTTACCTTCATCTTCCCTCTTCCTATTACCGGTCCCGGCAGCAAGAAGCACCCAGGCTCCCCTAAGCCAATTGGTCTGAGGGCCTTGGTTTGACGCTCATACGGAGACAAGTAGCCGGTGCATGTTCCCTGCAGGGCTGTGCATTACACTCTGGTGGAGAACATACAAAGTGCGCATGAACTGTCATGCGCACTTAGGGAGTGCAAACCACTCCTCCCCTGCTCTGGCCTTTAACGGCCCACATGAAACAGAGCCACTGAATACAATAGGAAACATAAAATTATAATAATGATACGTTATTGTCATTTTCTTTTTCTTTTTGAGCAGTGGGGTGACCCGCCACTGGATCCACACCTAATTACTGGCAGGGAATGCATTTGAAAACCATTTTAAGTTAAACAGTAGGTGTGGTATGTTGTGGTGACAGATTGTACCCAAGCTATTTCCACAGTGACTACTTAAATTACTCACTGGTGTCTTTGTGGGTCTGAGAAGAAAGTTTGACCTGGGGTTAAAAGCATGGTTTCTCTGCTGAAGAAGCACATGGAGTGTCTTAAGGGAACTTACATCTCCGTCTGAACTCTGGCTGGCATCTGGGACTGAGCAGTGTAGGTCTACGTCCGCTGGTGTGGGTTGTTCAGAGTCAAGGAGTGCGTGGTGCATTTTCGCAGGGGGTAGGAGGGCACTCAGCATGTGATGGAAGCCACCAACTTCTGTGGGGTGAGTGAGGAAGCATGGATTGTCAATTATTGCTGCAGCAGTGTCAATACTGCTTTTGTGAGTTGGACAATGCCTGCTATTGACAATAGATGGGGCAGAGCTATGGGAGAGCTACTTTGACAGCTGGGCACCAGGGGCTGAGCTGGCAGGAAAAGGAGAAGCTAGAGGGATCTGTCTACGATGCGCCATCTGCTTTAGGTGGAGTATGCTAGAAAACCGGCCCAGCACCTAGAGGAACTACACAGTCACACAATTAAGCATGGACTCCACTTACTGCTCGATCCCACCTGGATCTATCCCAGTTTTTAGGGTTTTTTTGTTTCCTTCTCCCACTCCACAGTCCACATCCAGAGCAGTATCCATATGCCCTATCAGGGATGTTTGACCCCGACCACAGCACCCAAGCGCCACACGGAGCGTTGTTGCACCACTTGGAGTAAGTGCAGTCACCATGCTTCCCATTTACAGGTGCCCAGCACTAATTTAGCTTTCTTCAAAGACCTCCTACACCAGCCAGTCTAGCCTTCAAGTCTGCACTTTCCGTTGAGCAACACATGCATATGTGCAGCCACTCTCCCCACCGGCCCCAGTCGCCTCCTACTCGCAGTCTCATCTATCTGTTTCGGTTCACCCACCTGAACAGCCATATGGACTTCATTCTCAGCTGTGCAATATGCATACCATTACAGTCACCCCCCAGACCCTAGCAAACATCAGAACACAGCACTCGCCTTCTGTAGAACTCCCTTGGCTTGCCTCCAGAGCGGCACCTTTCACCCTCCAACACGCATGATCCAATCCATCCAGTTGCCCTGAGATACAAACACTGCATTTACCTTTTACTTCTAGCACGCTCTGCCCAAAGCAGACAGCGCATAGAAGACAGATCCCACTGGCTTCTTTCCTGGCCAGCTCAGTCCCCAGCGCCCAGCTGTCAAAGTAGCTCACCTACTGCTCCGGCCCACCTCCTATCAACCCCTGGTGCACCAGACACAATAGAAGACACTGTCCTACTCACGAAAGAGGTATTGACACCCCTGCAGCCATCATTGACAATCCATGTTTCCTCCCTTGCCCCACAGAAGCCAGTGCCTTCCACCACATACAGAGTGCACCCATTCCCCCTGCGGCAACGCACCCCGCCATCCGTGACTCCGAGCAACACACAAAAATGGACGTAGGCCTACACCGCTAAGTACCCAGAAGCTGACAGACCTTGCTTTTAACCCCAGCTCATGCTCTCTCCTCAGACTCATGCTCCCAAGCAGTCAAAGGCTTTCACTGCTACCTGGGCGTAACCACCTCTCCCTGACTGGCGTACTCAGCATTTTCCTGTTGCCCTAGAAGACTCCAAGGCACACTCCAGTGGACTACAGCATTCACAGCTTCAACACACACCTGTGTTGCCAACTTAGCAAGTGTATGGACAATGAAACCCCATTCACAGTTTGTGCACCTCTGCATGCGGCCATTCATTTACATTATGGCAATAGCCTTGGCCACCTGCAAAATGTCTGAGACATAGATGAATGGCATGATCTCAGAGTTTCAAAAGACTATGGATGGCAATAACAGATACACCCCAGCACATGTGTCTATGATGCATGTTGCTTTTCATTGTTTATGTGCATGCATGGCACAGTCAAGTGATGAACATGCAACACATTTGCCAGACCCCATAGTCACTGTTAATGGCACCCTTTACCCTGCTGGAACTTTCATCAGAGCTGGGACTGCATTACAGGCAGCTTGGCCCTCAAGGTAAAAACAGTTTCAGAACCATTGACAAACGTAATCTCCCACAGAAACATTTTACTTGTCACTACTGGATCTGCATGTAAAAATGTAAATTGATACTTGTATAGCGCACTACTCACCCGCAAGGGTTTCAAGGCGCTTGTACGAATACCGCTGTGGAACCCATCCTGGCTTTCCCTGTGAGGTGTCCACTCCTGGGCACCCCCAAGGTGGAGGCCAGGCATCCTTAACGTTGTGGGGGCCGTTGTGGAGATTAAGCAAGCTATTGCCCAGAGTTGCAGAGTGGGACTCCATGATTGGAATAGGCACTGAGGCGAGAATTATCAGGTCCATGGAATTTTTGAGCCCAAGACCTGAGGAGGCGGGGAACTGAACGCTGGTCCCAGGCTAGACCTCTGCATCAGGGTCTGCCGCTCTAACCATTGAGCCACACTTCTCCACTTTTCCCATTTCTCCATGTTCTAGAGCTTCAGGTAACGAAACACAGCAACACCACCTTTTGGGGAAGTCATCAGGCCCGGACTGGCCGTTGAGGGCACCGGGCAATTCCCCGGTGGGCCGCATGGTTGGGGGCCGGTTTTGGGCCCCTGGGGCCGTTTTTGTTACAGGCCCGTTATGCTGCAAAAACGGCCCTGTAACAAAAACGACCGAAAACCGGCCCTGTCACAGGGCGCGGTCGCACCTCTCCCCCCTCCCCTCTCCTCCCGGAGGGGGGGAGGGGGGCCGGCCGAGCACTTTGCCAGGGCCGGTTCTGGTTCCCAGTCCGGCCCTGGAAGTCATGCAATCTTAAACACATTAGGCAATGCTTTGGAGACACATTTAAAAAAATTAGAACAGGATTGTCCTCCATGTGAGACTAACCAAACAACTACCTCCTATGTGGACTGTAAAATAAATAAGGAGTACAGCCACATCACTTAAACCAACTGGAAGATTGAAGCAAGATTATAGTTGTCACATTTATTTTCCCTTAATTTCGTTGCTTGTAGAAGTTAGGCACTTATTTTCCCCATGTTAATTTGGTATTTATGTATATTGTTATCTTTAATGTTAACCTGAATGCATAATCCAAGTACCAGTACCTAGAGTGAAGATTATTACGCTACCCAATGAGAAAAATAAGTTATGGCTTGAGAAATTGCACTAAGACACCAGTGAGTAACCTAAATAGTCACTGTGGAAATAACTTATATTCAATCTATTACCACAACATCCTGTAGCTTCTGTTTAACTTGTTTTCATGCCCAGGTATTGTGGGGGCAATGTGACAAATGTTGGCACATGAAAGCCATGCTAAAGGTTTACTTACCTGCCTTACTGCTGCTGCCCTTGTCGGTATGGAAGATCTTAGCCTGCTCAATGAGTTCAGAGACACAGATAGAGCATTTTCAATCACGTTTTACCTCTAATCAGCATCAAACAGAGGGAAGCACTAACAGCCACATGAATCATTGTTGGAATTTGCGATTCCTAAATAGCGAAAATTAAGGAATCGCAATTTAGGAATCGCAAATTCTATGCATCAAGAATTCGCAAAGGTTTTTGCGATTTCTTAATTTTCCTTATTTGCGATTCCTTAATTGCGAATCGCAAATAAGGAATCACTTTACATTGATTCCTATGGGCCTCTATCAATGGGAAGGCATTCTCATTTTGCGAATTCGCAATTAAGGAATCGCAAAATGAGAATGCAATTTCAAGGGTGCAGGGGGGGTCCAAAGGACCCCCCCTGCACCCCTGAAATATCACGTAAGTACATTTTACTCACACACATGTCCCAAGGGCATGTGTGTGTGTAAAATATAAATTTCAAAAATGCATTTTTGAAACTTTTTGCAAATTACCATGAAGGTTTACTTCATGGTAATTTTCCCCTTCCTAATTGCGAATTTGCAATTTAAAAAAAATCATGCATAGTATTTAAGAAATCGCAAAATTTGCGATTTCTTAAATGCTATCGCAATTTGAGAAATCGCAAAAAATTGCGATTTCTTAGATTGCGAAAAATGAAAAAAAAATGATGCATCCCAAAAAAGGTTTTTGCATTCGCAAACGGACGAATTTTGCGATTCGTGCTGTTTGCGAATGCAAAAAAGCTTGATGCGTGTGGGCATAAGAAACCTGCCGCTTAAGGTGGTGGTGATGCCTGTTAAGAAGACTCTTTTCTGGACCACCTTTTTAATTCTCTGTCATTGAACCTGTTGTGCATGGTGGTCCAGCACCATATTTGCTCATCAGCTATTTAGACATAAAGAGACCCTAATGTGCCTTATATATTTTGGGATTGTACCCATTTGCTTCGGGCCAGAAAATATCTCTCCCTTTTTGCATTCTTGCAGGTCCTCTGAACCAGTGGAGAAGTTTCTGGCCTGGAGCAACTTGGGTCTCCAGGTAGTGACATGTACCTTTGCCCCAGGCTTCCAACCGCCCACTAATTCTTAAAATGAATAATTTAGTCTTCTCTGGTTCTAGTAGACTAGCACTCACACACCGAGCCACTGCCTCCTTCCAATCCAGGACATCAAATACATTGTGAATTTCCATCGCTTTCACTTGTTTCTGAGCTGTTTCAAATATTCTCATACTTCTTTGAACACAAAACGTAGTTATCACTAACTTGCTAAAAAAGTAACTACTATAGTATTCTGATGGCTTATAGCTATTTTTGAAAACATTGCCTGCTTAAAAACTCTACCATACTGTATTAATTTTGGAATTCAGCCTCCTGATCTAGTTTGCATTAGAGCTCACAAATATTTGATCTCTGTGACCATTAGAGCTTTATATATTGGGCTTGGTTATCTTGGAAATATTTGTCTTTATATATTAAGATATTATTAATGTTATGTGTTAACACATTATCTAGATGGCCTTTTACACTGAACTAGTTGTGTTGTACTTTACCTAGACTTGGCCAAAACTAGCTCCTTTGATATACACCTTGACTGCTCGTGCATGTGTACCCAGAAACTCAAGGGAGCTTCAGAGGCAAATGTTCTTATGTTGATTCAGGACCCATCACCAGGACAAATTTACTATTTGAACTCCAGTTCTAGCCAATTTGGGTGCTAGAGTCAAGTAGTGATAATGGTCAGTGTTTGGCATTCAGATTTTCTCTTTAAATTAAAAGTTTTCAAAATAGTTTTTTTTAACTAAAGATTTGAAATGCTTTTGAAACTAAAGATCTTCAGCTACTTGCATAATACGAGAAATACCTCTATCATCACCTTCCATCATTTTAAAATAAATGTGTTTCTTGCAAAGAGCTACACTAAAAACGGAAACCTAATTCATATTTGTACTGTACTGTTCTGTTTAAATGTTCTCCTCACTCGCATTGCTTTTAGATGTGGCTGACTTATCTAATTGAATTGACAGGGAACAGCAATTTTTTAGATGTTTGGAAATTATACGTTTGTTATTAGAATGTGTATAAACACCCCTGCCTTTAGAATGACCTTGCAGTACTATGGTCTGTATGGGCTGTGTAGATTGTGTTTCCAAATGATTTTGGATTTCTATGCAAACTGGAGTGTGGGTTGTCATATGAGGAGGTATTTGGTTTTTTTTTTAATTCTGTTTCGTTCCTAAGACTGTTGTTTACAATCTGTGAAGGAAAGTTTATGCATTGGGTTGCACTGCAGGAGGTCATTAAGTGGCCATATTAGTTTGATGTCTCCTGTTGATTGAACTATGTGTGCATAATTTGAGTGTGGTTGGAGTGCTTTACCGTTTGTTTATGACTATCTTCCATCAGAAGGATACCCATTGCCTGGGTTAGGTATATTGTGTGTGATTGTGCTGGTTATGTGGTGTGTCTGAGCATTTGTGGGCGTGTCGGTGATGCTCTGTCTAATGCTTTCTTTTGTGTTAGTGATGTGTATTTCTCCTTAGCTATTAATGAAGCTGGGAGTTAATGATTTATGTTGTTGAGAGTTATGTGTTCACTTGCATCTGGCAAATCTGTGAGCTTGTGCATTGAGTGAATGAATACTTCAGTATGTTTCTTGTCTTTCTGGTTAGTGAATTTTGGAGGCTAGTGCTGTTAGTTGGACGTGATAGCAGACAGTTTGATGCTGCTGTACTGTTCTATTTGCATAAACGATTTTCTCCTTAATGTGTTATGTTGCTTTTCTGTGAGGCCTATCTTTGCTCTTGGATTGTTGGGAACAATGTATGGTTGACGTATTTGACATTCCCGTGCTGATGTGGAGGTATGTCGGTTTTGTACATATTTGTAGTTATGTTATGTTATGTTATGTTAATGAGTATTTGTAAAAGCGCACTGTCACCGTGAGTTTCCTGGCGCTGGTAGGAACACTGAAACTGAACAGAGGGATTTTAGTGGGGATGTGAAAACAACAGAGTTTTAAGGGGCTTCCTAAATGATACAAGAGAATGTGAGGATTTGAGTGAGAGCGGGAAAGAATTCCATAATTTGGGGGCCAGGTGGGAAAAGCTGAGGCCACCTAATTTAGTGAGTTTGAACCGGGGAGTGACTAAAAGCTGGAGATGAGTGGACCTCAGAGTTCGGGAGGGGCAGTAGGGAGTAACCAGGGACTTCAAGAAAGCAGGAGAGGGACCAGTCAAGGCTTTGAAAACCAGGCAGCCAACCTTAAAGGCTATTCTTTCGCTAACTGGTAGCCAGTGTAATTGATGTAGTAAAGGTTTGGCCGACTGCCATCTGGGGATTATAAACGCCAGTCTGGCAGCCTGGTTTTGAATAATCTGTAGCCTAGACAGCAAGGATTTAGAGAGACCGAGATACAAAGAATTAGAAAAATCCAGACGGGCCAGCACCAGTGCTATTAAAACTTGTAGTAGAGCTACAGGGGTCAGTAGGTGGGCGGCTTTCCGAATCCTGTGTAGTTGGAATATGCAGGAAGATGTTACAGCGCTCACCTGAGCCTTAACTCCTTGGACGCTCATGACGAGCTCAGCTCGTCATGGTGTACACCTCCATACACTCATGACGAGCTGAGCTTGTCATGAACAATGGGGAAACCAAAAGCTCAGCACAGGAGGAAAATAACACTAGCATCGATGTGGTTAAGAGTGAGCTCAAAGTCAAATATGACGCCTAGACTCTTTACGCAGCTAGCAGGGGAAGGGGATGAGCCAAGCTCAGATGGCCAAAATTGCGGGCCCCAGTGGGAAGCGCTTCTCCCAGGAAGGAGGAGCTCAGTTTTCCCAGGGTTGAGCTTTAGCTGATTTTGGTTCATCCACTGCTGGATGTGTAACATGACCGCCTTGAAGTTGGTGATGGCGTCAGGGGAGGAAAGGGGGAAAATAATTTGTAAATCGTCCGCATAATTAAATGCGGTGACATCCCAGCTGCCTAGGGAGTGGATAAGAGGCTGAAGGTACAAATTAAAAAGGAGAGGGGAAAGGGAAGAACCCTGAGGAACCCCGCAGGGTGAAGGTGCACTGGTGGCGCTAAAGGGGCCCAGACTGACTGCTTGGGATCTGCCCTCCAGGAAGGATTTAACCCAGGACAAAGCAGGCCCACGGACTCCGGCGGACTCGACACGGTGGAGTAAGATGTTATGGTCCACCGTGTCGAATGCCACCGACAAATCCAATAGGACCAGTGCCTGGGGACGGCCTCTGTCAGCATTACATCTGAGGTTGTCCAGTACGGCAAGGAGCACAGCCTCGGTAGAATGGGCTGGTCTAAAGCCGGCCTGGTTCGGTTCTAAAAAGTTGGACTCCTCGATGAATTGCGAGAGGCAGGTGGTCATGTGTGCCTCCAAGATTTTTGACAGGTAGGGCAGGAGAGAGATGGGCCGATAGTTAGCGAGGACAGCTGGGTCCGCGCCAGGTTTTTTTTAACAGAGGCACCAGTACAGCCTCCTTAAAGGATTTAGGAACTGTGCCGGAGATAAGGGAGGTGTTAAGTAAAGGTAAGATGCAATCCGGGAGAGTGTGACAGATGTCACGAAACACAGAGGGGGGGCAGCAGTCCTTGGGGGAACCCGATTTCACCCGAGTGGCTAGCTTGGCTAAGGAGTCGGGGTCAAGGATAGGAAAACAGGCCAAAGTAGGGGTATTGATGGACGGGACTGCAGCTACTACTGAAGGAGAGGAGTGAGGAATGGAGTTTTTAATTGCCAGAATCTTGTCAATGAAGAAGGTGTTTAAGGCACTACAAGACTCTGCAGAAGGGGGCAGGGTCGAAAGTGTCCTGTGTCTGATGTTAGTTCGCTAAGGACCTTGAATATCTCTTTGGATTGGTTGGGAGCTGTAGATATTCTGTATGAGAAATAGGCAGCCTTGGTTGTAATAATGGCTTTTTTGTATGCCCTCCGTGCGAGCACATACATTTCCGTGTCTGAGCTGAGATAATTACGCCTCCATCTGCGTTCCAATTGGCGCAGCTCAAGGTGTTGTGACTTTAGCATTGGGTTAAACCATTTATGAGATTTACTGTGGCGGAAGCGAGGGAAGCAGGATAGGGGAGCAAACTTGTCACTAGCGGTAGTAAGCCAATGGGCAATGTTGGCGTCCAAAGTGTTAACGCCTGAATTATTACTGGGAGGGGGCTGAGTCTCCGCAAGAAAGGAGAGAAAAGCAGAGGAATCAAGGGCGTTCCACTTCCGAGCCATCCCGCCCTCCCGCAGTGGTGGCTTGACCAGACCCTCTACAGAGATGGACGAGTCGATCATGAAGTGGTCGGACCAGACGCAAAGGGAGATATTCAGCCCGATGAGCGATACCCCCTGCGTCCAGATGTGGTCAAGGATGTGGCCACCAGTGTTGGTGGGGGTGGCGACATGCTGGGTCAAGTTTAGGCTAGAAAGTGCCTCGAACAATTCAGTAGCGTGAGAGCCTGCGTCAACATGGTTAAACCAATAATTAAAATCGCCAAACATGGCGAGGCGAGCAGAGGAGGCCATCAAGGCGGCGAGCTGTTCGCTGAGGACAGCAGGGAACAGGGGCATAGAGGTAGGAGGAGGATATAGGACAATGAGAGTCAGAGCGCCCACTTCCGTTGCCAAGCTGATGACTAGATTGTCAACCTCAGAAAGACATAGAGAAGAAGACGCGATGAATGTCAAGTCCTTCCGTATAATTGCCGCTACCCCCCCGCCGCGGCGGGCTGCAGGCTGGTTGGCATTCAGCATATAATAGTTAGGGGGCAGAGCGGCCAAGATATCAGGAAGGGAGAGGTCAGAAAGCCAGGTCTCAGTGAGCAGTAAAACATCAGGATTTTCAGCTGTCAGCAAGAGAAAAATATCAGCGTGGTGTTGGGGAAGGGAGCGAGTATTGAGGTAGAGTATACGAATAGAGGTTTCAGGTGAAGTAGAGACCACCAGGGGTTTATAGATGAGTCTGGGAGAAGGTGTATCCGCCGAGATACCAAGAGTAACAAGGCGGTCCCAGATTGTAGACTGGAGGGCGCAAGGGGGGTGCTGCAAGCCACGAAGTGTAGTGGAAGAGTAAGTAATAGGAAGGACAGCGCCCCGGGGCCCTGGGCCCGTCTGGCCACGGACGGGCACAGACGGGCTGGACTCTGGCGCGACTTCGGCGCGCTGACGGCGTGCCCGCTGCGCCCGTCCGCTGCGCTCCCTGTGAGGGGGCGCCATTTTATAGGGCTGATGGTGTGAGGCTCCGAGCGCTAGACCGCTCGCCTAGTGACCCTCCTCACCCAAGATGGCGGCCAACTGCGAGTCCCGGCAGGACTTTAATCTCCTGCAGGGCCGAGTGGTAAAGAAGGGGAGTAAGTGCAGCGCAGAAAACGCCCAGCGCGCAACCCCAGAGGTACCTGCACAACAAAAATGATGTTAACAGCATAAACGATAAAATTACATTAAAATGCGCGAAGTGCGCGAATTGCCTCTAGCAGATAGCGTAATTCCCATAAACTCGCTCTGGTAAATTTCGAGCGTCCTAACAGTTAGTGCTGTTAGAAGCCAAAGGATTGTTAACTACATAACTGTATTTGCTGCACTGGATGTATGTGTCTAATACGTCCTGTCTAAGAGAGACTCGTGTCCAATTAAATTGTTAAATGGGGGCTCACCACCAGAGAGCCAAATTCGTGCTCTCCAATAACTAAAATTTAATTGCAGAACACATCTCAGGGTGAGAAAATGTGGTTCCGTGAATAAGCAAACTTCTATGGCTGGGAAATGTGTGTTTGTTTTAACTGATGCATAGTAAATTTAGTTGCACATTTTTTTGGGAATGTGCTGTGACTTTATGATAAAAGTGGTGAAATACAATCTAGCTCCAGTAAGTAAACTGTACAGACTGAGGTTAGTGTTCGATATAGCAGCTTATTTTTGGTGCAGTCTATGATGCTGATAAAAGGGTTCGCCTTATTACTTGCATTGTCAGTTACATTTAGGCATGATTAAAAAGTATGCATGATTAAAAAGTATGCACTTTACTTTTGAACACCGGGCACGTTTACAAGAGAACCCCTCACTTTACACAATGTATGGATATTCATATACCGAGGATTATGCAATTTTGGGAGAAATGATACAATCCTTTACTGTTTCTAGTGTGAATATTTCTTTATAATATGGTAAATAACAACAGGATTTTGGGGGGCAGCCTTTCTGTCACACATCAGAGAGGTGGAATAAAATGGCAAAAGTTTAACAGCCTCTACCATTAGGAAGAAATATAAACGTTGCTGTTTTAAGTCTCCCGTCTCCTTCTTTCTGGTTTCATCAGCGGTTGGAGACCATATTTTGTGCCATTGGCGCTCTAAGAATCCATGAGCAATGAAATGGAATGTAGGGCACAAAGCACTATAGTCTATTTAAGATAACCAAGTCCAGTGATGATAGCTATTTTTAGCTACAATTCTTTTCGGGCACTGGCCATGATAGAGGTAAAAGGTCAACAGAACAATGAACAGACGGGCGCCATTGTTATGGGTAAGTATATGGCATGAACCTGCGTACGTTTTCATTCTTTCCTTGTTAGTGGAATGTTAAGTTCGAATAAGTTGCTGACGTTTCTCAAACCTTTTATGCTGTCTGTCAGAACAAAAGGCCACGTTAAGACAACCGAAAGGGGCCATTTGTTAATTCATTCAGCAATAAAGACATCCTTTTCGATTGTCTCATTGGCTCATTGGGGAGGGCATGGAAACACAACCTATGACGTCACCGCCATTGTCCTGGGCTTGTTCCATTCACTGCTAATGACTGAAGAGCGGAACTGAAATCTGATGCCTTGTCTGGTCTTTCATCAATTTTGTCTGAGCAATTGTTGTCAAAATATATTAAACCACACGTTTTCACAGTACAGCACTAGAACAAAGAATAATCGTCTTGTTAGCGTGCTTAATTGTTCGACGACTTTAAAAAAATTGTGTTTTTCCACAAGTGCCAACATTTCATCTTTTATCCACTTCCAAGCGCAGCTGTTGGTATTGGGTGCGATTTCTGAGTGGATACATCTAAATGTGACATGGTGTGAAGTGAAGAATTAGTGTGATTAACTAGATTACTTCTATACTTCCAAATTGTCTCCTTAAGTACAATAGTAACTTTTTTATCGCTTGCTACTAGAGTTTTTCTCCTTCTTAGCACTTTAAATAACATATGATGCTTTTATCTAGCGACTCAAGATCCTAAATTTATCAACTCGCCAGTATAAAGGGCTGGCAGACTTCAAACTTCTATGCATTTTAGTGGAGAGTGATTAACTGCCACAAACATTTTGCTGGTAGTTTATGGGAAGGACTGTGAAAAGAAAGACATTAGCAGAGGGGTGTGTAGAGCAAGGTCCTGGAAGTTAGGATCTAAGAAGTTAGAAGTTACTTGTTTACTGGGTCCAGTGCATAATTTGTACAAAAAATAAATGTATATGAATACACACAAGTGCTTGGCCCAAATATTTTCTCGGCCAATGCTGGTGTTGCAGAATAACAAGGCTGCTGGGTTTTAAATCCATCTCGTGCCTATTTCTTCCACCACCCTACACCCCTGTCTCTCAATCTTACTCTTTCAGTTTCCCTTTCACCCTTTGTGACTCATTGACGTCATTTAGAGGTTGCCAGGGTTCACCCTGCCACCGCCATTGTGACCATTTACCTCAAAGGTGGCAAAATTATTGCCAGGAACATAGTGGCGGTTCCATGTTCCCTATTTTTATCCTAATTTTGTATCATACTGAGAGTGAATAGCATTTTATTATTCACTATTAGTGTAAGAAAAAAATGGAGCACACTTAGGGGGATTGAGACCTTTGTTGGTAGTTCTGGTAAGTAAAAATTGTCTAAAGAATATGTTGTGTGTGTGCTTGTGTGTGCTTGTGGGTCAGAGTGTGTTTATATGACAGAGAATGTGTATATGTAAGACTGTGTGTCCGTATGTGTAAGCATGAGTGTGTTAGTGAATGTGTTAGAAACAGTAACAGGTGGAGAGTGTCACATTTACTATTCTTTGGCAACTCTGCACCTGCTTGATGTGCTGTCTTGCATCAAAGTGAGAGAGAACAATATGTCATATGTCAGCCATGTGCCAACAAACACACACCCCTGCACTATAGCGTAGGGTGTGTGCGTTATCTGAAGCACAGGTTGTGTACTTTAAAAAAACTATGCTGCAAACCTTTTCCCACTTTGTATGTGTACTATACAATAAAGATGAATTAGGAAACATAAGGTGAAATTAAATAATTTCTCCTTGTTAGGCCTGCCTCAATGCGGCATATGATGTTGTGCAAATTCCTCACTACCAAAGTTTGTGGATAGGGATTTGCGTTAAAACCCATGAGTGGTTACATGTGACAGCCTGAAGGCTGAAGTGCATTAATGGAAACTGTGGTTCTGCATGCGGGGGGGGGGGGGGGGGTCAGAACAAGTGAGAGTGGGGACAGGGTCAAAGGTGTTGTCTAAAAAACAAATATTCTGTAGATTTTTCTATTTTTCACCTTCAGGTAACTACATATGAAATAATACACAACTTAAATGAAAAATAAATGTAAGTTAAGTTAGTTAGTGGGAAACTATGAAACCTCTATTAGTTATTCAATGTAGAGGTTTGTGTGTATAACCAGAGAACCACAGAATTGAAACCTGGTTGGTGCAATGGAGAATAGTGACTTATAGTGACTTGTGTATGTTCAGTCCCAGTCTGTAACAGAAAGCATCATGCAAATGCAAGTCATTATTTTAAACTTGCATTAGACACAGTATAAAATAGGCTGCTATAAAATGTGAAAAAAGGTTTCAGATAAACAAGTGAGCGAGGATGTGGTCTAAGGGGTAGGGCGGTCGATCCTAAATCTGGGGAACCGGGGTTGAGTCTCGGCAATGACGCTCAACATTCTGTGATTCTGGGCAAATCCCTTAATCTCCTGGTGCTCATGTAAAGCGCTCTGATACTTTTGGGTCAAGTTTGTGCTATGTAAAACTCAGAAAAAAAAGTGTTTCTAAAAATATGGATTTTAGAAATACCCAGACTGTACGTATTGCAAATTTTTGTCTAACTGGCTTTTAAAAGCACACACTTCACAACTCAGCTGGAAACTCCCTTGCAACACCACTAAAATAGAATTCATATGTGTCAGCAGAAAGCTTTTAAGTGATTCCATCAGTTAAAGCCAATACTGGCTTCCAAGCACCGTTCACTTTTGCCGATTGACCAGTTTGACACTTTTACATTTCTTTCAGGCTTGCACCCTGCAAGAAGGCTTGTTTAGTTGTCTGCCCATCCCTTCATTTAACAGCATAGGAGACTTGCTGCTCTACACTTCAGCTAAAGCCTTTCAGCTGTTGGAACTAATCCAGAACAGTTGTCTTTTAAAAAAAAGTAGAGGAACTGTTTTTCTTAAATTAAAAAGGAAAGGGCGTATTGTGCCCCTCAGATGCCACCCACTTAAACCACTGGGATTGCCCACGCATCACTCATGGAATTCCCCCCTTGATGCAAAGTAATGCAAAGCACAGTACAACACAACATTGCATTATTGTGGGATACTATCCAATGCAAATTCTGAATTGTGTTGGATAGTAAATCCTATCTTAACGCATTGCGCTAGTATTACATCCAAAAAGTGATGCAAACCTGGTGCAAAGATTTAGTAAACTTGGGCCTGAGTTTCAATGTGAGATCGTGGATTAATAATTAGGCTGGTTGTGAACCCTCACCAAGTGAAAATGTTAATATTCTATATCAAGTCTAGTTACGTTTTTTTAATCAAAACTTGCTTTTTACTTGTAATGCTAGTCTATGAGCCTTCTATGCCAACTGAGATGGAGTGTGGGTCGGATGCAGAGGCTGAATTGGTCCCGTTCTAAATTTTACCTTTGCATATAGAAATATTTTAGTATTTTTTTTCTGGTTGACTGGCTAGTTGGGGGTCTTTAGCAGCTTAAATCCAGAGTTGGGATCAACGTCAGTGGGACAGATGTCGTCCAGCAGTCCAGTGGGAAACTTTGTTCTCGATGGGAGTTCAAGGTTTCCTGCATACCAGTAAAGCTGCTCTAGTATATGAGCCTCTGATTCTGTGTCAGAAATGTTTATCTTTTATTTTTAGGTTCACCATTGCAGTCCTGTTGGAAGAAAGAGTGCACCAGGCGCGGCCCATGTAGGTAAGAGCAATAGGGTAGGGGGCGGGCTCGGGGAGTTGACATATGACGACGCAGGAAACTTAAATGAAAAAAAGAGGGAAACAAATTTAAAAAAAGGAAACCACTTACCTTTGATGCGGCAAGTGGTTTCTTTTTTTGTATTTAAGATTCCCTCGTCATCATATTTGTCGAATTAACCCTCAAACCCACCCCGCCCCACCATTCTCAACTGCACAAGTTGCACCTGGAGTACACTCTAGCACCAACCAAGGGTACAGTACCTGGGGGCGCCTCTTAGGTGCTAGAACCTGATCTCACAGGCTGCACCAGCGGAGTCCAGGGCAAGTTCAGTGGTAACTGGTCAGCTGGGCACTTGCAGTTGCAGGACTTCTTCACCTTTTGTGCCTCAAGAGGCTAGTCCATTAGCTATTCAAATACACTCACTTGTCATTGGCAGAAGTGAGAGCAGGTCCAGCCCTTGGGAGTCTCTTTCTCCATGAAGTCAACAGCAGGAACACCTCATTTCTTTCTGGAATCCTGTCTTGGTTCAGCAAAGTGCACCTTCCTTTCTAAGGTCCACAGGTTCAGCATGTGCCGTCCTACTTGTGCTCTTCGGAGTCAGTAGTGTTCTGAGGCTGGTAGCTAGGGGTGCCACTTTTTTGCCAATTTTGAGTTTGTGGGTGGGGATGGCTCCATATAAAATTTGGTAAAAATTTCCATGGCCAACCCTAGCCATTCTTACATCACTTCCTGGGAGATGGCAATTAAACAATCCCACAGTGCATCTCTCTGCCCAACTCCAAATCCAAGGTGTCAGAATCTTTCTTCAGTTGATCATAACTATGGGCACACCCCAGAGATGTGTCCAGTTAATGGGCAATGCCTCCTAGAATCCCAGTTCAGAAACAGGTTTTCCCATCTGGAATAAATGCCAGTCTGTCTACCTACACAAAGGAGAGGGGAAGCTAAGGTGTGCCTTGCATTTGCCTGTGACATGCAGCTAGCCTACTGAAGCTTGCCCATTTGTGACACAGCTCTCTGGCCATCTTATCAGGAGGGAGGCCATACCTCCACAAACCAATAGCCCTTTTGATCCCCTTTCCTGTGAGCCATTGATACCTTCTGCCAGGAGTGGACCAGGCTGTATTGATTGACAACTGCTGCTGTGAATCAGCAACCGCTATTAGAACTTTGGGGCAAGAAAGTAGTGACTTTCTAAAGTCACCTTAATATTACAAGTTACCTTAAAACTGACTTCAGTAGTATGTTGAGTTTAATGTAACATATATTTGATATCTTAAAGTAATATATTTAATGGTCGCAAATGGAGTTAGCACTTAACAGTTGGGCTAGTGTAACCCCATGTTGGCCAATGGGAAAACCAGCCTTGCTAAAGTGATTACGACAATGGCAAGTTTATACAGTCAGGCCATGTAAAACATAAAATAAACATATCAATGTTTAGCATCGTGCCTTATGAGCTACTAAGCCCTTCCCTACGGGTGACTTATAATTATTAAAAAGGAATGTTTGGACCTGGCGAAAGATTTATTTTGCCATGTTGGGTTGAAAATTTAAGAGCTGCCCTACTAGTCTGCAGTGGAAGACCTAGAGACATGTTTTTACCTTGCCACTGCACTGAGGGCACAATTGAATGCTGCCGTCCTCTAGTGACATTCAACTTACCTGCCCTGGGTACAGTTTGGACCATATAATCGGGATTTGTAGGTAAGTTAAATATGTCAATAAGGGATTAGCCAATTGAGCAAACACTTTGAGGGATACAAGCACATGCACTGGGACCTGGGCAGCAGAGTTGAAAAACCAGCAGCATCAGTCCTGAAATTTGGGAGGAAGGGGTGATCACACAAAAAGAGCACTTTCCTTACAGCCAGTAAATATGCATGAGTGAGCATTCATGAGATTAAAAGTGAATGCACGTGAGTAAGAATGAATGAGTATAAAGGGGTGTAAGAACTGGGTATTGAGTTTACAGACAGAGAGTGGGGGGTGTACTAGAATATCCATTTTGGGTTTCCAGGAGTCATGATTTAAACTATAGCAGTTACTCTTTGTGCTTGATGCTCAAGAGACAAGGCCTTCTTTATATTTTAGCAAATAGGAGTTGTTTACTGTGTCATGCACCTGAAGCTGACAACCCCCACATGGTGTGGAATTGCCTGATAATAATGTTTTATTGGAGCACAGTGTTTGGAGTGCTGAAGTGCATTCTAACCAGAACATCCATGCTAGATCTGAAATATTGTAAGTTGGGAAACTTTTCCAAGGAGAAGAAGCTGGGGAATAAGTTCTTAAGCCTAGCATTGTTCTTAGCAGAACATAGTATAGAAATGTCATGGAAGACACCACGGGGCCTGATAGTGCAGAAATGGCCAGGGCAGTGACATATTGGGCAGAATTAGAGTTGGATGCCATGTACAAGGACAACTATAAAGGCTGAGTCAAAGGAGAAGACATCCCAATTTTGGAAGGCATACTAACAGAATTTAATAAACAAGACCTATAAAGTATAGTGACCACTATGGAGGGGGGAGGGTCACAGGGGGTGGGTAGGGAGCAAAAGCAAGGAAAAAATGAAGTCCTTTATTTTGTTGGTTTGGTTATTTTTTGATCAACGTTTTTTATGTTCTCTTATGAGGGTGAATCTACTGCAAACTTTGTTAAACTAGTTTGATGACTAGCAAGGAACAACTGAAAGTGGTATCATTTAATGTTAATAGTTTAAATAATCAGAAGAAAATGCGGGCCATAGAGATGTGGATTAAAACAGAAAACCCCCCAGTATTTTTTTTGACACGAAACTCATATTTCATCCATATAATTATCTGATTTCTCTATGTTTAGGGCCTGGGCTTCGTACCGAGATTTCTCCTCAACCTCTGCGCCCCATACAGTGACAGCTATTTTTTTAAACAAAAATATTCAAGCAGAGGTTATAAATTCTGAAAGTGATCAGTTGGGCGTTGGTGTTGGGTTACATGTACAGTTAAACATAGACAGAGACCTATAACCTTTGTTAGCTTCTATGGGCCGGTTGAAGACAACTTTAAGATATATGAAGAGCTGTTTCAATCTTTATTGACTGTTATAGGTGATGTGATAATTGTGGAAGATTTTAATATTCTTATCAATCCGATAATAGACTCCTCTACTCAGACAAGAAGACAACTAAAACCTAAATCTTTGAAAATTCTCCAAAACTACGGAGTTACTCTTGATTTGCAGGATCAATGGCATATGAACTTTCCAACTAAAGCAGAGTTTACGTGTTGGTCAGGTAGATTCAAGTCCTCCTCTCGTATAGATTTTTTTTTAGTCCCTAGAAATCTTTGTTTTAGTTAGCAGAGATTTCTCTATAATGGATTTTCTGATCATGATATGTTAGTCTTAGAGATTCATTTAGAAAATTCTGTAAAAACTCCCAAGTAGTGGGTCTTTAACAAACAATAATTGAGTGATGAAGCATGGCTGGATTCTATGAAGGTAGAGATTAAAGAATGTCTTACTCGAAATTATGAGTCCGCTCCATTAAACATCATTTGGGACTCACTCAAGGCCTTTATCTGGGGAATTATCATCGGAAAGGATGCAGCTAGCTTAAAAGAAATTGGAGCTAAGAAGAAAACAAAGAGTGCAAGTACTTAGCACTATAAGGCTTCATAATCCAACATTGTGTATAAGTTACTTTCTCAATTGGATATTACTCAGTTAGATCAACGAAACCAATTAATAAATGAATTATTAGTTGACGTACCCAATAGAAAACCGGAGGTATGGACGTACCCGATAGAAAACCAAGGGTATGGAAGCGCCATCTTGCCCAAAGCAGGAAGCTGGATCTTAGCCAGAAGCGATTAAAAAATGGCAGGATCAGGAAAATCAGGCAATCCTTTGAATGTTTGGTCAGTCGTTAATAGATTTAATTTTAGCACATTACGAGGGGCGAATTGGCGGAGAATGTTATTTTTTAGTAAGTGGTTACTTTATCGTCCACCTGCTTCCATTTTCAAAATGTATTATAATTATTCTCCACATTGTTTTAGATGTATCCATCATTCTCCAGCTAACTGGTCACATGTCATGGTTCATGGTGCTAAGATTGAAAAATTTGGGGAAGAGATTTCAGCTTTTTTCAGATTGAATGTGGTATCAAGATCGTAGTGAATGAGAAATTAATTTTGTACGGTTTTGATCCTGAGCTTTCTTTTCCTGACCAGATGGCGAAATTGCTATATATCGCTATGGCATTGGCTAGATCTCTTTTGTTACAACAATGGTGCACAGAGGAGATTCCATTCATGTATAAATGGTTACAAAAGATGAAACGGGTTAAAATTAGTGAGCGGACCTTTTCATTGCGAGTGGGGAGTATTAGAAGATTTGATAAGATCTGGGGACATTTTTTGATTAAATCTGAGAGGAATTATTGTTATTATGGGAGGGAGCAGTTCTTATAAGCTTTACAGCATATTACATGTTTACTGTGACTCTAATTGCTTTGCTACAATACTTGGTGTATGGTATATGTTTTATCTGTCAGGCTTATGTAAATGTCTTTCTATGCTAAATAAGTTTTAGAAATGTCGATGGGTTGTATATTATTCATAATTTTGTATTGTTATTAAGGACTTCAATAAAAAAAATATATAAGAAATTTAAACAACCATTGTAGCCATAGGCAGGCATCTGTAACACTATATTGCTTCATTGTTCTTGGCTATTTATAAACACAGCACAAAACCCTGTAGGTATCCTAGCGCAAGTGAACAAGTGCCATAGAAATAAATCTGGAAAAATACTTTACAACTTTAATTATCACAAAAGAAAAAAATGTGGCTAAATACTGAAAACCATGGATATTTCATAAGAGAAACTTGCCATTACACTCATTCCTCATCTGTGCAGCCATTGGTCTAGAAGTCCTAGTGAAAGTTTAATCAAAAGCATATTTAACTTTTTTTTCCTCAAATGTCATAAATAAATAGAGATAGAATAACAGATTTGTGTCTATCTGTATTTATAGGGAGAAATCAGTAAAAATGAAAGCTGCAAGTAATCAGTACTGGGGCTTAGATCTTAGACCAATCCGCACAAAGGAGAATTTGATCCCGGCTGTCTACTATGGAACTCCAGGTTCCTTACACCCTTCCTCAGCCTAGATTGTATAAGATTGTCTGAGTACTTCGGAATTTCTAACTGGTATTTGAATAGTTAAGACTGCAGGCAACACTGATGGCTCTAATGAGGTAATTACTTGAAACAGTGGACAACTGTGGTCGTGGTAAGGAGGTCGTTTCTTGGGGCAACAGTGGTGGTACATGACAAGTTATCCTTTGCCCATATGACTTAGGGGACCCTACCCTGTTTAGCTCACTGTGGTTTATAAGGGAAACTTTTCCAGTTACTGACACTTACGTCTCTTCGCCTTATCTTAGATGTCACTGACAAATGAGCAATAGGATTCCATTTCATTGTTTAATCAAAAGGGGGTGGTATTGTATAGTGACTTCCAAAGAATTTAGTTCTGAGCCACAAAAAGAAGTCTATAATAAGAAGTCCAAAAAAAAAGTTTAGGGCCATTCACTGTTTAACTATTTTAATCAGAAAGTAGAGATGATTGCGTGCATAGGTGAATGGGTAGGTACATAATGTGGCACCATATAGCCTTCAGGCCATCTTTCAGGTTGGGCTAGGAATTCTGATGATGACAAAAACAACAGTTTTCTCAGTGTCAAACATGAGGTATTAATGGACTTTGCTGGCTGAACAGAGTTGAGTGCGTGGTTTATGCACCTGCAGTACACAAAGTAAATTCATTTAGGCTGATTTTTTTCTGAATTTGTGTTTTATTTTAAGCTCAGAAACAACGAGCAAGGTTTGTCTGTCTCTGCGCTTCTTGAATAAAATAGAAATCAGCTATCAAGTTAAATTAATTCACTTTACACACTGCAGGGGCCTAAAATAGGCGCTGAGCGCTAGATAAGACCATAGTCATGCAGACAATGGTAATTTTTTGCATACAGCAATGTACTCACCTCTCCTTGTGACCAGTCACTTCGACATCTCTCCATCCACATTTTCCCACTCACATAACCCCCGCAATTCGTCACTCGCCCATCTCTCCAGCCCCCAAACAAACACATTCTTGTCTAACTTTCATCTTTCTCCTCTGCGCGCCGCGCACCGCTCGCAACAAGCGCGGAAACCTAGAGCGCCCGCGCGTGTCAACAGAGACCAGCAGTAAATCACCAATGGGGAGACGCTCCCAGCGGCAGCGCGCGCCGGGGGGACGAGCCAAGGATGCACGTTTTGCGTCAGATGTCTCTGACAGAAGTGCTCGAAAGAGGCTCGGCTCGACCTCTCTGCCACATGTGTCTGACCAGGCTGCAGGCGAAGGTCGTCCCAGTCTCCACCCCGCGCAGCCCAGCAGCTCTTGGCTTCTGCAGCGAGGTACGTACAGCCGGGACATCTGTTCCCTATTCTTCACAACTTTAAACGCATAACTGCCAGATTCCCATTAAGGTCTTCTTCATGCATGCGAGAAGTTGAAAACCCGTAGTATTTATGTTCTATTTCATTTTTTAGTTTTTCTGGTAATGCACGTTTCATCTGAAACCTTAGTTTATTGGTCCTTAAAAGTTTGAGAGTTTAATCATTAATGGGAGATTCTGTCTGTCTGCATTAGAAAAAAAGGTACCAAAAATGTAATTTATTTTCCTGTATTATAATAAACAATTGAGCACCTATATAATGATGGCAGTTATTTAAAAAATAAAACTATATACCATCTTGATTTGCAGTGTTATGTATTAATTTATACATGCAATTATAAAAAAAAAGTTAATAAATTAGTATATTTAAAAAATAGTCACCTAAACTTAAACTTTAAAAAAAAATAGTCACCTGCATTAATACTCAAAGAACTCTGGTCAAACGTGTGGAAAAAAATGCAAAAGTTCATTCAGGTTCCATTTTTTTTCCACAGGAAATCCTTTTAACATATTTGTTTCACTAAAACGTGTTTTACCAATATTTGATAGATGTTTTATAAGTTTATAGAATGCAGCTACATCAAAGTATTTCAGAAATATAAAATGTGTCTTTTTTTATAATTCTTTAGCAGCACTAGAGTGGAGCAAAGAAGATCTGCAGCATTGAGAAGACAAAAACAAAAAAAAGATTCAAAAATGACTTTGCTGCACATCCATCTGTACTTGACTGGCTTGGGACTCTGGGTCATACAGAAGTCCAGTTCGCTGGTGCTCACCAATGCGAGTGAACTGCTCTATCCAACCAACAGAACTGAGGCAGACCTTACATATGGCAGTGGGTTTCCACGAATCAGACGAAGGCGCTACATTTCTCTGCGGGACATGAGCGCTCTCTTGGACTACCATAACCATGTGAGATCACAAGTCTTTCCCCCGGCAGCAAACATGGAGTACATGGTGAGTAAAGAGTTAAAAATGATAGTAATAGCAATGATAATCTAAATTTCTGTAACACTCATAAAACTGAATTGTCTCTAAGCACTAACATGGTAGTTGCTATTATTACACAACTCAATAGCACTCATCCAGTAAAGATTTTCTGCCAAAAACATGGTCAATCATTGGTCATCCATGGGTGAGTTTTGGCAAATTGTATACAAGTATAGTTTGTCCATAAATCAAGACTGTGCAAAATTGCGAAAAGTTATATGACGCAAAATCACAATTTTTTTCAAAAGTTTTCCAAATTTGCTGAGAGCAAAGTTGATGGATAATCAATAAAAAAATTCAAGCTAAAAAGGGGGTGTTGTGTTGGGGCAGGAAGTTTCCCATTGCCTTACAAGACTCTTTCCCCTAACTCTGGTCCCAGGGAGAGAAGGTGATGCATCTGAGCAGCTTGAACTGTCGTTCTCCGCTGTCACCTGAGTGGCTGCAGGGAAAAATCAGGATTCCTTAACAACAGAAGGATGAAAGGCCTTGAATTTATAAAAAGTGACCTTCAGGTTTCTGTGTAGTTGATGAAGCTTCCTCACCAACAAATCACTGAGACAATGTGCATGGTTTGTAATGCCCAGAAAGGATGGATTCATACCAGAATGTCTAGATTTCCAAACGAAATTTAATCTGAATGGAAATGTTTTACATACTCAGATCTCTCTAAACTACAGGCCACGAGTGATTATTTGTCCTGCAACTGACTTTTCAAGACCGTATGTCCATTTAGGTTTAATCATATTCTCTAAAATATATATCTCTTTGTAAAACTGATAAAAAGGTAATTTATAATATTTTGGGATACATGTATAGTTCGTCTTACGTTATTTCAATGCTTCAGGGTAGTTTGCTTGAAATTCGGACAGTCTTACGAAGACCTGTATATTTTTTAATGGCGATTACCCGGGATTGGCTTTACCGTGGATGCTTTTTTGTACCTATGTGTTAACCCACACTGCGTTAATCATACGTTTGTATGTGAGTAGGTGAAGATACTGTCACTTGTCAGAGGTCTCGTAATGCATCATAACTCATCAAAATCTGACTTACTAATTGTACTAGCCTGGGACTCCACCCTGCTTTTATGTTCTTTGACTAATCATCCATGGTGTAGACACAGTCAGCCTGAGTGCCATCTAGTGGCAGTGCCTTAAGGCTGATACCAACATTCTTGTATGGAGGCGCTGGTTCTTTGCATCAGTGTGTGTTGTGTGTGTGTGTGTGTGTGTCCAGGTGTGATAGTGGAATAGCATCAGGTGCTGCTGCATGATTGGGCTGAAATACATATGGGGAGCTATCTGTTTACCTGCCTACTGGAACAGCAATGGGTTTTAGTAGTTGAAATGAGGTGCTTGGACAGAGCTCTGGCAGAGGTATACAATCCCACAGAACATAGACAGATGTGGCCCTCATTTCCAATGAATATGTTTACCCTCACCATTACCACAGAGCATAGAAAATGCTTCTTGTATTTTAAAAACAACTTAAAACCGGATGAGTGTGCGATTCATGCAGATGTGCACTTTTGTACGATGCTCTGCAATGGAAGTACTCATTAGTAGAGGCGGAAAATATGAAGTTTAATGTCACTTCATGTTCTAGGATCCACTCTTGCGTCAAAGTGTGTGTCAAAATCAACAAGCAGTGCCAAAGCCAACAGGTCTGCCTTCTTATTTAGTGAAACGTGATTGGCAACTGATGGGCAGGCTCTCTGTGCTTGTTCATGTATTTAAGGTCGAACCAATCACAGAAACCGGGGTTATCTGAGTTAATATATATGGATGGATGAATGCTGGGTGACTGTGTGCGTGGATGGATGAATTAATGAGAATATATTGTTAAGACACATTGATCCATCCAACGATCCACTCATCAATTTATTCATGCAGCCTATCACGCAGTTTCACATTCCCCACTGAACTATCCACACAGATAGACACACAAATCCCTCATCAATGCGGCAGCACATTAGTTCTTTTTTTAACAGACCAATTGATTTCACCAGTGCTTGTTTACTGCTTTGTCTTTTCGCTCCTGCTGCTCTGCAATTACTTGCGTTGTAGTCAATGTCTCCTCAAATTGCCTTTGCCTCTTGCCCACTGGTCTTCTCATCACCACCGCTTCACGTCTGCTGTCTGTGTGTCTGTCAGTGTGTCCTTCAACAACCGACTCAAGAAATAAGTAAAAACAACTCAGTAAAGCAGCTGATCTTTAACTTCCGGGAGAGTTGATCTACGATGCATTCGCCCATGTTCACTTCACATAGACAAAGTAAATATCCCTTGTGTTAAAAGTGTACGATAAACAGCTGCAAACTTCAAGGCGTGTCTCAGAGTTTCCAAACTTTGGGTCTTATGCAGAGTTCGGCGGACGAGTTACTCGCCACAAACGTGACGGATGTCCCGTCAGCCTCAGGACTAGGAACATTGAATACCGCGCACTTGCAAAACGGCGTATGCATTGCAACTATTTTTATACTAAGAGTGGCAACCTGCAGAAAGCGCACTCTTAACACCTAAATAACATAAAATAATACTTGTTTTAAATCAACGCAGCAGGCTCAGAAAAAAATAGTTATAATCGTAAAAATAGTTTTGACATTAAAAAACAGTGTTTAGAGATTTAGGTAGATGGGGTGTCTTTATACTTTTTTGTGACATGGAACTGACCCACGTCGCTGCAGTGCTAGTTACGACCCACACTTCTCCGAAATTCAACATAAATAATGCTAAATAGCCCGTGTTTTAAAGTAGAACACACACGTGCGAAGAGATTTGTTGGTACACATCACCGCATTCTGGACGTGCTGGCTCTGCACCTGAATTTTTTTCTGGATTCCTTTTTTTTTTATAACAACCAGATGTGGCTGCTTCTGCATCTAATTTCAAATGAGGCTTCTAGGTATTTTTGCCTTGGATTTCGTTTACACTGTTATAAGTATTTAGGCTTGAGCTGTTGTGGTTTGGTGTTCCTCTCACATGGAAGCTTTTGCTAACAGAATTAATAAAATAATTGCTTATTGGGGGAACACAGGTTGAAATGTCAGTGACTATATCTTATGAGTTTTTACAAATTGCTTAAAAAATGAAGTTCCTTTTTTTTAAACAATATTCAATGGAGATGATAAAATTTTCTAGTGATCCGATCAAAAACCGTGGATAAAAATCAAACATGTAATCCTTTGATGAACAAAGAAGTGTTGTAAAGAAGGAAGCACTCTGAACATACTAATAGTTTGTTTTCAAATATCTTTCACACCCTAAGCGTGGTAAATAACAGGTGTTCTATAATATTACCAAATTTAATGGGTCTCAATGTGTCTACAAAAAAGATAGAATGCAGAGTAGGCCTTGCTGAGATTCAGACTTGTTATGTGCAGGTCACACAGAGGCACAACTAGAGACCTGGAGATACCCATTAAGGGACCATCTCTCAGGGAAGCCAGGAAGGGTTTCGCAGCGGTCGAAGCGCCAGGACGCCTACGGGTAGCAGTGCGCTATATAAATGCCTACACATTTACATTTACATTTACAAATTTCGAGGCGGGGGGATTTCGAAGGGGATCTGATTCTTCCAGCAATATGAAGAGTGGAGATGCAGGGGCTCTAAGAAAGGGTGAAAACAATATGAAGAGTGGAGATGCAGGGGCTCTAAGAAAGGGTGAAAACACAACATAACCTTGTTAGTAGGTAAATGCTCTTTTAATGACCTGTGAAGTACTCGGGTGTGATTGTCTGTGTGCCCGGGAAGCTGTCTCAGCCGGCCTGACACACACAACAGGGGGGAGGGGGACTGAAGCCCATTGAGCCCAATGGGCGTTGCGCGCCTGAGGCCACAACAGATGTTAGTGTGTTTAGTCACTGAATCCCCTTCCTGATATACTAGAACACACACAAAGTCAGTGTTGGCTTTGGCAGTGCTTCCAGACAGCCGCGGTCTGTGCAGGTAATAGCGGTGGGGCGGTGGGCCCGGGTGAGGGAGGATTTCGAGGGACGATGCCGAGGGGAAAATTAATTATTTATGTCTTGCCCCTCGGCATTGTCCCTCGAAATCCCCCCTCACCCGACCCCACCACCCCACCGCTGCTACCTGCAAGGACCACAGCTGCTTTCAGAATTCCAAAGCAAGCATCCCAAAGCCAATAGCAGTTAGAGTCTACATAAAAAAATATTTTATTTATTAGCAAGATTCCAATCACAAGCGTCATATCGGACCCTATTTACAAACTGCTCTTTTTAGTACGTTTAGTAGTGCTAAAATAGTACAACTCACGTACTAGAAAATGCTGTTCACTAACCTGTGTGCGAAGACCTCCGCCGCTCCTATCTTTTCTATCTATGTTTGCAGGTTTACTTCGCCATTCTTGCAGAGATCTCTGCATACGTACGCAGGAGATTTTTAGGTTAATGTGGAAGGGATGGGCTGGAAATTGGGGAATGCTTACTACTAAGCATTCCCGGGAGAGGTTTAAGCTGGGGTAGGAGGGTTGTAGGGAGGGCTAAGGAGGGGGCTTAGGGGCATATAAACACCACCTACAAAAGAATAAGTCCATTGCGATTCACAAACTGCGCTTCTAACATTAATACATCTGGAAATGTCCCAAAACAGACTTAAGTGTACTTCAGTTTAGGCAAGGAGGAAGTCAAGCCACTAAAACTGAAACACACTTCTATAGAAAATAATGGAGGCAGGGACTTAAAATAGGAAATAATGTAAAAATAAATTAACTTATTTCAACTTTTAAAATATAAATATACATTTTATTTATTACTAAAAAAATACATCATATTACAAATTCATAATATTTCACTATACCTTTAAATGTAAAAATAAATGTAACTTTTATTTTTAGGGGCATGTTTTTTAAATTCAAATTAATTGTATACATAAGGTTTACTTTTTTTAATACATATTAAGCAAGAAATAACCATTTTACTGTAGGTGGATAGTTTTTAAGTAAATCTTAAAATAAATAATTATACATTAACTAAATATATTTAAATGTATTATTTTTAACATACTTTAAAGATGACCTGTAACATTTTTTTGGGGTTATTTGTTCTAGGTTTAAAACAATATTAAATTATTGTTCCCATGTTTGCCAATGACATATTTTTACTAAATTATTTTAAAGCTTAATAAATATTTGTAACTTTCCCTATAAATTACCATAGGGAGCTATCCAACCCGGTTGTGGAGACCTCTACCTATTTGTGAACAGTTACTAATAGTCATCTTACACTGATAAACATTGCTCCGACACTTGGTTTCAGGGTGTGGGACATGAAAGTCAAAGTTACTAATAAGCGTAAGAATCAGTTTACACATGAGTATATCTATGCATGCAAATGTACCTTTGTGAACAAGGTCTATTCATGGTCGTCATTTAGGAGTCACCAGGGGTCGCAGCTGCGACCCCAGGCTTGCCTCTTGCTACCCCTGGCACTGCATTTGCGACCCATGGCCTCAGAAATGGCAAAATCAGAGTCTAGAACTCAGGGGCAGCCCTTTCTAATAGATGCTGGTTGAAGCTCCACTCGCCTGGTTTGTGTGCATTTTTTTTATTATGCAAATAGTGAATAATAATATTCACTATTAGTGTAATAAAAATGGAGTACATTCACTGGAATATAACCCTATCTGAAAGCTACGGTAAGTACATTCTGTTAAATGAATGTTGTATGCATGCTGGAGGCTGAGAGTGAGTTTATGTGAGTGAGAGTATGTGAATGGGTTAGTAGGTGTAAGCATGTGTGCGTGAGTCAAAATGAAGGTCAAATGGCCTGCGATGTCACTTCCGCGACCCCAGACATTTTGATGAATTGACGTCAATGGGCCTATTGTGTTGAGGAGTAATGTGACGGCCATCTTAGAAAAGTATTACAAAATAACATTGTTATCTAGTACAAAGATGGCCCTTTATTTCCTAATTTAAAAGAGGGTAGATTAAACAGACTCTACATGTAGAAAAGCAGCTATGGCACAATACTTATTTGTGGTTATTTATTTATATGGTACAGCTGAAGACAAAACCCAAACAAAGTAAGTTATGATATGCTATTCAAAAATCCAGAATTAAAATATCTGCTGTCAGAACTTCCTTAGTATACATAAGTTATTATGGTCAGAAAATGGTACGGGTACATTAGTATTCCATGTATTTTGAACAACGTTTTTTCGCTGCGAGAATATCATTTTTTTCCCATTACTGATATCCCTACCGCTAATAAGGCAATTTTATTGTATTAAGTGCAACCTGGTAGTGACACCCTGTGGCTTTTGGCTTATATTACCTTATTAAAGTGCTGGCCTTAATTGTAATTTTGTTAAGGCAGTGAAAGTGGGAAGTGAGTCAAGCCATATCAACGATTTTTAAAATGAGATTTAGTTTGCAGCAAGGTGATTTACCTGACACCAGAAATAATGAACAAAATGCTTCCATTATAGCTTATAGAGGTATGGCTGAGTATCAGTAAATAGTGGGTACGTGGTTGACAGAAATATTCAGAGTGGCATAAATAGACTAGGAGGGCTAAGTTAGAGTTCTCGATGATGTCACTTAGGAAACCTAGTTGACAATTCCTATTTATTTGAGTTACATGTGTATACATTTATGTTAAGTACGCTCCTCGCTCTCTTACTTAGCTAATATGAACAAGGCAGGGATAGAGGAATTATTTGTGATTCGTGCATAATCTAATGTCTGTGCATTCCAGCCAGCCACCCTATGCATTAAATTCCCCATCACACTTAAATATAAAGAAATGGTTTGGTCTCCTGCCATTCGCCCCACTGCGTATGACATTAACCCCCCCTCCATCAAACAAATATGAAACATTTCACCCACCTATCCACATTTGAAAATACCCTTGCTCTCACATCCAAACAAATAATAAGTGTTAATTGTCCTCTCGCCCTCCCCATCAGCACTCTCTCATTCCCTCCTCTTGCCCTTCTCCCCGTTTAAAGAACACAATACCTGGCATCCTGCCAGCCTCCCATGCCACCTTCTGCACATTCCTTTCCCTCACCTTGTCCCATACCCAAAAGACCTACATACCTAAACATCTGCACAGAATCTTTTAGGATGGCCTAATGCTTACCAAAGTCCGTTTTCATAATCCGCGTCCCCAATATCTTACCCACTGGTTTGCCATCATTAGCTACTCTTGCAGTACAGCTTACCTTCCTCCACTCACTGCTTTCATTTTCTCAATTTTCTCCCAGTCCTGCTTCATAGAAATCTGTCCCATAAAACCAAATTAATTACATCTTTCCAATATTATATCGTTTTCAGCATCTGTAGGAGGTACAGTACCATTTCAATGAACGTTTTGCAGATATGGAAGAACAGGACCATAGCATTGTGGCACGAAGAATGCAATTCTGGGTCATTAATGTAGGGTGTAACTTATCCTTTAAAGGAATCGATCCTAAATCACGATTATTCTCAGTAACACATCAGCTTTGAACAGTCTGGCAAACACCAAGGGGCTATTTCACGAATATTTTACCATCAATTACTCTTGTAGTACTTTTGAATTCCAAGAGTAAGCCAGGAGTTAGCCAGGAATACTTAACGCTTACTCATGAAGCTCATGAGTAAATCGTAAGCACTATAAACCACACTAAGGACCGGATTATGATCTTAGCGGATGGAATACTGTGTCACAAATATGATGGATATTCCTTCTTCCGTCTTACAAGTTCCAATATATGCTATGGAACTTGTAATACTGAGGACGGGATATGTGATATGTTTGTGACGGAGTAGCCCATCTGCCAAGATTGCAATCACGCGGTACAAAAGGGGGTGGTAATCAGGCCTTTAGTCATATACCAGTCTTTGTGAGTTGGAACTAACAACTCTTGTTGCACGCAAGGGTGGAGCGTGCCTCTGGGTTGCACATCACAACTTCAAGCCTTTGAGCATTACAAATAAATTTGGTGATCTGTGTGCCTCCTACCATTATTGCAGTTATACTAGCAACTCTTATGCCTGCATAAGTGCCACTGGCTAACATCCTTTTGCATCTGCCCTGGTGGTCCCTGCCAACATGAGTAGCAGTTCTCCAAAATGGAGCAGTAACAGAAGTGACATTACCCAAGCACGTTGGTCACTGAGGACATCAAAGAGTGTCCCGTTGACCCAGTCTTAGCCAGTCAACAGCCCACTGGCATAAAGTAACATGAGGGTCCCCCCTGCAAGTTACGTGGATGGGGGCCCCCTCAAGAATCAACTAGGAGCTCTCGGCCAGAGTACTGTGCTGAGGGGGGCCCTGGAGGTTGGGGGGGCCCGCACCGCTGGGGTTTTGGGAGCCTGTGTCATGCCACTGCAACTGCTGTATATTTGCTGCTAAGAGGCTAATAAAATGGCAAGGAATGCAACTCAAAGAAAATAAACGCTGTTCTTATAGCCCTGTTTGGTTTCTATGGCTTCTGTTGCCTTCATGTCCTCTGATACCAATGGCACCAAGAGCAGAGACATTTATTTGTACGAGAAGGCAAGCCAGAGATAGCACATACTACCCCTGGCGACCCCAAATTCACGCCAATGTCCATCATGCTCTACTTGCTAAACTGTTGAAAGATTGTTGGCCATGATGGGTTGCTAGTTCACATGCTTTGACTGCCCTGTGGTGAAACCTTTAAGATGGAGTCTCAACACTTATATCTAGTATCTTCTAGCTATGTCATACCAGCGTTGACTTTGGCAGAGAGCTCTTTTACGTCAATAAATCCTGTTGTATTTGCTGTATTTGACCTCTCCCTGACATTTAACAAGGCTTTGATTTCTCTTCCTTGCCAACATAATGTACTCAATTCACATCAGAACTTTGTTAAACTAGATTTATTCTTGTAGCCTCCGGCCAGCCAGCTGCTTCCTTCGCATAGTTCATGCAATACCAAGAACACATAACAGAAAGAAAACCTAAAAATTCCGAACACACTAAAATGTGTCACTACAGAATGTCAGCAAAGGACACACAGGTAGTAGAGGAAGTTTAGTTTCTTGTATTGCAGGCCAACATTGTAAAATAATTTTCATTTAGAATTTGGAACTGATACAGAAAACAAAGTCAGTACTTCTATCTTGTTGAATGTTTTACAGCACAACTTTTCATTTGATGTGGTACTTACATACACATTCAGGTCACATGGAAATTAGGGGTTATACAGAACGGTCTTTAACTCTGGATTTCAGGTGCAGACCCTCTGACTCCATCTCTTACGATATATTCTCATATAATTTACTGTCTTTAAATAAAAATATTTAATGACACATGAATTGACAACACACTGCAGTAAATATAAACCTTCGTCTTCTATGGTTGTCCTTAGAAAAGCAAGAAAGTGATGGATGGAAAGACTGAATGCATTTCAGACACTTCTAGTTACTTGGGCTGCTTTCCAGTCCATTGTTTTCTTGGCCACCATGTCACTCTGAACAGGAACCATGTGTATGCAAATCAAACTTGGTCCTGCTCCAGAAGGAACAGTCCCACCAAACTGCCAGGCCATGCCTCCTCCACATGGGACCTCAAGCAACTCGTATTTAACCCATTCATGCCTCATCGGCGAAGTGCAGCTTGAGTCCAATGACACGCAGAGTACAACTAGTATGACCCAGATCTGGGTCCAGTGATGGAAGCTGGAGGATGCAATTGTTGTCTTCAATGAGCCACATCCATCGTTCACATACCATGCTTTCAAACAAGTAAGTGTTCTTGATCAGTTAAAGGTAATGATAACATGTGGACAGATATTAATTTCCGTGGATTTTCTGTAGACACATGTTCAATATTCATGATCAATAATGACAAACATATGAAATTACATTTTTGGAAATTTAAAAAGTTGAAAACCGTTTAACACATAGGGGCCGCCATCTGCCCCAAGCCAATGGACTTAATTTACACATTGAAACCACTGCATTCAGAATGCTCTAATATAAACGGAGTTCCCTGGATTCCCATGAGGGTTAATAACTCCCTTGGCTTCTAGCATTTCCAGCTTCTTTTATTTATGTTGCTCCTTCTAGTAACTGAACGAGCCACGGCATTGGCCACTCTGTGTGTGGCGCTTACATTGTCCTGATTTAACTTTCATTGAGTTACCAATGAGAGAGGCTGGAGCAGACAGAGCGAAGCCAATACTTTGACAAAGGACAGCTAGCACTAGCCTGCCAATCTACTGGGCACATCATCGCTAGATAACGGAGAGACACGGATGGAGTAGGGGGTTGCTTGTGCTCCCAGCTGGAGAGGACCTGGCTAGCAGTTCCTATTCGAGGAAGACCTAGGAGGATTTGCAATTGGCAGGTCTCTCTCTAGAGCGCTATAATGGATGATACACAATGGACTGGAACGTGACCCTGAGTGATCACCAGTGGCTGAGAATAATTTAAGCAGTACATCCATCACCTTGTTGCTTGCCGCAGTTTTCCAAATTTAAGCCTCAAATATTCCTCTAAATTGTGAATACCAATCACAGCCATGCTTTCCCTTCTTTCCTTTTGTCTTTACAAATATAGAGCGCCTAGTTTATCTTGCACCGCGTTGATCAAGTTACTATCTCTGCTCTTTTGTAAATTGAGACTATTGCATCATTCGCTTTACACATGAGTCTATAGATGCTTATATAATCGATAGTAGGCTCAAAAATCGATTAGCATATTTCTAATATCTGGATGAATGCAGAGTATTATTTAGCACACACTCTTTGATCAGTTTTGGTCCAGCAGTGGTGGGTGATGTTATAGGTGGGGAAGGTGGTTAGGTTGGTAGGCCGCGATGGATTCATTGACATGGAAGGTCATGTTCAGACCAGAGCTTCATGTTCTCCAATCATGCCAACATTTTCAAGTTAGTGCTATTTAGGAGTCATAATGACCTGCGCGATGCACTGATATGTCATCCTATTCCTGAGACATTCAATGGTCTCCCAGAATCCACACCATTCTCTCACAGCTCACTGCCATTCTGCCTTGCACTATCAGGACAGGACTCAAGCACTTACTGGGTTTACACATTAGACCTCCACAATGACCTCCTCCATGCACTAATAATCCAGTGCTGAGAGGGTAGAACAAGGTGGTAATTGATGAGTGAAGTGAGCACATATTGCAGAGAACTTTGCCTCCTTCAGGCTGCAAGTTAACTCTTAATAAAGTAGATAAAGGGACTGAACATTTGCCAAAGATATTTGTATGTGTATATGCTGGGCAGAGGCGCCAACGTGAATAAAGCAGCTTGAGGGTCAATACACCAGCTGCAGAGATTTGTTTGTGTGTGAGTGCCGCACATGCGTGTATGCCCATGTACATCATGCACGTTATAGGATGCAATCTATGTACGAGGAATAGCACTTGTTACAATGCATACCAATACAACGCGTACCATTACAACGTGTGTATTAGTAGAGAGCATGTCAGGTTAATTTATCAGCTGTTGATGTTTGCATTTACTGATTAGATAGCATTTTCCATAGCTAGTGATACAGTGAAGATGGTATATGTGCTTCGCTGCCAATAGAATGGCTTAGAACAGACGTGCCTAAGCTGAGAGCCTGTTGAGGTGGTCCACAACTGCTTAGAAAAATAAATAATAATATATAGTGTCATGCATATTGCTTCGTCTTCCAGAAATAAAACTAAGATTTAAGAATGTCTTACCTTCCCACTAAATTAAAATTCGATGTTTGTTTATTTGTGTTGGTGAAACAAATACAGTATTTCATAATTTGTGCATTTGTTTGATGTATACTGGGTTCTATATTTTTGTGTATTATCATGAAGATCAATTTGTAGAAATTGCTTAGTCGGGGTCACCAGTTTCCAGTAATGATTCAGTGGGGGTCCATAGAAATCTAAATGTTAAGAACCAAAGGTTAAATTTCCCATGGAAAGATGTGTGTCTTATTTTGGGGTCACGTGCTCTCTTACCAGTAACACAATTCTAGTTTTTCATTTTTCTATTGCTTTGTCTGCTTTATCCTGCAGGTGACAGGCTGTATTGTATTCAGTAGCAACCTGTCCGCTGTCAAAGTTGCGGGGCGGGTTGTGCCGGCAGAGGGAGGTGGAGGGGAAGGGGTTTAGGTCGGGGAACAATAAAAAATCAAAGGAATAAACGTACCTGCTCGCCGCCGTCTCCCACTCTTCTGTCTTCTGGGAACAAGCTCCCGGAATGCACTGCGGCCAATCCTGAAGCTGCGTGAAAGTAGCGTCAGGATTGGCCTGAGCGCCGGCAACTTGCCCCCCAGGCAGACTGGAAGCCTGTGCCAGCTCTCTCCAGACCCAGCAATGCAGCTGGAGAGAGCTTCTTTGTGTATGAGACTTTGGTGAGCCCGAGACCCCTGGCCAAACACCTCATACGCAATGAGGGGAGTGCCTACCACTCCCCCACCAGCAGTGTCACCCCCTGGACCCGCCCCAAGACCCGTCAGAGTCATGGGGGCAGGTCCAGGGGATTAAAATAAAACGATAATAAAACAGATTTAAAACTGTTTTATTATCGCTTTATTTGCTGCTGGTGGAGGGGGCGGTGCTTCTTCGCGCGAATAGAGCAGCAGCCACTGAGCATTTATCAAAGCTTAGAGCAGTGTGCTGGAGATGGTGGTGCCTGATGCAGAGGTCAGAATTTAATCAGCAGATCTTCGATTTCAATACCCGTTGGTTCATCTTCCTAAGAGTCGTGTGTGCATAGTAGGTCGACCGTGCTAAGCCTTACAGAAGCAAATCACCTCTTTACCGCTTCTAGGTGGAGAAACTGAGGACATTTTCATGTGATGCTAATACACATATGTTTATAACATAGGTCTCACAAACATTTGTGTCTTTAGTCTGCTCTAGGTACATGAATGTGAAACCAAAATACACATTCCCTGTTTCAACCTTTTTAAGACAAAAAAATGTGGGCCCTATTTGTCCAAAGAGCAGAAAATATGCTGAATTTAAAGAGAAATATTAACCCATTGCTCGTCTCTCCCATTACTGCAAAGCTGTTTTGGCAATTTGCGAATAAACAGATGATAAAACAAAAACTGATAATGCCAATTTTGTTCTGTGAAGTGAAAACGTTTTTGCCAGTCTTCAACAATACACAAGGTTGGCACAGCATGGATAGAAACAGTGCAAGCTATTTTAGCAAAAGAACCGGTACATATCTAGCAAGTGCTGCAGCAGAACTGCAAAACTCTAATGCACCCACACACAAAAACACACACACACACACACACACACACACACACACACACACACACACACACACACACCTGCTATTACTTCCCTAGTGGTTTTATCATTACAAGCATGTTCAAAGGGAAAGGTACATGTCTAACATGTGGTATCAGTGCAAGTTTCCCACACAGGCACAGAGAAGTAACGCAATAGACAAGCATAATGCATGCATCCAAATACACAGAATGTGCACAACGCACTAGAAGCATTAAGATGCCGTTACATACCCAGGGTGGTGTATAGCACAAGCAGGCGAGGTTCATGGTTCCTCACATACATACACACCTGGGAGAAGTACATCACAGCGAGTATCATGGTAAACTTTACACTCACACATAAAGAAATACACACAAACAAATCAGGTACCACATGGCATCAGCAGTGGAAAATTGGTTTTGCATCAACATCGCACACTTGCAACTCAGTCAGGACCAGCACATCCTTCTCACAAATCCAAAATAGGTGCAGCCCAAGCAGCAACAGCAGAAGTGCCAAAGATATACATACCATAGAACAGGTACTACTTTGGCATGAACAGTGCACGCTTACCTCGCGCAACCTAGGCAGGTTCATCACAACCGGCAGTGCAACTGTTCCACACTAACAAAGGAAGCCTGTCTCGTAGGAAGCACCAATGCAAGCTTATCCTCCAGTCAGATGTAGAAAGGGTACCAGTGGTTGTAAAGGTGGGGTAACTGTGATTGCAAAGATAAGGGTTTTGGCCGAAGTATGAAGTCATGGCAGAGAAGGGAAGAGAGGAGTAACAGGAGGTGGTGGCACACTCATCAGTAAGGTACAGGTGGGTAGGTCCCAGTTGAAGATCACATCCTGTTAGCTGAAAGTCTGACGTCCGTGTCCATTCTGATGGTTCCTACATTGGTGGAAGGGTCTTCTCATCAACATAGACCCCATCCTCATGGTCACATGGGTGTTCTGGCTTCCTCAGGCCTGTGGACCACCTCACTAAGATGAATTTGCAGAGGCAGCCAGCCAGTAAAGATGTGGTGCTTCAGTTGTTGGGTCCAACTAACAATGAACAATGGAAACTGTACCTCACCACCCAGTGCCGTGGCTCAAAGCAAGCATATGCTAGAGGGCACAAAGAGCCCATTATGCACAAACAAAAGGCGAAGATGGAAGGATACAGCGCGTTAAGTCAATTCCTCAACAAGCGACGCTCTTCACCACCTAGAATAACTTCCCTAAACTTGTGTGACTGCACCACCAGGGCCAAAACAACATGCCAATTGGAAAGTTGTTTTCTAGGGACAGGACACAAGAAACCCAGATCTAACATCTCAAAGGAAAGATTTTACCACTTTTGACTATTCACCTCACTTGTTATCCAGCGTTTATTTAGCTCAGAGTTGGATACCCAACACCTCAAGCCTAATTTAGAGTTTGGCAGGAGGGTACTCCATCACAATGGTGACTGATATACCATCCACCTTACTATAAGTGCATTAATGCACTCGTAATATAGGGGGCTGATATATCAGTCTCATGAGTACCAGTCACCCAATGTCAGCTCCAAGGCCTCAAACGTAACACCAAACCAAGGATTTATAGGGAAGTGCCAAGGATGTATGGGGCAGTGGGTGTGCCATTCAGATATATAATTTTATGGGCTTAGTCTGTTTCCAGCTAGTCACTCTCTTCTCAATTAGGCAGTACCTTCCCTGAAGGTGCTTCATTCAGACTTACTTTCCTCCATCTTCAGGCAGCAGCTGTTGATGCTTGCTGATTCAAAAGAAGAGCAGCAGCAAACCATGGAAAGGCCTCTAATCTTTTTCGTTGTTCAGCAGCAACTACATCTGTAGTGAGTCTTGCCGCTGGCTGTGCTACCTGTGGTCTTTGCTGGGTGAGGTCTAGAGTGTCTAGTGGAATAGGCAGCTAGAGTGGATTGAAGGAATATGAGAGGTTTAGTAGCCTCACAACAAAGCCATATTGTAAAGTGTACTCAATCTGTGTCCCCCGTTTCCTCCTAAAATGCTGTCCATGGTTGAATGGGCTTTTGGTCGGAAGATGTTTAAAAATGTATCGATGGTTAATTCAAAATTTTGGGTCCCCAAACTGGGAAAATACTCTTCCCTTGGGCTCTTCTGCAAAAATTGCACTTTTTAATCCCACATCTCCAAACCTCCACCAGCTGCGACCTTAAAACTCACAAAAGTGTCCACTGAGATAAATGATGGTGATACTTTCTAATGGAAAATGTCAGATGTTGAGCACACCTCAGAGTGCTGTGACTCGCAACAGTACAATTGTTGGCTCTTTCTGGTAAGGAAAGTAGCAGCGGACCAGAAAGCATGGATTGTGTTGTTTAAGAGTAAAACATACTAATCTGGATTTTCTTTCTGCGAGTTGTACGCCTATTTACATCTCGATCCTTAGTTGTTGCCGCGTTCACTATGCAAATTGATAAAAGGAATTCAGAATTAGTGTAGGATGACCCGTTGCAGATCCATCAAACATTTCTAAACCGGTTTCCCACACTAATGTCTTCTTTTATAAGTGTTGCATGGTAACGTGCAAACCTTGAGTCCTGGACCTATTTAAACACAGCAGAACAGCTGCTTCTTCCACTAGATTTTTTCTCGTAAACGTTGCTCTTGTTCCTGGGCAGGTTCAGCTGACAGTTAAACGCTTTACAAGAGGATAAACTCTAAGAATATGTGTGATCTAGTTGAACGCTAGTGATATATCAAATCCATTAATAACAGCTGCTTAGGCCTCAGTTTAATGTGTGCGATAGAGCTGCATATCTGAAGTGTTTGTGGTACCAAGAATAAAATTATCTATCCTGTAATGCATCTTAATATATTCCAGTTTTTTTTAAAGCACTTGGCTACCCCAAGGCTTCTTGGCACTAGTTAAATGCTTTTAATTATTGTGACTGGGAACTGATCCATGCTCAGGTTTTGCAGACTAAGGGGCTCATTAGGATTGCGGATTTTCCGCATCCTCTGGGCCGGCGGAAGCCACCGCCGGCCCGGAGGATGCGGAAAATCCGCTGCGGACCCACCAAAGACCCACCTCCACATTAAAATGGCTAGTGGGTCCCGGTTTCAGTCCGCTACTTTTCCGCCGCGGTTGGCTTACAACAGCGGCGGGAAAGCTCTAATATGGTGACGGTGTCTCTCAGACACCGCCAGCCATATTAGGATGGGTTTTAAAAAATGCTTTTGCGTGGCGGGTTTTCCGCCGTGGAAAAGCATGTGGAACTTCACTGCAGGGGCCCGTTGCGGGCCCCCTGGGTGAAGGGGAGGTGGGGGGTGCACATGGGGGGTACCTATGGTACCCCCATGCATTTGTATGCAGAAATCGCCAGGCACCGCACAGTGAGTATATGCCGCTATGCTTTAACATGAATGAGTCATGTGCACTGCAAGGGTACTTTGCAACAAGATCTGTTATGATACATTTTGCATCAGACACCATTTGAATACAGAGTTAATGAGTGTTTTTCCTGTTTCTAAATATGTACTCATTGTAAGATGGAGGACATATGGGAACATGGGTTCCATCAATACATCCTATTACATGAGGAAATAGGGCAATGCGGTAAACGTTCAATTTGGCTAACTGCAATTCCTAAGCTGTGCGAGTTTTTTTGTTTCCATCACATCCAGGAAAGCCTTTAAAAACCTAGAAAGGGGATTCTGTGATATCCTACCTACAGCAGCAATGACACCTCGGTAACTCCCAGAGGCTAAAATATACTGTGAGTAGTGGCGTAACACAGTCCCCCACAGCCCCTGTGGTGCGAGGGGCCCCAAAGCTCCATGGGTCCCCCTCAGCACAGTACTCTGGATGGAGAGCTCCCGATTGAGTCTGAAGGGGGCCCCTCTACGTACCTTGCAGGGGGACACCATCAAGTTTCGTTACGCCAGTGGTTGTGAGCATAGTACTTGCACATGGGTGGTTATGGCATTGCTTCTGAGAGTGTTTCTCTCAAGGTGAGGCCTTATTTCTGCGATTAGATCTAAAATAACAACACTACTCAGCCTGTATTCTATCATATATTTCCTCCTCTGTTTGTTGGAAAAGTGTAACCCTCACTCTGAATATCCGCTCGTGTCTCCTCCTCCTTCTTTGAAGACCTTTGAGAATCCGCATCCTACTCGCAATTACGTACAGCACTGCTATTGTGGGACACGCTGATGCATTTTGGGCCTTTTTATATAGGTTGCACCTGGCTAACACCTGATTAGAGTTGATGTCAATTTGCATGTGCAAAATCCACATTTTGCAATTTGTCAGTCTTTGCGAAAGGTTGAAACATACAATTTATGTATCAGTATTAAGAAATTGGTAAAAGCGACTCACAAACTCTGGTCCCTAAAATTCCAATTCGGTAACTTGTAGCTTAGGTCCATTACCACCCCCTTTTGTACTGTTTAGGTAAAACAGCATAACAAATGCTTTTAGTATATTTGAAATGAAATTTTTGCTATCGGTAACCAGTTTGCGACTGGTTACCGGTTTGCTAATGCTTCATACATCTAGCCTTGAGTTTACTCCAAGTAGGGTCAACATCCAAGTGATGCACTATACACCCATCTCAATTTTTTTTATCTTATACAGCATCTATTTGCATTTCACAGAACCGTAAATTTAGTCACCAATGGAATCCTAAGTTAATCACCAATTTATTGACATTCCTTACATGACAGCATTAAGTCACCTTGTGGTAAAAAGATTTCTAGAGCACACGGCTGCCCTCAGAATGGATCTTCCCGGCACTAGTTGCAGGTAGGATGACAGCAGTAGCAGAAAATCAGGTTAGGCTTAGGAGAAGAACAACCATGTGTTTAGTTGTTTCTGAAAGCTTCATGGTGTTGAGTCTCTCTTAGCAAAGGCGGCATAAAGTTTCATAAAGCTGGGGCTAGGACTTGGAAGGAGTGTCCATCCATTCTGGCTCATCTGTGGTGGGATATAGAGGCAAGACCCAGGTCTGCTACACACAAGGCTCTTGTAGGGGCATAAAATTGCATCAAAGAAGCAAGACAGACTCCTTTTTATAGAGGAACTTACGGGAAATGCATAGTGTTTTAAACCTTGTGCGCTTCTCAACAGGAAGCCAGTGGAGCTTGGAAAACAGCAGAGAGGCCAAACAGAATTTGGGGAGGGAGAATAGAAGCCTAGCAGCACCATTCTGGATGGCCTGCAGTCTGTTCAAGACTGATCTTTTGGCGCCCAGGGTGAGGCTATTACAATAATCTAGGCGTGAGAAGACACAGATTGAACAATCAGTTGTCAAACTTGTAAAGTACAGAATCCTATGATGTATTTTAGGCTTCCGAAGATGCCAAAGTAGTGGCATGCTAGTGTTCTAACCTGGGTTTCAAAGGGTAGCGAGTCCTCCATCCATAAACAAAGGTTGTTAACCACTGTCTTAGATTTGAGAGGCACTTCTGGCCACCAATGGACTTCCCATAGGTGGGTGTGTCTGCCCAAAAGAAGGATCTCAGTCTGGCTGGCATTACGGTTTAAGCAATTTTCGTGTATCCAGTTAGCAACAGCTGTTAGACACTTTTTTAATTTTCACTGTCACCGGCTGACCCGAGAACAAAGAAATAATTAGCTGAGTATCAATGGCAGAGGACACTGCTGGCCTGGAAAAAAACTTTTATTTAAATCAGTTCAACCTGTGACTTACAAAGGTGGTCGCCAACTCCACGCCTTCTTTTCTTCAGGTCAACCACTGTAGAATGGAGCATGAGTCAACATCATCTCAATGAACACTACTTATTATGTCCAGTCTATAATGAACGTTTTAAATTAGTTCAAAAACTTTTATTTGTCAATAAGAGTTTAGTATTTTAGTATCTTTATTCAGATTAGCAATTATATAAATCAGTTTAAAGAAATATCAAGAGAGTGTTGGTTAGTGTCAATGAAGAAAATGACAGCATTTTCCATAAAGGATATGGTAAACAGTCAGAATATCGAGGTTTTATTGTCGACTTGCACTAATATTGAGTGCAAAATATCAAAGTACGAAAATATCCACTGTCAGAATATCGTGGTAAAAAATATCGAGTCTACGGTAAGTTATATCGTTATTAACAATATCGAAGTCATTATTATCATTAAAAAAATATCAAAGTAGTTAATGTCATATGCAAAAATATAGTTGTTAAAAATATCATTTTTTATTTAGTGTTATGTATTTGGTAAGTATTTTAAATGTATGTGTTCTATTTTTTTGTTTAAGTATTGCATTTGTTTTTTAATATATGAATTACAGTTTTTGGAGTTATTAATTGTAGTTCCGTAGTGGGTTGTGGGTTTATAGGGGAATAGGGTGGGAAGTAATTTAATTATAATTAATTAATGAATATTTTTTTAGTTAATTATTATTTATGCATATAATATTTATTATTGTGGTAATTAATGTATTATTAATTAATATTATTAATTGGTAATTATGTTAATTTTGCCATTTTTTTAGGAGCAGGTTGTGGGTTGATAAGGCAGTAGGGTGGGATTTAATTTAATTTTAGTACCTTTTTTAATATTTATAATATAATATTTATTTAATGTTATTTTATAGTGTTAATTGTGTAAATTAATGTATAATTAATTGTTTTTCTTTCGCTTGTTAATTGTTATAAATTAACTAATTAATTGTTAATTAATTACGTTAATCGTGTCATGTTTTACAACATTGGTGGTGTCATTTATAGGGGAATATGATGGGAGGTAAATTATTTATAATTAATTATTATTTGTTAATTAATGGTAATTGATTAATTAAATATTTAATATGCTAATTGTCAAATAATTTTAGATGTGAGATTTGTGGGGTTTATGGTTGTAAATATTGGGAAGAATTAAAAAAAATATTAATGATTTGTTGTTAGTTTTTATTAATTTTAATAATTAAAATAAGTTATGGAAATTGCGTAAATATTTTTAGGTGTGTGTTTTGGTGTTTGTTGGGGTGGACGGTGGAAAGTAATTTGAGGATTTAGGTTCAATAGCTGTAATCTTTGGTTTTATCCCCTCCACTATCCAACACTTCCACTACTGTTGCACTCTCTGGAGTGGGAATAGTAATTTCTATCCCTCCGCTATCCAACACTTTCCCTACTGTTGCACTTGCTGGAGTGGGAATAGTAAATTATTCCCCTTCGCTATCCAACACCTTCCCTACTGTTGCACTTGCTGGAGTGGGAATAGTCATTTCTACCCCTCCGCTATCCAGCATTTTCCCTACTGTTGCACTTGCTGTAGTGGAAATAGTAATTTTTACCCCTACACTATACAAAACACTTTCCATACTGTTGCACTAGCTGGAGTGGGGATAGTCATTTTTGCCCCTGCACCATCCAACACTTTACCTACTGTTGTACTCCCTGGATAGGAATAGTAATTTTTACCCCTAAACTATCCAACACTTTTCTTACTGTTGCACTCCCTTGAGTGGGAATAGTAATTATTACCCGCTCACTATCCAACACTTTTCCTACTGTTGCACTCATTGGAGTGGGAATAGTACATTATTCCCATCTGCTATCCAACACTTTCCCTACAGTTACACTCATTGGAGTGGGAATAGTAAATTATTCCCCTCTGCTATACAACACTTTCCCTACTGTTGCACTCGCTGGAGTGGGAATAGTAAATTATTCCCCTCACCTATCCAACACTTTCCCTACTGTTGCACTCGGTTGCGTGGGAATAGTAATTTATTCACCTCCGCTATCTAACACTACTTTCCCTACTGTTGCACTTAATGTAGTGTAAAATGTAGTTTTATTATTATATATATATATATATATATATATATATATATATATATATATATATATATATATATATATATATATATATATATATATATATATATATATATATATTATGTTACAAGTGCATGTATATATATGTATTTATAATTTCTTTATATATTTCTAACATTTTATAATATATTAAAATAATTCTTTATTAATTATATTACATTTAATATATGTATGTTTAATTTATTTATTTTTACATTACATTTATTACTTATAATTGTTAACATTTTATAATAATTCTAAAAAAAATAAGTTATATATATATTATTTAATTTATTTTACAAAATTTTTGTATACATTTAAAAAAAACAATATTTTTGGCTTTAATATTTTTAACAACTATTTTTTTTTCTCAATAATTTAGTACTTACTAGTATGAAGATAGGGGGCTCAATTCCGATCCGGTAAAAAAATCCACTGTACGCTTCGTATTCGTAGCCCTTTCCGTACGAATCGTACCCGCCCGTCCGAGTCGCGTAGTACGATCCGCATTCCGTGAATCCGTCCGAATCGTCGCGATCCGTACGTATTGCAAGGCTGAGACTGTGAACCGTACGACTCGTACACACGCCGTACGACCCGACGAGTACGATCCGGACCGGGGAATCAGGACGCGATTCGTACGGTCCACGTCAGATAAGGGTGATTCGTACGGAAAAGCGCACGATTACATACACCGCGTACAGCTCGTACCACCCCATGATTGCAGGGGTACGGCACGTACCCCTGCGATCATGGGGTGTACGAGCCGTACCCCCATTGTACGATCAGTGTACGATCGGTGTACGAGCCGTACCCCATGTACGATCGGTGTACGAGCCGTACCCCCATTGTACGATCGGTTTACGAGCCGTACCCCATGTACGATTGGTGTACGAGCCGTACCCCATGTACGATCGGTGTACGAGCCGTACCCCATGTACAATCGGTGTACGCACATGGGGTACGGCTCGTACACCAATCGTACAATGGGGGTATGGCTCGTACACCGATCGTACATGGGGTACAGCTCGTACACCGATCGTACATGGGGTACGGCTCGTACACCGATCGTACAATGGGGGTACGGCTCGTACACCGATCGTACATGGGGTACGGCTCATACACCAATCGTACAATGGGGGTACGGCTCGTACACCCCATGATCGCAGGGGTACGGTGCGTACCACTGTGAACATTGGGGGTACGCACCGTACCCGGGGGGGCCGTTCCGTACCTGTTTCGGCACGAACTCTGCTTTTACGGCTGTTTTCAGCTCCCGTAGAAAAAGGGTCGTACGGTGCGTACCCGACATGTATCGTACTTGCTGGGTCGTAAAAACCAGCCGGGAACCGTACAGATATCGCGTACAGCATGTTCCGAGGGAGAATCGTACGGAGATTAGAGTCGTACGGTGTCTTGTACGACTCGTACGGAGTACGGCTCCTGGTACGAATCGTACTTCGTCGTACGTACGGGGGACGTTGCAGGGTACGATTCGTACGGGAAAAACGCTCCGAACGGCTATTCGGAGCGGTTTTTCCCGAATCGGAATCGACCCCAGGATGTCGATATTTTTTACATCAATATTTATGTCCCGATATTTTGCGAACATTATATTTTGTCACTCGATATTTTGTCACTGATTCAAAGGAAATATTTGCTATCCTTACTCTACTCTAGCAGATCCTCGCCTACAAGAACTCCTGAAGAGTCCTTGCAGAAAAGAGCAAGATTTGAAGTAGCATTGAAATAGAATCAGCTTGTATTTGAACTTCTCTTGAAGAATAGTTCTAGAAACTTGTCCGAGTCTCCGCTTCTAAATAGTATCAGCAAACAGTCTTAGTAACAACTGTTCAGAGTTAATCTAGTAAAACAATCAATCACTGTCAGCAGTAGCTCCCAGTAAATAGGGCCAAAGGCTAAAGGAAAGGATGGTCATGGAGCAAATACCCCGGACCAATCTGGGCAGCATAAAGCTCTCAGAGCGTGCTCACAGGAAGAAGTGTTGGGAGTGCGTACAAGTCTAACTTGCAACACGTATATTAAACACAAAAACGCATGTATCGGTCTACACCGGTGTTAGGTTATCTCGAACCAATGGAAGAGGATTGTTCAATTGTCCATTGCTAATTTCATCATTCCGATGATAAATTTATGAAGTCTGCAAGGTATAATCTATTAAATGTCTACTTAGTTACTGACATTCATGTGTGTTAGAGTCACTCCGAGTCATAACAAAACCCTACAGTCTAAACTATTAGCTATTCAGAACTCCACTGTTTGACATTGAAATATTCTAAAGCAGAAACATTCTAGTTACAACTTCACTTAATTGGATCCGTATTCGTTATTGTTGACATGAAGCAGCTAAATTCTAGCCAAATACAATGAGAACATGTAGCTTAGGAAGGAAAGAAATACATTTTTAAAGTCAGCACATTTTACTAAGATAACATGTTTAATGAAGTCTAACATGAATTATTTATTTAATACAGCACAGTTCAGCATTTACTAAAAGCATTTATTTATTTAAGAAGAAAGTTATAGAAAAGAAAGATAGGGTATGGCAAAAATAAAGGACAATGTAATTACGATAGAAATTAGTGTTTACGACAAAAAAGGTCATTCTACACGTTAATGTGTACGTTTAAAGAAAGGCAGATTTTCTTTTATTTCAATCTTTAAGTATTTTCATGTTAATAGATTGCACAATTTAAGACACTTATTTTAAGCTAAATTTTCCTGCTCTATCAACACCAATGAAATTTTAAAGGATTTTTTCAGCCAAAGTACTGATGCATATTTTGAAAAGAGCGGAGCTGAGCGCAGAGCCCTCAGAGAAAACCATGAGCTAGCGGGAGGATGCGAAAGGAGGGGAAATTACTAAGAAAGACCGGTCCTTTAGAAAGGAGGTGAGCCAGCTTTGCCCCGCACCCCTAATTCACTGAGGCGGCGTAACAAACTGCATTGGAGACAGAATGAAAGGCAGCACTTAGGTCCAGGGTGATCAGTGACTGGGAATTGCACATGTCCGCAGTGTTGTGCAAGGACACTGTTACTGTCAGGAAAGCAGTTTTTGTGCAGCGTGCTGGTCAAAACTCATTCTGTGAATGATTTAATTTGGGTTTGCTCTAAAAAGTTTGTCAGGAGATTGTTCATGTGCTTTTCCACAAACTTCAATAGGAAAGGTAAAAGGGAGATGGGGCAGTATGTAGCAAGGGTGTTTTTTAGGAGAGGAATAACTTTAGCATGTTTCCATTCAGTTGGCACCACTACAGTACTTAGAGAAAGATTTGCAGTTCCAGGAAAACCGGTGGAATACTCTTCTGACATTGTAAAATGGATTCTGGCTTCAGTGGGTCTTCTGGGGATCCTGATTTAACCTTGTGCATTATGGCAGAGATAAGATCATTCTCTACTAGTGCTAGTTGGTCCAGGGTCTTCCCTTGTGCCAAATCAGTCATCCTCATTGGAGAGTCTGGCACCTCAGTAACTTCCTTTATTTTCCAATGGGAGTAGATTTCATTAACCTTATTAAGAAAATGATCTGTATGTTTATTGCAGGGGCTGTGGGAAGCTTCAGACAGCCCAGAAGTCACCTCTGGCTTGATTAATTTCTTGGAGATAGAAGACAACATTTCCTTAGCTGGATTGCAACTAATTTAGATTTTTTTTAGCAAAGAAGTTGGCACGTGCCTTCTTAGCCATTTTGTGTTAACCTTTGATCACATCCATCAATATTCATTTTGCTGTGGCATCATAGGTTTTCCTCCAAGTGCGCTCAAGTTTGTAGCAGAGCTCTTTTCCTGTGATTAATGGTTCATTGAACCAAGCACCTGAAGTCTGTTTCCTAGCTCTGGATGGCCTAATGGGGATAAAATGATCCAGAGCTGAGTTAAGCCATGTTTTAATGATACTATGCACGATCAATGTTAGAGTCTAATTTGGAAGCGCTTTCCTCGAAAAACAAGAAAAAGTCGAGGTCAAAGTGTACAATATTTTTCTACTCATTTTGTTACTCATCCCATGGGTCTCTTCAAAGGCCCATCCTAATCAGAGATGTATGTGCAGAAGGACACCCATCTAGTACAAGGGTCTGAATTACAGAGGGGAAAGAAAATAAGGCCAATGTTTGCCATTTGTGCTTACTTTGCACAAGGCTGGCAGACTGAGGGCAGGATTGGCACTGCATTGTACCATCAGAGAACAAGTTCACTTCAGGACAGGCTTCACAGAAGGCTGGAGGAGATAAAGAATGCAGTTAGGCTGGCAGCCAGCAGCCATTTCAGACATTGTGCGACGTTCGGAGTGTGCAGTACAAACATAATTTAAGGTTTTCTTCAAGGCTGCCAGTACATATGGCTGGGCAAAAGCGTGCATTGATGGTAATTCACCGGAAAGGAAAAGCGCAAGGTTGCCCCCTGTGCTGGCAGTGCAGAGGGTGATAGAGACAGGCATGGCAGTGTGCAAGCCTGTCTTCAGCTAATACACTTTTAAAATGCAAAGCCACCTTTAAGATTGGCATTGAGAAGAGATTACAAGCAATGTGCAAGCCTGGCAAACGGTGTGGAAATGTCTTCAGAACTGACAAGTTGAAAGGCTGGCATAGCACACTCATGCAGAGTGAAGGGCTGGCAGAGTTCACAGGTGTGGTGGCTGATGACATTTGAAAGTTGGGCGGTGTAAATGTTTGGGATTAGTAACTTGTGGCGAGCGAGCGTAGCTGAGCGTCATCAGGAGGGTTTGGGAGGGTTCTCCCCTGAGAAAAGTTTTAAAAAAGAGTGGTCAAAAGGTGCATTTTAAAGTAAATTTCATAAAACTAGAAGAATAATAAGGCAATTGTGAAAGTGTAGGTATGACATCAATAAAGAGATTTCATATGATAATGATGTAGGTAGCTGCTTATTCAGTATAACCACAGAACTACGTAACAGACTTTGAGATAACAATGCTGAGTACCGCGACACATGCAAATAGAACAATTGATGGACGGAATGCTGAACAAAGTCAAACATTCACCCCAGTAAAGAGATCCAGGCATAAATCCATTGTTTTCTTGCTCAAAATGCCATTCCAGTTTGAACCCAGCCATATGCAAAACAGTCATGACCCTGCTCCCAAGGCATACAGTCCAGGCCAGGGCCTCCCTGGACCAGAAACAAACATCCTGGGACTGGTTTCAGGGTATCACCCCTCATCAGACTGGCTAGGTTAACTCCAGTGTTACGGAGAGCACAAGACACACGTCTGGGCAAATCCATTCCACTTAGGGCGACAAGTACAAAAAGAGCAACTGATAGACGGAATGCTGAGCAATGTCAAACATTCACCCCACTACAAAGATCTGGGCCTAAATCCATGTGTTTTTTTCCTCACCATGCCATTCCAGTTTGGACACGGCCATATACCAATCAGTACATCACAAGGGTACATCATTACTCACAAAGTGTACTTAGTCAATGTTGCTATAAAACATTGCACACTGATCATAGCTATATTATTGCATTTTATTTATTTGAGGTTTACTACAGTGCAAGGAACACTCCGTAAATTAACAAAGTGCTTTACGTGGTGGTTGGGATCAGAAAAGGTATAAAAGCATGTAAAAGGTATAAGTAAAGGTATTAAGCTGGTATAAACTAGAAATAATGAGTGGATAGCGTGCATAATCATAGTTATCAATTGGTGTGAGTCGACAGTGTTCAAGTATAGTTCTGACTGAGTAACAAGAGACTCGAGGAATAGAATTTCGGGTGGGAAACATGGATTTTACGGTTCTTCATATATTTAATGTTCCTTGAAAGTGAAGCTAAAAGAGTTAGATTTTGAGTTATCTCTAAAAAGAGCTGCAAGGAGATTGGAGCAGCTTTGGCATGACCAAGATAACCAGTTTCTGTCTGAGCTCTGTGACCCTCCGATGAAGGCCTGAGGATGGGCACAGTTGGAAGGAGGACAAGATACCTCAACTGGGCACCGGCGCTGGATGGCTTGATGGGTTTCTCGGCCCGCCGGGAGAGCAGCGTAAGGGGCATCCAGGACGCATTAAGTGGCACCAATAACACCTCGGGCCTCAGGCTTGAAGCAGTTAAGCAGAGATGGCAAGATCACAGACACTTATTCTTCCAGGTCCGGGGTGAGTGAGAGGCCTTTTGGAGTTATGGGGCCCGGGGGGGGGGGTGCAGGCAGGATACCTGCTGCCCTATCAGACTCGGCACTAAAGAGACTCAGTGTGAAGCAGGCCCTTGTGAAGGTCGAGAAAAGGGCTGTTTTAGGACCGGCATGCCATGGCAGTGGGGGTGATCCACGGGCTGGCTGCACCACTGATGGGTGCAATGAGGAAGCCATGCCCATTTATTGTTCGCATGTGCTCAAGAGCCACCATGAAACCGCTACAAATCCTCCTACTCCTCCATTATGAATTGTACTTAATCCCATTTGTAAGCACCAGGATTTCATACAGGAGGCAGACTGACCCATAAGTAAATCATGAGAATTCAGGAAAGCATCTGCCTGACATGTGCCTCTATTTGAAATCTGGATGACTATAGGTGGCAAGTGACTGACTCTACCCAGGGCCGGACTGGCCATAGGGGGCACCGGGCGTTACCCCGGTAGGCTGCTAGGGTGGGGCCAGTTTTGGGCCCCTGGGGGGCCGTTTTTGTTACCGGGGTCGGCAATGTCGGCCCGGTAACAAAATCGGCCAAAACCGGCCGTCGCAAACTGCTCACCTGCACTCCCCCTGACCCCAAGGGGGGCAGCTGAGCAGTGTGCCAGGGCCGGTTTCTGTTCTCAGTCCGGCCCTGACTCTACCATTAGCTCTGCTTCAGAAGCACCAATCCATTCTCAATAACCAATTGCACATACATGTTCGTTTAGGGCAGTTCATGCTTGGCAGCGTGGAAAAGGAATCTGACCTATAGAGCCGCTTGACCAGCTTCTCTAATCAATGTCGTACCCCCAGGCATGGCGTGCATCAAACTTGTGAGTGATCTGACCGCCAGCTAAGCCCTCAGCCCCACCCCCAACTACTGAGCAAATCTAGATGCTGCTCCGTTGCTGATTATGTTAGGAACCATCATGAGAGCAGCACCGGAATTGGCTTGGCCAGCCTCTGCCAACGCTCCAAATAAGACTTGGGGGCTGTGGCAGCAATCCCCTGGGATCCCTACATTGTCCATATCGGTGAGGGTACAAGTGCGCATGTTGGGCTGGGCAGTACACACACCCATCCAATCCAACAAGCGCACTTCACCCCAGGGAGGCCCTGCAGCTGACCTGTCACTCAAGCTCCCAGTCCTTCCCCCACACGTCTGCCCATCTCACTCTCCTGTTTGAGGAAAACTTTACCCGAGTCATGCTGTGGCACTACAGCTACAAACATTTTAACAGAGTCAGCAAACATCATTCAATATGGGGCAAACAGACAGTGGTGCGACGCCCCCACACCCAAATAAAGAAAACACCACTCGTACATTGTTCCCTTTAAAGCCAGCATTTGATTAGGGTTGTCAGCCAATGGCTGGCATACACCACAAAGCTGTCTTTAAAGCTTACAGTAAGAATACTTGGCAAACAGTTTGCAAGGTAGCTAACAGTATGAACGTATGGCACGGTTCAAGTTTTCGTGAGGAGAGGTCCAGAAATTCTTATTTTGGGCAGACAGGAGCGAATGACTGTATAAAACATGTCAGACAAGGCAGACGTCTGCATTCAGGCTTGGCACACTATTTAGGCAAGTGATGTGCAATGCTGGCAGGCACAGCACTGCTAGACACCCTGCACGATATAGGCAGTGAATGCAGATCTGGTCTCTGCCCAGAACATGCCCACGTATCCAATCTTTCACCCACATCAATATGATAATCTATCTATCCAACATATTCATACATTCATCTAGCCACCCAAACCCATGCATTCATCCATCCAGTTACACACATACATCCAGGCTTACATACATCCATGCTTTTATACATCTATACACCCATCATAGTCACTGCATACTGGCCACAGGGTGGCTGGACAGTTACTGGTATCCCCTGAAGAGAATTGCCACCTGCCACTCATCATTCTGACTGTATTTTCTCCCCATAACTGTGCTCTCCAGTTGATTTGATTAAACTTCACTCCTCTCACCTCTTCCCTTTATTCTCAACTCTGCCTTCTCTTCAGTCATACTCTCCTTTGTTTTGCCCCAGTTTCCCGGTATAAACTTCCCTCCTGTACATCACCTTTTGCTTTTTAGATAGATTTGAGCTATGAAATTCACATAGGTACAAGCAAGTCCATATATATTTATCTGCTTATCTATATGTCCTTCCAATTCATGCATATATGTATCCATCAACCCATGTAACCATGTATCCGTTGTCCACTGTGTGCACGTGTGTCTATTTGTATGTGTTGTATGCCAGTAATCATGAACTTGTATCTATGTTTGTTTAAATGGGTGAGATAATAGGTGTGTTCCACGTGTGGCTATTGGTGCCTGCCATGTGTAGGCTATGGGGCCGATTCACAGAACTAACAAGACAAAATCCTAAACTTACTACAATTGGTATTCACAGAAGTTAGGATGTTGTCTTAAGACAGACTTAAGACGGACTTAAGACAAAATCCTAACTTAAGTCTGTCTTAAGTCTGTCTTAAGACAATCTTAAAACAAAATCCTAACTTCTGTGAATACCAAAAGTAGTAAGTTTAGGATTTTGTCTTAAGTTAGGGCTGTGAATCAGGCCCTACGTGTTTATGCCATGTGCGCATGTGTGTCTGTGTGCATGTGTACCTGTATACCTGCTGTTCTGTGTGCATGAAGGCCTGTATGCATGTTGATCTTTCTGAATATGTGCATACATTTGCGTTAGTGTGTGTATGTGTGCATGTGTACCTGCAGGTACACTGTTCTGTGTTTTTATGTGTTGTGTGCGAGAAAGAGAGAGAGAGATGTTTGTGGGTGGATGTTAATCTGGGCCTATATGTCTGCTGGTCTATACACACGAATGTATGTATTTTGGTCTATGTAAATGAGTGCAGAGGTCTGTGTTGGCATGTGATATCCGTAGGCACATCAGTCCATGTCTGTGTGTGGGTTTCTTTCGAATATCTATCACTGAATATGTATTGCTTTAATGTGTCTGTTATCTTTTTCCGTTTAGATGTGGGATGAACGACTTGCAAGGTCTGCTGAATCCTGGGCATCAAAGTGTATATGGGACCACGGTCCTGCCCATGTTATGAGGTTCTTTGGCCAGAATCTGTCCGTCCAATCTGGAAGGTAAGAGCAGCATTTTCTTAGAGATCACATTTAAGAATGTCTCTGATTTGTCTAAAACAGGACACAACAAAGATTGCTAAGGAGCTCTTAACCAGATCAGCGTGATGTCGAGGATGTAATGCAAAGTTCAGTATAACATCTAAACAGGGCCAATGGAATTATTCAGCAGGATAGGACCAAATTATGCGACAGAGCTGACTAAATTATGTGGCAATAAAAGGCAAATTTCGCAGCATAATGCGGCACACGTTATGTTAAAATGTCCTTATTTTGGAATTGAATTCTTACACACGTTAACGCTATATGGACAAAGGTTTCACTTGATTAGTACCACATTGACGTCCAAATGCAGAAATAAGCTACAGCAAGGTGACCAGTAAATCTTTGCGAAGGGCCTTCCACTGCGCAGCAACACCTGTTGCAGTCCTTTTAGCAACTTTTGATCTTTGATTTTTTTTTGTGTTAAAACGGGATTTTTTCACTCTTAACTCAAAAGAATATTTTTTTTGACACAGCTTCAGGTGGCAGATCTTGTAATAGGCCTAGAGGCACAGTAGTGTGAATAACACTGACAAAACCAAAACATGCCTACAACTAGGGCCACTGTATCATGCAATTTGTGATTTCTGCATTTTCTGAATAATTATTGATTTTCCGAATTTGCCACATAATCCATCATATGCTGCATTGTCTGTGTATTATGAAATATACATGTTAGCCTCTACATTTATCTAGCAGCAGAACATAAAGGTGATCACATTTATATAAATGGATACATTTTGGGTGAATAGTATCAACAAGTCAAAAATTAATTCCACTAATGATGCAATATATTTGAGCATGATGAACATTTTACACAGATTTTAACATAACCAGAATAAAAAGATGTAGTGACAACAAATGATCTTCCCACTTAAAGACTTTCGCTTAGTAAAATTCTATCATGTCAGCATGGGGCAAACAGTGAGGGTCTGATTTAGGGCTCTGCGGACGGGTTACTCCATCACAATGGTGAAGGGTATACTGTCCGCCGAACTATAAATCCCATTATATCCTATGGGATTTATATTTCAGCGGACGTGGTAGCCGTCACTGTTGTGATAGAGTAACCCGTCCACCTAGGTCTAAATCGGGCCCTAAGTTTGGGAAAAAGCAAAGACCTTGGATTGATATGGAAAGTGCTCCGAATTTGGAGGCTTGAGTGTTTCGAAAAGTTTGGACCAAGAGCTGTTGCAGGCAATGTCCAGAGATGTATTTCACGGCCTAGTATCGGATCAGCCGCCACTCTCAGTTCATTTAGGAGCACAAGTCCTCTGAATGGCATGTGTATTGAGTTTCCCTCCATTTAAGTTTTGCCCAGGTTGGGCCTAAAGGTGCTCAATAAACACATTCTTGTTAAAACGGTTTTTCATAAAGATTTATTCCAAATTTCTTCTAAATACTATGGTTTTGTATTACACAGTTGGCACTTAGTTTTTCTCTCAAAATCAATTGAAGTTTTCACAAGATACTGTGATAATCTCACTTCCTTTACCCAACTCAGCAGTCACAAATCTCATGTAGCTATAATTTTTGCTTCAAGAGATGTCTTTCACTTATTTCACATAGACCACACCCCCATACAAATTAAGGGTACACAGATTCTACATGGTACAGTAGCAAGAGTTGCCCTGCCATAATGTTTATTATAGAAGGGGCTAGACAAGTGCCTAAGGACCATATTTAAGGGCAGATTAGGATTGCGGTTTTTCCGCATCCTCCGGGCCCGGAGAATGCGGAAAAACCGCAGCGGACCCACCAAAGACTCACCGCCACATTAGGATGGCTGGTGGGTCCTGGTTTCTGTCCGCAGCTTTTCCGCCGCGATTGGCTTACAACCGCGGTGGAAAAGCCCTAATATGGTGGCGGTGTCTCTCAGACACCGCCAGCCATATTAGGATGCCCAAAAAGAAATGCTTTTCCACTGCGGGTTTTCCGCCGTGGAAAAGCATACGGAGCTTCACTGCGGGGGCCCAAGGCGGGCCTCCTGGGTGAAGGGGGTGTGGGGGGTGCACATGGGGGGTACCTATGGTACCCCCCTGCATTTGTATGCAGTAATCGGCAGGCACCGCGTGGTGCCTGCCACTTACTGCATACAAATGCAATGCATGCATTTTTAACATTGCGGCGGGTGCAGCTTGAAGCCGCACCCGCCGCAATGTTAAAAATAGAGGATGTGACCGTCAGGGTGGCGGTCACATCCTAATTGGACAGGAGGGAACTCCGCAGGCCATGCGGAGGTTCCCTCCTCCTCGATGGTCGCGGACGGACTCAAGGACGTCCGCGATCATAATGAGCCCCTTAGTGTTCAGTGAGAAGGTTACTCAGTCCGCCGAACTCTAAACCAGGCCCAAGGATCACTTCCAGAGTATTCAGTAATGTGACTCCAAGAGCCCGCTAACTACCGTGGTTTGATATCATTTGTTTTGTACATTTCATGTGTTTAATACTAGTCATGTAATATTATCAACTGTGCAATTGATTCTTGTATTATCATTTTCAGATATCGATCGATTATAGATTTGGTTAAAGCTTGGTATGAAGAGAGGCAACAATACTCCTTTCCTCATCCACGGGAATGTAATCCGAGCTGTCCCAGCAAATGCAGTGGTTCTGTTTGTACCCACTACACCCAGGTATTGAAACTGGAAATACTTCTTAATTATCTGCCTCATAACCAATTTTATATAATCTCACAGAAGCAGAAAAAGGCCAGAGTCGCGCTTGTAGGTGCATCCACCGGCAATGCCGAAATGCGGTGCTTAATTTGTGTAGTTGATTGCAGGCGGTTAGCGCCAGCACTCAGTTATTAGATATCAGGATTTACTTTTCATCATCAGACTTTGGCCCTGTACAAGAGAGTGGAAAGCATGTATCACGTTCACAGTACTGTCACCTTTTAGGAGCACCTTGTACAAGTATTACATTATACTGTTCACATTGATTTTCATATTCTTAAATGAGATATGTATAAATACATGCACTAAACAAATAACTGAAACTTACTCATTTATTTCTGGTATAACACTATTGTCGTCCAGGGCTACACTTCCCCCACATGGACCACTTTATTGTTGCATACTGAGAGAAAATACACTGGTAATCTCAGCAGTTTCTAACCTAAAGTCCAAACTGGGAGACACATTCAATGATATATGCTCCACCAGTGCAGATATTGCGAACTGCCAGGCCCAACTTGAGAAGCAGGAAAAAAGCAGTGGCTAGTTTAGAATCCATGCTACACAGCGCTCACAACTTGGGACAAGAAGTGTGGCATCTTATCAAACTGTCACATACTTAGAAGACAGGGCACAAAGAGACATCTGCTTCCATTGCATTTTTGTAGGGTTGGAAAGGGACATCATGGAGGGCTTCCTGATCATATTTTTACCTGGCTCTTGGGGTCGAGTTTACACCGGGACTTGAATTCCAAGATGCCTAGAGCATTAAACCCCACAGAGTGGACAACTCCAACAACCTCGCCCAATAATTGTGTGTTTTGTTAGCCATGTATAGGCCTGGCTAGTTATTTAGGCAGCCAAGAAAAATAGCCCATATGTATTCAAGGAACGCAACCTACACATCTCAGCAGATTTTTCCTTCAAAACCTGTTGGAAAATGGCCCTCTCCGAAGGTCCTCCCCATAATGTCTCTGCCTTCCAAATGGACTGACATTTCCTAGCAAGTATCCTTCTGTCTATGTACCATACCCAGGAATCCTTGGTTCCAACGGCACTGCCCCTTTCCATTCTAGTCTTTGATTCCATCGCTTTCCTCTCAATTGTTCTGTCCAAGGGATTTGTTGGAACCTTTAAGTGAGGCCGTGGCCATTTAATTGGTCCCAAATGAGACACTAGCTAGTCCCAACTCTTAACACCTCTGCCCATCCAGTGGATTCATATTTCGTTTTTACTTAACTTTTGTGTCTTCTACATACTTATTTCTTGCATGCACTTCAGCCAATGTTTCAAAGAAATTGGCATACATACAAACACTATTTATTTCCAGCATCACTACACCTCCTAGCCTCAAAAACTAGGAGAAAAACAGATACAACTACAGTGCCTCTTCTTCCATCTGCTGCCGGGTAAAAAATAACCTCTCAATCTCCTTCACTGCCACCAAAGACGGTGCCTTATCATCCGTTCCTCTATGCCCATCTGGTTCAAACCTGAATGAAGGCACTGTGTAATCCCTTTATCCTGTTCCATCTGCATCCTGCCCTTTCTCATGCCTGCCAACACCTGGTAACTCATCATCCTTTCCTTTCAATCCATCAAACACTGCTTTCAACAGCATATTAAACCAATCCACACTGATTGGTCATAGAGTGCCGGAAGCCTCTTACCTGAATGTTTGGGTAAAACAATGGCTCCATCCTCTTGTGGCCCTCCCTCTGCCTCTTCGCTAGGAGCAGACGGCCGTTCAGGCTCCTCCCTTGCATGTGCTGAAGGGAAGTCTAATCAGCCAAAGAAAATAGGAACAAGTTTGTTTACATTTTTCTTTGGCTTATTGGGCTTCCGTCTTATGAAGAGCAAGGGGAGGATCCCAGGCCGCTCTGTGTGGACCAGCAGGGAAGAGTGTTCCCGCTAAACTGTTACAAATGGTTGAAACGGTGCATCATTGTGTGAGCTTGGGGAATTCTCCATGGTTAACCCAGGCTTAACTAGCTTCATGGACTGCCCTTGTCTTCACTCTATGTACACACAAGCATGTGCACACTCACACACACACGGATGCACCCGCAAACAGACATAGATATATAGAAGTAAAATACTTCGGACACAAGTGCTACAGAAATGTACAATGGTTTATTGTTAATATGATAATAATAACAACAATAACAAAAACAACAACAATAATAATTATTATTATTATTAGTCTATATTATTGTTATTACTATTATTATTATTTTCGTTATTATTATTAATATTAGTAGTCGTAATAGTATTATTATAGAAGATGATAATAATAATAATAATCATAATAATAGCAATATTACTGACGTTGCTAATAATAAAAAGAATAATAGGGAGAAGAAGCGGTTGAAGACATATACTAGTAGTAATAGTACTCTACCAAGTTTAATTTTGTGGCTGTTACTGATTCACTTGATATTCATATTATAATAACGCTGTTCTTACTGCTATCATGTTTATGAGTTTGGAAGCATAATATAAGAGAGAATAAACATAAAATAAGAAGCAACTGGCAAAGCACATTTAATTTGTCCAGTTGCATGATAGGAAAAGTTCAAGTGAAGACTGGGAGCTCCTCATTGTCAATGCAATAACAACAAACGTTCAGACTGTTCCTGGCTTCTAGATAGTAATAGTAGAAACATCTGTTTTTAATAGTTGCTCCTGAGTTTCCCGTAAGTGTTGTTTTTGGACAAATTCCAACCGAGGTCACCAGAAAAACAGCAAGCGGTGATGACTTCGACGAGGGAAAAGGCATGATCCTCATGGCCTCAGGACTAGTGCATACTTACGCTCAATTTCAGTGTCCTAGTCCTTCCTCTTTGTCTGTTTAAAATACATTGTCCTTGTGATTTGTTCACATTTCTATGATACCTGATCCCATCATCTCACCACACCAAAAGAATTTGACTCAATACCTGCAGCCTTTAAATCTTGAGCTTCTCTCTCTCTTCTGAACGTGATTGGTTTCAACCACCTTTCCAATAATCTGCTTATATAGTTGATTGTTGCCTCCTTTGGCATGGGTACATGATTGGTCACCATTTCTAGGAGGGAACAAATCAGCTACAAGATCCCTCTGTGCAGAGTTTAAACGGGATGAAAAAACTGGAGGGTCTCTCGAAGAGGCGTGGCCAATGTAATTAAGAGCGTGGCTCAAAAACATGTAAACTAAAAATCTGTGCTTAGCTTAGTGTGCCACCAACTGGTATTTGGCTGCTTCTGTCATTGCATCCACATATATAACACAACAAATAACATTACACCTAGAACAAGCCAAGACTATTGGCTTTGTCAATGGTTGTTAGTTGCATAAGATAGATAACCAACAACTATGGCCTAGCCCTGCTGAAAAAACCAACCCTCAAAGACACCAGCAAGAAAGAGAGCCAACTGGTTCACCCCGGAACTCCTAACGTCAAAGCGCACCTGTCAGAAGTTGGAGAACATATGGCTCAGCGAGAAGTCGCTGCACAGCCCACAAAGATGCCATCCGCAACCACCACCACCTCATCAGGACCGCCAAGAGAACCTCCTTCATAGACCACCTCGACAACAATGCACACAACAGCAAGGAGCTCTTAAACGTCGTGAAGGATCTCTCCAACCCCAGCTCCAACGACATCCCACCATCACAAGCCCTGTGCGACTCCCTCGCCTCCTTCTACCGCAAGATCGCCGACATCCACAATAGCTTCAACCCCCGGATGTCCCTAACAGGCCCCAACATGCCGGAACAACCTCACCCCACCGACGACGACCCCCTGACAACCTGGGCCAACGTGAGCATCGAAGACACAATGAAGACCATGGGCACAATCCACTCCGGCTCGCCGTCTGACACTTTTCCACACCACATCTTCAACAAAGCCGGCAGCTCCATTGCACCCCACCTACGCAACATCATCAACCTCTCCTTCAAAACCGCAACCTTCCCTGAAAGCTGGAAACACTCCGAGATCAACGCCCTACTGAAGAAACCCAAGGCGGACCAAGCGAACTGAAAAACTTCCAGCCTATCTCCCTGCTTCCGTTCCCAGCTAAGGTCATCAAGAAGATAGTCAACATCCAACTCACCCGCTAACTCAAAGGCAACAGCTTCCTGGACACCTCCCAGTCAGGGTTCCGCAGCAACCACAGCACCGACCCCGACATCAGGATACTACTGGACAACGGCGAGACGGCGGCCCTCATCCTCCTGGACCTCTCTGCTGCCTTCGATACCGTCTGCCATCGCACACTACGCACACGACTTCATGACGCAGGGATCCAAGACAAGACCCTGGACTGGACCTCCTCCTACCTCTACAGCAGAACCCAGAGAGTCCGCCTCCCCTGTTCCAATCCGAAGCCTCCGAGATCATCTGCAGTGTCCCGCAGGGATCCTCCCTCAGCCCGACGCTGTTCAACGTCTACATGGCACCTCTCGCACGCATCGCCCGACATCACGACCTCAACATAATCTCCTACGCCGACGACACGCAACTGACCCTCTCCCCCGCCAAGGATCCCCTCACTGCCAAATCCAACACAAACAAGACAGAGATCCTCATACTCGGGCCCAATCCCTCAGCCTGGGACGTTTCCTGGTGGCCCGCATCTCTGGGGACCCCCCCCGCACCCACCAACCACGCACACAAACTGGGAGTCATCCTCGACTCGAAACTCACCATGACCAAACAAGTCAACGCTGTCTCCTCCTCCTGCTTCAACACCCTCCGTATGCTCCGCAAAATCTGCAGTTGGATCCCGACAGACACAAGGAAAACAGTCACCAAGGTCCTAGTCAGCAGAAGACACGACTACGGAAACGCCCTCTATGCCGGACCCCCGACCAAGCTCATCAACAGACTGCAAAGAATCCAGAATGCCTCTGCACGCCTGATCCTCGACGTCCCACGCCTCGACCACATCACCCCCCACCTGAAGAACCTGCTCTGGCTCCCTGTCAGCAGAAGAATCTCCTTCAAGCTCCTGATCCACGCACACAAGGCACTCCACAAGACCCGCCCAGCCTATCTCAACAGTCGACTCTCCTTCTACGTACTCAACAGGAATCTCTGCTTCACAGACCTCTCCCTGGCTAGCATCCCACGCATCCTCAGAACCACAGCCGGAGGCAAATCCTTCTCCCACCGCGCCGCCAAGACCTGGAACACCCTCCCTCTCATCCTACGACAAACCGAAGACCTTCTAATCTTCAGGAGACAACTCAAGACCTGGCTGTTCGACCAGTAGCAACAGCACTACCTTCCTCCCTACCCCTCAGCGCCTTGAAACCCTTGCAGGTATGTAGTGCGCTTTATAAATTATATGATTGATTGATTGATTGATTGATAACTTTCTTGTATAAAATATGGAAATCCTTCAGTTCTGAAACGACAATTCAATAATACTTAGTGCACATCCTATACAATTTTGCAATGACACTTAAATTAACCACGTCGGGAGCGGCCCGTGTAGGTAAGAGTGGTAGGGCGGGGCGGCGGGATAGTCGACATATGACGATCACGGTAACTTAAATAAAAAAAGAAAATCATGGTTTTCTTTTTTTTAAAGTTTCCTTTGTCGTCGTACGTCAACTCCCCGCACCCCCTCCCCCACCCCACCGCGACTGCACACAATATGTTCATACATTAAGGGGCCAGATGTCCTAAATGTTGGTTGCAGGAAAGTGGTACCAACCAGCACTTTTGTAACCAGTATAGAATATTACAAACCGACTAATGTATTATTAGTTCAGTTTCTATAATTTCGATTTAGAGTGGATAGTAATCAGACCTACCTCATGAATATTAATAAGGTAGGTCACAAATTGCAACTCACTCAGATTTATACCCATCACACAGATGGTGTCAAACTAAGACCGCCATGTCTGTGATTGCCTGTAAATAAAGTAAACCTTTTTTTTAAAAAACGCACCATGTGTTCCTTAAAGGAAATAGTGCTGCGATTACAAAAAAAAGTTGACTTTTTCATAGTTTGTTTGAGAGTTAGCAGTGGTCCATTGGGCCACTGTCTACATTTGAACACACTTTCCCAAAGCGAAGGGGCTCCCTTCCCTTTCTTAAATTGGTTACCATGCCAGCTCAGGAGTCAGGAAGGTTTCATTATGGTCGCTAAACATTGACACATTAATATACAAATTGGCATTTAGAAGGAACCCCTTACACGCCCCCCCTTCATAATACTAAATAGGTATAGAATCGCAATACATTTTAGTAGTCCGTAAAAGTTTAAACCTTTCAAAATGGAATTGGTAGAAAAAGCATTTTTGCATTCACAAACTCTAAATTGTAGTGTTTGTAACTGCAAAAATGCTTTGCACATCTGGCCCTAAATTTCTTTTCTACCATGGGCCTTAAAATATATTATATTAGTGTGTCCCACATAATGAAATGCGGCCATTGGCTGTACCCAGAAACTGCAAAGAACATTTAGGGTCATATGTATGAACACATTTTTCCATAGACACAGAATGGGTAAAACCCTTTGATACATCTGGCCCTTAGCATAGATCTCTGACTTAAGCGACAAACAGTGGCTTGCCATCCACCACAGCTATGTATAAGAAACATTTTTCTGGAAGAAAGTGTTGGCAGATTCTTAACATAAAGAGACGGGCCTGCTTTCAAAAATAAATGTTGACTTCAGGGAGTGGCTCTGGGGAGGATGCAGCAGTGGGAATTCAGCGCCTGCCAGAAGTTTGGGAATGTTAGTGCAAAGAAAACGCTACTGTGCATGGCTGTGAAATGTGCCTTCTGCTCAGAGGCGCAGGTGGTATCTGTTAAACAGCTATTGCTGCACTGAAGGATGGAGGCCTTTTTCATCAAAATGTCTGGTTTGAGTTAGGACGAGCTAGACACAAATGCAAGGTTTGCATTCCTGGTAGTAATACGGTTTGCTTACTGCTGAATTCATTGGCAGTGTACTGCTTCCTCGGGCAGACTTATCCAGCATTAGCCGCCATATGATGGAGCATTTTACTGGCACACTGTCTGGAAGAAAAGTAGAATTACTGTTCCAAATTTTCATATTTCTTCCACGTGACTGTTTTTTATTGCCTCTATGAACTTTGGCTTGGTTTTAGAAGGGGTTTACCTTCTGGGGCGCAGATGCACAGTATTTAGATTGAACAGCACCAGCTTTGCTTCAGTTTTCCCACAGTGTGTATGTTTCTATAAGGTTTTTTATTGGCCATAACAATTTGGCCCTGCATCACTGAAGGCAATCCGTCTGTGACAAAACTGTCAGATCAGGTGTGCAGTTTGCAAATGTTTCTGCTTGGACGCCTGTGTGTATCCCTGCCTTCTCTCTGCTAAAAATCAGTTAACAAACGATATATTATCATCAGAGTTCTATGCAAAGCAAAGGGAAATTAAATGTCAAAAGGAATCAATTACAAAAACTGCTTATTTACCCCCCCCAAAATATGATCGGTGGGTCCTGCATGAAAAAACATACAGCTAATCTCTACCTCTAGCAAGCCATGGAGAGAACCAAAAAAATAATAAAAAAGGGGTCATTTGGAGAAACTACACAGACATGGACCTTATTTTACCTTACCTTCAAGGGTGGAGACTTGATTTGGAAATGAATAGACACAGATAATGTGTGAAATTTTGTGAGTCGGTATTGTGGGCAGCTCTGCCTTAGAGCATACTTTTCAGCTTTCTATGAAATAAGGGACAAGTAATAATAGTTTGTCTAATCGTCCAAATAATGCATCCAAAGTGAAGTCCCTCGAAGTCCCTTTGGTCTAGCAAAAGCCCAATTGCCTCTGGACTACTGCTCTCCTTTCACAAGTGAAACAGTGGTTCTCTTTGGTGAAGGCTAGTGTATGCCTTAGGCAACAAAACTGCACATTGATTACTCTCCCAGGTACAGTAGACTCAGGTGAAACTTTTGAGTGTTGAGACTTTGTCTCCCTGACTATGTGTCAGTGGTCAGTGGTGATTAAGTGGTTGTGGCTACTGACTTGCCAGAATGGGCTTCTTCAGTTTTTGAGGCGCTGGGGTTCTAAAAGGAAATCAGTCAGCTCACTCTTGCAGACCACCTCTTCTGTCTGGAGCTTGGGAGCTACTTGTCCTCAATCCAGGGACCACAAACACAGTCTTCTCTTTGCTAGTCCAAGGATCAGCAAGTGCAGTCAAGCAGTTGGTGCAGCCTCTCTTGCCAGGTCCCAGGAACAGCTTTCCTGTCCTTCTTCAGTTCTCTCTGTCCAGTCCAGATGTGATCTGAGGTCCAGGTGCCAAGGGTGCCCGCTTTGTACCTGGAAAGTGCCCTTGGGGGATGTGGTGATTATTAGCCAGTTGGCTACCAGGTAATTTCCTGTCTGATTAGGACTTCCTCCAAAGTATGGCATCTAGCTATCCTACAGTGCACTATTCTGCCCACTCCCTAGATGGGTGCATCCATCTCTCGGTGTGTCTGGAGCTTGGCGGCCCACCCTAGAGGTGTGGCTACCTGAGGGCTTTACACCTACCGAAAAAGCAGTTTGGCAACTGGTCTCCCCTCTCTGTCTCTGATGCCAAACTGTCAACCTCAACAAAAGAGCATCCCCTCTGTGCATCTGCCCTTCAAACGTGGCTTCCCCTTTGAAGCTCACGTTGTGGGCTCACACCCTGTGTGGCTTCCTGCCAGTGAGAGGTAACAATTTTCCCAACAGCAGGCCTCTTGTTCACACTTCTCTTAAGGAGAGCAGAAACCTATATAGTGGCCAGCATCTGCAAATGGCCACTGGGAAACCTGGGCAACTGTGGCAACTTTCTATAAATTGCTTATGTCACATTAACTTTGACTTATCATCAAGTTGGGTTTAATGCAGAGATTCATTTGATACCTTGAAATGCCAACTTTAGTAGTCTAATTCAGACTTTAGCACAGCTGATATGTCAGTGTGTAACCCTGTCCTTGATAAAGTGCTACTAGCCTCTCTAGAGGAAAAATGACAATGATGTTTTTTTACTGGTAGGACATATGAAAATACTTGCCCCACTTTTTAATATAGATTACCCTACTTTAGGACTAAATAGGCATACTTTAAGGGTGACTTGGAAGTTTCAATAAGTGAATTTTGGACTTTGTCATCACATTAATGACAAAATCGAGTTCAGCAGTTTAAACTACTCTGCCAGTCTGCAGTGGCAAGCTGGGAGTCATATTTTCATGTTGTCATATCCAGGGTGGCACAATAAGGTCTGCAGCCCAAGTGGGACACTTTAACGTACAGGCCCTGGGGACCCCTTGTGCCAGGTACTAGGGGCTTATAAGTAAGTAAAGGTATGCCAATTGGGTGTAAGCCAATCACACATATACTTTTAGGAGTCAGAGCACTGAGACTGAGGTCTGGTTAGCTGGCCTCAGTGCACTATCAGAGTCAACATATCAACTCATCCATCCAAAGTTTTTGAGGGGGGCCGTGCAAAAAGAGACATTTACTTATTTAGGTGGTAATGCCAAATCTGTGGCTTTTATAGCTGATGAGCTAAATGAGTCATTGTTGTGATTACCACCAATGTAATTAACATGAGGGTTTTCACCTGATGTTGTCATGTATCTTATAGTTATAATACTGCATTTCCAAAAGACCTCACGTTTTTGCCCATTTACATGTTTGTCATAATATTAAGCATGTTATTTGGTGTTCTAATGATACCCTACATATTTAGATGTGGACATACTGCTATGATTATAACAGCAGGGCCTTATCCGGCTTTCCCATTGGAAATGTATGACCCAAAGGCCTACATTGGGCAGCCTGCCTCAGTCACGGCATCCATGCCAATCTATATTTTTCCTGATCGGATTTCTAGGTAAGGCTTGCTCAATCGAGCCAAGTGGTGGCGGAAAGCACATATGGCGATCGATTTTTTTGTTTTAAAATTTTTTAAATTAAGCCTTAACCTTCAGGGGTTGTGTTCAAGATTGATAAAATATAACAACTGACTGCCAAGCCATGTCACTATATTTGGATTTTCAATATGACTAAAGTAGTTCTGACCGGAAGGTAGCAGAGTTTTAGCCATAATGATTCTCGCCAACATAATGGGAATATCTAAGTAGAGCAGGTGGATATCTTTGAGGTGCTGTGAGGCAAGGGACTCATCTGCACCACCACCTGGAGGGCAGCCTGCCAATACCTAAATGAATATCGAAAATCCAAGGCTCTTTTACTTGGCTTCTTGCATCTCCCTGCATATTTTGGATGCTCATTCTCAAATCTCTTGCAGTTTATTTAGCACTTTCATTGAATAGTGGGACAATCCATTTCTCTGAATGTCTTAATACTTCCAGCATATCCTTCTGTACTTTAACAGTGCCAGGGGATCCTCTAATAACACTTACTCAGCAGCTCCCTCACCTTGGTCATATTCTACCCCTTCTCATTTCTCTTGCACGTACACAACCACTATTATCATCTTATGTGCACGATAACGTACATCACCTTTTCTTATTTCCCTCCCTCCAGTTACTAGCCAAGTGAGTTTTTTTCACTTTCCGTTAGAGAGGTGACCTCTAGTAATGGCTTGCTCCCTCAGTTGATCTCAGTTTTACTCTTACTTTTTATCCCCGGCATTCAAAATTCTGCATCTTCTTCTCCCTTTCGGGCTGTTTCGAGGCCTTGAGTTTGACTATTTCATGTGATTGCCTTACAACTTCTCTTTCTACCTTTACGACTCTTTGTACAGATTGTATGTTCTCTACTGTCTTTTATAAGGCCTGTTTTCTGTAAATTGAAATCAAACCCACAGACCATTCCTTGGCGTATCTGCTGTGTAGTTGTGATTCCTACTGTCTGCCTCTTTTACAAACTCATCAGCAAATATTTCCTAAATGCAAAAATATAATCTCTTCAAGACATTGATTTTCAAAGCCAGAGAGGTGATCCTAATCTGATGGAAATGAAGGAATCTAAGAGGAAAACCAGAACTATTTAAAAATTTGTTATTGATACTAGATAACTAAGACGATCAGACTCATAACTTTTAAAATTTATGAATGCATGTCTTCTGTAGCTGCAATGAAAAATATTTGTCTTACTGAAGTCACCAATGTAAACAATCTATTATGCAAAGAATCCAACATTTTGATCTTTTTCAGAATTGAGAAAACAGATAATTTTATCTTGAATGCTGTCATGAAGCTGCATACCAGATTGAATGCCTAACATAACAAAATAAGTCTTAACTAGATTATAGGGTTGGTAGTATGGGGTAAAGGGAATATACTTTGACCAGGAGGCAAAACAGTAGCACCTACCTGCACAAAGAGCATTAAGATGCAAACCAGAAACACAAGGCTGTTTGATGATATTCCTAAATTCATACATGGGAAGGCAAGATGGGTTCCCCACCTTTGGCCTAAGTGACTTTTGACCTTATTGAATCTAAAACAGTAACTGAATGTCTCATTGCTTATTTTGTAACAAAAATGAGTGCAGGTTGAACTGGGTCCTAGTATGATGTCAGACAGCTGGCAGGGCCCGGTACTGATCATGAAATAATGCACACAAATTTTGGAGAAACACGTCAATACCATCCTGACAACGTTTTTCGAGGATAACCACCTCCTCGACTCTTCCCAAACAGGCTTTCGCGCCAAACATGGGACAGAGACCGCTTTACTGGCTGTAACCGAGGAGGCAAGACGGATCCTGGATCGAGGAGGATCAGTGGGGGAAACATCCGTTACAACGCGGATGTTTCAACGCGATGCTGTTACGACGCGTCCGTAACAACGCAAGTCGTTACCACGACTTGCGCTGGAGGGCGCTAGAAGATTAAAAATAGTAAATTTACTATTCCAACACCTTCCCTAGTGTCCACGGGGACTGGTGTTAGAATAGTAAATTATACTATTCGATATCCGCGCCCCCAACGCAAGTCGTGGTAACGACTTGCGTTGTAAGAGACGCGTTGTAACAGCACGCGTTGTGACGGTACGCGTTGTACCGTCACCCATCCATCAGTGGCAGTGATCCTCCTCGATCTAAGTGCCGCATTTGATACGGTACACCACAAAATCCTGCTAACCCGCCTTGCCGACTTAGGAGTGACCGGAGATGCCCTGACATGGTTCGAATCTTTTTTATCTGACAGAACCTTTCAGGTCTTCGACGGCACATCCCGCTCATCCAGGCGTCCTCTGGGATGCGGAGTCCCCCAGGGCTCCTCTTTAAGCCCTACGCTCTTTAATGCATACATGAGGCCACTGGCTGGGGTTGTTCGTCCGCATGGTGTCAATATCATCTCCTATGCGGACGACACCCAGCTGGTGGTCTCCCTTGCACAGAAGAGCGGCCTCCAGTCGCCACCAGACCTAGCGGCCTGCCTGGAAGACATAAAGAGGTGGATGATGAGCTCATGCCTAAAGCTCAATGACGATAAAACTGAGCTAATGCTCCTGGGCCCAGCCTCCCCTGCCTCCAAAGAGCTGATCTGGCCCTTAAGCATGGGAGTGGCCCCACCCCCCAGAGACATCATCAAAAGCTTAGGCGTCTGGCTCGATAAATCTCTGAACCTTAACACACAGGCCACCAAGATATCAGCCACCTGTTTTGGCCTCCTCAGGGTGATCAAAAAAGTCCTTCCCCTCCTCCGCCTCGAGGCCAAACAGATAATCATACAGGGCCTCATCCAATCTCGTCTGGATTTTAACAACGCCCTCTACCTAGGAGCACCAGACTACACCCTACAAAAGCTTCAACGCACCCAGAACTGTGCTGCCAGGGCGCTGCTGGGAATCCCTCGGAGAACCTCAATAAAAACTGGCCTAAAGACCTTACATTGGTTACCTGTTAGGGACAGAGTAAAATTCAAAGCGCTCTGCATTGCCCACCAGACATTCTGGGAAACAGGCCCAGACATCAACCGCTCCCTGATTTCTCCCTACAGGCCCAACAAGTCCCTCCGCTCCTCAACGGCATTCCTGGCTAAGATTCCCAGAATCCGTAGAGCCAGAGCAGGAGGACGCTCCTTTTCGTATAATGTCTCCAAACTTTGGAACACCCTCCCTCTGCGCTGAGAAACAACCCCAACCTGACTAGTTTTCGCAAACAGCTAAAAACCCTCCTGTTCAATGCTTAACAAAGTAACCTTATGAGGGCTTTCTCTGTTTTTTAGCGCCTGGACGCCTCAGGGCAGCAGCAGCGCTCTACAAATCACATTTTCATTTCATTTCATTTCATTTCATTTCATTTCACACTGGGTCTCAGTATGGGTGGAAGACAGCGTGTGGTCCCAGCCCTTTTATTTGTAGCCGCTGGCCGCGCCTGGCCAGAGGGTGACGTGCGGGTACATCCGGGGCACAGGTCAGCCCCGATAGTGGCCAGGTGGCTCACTTCATTCTCTGTTTCAGCTTGGGTGGGGTTGAAGATCATATATGTTTATTTTGGGAACTGCTTAAACCTCCTTCTTGTGACTCCATCAGGGGCCCTTCAGACATGCCCTGTTCACAAGACGAGTGACCTCTCTGTTGTTCTTGGGGCCTCTCTGTCACGGTGAGGACTCCTGTCTCCCAGACTTCTACCTCCTCACCTTCCCCGTGGCCTGAGATTTTAACCTTCTTAACCCAAGAGATGTTTTGAGTTGCTGTCTCTTCCCCTTTTAGAGCAGTCACCATCGTTCCTGTGGCTGTGACAACTTCCCATATGCCTAATTCAAATGGGGTTCTGAACATCTAGCCAGGCCTGCAAAACTTGAGGAGCGCCTGATCTCCCTGTGTGAGTCGGCAGTGAGCTGCTCTCCTCCTGGCACTGGCTCTCATGTTGTTTTGCACCCGCCTATTTTGGGTGACCTCAGAATCATACTCAGATTGAACCCATTCTGTGTGCACTGGAGCTATGTCCCACAAGTAGTAACCCTTCAGCATAAGTGTCCACGGCGGGCACTGCGTGGTACAAATGTGGCGTGCCTTGGTACTTCTGCAGGAACGTTTAGTGTCCGCAATAATTGATCAGTCTACCCATTAGATTGTGGTCACGGCAGTGTAATTCGGCAGTGTTTTATCCCCAGTTGGCTTAGCAGGCCTTGGAACTCACTCCCCGGAAACCGTGTTCCACTATCCATCTTGATTTCTTCTGGAAGGCCGAACAGGGCCAGTATCTTCTACAGCACTGGGGCAACATTTGTGAACGCCATTGACTCGATGAGTTCCACAATGGGGTACTTCGAGTGGTTATCCACAAGGATCATCATCATCCTTAGATCCAAAAAACAGCCAAAGTCCATGCTAACTTATGGGGATGGAGTGTCGCACGGCTCCCCTATTATGACGGGTGCAGGCGCTCCGGGCTGCTATTGACTTGACATGCTGCAAATTGCCGTACGAGGTCATCCACCATCGCCACCTGCCCTGGGAATACCACCTTCCATTGCAGTTGAGATTTCATTTTTGCTGTCCCTTGGTGTCAACCATGGGCCAGTACAGCAATCTGCCTTGTCAGGCTCTCTGGAATGACTACTCTGTGGCCCTGCAGAATGAAACCCTCTTGCATGGCACAAAGTGTGTGTTGGACCCTCCAAAACTGCGTGAGCCACTGTTTGTCTGGACCACTCCAATTGTTCACATCTTGTAGAAATTAGTTCCTTGACACCTGTTGCAGTGCCTCCAGAATCTAAACCAAAAGCACAGACGCACCAACACCCAACAAAATTAGGTCAATAAGAACAATTATGAAGTCCATATACAAAAAAAGAGAAGGTTCCTCAATTTCTTCTCTTTATTCCATTTTCATTTTACAAAGAAAAAACAGAAACCAGTTCTAATGACTCAACACACAGTACAGCTTGAGTACCACATCATTACAGTCACTTCACTGATTTCCAGGAGACTCAATGCCCTTAGACAAGTCCCATGGCTCACCAGTTGGACATACTCCTTGGTGTACCCAGCCTCCCTTCCATCTCACTGTCTACTTGCTGAGGGTGCTGAGATAATAAATCCTCCAGATTCCTGCATCCCTGTCTGTTTACCATTTTGAATTGTTAGTGCTGCAGCTGTGTTTCCCAGCGTTCAATCCACAGCGATGGATGGGTCACAGTCCCTTGGACAGCAGCACTAGTGGTTGATGATCGGTGACCATACTTAATGAACGCCCACATAGATATTAGTGAAAATGTCCACAGTCCCACTTTATGGCAAGGGCCTCCCTCTCGATCTGTGCATATCTTGCTTCTGCTTCCAGGCTCAATTTCTTGCATGAGCAATGCCAAGAGTCCTACCGGGCTTGCTTTAACCACCAGCCCTGGCCTTTTTTTGGGATCAAAGTAGGACTTGATCGCCTTGCTCAAAATTGCCGATTTCACTTTCTAGAATTCCTCCACTACCTTGGGGCCCCAAATCCATTGAGCATCCGCTTTCATCAGCACCCTCATGGGCTCTGCAATGGTTGCCAGACTGGGGGTAAATTGTCCACAATAGGTGGTAATCTCTAAGAATCTCCATACCTCTGAGGCATTGCATGGCACTGCGGCTTATTTGATGACATGTGACTTCCTTGGGTTGACTTGCACTCCTTCCTGTGTGAACACAAACCCGGAGAACTCAATGTTCATCTGGAAGAAAGAACATTGTTTCCAGTGAAGAGTGATTCCATACTCACACAGGGTGGCCCTCAGGGACTGATGATGTTCCTCCGCCGTTGTGGAGTATATCAAGATGTCATTGCTGACATTCACTATACCTTGTAAGCATGATAGCACTTCCCTTATTGCATTTTGAAATACCTCCATGTCAGACGATATCCCAAAACATAGGCATTTGTAGCATCGCAGGCTCAAGTGCATAGAGAAAGTGGTGATTTACTTGCGCCCTTCATCCAGCTGGAACTCGTGGCATCTAGCAAGGAGATCCAATTTGGAGAACCATCTGGCCCTATTAAGATCCGCTATAATATCATCCATTGTGGTCGTGATGTGCCTCTCCCTCTTAATGGCCTTGATCAGGAGGCGCATGACGATTCATAGGCATAACTTGCCAGGTTGTTCTTGCTCCTCGATGATCATCAATAGTCACACTCATGGTGTTGTGTTGGGCCAGATACTTTTTTAATCACCCAAAGTATCTCCAGTTTGTCCATCTCTTGTTCTACCAGCGGCTGCAGGTGGAAAGACACACGGGGATGATGTAGTGCCACTTGTTTGACTTTTTGTTGATGTGCAGGCTAATTGGCAGTGCTCACAGACAGTCTAATCCCTTGAGAAGTCCAGGGAATTGGTCCAGCAGCTCATCCACTTGGCATGCTTGCACGTTCTGGGTGAATGACACTAAGCCCAAGTCTTTGGCTGTGTGACATTCCAGCAGGGCGTCTGCTTCCTTGTTGACAACATGGAAAGCTGCAGTGATATCCTGGTTGTTTGATCGGACACACACCTTCATGAGTTGCTTGAGCGGCAGCAGCATTTCCCTACTTTAAGTGTAGATCTTCATGTTTGACGGTGACAGGGCAGGTCTCAGATGGAGGCTTCAGTACTGTTGCACCCCCATTACGTTCACGGAGGCCCTTGCATCAATGAAGGCCTTGACAGACGATCCACTTATTTGGATCACGCAGGGGAGTTGTGGCCTCCAGTGCCGTTTGAGATGCTTCGTGACTGAGATGAGGAAGACCTCCTTCTCTTTTTCCGAGGGTGATTCATTCTGCTGGCCACTCTCCTGCACGTGTTGGCACTTTGCCACTCCCTGTTGTAGTGGGCCATCCAGCGAGAGCTGACAGATGGCTTTTATTGCTGTTCACCACCAACGGACTCCTCAGCCACTTGGTCCTCTCCTTCACACCATGGAAACGTGGTTAGGCTTACCACAGCTCAAACCTGTCCTGCTCTGGGGCAGGCAATTTTCCAGGGGGTGTTCCTCTCAGCCACAGTTCGTGCATTACACCCCTGATGGTGCTGACACACTCACCTTGGGCCTGGCTGTTTTAATTATTGCGGAGATGGCATCCACATGCTCTACTTTAACACTGTACGTCTTGCCGAGTGGTTTGTTACATGTCGATGTCCATCCTTGTGGCCCTCACGAATGAGAGATCATGTGACCGCGCCATGATGAGCATGTCATCCAAGGTGATGTTGGGCTGTCATAATATTAGGCATATCAGGGTCTTTCTGCACCCCCGGATGAACTGCACCCTGATCTCCTTAGGCTGATTGTCCACTGCATGCATGCTGTCCAGCTTGCGAAGGTGGATATAGAAAGTGTTAATTGATTCTCCTTTACTCTGGTGTGTCTGGAGGAGCTTAAAGCATTCAAATTTGGGATTTAGGTGTGGGGCAACATAAGTGTTGAGGTACTCACTGCTGCTTTGTAGTCATCCGCTGCTCCTGTGTTAGGGAGACCTCGAACAGTTTGTAGATCTCCTCTCCCGCATAGAGGAGTAGCAGGGAACGCTTGACTGGACCATCATTATTGCTGGTGGCCATGATATATTTGTTCAGCCTCCAACCCACATCTTCCACCTGGGCGCAGCTGTTGCCGGATCACTCAGTTCACGGAATGGCTGCAGAAAATCCTCCAGGGTGTGTTGTTGAGGTACAGGTCGCAGAGGCAGGCCTTGAGCACACGTAGCATTGGCATCATCTGCCATGACACTGATGAAGTGAATGCAGATCAGCCCACCAAATGGTTCTTGACCAGGCAGTGCCCCTTGGCACTGTATATGCCTGTGCTGTGTCTTAAATACCTTATTGCCTCCTCCCCTTAAGTAGTCCATGTGCCAAGTGCTCCTGCTGTCCTGAACAGAACACGACCCTCCACAGCTTTGGCTTAGCCTTTCCAGTCACTGGTGTCCTTAAAAATGGCCCTGGGTGAACTAGGACCTGAAGCAAGCTCACCTCCCTCCAGACTAGTCTTTACTGGACAGGGTGTGCTTGCAGGGGGCCACCATGGCCGTGATGCCTCTGGATGCCCTTCTTGAGTTGTTCAGGGTGGCCACGTCAGCACTCTTCAGCAGGCCTGATGCTCTGACAAGATTTGCGGGCCTTGATAAACACACCTCCGCGCCGACAAGGAACCACACGGTGGGGTCGCAGGTTCCAAGCATCGATACTGCTGCAGGAGTCTGGCTGCTCTGCGTGTGTAAAGCCCTCATTGCCATGTGTTCCGGGATCCCATATGATGTCAGGCAGCTGTCAGGGCCTGGTACTGATCATGAAATAACGCACATACACTGGTGTCTCAGTGCGGGAAGAAGACCACTTGTGGTCCCCGTCCCTTTTACTTATTGCCGCACCCAGCCAGAGGGCGATGCACGAGTATCCGGGGCAAAGGTCAGCCCCGATAGTGGTCAGGTAGCTCACCACACAGCTGTCTAAAGTTTTTCTTAGGAGCCCTTACCCGACACAACTAAATGCCTGGGCTGCTGAATCCCGGGGTTTCAGAATACCAAGACTTCAGTCCTCCGAATGTTATCTTTTCCACCAATCTACCCCTCATGATACTTTATCTTGCTTTGCAGATTTTTTATGTTCGTGCTTTCTCCCTTTATCAATGGTTTCCTATTTTTCCTTGTTCCTTTTTTCCCCTTTGCTGCCTTTCTCTCTCTCTCAATTGTTCTGGGTCAAAGTAAGATGATGAAAAATCCGGCGACCCCAAAACTACGTGCCGGTGGCCACCGCATACAAATACCCACCACAAATTAAGCCCTTGTTCTATAAAGTTTAAGAGCCAAACTATTTCTTTTCTTTTCTGGGAGCAGACATTCTTAAACATAAAAAATAGAGCCTACAGCAGGTATTTATTTTATAGCGATCCCCAAGTAAGTGGAAGTTTATTTCTAGAAAAAAACACACTCATGTTGCTCAGAGCAATAGGATAAATGCTGCACTAAAAACAAGTATGATGACATTCAGCTACCTGGAATCTCCAAAGGTTCTAAATGATAGATATAAACTACAAATGAGTTCTTGTATCCTTTCAAAGAGCACGGATTTCGAGGTATTAAGATAACATTTCCACATTATATGTCATACAAGTTTGGGGATCAAAGCATAGATTTCTGCACCAGTCTTGACGTCCCTAAGAGTTATGTCATATAGAAACAAGGTGCAAAGAGCTTGGGACACAATCCCCTAGGTCCCAATATAGAGAAACCAGAAGGAACCTACCTGGTCTCTCTAGTACCATAAAACAAAATAGCCCAGCACACTTTTGAGTATCAAACGTGTTAAATACACAATAAATGGATTTACAACAAACACTTGTTTTCTCAAGAAAAAAGTAAATGTGATCTTGTGATATTGAAGTTCATTCTTTATTCATGTTCTTTTTAAAATTTGCAACCGCCAACGCTTTTCGTCCTCAATCGGACTTCTTCAGGGCTCAAAATATAAGCTGAGCTGTGCTCATTCGTAAAGCTGTTGCCAGTGTGTTAAACCAATTGATTTGAAACTACGTATGTCCAAACAATTATATTGTATCAGTTCAAGGGCTCGCTGATAAAAGTGTTTCAGTGAATATTACACCTGTCTCCATGCGGTCATCTGGCTCGAAAAGATTCTTTTTTGAGCCAGATGACCGCACGGAGACGGGTGTAATATTCACCGGGATCACTGACATAATATCGAGGGACATAATATCGACTACCAAAAATATGGGTGACAAAATATCGACAGACAGAATATCGACTTTGTATCGACAAACAGGTAAGTACAAAAATATCGAATAAAAAATATCGTTTACAAAAATATAGTTTGTAAAAATATCGACTTTATTCAAAACAATGTTAAATTAAATTAATATTAAAAATTATTTACTAAAATATACTTAAAAATAATTAAATTACCTTATAATATTAAATAATTAAGTAAAGTTATAAAACTTTTTTAACAATTATATTTGTTAAAACATATATATATATAGTAACATAATATAATTAAAAAATATCCAATATTATTACCATAGGATGGCGGAAGTGTAAAATTACTATTCCCACTCCAGAGAGTACAACAGTAGATAAGGCGTTGGATAGCGTAGAGGTAAAAAATACTATTCCCACTCCAGAGAGTGCAACAGTAGGGAAAGCGTTGGATAGCGTAGGGGTAAAAATTACTATTCCCACTCCAGAGAGTGCAACAGTAGGGAAAGGCTTGGATAGCGTAGGGGTAAAACTTACTATTCCCACTCCAGAGAGTGCAACAGTAGGGAAAGCGTTGGATAGCGTAGAGGTAAAAATTACTATTCCCACTCCAGAGAGTGCAACAGTAGGGAAAGTGTTGGATAGCGTAGGGGTAAAAATTACTATTCCCACTCCAGAGAGTGCAACAGTAGGGAAAGTGTTGGATAGAGTAGGGGTAAAAATTACTATTCCCACTCCAGAGAGTGCAACAGTAGGGAAAGCGTTGGATAGCGTAGGGATAAAAATTACTATTCCCACTCCAGAGAGTGCAACAGTAGGGAAAGCGTTGGATAGCGTAGGGGTAAAACTTACTATTCCTACTCCAGAGAGTGCAACAGTAGGGAAAGCGTTGGATAGCGTAGGGGTAAAAATTACTATTCCCACTCCAGAGAGTGCATCAGTAAGGAAGAGTTGGATAGCGTAGGGGTAAAACGTACTATTCCCACTCCAGAGAGTGCAACAGTAGGGAAAACGTTGGATAGCGTAGGGGTAAAAATTACTATTCCCACTCCAAAGAGTGCAACAGTAGGGAAAGCGTTGGATAGCGTAGGGGTTAAAATTACTATTCCTACTCCAGAAAGTGCAACAGTAGGGAAAGCGTTGGATAGCGTAGGGGTAAAAATTACTATTCCCACTCCGGTGAGTGCAACAGTAGGGAAAATAGATACTTCATATATTAGTTAAATATATATATATATATATATATATATATTAATATCTATAAAAAATTCATTAAAAGTAATTACCACTTTAATATAATATAATAATTAATTATTTACAAATACTAATTTAATTTAATCATTACAATTAGTTATCTATTAGCACTAATTAATTACAGATTAACAATTAATTAATTAGTAATTAAACAGTTACTTAACAATTAAAATCTAATAAATACACAAAAAAATTAATATATGTAATTAGTTATAATTAAATTACTTCCCACCCTATTCCCCTATGAACCCACAACCCGCTGCAGAAATTAAATTACGTAAATTAACATAATTATCAATTAATCAATTAAATAAAATTAATTGGCAATTAAAATATGATTAATTACTAAATATAAATTAATTAACAATTAATTATAAACAAATACCAATAAATAAATTTACATATTTAATTAATTATAATTAAATTACTTCCCACCCTACTCCCCTATAAACCCACAGCCCGCTACAAAAATTAAATTAGTTAAATTAACATAATTATCAATTAATCAATAAATAAAATGTATTGGCAATTAAAATGTTATTAATTACAGAATAAAAATTAATTAACAATTAATTATAAACAAATACCAATAAATACATTTACATTTTAATTAATTATAGTTAAATTACTTCCCACCCTATTCCCCTATAAACCCACAACCCGCTACAGAATTAAATTATGCAAAATTTAAATAACATTAAATTCATTAATGAAATTACATTATAACATAAATAAACACTTTTAACACATAAAATACACTATAAAAAAATTGATATTATTAAAAGTTCGATATTTTTCTTAACCTATATTATGTACTTCGATATTTTGACAATCTATATTTTAAAATTCGATATTACATTACTTACCTTCAAAACAATATTTTTGATGTCTATATTCTGTCCATTCGATATTCTGTCCAGCCTATATTTTGTACTCGATATTATGTCCATTCGATATTTTGTAGTCGATATTTTGTCTGTTTACCATTCACCGACACACTTTTATCAGCGAGCCCTTGAACTGATACAATATAATTGTTTGGACATACGTAGTTTCAAATCAATTGATTTAACACACTGGCAACAGCTTTACGAATGAGCATAGCCTATATTTTGAGCCCTGAAGAAGTCTGATTGAAGACGAAACGCGTTGGCGGTTGCAAATTTTAAAAAGAACATGAATAAAGAATGAACTTCAATATCAAAAGATCACATTATCTTTTTTCTTGGGAAAACAAGTGTTTGTTGTAAATCCATTTCACTGTGTATTTAACACGTTTGATACTCAAAAGTGTGCTGGGCTATTTTGTTTTATAACATTTACACATTACTGACTTGAGTATTACTGAACTATTTTAGCACATTAAATGATACCACGCACCATGGCACCGGACCGTGGGTGCACAGATCTGAAACTATGCAAAATGCTTAGCTATTTCAGATGAACGTTTATAGATATGTTAAAAATAATTTGCAGATATTGGAGACGTGGGCTCCTGTCTGTGCTGCACATTGCAGGGGCGGCTCGTCCATTTGAGCGGAGGAGCGTTGCTCCACTAACCGAAATTCACCAAAATAAAACCAGAGATTAAAAATAAAATGTTAATAAAGTTCATTTATTACCACTTTATTTTTCATCTTCCGTGTATAAGGATGGGGTGGGGCTTGTTACGTAGTAGCAGCATGGAGGAGGGTGAGCTGCCTGTGCACTTTTCAAAGTGTGCATGTCCCTTTGACCGGCTGTCTTGTGACCCCCAGCCCGACATGCACACTTTGAAAGCTCTAACCTAGCTGTCTTAAAACAGCTGGGTCGGAGCAAGTGCAGGGCTCCAGTGTCCTCAGGAGGCTGCTCCCTCCAATCCTGGTGCTGCTCTCATGCAGCATGAGAGCAGCACCAGGATTGGTTGGGGAGTTGTTGAGGGTCCTGCGCTGGAGGTGAAGACAAGAAGATGAAAACCGGAGTGCGGAGGACGTTTGTGCAGTTAAGTATGTTTTTTTCTTTATTTAATGTGTCCCCCACCCATTTGCCCGCCCAACCACTCTCTAGTGGTGCCAGCCATGACTGACAGTGATGTGAGAGGACACGCATAAAAATTGAACATTTGTGGCTTGCGGAACTGACTGTAGTTTTCTTTCCGAAAGCCCTATGTCAACCATCTGATGGGAGCTTGAGGTTCATATCTCAGTCTGTATTATCTGCAGTGTGATCCCCGAGAGAGAAAAACACCGGAATTGCTTTGTCAGTACTTAATTCACAAAATAAATAATTGCAGGGCCCCAAACATTTTCTTATGAGCTCACTGCCAGCGCTGATTAAGCCAGCTTTGCCAAATACAAAGGCTGCCTCGCCTTGATTTAATCTAATACCTATTTCTTCCACTACTCTGCACTTCAAGCAAATTTATCAACAAGCAAGCACTAAGACGCCTAAGGGACACAAAGTAGCACTAAGTGTTGATTCGTGAATTACTTTCCAGTGCAAAACTTTTTGGGAAGATGGAAAATTACGTATAGTAATGCACAGTAGTACGCTGCACTGCTTTGCACTACTTCGCATCAAGGTGCAAATAATAATCACAACTGTACACAATTTGTTAAACTTCAGGGGTGTTATGCACCTCTAGGAGTTTTCGTGTGTAGGTGGAACCAGGGCTTTAAGTGGGCCGGGTCCCACCGGTGCTGGGCACCGGCAGTTTTTTAAAGTGGGTCTCGAAACTGGTCTATATCGGGCTCTGTTTGTTGCCCTGGCACAGGCGGTCCGTTTTTTTCCGGACTGCAGTGACATCAGGCACAGCGCTGTGCGGGGCTCACACTGCTCACTCCTCACTAGTGGAGAAGTTACGGCATGACGTTATGCTAGGTGAGCGTTGGAGGGGAAGGGAAATCCTTTAAAGAGAGTCATTTTCTCTCTGGATTTCCTTTCTCTTTTTGAAACTCAGGAGCAGCAACATTGTCGTGGTGTCACCAGGGCTTTAAGTGGAAGCTTTTTCAATATTATATACAATCCATAGTATCTGCTTATTTATCTTATGCAACTAACAACCATTGACAAAGCCAATAGCCCTGACTTGTTGGTGGTACACTATGTTAAGCTCAGATTTTAAGCTTATGTGTTTTAAGCCACGTCCTTAATTACATTGCCACGCCCCTTTGAGAGACCCCCCAGTTTTTTCATCCCGCTTAAACCCTGGGTGGAACTGTTTTTGCAAGGAAACAATGAATTCTCTTTTGAACACCTATGATATGAAAACATAAATCTTAGTTTTTGTTTAATTTTTAAAATACTTGTAGATAGAATGTTGTAGACAGGATGAACCGTGTTGTTTTTAAATTGCATCTGCAGTTTTTAAATAAAATTAAAATACAATAAACCACAAATGTGTTTTTTGCAGATGGTTTGGGCCTCAACCAACCGAATGGGCTGCGCGGTTCACACCTGCGCTAACATGAACGTCTGGGGAAGCACGTGGCGCCGAGCTGTTTATTTAGTTTGCAACTATGCCATCAAGTAAGTTCACATTCAAATAAAATATGGTATGTTTACTCAATGATCCTCTCCCTAACACGGCCAGGCAATATATAGCGCCAGGACACCCCAGGGTAACCGCTGCGCTCAATAAATTTAATTAACATAACATAACATAACATGGCAGTGTATACTACTATAATACCCCGGCCGAAGCCTCCAAGTCCCTGCGTGCTCTTTTGGAGGTCTGTTGTTAAAAGGGTGGTGGACAGAGTAAGACCAATGAGGGACCTGTTGACCTGAGGTGAGTGAGGTTCAAAGACATGCTTCAAAGATGTATAACTTCTCCCTGTCTAGATCTTCCCATTTCCTCCGGTAATTTGTGTCTTCACAGATATATTTAAAAATGACAATTATATGCAAAATCTAATGGAGAAACAGGTGACTAACAGATATGCATATATTCTGTGTATTTTTGTTTAAAATGTTTCATTTACCACTGGTCCTAGACAAATGATGTTTTTCATTTAAGCTTAAAAGCTTGCAATACATTAACAAATGTTCTGTAGAAATAATGGGACTGATTCACAAAGAGGCTCCACACTTTTGTTGGCGGAGGCCTCACCACAAGGATTCTCATTGCGTAGATTCCGCCCCATGTGCGGAGACACCCTGCTACTTTTCAGGCCCACCGCCAACAGGGTGGAGGCCTTTGAACATCAGGCACAATGTATTTATCTCATTTCCATTTGTATAGCTCCAAAGGACGTCTATCTTACATGTAAGCACCTCAAAAGCACCTTATATCTTGTCAATTGTTGCAAATACTGCCATGTGCTTAGATGGTTTCCATGACCTGTCTGCCCATGCTTGGAGATTTATGTAGAACAGGACACCTTCAGCTCAGAAAGCGGTAAAAGAAAAATGTGATGACCACCAGTGGTCGGGACAACAACAAACTGACTTTTTCAGCAACATATGGACTGGCCCACAGGGGCATGCAGTAACGTTTGCGTTGAATTTAGAAGGGCAACTGCACTCTTTAGAATCAGTTTAAGAGCGTTAATTCGGTATGTGTGCTGTGTTGGTATATAGCCTGCAAACTATAACGTGTGAAGTATGTTAGGCCTGGTTGAGAACCAGGACACCAGCACGCACTACTCAATTTACGATTTGGTCGTTAATACATTTATTTCAAGTTTCATCAATGAGTTAACTTAAATCAGCATAACATTTATATCCATGTTACATTTGTTTAAAGTGCATATAAATTAGTCAACATATACATAACTGTCATTTACTATGTATTTATACATCACAGTGACAATACATTTAATTCCACCCAATGCATTTCGGGGCGCGAGCCCCTTCGTCAGGGGTCTGTAGATGTAAAAAAGAAAAGAGAAGAAAATAAAGGAATCTTGTTACTAATGATGCACTATCATCAATGAGGGTAAGTAATTAAATTATTTATGTTTCTTACCGCAAGCTAGATGGAGGAGTAATACAAAGTTACATTTCTGAATGAAGATCGAAAAGATCTGTAGATAAGGAAGAACTGCGTGTGAATATGGTGATTTATTATGAACAATATGGTGCGTTCATAGGCACTGAATTGGGGGTTAAAATTACCTGTGCACTTGGGTTGATATAGTCTGCAAAAATAACAAAGTAGTGAGAGGCGGGGTTAGGGGTGAAAAAAACGGGCTATTTATATGACAACAACTTGGAGTTGAATTAATCATGAGGTTAATAGATGTAAAAGCGACCTCACCTTATGTATGCTGACTTTAACGTAGAGAGCCTATGTGGAAATGAACAAAATTATGATCAAAGGTCGGCACATATAAAATGACGACGGAAAATGGAAACTCCAAATAATGTCGGAGTTTACCTGTGAGTCCTAAGAATGGCGCTTCAGACTCAGCGGGTGCTCAACAAAGTGAAGAGACCTGCCAAGAGAGATAAAGGAAGTATATCTTAGGATCCTGGTCAGTGTACAAACTGATGGGATCGCATTGCGATTAACGAGCTAAGCGCAAGGTTTGGAAACGAGCCTTACCGAAGTAGAGTGTTAGAGAATCCTGTCTCGGCGTCTCGGCTAGCGTACGCGTGAACACGATGAGTCCTTCTTTTAATGGGAAGTTGGACTGCATGAGAATAGAAAACGGACTATATCGCGGAGATGCGAGCTATAAGGAGTAGATTATCTAGAATGCGATATTGCCATATGTGAAGTGGATGCGTGTATAGAAACTGACGGCTAGTTAATAAAAACCGTATGACGATGAATTCCGTCAATTAGCATATGAGGCATTTGTATTCGAATAAACTAGCGCTCTGGCGCTTGCATGAAACGCCATCTTGGAATGGTGTCTCAGAAACCAACGTAATCTGTTTAGATGCATGAAACATTGTTGAATGATTGGGAGGGTAGATGACAACTTGGGCGTTGTCATATTATACAACAATAATGGAAAATTAGAATAAAAGGAAACGAAAAAAGAAAAAAGAGAACAAGAGTTTGGTGCGAATATGGAGGTTCAAACTAGTCGGTGCTTACTATTTAAGCGTATCATTGTCATTTGTATCTTGGTTGACAGTAGCTACTATTGATTAAAGATAATATAAAACCAATATTTCCTGCCTATTTACATTCTAAGACAAGGAATCATGCTTAATCTAGGTAGACTGTCTTCCTGTATTGAATGAAGGAGATGTTGTTGTGGAAACATAAAGGTAACCAAAAGAAACGGTGACTGGTTAGGGACTAAGAGAAGGGCCTTGTTAAAAGTGTGTGACTATATGTGATAGGTCAGTGTTCTGGAGTATTGCTTGGAAATGTGGAGGTTAGCGATCGATGAAGTTGAGGTACCTATAAGAAACATAGCAGATCCAGTTTATCATTCAAACCCTTCGGGGTAAGGGTTTGCAGTCGTCGAATCCAGAAAGTTTCTCTTTGAATTAGAATTTTAGCATTGTCTATGTCTGGTCTTTGAGGAACAATTTCAATAATTTGAAATCTCAATTGGGCAATGGAATGCCCTGCTTCGATCCAATGTTTTGCAAGAGGTGCAGTCAAATTCTTATTGCGGATGCGACTTTTATGTTCTGTCAGCCTGAGTTTCAATTTTCGATCTGTTTTGCCGACATATAATAATCCACAAGGACATTTTATGGAGTAGACCACATGCTCCGAGTTGCAATTTGTTGTGTGTCTCAACTGTATTTTTTCACCCGTGCGCGGGTGAAGTAGGGTATCTCCTAGGATGACGTTGTTACAGTTTTTGCAATTGTAGCACTTTTGAGTTCCCTTGTAAGTCTTTTTTGATGTCGTTTCGTCAATGCTGGGTTTATTCAATAGTTCTTTAAGGTTCTGCGACCTTTTATATGCGAACAGTGGTTTCTCTTGGAAAAGTGTTTCGAAGTCTTTTTCGGCTGTTATGATTTCCCATCTTTTGCAGATTATCCTTTGAATGTCTTTTGAAGCAGATGAGTACTTTGACACGAATACCATTCTTTTATTGTCGGTTTTCATCTTCTTTTGTAGCAAGTTTTGCCTTGGTGTGCTTTTCACTTTTTCAAGTAACGTTTGCGTTGGCCACTTGGTTCAGAAGTCGTTATTTGTTTACTTTCAGCTGGTGCAAGTGTCCTTGCAACCCAACTCCTTCACCAATGCAATTTAGTTAAGTTGGACCTGCTGGTGAAACATTGCACCACTACCTGGGCAATAATCCTTCCTAAATACAAAACAGTCATCACTAATGAATGACAACAAAATAAATTCAGGAAAACTAGCTAAGATATGGAGTGCTTCAAGAATGAATCTTAGGAGTGTCATTAAATAACTAGCTAAGATTCGGAGTGCTTTAAGAATGAATCCTAGGAGTGTCATAATAGAACTAGATAAGATTCGGAGTCCTTCAAGAATGAATCCCAGGAGTGTTATTATAGTACTAGATAAGATTTGGAGTGCTTAAAGAATTATTCCTAGGAGTGTTATTGAAGAACTAGCTAAGATTCAGAGGACTTTTAGAATTAATCCTAGGACTGTTATTAAAGAACTAGCTAAAATTTTGGGACCTTCAATGATGAGTCCTAGGAGTCTTATTAAAGAAGTAGCTAAAATTCTGAGTCCTTCAAAAATGAGCTCTACTGTTATTAAAGAACTAGCTAAGATTCTGTGGGCTTTAAGAACTTGCCTAGGAGTGTTATTAAAATGGACCTGTTTCTTAGCTGTCTAACTGCTTAAAGTATGTTAGGTTCCCATAACATTGAAGTGCTGCTAATACAGAACTTCAAAGTTGGCAAATATGGTCTATGTTTACTGTGCGCAATGTATGCAATATTAGCAGAATACAGAAGAAGCAAGAAGACCCTCCCGTGGTTGCAAATGTACCGGGCTAATTGGCACGAGAGCCTGTAATTCTTTTACAGAAGCTTGATTCTTCTTCAACCTATTCTTGAAATTGCGATTTCCAGTGGTTAAGTGGGTACCCTGGACCCTCAATGTCACTTCTGTACAGAGATAATCCAGCTCCTAATTGTAGTAGCGAATTTCTAGTGTTAATGATTTAGCTCTATGCAAATTATGCAAATGCTATGGCAGGCTATGCCCAATTAGGAAAAGCAGATTTTAGACCACTCTGAAAGAGTTTAAAAAAAACAACATCCCAAGAGAGGACAATGTTAAAATGTGAGCCATTAGTTTCAACAGCACTCATTGTTGGGGACCAGCATTTATTTTTCCTCATTAGACTTTCAACCAAAACTAAGAGAGCCAAAATAACAAAAGGGGGGGGGGGACAAGGAGGAAGAGAAAGACTGTAAAAAAGTGATAAAGGGAGAAATCAGAAATGCCAAAGAATCTGAAAGAGTGAGCTGGAGCAGAGAAAATGTTTACTCTATCTTTGCACCTCACTATTGCATAAAATTCGTTTAGCACGTTTCCTGTGTGGCCTAATGACATTCACTCAAGATGTTACACGTGACATCATTATTGAAGAGAATTCACTGTAGAATTAGAGAATCTATAAATAGCATTGTGTGCCTTAACCGTAGTAAATGAGATATTCTTTGGAGACTTGATTAATAAACCATTCTCACGTATTTAGAGTGTGTTTATTCTACGAACGACAATGGATTTATGTAGTGTGTGCACTAATGTTTCATGTATATTTCATATAAAATATAGCTCCTAGCCATTCTTACACATGTTTATTAAAGGATATACTATATGACATAAGCAATATGAATCTAGTGTACTAGCAAGTTATATTAATCAGCGTTTAAAGTGCACACGCATATTAAATGTGCACCATTGACTTAATATTCTAAAATTGCCCTTCATAGGCCTGTTTTCCATCCTGCATAGAATACTGTATTACACTTTTGCTTGCATGACTTTTCCCTTGCAGGCGTGTTCACACACATTCAAGGGGGGTGGGGCACGCCGCGGACATGCACAACGAAATTACCTTTTGCATCATGGTAAATGTAGTTTTCAAAGTTGCTGGTTTGTCAAATTTCATGGCCAGTGCCCGTATCCCTATACACGTGTTTCGAAATTCCTTTCTCTTCAGTAGGGAAAAAGTTCATAGGTTCCTGTGCATGCTGCTGCCATCTTATCAGGAATATTGCCACTCTCACCATGCGCCTCGCGCCCCTGAGCTCGTCAGCTCGCGGCTCGTGGGAGCCTTTTAAACAGTCAAGGGGGGGTGGGGCACGCCGCAGACATGCACAACAAAATTACCTTTTGCATCATGGTAAATGTAGTTTTCAAAGTTGCTGGTTTGTAAAATTTCATGGCCAGTGCCCGTATCCCTATACACGTGTTCCGAAATTCCTTTCTCTTCAGTAGGGAAAAAGTTCATAGGTTCCTGTGCATGCTGCCGTCATCTTATCAGGAATATTACCACTCTCAGCATGCGTCGCGCGCCCCTGAGCTCGTCAGCTCGCGGCTCGTGGGAGCCTTTTAAACAGTCAAGGATGGTGGGGCGCGCCGCGGACATGCACTACAAAATTACCTTTTGCATCATGGTAAATGTAGTTATCAAAGTTGCTGGTTTGTCAAATTTCATGGCCAGTGCCCGTATCCCTATACACGTGTTTTGAAATTCCTTTCTCTTCAGTAGGGAAAAAATTCATAGGTTCCTGTGTATGCTGCCGTCATCTTATCAGGAATATTACCACTCTCAGCATGCGTTTCCGCCCCTGAGCTTGTCAGCTCGTGGGAGCCTTTTAAACAGTCAAGGGGGGTGGAGCACGCCGCGGATATGCACAACAAAATTACCTTTTGCATCATGGTAAATGTAGTTTTCAAAGTTGCTGGTTTGTCAAATTTCATGGCCAGTGCCCGTATCCCTATACACGTGTTTCGAAATTCCTTCCTCTTCAGTAGGGAAAAAGTTCATAGGTTCCTGTGCATGCTGCCGTCATCTTATCAGGAATATTACCACTCTCAGCATGTGTCGCCGCCCCTGAGCTCGTCAGCTCGCGGCTCGTGGGAGCCTTTTAAACAGTCAAGGGGGTGGGGCACGCCGCGGACATGCACAACGAAATTACCTTTTGCATCATGGTAAATGTAGTTTTCAAAGTTGCTGGTTTGTCGAATTTCATGGCCAGTGCCCGTATCCCTATACACGTGTTTCGAAATTCCTTTCTCTTCAGTAGGGAAAAATTTCATAGATTCCTGTGCATGCTGCCGTCATCTTATCAGGAATATTACCACTCTCAGCATGCGTCGCGCGCCCCTGAGCTCGTCAGCTCGCGGCTCGTGGGAGCCTTTTAAACAGTCAAGGGGGGTGGGGCACGCCGCAGACATGCACAACGAAATTACCTTTTGCATCATGGTAAATGTAGTTTTCAAAGTTGCTGGTTTGTCAAATTTCATGGCCAGTGCCCGTATCCCTATACACGTGTTTCGAAATTCCTTTCTCTTCAGTAGGGAAAAAGTTCATAGGTTCCTGTCCATGCTGCCTACATCTTATCAGGAATATTACCACTCTCAGCATGCGTCGCGCGTCCCTGAGCTCGTCAGCTCGCGGCTCGTGGGAGCCTTTTAAACAGTCAAGGGGGGTGGGGCACGCCGCGGACATGCACAACGAAATTACCTTTTGCATCATGGTAAATGTAGTTTTCAAAGTTGCTGGTTTGTCAAATTTCATGGCCAGTGCCTGTATCCCTATACACGTGTTTCGAAATTCCTTTCTCTTCAGTAGGGAAAAAGTTCATAGGTTCCTGTGCATGCTGCCATCATCTTATCAGGAATATTACCACTCTCAGCATGCGTCGCGCGCCCCTGAGATTGTCAGCTCGCGGCTCGTGGGAGCCTTTTAACCCCTTCAGTGCTCATGACATGGTCAACTCGTCATGGGTTTTACCTGCCCTGTGCTTATGACGAGTTGACCTTGTCACAAACAATGGTATATATCACTTTCCAGCGCACAGCGGGAAAAATCCTTAGCAGCCAAGGTGGTAAACAGTCAAGGGGGGGTGGGGCACGCCGCGAACATGCACAACGAAATTACCTTTTGCATCATGGTAAATGTAGTTTTCAAAGTTGCTGGTTTGTCAAATTTCATGGCCAGTGCCCGTATCCCTATACACGTGTTTCGAAATTCCTTTCTCTTCAGTCTGCGGCGTGCCCAACCCCCCTTGACTGTTTAAAAGGCTCCCACGAGCTGCGAGCTGATGAGCTCAGGGGCGCGCGATGCATGCTGAGAGTGGTAATATTCCTGATAAGATGACAGCAGCATGCACAGGAACCTATGAACTTTTTCCCTACTGAAGAGAAAGGAATTTCTAGCATCTCTGGTGACAGCTGCCTGGTACATAGAAGTCTGCCCTGAGCACCTGGGAGGCTCTGGGAGTGGGAGTGGCCAGAAGTAAACTTCCCAGTAGTTTAAGAAAGTAGGACTTGGAATTTTTTTAACTCTGTGGAACTGACGTAGGTTGCCAAGGTATGCCCAGGAGGTAAAACACAAAGCAGCAAAACGAAACAGGCTTGACCCACTCAGATCTCTCTTTCGCTCTGAAAATAGGTTTCGTGGGTAAAGCGGCTGACCTGAACGGAATACCTATAGAATTCTACAAGGGGACAGCATATAAGGTATCCCCACGCATGCTAGCCATGTATAAGACAGCCTTCAAAGATGGCATTTTACCAATAGACCAGAGACTGGCCACAATTGTGGTGATATCAACGCGGGGTAAGCCACCGGATGATTGCAGGTCTTACCAACCAATATCTTTGCTCAACGTAGAAGTTAAGCTATTGGCTAAGGTATTGGCAAATAGGTTGGGGGTGGTCATCTCCTCAGTGATACACACAGAACAATCCAGATTTATGCCCCATAGAACCACAAGGCTTAACCTAAGACGATTATACAGGGTATTGTAAGCTACGGGGACTGAAATTGGGGAAGACGCAGCGCTGCTGTCCCTAGATGCCTGTATGGCTTTTGATAATATAGAATGGCCGTACTTGCATGCGGTGTTGGAACGGTTTGGCTTTAGTCCAGGCTTCTGTGCATGGGTACGGCTGCTCTATGAGGGCCCATTAGCGAGGGTGCGAGTGAATGGAGTCACCTTAAGGGTCATATAGTTACACAAAGGTATGAGGCAGGGCAGTCCACTCTCTCCCATGTTGTTCGCGCTGGAACCAGAGCCCTTAGCGGCCTGGGTTAGGATGGACCCTTTTATCCGAGGAATAAGCGGAGATGGAGACTGGGTTGAAAAGACATCTCTGTATGGAGACAACATACTACTATATATCACAAATCCTGCGTCTTCTGTTGATCGAATTATGCACATCTTTCTTCTGTTCGGAACCTACTCAGGATATAGAATAAATTGGAACAAATCTCTATTGTATGTATTGGCAGGCGCAGTGCCGATATTACCCACTCGTGCTCGCTCGTTGGAGATACGGGAGACATTTAAATATCTGGGTATAATAATATCTAAAGGACACACTCGGTTCCTGGGAGATAATCTGTTCCCCCAATTGAATAGAGTGCAAAGGGACATCATGCACTGGAGGAAACTACCACTGTCCCTGATGGGACGTGCATCATTATTCAAAATGATGGCGCTGCCAAGGCTCCTTTATGTTCTGCTAAACACCCCGTGCAAGGTACCATCTGTGTTTTTTAGGCAAATTGATTCTGAGTTAAGGCTACTTTTGTGGGATGGAGGTCAGGGCACAATTGCGTTATGTAAGTTGTGGCGTAGTGTCTATGAAGGAGGCCTGGCGATCCCTGATATTAAAATGTACTGCTGGGCAGCGAATTGATGACTATTAATAATTGGGTGCTTGCGGGGCGGGAAGAACCGGCCTACAGAATGGACTGACATGGGATAGGGGAGGGAGGCTACTTAGTGGCGTTGTATGGGAATAGGGGGATTGGTGCGCTACCCATGCATACGAAGGCGATGGTGCAGATTTTGAAGTAATCTGTTCCCCCAATTGGATAGAGTGCAAAGGGACATTGTGCACTGGAGGAAACTACCACTGTCCCTGATGGGACGTGCATCATTATTCAAAATGATGGCGCTGCCAAGGTTCCTTTATGTTCTTCTGAACACCCCGTGTAAGGTACCAGCTGCGTTTTTTAGGCAAATTGATTCTGAGTTGAGGCTACTTTTGTGGAATGTAGGTCAGGCCAGAATTGCGTTATGTAAGTTGCGGCGAAGTGTCTATGAAGGAGGCCTAGCGATCCCTGATATTAAAAAGTACTACTGGGCAGCGCAATTGATGACTATTAATAATTGGGTGTTTGCGAGGCTGGAAGAACCTGCCTACAGAATGGACTGACATGTGATAGTGGAGGGAGGCTACTTAGTGGTGTTGTATTGGAATAGGGGGATTGGTGAGCTACCCATGCATAGGAGGGTGATGGTGCAGATTTGGAAGTGAGCCACCATGTTCCTGGGGTTGAAAGATAGGCTGACGGAGCGTACGCCACTCTGGTTTAGCACTCACCTAAAAGAATTGGGTAGGTTAGCAGGATTCAGGTGATGGCAAATTATAGGGATTGATTTCCTGGGAGATGTCTTGAGAGGGGGTAAACTGTTTCGAGACTTTAAAAGAGAAGTATCAGATGTCAGATACGTAATTCTTAAGATACCTATAATTGAGACATGCGCTAATGAAACTTGTACTGGATGGAGATCAAATAGCAGAATATGCCCCACTGGAGAATAGAAGTCTCATGGACCCCATACCCGAAAAGGCGGTTTCATTGGTATAAAAAAAACGAATGAATAACTCCCCAGACATCTTATTGCCCCTTCGGGAGGCCTGGACAAGAGATTAGAAATGTTGGAAGATGATGATTGGATTGAAGCAATAAAGAGACCATGGGTGGTGGCGATACAGGCGTGATTTCGATTAACACAGTTGCTCATACTACACAGATCATACACCTCGTCAGTGCTATTGCATCGGATAGGGAGGAGGGATGCTGATCTATGCATACAGAATTGTGGGGAAGCGGGTACATTCTTTAATATTTTATGGTCCTGCCCTAAGATATAACAGTTTTGAAAAAGGCCATCCAGGTCTTGTCGGCAGTAACTTAGCAGGTGTTTCCAAGTGAGGTGGGGTGGCAAATCCTCTGTGTGACGGGGGAGGTAAAATGGCCAAAATATTCTAGGATATGGCTTATGATTGCTAGCATAGTAGCTAAATAGAACATAGCAAGGGAATGGGGGGCGAGCCAACCCCCAAGTGTGCTGAAATGGCAGGAAGATTCAGATTGGTGCTGCACTACTGAGAATGTGATATACAAGGGAAGAGGGTGCCCAAAGAAGTGGGATAAGATATGGGGGACTGGGTACAGTATATGGGACTTTAATCATAAGTTATTTTTTATTGTGTGTGGGAATTGGGGGATTTATAATGCTGCAATGTATAAATATGTACTGGACCATGCCTTGTCATGTGGATTTTGGGCGGTATGTAAAAAATGTTGTCACGTGGAATTGGTAGTGATGCTTTTGCCCAGAAATGTACTTACAGTAAGATATATTGCCTGGTGTGTTTATTTAATAAAAATATGTTTTTTAAAAAAAAAGAACATAGGTTTTGTGGTAGCTCACTTTGAAAGTATTCATCCTTGTGGAGCTCTGTCCAACTACAGCTTCCAGCCATGTAACACTGTGGGATACCGAGAACCAAAAAAGTGGCTCAGTCCAAAGGTAAAACCTTGGATTGTAGCAAAATGGCACATTTTTCTGAATGACAAAGATACCTGAGTGGCTACGAAATCCAGTTTCTTCCCATTTGGAGTTTTTGACCCCAAAATCAAAAGCCTCACTGGGAGCTCATAGGCGTGAAATATGATAATGAGATATTGAGACACCCCCACCGATCTCAGTCTTGGACCTTGCCCTTCTGAAGAATTTGTGACTTCTAATTCAGAGGCTAAGTACCTAATTTCTGCAAGTTAAAAACTTTGGCCTGGACAACACACTAAGGGGTATCCGACCTTTGATCAATTGCAGCCAGTCTGATATCTCATGTAGGTCCCAGTCAACTGTGAAGTGTTGATATTCTATGGTGCTTTATTTTTTCTTGCTGCTTTTTGCCTTAAAAGTTTATATCTTTACTCCCCCTTATTAATTTTAAATAATGGTACTGTCTTTTTACTTATTACAGTGTTCAGTAGTTTTCTAAATTGTACAGGGATTATTATTGTGTTGTGTGCTTTACTTAATACTTGTTGATACTAATTGAACCTAAGCTGCATTTCTCAGAGGAATTGATTGCTGCTAGTGCAGCAGGTGCTATGGACTAAGAAGAGTTTTTCTGAGACTTGAGTTGAGACGCATTGCGGGTGTGTTTATTGAGTTGGTAATTAATACCTCAATTTCTGATGTTGTGTAACAAATTCATGCACTGCCCAGGGGATGCTTGTGAATTTGCAATTATGTGGAAATCTACACATATCAAAGATGTGAATCTTTGATTCTCAGATCTATGAAAACATCTGTGAATCCAGACCATGGACTTTAGGTGTCTATTTCAGGGCATCCCCACCATATGTTGGCTGTGACAAATACAATGGGACCTCCATCAGGGTTGAACAGAGGGTCAGTTGAAAACAACTAAGTTACAATTTTGGCTACCACGTGGTGTAAAAATCACTATCTTTGATAGAGTGTGAGTGCCCTGGTTTAGTCTGCAATCTCGAAGGAACTAGTGACTTTTTGCATAGGCTTATTTGCAGGAAGGTATGCACCAGAGCAAAGAATACATACTTCAAGAGTAAATGTTCTGACATACTCTGGCAGTTTCTTCTGCAATACTAATATGCACAGGCAGGAAACCAATTGAAATGTTCTTGAATTAATAAATCATCACAGTTGAAAGATTAAAAACTCTCCGATTCATTTTTGTTCCTAAAAACTATTCCCTGGGGGTTGAGAAGAGGAAGATGGTGGGTTGAAGCCGCTGCTGTGAAGCTCACACACAGAGCTGCTCCCATTCCATGTTGCAGCGCTATGCATACGCTCCATTGCTAAGTGGGGGAAGAAAAAGAACACTGCACTGAAGAAACCAAAGAAGATTGGAAAAGGGAGGAGGAGGGAGATTTTTTTAAAGAAAGAATGAAAAAAACGTGAGCTTACCTGCATGATCCTGACCATCACTCAGAAGCTGTCGCAGGTTTGACTTTTGGCCCGACGTGGCTTGACAGACTCACGATGTTCATCGCTCTTGTGGTTTTCCTGGGGCTGTGTGCTTTTGGAGTCAATCAACTCGGCACAGCTGCGTGTGAATAGACCACCGAAGGTGAGCGGTCAGAGAGATGGCCGCGCTGAGACGTGCTCCATTGATGTAGCTGGGGAGACGGTTGGAGTATCCGATGCTGAGAAAGACATGCATCTTTTCTCAACTAAAGGTAACCTAATACGGTCTACCTCTAGAGTTGGCTGCCATATTTTGAACCTTTTACAGTCAGCAAAAACCTCTGAAGTCATTAACCTGGGTGGTTGGGGGGGCTGCTGCTTTACTCCCAGAGACTGCAATGGTTGAGGCATTGATGAGGTCAGTATTGTTACTTGCTCGGAACAAAGAGCTTGTGAATCTTGAAACCAGAACTGCTATGGAATTACCGCTACCATTTTCTCAATATGAGCCTGAAAATATAGGTATTATGCAACAAATAGATACAGCAATGTTTCCCAGGGATATGGTTATCATTAGTAATGAATTGTTAGGAGACCTCTCAGAAACGCGATCTGGCAATCAAATAGTTGCACCGTTGAATATTAGTTTAGCTCTACAGGAACAACAGGAGGAGGCGCTGCCCCAGGGATGTGCTATCATAGTGAACCCAGCAGACCTAGACATGGAGCTAGATACAGATTCTGAACCTCCACAAGCTGATATGGATGTGGAAGTAACTTCTACACCGCAACAGTTACAATACCCTATTAGTTCCTCTCTTCTTATCAATGATGGCTCGCTAGAGATCAGTACTGGGGATAAGGGGGGGTCCCCATGCTCCTAATACTGCTAATGATTGTTGGGCTACTAGATCAATCAACAATGAAGGAGGACAGACAGTGCCTATTGAACTTGCAGATTCATTATCTAGATGTAAGGAAGGGGGAGCTAAACCTAAGACTCAGAGATTGCATAAGGAAAAGGGAGTTGATAAACAGTGCAATTTTAATTATGGCAAATGAGCTTCAACTAATAGCCCTCTTCGGAAGTGGGTTACGAAAAAGGGAGAAGTTAAGAACCTAATCTCATGGCTTTCAGGTTCTGGCTTAGCAACAAGTATCCAACCCAAGCAAACACTTCAGGGACCTTCGGCTGCCGGACAAGGAAAGGCAACTTGTGTACAGAAGGATCTCAACATTAGTGGCAGTGGTTCTAGCAGCTTGGTACAAACTGTACATCTTTCTCCCTTGGCTTCCTCAGCTACTTCTATGCCCACAGAGGGACATGACCAAACTGGCTTACAGGCAACACCGGATGAGGCTTCACTTACAGTTATTCTTCATGAACTGCAGGCACAGATGGCAGAGGCTCATGATCACTATACTCATGCGAGGGCTGATAGCTTTGTAATCAAACAATCTCTCTCTGAGGTAAAAAGCCATGTTGTCTCTCTTACATTTGATATGACGAAGCTGCAGCAGTGGGTATCTGACACAGAAGATCATCTGAATACTGCAGTTAAAATCTCAGAGGCGCATGACATCAAGCTTAGATCGATGCAAGTAAAAATTGAGGATTTAGAGAATCGCCAACGGCAAAATAATCTTTGACGTTTTGGGGTCCCAGAAGGAATGGAGGGCGTGGATTCTCGTGCATATATTATTCAGCTTTTTCAGAAAATCTTTCCAGATTTTTCTGATTGGTATGGCCAGATTCAACATGCACGTAGGCTAACATTGTTTTCTAATAAACCTTCAGGACGTTTCCCCAGGTCTTTTCTAATCCACTTTGAAAACTTTTTATTAAGGCAATGGGTCTGTATTAAGGCTAACCCTACTTCTCCTATCCGACTAGATTCCTTTTCAGTGTTTGTAAGATCCGATTTTTGTAAGGCCACAATGGACAGCCGATGGAAGCTACGTCAGTTCATGGGCACTTTAAAAACTGAAGGAGCACAAGTTTATCTGCAGGAGCCTGGACGCTTAAAGATTATTAAAGGTGGACACTGAACAAGAGGCCCAAGAAGTTCTGAACAAATGGTGACAGGGGACTTCCAAATAATCAGAATTGATAACTTCTTCCTCCTCTTTTTACCTTATTTTTTTTCTCTTTTTTCTGTCTTCTTACTTAAATCTAGATTATTTTTTCTTACTAGTGATCTCCTTATTTGCAGGGAATCTTTAGATTATATATACCTTCTTTTATTTTTTTCCTCTCTGTTTCTGGTCAACTGGGTAAGACAAATGGCTCGGTGGCACTCTGTGTGCGACCTTCCTCCAAGTCTGTCTATTTGGTAGCAATTAGGTGGGTGATTCCTTTCTGTAGATGGGGGGTGCTGGGAGGGGCGCAGAGAAGGGGGTTATTCTAGGTGTGTTGTTGTTGGATAAAAAGCATGGGGGCATTGAATTGAATTTTTTTGAGTTTGGGGGGTGTTCTTAATTGGTGGTATTGTAGGAGTACTTAGTAATTGAGAAGTATTTATAGTTATACTATCGGGATAATAAAATGTTTATGTCGAAAGGTATCTGGGTTAAATGCCAGACATAAACGTCAACTGGTGCATGAGGAGCTAAAGATGTATCGACCCCATCTTATATTTCTAACGGAAACTCACTCAGCATATAAAGATTGGGCATTGCTTAAATAGCTTGGATACAATATAGTTGCATGCTCAATCAGGGGTGTTGCTATTTTGGCTAGTAGGACGTTTGTATAAACAGCTCATAAAGGGCTAGCTGATTCTAGGGGGAGGTGTGCTATTGTTCAACTTGAAATTATTGGAATTAAATATGTTTTAGCTGTTGTTTATGGGCCTAATGTGTAATATCCTGAGGTGTTCAATACACTCATGCTAACTTTATTGGAACTACAAGGGGTTTTGCTAGTCATGGGTGATTTTAATTGAGTTATGAATCAAATTATTGATTCTACTACCTGGCGGTCAACTTTAAGAATGCCGAAAGTACGAGCATCAATTTTGGAGCTTGCATGCTTATATAACGAATTTATATCCGAATCTCCCAGGATTTACACATTACTCATATCCGCACAGACAATATTCACGGATAGACATGGCCTGGGTTAGTGGCGTAGTATTGCGTACAGCTAAGATGGAGGTCTGCCCTAAGATTACGTATGATCACAACCCCATTTTGTTATCTATTCAACAGTTACCGGCTATAAAGTCAAGGCGCTCTTTTTCTTTTCCACATTACTTGTTGGTGGATGATGATTATATTTCATATATGGGGAAACTGCTGGCGGAATTTATACATTTTATTTTCAATACCTCTTCATCTTATATGGCTTGGGATGCTAAGAAGGCATTTATTAGGGGTATCACTCAGCAATTCATACTAGCAAAAAAACAAATTAGGGAGGCCTCTATTAAAGCGGCTCGCATAGCATTAACTAATTTAGAACTGTCCCATGCAATGGCTATTAGACAACAAGATGGAGATCAATCCCACGCTTACATTAAATTGACAGAAGCAAGAGAGTTAGTAGTAGGGATACTCAAGGAGAGAGTGGCTATTGCCTATAATAAATATAGTTCTACGCAATATCAATATAGCCAACAGGTGGGCAGGATATTAGCTTATACAATAGCTGATAATAAGGCTAAGAGCTTAATTACTGCAATTGAAGGTGTGGGTAATGTTTTTTATACAGAAACTCATACAATACTTACACAATTTGCTTCTTTTTATGAAGATCTCTATGCCTCGTCAGATCCAAAAATGGTAGAGGAGGTCTCTAGTTATCTAGCTAGGGCACAACTCCCCTCATTATTAGCTGAGGATGTTACCCAGCTCAATTCAGAGATATTGTCAGAAGATATACGGACGGCTCTGTCTTCACTTCCTTCAGGTAAAGCCTCAGGTGAAGATCAGATACAGGTTGAATTTTACAAAATCTTCAAGAGCATTATAATCCCACTTTTCATTAAGGTCATCATAGAAATAGGTGATCGGGTATTGTGCGACTACCATAGTTAGTTTTCTTCCTGAAAAAGGGAAAGCTATCTGAAGACTGTGGATTAGCCTTCTCCAGAGCTTGGATTTCCCCAAGACCTTGCAATGCAGTAGAATGGTGGGCTATTGTTATGGAGGTCTTTCAAAGGGAGAAGACCTTGGCTAAAGTTAGAGGCTTAAAGTCAATGCAGAGATTTAATGGGGTTTGACATGGAATGAGTCAAGATTGACTGTTAAATTCTGTGGCACTTTAGTATGCAATAAATTTTCCTTTTTTTTCCTTTCTTTTTTTCCCTGTTGTGCTCTATTCCCCTGGTGATAAGACTGTATGTGTATTGAAAAATATAATATGCTGATGTATCTGCTTTTGTTTTGCCTCCATTGCAAAAAAATAAACAAGTATAAAGAAATTAAAACAAAAAAGATTAAAAACTCTCCTCAAAGCATTATTATTTAGCAGCACCACTAACTATGTACCCATTTCTGTATTTTTCAGAGGCAATTGGATAGGAGAAGCCCCTTACAAGATGGGAAGACCTTGTTCAGCTTGCCCTCCGAGTTATGGTGGTGTTTGCAGCAACAACCTTTGCTTCTCAGGAGCGAAATCCAACAAAGTCAACTGGTTTTAGTAGCTTAATTATGTTTTTGACTTATGAAGAATTAACATGTATTCAAGTGTAGCACAATTTTTTAAGTATTGTGAATTTTCATAAATTTATATGAAATAACATTCTATAAATTCCAGCTCATGCACATTTCAAATTAACAGTTAATTTAAAGACACTGGTGACCCCAAACACACACCAGTTTCTTCATTTTGTTTTGGGGCAATCAATGTATTTGTATTGTTCCATGATCTAGTTTCTCTTTGAGAGAATTTAAATGCTACCCTATATATAGATATCAGTATTACACTGATTTTGAGTTATGCACGAAGAAGTAATTACAGTATTTACCATGTATAATACCTGTAAAAGCTAGAAAATATTTATATAAGATGACTCATTTATTTTTCATTTGTGTAAAAAAAGAAATATGCTTTAATGTCAAAATGTGGAGTCAGTTCGTAGAAGTTGTAAAAAGACTGACTTGCACTGAGTTCTTATGTTTTTTTGTAATTTTAGTATCGCATAGAGGTAGGCATACATAGGGTGCCATTTGAGATAGTGTCACAGAGGGGTGGATATAAAAACAGTGCTTTGGAAAGGGTATTATTTTTGTATCTAATTTATATTATTAAGATGGAGAATAATTTCAATTCTAGAATTATGAAGGGGCAAACATAAAATGCTGCATGATGACTATACACCATTGTCAATGCATGTCCCACCTCACTGTGAAGAATGTAGAAAATCCATTTGATATCAAAACTATGGCAGCAATGCAGTAAATCTGCTGCCATAATCACAGGTTTTCTCACTGGCTGTCAATCGATGAGTAGACTTTTGACAATGCTCAATATTCACCTGCAAGGCCGGGCACCTGAAATGTACTTCCTATGACCATCTACATTGTGAGTACCCACATGTCTCATCCCATGAACACACAGGCCTGTCTCATCATGCCAACATTTGAATACAATTTTCACAAATATTTCAATGAAACGCTTTTCATAACACAATTCTTTTTATATCACAAACAGTGTTCGCCTCAGTGTATGTCAGATTATCTTATCCATTTTAACAGCTTTCCATCTGCTCACACTAGAAGAATTGGTGGTTGTAGAAAAGCCATCACAGTAATGTTTATTCTGACCAGGCAAATTCATAATTGGTGGATTTGCCATTTCTGGGAAATTCATTGCATCTGCCACTGTGTATGTATTTTCCATTATTGCTCGGCTCTGAATCAGTCTGACAGACAGGGAGGCTCATTTCTTGTGGTGGACTATCCAAATATTGTCGGGCTGCTGCACTACATCTTGCTGGGTATCATTCACTATATGACATTACATTTAAGACTCATTCCAACTCCTTGCAAATCCCAATTTGGGTACAACGTCACTTTAATGATCAAATCAAGTTTCTAAACAATGTACTCTTATTTCAGAAAAAATCCTTAAACCACAGCAAAATGAATAATATAAATATAAAAAACAGACATTTCATTTGCCAATAAAACTATAAAAGCAAATTCATCAAAGCTCATCAAGATCAAGGGCAGGCCAACACTTAATAATAGTACAAACATAGAACGAATGGAGCCATGTAAGAAAATGTAGTAAAGAAGAAGACCTAATTTATCAACGGCTTGTGCAAATCTTCTTCCACATTATCCACATTATCCACACAGTGGTGGAAAATGTGGCCATGCTGTGGACTATAAAGTCATCTGTGCATGTTCTAAGAATTTTAAGAGCCTTTAAGTGCTGCCTGACTCCTTGCTGATGGCAAATTGGTAAGATCCATTTTCTACGCAGAGTATTATGGACTTTGCAGAAGAAAAACAGATGCAGCACCATTTCGAAAGCTTTCCCACATGTCGGGGGCTGCAATCACTCCCGGTATTTGCTCTGCCCCAATTAAAAAAAAAACACCATTGAAAACAACATTCCATGCCTAAATTTGACATTAAGCTGCTTGGACACAAAAGACGATATATCACCTAGAAAAGGCTCAAAAGAAGGGGAACACTTGTGGTTCAGATATTTGTCTGTTGTTGAACCATGTTTGCATTTGTTCAGTTCATATTCCCATAGAAAGCAATACAATCTTTATTTGGGAACAAATGTTGTTACCCAAGTTGCTCAAGTCAAAGGCTTTTAAAGGTCTACCAGCCCTACTTGATGCAGAGAATCTTTTATGTGCACAAACCAAGGAATGGTATGGTAGTTTCTGCGATAATTGAGATCCTCCGATGTTGTTTTAATGGGGCTAGTTCAGGTATGTGATGTAATCTGCACCAATACAGCATGGATCTCAATTTTAAGACGTGTTCAATAGGGCGATGACCCAGATCAATAAGAAACAGTATAAGATGTGCACTCTGAGGGAGATTCAAAAGAGACTATGGAAATGTATTTTCCATTACTGACAGCCTATTGGCCTTCTCATTCTCTCACAGCTCTACCCCGTAAAGAGTGGACTACAGTAGTTTTGACTTATGAATTACCAGAGCCAGGTTCACAGTTACATTTTTTGTTTTTCTTAAAGATTTTTGCAATAGCTGCCGATTCATGCTCTAGTAAACCTGGGTGGTGAACTCTGCTCAGTTCGCGAAGTTTTCTAAGTTTTCAGCACACGGAGCTTGCGAAGTGCAAAAAACTCTGCTCCCCATAGTGGAGGTGAGTTTTTCCCCTGCTCACGGTCAACAACGTTAAGTTGGTGAGCGAGATCTGCCACTCAGGTAGAATTTCTACCCGAGATGCAGGAAGATCAGCTCCCCAACTCACGATCGGCAATGGTAAGTGGACGAGCGCGAGCTGCCACTTGGGTAGAATTTCTACCCGAGCAGCAAGAAGATCACCTCTTACTGAGCTCGGCAGGGTTTTTTGTCACTATGCGGAGTTCCGCATAGCGAACCATATTGAAAGGGGTATGAAGTTACTGATTTTAATGTGCAAAACTCCTTGCAGAAAACTTCCTAACACATGTGTAGTAATCGAAGTATTTCAGAGAATTACGTTCAAGAGAAAAGCTTCAAACATCCCTAAAGTAGCAATAATGATAGGTAACAGATATTTTTATTTATGCCATGGCCCAACAACTCCTGTTATTTAGAGCAACTGTACCAATACAAACACATTCACACATTTATTTCCACAGTGCAGAGACTGAATTACAGTTTAGTACCACAGCAGCCTAAAATACCGATGATAAATATCATTGTTCACTGCCCAAAAGATTGTGTGTTACAAATACTTTACATTAAGAAATACTCTTCTAATAGCAATAATGTGGTTTTTCCCTACTGCACAAATGTAATCTCCTGCATTTTGGTGTTGTTTAAATCCATTTTGTTAAAACATGTAAACAGGAAAAAATTCCATGTCATAAACAATATATGCAGGTACACAGAGTATAAAAAGCTATTACCATTGTTTAGAGAGGGGAGGGGCATCATGACCAACATGAGGCTTTACCCAGTATATATATATATATATATATATATATATATATATATATATATATATATATATATATATATATATATATATATATATATATATATATATATATATATATATATATATATATATATATATATATATTTTGCCCCAATAAACCATGTTATGAAGAGTAGAATGTATTGTCACAGTGGAGAGGTCTTTTGCCATGTTATACCTAAAGTCTGGCCTGAGTAGCTTCAAAACTCACTGAAGTCCACTGCTCTTAACATCTTATTTCAAAGCCAGCATACAAAGCAAATCATCCATTAGCTAACTGCCAATTGGTCATGAACCTTTCTGGAGGACTGCCAGTGCCTTGCTTTGCAAAGTTTGTAGCTTTCAAAACTACTAATAGCGACAGAAACCAAAAGGAATTCATTTGAGGGGAAAATACAAGAGTTGCTTGATTTATTTTACTTATATACCAGATTTATTGTCCAATATAAGGAGAGTATTTAGATCATAGGGCCAAAAGAAGACTTCTTTTCATTTAATTGATGCCCTTTCAGAATATTACAGTACTCTGTAAGTAAAACTAAAGCTAAGCAAGTCCTTAATAAAATCATAAATACAATTTCATAAGCAAACATGGATGTTCCGAATATTCACATTTCTCTGGAAGAGAGACCCAGTGTATTAAAGGAACTCTATAAACTACTCCCAAAACTATTAAATTACTATCCCGGACTTTTCTTTCTTCATTCCTCAGTAAAGACGTGCAGGGGCATATTTCGAAGGAATTAACTCCACCAGTATGTCACTTTTTCCGATTATCTTGTGGCGATAAGTCCTTCGCCTTATTAACATGGCTTAACGCAGCCTTGTAAATAATGCCCCTATTCACTCAGCACTTAGCATGAAACGGGCATGCAATGGGTGTTCTGCTCAACACCCATTGCTTTTTTACACTGCCCAAAATTTAAGGTATGGAGCAGCAACAGAAATATCGCCAGGGAATACCTGGTCTTAAGCAGGATGTAGGAGGAGACATTTTTCATTTCTCCTAGTATTTTGCTGTTTCCATGTGAGCTGCATTCTGCAGCACACATAGAAACAGGACTCACCTGTAAGGATTCTTTATGTGAAGGAAAGTGTTCTCTTGCAGCGCAGGCACCCTTTCAACATGGCACAAGAGTGCCTGCACTGGCACTAGGCAGCTTCTTTAGTTCCAGAGAGGAGTGTGCCACATTTTTGTAAATACGGCGCATACCAGCGTTTTGAAAATGACGGAGCACAATGTTACCAATTTTGCCATAAAACCTTGCTCCACCTGTTTCTAGACAATATGCTCTGCAGTTTCTTGTTAACTTCTTTGTGTGAAGTACTTTTCTCAGAGTTGAGCAAGTCTCCCAAAAAAAAACAATGTCTTTTAGCCTACAGATCTGCAATTTCTAATGAGGTAACTCCTGTACATGTAAGCAAACAATATGGCTTAAACCATACCTGTAGATGCACAGAGAGTTTTCATTGTTGAGGGCGGGAATTGGCATCATGATTCACTTGAGGCTTCACCTCTCGTAAGTCATAGCCCATCCCCACACTGATAGATTTGACATCTATCTATCTATCTATCTATCTATCTATCTATCTATCTATCTATCTATCTATCTATCTATCTATCTATCTATCTATCTATCTATCTATCTATCTATCTCTCTATCTATCTATCCATCTATTTATCTATATCTATCCATCTATCTCTCTATCTAGCTAGCTAGTTATCACATATACAGTTTCTCACTTTATATTAGCTTATTGGTCAGAAAATGGTATGCTTCGAATACAATGGTACTATAAAATGTTGATGTCCTCAATAGGTGTATAGTTGAACAGATGTCATCCACTGTATATTTTAGTGATTTGTATTGTCACCATAAACTCAGTGACATGTACTGAATGTAATGGAAAAATTCAGCAATGATGGTGTTCACTGAATTTAGTATTAATGATAAGGCTAATATGAGAATAAGCTCAGTGACTAAAAAACACTGGATGGAATAAGACTGTGAGAGGATACCTTGCACTCCGCTGCATATGTTGATGTGTGTAATAAACTGTGTTATGTATTTTTAAATAAACAATAAATCTAAACAAATTCTTTGAGTTATTGCCTGGGCTCTGATAGTTGCTATTACCGCATGTTGAGCAATATGTAGCGAAGCACAGGGAATAAATGAAAACTCTCTGATCAAAGAAGGGTGCCAACTTACTGCTGCTGAAGGTTAATTCTTTAGGTTTGAGACACAGAAATGCAATATGGGAGAAAGCAGTTCTACAATGTGCTTGTTAACCACATCGCTGCGGCGCCTATTCCGCCGCAGCGCTAAGGGGGCGGGGGGTGGCACGGCGGGTGCATGCTGGTGACGGAATTGCTTCGTCACCAGCCGCGGTTGAGCTGTGCTCATGACGGAGCGGTTCCGTCATGGCCCCGCCCGCTCAATAGAACGCGCCGCGCAGGCGCGAAATCAGCGCCGCGCAGGTGTGGCGGCCGGGCCATGACGGAACCGCTCCGTCATCAGCACAGCGCCACCGCGGCTGATGACGGAGCGGTTCCGTCAGCATGGATAGGGTTAATGCAGCCTACCAGAAAGTACAGGAGTGGCCAAGCTAATAAGTCTGCCTTTTTTTAAACATGTGAAAGTTCTTCTTAATGATAGGGGAGTGTGTTTCTGTATGTTTGTGTGTCTGTCTGCAAAGATCTGTGTGTGGCAACATGCTATAAGGGCAGTGAGATGGGGTAACACAAGTCTGTGGGGCAATTGGGCATGGGCTGTGTGGCCACCAATCTGTTAGGGAGGGGCAGTGTGTAGTGGATGGGGCAGCGTATGGGGTACAGAGAGCAAAGGGAGCAGTTGAGGCCTGCACTGCACGCCTGGTACATCACAGCTCTCTCCCCAGGGGTAACGAGCATGCCATGGAAAGGTGCCTTTGCATCCATCTCAACGATATGCTATCTGTATTACATACTACTCTAGTATAGACAAAGTGACAAGCAATTTTTGTGATGATTATTAGAGAATTAGCACAGGTAAGTAATAAAAAAGAGAATGAGGCGAAGATCCCAACAGTCGATAAAACAGTATAACGGAATCTTGGGCCATATTATCAAGGGGGTTTATCTCCGCTTTTTTGGCTTTAAAAGCCAGGAAAGCGGAGATAAAATTATCTCCCTATTACCTAGCTGTCGCTAACACCAGTTAGCGACAGCTAGTAGGAGATAGCGGCCATCTTGGGCCCCGCTTTGCATGTCAGTGATATTTATCACTAATGACATGCAAAGAGGCCGTGCCAAGATGTTAGCGACTGGAAACAGTCGCTAACATCGCTATCTCCTATAACCAACTTTTGGAGATATTTGCGCTAAGCGCAATTATCTCCAAAAGCTAACGCCTGCCCCTGAGCAGTTCTCAGCCATGTTATCCAATGGTAGGTGGATAACATGGCTAAGAGAATTAGCTCGGTAATGCATGAATATCGCGGACTTTTCAGCGATATTCATGCATTTCGGCCGATTTTTATCGCTTAGGAGATAAACCTTGATAATAGCAAGGTTCCTAAGCGATACAAATCGCCGCAGCTCGGCGATAAAAATATTGCCGCTAAGCCAACATAGCGATAATTATCGCTAGTTGTTGGTAATATGCCCCCTTGTCTTATTTTTCACTTTTGTGGGGAAATGTTACCAGCCTTACATAATTGTTCCTGTGTGCCTGCTGTGAGCTTAGCTCTCACCCTTGTTCAAAGTTCAAGTCATGAACAAGGAGAATAAGTGTTCGTCATTTCGAGTGTATCCCAAGATAGCAATTTCAATTGTACAAATCTCATCTCATTACCAGCTACATTTGTAAGGTTATTATACTGTGCCACACTGAATAATGAACATGTGAAAAGGTAATAGATGTGCCCCACTACAAACTTGACAGCTATCCCATCCGTATTATTACTAGCGTCATAGGATAAATGCAGTGCACCGGCACTTAATCATCAACATCAGAGCTTTTCATGAGCACCAGTTAAGTACACATTAATTTACGGGGAGATAAGTGATTTGCTCAGAATCACAGAATGTTGAGCTGATACGGAGACTTGAACCTGGTTCCCCAGCTCCGAAATCTGCAGCTCTGGACATCACGCCACATTCTCTCCCCACTTTCATGGTCAGCAGTTGGTTCTGTTTTAGGCTGCGCTAACAGGAGAAATGGGCTGGTGAAAGCTGCCTCCTGACAAGAGCCCCAGCACTTATTTTTTTTACAATTTAACCACTGGATATATAGGCACTTGTAATAAGGGATACAGGATATCCTTCACAATTTCTAACTGAGTAACTCATCCATCGAACTCTAATCAGGCCTGATTTGGAGTTCGGCAGAGGGGCTCCTACATCACAAACTTTAAAGATATCCCATCTGCATTATTACAAGTCCCTTAGGATGTAATGCATTTGTAATAAGGCTGAGGAGATATCAGTCATGTTTGTAATGGAGTAACTTGTCTGCTACACTGTAAATCAGCACTAACTAAAGCTCTGTCGCCTCATCTGCCCAATGAGTTAGGCCATTGGCAACTAAAGGAAGGGTGAAGCTATTTTGAGAGCGGCAGAAAGGTATATCTTCTGAAGCTTACTCTTTTATTTAGTGCAGCAATAACCTGCAAAAAATTAGCAGTGTGACCCAAAATGTAATACAGTTACCAATGTTTCAGCTGCATCTAAGGGCACGATTCTGATCTCGTGCGAAAAGCATCACCGACTGATTCGGATCTGGAATGCTTTCCGAGCGGTCCAGCGTGCTGGAGTCCGGCCGAGCGAGTACGATGCAGCCGCATGCTTACGGACTCGGTTCGCTCGGACTACTATTGAGCTCTATGGGAGACTGTATACTGGACGCGTACACAGGATCCCATAGCAAAAAAGGGTTATTGGGGAAAAGCGTAGACCCTGTGGCAGGCACCCCATGGTGCCTGCCACACTGTGCATGCTTGGATCGGGGGGACCCATGGACACCCATACGGGTCCGAATCGGAGGGCTCCAGGTGATGGGAGGGGCCTGCTACGGGCACCCGATTCCGGCAGCCTTTTCAATCCGGACATACCGTATCATGAAGGCTGTCCGAATTCTTCATCGTACTTGCTCGCTTGTAAACAGAGTCCATAGAGCTGTATGAATCGTCTCTGCACGAGTCGTACAGACTGGATCGGGTTCGTAAACGATTTGGTCAATGCGGTCCCAATATTCGCATTGTACTTGGTCGTTTGGAATGGGGGATGGTTTGGTCAGGAACAAGGACACCGTAAAGGTTTAAGCAATTCTGTACACTATTCGGACTCCTTCCTTACGAGATCAGAATCGGTCCCTAAGCATGGAATGCAAAGCCACGTAAGACTACACCCAGGTATGCTGGTGTCTTAATAGATATATTAAAAGGAACAGGGGTCCTAAGGAGTTGCAATATAGAAGTAGATGAAAATATAGACCACAATAAGTGCTATATTTTAGCTTCCAAGCCCAGCCGGGCGAGGAGTATTTTATTTTTAGAGATAACAAGAGATTAATTGACCTGGAGGGGGTCACATAAGAACATTTAGATAGGGCACAATCCTGTACCTATCCCAAGAGCATAGAAAAACCATAGAATAAGAGAAAAGGTAAGTAAAAAGAAAGGTTTAACAGACAAGTAGAAATTTCTTTGGAGCCAAAAGTGGCTTGCGAAGTAAATGATCAATCCGCAAGTCTCAACAAACAGTGTATACAGGTTGATATGTACAATAAGTTACATGTAGCACTGTTTTTAGAGCGTCAACGTTTTGATCCCTAAGGCTCCTAATGAACCGGGATCATCATCAGGACTGTTTTAAATCACTGCCTGTTTAAATTATACGAACGCCTGTAAAAGTGAAAAAAAGGGGGAAAAAATGGAGAAACAACATAAGGCATTTGCCTGAGATCATAGAGTTAGAAAACATTCAGCAAGGTTCATGTATAAATAAGGGCCACTCTTAAATACATCTCATAGTGAATTATTTATCTGAAAAAACGGTGAGTGGTGATGTCATATAAGTGACAAGATGCTTCGTCGTGGTTCCTTATGCATGCGTGCATTTTCAATGTAGCAAAGTGAAAAAACGGCGCGGTGACTTAGTGATTAGATGGTCATTCTTTAGTAGTTTGTTCACTAGTGCATATAATGGTGGGCAGCGAGATGTCTGTGATTTAGGTTGGGCGGAGACAGAGCTTATCTAACATGGGGTGCTCGTGACGGTGGTAAAGCAGTGAGATTCAAAATGAATTGCCTAAATATGATCCTGCATGCCGAGCGAATTTGGAAGGATTGCGGTTGACGTAGGTGAGGTGGGGTGGTAGTGAACGTTGGTGAGCGGAGCACTGACCTGCCAAGTCCGTGAGAGGCTTGGTTGGACATGGGACTGCAGTCGGGCAGTTGCCGAGCCGTCTGAGACCTGAGATAGAACGAGTGATCATAAAGTTGGGGCTAGTTACGATCATGCAGTTATTGTTATTGCTAGAACAGGGGGTAGTTACCTTCACGGGTCCAAGATCGGGGTCGTGAGGTCACAATTCTTCCTTTGTGGGGGGGTTGAGTTTACTCCTTTAATTTTCGGGAGCGAGATGCTATATGGTTAGAAAATTGTTTTTACCAATAAGGACGGGCACTTCACGGTCTAAGCTGGCGTGAATGACGGGTGGAGATGGGCGCTTACCTTGCTTCATAATGGAAGCTGCGGTGGGTGGGAGGCAGGGACACGAGGGTCTTCTCCCTTGTTAGTTGGCGGAGTGGGTTGGCTCCTTGGAATTTTGGTCCGCAACCTCGATGCTAAATAGTAAAAATGATTGACATTTAGAGAATCCCCTTCACAGTTGGGGCTTGTGATTTGGGGCGGACTTGGAAAACCGCTTACCTTTCTTCACAATGGAAGCGGCGGAGGATGGGAGGAAGAAACACGATGGTCTTCTCCCTCTGCTGTGACAGCGCGAGTCCGCTGATCAAGTGTGCCTCGTTGTGTTGGGTCGTTAAGGCTGGTGAAGTGCCAAAACTGAGGGAGGACTAGGCACAGCTTCCTTGTGTTTGGCGGCCATGATGGAGTGGTGGAATTGACTGACCAGGGGCTGTGCAATCCGGTTGTGTTGCAGCGGCCATAAAGAGGGGGAAGCGATATTTTGGGCCAATAGCGATTTTAACATCGGCCAATGGTTATCGTGAGTTCTGTGGTGGTATAAAGTGATTAAAGTGCAGTTGTGTGCTCATAACCGTGAGGTGTGAGGGCCTTTTGTGCTCTACAGTCATACACATAAGAATATAAAACAAATGATTTTCGGCCTGGTAGTGGTAAACCATTCAAAGTCAATAGGTTCTATATCATTTTCTATTTTCTTCAAACCTCAAGGCTTGTGTGGTTTTCAGAGAGAATATGTACAAGTCTTTTTATGTTACTTGTCATGAGTTGCTTTATCTTTGAATGAGCAAAACTGCTAGCAAAGAGTCCATAGAAATCTAGATTAACGAAGTCCAATCCTCTGTCCGGTTCAGTCCATTTCGAATAGAGTCCAGCATTATTATGCACTTCAATTCCTCTTTGTTAAGGAGGCTGGACATGTGGGGCATTCGGTGTCCTACACATGATGCGGCTCCTATGCTGGCAAATACGGGTCTTAATTTTTTGTGAGGTTTGGCCCACATAGTTTTTGTTGCAAGGACATTGGATAAGATAAATTACATTGCTTGTGTTACAATTTGTGAGGGTGTTACATTTAAAAGTGACATTATTGAACACAAACGTTTTACCTTCAATTGTCAAATTACATACTGTGCATCCACCACATTTGACATGTTCAACTATGGGGGACAGACCCCATGCTGTCTCAAGTGTAGAAGAGTGGTTAGGACTGGGGAGCGCGGCGCGGACCAGATGGTCCATTAGATTCTTACTTTTTTTGAAAGCGAAAAGGGTTCGCTCGATTTCTAGAATGCCTGCATTAATCACTGGCCAGTGTTTTAGAATCATTTTTTCTCAAATTGTTAGAAATGGGAGAGAAAGTTGTAATGCATGCTATTCTGTCCATGTTTTTCTTTGGGTTTGGGACAAGCAGTGTTTCACGTGGGCGATACCAAGCCCTTTTCAGGGCATTTTTTACAATTTTCTTTGGGTATCCCCTGTCTTTGAGTTTGTTGGCCAAGATGGTACTTTCTCTAAAATAGTCCTCCCTGTGGGAACAGTTTCTCCTAATCCGTAGGAATTGGGAGAATGGTAAAGAATCCCTCAGTGCCCTGGGGTGATTACTCGTGTATTCTAACAAAGTGTTCCTCTCAGTGGGTTTTCTAAATAGCCTTGTGAGTAGTTCGCCTTCCTGATGAAAGATTGTCAAATCCAAGAAATTTATGGAAGTGTTATCAGATGTGGAGATGAATTTGAGGCCCAAACAGTTGTTATTCATCCAGTGCAAAAAGTGGCGCAGTACATTGGTGTCTAATCTCCATATCATGAAGATGTCATCAATGTATCTGCACCACATGATGATACCGGAGAAGAAGGGATTAGATGGTAACAGAATTACCTGCCTTTCTATTTCGTCCAAAAACAATATGGCCTGGTTTGGGGCAAAAATCGCGCCCATAGAAGTCCCCTTTATTTGCTGATAAAAGAGGCCTTGAAACGTAAAGAAATTTCTGGTAAGGCAGAGTTCCAGTAATTTGCAAATAAATGATGTGGGAATGGCATGTGGTCGTGGACGTCCATCTAAAGTCTTCTGTATAATAAGCAGAGCCGCGGTTTGCGGGATATTAGTATACAGAGACTCCACGTCCATGGTGCAGAGGGTATCGGTTAAGGGGTTGAAGGGATGGTGCTCGATCAGATTGATCATGGACATGGAGTCACGTACATAGCAAGCTGTTGAAGGGACAAATTCTTTTATAAAGAAATCAACAAATGCCCCTAGGGGTTCCAAAATTGAACCACATGCTGATACAATTGGGCGACCTGGGGGGGTGCTTAAATTCTTGTGAATCTTTGGTAAAGTATATATTACTGGGGTCCTGGGACTTTTCACATTTAAATAGTTGAATTATTTTTTTGTCAGAAAACCTTCTGATACTGCTTCCGTTGTTACCTTACGTATCAGTTCCTGAATTACCTTGGTGGGGTTAGATGCAAGCCTCAGATAATGATCTGTATTATCTAATTGTCTCTGGATTTCAGCCGTGTAAGAGTCAAGCTCCTGTATGACAATCCCGCCCCCCTTGTCTGCACTTTTAATAACTATTGAATCATTAGTTTTCAAGGAGCAGATGGCCTGTTTCTCCTTAAGTGTAATGTTATATGGTAGAAATCTTTTTTGTTGTTTCATGCTCGTGAGGTCTTTAAGAACCAGTTTCTCGAATGTGATTACTTCTGGTGGTATTAAACCCGCAGATGGTAAAAAGGTTGAAGGAGGGCGAAAGGGAGTGTGTGCATTGACTTCGGGCGATGGGTGGATTTGAAAAAATGCCTTCAGGCGAACACGCCTGAAGAATCTTAGGAGTTCGGTGTGTAACTCCATGAAGTTGGGTGCCACCGTTGGAACAAAAGTAAGGCCCTTCTTAAGGAGGGAGAGTTCGTCTTGCGTCAGCAAGTGAGTAGTAAGATTGAAGATGGGAATGGTGTCAGTTTCGGAGGGACTCAGTGTTACCATTGATAATAGTTGGAAACCCATGGTCCAAAGGCCCCCTTTTGGGTTTCCTTGTCCTCTAAAAACGGTGTCTTAATAGAAACATACTGGAATTAAATTTTAATCAAGGCAACACAAACGTTTCATACACTAGATTAGACTTAAAGCCTCCATCCACAATGGTAACATTCCTGTCCTACCCAGCCAGGCAAATGACAGCTCTAATTGGTCAGCATTGGTACACTAAGCTGGAAACTAACTGTAAACATTATGTGCTATTCTCCTGAGAGCCTCTTTACAAGCAGCATGTTAAAAATGATGTATCTGCAGTAACTTCTGTTACATCACATACTGGAATCAAAAGTTTTCTCGCTAAACTTGCTGAATTTTACCTAAGGAAAAATACTCAGTAATTACTGGAACACGTGGATTTTGCTGCACTAAGCAGCAAACCCTGCATGTTATTCCCTCAAAATAATTAGCACACCCGATCAAAAGACTATTCTAATGAGGGACTATAAGTCAATTTAATACTGCCAGTCAAATAAATATTGTGTTTGTACAGTAAATAGTTGCACTAGAGGTGATTTTGGGTCAGGCACAGTTTTAACACTTTATCAGGGAGGATCAGTAGAATATTAAAATATTCAGACCGCAAGAAACATGCAATGAAAGTGTGGAATTAAGAACTTGTTTTGCAATTATAGCTAAGGCACTCACTGCTTACTTTAACTACACATTGGTAAACTTATTATTGACCGACTGTTAATGCTCTTTCATAACACATTTTCCACTACGTATTTAGAATTGAGAAGATGTATTACAATTATTTAAATTTTGTGTGAAATTTGATTAATCTTTACATTGACATTGCATGCAGTACATTTATTAAAGTGCATTTTTTAAACAAGAGTCAATGTGTGATGCATGGGTGACGCGACTATATGTTTCTGGAAGTGGTGTTAAGCCACTTTTTGGGGCTTAACACTGCTTTGTCATGTTACTGGGTCAAGCCCCTCCCACTAATCTTGATCTTAGTTGGCCAACAGTGCTGGGCCCTAGCCCTTTGCCGAAGAGCCAGATCAAGAGTCTGGGTGTGTGGATCGATCCTAGTCTAAGCTTTCTGGTACAGGCTCGCAAGGTGGCGGCCACATGTTATGGCATGATCAGAACGCTGAGGAAGATCCTCCCTCTTCTCCCGTTTGATGCTAGACGCCTGTTGGTACAAGCCCTTATTCTATCGCGACTTGACTATTCTAATGCAATTTATTTGGGTGCTCCACAGGGGACTATCAAGATCCTACAGCTGGTCCAGAACTGCGCGGCTCGTCTACTTTTAAAGGTTACGAGACGTAACTCTGCTACGCCAGCACTTCGTCCGCTACACTGTCTTCCTGTGCAACAAAGAATTGTGTTTAAATCTATGTGTACCGTAGATAAATCTCTTACCGGTAATGGTCCATCGCTTCTTCTCCCGATGTTTCAACGCCTTCCGGTATTACGGACTCTCAGATCCAATCACAAAATGTTGCTGACAGTTCCGAGGTTTCGCCAGGCCCGCTCTGGCGGACGCAGATTTGCGCTTCACGCAGCAAGACTCTGGAATCAACTCCCCGAATCGATTAGTTTTGAATCCAACTGTTTACAATTCAGGACACAGCTGAAGACCTTCCTTTTCCCTTGAGTGGTCTGGCGTTCTAGTTATCCTAATGCGCAGGGATGGGACGGGTAACCATGCACAATATAAGTGTATATTCCATTCCATTTGTAAATATGGTACCCTTTCATGCAATGTGTGTTGCTGTAGGCATTCCACAGCAACACCCAGATTTATAAGCATCTGTAAATCTGAGGCAGCACCGAAAACGAATGTTATGCAATAGCACGCATTAGAATGGTGCAACAAGAAGAAATACCTTTATTTCTCCTAGTTTTTGCTTTTTCTATGTGTGCTGCATTCTTCAGCACACACAGAAAGAGCACAACGCCATTAATGATTGTTTATGTGTAGGAAGGTGTTCCTTCCTGTTCCTTCCTGCCCATAAACAATCATTAAATAATGACGATCTGCCACTTCTGACTCAGTGCGGCGCAGCCAAATGGCTTGCGTTCTGCACTGAGTCACTTTCTTGTAAATCTGCCCCTGTGGGAACAGCAACCGTGAATTGCCATACTCTCGTTAGGATAGTTTTGGGTGTGCATTACTGAGGTATTAGCCTTGCAAAATGTATAATGGGGACATTGCTGTCCTTGCAAGTGTCAATGTAATTGCAACTTGGTCTGAAACACGGGTGTCCACCTGTCAGAGTTGCAAGTGGTGCAGGAAAACCACACCTACATATTTTACCTGGTTCTCATCTCATCTTGGAAAAATGGCAGTGAGGCAAAGGGTCTGGAAAAGGAGCTAAACCTACATGCAATGGTTCATAAACACGGATTTCCGTCGTGAATCCTCATCCCTGAAGGAACATTTTGAAATATGGCAGAGTTACAGAACCCAGGAATTTCCGTCCGATTTGGTATTCATAAAAGCAGATGCAGAATTACCATTGGGGGTTCCTTCTTCACTTTTAATGAGGACCCCACGATTATAAATGCAATGCCTCAGGAAATGTACAAGGATCCAACGGGTAGTCACAAAGTTTAAACAAATTAGAGTCATGATGGGCAAGTTTCCAAAACTGAGGATTGGTACTTAGGTTTGACATATTTAAGTATATAGAGGCTTGAAGCTTCGATAACTAATATCATCATGATGCTTAATCATAAAGATGTTTCATATTCACATTTAGTTTAAATACACGACGATTCTTGTAGTTTTCACTGTTACCTTGGTGCAATTTAAATTTACTAATAATTCGTGGGCATTACGTTTATTAGGGAAACCTGCCACCTAGTGGACATTTTGACCGTTTTCATCTTGGCCAAATTTAAGTCTATACTTTGAAAATCATTTTGTGAAAAACTGTTTATGGCTATAATAAGAGGTAACAAGCAATATTACACACACTTTACGCTTAGCAAATCAGCAAAGTAATTTCCCTCTACTGAATACCACGGTTAAGTTCCAACATATATTCCAGATTGCATACGTTTTTTTTGTGTTAGGGTTAAAATTTAAAAATGCATATTGTTTAATTTACAAAAAATACATTTTGCTTGATAATCGCTTTTATTAACACATAAAGATCTGATTTATGAACAACGTTTTTTAAGAAAATAAATCAACTCGATTTTCTAATGATTATGCTGCTTTTGTGATAGGAAATAGGACAAACTGATGTTGCCCACATTTAGATCCATCCATCTATCACATTTTAAGTGGAGAAATACATATTCGTTCTAGACTAACTGATGAAAACACAGTAAAAATATAGCAAAATCAAGTTGTTCAATTTTTTGACTTGGTGCAAAATCTTTAGGCGATATAGACTAGAGCTTCGCTCTCTATGACATAAGAAAGTGCAAAGAACATTTGCTTCATTTTTGCTTTAGTCCGTAGTGCATAGAATAGTTGAAAACAATTATCAACAATTCAATTCAATTAATTGTTATTCGATTTCAAAGAAACTATAAAATAAAGCAGTAGAATACATACTTAAAATGCAAAACCTAAAAATGCATAAAAAATCCTTAAAAATATATATAAAATGCAACTGACAGTACATTAGAACCTTTACACTTTTAGCACCAAATTCATTCACTAGCTGATGAGAATAATGAAGCTTAGTCTGCTATGAAAGTTTTGGAACAGTGATAATACTATGAGAGAGGTCTAACCCTAGCATGTGTTGGACAGTATCAGCTGTAACTTCGTTGCAGGTGCAGCATATTTTATTAAGGCATTTCTTAAAAATGCTTACATGGAACGATCAAATACCTTATTGTCCCAAGAGATCCCCAGCGAGACTTACTATTTTAGGCACCCCACTTCCACCACGCATCTGGTAAAAAGGTGGAAGAGAGAAGTCTGTCTTCGTCCAGCTTGTAACGGCAACTGCTCTACCTGTTGCCTATTTGGAGAAATGGTCAGGAGGGAAGGGATTGTGCCATTTCTCCTGTACAGAGCATGGAAACGACAGAAGAAAACACAGGGATGCTGGCTGCTCACTGTGGGGCATATTTATGAGGGCCTTGCATCATGCTTGCACCACGCAACGTGTTACTTGCACAACGCAAACCTCTCTACGCAGAATGGCTTTACAAATATGGAGCAATGCAATGCCTTAATCTGAGCAAGGATGGTATTCCATGGCCATTGCAATGGTTATTTCCACACAACTCCCATGGTTTTTGACGCATTCCTAGACTTACAAGGACTTGTTATTCTGGGAATGTCTCAAAATGTTACGTCTCGGTAGGTGAGGCACAACGAGGAGAAATATCTTTTCTTCTCCTCGTTCTTCCCTCTTTCTGCATGCGCTGCATTCTGCTGCACATGTAGGAAGAGGAAAACAACCTTATGGATTGTTTTTGTGGAGGAGGGTGCCACTTCTGACACAAAAATATTGGTGCAAGGGAGCCAGCGTTGGTGCTAGTCTGCCAAATCGGTGCCAGCCCAGGGGTAGAGGAAAGAAATACACAGTGTTGGATGAATACGGTGCATTCCTGCCCTTTCCCTGTGGCGCAGGGCAGCACAGCAAGGTAACTTGCTGCACTGCCCTAACCACAATTCCAGTAAATATGTACCTGAGTAAGTAGAGCTGCATTTCCGAATGGTGAGTAGAAATCCACAGTAGTCCTTGATGCACCCCTTTCAACAATTGCCTATGGCAGGAATTATTCTCTTTAATAAAGGTGGGCAAGGTAGCATAATATTAGGGAGGGCAATGCCGGTGGTCATGCTTGGTTCCAAGAGTCAAATCAGAAGCTGAGACAGAATTACCTTCATGTAATGATGCAACAGAGGGCAAAACAGACACTGCAAGAGTTTCACAGTTCTTAGATTGTTTCACTTCATCTGTTCCCTTTTATATTGTTCCATATTCTTTTTTTCCTTTATAATTTATTCTTTGGACTTCACTCTTTGTACATTAAAGATTTTTTTTCATTGTATTTAACTTCCTTTTGTACCGACTTGGAAAATACAGCTATCTGAAGTCCTTACATAAAGCCTGTGTATTGCACACTGCTCCAAGCAAAGCAGTCCCTAATCCTACTACTGTATGGAGCAGCAGTCTGCAGATATTTAACCCAGAGAGCACTCAGAAGTGGCGACAGGTACAGAAACGGCTACATGAACTGAAGTGAACAGCGTGATAGAGGCATGAGGGTAAGGGACCCAGGCAGGGGCATCGTCAACCCCCAGCTTTAGCAGCTACCAGTGGTGGAAAACTTGACAGGCCTTTTCTTTCTGGAACTCAACAAACAAAGGCTCATAAATAAAATTAAAGGGTAAGTGAATGGTTCAGTGAGTGAGTGAGTGAGTGAGTGAGTGAGTGAGTGAGTGAGTGAGTTAGTTAGTTAGTTAGTTAGTTAGTTAGTTAGTTAGTTAGTTAGTTAGTTAGTTAGTTAGTTAGTTAAAGGGTGGCTGGAGAGATGGATGAGTTAAAGGATGGATGGCTTGCTGTTTGGATGGATTAGTTTTGAGAAGGATGCATAGGTTTGCTATGGATGTGTGGATCGTCGAATAATGAAAGGTTAAATGATAGAATGAACGAATGATAGGTTTTAAAGGTGAAAATGTGGATATCAGCAGGTAGATGGAAGCAGGAATGGATGAATGGATAGATGACTGGATGGAAGAGACAAGCAAGTTCTTCTGGGGCGGGTTATAATGACTTGCCTCATTTGCTTAGAGCCATGAGAGCGTTGGATCGAAGTGGGTGGTATTTTAATTGCCTTACTACTTACTTCCTTGTACCCAGGGTGGCATTGTTCAGGGCCCTCCTAGCGGTAAGGGGAAAGAGAGGACTAACTAACTAAATAACTAACTAACTAACTAACTAACTCACTCGCTCACTCACTCCCTCACTCACTCACTTCCTCCACAAAAGCAATCATGAGAGACATTATCCTCTTTGTGCGTGTGCTGCAGTATCCAGCCCACGTCAAAAGAGGAAAAAGTGAGAGAAATATACATATTTCTTCTCGTTAATCCCCACCTGGTGAGGCATAGCATTTTGATGCATTACCAGCTCAACCACTAATAGTAAATCTCCGAAAGCGCCAAAATCTATGGATGCATTGGGACACCCACACTCCACCCATGGATCGCCTCCTTGCTGCAGAGTAATGCAACAAAAGACACACTATTGATGAACGGAATGCAGAACAAATCAAAACATTCACCCCCAGTCAACAAATCTGGGTTAAATCCATCATTCTTTTGCTCACCATGCCACCCCAGTTTAGACCTGGTCATATGGAAATCAGTCTTGACCTTGTGACTCATGAAAGCATGCAAGGCAGCGATGTGCGGGCTTGATAAACCTCACTTAGGCTTTGCATCGCCAGTGCCCCCTAACATGGTGCAAGGCTGATGCAAAACATTGATAAATGTGGGCCTTACTGTGTGCAGTGGTCATACCATGGGAGACACGTTTATATAGGTTAAGTGGGTATAACTTGAGCACAAGTTATGTGTCAGCATTGTCATTAAGGAGGTCTTTTTGACAAATCATAAGATGGATTTAAAGGTGTTTAAATGACACCCTCAGGGTCCCTGCGGAGGCAGCGGATCGTTACACGGAGCAGTGCACGTCTTTCGGTATTATACGAAGTGATCAGCCACGCCGACACTTGAACCGGTTTGTCCGTTTGGACCGCTCGAGGAGTGAAAGCACCTGTGTGCTTCACATTCCTGAGACATTCTTGGATCATCGCCAGCTATTCATTAACTGTAATTTTGACTTTGATCACACGATTTTTAATGAACCAGACTACATCGACAATTCTATAATTACCAATATAGTCTTCTTAGGGTCAATCAACATATGAATATACCGTCCTGAAGATGGTCTAACAGATGGCTTCACTTCCTAGACCGAAACGTCGACAATTGCATCTATTTTCTTTGTGAATTGTTTCACTAAATGATTTGTTTTCAGCATAATCAGACACAATTTCCTTTTGTACATATTGTTTGGAATAGGTGTCCACATCAGTGATAACGAGATGCCTACAATAACAAATCATTTTTGAATCTCAGTCACAATGTGTTGGTGTATGTTCATATATGTAACAATTGTCTGTACACTCCAATATGTTTTCAACATACATTTGTGTTTCAAAAAGCATAACCCCGTTTGAAAAAACTTCGGGTCGATTTGTTCATTTTGAAATAACTAAATTAAGCTTCTGAAATAAATTGATGTAAGCTACTGTATAGAGCTTACAACCAATGTTTGCTTAATAACATTAGATAACATAAAGAAAAGAACCCCTTGTAGGCACGTTTACCCATTGAAGTTAGGTGTACAGCATTGTCATTAAGGAGGTCTTTTTGACAGTTCATAAGATGGATTTACAGGTGTTATAATCACACCCTTGGGACGTGGCTATCAGTTTATGGTTCAGTCATTCCTCATTGAAGGGTGTGAAAGCTTCTGTGAGGTCAGTTATTGGTCTCATACCAGAGGCCAGAAAGTAGCTTTTCTTTCCACAGAAAATCAGCATTTTTTTAAATTCTGCAAACAGCAGAACTGGTTTGGGGTGCTTCCTTTTTCATGTCGCTCTCTAAGCAGCTCAGCAGCCACATTCTCTGTGTGGAGTGAGGCTCAGAGAACTCCCAACTAGAGTCTTGGGCTTGTCATTACACTAGGGCGACCAAATTTCCCAAGCCCAAAATAAAAAGGAACATTTGACAGAAACTGAAGTAGGACTAAAATTTCACATCACAGAGGGTCGCAGAATGCCTGGGTGCTACAGAACATAGACTGCCTACGGGCACAAAAGGCTAGTCCAGTGTGGCCTCCCACAATCTGCTGGAATAGATCACAATAAAGATAACCAGGGACGGTTAGGGCAAATTTAAGATCTCTGGTCACCCTACACCAAGGCCTCTTGGGTTATTGACTCATGCATGTGGAGAGGGGGCCTATGGAGTTTTAACCCCTTCCTTGCTCAGCTCGTCATGCAGTACACTGCTTGTGTGCTCATGACGAGCTGAGGTCGTCATGAACAATGGGATTCAAGGGAGGTCAGCATCCGGGATGAATTGCTGTAGCATTCAAGGTGTTAAGGTCTTACCATCCTAGGTGCGAGAAGAACATTGGTTCCTGTGACTGAGGATGGCTTAATTCATAAACGAAAGGGAGGCCTCCATTGAATTGGAGGCCTTGGAGCATTTTGGGGGCACCATGAAGGAAATGTCAAGCTTGGGCGTGAGGCCCGAGGAAATGAGAACCTGTTGGTCAAATGGTTGGAATACATTCCATTAGCCTTTGACTGTAGGACCTGGGAACCAGGTTTATTTTTTTCTCTGCCCCCTTGTCAGACAGCCCTGTTCCCCCTGCAACCCCCTCCCTGGGGGATTAGCAGCAGAGTGGGGGTTGGTTTCTGTAAGCGATTTAGACAACTTTATCACTCTGTTCTTCCACTGACTCATCATCAATGCCCGACCTAATGTGGACACCTCATTTCGCAGCCCGATCAATCAATCAATCAGGGTTTGTGAAGTGTGGCTACTCACCCATGAGGATCCCAAGGCTTTGGGAGGGGGGCCTCTGACCCGTCTCCGCTAAGGTGTTCAGCTGAAGAGTCCGGTCTTGAGGTGCTTCCTGAATTGGGTCAGCAACAGGGATTTTCTGAGCTGGGTCGGAAGAATGTTCCAGGCTTGGTGGCGAGGTAGTAGAAGGATCTTCCTCCGGTTCTTGTCTTCTGGATCTGGGGGACAGTGGCCAGGGCCATCTGAGAAGATCAGAGGTGTCTGGTAGGGACAAGGAATGAGAGACGGTGGTTCAGGTATGCTGGTCCTGCATCATGGAGGGCTTTGTAGGCGTGTGTAAGAAGCTTATCCTTTTGTTGACTGGAAGGTAGTGAAGTTCTTGGAGATGTGGCTGCAGTGAGGGATGTTGTGGTCCAGTCTGGTTGCGGTGTTTTGAATGTTCTGAAGGTTTCTGGGTGATGCCGGCATAAGGTGCCTTGCCGTAATCAAGTCTGATGCCGATGAGGGTGTGGGTGACTATTTTTCTGGATTCTGTGAGGATCTATCTGAATGTCTTTCAAAGCAGGCAGAGTGTGTGGAAGCAAGATGAGGTGACAGCGTTGATCTGATGGTTCATTGTGAGTGAGGAGTACAATATGATGCATAGGTTTTGTGCATGGTCTGTTGGGGTAGGCGAGATTCCCAGAGTGGCAAGTCACCAAGAGTCGTTCTATGCTGAGGATGATGGTCCTAGGATGAGGACTTCAGTCTTGTCTGAATTCAGTTTGTGGCAGCTGCTCTTTATCCAGGCAACAACGGCCTTCATTCCTCTGTGAAGTTGTTTCTGGCTGTTGTTGGTTCTTTGGTGAGGGAGAGGGTCAGTTGGGTGTTGTCAGCATAGGAGACGATGTTGAGTCCATAGTTCCTGACGATGGTTGAGAGATGGACCATGAAGACGTTGAAGAGGGTGGGATCAGGGAGGAAATCTGGGGAACTCCGAAGCTTGTCTTTGTGGGTTCGGAAACAAACTTAGGTAGTCTGACTCGCTGTGTTTGTTCGGTGAGGAAGGATTGGATCCAGTCCACGGCCTTGTTGCGAATGCCAGCATTGTGAAGTCTTTTGATTAGGGTGGCGGTGTGAGATGCTGTCGAAGGCGGCCAAGAGGTCCAGGAGGATCAGGGCTGCGGCTTAGCCTCGGTCAGGGAGGGAGGGGATGTCGTCAGTGGCAGTGAGGAGTGCAGTCTCGGTGCTGTGGTTGCTTCTGAATCCAGATTGGGAGATGTCCAGGATGTGGTTAGCTTCAATGAAATCAGACAGTTGGGCATTGATGGCCTTCTCCATGACCTTGGCTGGGAAGCGGAGCACGGAGATGGGTCTGAAGTGCTTGTGGTCTTTCTGGTCGGTGGATGGTTTCTTTAGTAGAGGCAGTGCTTTCTTTGTGCCAGTGCTTTCCGGTGCTCGGCACGAGCACTTAATTGTCAACACCATGGCTTGAAACAGTCTGCCACATGGTGGCGCTGTCTGTCTAGTTTAAATATGAGCACAAGAATAGTTGTTTATTAATTCAATATATATTAAAAATATATATTGATTGTCACCCAAGCCATTCTTATAGCTTTGAGGGCCTGGATTGGGCTCTACTGTCATACTTGTAGGAGTGTGATGTTTAGTAATTGTGTTGGTACAGCAATTAGAAGCGCTGGGAGGAGCACTGTGTGGTGCGAGCTGTAGTAGCCTCCTGACCAGGGCCATAAAATTATGTCTTTACAAATTAAGCACTGAGTAGAGGGTTGATCTTGGCATGTTTCCAGTCGTCAGGGAAGGTGGTGGTCTCAAGGGAGCAGTTGATAGTCCGACGCAGCCCGGGGGTGATGGTGGTGGCTGCTCTGTGGAAGATGTGGTGCAGGCATGGGTCCAAGGGAGCTCCAGAGTGGATGCTTTTCATGGTCTTGAGAGTGTCGTTCATGATGAGCCGAGTCCAGTTGTGCAGGATCTTTTGGGGCGCGGAGTGGTCGGGTGCAGTAGTGTTGGGCTTGGTGGGAGCGACGTGGGTGTTGAAACTCTCATAGATAAGCCTAATCTTGTGATGGAAGAAGGTGCCAAGTTTGTCGCAGAGGTCTTGGGAGGGTGACACATCCGTAGACTCACTGTTGGGCATGGGGAACTCCTTGACAATGGCAAAATGTTCTTTACTGTTGTGTGCGTTGGTGTTTATTCTGTCCTGCAGGGTTGTCTTCTTAGTGGTTTTGAGGAGGAGGTGGTGTGTGGTGACCGCTGCTTTGAAGGCTGTGTGGGTTTCTCTAGTCATCTGCAGGTCTGTCTGGACTCATGGATGGCGGGGGTGAACCAGCTGAATTCTTGGAGGGCTACCCACAGAAGCCCAGAATTCCTGTAAGTGAGTAAAATGTGTTGAGCCTCCAATGCTATTTGTAGCCCTTTCTTTTCTGAAACAGGGGCAAGGGAGGTGCTGTTTATCTTTAAAATTGGAGGTGAACTAATGGGGGTTAGGTCATTGGTTTTATTATTATTTCTACCTCCCCACACTGTCATTCCTCCCTGCTGGGGTGGTGGACCCAGTCCCTTTTGAGCTGGTTCCCTGACTGTGGCTGCTACTGCCACGTGCTTCCCCAGTTGCTGGATCCCTGCTGCCATTGTGTGGCAACCGGCAGGCCTCCCTGCGACTGTGCAAATGGTACGTTCTGAGATTACCCTGTGCTTGGTACTCAGGAGGGACACTCATGGGGGGTTGTGGTGGCTGGCTATGGTTCATTAACTTCTGCTGCATTTGCTTCTCATAATATGCCTTTATCCGGCATCTCGCTACGAGGTGACCCCACCTTTGGCAGTGGTAGCATTCTCTAGGGCGTGGCTGCCGCCAGCCTTCCTAGTCTTCACTACCATAATCTAGTTGCGCTCACGGACTGCCTGTTTGGAATCCTATGATGTTTTGCAGTGGAAACCCCGTTGTGACTGGTGCCATCTATACGGTTGTGGCCATTGCTGCCCCCTCAAGGGCGGTCTTTTTCAACTTGTGTTAAACTAGCTTTGCTGTGTCTCTTTGGGCCTTCTCCTGCTTCTCGCTATCTTTCTCTTGCTTTTTCTTAAGGCAGTGGAGTGTATGAGCTTGTATCTCCTGCCAGAGTTTGGTATCTAAACCAACTACGCTGTCCAGCCCGCTCTGTATCTCAGTGGGTAACCCTTTCTTAATAATATTGTAAACAAATGTGCCTTGTGAGCCCGTATTGGTCCACTGCTGTCTGGTTTAATTTCACCATCTTTCCCTCATTCTATTTCTGAAATCGCTTATGCTTTCCTCTGGCTTCCTGATCTCTACCATTAGCCCTCTTACATCTGGGCAGTCAAGAAGTACTTCCGGATCCAGTGTATGTGCATATTAAATGCAGCCCGTCATGCTGGGTATCTGTTAGCATGATGTATAGTGAACTTGGGCAAACACTGTGTTAGTCTGCTCCCCAATCAGACTGCTTAGCAAGGAATTCATGTCTCCTACCGCTAGATTGATACCTGCAGTGTTTTTCTTGAAACATGTAATTCATTTTCCTGCCCTATCCAGTAATGACCGTAACTTTGTCCTCAACCCCTCTTTATCCATTTGGGACCATGGCACATACATAATCCCTGCACACCTGTAGTAAAGGGCACACTCTCATGCTAGGTGACTCTATGGGATTTCCTTCAACATAGTGCTCCCATCTTGTGAGGCATCGATGCATGTAGAGGAAGTACCACTAAGAGTGTCCTCCTTCAAACATGATGCAGTCGTATGCTACTGCTATGTCCTCTGGCTCAAACAATCCTCCATTGGCCAAGACCTGTCATATTGGTCCCTCTCCTCAGTAAAATCCGCTAGAAGGTTGCAAAAAGGGAACACAAAGGTCTTGCCTTCACTTTTAGCTATTATCTCCCTCTGGGTTGGGGTATCGTTGTCGTGCACCCATGAGGAGCAACGTGTACCCTCGTCGCTGCGTCCTCGTGAACACGCACTGGTGCCATTCTGATCTTCCTGCATCGCAGGTGGGTACTTACCTGGTGGCCTTGCTCCTTAATCTCATGGTCAGCCTATGTGTACCGAACGATGTGGCTCTGAGCCCTACTAATAGCTTTTCATTGACCTCCGATTCTTCCCAGGACGGCACCCTGTACCTCGCTTCACTTTCTTCATGAGGGGCGGGTGCTGTCCTATTCTCTCGTTCTCACTTTCTACCTTGCACCGTCTGGCCTGTCCCTTTTGCTCAGATCTACGTGCTGCTTTAGTTAGCCTGGTTTCAACCTCAAATTTGCTCTCCTCTGCCACCTGGGCAAATCCTGTAGCCCCACCACCATCATCATCGGTTCCCTGGGACTGGAGCTCCCTTCATATCCAGAGATCACTGTGTCATTAACAAGAACTGTCACAAACTTCCCTGAAACACATATGCGCTTGCCTGACCCAGTGGGAATGTATATTTTACCCACCTTTGAGGTGTCACATGTCGAGTTTGGTGGACGGGGAGTCGAGTTGATGCGGCCCTTCCCTCGGAACGTGGGCTATACTAATGACAATGCTAGCTTGCTTTTAGATTTCTTGGGCTTAGACCTGACTGACCTTTTTTTAGTGGGGGGCTCACTGGCTTCTACTATTATTGGTTTCTAATATCCCAATACAAGGGGAGCTGGTGTGAGTACATCTGTTCCCATATGGTTGGGAGGTGCCAATGCCTCACTCGCTATTGGCATCACAGGGTTATCAGATTGAGCCTCTTCAAAGATATCCCACAATGATAACACTGAATCCCTTTTGTCTCTCTTCTGTCCTGTATATCTGATTTTTATATGTGTTTTAGTGTGCTCAATTATATTTGTGTCAAATGTTCCAGGGAAATGTGTGTGCCTTTGTGTGTAAATTCTACTCTATGCAATACCTATTACATTTTGTATCTGTTTGGAGAACCGACACTGCTACAGTGGGAAACCCATGAGACTGTACAAACAACATTTTCCTAACTTTGTTTGCTGAATCATAGGGCAATTCGTACATTGCGCACTCTTACACATTAGGTATTATGAGCTCAGCACTTACAATTTTTATATCAAACAAGAGAAGACTAGCATTGAACAAGTTCCTAAGTGAACTGGATAGTCTGCCACTACCCGCTTCCAGACAATGGAGGTAATCATAGAAACCATTTGGTAACAACTCTGGAATCACTGACCCCTGTTGGCCACACACGTTACTCTCAGTTTCCTGGTTTCAAGTTTTTCCTATACGAATTCCGCCCTATAGTGCCCTGAGTCAAGCTAGATGCACCTCCCAACATTCCTTTCATATTAAAAACCTATGAGACTGAGGTGTCAACACCGTCCGATCAGTATGGCTAGGTCACAAAAAATCTGTGTTTTGGGAGTTTATCAAGAGCTATACACATTATTAAACTACGTTCACTCAGCTTTCAAACAAATGAGACTTCAATGGGAATTCCCCAGAGGCCGCCTTACGACTGATACAATTAGGACATATAAGTAGGTAATATGACAGACCGTGTCAGTGGCAGGGTGCACAGGTTATCTTTTTATGATTCTCCCTAGTTTACCACATGACAAATGCTTTAGGCTATGTTTTAGGTTCAGATTTAGGGCCATATGTAGGTAAATCCCAAATACCGTTCGTTAAATACCGATTTTTAACGCATTTTACCGAATCGGTAATAAGAAATCGGTATTTTGGATGTAGGTAATAATTTGGTAACAATTACCGAATCGGTTCAATTCGGTAAATAAATACCGAATCCCCAACACGATCGGTAAATACCGAATCAGTAAATACCAAATCGGCTATTCCAAATCTGGAAAAACCCAGGATTCAGCCAAACAGGTGCAACCACCCCTCCTTCCAACCAGGAAGTGGCCACACCTATGCAGGTGCAAGCAATCTGAAGCTGCTGGAGAGGCTGTGAAAGCAGAGCAGAGCAGAGCCCTTGAGTCACTGGAAAACTTTACTCCTGGGAATGTGAAATAATGGCAAGCGAAGACACTGAGAGTGAAGCTGCAGACAGAAAAGGGAAAATTAAATTCAGCACCATGGAGCTGCAGGTCCTCGTGGAAGAGGTAGTAAAGGAACACAATACATTGTTTGGGAAGCAGTCCCTGCTGGTGGCAGAATCTGCCAAAAGGAAGATTTGGCTAGCAATACAGTCAAAAGTTAATGCCTTCGAAGTGACCACACAGGGGATTGACGACCTGAAGAAGAGGTGGTACGACCTCCGGAGCTTGATTAAGTGAACAATGGCTGAGCTACACAAACGGGCAAACCTGACTGGAGGAGGGAAGAACAGGGCACCTTCCCTGACTGAGCTCGAGGCACTGGTGGAGTCCACCGTCGAACCAGACAGCGTCTGTGGTGTGGGAGATGCAGACAGCTCAGCCCGAGCTGTCACCAGAAAAGGTAAGAAACATGCATATCAATCACCCCCACCCCATCCCCTTCCCCTTCTCTTTCCCCTTCCCCTATGTGGTAGTGTTAACCCCACTCCAGTACAGGTAGCAACATACACCAGTAATGCATTATGGGAGATGTAGTCATAGAAACATCTACCATGTCAGACAGCACACCACACAACAAGGCATGCAACAAACATCAGTGATAAGCAAGCTGAGACAATATCAACAGTGTTTCAGAGATCAGAATTTTATTGTATAATCAGGGCTGCAAGACCACAGAGCTAATGTACGAATTTCTGTCCACAGGCGAGACATCTCGCAGGTGTACCAAGGAGAAGGAAGGCAGTGCACCACAGAGGGAAGACACACAGGAGGCGAGCACAAGTGCCGGGAGTACCACCCAGGAAACTGCTGCACCACCAGCACAGCCAGCCTCCCAAGACCTTCCAGCATCACCACAGCTTCAGGCCTCCACAGAGCGTTTTGGCTCCCCTCTACTCCTGTCCTCGCCTGAACTGCTTGCGTCACCGGCTGTCACAATACCTGCAGTTTAAAAAACACAAGAGTCATGTAGTTGCCACACTAATGGAGTCATCAGCAGGAGACACGGCGGGGGGTGATACATCAACCGTGGCCGGTGAGGACAGCACTGCCAATCAGCAGTCCAGCACTGATGGGGCCCGCACAGGTGTCAGTTGCTGCAGGGCCAGAGACAGCAGTGAATTGCCACATGGTGAGGGTCCCAGTGTCTTCTGTGGACTGGAGAGTAGCATGGTCAAAGTACAGCGCATGCAGGGAAAGGCCATCCAGTTGGTACAACGCCAGATGAGGCACCTGAATGAGAATACGACAAACATTGAAAAGGGCATCAGGTCAATGGTGGAGGGGAGTAGAGAGATGGCTGCGGGCATGAAAGAGATGGCTGCGGGCATACCCGACATGTCCCATTCTGTACTGCTCATGTGCAGCAAGCTTGACCAGGACAGGGCAGCAAGACGGAAGGAGAGGCAGCGGGCAGAACGACATACAAGGGCAGTCAACCGCCTGGCCACTGCCACTTTCCGATGTGTAAACATGCAGGAGGGACTGGCACACAGCAGCAGTGAAGTCTCCAGGGGCCTTGTGAGCGTGACAAGTGCTGTTGAGGTGCTGCTGACTGCGCAGTTGGCACATACTGTTGCTCTGGATGTGGGTGAGAGCGAGGAGAGCACCAGTAGGAGCAGCATGACAACCCCCCCTATTACTGACACACAGAGGAGCAGCAGACTCCATGGGGCTGCCACTGCCCACGCACCCAGTGAGGACAGCTAGCCAATGTCATCCAGCACCAGTAAGCGTGGCTGCAAAAACTGATGCTGCCCACACTCCCTGACCTGGAATGGGTGAAGAAACCCAGGACTTCCAGAATGGATGGCTACAATTGGTCTTGCACATTTGTGCCTTTGTATACTGGTGTAGTGCCAACAAATTAAACTATGTTGTGTGCATACTACAACTGGCTGTGTCTCATTACTTACTTAGAAATAGTTGTGTGTGATCTCTGCCCGTCTCTGTCTTCCATCTGTTGCTGGCACCACTCCTGCTGTGTTGGGCTCAGGCTGTGCACATTCATTATCATAGTCCTCATAATCACTTAACTCCACTTCTGTACCTTTCTTTGTAGCAAGGTTGTGCAACATTGCGCAAGTTGCGGTGATCTTACAGCAGATGAGGGGTGAGTACTGATGTGCGCCTTTACTTTTGTGGAGGCAGCAGAACCTGCTTTTTAACAGCCCAAAGGTGCGCTCCACAACGTTGCGAGTAGATTTGTGTGCCACGTTGTATCGTCTCTCACTCAGGGTTGATGGGTTCAGGTAGGGTGTCAGGATGAACGAGCGGATGGCATATGCGCTATCACCTATGTGGAAATGAGAGAGCCATTAATCACATGCACAACAACACCTACATCTGCAATATCTATCAGGGTGCGGTACAGTGTTTTATCTAGTAGGTATCCTTCTCCGAATTCCCCCGCTGTCAGGCGTGTGTAGATCCAACTGTTCTGAAGGATGTAGGAGTTGTGGGTGCTTCTTGGGAATTTGGCCACAATTTCTGTGATTATGTTGTTGGCATCACAGATTACCTGCACATTTATTGAGTGGGTGCACTTTCTGTTCCTGTAAATGTACTCTGTGGCTGCACGTGGGCAGATTGGGATGTGTGTGCCGATGACATTTGGGAAGTTTGCCATTTGGTAGAAGTCAGTCTTGGTCTTTAACAGTTCTGCATGTGTGTCAGGGAAGCTGATGTAATGATGCATTCTCTGCATCATGGCCTTCAGGAACTTTCTGAAGAAAAGGGACAGGCAGCTCTGGGACACACCACCTATCACAGCTATCAGTAACTGCCCGATGCAAGCAGGTGTAGGCTACAGAGCACCTGAACATGTGGTGGTGTGGCGTGCGCCCTTGGTGTTGGGTGCTCCAGGAGTGGGTGTAGGTCCCTTATCAAGTCCAGGATGGTGTGGGGGTGTAGCCTTTACCTTTCATGGATCTCAGCCTCAGTAAGTTGAAAGAGTGTGATCCGCTGTCTGTAGACTTGCTCCTCCCGTCTCCAGATCCTCTCTCCTTCTGCCTGTAGCTGTAGCCGCCTTGCTATCACATAGAATGCCGCCATTCTGGTCACACTGTTGCATTTTGGGGCCTATTTTATGGCCTGCACATGGTTACCACCTGCTTTCAATCCATGGTAATTACTTACTCTTAAATACCGATTTTCATGCAATTCAGAATTTTAGAAGTTACCTATATCTCAAATCTCATCTTTTCCGTTTCTTATTTACCAAATCGGTAAATAAGAATTTGGTAATTACAGATTGGGTATTTCTGGTTCGGTAAAGATGAATCGGTATTTGGGGGGCGCTAGAGGGCGCACTGCGGGATGGCTGGCTGAACTGTCGGCTCCGCCGGACAGACGCGACCATAACGGCCCTTCTCCTCTCTCAGCCGCCGTTTCCACTGATCAAAAGGCAGCGTCCGGTGTCGGAAAGTGAGGCCGACACGATGCTATAAAATTGGAGGAAGTTTATGCGCCACACAGCGAGAAAACAGCGGACAAACGAGGCACCACCGGGGCGCGCACGAAATGGCCGCGATCGGCGGTTGCCGGCTTTAAGACGAAACGCTGCCTGCGGAATGCTGTGGACTGCCACGCGACATTGTCAAGCCACGATGGGGATGCTGTGAGGACTGCGGGACCGAGGGACAGCGTTTGCCGGTGGCTGAGCCAGACTGCGGTAACTTGCGAGATGCGTTCCACCGGATCCAAAATGGCGGCGGCGCTGGAACGCATAAGACCGGCAGTGTCGGCTGCCGCCAGGGCGAGCGAAGCGGAGCCTCGGCACACGGTGCAATAGAAGCAGACGTCGGAGAAAGCACGCATGAGGTGAGCCGGTCCAGCGCTTGAATCTGTGGGAACCAGACAGCTGTACACCGGGATAGCGCGCCAACAACACAGCGCGCTCGGGGAAGGTGTGCGGCGCTCCGTGGGCACAGAGACGCATGACGGTCCCCCAGATGCGGTGCAGCCCAGCACATTGCTCCACATCCAGTCCGCACCCGGTAATATAGCGCGAGATTACGCGGTCCCGCTAAGGACTCAGCCACAGGTTCGCCGACAAGAGAAAATTACCATCGACACCGCGCCTGGCAGCAGCCCCCATCGATGAGCAGACGAGCCCTGAGGTGGGGGGCCCAGACACCAGCGAGGCAAAGCACACAGACGGCTAGCAGCCCTAACACGGCCGGGCACACCCCACCTTGGCCACAGCGAACCATGGGGAAGCCAGAGAAACAGCAGTCAAAGCTCCCCTTTGAAGCTAGGAAACAGCCCAAAAACGTGACGACCACCCCCGAAGCTGATGGTGACGGAGACGTGGCAGAGGGGTCTGCCATGGAATCGGTGCTCCGCGCAATCCAGCAGAGTTTGCAGGAAATGAACGGGAAACTGGATAATGTAATGCAGAGAGTGGATAATATGGCGGCCAAAATAGAGAACCACGACGGAAGGCTGGTAGAGGCAGAACAGAGGATCTCGCAAGTGGAAGATGAGCAAAAAACCACGACGAAAGTCTGTGGGGGACTGGAGAAAACTGTGGAGGCCCTTCGAGCAAAAGTGGAGGATCAGGAAGCCAGATCCAGGCGGAACAACCTCCGAATTTCGGGCCTGCCGGAATCCACCAACACAGGGAAGATGGAAACATATATCGAGACACTCCTGAAAGATATCTTTGGAGCCGACAAACTATCCTCGGTGTTTCTGATTGAAAGGGCTCATCGCTCCCTGGCACCAGTACCGAAACCGGGGGCTGCTCCAAGAATGATAATAGCGCGGACACTTAACTACAGAGACAGAGACACAGTCCTACGACTCGCAAGGGACATGGGCAAAATAACTCACCAGGGGAACACTCTGGAATTCTACCCCGACCACACCATGGCGGTGCAACTGGCACGGAAAGAATTTGAAAAAGAAGCTACGAGACATGGGTCTCGAATACGCCATGCTGTACCCAGCCAAACTTAAAATCACGAACTTGGGCAAACCGGTCATTTTGCCGACAGTACAGGCGGCACATGACTTCATCAAGCAGCAAGGGAAGCAACGAAAAGAGCAGAACAGAGCGGAATCGACGAGCGACGTGGAATGAAAAGTGGAGCGGACTAGAAGCTACGGTGCCCCTGGAACAGCCCAGGGACTACATTGGGCCGCAGGAGGATACGACTGGCAAGTGAGTGACTGCACCGGGGCGCTCAGCTAGACACAGCGGGACTACAACGGCGTGCACACTGGACATCACAGCGCTGGGACCCGGGATGTCTGTCCTCGCAGTGAGTATTTGGGGGACAGGTGACCTCCGGAAGGTACACAGAGAGACTACATGGTCGAGAGGCTAACTGACTCGCCAGACAGTTAAGTGTGTACCAGGAGTGCGAACACTAGATGGCCCTCGGGCTGGACCTTATTACTGGCACTGCCCTGCACATCCGCTGACATGCGAGACTGGGGTATGTCGTATTGAGTTGTTGTGAGGTACACGATGTCATACTCTTACAGTGGGAAGGCAAATGGAGGGAGAGGGGTGCAAGATTTTACATACGACATTGAAGTCGGAATAGGCGTCTGTCCACGTCCACTACGTGGATGGAGATGTGTGAACCTGGCGACACCCCCAAGAGGGTGCGCCCCACACCGAGTTTTCAATTGAGGGAACAGTTTGTTAAGGGATGGCTTTGGCGAAGTTCGGGTGCTAAAGTGGGTGGGGGGGAAGAGGGGGAACCGGGGTTGTCCGAATCACGAACACTGTGTCTGAGAAGCATGGCGACCTCCTGGAATATACGTACACATGCAAACAGTTATATCAGCTTCACAGATCTGACGCGGATCACGCACCACACACTCCATTGTTCAATGTCTGCACCACACCGTACAATGTGGTTACACCACATGCGATACATCCTGATGAATGCATGTCACAATGTCGAGAGTTAACGCATTGACCCTGCTCACGTGGAATGTAAGGGGGCTAGGCAACCCGAAAAAGATCAGGCAGATGTTTGCTTACTTTGACAGGATGCATGTGGATATAGTTTTCTTACAGGAAACACACCAGGCCACCACCCAAGCACCTACATTGGGTAACAGATATGGCCCTAACGTAGATGACCCGGGATTTTACAGGAAGCTATGGCAGGCACTCACAGAAAAACAGGTAGATCACATACTGTGGGGAGGAGATTTTAATGTAACACAGCAAGACCAGTTAGACCGCGCTACACATACTACGGAACACCATGGCAATGCACGGCACATGTTGCAGGAAGCGATGGAAGACCTCCAACTAACTGACATATGGAGGAATAAGAACCCGGGGGTCACGGCTGCGACTCACATAAATGCGGCGAACAATAGCTGGGCGCGTCTGGACTATTGGTTGGGTACACGGGAGGTGCTGACCTGGGTTCAACACATTTCGCATCTGCCCAGGACGCTATCAGATCACAACCCAGTTTTGCTAAGGATTATGGTCCCACATTATGAGCCACCGCCCTTCACCTGGCGTTTCAACGCGGCTGCCCTGAAAGACCCGCTATATGTCACCACTATACACACAGCGATCGTAGACTACTTCGACATAAACGGCCCGACAACGGACGACCCTTGTCTTCTGTGGGAAGCGTTCAAGGCCACAATCAGGGGGATATGCATTAGCACGTCCTCGGGTATACTGAAGGACATCCGACAACAACTGCGCACACGCGAAGAGGCCATTCAGGGACTGGAGCAAACATACACGCACACAGGGGACACCAAGGTACTGGGAGACATACAGACCCTTCTGACTGAACATAGACAGTTCGCCTCTGACGAACTCAAATATGTCACTAAACGGGCAACGGCCAGGCGCTATGGGGAGGGCGGCAGACCGGGCAAGGCACTGGCAGACAAGATATGCTCGGGGAGGGCCCCTCAACACATACGGACCATCTGTAAGGCCACTGGTGAAAAGGTTGAGGACGTTAAAGGGATTACAAAGGAATTTATGATACACTACGGCGCCCTATACGCAACACGCCCCTCACCCGCGCAGGAAGACTTGCTCGCTTATATGGAAGATGTGGAACTAGCATGGCTGTCGGATGGCCATAGAGCATACTTAGCAAGGCCTGTCACGGTAGAGGAGGTTACAGATACTATCAAACGCTTACCGAACAACAAAGCCCCGGGGCCAGATGGGTATGTAACAGAATTCTACAAAGAATATGCGGATCTGCTTGCCCCCCACTTGGTTAGACTTTATGGGGCGGCACATGAGGCCCAAACCCTGCCCGACTCCATGAGAGAAGCCTTACTCATTGCGCTCTTAAAGCCGGGTAAGGAGGAAGATAAATGTGACTCATACCGCCCCCTGTCCCTATTGAATGTAGACACGAAAATAATCGCCAGTCTACTGGCAGACAGGCTACAACCACTGATGCCTCTTTTAATACGGCCAGACCAATCTGGATTTATACCTGACAGAGCCACCACACACAACACCCGCACACTATTTGCCCTGGCCCACTACTTAACTCCAGACACGAAAGCTGTGGCAGTGCTACTTGACGCTGCCAAGGCGTTCAACACCATAGGATGGTCCTTCATTCAGGCGATCCTAGTGCGCATGGGATTTCCCCTGATGTTCCTTGGGTGGATCTCCATGCTATATAACAGCCTGTCGGCACGCATAAGAATAAATAGACATATATCAGAGCCCATTAAGATATGCAGAGGCACTAGGCAGGGCTGTCCGCTCTCGCCGATGCTCTTTGCGTTGGTCCTGGAGCCGCTGGCCTGTAAAATCAGACAACACCATCACTACTCAGCCATACAGATGCCATCGCGGCCCATACACATATCACTATATGCGGATGACATGGTGCTTTATGTCAAGAACCCGGCACAAAACCTAAATCCGCTGATGAGGGAGTACATCAAGTTCGGGAATCACTCCGGATTACAGATAAACTGGGATAAATCTCTTGTCCTAGCACTGACGGACAGCACACTTCCCACACCCCTCGACTACCCACTCGCGTGGCAGGAAGACCCTACTAAGTACTTAGGGGTATGGTTTCACAGGGACCCAGAAATAGTCATACGCACTAACTATGGGAGAGCTATAGCGGCCTTGGAGGATAAAATTAAACGATGGAACAAACTACCGCTGTCCCTAGCAGGCCGGGCCGCTATCGTTAAAATGGTGCTCCTGCCCAAGTTCCTGTACTTATTCAACAACATCCCAATTAAACCACCGGCGGCAGTGTTCCGCAATATAAACACCTTGGTGATTAGTTTGCTCTGGGCCGGAAAGCAGGCGAGAATGGAATTGCACACCATGACACTCCCGTATGCCAGGGGGGGCTTCAAGGTGCCGGATTTATATCTTTACTACTTATGCGCTCAGGCGCAATTCGCGCATTATTGGCACCACGAGGTACCCTTCTTGACGCATGTGGCAGTGGAAGCAGGGGACACGGAACCGATACCGCTAGCAAACATATTACTACACAGACGCCCAAGGCTCCACGAACGTGACATCAACACTGTGGACACCACAGCGGAGGCCTGGAGACTGATGGGCAAGGCGGCTAACGCCCTGCCGCTGTACGCCCCGGCACTTCCACTAGCTTATAACCCGAATATCTCAGTTACGCAAGAGCAGGTTGGCATGGATCTACTGAGGCGGGCGGGAATAGACAAAATGGGTGACCTGTATCAAAATGGGGTCTTCCAAACATTGGTCAAGATGCAATACATTAGCAACCCGTCCCTCCTATTCAGGTTCAACTATTATAGGTTACAGAGGGCACTGAAGGACCATTATCCAACACACCCGGAGGAACCGACACCACTGGCACCACTGCAACTCCTACTCACCACACCAACGGCGTCTCACCTGGTATCTAGATTATACACCAGCTTACAGGGAGCGATAGGGGGAGGCACTGACAAGGCTAGGAATAGGTGGAGCGAGGGCCTAGTAACACCCCTAACTGAGGAGGAGTGGGCGTCTGCGTGCATGCTAACCGACATGCTAACACCGAACGGCAATCTAAGAATCATACATTACAAATATCTACATCAGGCATACTACACGCCTCAAAGACTCCACAGATATGGGCTACAGGAGGACTCAAAGTGCACAAGGTGTAGACAGGAGGGGGCGGATTTCATGCACCTAGCTTGGCACTGTCGGAAGGTGGCGGGATATTGGGAACAAGTGGTACAAATACTGAATGAAATGTTGGGGTCCTCCTTGATCTGTGATGCCAAACTTTGCCTCTTGGGAATCGAACCGCAGTTGAGGGCGAGAAAACGTAAGTTCTGCGCAGTTGCGCTGTTGTTGGCCAAAAGGAGGGTATCCCTACACTGGAACAGTAGACATGGCCCGGAGGTCAAACGATGGTTGGAAGATATGACGTACTGTCAAGACAATCTGACCACCTATGAGGAGGAGCTTCCGGCCAGATCACGGCCAAAAGACTACTGGGAGTACCTCAGAAGCTATTTATTGGAACATGGGGCGGCAGGGGAAGTAATTGAAGACAACTAGTATGGATGCAGGGAGTGTGGCAAGCTGCTGAACACTAGTACCATGGTATGGACTGGGAGGGAGGATGCTGTGACGCGGGTGATTCGTGCTGACGGACACTTTTGAGTTAATTTAATGAATGGTTAAATTCAGTTAATGTTGGGAGAAAATGTTACCAAAAAAGTAAGAACCCTGGCGTGAATTAGAGTGAATTTCGCACTTGATTCTAGTACTGTGATTCTACTGCAAGACGCCGCCGGTCCTAAGGATGTCGGCTGATGGGCTGTGTACATGATCAAACGAGCCCATTCTTGCACATGCAACTGTAGCCGGCCGATAACGGTTGTAGGCGAATCGCATGTAACGTATTTCCATGTGTGATAAGTGCAAATAAACCTCTTACACCAAAAAAAAAAAAAAAAAAAAAAGATGAATCGGTATTTACCGATTCATATTTACCGAATCCTTATTTTTGACCTCCTACATCTTGAAGGCCTAAATACCGGTTGGTAGCGGCTATTTTACTGAATTTCGGCCATTACCGACCCGTATTTAGCTACCTAAATATGGCCCATAGTCTCTTATCCTCTATGACTGCTATTTCAGGATGGACCTCCGCAATGGGTATTTAACAGAACTTCCAATAAATTACGGTGTCTGCCTACATTTATCTTTGCATATCATAATATCCCTGAACCTATATGTGGGATTGATCAAGAGTTTTCTGCCCTTGTGTTTGCCTGCCATCTATGCACCCTCCCACCTATGACCTATCAATCAGCTATTCCCCGGCCTAGGTCAAAGGGCCTGCCTAACTGCCTATTTGCGAGTTAAGGTTGATGTAGATGGGGAGTTCACAATTGGCAAATCTGTTAATAAAGATGATATTTTATTTATGTCAATGTTTGACTCGTTTTCCTTATTAACAGCAGAACTGCCTGAATCATTGCAAACCGGGGAAAAGCAAAAGCTAGATTTTCCAACCAGCTCTGTTGGCATGGATCCACTGCTGCTGCACCTGGATTTTCAATCCAACTATATTTTTTTTCCTATATGAAAAGTTAACCTGCTCACAAAGATATCCACTTCCGGAGGACCCCTCTCTATGTCTAACCTCTAAAAACAATTGGATCTAGCTTCCATTCACTGAAATCTCTCAAATAGTTTGAATACCAGTCTGTGATAACATTCTCTTGTCCTAAAAAGTACTCCCCTATCAGATTTTCCTTATACTCTAAATAAAATACCCAAAGATCCTTTGCCAAATCCGATAATCAACAGAACCTACCCCACCCTAATCGATTTATATGTGAAACTGCAGAAATGTCAATTTTCATCAACACTGCACTTTCCTTCTTGCATTCTTGAATCTTTTCAATGCTTAAAATCCTGCTGTAAAAACACAGTAAGGTGCACCAAGTAACATCTGTAAACAAAATCAAAAGTCCAGAAGGAATAGATTTCCAATTCGTGTACCGATCTTCTTTTTAATTTGAAAGTTGTTTCAAGAGTTCATATATATATATATATATATATATATATATATATATATATATATATATATATATATATATATATATATATATATATATATATATATATGTATATATATATATATATATGTATATATGTATATATATATATATGACACTCAAACAGCAAGAGTGTTTTGTCCAACACACTGGACTTCTTCAGTGCAAGGTGGGACGTAAGCAATCTCACAGCTGGTGGTATCGATCTGTATATCAGTCCACAGTTCAAAATAGCTTGCGGATCTCAAGCTTCATTTCAAATGTATCCTACAAACAATTTTCTCGCTAAATAATACAGTGTATAGAGTTTATAGTACTCATATATCAGCCAATAGCCTAATGCAGAGAGTTCCAAAATAATAAACAAGGGGGGATCAGACCACAAATGCTGCACCCGAATTAGTACCCAGAGCAATAACGTAGCGGTCGCATATCAGGCAAACAACGGCATTCTGTGGCCGATACTTGACTACTACAATGTTGTCCAGGTACTGATTCCGGTGCTGCATTTGGGGTCTGATTCCCCGGTCTTTATTATTTCAAACATTCAATGGCAATTTGCTGTTTCTATGTGTACTGCACAAAGCAGCACACATGGAAACAGCTAAAATGAGGAGAAATAAAGCATTTCTCCTCGTTTCGCCAGTTTCAGACCAGGTTTTACCTGGTCTTAATTTTGGCGCTGCCTCCTATTTACGCCACCCTTGTAAAATAGGGGCAGCATCAAAATCAATGAGTGTTGCGGTAGAACGCCCACCGCAACACCCTTTGCTCTCCTCTTTCAGACTAAGTATAGCGTTAAAGGATGCCTTATTTACGACAGCGTTAAGCCACGTTGTAAATAAGGCGAAGCCCCTATCGCCACCACAACGTCACTAAAGGTCATGTTGTGGTGGTGATAGGGACTTGTAAATATGCTCCTTAGTGCCATTCGCTGTCTTCAACCACGGTTTCCATCAGCTAGGACTCCATCTTCAGTGTGGTCTGAAATTTGCTGCCAGGGAGTGTCAGGCTCCACTGTCGTTCTCCTTCAGGATTGCGCTGAAAATCCTATACCATCCCCCACGCAACATTCCCAAGAGCCTGGGTTATAGACACAGACTACTAGTATAGTCAACTGAGGGAAGGAAAGGTAAGGGGCAGCAGGGAAGGAGACCTGAAACGACAACAACATATACTAAGTATTGTCTCTAAATAAACACTATGTTCAATGTCCGCTCTCAATCCCTACTTTTAACCCCTATGTAGCTCTTAACCCTACCTGTAAAGAAAAAGTAGTGAAGGCGTAAATCAGGGATGAGGAATGAGGTAGAAACCGTGATTCATCTACTGTAACAGAAAGCACGTAAACAAACAGGTTTACATAAATTGCCTATTGAATATGTGATATACATCTATTCCAATTCCTATAACCACACATACCTACATATATAGGAATACACGTCTTTGTAGATAAATCAATCCCTCTGATTCTCCCCTCATTCAGCTCCCCTGTATTTTGAACATAAGGAGAACAGCAATCGTGAAACCATGAAAAGAAAATGATAACGTGTCTAGGTTAATTCCTCTTAACCTTGCACAAAGTACTTTGCGCTTTGAAAGTCTGGTGTCAAAAGTTCCCATACACAACACCTCCTCATAGGAATTCCAGTGACAATAGCGAGTGTGGTTGGAGCCCCAACCAATCCTTACTCCTTTCGAAGGAACACCTCATTAAATATCAACAACACTAGGTTGACTCCATTCATTCCATATCACGGAGAGCAAATGTTTCCTGGCTGCTCCCCGTCTTTATGAACAGCAGAATGTCTAGCTCAGTAAACACGAACAACACCTGAAGTGTTCCTTGTTACGACGAGTTACGACTCGCCTCCAAAATACCTCAATTTCATACCTCCGGTACCGTGTCCTCCAAATAAACTCTTTCAGCAATGAAGCAACGCTTACCGGGAAAGTGAACAAACCAGTCTCTACTCCAGAAGAATTATCGGCACCGCCACTGTGACAAGCAGGCATTTACTTCCTGAAATGCGTGCCATGCGTCAGGCACGCTACGTCCTCCCCGAGCATGCCGGGAACTGTAGTTTCCAAAGTAAATAGTTTGTTCCGATGCCGGATAGCGACCCACAAGGTCGAATCCTGACAGGGAGGATATCCTTGTGGAACAGTACTTTTTGTTGCCCCGTTTTTCAAACGCACACTACACCTTCTCTAGTAATTGAGTATCTTTTGATTAGTAAACAACTCCTCTCTATTTACACAAACCCAAAAATGGAACCCCTTCTGATTTCAGATCATGCTTGTGTGTCATTGGAGCTTATGATGGGAGACCCGACACCCCCACATAAACAATGGTGATTTAATGATGATCTCCTTGAATACACCAACTCCAAACATAAAATAGTCAAAGTGATTATCCAGTTCCTACACGATAACGCAGCAACAGATACCACTTCCGTGACTAGATGGAATGCTGTCAAGGCCACAATCAGAGGATTATTGATAAACTTGATGATTATCAAAAATAAAGCTGTATCTGAACGACTGACAGTGCTAGAAAAGGTCAAGTAACAATGTAAATAAGCAACTGATACACAAGAGAAGTTCTGCAGTATTGTCGGATCTACGTAGTTTATATTAGGAATACAGCAAGATAGTAAGAGAACTTAAAAAATGGGTGGATACCTCTAAAGTGGGAAAAATATGTGCTAGAAGCAGGGCTTGGAAGTCGTTAGCGGCTTAATTGAAACACATTAAAAACAAGTCCTTTATACCTGCCATCAGGAACGTTTCGTGGTAATTAGTAACTTCAACGCAGGATATTCTTTATTCTTTTCGAGCCTTCTACTCTAATCTCTACAGCTCAAAAATGCCTATCTCCTCAAAAGAGTGTGCGGAATACTTGGATTCCATAGCAATTCTACATATAGATCACATGGATTATTTATGCCTTAATGCCCTGGGGAAATCCAGAAATTGCTCCAAAGTTGTAAGAGGGGGAAGATCCCAGGTCCTGATGAATATTCTGGTAAATGTTTAAAGTATTTCAAGACTTCATTGTGGACTCATTAAAAGAGGTTGTTCATCACTTTGCAGATACAGGGGTAACTTCATGTACTGCCACCAATCACGTTATCCCAAAAGAAGGGAAAGATAACTTGGATGTTCAGAATTTTAAAGCCATATCTCCAATACATCTTGACTGTAAATTATATGCAAAAATTGTGGCATTTAGACTCAAGACAGTCATATCTAAACTCATCCCCTCTTCTCAAACCAGATTTCTCAAATGTAGACTGCCTGCCGATAATATAACGTTATTTGCGATGTAATCGATAAGGCTAAATCAACTCACCTCGCAACAGCTGAATTGGCACTCAATGCAGAAAAAGACTTTGATAAACTCTCTTGGACTTTTCTACACTATACCTTACAGAAGTATGACTTTGGAAGTGACTTTATATGTATGGTTATGGCTCTTTAGTTGAACCTGATGGTAAAGGTCAATGACCATTTATCCCAGGGCACACGCCAGGGCTGCCCTCTACCCCCGCTCCTTTTTCTGTTAGTCATTGAACTATTGTTCTTGGCCCACAAAATAACCAAAATAAAAAAGGAATCTTGTTTCATTTGGAAGACAATTAGTCATTGGTCTCATTTGTGTTTTCTTTAAGCAGCCTCATCGTCCAAGGCTGCTGGCTGCCAGCAGTGGCTGGTGGGGATGTTGTCATGGGCGGGGTGCTTCAGGTCCACAGGGGGACACTCTCATGCTCTGGGGAGTTTGCTAGTTCTTAATCAGCAATCTTTCGAGGCATGCTTCTATGTCTTCATCTTGATCAATCCTGATTCATAGTGCTTTATTAAGGATCTGTAGAAATCTCTCAACATCCGCATTTCCCTGGGGCCATTGTGGTGTGATTTTTCTGTGTCACACTCCCAGGTTTTTGAGGTAGTCCCTAAAGTCTTGGGCTTAAAATGGGGGGTCGTTGCCCATTTTTACCTCTTGAAATCTGGATCAGATGTTCTTTTCTTGTAAACAGGTCCAACCATTTTGGTTTAAAATGCAATGGAAGATATATAAAGTTTTGTAAGTATCTTTTAGTATCAACTTCCTGACAATTACGCTGGGAATATCTGCAAACTCAATTTCATCATCTCTCCCCACTCAAAATTCATTACTACCTGATCTATTTCTAGCCCTTGGTATTGAGGTAACCCTGATTGAATGGGAATCGACATGCAAGATATCTTTTAAAAATGGTGGTCTATGCTTTGCGACACTAGAAGTGTGGGCAACATAATGTATACAAAACTACACTTACCTTGTAGCGCAAGACAACTATGGGACAATCTTGATGAATACCTACAGATTTGCAAGCCCCCATAGTCATATATCCTGTGTTAGAAACCACAAACTTATGGTTGCTGATATACATACATATATATATACTTATATCGAACACACCGTCACCTTCCTCGCGCTCTGGACCAACTCCAGCCAGGAAAAAAGCCAACGGACACGGACCATTTGAAGTGCTCCAATTTTAATTAAGGTGCAGAAAAAGCCTCATGACGTTTCGGCCCGCAACAGCCTTGTTCACATGACAATGTTCATTTGCATGAAACACCAATTTATAATGCCAGTGATTGGATAGAGGTCGTCACATGGGAGGGCAGTGTATCATAATAAACATAGAAGAGATACTTTTCAGTCTCCCAACATATAAGTAATTAGAAAACAGATTTAGACAGTTTTAAGTAAATCACGGTAAAATACCAGATTGAAAAAAGAAAATAAAAAAAAAAATATTTTCACATTTGGGCACAAACAAAAATTATCATCAAATAAATACATGAAATTCATTATCTATTTTCAGTAACTCATTTTGGACTGAAGAAATTAAATCATGGCAAAATACCCATTTGTATATACAGTACAGTATTGATTACACATTCTGATACGATAAAGTGCAAATGCATATTGGTCTTACATGTGCAAAATTCGCAATAGTGCAATTTCCGTTGTGCAAAAAATAGCAATTGTGCAAAAGATCTGCAATGTGCAAAATGCTGCATGATAGTGCAAATAATATCCGTAATCATATGACAGGTTACCTATCCAAATCAAAAGTCCTATCATAAAATACTGTATCTCCTTTGTTAAACTTATATATCTCAATAACTTCAAATATAGTTCAAGTATATACAAGAATATTTAAATCAACAGTCCCAAAAAATTGTTTTTGATGAGAAAGAATGACATTTTGTTTGTCCTTAGGTTATTTTGATACTGTTTTATCTCTATTTCATGTTACTATGTTTTAATAATAAACACTGTGAATAAAGTGCATTAAGGGGATGAGTACGAATGACTACCAGGGACCAAGGACCCAATTAGTCTACCATACTCAGCCATACCCATCTAAGTGAAATTAGCCTTTTAATCAATTGGCAGTAAGTACAGGTCAATGTCAGATTCAACTAATCCAAGACTTGAACATTTAGAATATTTTGAATATTCCACGCTACATTGTATAATTCCCAGCCGGGCTAAAATTACCCTAGTATTAGAAATCACATTTCATACTATATTGATATAGGGTAAACTAAGGCAAACACGTATACAGATCCTCCGTAACATTAAGCCCCCCAGACTCTTGGTGTTGAGTAAATGGATATACTTAGTCTCAAGCCTCCTCAGTTTGTTTTCCCTGTCTCCACCCCTTCTGCTGGCTAACATAGAATCAATTACCCAGTATTTGAGCAAGCTGTTATTACTCTGATGCATTTCCCTAAAATGCCGGGCCACTGGGTAAGTGTTATCACCATTAGTAATGGCACGTAGATGTTGTAAGATACGCTTGTGTACCGCAAGCTTCGTGCTGCCCACATATCTTAGTGGGCAGGGGCTTTGGAGAACATAGACCGCAAATTCGGTTTTACAGGTTAAAACCTGTGTTATAGGGTGAGGGACTTCAGTGAAACCGTCCATGTATGTTTTAGTATTTTCTCCATGGACACACGCCTTACAGGTTTTACAGCGATAAAATCCTTTATTTTGTTGCCACCATGATGTTTTATTAAATGGTTCAGGACTAGTGTCAACAATTTTATCTTTAAGGGAGGGTGCTTTACTGAAAGTTAATGAAATCTTCTTGGGGACAGTGGCTCCAATGATGGAATCTCGGGTGACTAGAGGCCAATGTTTGTTTATAATTTTGTATAATTCTTTATGCTGCCTACTGTACCCTGTTATCATACGGAACTTTTTGTCCTCCGAGCCAACTTCGTTGTCTAATTCCCCAGTCTCTAGTAATAACCGCTTTTGGCTTCCAGTTAGGAGTTCCTCCCTAGTTGACAACATGGATTTCTCTATAGCTTTGTGAATTGTTTGTTTGGAATATCCACGTTCCAAAAACATTTTTCACTATCCTCCTGAGCTACCTTCAGGTCTTCGGGGTTGCTACACACTCGGCGTAATCGAAGCATCTCCCCATAGGGGATGCTTGAAATTAAGTGCGCCGGGTGAGCACTAGCTGCATGGAGTATACTATTTCCAGCAGTTGTTTTCCGGAAAATTCTGCTCTCAAGATGGCCATTATGAATGTAAAGTTCAGTGTCCAAGAACGTAATGGACTCCTGGCTAAGGGTGGCGGTAAACTTAAGATTAAGGTCATTGTTGTTTAGACTCTCTATAAAACTCAATGCTTCCTCCTTACTACCCCTCCATATAATCATCAGGTTGTCTATAAAACGATACCACTATAAATATATATATATTTTCAACATAAAGACGTCTTGCAGCAATGCAGCAGCAGAAAAGACGAGCCAAACCCGGATATCGTGAGTAGTGATTTAATTGCTCACCACCATGACGCGTTTCGGTGCAAACAGCACCTTGATCACATGACAACGTTACTAGGCGGGTGTGCTCAATTTAAAGGGCTCAGAGCCAACGGTCTCATGTCAAATGTATAGAAATGAAAGACATCCTGACATATTCAACTAACTGCTTAAATGCAGAAATACAATGATGTCCGTAGTGGACTCGACAGTGACAATTCGTTTGCATGAAGAAAAGTTTAGTTTGTGATGACCCAGTTGTTTGAATCATACTATGCACTGAATATAAATAAATAAATAAATATATTGATATACATACTTATTTAAAATTCATCTATCTACATCCAAAGCAGCAACAGGTAAAATAAAAACATTGCAGTGTGACAAACAGTATAAGCAGGGAACAACAAGAAGACATAACCATGATATCTAATACATGATAATGCTAAATTTATCTGGAGCAATTCATTAAAAAGAATTGTTACAAATAGATCCTATGTCTAAGAATACATTTCAAGAATTTGACTATGTGTTTGGAAATCCATTCCGTCTCTAGAAACTGAAGGCGTAACAATGCCAGGCGGCATCTTCTAATACCCAACAATTTTAACAATGGTACCAGCCAAATCTTTTGATGCCCGTCATAGAATTTGCAGAACAAAATGGTGTGGATAGTTGCCTGCACAGAAGTCTCTTCACATGGGCAAGGCACTAAGGTTGAGTCCCAACAGTTTCTCACTGGGAAGGTAACCCATCGATGAAAGATGTTTAGCCTAAACCTCGTCAGTGAGGTCAAAGACTAAATACGGCTGGATTAAAAGGCTGGTTTGAACCGCCATTGCATGTAGGACCGAAACTTTAGTTACTTCCTTGGCTATTCATAGTTCTTCTAGGTGACTAAGGGCCATTACTTTCAGGGTCTTCCTTGATATTGCCCGGACAGTGCCAGGAACAGTATAGTAGTTCCCTAGTCCTAAGTCATTCAAAAAGTTTTTTACATATGATAGCCATCTGATTTTATACGAGTAGTCCAGTGACATACTCTGATACTAGCTGCTTTTCCGTCCTGAGGAGGAAGCCGGGAGGTCTCCCTCTTTACTTTGTGCTAATAGCATTTTTTAGACCTCTGTCACAGCGTTTTGCAGACTTGATTTTAATAAGTGTGCTGAGACTTCCTTTGCGCTCCCTGGCGCTCTGTGTTCATTCTCCCCCCTCCCTTTACCTATCGACTGGCTCTCGGCTGAGTATTGACGCCGAGGGCTGTGCTCTTCGGTTTTTGCCGCCATATTGGGTGTGGGCCGTGCTGGTGAAGCGCTCTAGCAGCGCTTTAAAAGGGATTGTCAGGTTAGAGCGAGTGATACTCTGATACTAGCTGCTTTTCCCTACTGAGGCGGAAGCCGGGAGGTCTCCCTCTTTACTTTGTGCTAATAGCATTTTTTAGACCTCTGTCACAGCGTTTTGCAGACTTGATTTTAATAAGTGTGCTGAGACTTCCTTTGCGCTCCCTGGCGCTCTGTGTTCATTCTCCCCCCTCCCTTCGCCTCTCGACCGGCTCTCGGCTGAGTATTGACGCCCAAGGCTGTGCTCTTCGGTTTTGGCCACCATATTGGGTGTGGGCCGGGCTGGTGACGCGCTCTAGCAGCGCTTTAAGAGGGATTGTCAGGTTAGAGCGAGTGATACTCTGATACTAGCTGCTTTTCCCTCCTGAGGCAGAAGCCGGGAGGTCTCCCTCTTTACTTTGTGCTAATAGCATTTTTTAGACCTCTGTCACAGCGTTTTGCAGACTTGATTTTAATAAGTGTGCTGAGACTTCCTTTGCACTCCCTGGCGATCTGTGTTCATTCTCCCCCCTCCCTTCGCCTCTCGACCGGCTCCCGGCTGAGTATTGACGCCGAGGGCTGTGCTCTTCGGTTTTGGCCGCCATATTGGGTGTGGGCCGGGCTGGTGACGCGCTGTAGCAGCGCTTTAAAAATGGACAGCGATGACTCCGCGCAGCGGACACGTACAGCTGACGCGCCGGACCTGCGCCGGAGTCGTGCCAGAGTCCTGCCCGTCTGCGCTCGTCCGCGTCTCGGAAGCGGACGGCGCAGCGGGAGGTGCTGGCTCTAGGCTCACATACACCGCAGCTGATCTGTTGTCTCATAGGAAAAGTATAGACAGGTTTTTCCTGGGCGGTATAAAGGTAAATGCCATTGTCCCGGCTGTGGGTGGCACCCAAATATCTTTTCGGTGCCTGAGGCATCTCGTTCCATCCCCGCTTCCAACTATAAATGCCTGCTACTTAATACCCGCTCCCTGTGTAGGCATGCTCTGGACATCTTTGAGCTGTTAACGACGGAAAAACCCTTATGCTTAATGCTCACTGAAACTTGGTTAGGTGAGTCCTCTAATCCGGACATTGCTACAGCTATCCTGCCGGACTATGTACTTTATAGACAGGATAGATCTATAGGTAGGGGCGGAGGGGTCGCAATAGTGGTTCAAAGATCTGCCACTTGCGTGATCGCACCGTTGACGCCCATTTCAGGTTGTGAGTCCCTTGTTTTTTCAATTGTTTTGTCCCCCCACCAATCCTTCTCAGGCCTCTTGATATACAGACCTTCTGGTTTGCGAGGTCCCTTTTTTGATGAGTTACAGACAGTAATTACAACACTGTGCCTGAAGACAGAACATTGTATAGTGTTAGGGGATTTTAATATACATATGGACGCTGAAATGGACGGTGATGCAATTAAAATCAATGACATCACCGCCCCTCTGGGTCTTACTCCCTATCTGACGGGTTCGACCCATGATAAGGGCCACACTCTTGATCAAGTGTTTTCCACCATTCCTCTTGTCATGGCCTGTCCCGTCCCTGTTCTTTGGTCGGACCATTTCTTGATCTGTTTCCATATTCAGGGAAAGAGTAAATTACCTTATGTAAACTCTAACCATCTTAGGCACCCCAGTCGGCCATACCACCGGGTCACTCCTGAAAGTTTGGCTCAGACCTGCCTGGAACATCCCTGCAATTTATTAGGTGACTTAGACAGCGACCTAGGTACGCTACAGAAGTGGCTGGTTGAGCGGCTAGATGAACTTGCTCCACTTTCCACACCCCGCTTACCCACTAAGCGGAGCTCGGCGCCATGGTTCTCGGAATCTTTGGCTCTATACCGGCGCAACTGTAAGGTAGCCGAGAGGCTTTGGCGTAAGCAATATGACGCGGAAGCCAAGGCCGCCTACAAGGCCTCCATTAAGATATATCATGCTGACATTCTGGCTGCAAAAAAGAGCTATTTTTCTGCCAGAGTTGAGTCGGCGTCCAACTCTTGTAGGGAAATTTTTACTATTGTCAAGGAGTTTATCTCCCCCAAGGCTAGTGCAGTTTCTCATGAGTTTTCTGAGCCATGGGTCATCTCGTTGGCTAATTTCTTTACAACAAAAATTAAACAGATCCAAGACTCCTTCCCCTCCTCTGGCCTTAGCGTAACTTCCAACTTTAGTATCCCATCAACTCTATCAACCGAGTCCTGTCCTGTTCTCTCTGAGTTTCCAGCTATGTCTGTTTCCACCTCTCTTGACCTTCTTCTCAGGATCAAATCAGGTTCCCCTTTGGACCCTTGTCCTGCTACCTTCTTGGCCAGTACCGTGAAGATTCTGAACCCTTTGATCAATCCTGTTCTCAATCTATCGCTGGCGAGTGGCATTGTCCCCCTGGCTTGGAAACAGGCAATGGTTGTCCCACTTCTAAATAAACCTGGCCTTGATCCTGAGAATCATGCAAACTATAGGCCAATCTCTCTTTTAACGGGTCTGGCAAAGATTGTGGAAAAGCATGTCCACTCCGTGCTTTCCACTTTTCTTGAAACTCATGGCCTGCTTCATCCCACCCAGTCAGGCTTCCGCTTCAATCTGAGTACTGAGACCGCTCTCTTGGAGGTAGATGAAGTCATCAAGGAAGTACTTGCATCAGGTGGAAGAGCTATGCTGGTGATGTTAGATCTGTCGGCGGCCTTCGACACCGTCCCTCATGAGGGTCTACTCAGCAGACTTCATGAGATCGGTCTGAGAGGAACAGTGTTGAGCTGGCTTAGATCTTATCTAGCTGGTCATCGATAGGTGGTCTGGGCCCCCCCGTACTCTGCCGAAGTACCGCCTTTGGAGGTCGGAGTTCCTCAAGGGTCGGTGCTTAGCCCGCCCTTTTTAACATCTTTATGACTCCCTTGGCGGTGCTGGCGGAGTCTTTTGGGGCCCAGATCATATCATACGCGGACGACACCCAGCTTCTCTTCACCTGTAGAAAGGGTGCTGAGTTTGACGGAGAGGGCATCCACGGCAGCCTTGGGGCTGTTTTCGACTGGCTTCAGCGAAACAGCCTCAAGTGCAACCCTGACAAATCAGAGGTGCTTTTCTTCGGGTGTCAGACTGACCCGCCATGGCAGGATTGGTGGCCTGTGAATATGTTCCCCCCTCATCTTCCTCCTTGGTTGCTAAGAACCTTGGGGTTAAAATTGATAATAGTTTATCACTGAAGTCCCAGATCATAGGCTTAACGGGTACCTGTTTTGGTCTTCTTAAAATGCTGCGTAAGTTTCTCCCTTTGCTCCCTCTGGTGCATAGGAAGACGACTGTTCAGGCCTTAATCTGCTCCAGGCTCGATTACTCAAATGTTTTATATTTGGGTCTACCGGACTACCTATTGCAAAAACTACAAGTGGTCCAAAATTCGGCGGCGAGGGCCATTTTTGGCCTCCCCCGCCATGCTAGAGCCTCGGACTTGTTACTCTCCCTTCACTGGCTTCCTGTCAGAAAGCGGATTGTTTTTAAGGCACTGACATTGGCACATAAGGCACTCCATGCTGTTGGTGCGAAGTGCATTCAGAAACGTCTGACCTTCTACAAGCCGACAAGATCCCTCAGATCAGAATCCCTAGGTCTGGCAAAGGTCCCTACTATTAAGAAAGCTAGGGTAGGGGGACGCTCGTTCAAACATCTTGCGCCCAAGTTGTGGAACACCCTCCCCCTGGTACTCCGTGGCACTTCGAACCTGCTGACCTTTAGAAAAGGTTTGAAAACTTGGCTTTATAGTCAATGATAGGTCTGCTTCCTTTTCATTTTTCCCTTCTGTTTCAGCTATGCTTCAGAAAGCGCTGGGACACTCCTAGGAGTAGCCGAGTGCTATATAAGACACCCATAACATTAACATTAACATACAATCTGTGATTATTTGTTGGGTAAGTAGATTTTTTTCCGAGGACCAAATTCGATGCCAGAGAAGAATGGGTTCAATTTTGGCCAGATCTACTAGATGCGGGAGCCTCAATTCCATGTGGCATACAAGTGTGGACACGTTCCTGGGAACCGCTAACAAAAAACTTAAAAGAGAGTTCTCAGCCACTTGCAGACTACTAATGTTCGCATATCCCCATACACCAGCCCCGTAGAAGGCGATTGCCTGGCATTTTGCTCTGTAAATACTTAACAATTCTACAGGTGGCCTCCTACCCAGATTTTGAGAGAAATTTATGAGTGCACTAATTGCTCTCATGAGATGATGTTTTCTGGCCTCAATCGCGGGTTTCCAATTTAGTTTATCATCAATGATAATACCCAGATACGGGTATTGGCGGGTGGTGGAAAGTTTCTCCTTATTAAGGTATAAGTCCTTTGCAGCTTTATTCCCTGGACTGGCTATCATTACATATTTTTTTTATATTTATATGTAAGTCTAGCTTCCCCATGAAATTCGAGTATCTGTCCAACGCCTTCTGGAGTTCACGGGGGGTACGTGCCTGTATCATGGCGTCGTCCGCATAGAGCAGAGCGGGGACCGGACGGTTGTTTACTTCTGGGAGATCCTGGCACTCCTCCAGCATGGCCATCTCCAAGCCATTAGTGTAAAGAGAAAACAGGAAGGGTGCCAGGACACACCCTTGTCGAACTCCCCGCTCTACTCCAAACGACGCCGACAACTCGCCTTTAACCCCAAACCGCACCCTCGCAGAAGAGTTAGAATATAATTCCCTTAGGAAATCCACCAGGGGTGAGTAAACCCCCATTGATAATAGGACAGACCATAGTTTTGCGTGGGAGACGCAATCGAATGCTGCAGACAAATCAACATATACCATGAATATTCTACCCGGCTTAGCGCAAACATATTTTCCCAGTAACATGGATAGATTCAATGCTTGTTCAGTAGTTCCAAAACCCTCCCGAAATCCAAATTGGAGGTCCGGAAGGACCCCGCCATCGTCCGCCCACCGCTGGAGCCGCTCAAGGACAACTCTACCAACCACTTTCCCCAGCGAATCCAGCAGCGAAAACGGGCGATAGCAGGAAACCTCCTGGCGGTCTCCTTTTTTAAATATAGGGACCATGATGGATTTGGTCCAAGAGTCCAACAGACCCACCTCAGTGACTGCGTTAAATATTCTAGTCAACATTGGGGCCCACAGTGCCGGATTATATTTTAACAGATCAATGAGAGCCCCGTCTGGGCCCGGAGCCTTTCCGTTTTTGCTTGCTGTTAGGGTTTGGAGAATCTCGTCCATGGTGAATTCAAGTACGATGGGGTAGGACACCGCAGGAAGACTGCTGATGGGAACTAAATCTTCGCCCATTGGTACTAGGGCTTTCCGGAATATCTTAGCAAAATGGGCCACCCAAACTGATTCCTCAATAGCTACGTCGATGGTCGGGCAATTTTTACGGTCCGCCAGAAAGGGAGATTTAACCACAGTCCAGAAGGCTGAGCTATTTTTGTCTCTGCTACTTTTATGTAGTTGGTCCCATAAAGCCTGTTTTAATTCTGCTGATATACAATAGTTATTATCAGACCAGACTCACTGAGATTATATGAGTTAAAAATCTATATCACTCTTCTGGCAATCGATCTCTCCAATCACTTCTCGACCCCCTTCCTCCTGCCCTATTCAAAATGATAAAAACATCCATCCTACCATTATGGGCAAAAATTGTAAATGCCTCTCTGAAACAAGACTCCATACCAGACTGTCTTAAAATAGGGAAAGTTATTCCTATACTAAAGAAATCTGACGCCATCCCATCAGATCTCAGCAATTATCGCCCTATATATACCATCTCCACTTTGGTGAAACTGCTGGAGAAATGTGTACAAATACAATTATGCAACCATATTGAGAACTACAACCTCCTAGACAATCACCAATCTGGTTTCCGTCAAGGTCACAGCACAGAATCAGCATTCATACACATATTAGATGACTTACTAAAAATGCTTGACCGCAACAATTTACAATTTCAAATGTCTTTTTTTCGATTGTTTCATCATAAAAGATGTTACCATAATAAAATACATCATAGAAAAAGACATACAACAATTTATGAAAGGGATTAAAATACAATAACATGAGCATTGTAAAAGACGTGCTAGTATTTAAAAGTAAGATTTCTATTCCATTAAAAAATACAATCAGAACAATCAAGTAAAGACTAGATGGAATCACTTCACTGCTTACTACTTGGCCCTAATGATCCACACCCAGCCTAGGAATTTTGCAACAGCAATTACAATAGGTTCACTCGTGTCAAACCTCAAGATCCTTACGGCTACAGACCCTACTCGTGTGCCCATATTACAACAAATGGGTTTTAGCCATTTGGCCCTAGGAGTGCATAGGCCGGGCATTCAAAGAATACATTCCCTACGGTCTGTGCACCAGCGACAGGATTCAGACTCCTTGCCCTATTCAATTTTTTGTAAACGATCTAGTGGGAAGGCTGCCGACCCTCAGCTGATGGTAAAGTTTCCTGTCGCTGGACCTGCTGATGGTATCCCAGTAGTCTTCTAATGAAGGATCACCTTTAAGCTCCAGGAACATACCAGACAAAGAGGTGGCCGGAAGTTGTCTAATATGTTTCTGGCTTATTGAAGACCAGTATAGGCTTTTAAATAGTTTTTTAGGTGGAAAAGGATTATTGGCAGGGTCAGTCCACAGATTTCCCAAGCCCATAGTCTCTAGGAGCAATCTGACTTGCTTAAACCATAGTATGTTACCCGAACCCATAATGGATCTAACATCCGTAATTGCCTTAGCGTATGGGGCTAGTTCGGGGGTGGTCCAGATCCTCCTCCATAGAGCCACTGGTTTGAAACGAGCAATGTCATCTATGGTGTGACAGCCTAAATCCATTAGCAGTGGTTTCATGGGACTAGAGCAGGGGAGACCTGTAAGATTCCTTAGAAATTTATTTTGTATTTTTACCAACAAAGAAAGGTCCGCAAAACCCCAGAGGTCCGTACCGTACAGGATCGCTGAACTTATCCTGGTGTTGTAGATCTTCAAAGCTGCGCCTATCCTTTTGGTCTGGGACATTCTCTGTTCTTTGACCAAACACTCTGAAAGCTGGGCAAACTTAAGAGGTAGGGTATCTATTTGGGGCTTCCAACTCAGTTTACTCTCTAAGACAATCCCCAAATAATTCATGACATTTGTCTGCTCTAACTTTGTGTTATTCATCATGACATGGCCAACCACTGGCCTACCTTTAGTGAGAATCATAAAATTGGTTTTGGTGACATTAACCTGTAGGTCATGATCTTGACAAAATTCTTCAAACTTGTTCAGGGCCGCCTGCAGGCCCACTTGTGTCTGCGATAGTAAAAGTGTGTTATCCGCAAACATGAGTAGTGGAAACTTGGTGCCGCCCAGAGAAGGGGCGTCTGTCAGAAAGGTTGAAGAGTACTGCACAACCCTGTTGATGAATAACAAAAACAGGGTTGGCGCTAGGACGCACCCTTGCCTGACACCCCGTGACCCCTGTGACACTACGAATCTATTTGTGACCTGCCCTTGCTTGCCCCAACGAACTTGTGCGAAATTTGCCTCATGGAGCTTGATTACAATATTCAGAAGCTCCTGGGGCATCCCCATATTTCTTAAAACCCCCCACAATTTGACCCTAGGAACTAGGTCGAATGCTGACTTAAGGTCAACAAAAGCAGCGTATAGAGTGCGCCCGCCTAAGCTAACTATTTTCCAATAAATATATTGGAACCTGAGGACCTGCTCGATAGCACTAATGCAGGATCTGAACCCGGCCTGAAGGGGAGATAATATATCCTCCAGCTCAATCCAACTCTGAATTCTTGCCAGGACCATCCAGGCAACGATTTTTAGGATGGAGTCGATCAAGCTGTTTGGACAATAGTTCCCCGGGCTTGAGCGATCTCCCTTCTTGTATATTGGCAGTATCTCAGCTCCACACCAAGAATCCGGGATGACAGCCCCCTTGACCGCAACAATACTTGCCGAATGATACTGCTTGACCTATTCTCCACCTTTGACACAGTTCAACAAGACAGCCTACTGTCCCTATTGGAAGGAAGGATGGGCCTCTCTGGCACTGTGTTATTAAGCTGGAGGTATTCCCCTCCATCCTTAATAACAGGACATAAAGAATCAAGATGAAGAATACACTCTCTCAACCACCCGTGGTCGATGTAGGCGTTCCCCAGGGCTCAGCCCTATCACCTATTCTTTTCAACCTACTAATGGAAATCCTGTCGAATGCATTGAAATCAGAGAATATCCTAAATCAACTGTATGTGTACGACACCCATCTGTATTTCAAAAATCTCCACTCCAGAAGACTTCATTTCCCTCGCCGCTATTCTACAGAACACGCAAAGTTAGCTCACGAACAACCACCTCATGCTCAATACAAAAATAACTGAATTCATTCTCATCTCCCCACCCAATCACACACCAAAGATAGAGCAATAATTGAAACACCTAACCCCCATTGATTGTGCTCCCCTCATCATTGATTCTGCGAAATCCCTGGGAGTCACCATAGACAAACACCTGAATAAGCAGTCGCACATCACTAAGGCCACCAAGGGAGCCAGTCACCAGATGAGGAAACTTAAACCCTTCCTCCCTCAGACCGACTTAAAAATGGCAGTGCAAGCCTTAGTGCTATCAAGATTAGACTATGGAAGCACCACTCTTTGCGGTCTCCCCAGATTCAAGCTGGCTATCAGGATCTAAAAGAAATAGCCACATTTCTCCAACCTTGAAAGCGCTGAACTGGCTGCCATATGAGTCAAGAATACAACTAAAGATTGCCTGCTTGACCAATAATGTTGTAAGTGAATCTAGGACCCTAGTGTACATTTTCCCGATTCATACCCTTATATAGGTATACATTATCCAATCCTTATATAGGCATAGAAATCAGTACCATATTTGGCCTGAGCCTTGCAGCCCAAATACGGCATGGCTACTTCCACTAAGTTCCGAGAATCAACAACGATTTCTTGGAAAAACCCACCTTCAGCAGCTAGGGACTTCCCCCTGCTTGAATAGTGATTCATCCAAGAAATCCTGGAGTTTTTAAAGAATTGAGTTTTTGAGTGACGTTATTAAGTCCAATCATACGTCAAACTTGGCCCCTTCAAGGTATAAATATGCCTAGTTTTGCCCAGATAAGCACACAGTGGTTTGGAGCAGATCGACTAACTACTTGCCCAATGCCCTGCAGCAGCAAGTGCCGAAGGAAGCCGACTCTCCAGCTGATGCACTGAGAGAAGCTGTCTTTTCTCTTGCCGAGAAATCCAGCTCCAGTGTTTCTGGCTTACCCTTGCGGGTATCTGGGAAATCGAGTCCTGAGAGAGAGATACAAGGCCTTCTTCATTCTAAAACCAAGGTACGGAGCTGATTAGACCCGTAGAGAATTCTTGGAATAGATTCTTGGCAGAAAACTACTAAACTTAAGCTACTCCTCACTTACTTCGTCCCTTGTACTAGACTTAGGTTAGGTACACCGGGATAGGCGTATTTTAGAAGCACCAGTTGAGTACTTTTAGCCATCATTTTATCACTGTATGTATTTTATTCATTTTAGGCAACTTATGGCTTAGAAACCATATCATGCTTTTACAGTACTACTTTATAATACTGTTCGTATTATATGCCTTGTACTTTATAACCAGTATTACTATTGTAGCAGTACATTTCTTATGCTTGGGAAAGAAGACTGTTCAATAAATACTTTTATTGAAAACGCCCGTCTCTCTATTTTCTCAGCACCTCTGGTGAAACGAAGCATGCACGATTGACTGAGTAAAAAAGCTATCTATTGTTTCAGCGACTCTAGAGATACGTTTCTTATCCTGAGGAAACAAAGTTGTCATGTTTATGCGGTTGTCAGAAACTAATCCCTTCTTGTGAATTCAAGAAAGTTTCTAGTGACCTCTGAGCTAGCTGGCACTCACAATTAAGTTTGATATATTTGGGGGGCGTGGCTTGCGCGCCGCTTCAGCATGGCGTGTTGCGCTTGAGCTCCATGGCGAGAGTGTCCCGTTGGGCTAATTTCTCCGTTCCTTGCTGCCCCTGTGTGCGGAAAAGGCAGCCCTCAGCAGCGGAACATGCAGGGAGCTGTTTGACGATGTTTTCCTGACGTTTTGGTCACTGGCTGAATGATTTCTGTTTCACGCTTCAGAGACGCTCGTTTTCCTCACGGGCGGCCGCCATTTTCCCGCTCCTGACGCAGCTGGCATTTTCTCCTCAGAAGTGCCGCTTTGGATACAATCTTGCAGGTCGTGGTGGCTTTCCAGGTCGTTTCTTCTATGATGCCTATAATTGGTAACATTTTTTCCTTTTTTCTGTTATTTTCTTGCTGCTTAGCTGGAAATTAAGTTGCCCACGCGCTGTTTTTCTCAGTGCAGTTATCTCATACAGTTGTAGATCTTTTTCCTACGAACTCATTGCTGTGCCCTCCTGCTCTAATTGTAGCTATATCATTAATTTGCTACCTGCCTGCCCTGCATATAAGTCCGCCGCTATTACTTAATTAGCGCCCATTGAGCTCCGTGTGCTATATCTCTTTTTTTTTTTTTTTGGATACAGACTGCGCAGTTTTTGCTCTCCTCTTCCCCTCAAGTGGTTGTATATTTTTTTTCTTGGAGGCTGCTCCTTCATGGCTGCAAATATGGGTCGTTCCTCGAGCAACAAGGACTCAAAAGATGTTGGCACGTCGCTGAAAAGACTTAAGTCAGTGTCTCCTACGCCTGAGTCTGCTCAGTCAGACACTACTTCCACGCTGGACACAATATTAACGCGCCTTAATGAAGTGCATGATATTGCGCAGTCAACAAAAACTAACACAGATTTACTGCAAGTGGAGGTGTCTGCTATCAGAAATGACTTTAAAGCCCTCTCTCTTCGTGTATCTGCTATGGAATCACGAATCAGTTGTGCAGAGGATGGTATGCAGAAACAATCCAGATCCCTCAACCACTTGGAGCGCTCAATGGCGGCATTGCGAAGAGATCTCACTGAGCAGGAGGATTGTAATCGTAGATCTAACCTACGCATTTTTGGTCTGCCGGAAGATTCAGAGAAATCATCTTCATCTATGATAGAGTTCTTATCTCATTGGATTCCGGACACCTTACAAATCTCATTCCACAGAGAGTTTGAGATAGAAAGAGCACATCGTGTTCCAACGTTTCGGTCTAAATCGGCAACCCAGCCAAGAGCAATCATTTTTAAGCCATTGCGGCATCAGCATACTGAACAGATTCTCTCTCATATGCGGAAAGCTAAACAAGTCATCTGGGACGGTCATCGAATCTCAATTTCTCAGGACTTTGCCAGAGATACGGTCATAAGGAGAAAAGGCTTCCTTAATCTTCGGTAACGTCTTTCTGAGATGGGCATTCCCTTTTCGTTTTCTGGACCATCGAAGTTCCGCATTACTTATAAAGGACGTTCTAGAATTTTCGATGAGCCGGCCGATTTAACTACATTCCTGGACAACCAGTTGGAGATAGAGATGGAGATTCAAAAAGCGACTTCGCAGACTCCTGGTGCCTCGGGCACTTGAAATGTCTCCTTCTTATTTCTGGATGTATTTTTCTGTATGCCTAGTTCTCTCCTCTCTCCTGATGAGCTTATATGTCGGTCTTAACCTCCAAGGCTGTTAATGGAATATTTCTGTTCTTCTTCTATCCACACTGATTTCTATTCTATCCTTCTTCCTTGGATTTATAATTGTTCGATTTTTCTATGGTTCTCTTTCTAATATTACTCCTTCTTATCTCTCTATTGTTTTCTTGTTCTTCTATTTTACTCCGTTTCTTGCCATTTCTCCTTTCTATATTCTTATCTCTTTTAGAGTCATGCCTTTTATTTTTGCTCTTTAACTTGTCCTCAGCTCTTCTTGTCTTTACTTTCTGTCATTGTTTATTTCAAGTCACTTTTCTCTTTTCTTGATGCTTATCTCTTAAATAGTTACCTTGCTTTTCTGTTATGTGTCATTTTCTATCTTTCTTTTTTCTTTCTATTTTGCTATTTTTCTTCCTTTCTTTTCTTACATATTTATATGTTCGTGCTTTTTCCACTTCAGCTACATATTGTTATTATATACAGTTATAGTTTGTTCATTAACTACATATCTATTTTTAGGATATACATATTGATCGTCATGCATTCATCTATTGTTCATGATTTACCTCATGCCTTTGTTTTTCCTATCAGTTTGTTTGATAGTATTAATTACTATAGATATGTCTTTTGCTAGTAGACTAATAACTAAATGTATTGTACAAATTTCTTAGTTACATTATGACTATTTACATTATTAAGCTGCTTTGCGATGCTACTTTTGATTGTTACCAGTTCCTATTTTACTGCTATCAGTTTGCTGTATTTTTGGGGCTATTGTTATCAATTACTTTTCCTCCTGGTACGGGTCCCTTACTCGCCTTTCCACGTTCTCCCTAGTATGATGTTGGTCTTTTTTAGGCCTCCCCTCCTGCTTCTTCTCTCCCTCCTTTCTTTTCTCTTTTCTTCTTTTCTTTCTTTCTCTCTATCCTGGATTCCGCACATGGAATCTTCCTCCGTGTTTCTTATGATTGATGGTTGGTTCTTTGTATTTGTGAGTTTGGTTCTTTTTCTGTCAGCCATGTCGTCTTTTCTCTATTATTATGTATTTCCATGCCGGGTTTAAATGTATTATCCCTTAATGTTAAGGGTTTGAATCATCCGGTGAAGAGGTCGAAAGTCTTAGATTACTGTAAATCTCTGTCTTCTGACCTGGTTCTTTTTCAAGAGACCAAGGTCACTAACAGAGAAGCGTTGTTTTTGAAGAAGGAATGGGTTTCGGATGTTTGCTGTTCTGATGCCTTTGGTAAACGAAATGGGGTTATTACACTAATTTCAAAGAATTCTGGTTTATCTATACTTTCTTCTGACCATGATTCTGAGGGTCGCTGGCTGTTATCTAAACTGTCGGATGGACAGCACGATCTGTATGTGATGAATATCTATGCTCCTAACGTTGACGATCCGACCTTTTGGAAATCGGTTACTAAAAAATTAAATGACACCCCGCACTCTGGCAATCTTATTGTGGGCGGAGATTTTAATTTACCGATGGACCCTCTTTTAGACAGGAACTCTGCATTTCAATTTCGACCTCCTAAATCTCACAAACAAATGCTTAACATGTGTTCCTTTACTCATCTTCAAGATATATGGCGTCTTCATAATCCCACTGGTAGTGAATTTTCTTTCTTCTCTTCGCCTCACTCTTCCTTCTCTCGTATTGACTATCTCCTGGTTCATTCTTCTCTTGTTTCATCTTCTTCTTCTCCGCTTATACATCCTATTTTGATTTCTGATCACGCTGCGGTCACTTTTACGCTGTCATCCTTTGCCCCTAAATCGCGCGCTCGTTCATGGAGATTGAATACCGAAGTTTTGCATGATCCTTCTCAGGTTGATGAATTTTCTAAAGCTATAGATACTTCTTTCCATGAGAACGAAGGCTCTGTTTCTTCCCCAATCGTTCTATGGGATTCATTTAAATGCACTTTCCATGGTCAAGTCATTAAATGTATGTCCAAACGGAATTCTGATATTAAACAGGTGCTTACAGATTTATCATCTGAAATTAAAACTCTGGAAGCCACCTTTAGGCAATCTAAGGATTCATCTTGTTTACAGCTAATAAAACAACTAAAATACAAATATAATACTATTGTTACTAAAAGGGCCCATATTGGTGTACAAGCACAAAAATCCAAGAAGTTGTTGTTAAAAAATCGAGCTGGGAAGATTTTGGCTGCTACATTAAAATTTCAGGATTTCTCTTTTAAATCCTCGCAAATCTCTTCTATTACTGACCACACGGGTTCTAAAAAATTCCAAACAGGGGAAATACTTGAAGTTTTTCGTGACTTTTATAATAAATTGTATACTCCTTCTAATCAATCCTCTTTTGACCAATGTCAGGATTTTTTAAAATCGGTTCCGATTCAGTCGGTCTCTGATGATGATCGTACTTTTTAAATAAGCCTATTTCCCCCGAGGAAATCGTTTCTGCAATTAAAGCGACTCGTTCTGGTAGGGCTCCAGGCCCTGATGGTTATCCAATTTTATTTTATAAAACTTTTCTCCCTACGCTTGTCCCCAAATTACAATCTGTCTTTGACTCTTTTGTTAAGGATGGGTCTGTTTCTGGTACGGCTGCTGAAGCTACTATAGTAGTAATCCCGAAAGAAGGGAAAGACCATTCGGATCCCAAAAACTTCCGTCCTATTTCTCTCCTTAACATGGAAGCTAAGATTTTTGCTAAAATCCTGGCCAAAAGATTAGAATCCTTTATCCCTCATCTTGTTCATCCTTCTCAAACTGGTTTTGTGAAAGGTCGTCTTGCGCAAGACAATATATGCACTTTCTGTCATATTCTCGGTGCTGCTAAACGGTCTCAACTTCCTGCCGTGGCCTTGGCCCTTGATGCGGAAAAGGCCTTCGACAAGGTCTCTTGGCCATTTGTTCGTGCTGTTTTATGCGCGCACAACCTTGGCGACTCTTTGATTAATATGATAATGTCTTTATATTCTCAACCTAAAGCTAACATTAGAGTTAATGGCGCTACGTCGTCGTTTTTCAATCTTCGTCAGGGCACTAGACAGGGGTGTCCTTTATCCCCACTTTTATTTTTTTTATCTATTGGTCCTCTTCTTCGATTGATTGTGTTACACCCTGATATTAAAGGTTTTTCTTTCGGGCCTCACTGTATTAAAACTGCTGCATACGCAGATGATGTTCTTCTTTTTTCAGATGATATCGCCTTGGCAATCCCTGCTATTTCAAATACCATTTCCCTCTTCTCATCGGTTTCAGGTTATACCCTAAATAAAGATAAGACGGAAATGTTCCCTTTGAATGCCTATTGCTTCCCTTCTCATATGGGCTCAGCGGGCTTTAAGTGGCAGTCTACACACCTGAAATACTTAGGGATTTATTTCTGTTCTACTCTTTATGCCACCACTGCCTATAATGAATCCCAGACTCTCCTTAAAGTGCGTCGTCTTTTGGATACATGGTCTCCGAAACATATTTCTTGGTGGGGCCGCCTCCAGACTCTCAAAATGATGATCACGCTGATTATTAATTTTGTTTCATCCATGCTTCCGGTTAAATTATCAGATTCCTTTTTTCGCGAAATCGATGTTCTGACATCTAAATTTTTGTGGAATGACAAACAAGCTCGACTTGCATACAAATTTTTGCGTTGTCCTTGTGATATGGGAGGTTGCAATTTTCCTGATTGGGAAAAATACTACTGCCTTTTTGGCCTCTCAAGGTGCTTTATGGTTCTCTCCTCCATCTCTTCATGTTCCCTCTTGGTTGCTCATAGAACAAGAATTAGCATCCCCTCTGCCTACTGCCTCTTTTTGCACTACATCTACTTTGCATATCCTGTTCTCCCGTTCTATCATTCTTGATACAATTGCTGCGGTCAGGAAAATAGACAAGAAGGTGGCAATCCCTTTACATAAAACTAGATGGTCATCTATCTGGCGGAATTCCAAAATTAAACTCAACATTACTCCCAACCTCATGTCCTATTGGGCAGATAAAGGGGTCTCTCTTGTTAAACATCTATATGGTGCTTCTGATGAGCCATTACCTTTTTCCACCTTGGCTCAAAAGCATTCTTTAACAAATCTTGATTTTTATACTTTTCTTAAAATTAAAGTGGCCCTTGCTAAAGTTCGTCTTCATCCTACCTCTTCTACCATCTATCTTTTTCATATCTGGATTAAATCTGGTCACGTCGCCTCCAAAATGTATAAATTGTTGTCCTCTGCTTCACTACCCGCACAGACAGTTGCTCAACAAAAATGGTTACACCATTTTGATCATGCCATTACGGATCATATTTCCTCGGATACTTGGCAATTAATTGGTAAACTCTCTCTTCGTAATAAAATCGCACCATCTTTAATGCAGTCTAAGTTTTTCCCTATCAATCTCCTTCATTGGACGCCTGTGCGTCTTCATTCGCTAAATCTTAAAGATGACAACTTATGCTGGAGTTGTGGTTTGTTGGCAGGCGATTTTCATCATATGTTTTTTGGTTGCTCCTTGCTTCAACCTTTCTGGAACCTCATCCATAAACATCTCTCTCTTATCTTTGGTATTGAGTTCCAACTTTCTTTCCCTTTAATTTTATTGGGCCCACTGGCTGCCCCTACTCCTCTCCCATTAGATCCACTGGAATTACAGTTGATGGATCTTCTCCTGACTGTTGCGGTGAAAATCATTCTTATGGAATGGAAATCCTTCTCTTCGGTTTCCTATCATACATGGTGGGCTTGGGTCTCCTTTTTACGCAGTGCTCACACTTCGGTTGATCAAGCTCACCTCTCTCCATCTATTTCTAGTGGGGTTTGGAAAACTTTGAATGACTATATGGAGTTGTCCTCAAAAGGGTTGGTTCCTCAGTTTCCCTTTGATCTGTCTGTCTAATTGTTGTCTTATAATTTTCTAGGTTGGGTTAGTCCTGTGGGAATCCTTCCTCTTTTTCTTCTTTTTTCTTCTTCTCTTTTCTCTTTCCTGTCCTCTATTCCCTTTCATCTTTTCTATTGCTCTCTCTCTTCTTTCCTCTTTTCTTTTATTCTAATTCCTCCCCTAATTCCTCCCCTGTCCCCTTCTCCAAATTTGATAGTGATACGTTTGTTTATTGCTTTGATAGTAGCTTTTACCTAATCGGATTCTATACTCTATAACAGGCTACTTTTACTTTTATATGCATTTACTTTGCTTACCCCTCAAGCGCCTCTCAGTAAAACGGGCCCATGCAGCTAATCGTTGGTTTACCCCCGACCTCAAAGAGAAAAAACTTGCTGCAAGAAGGGCTGAAAGAGCTTGGCGAAGAACTTACGATCCTGCCTTAAAAACTATCTATCTGGCCACTCTGCAAACCTACAAAAAGAGTATCCTGGAAGCCAAGGCTGAATACTACACACACAGGATACTGGTTGCAGAGTCACAATCGAAAGAAATCTTCTCCACCGTCCATGAGCTCGCTTCATCCACCAGAGCCACACCTACCATTCCCCCGTCCCAATCCCTCTGTGACTCGCTCAACGAGTTCTTTATAGACAAGGTTGTAAAAATTAAACAAAACATCCCCCCCCCTTCTTCCACCTTTGTGGACCCCTCCCCTCCCCCCTCCACCACCAAACTGACCAATTTCCCACTCCTAACTATTGACTCCCTTCGCCCTCTGCTTCAACGGGTCAAATCAGGCTCTCCTCAGGACTTTGCCCCTGCCCGCATACTTAGGGAAATCTACTCAGCCTGCCCCATTCCCCCTCTGACCCTCCTTAACGACTCCCTCAACCATGGTTATGTTCCTATTCCACACAAATCGGCGATTGTTATCCCTATTTTAAAAAAACCTGACGCCGACCCCTCCTCTGCTTCTAATTACCGCCCCATTTCACTCCTTCCCTACCTGGCAAAGGTCCTTGAAACTCACATTACCTTCACACTGAGCACTCATATCGAGGCAAATCATTGCCTCTCCCCTTGCCAAGCTGGTTTCCGCCCCCTGCATTCTACCGAAAAAGTGGTCATCTCAGTCATGGACAAGCTGCGTGAAGGCATTGACATCAACCTTCCGCAAGCCTTGATCCTCCTCGACTTATCCGCCGCTTTTGACACGGTGGACCATACCATCCTCCTCAACCGTGTCAGGGCGGCGGGTATAGAGGGCCTTGCCTTTTCTTGGCTAGAGTCCTTCCTCGCGGGGAGAACACAAGGTGTCCATTTGGCTGGCTTTACGGCGGCCTCTCGTAAGGTAGAATGCGGGGTCCCCCAGGGTTCATCACTCTCCCCTCTCCTGTTTAACCTCTACATCTTCCCCCTTATTTTTATGTTACAGCAACTGGAGGTCACCGTGTTTAATTACGCGGATGACCTCCAGCTCATTTTTAATTTGTCCCACTCACCTTCATCTGCCTTGAATGTTCAAACCGTCATGACCCTCATTCAAGATTGGATGAACTGCAGCCACCTTAAACTCAACCCGGACAAGACCGAGCTGGTCTTGACCGGAGGTGGCTGCAGTCCCTGGTCTCCTTCTTTCTGGCCCCCCTCCCTTGGTGCTCCTCCACTCCCGGTCCCTAAAGTGAAAACCTTGGGAATCTTCCTTAATCCCCAGCTTACTGTCCTCCCTCAAGTCAACTCTGTCGTTTCTTCATCTTTTTTCTCTCTCAGAGTAATTAGAAAAGTTTCCCGCTTCTTCTCCCCCCCAGCTTTAAAAATAATCATGCTAGCCATGGTACTGTCCCGTATAGACTACGGCAACATAGTCTATAACGGAGCCCCTGCATACATGATCCACCGATTACAACTGGTGCAGAATCAGGCGGCCCGCCTGATCCATGGCCTTCCCAGATACCATCGGGTCACCCCTATACTCAAAACTCTGCATTGGCTCCCCATAAGGGAGCGTGCCTTGTTTAAACTCGGATGTCTCACTTACCAAGCTAGAGTGGGCACTGCCCCCCAGTTCATCTGTGCCCTCATCAAACCTTACTGTCCAGGCAGAGAACTTCGCTCGGCCCATCTGGCCCTCCTCACCATCCCTCGCTTTAAAAAACAGAGGGCGGGCGGAGCGAGATTCGCTGTCCTGGCTCCAACTTTTTGGAACTCCCTTCCGATTGCTCTGCGTACCTCACCCTCCTACCCCCTGTTCCGTAAAAACCTTAAAACTTTTCTGTTCACGCAAGCCTACCCCTAATCCCTCTGCTGCTGCCACTCACTGACCACCACTAGCGCCATGAAACCGCTGGGTATGCGAGCGCTGTACAAAAACTTTTAAATTCAAATTCAAATTCTATTTTAGCCCCTGATTGTATATTTCTCTTGATTCAAGTGTATCACTTGTATTGTATTTTGTTCCTTCTATTCTTTATCACTTCTTTATCAATAAAATTTTCTTGAAATCAAAAAAAGTTTAATATATTTGGTAGAGACCTAGTCGACCTCAGTCCTACGTCCAAACTACAGTATATATTATTCCAATGCGCAGAGCCTATTGGGAATATAGGAACTACACTACAATAAAGCACTACATAACAACATACCCAGTTACCTAGCTCTAAAGCTAGCATGATCCGAGTTCTTTACTTCTGAAACCACAATCCTTTCATAAAAAGAGAACTGGTTGCCTAGCTTTTTCAGGGATTGCTCAAAAGATTTGGAACACTTTACCTCCAGTGGTTTGGGGAATCTCTTCCTTTACAGACTTCAAAAAAGAGGTAAAAATACTCCTAATGAACAAATTCACGTCCTAAGACTTGATCCTATGCATGCATCGAGTCACCGATACGATCCTCATATAACTGGCTTCTTTGTGTGGATTGAAAGAACATTATATGTTTATTTCCACAATACTGACCTAAGGCTCAATAACTGTATATATTGTAATGTTCTGTTGCCCTCTGGGATCATCATGTGTCGTCCACTGGTCACCTATGTTATCTTATACCTATGTTATCTTATACTTTTTACCTCTTTTGTAAGTAATGATGAATATCAAATGTGTGTATACTACCGCATTTCTTATATCTTCATAACTATATACTGTAAAGCGCTCTGATACCCTCGTGGGTCACGTTCGCGCTATATAAAACCTTATAAATAAATAGCTCATAAGAATTTGTAAGCTTTGGTTAAATGATAGTACCTTGGCAGTCTGATTACCAGAGCATAACTCACTTTCTCCATCTCCCCTACATTTGTTCTTGTCTGACTTTCTTTCACCTTATATATTTTTGGTGTACTTCTAGTGAATGCTAAGATTGTCTAGCCATTGGTGGAATGCGCTTCCTATACTGAATCTCTATTGTATATTGTACAGTTCTTCCATATATGAATAACTGCTTTGTGGTACTTTACTTACATTTGTTATTTTAGCTCTCATCTAACCCCAAAATACGCACACTGATGTATGCTGGTCTATTTTAAGTTTTGGATATAAAACTTAATAAAAACTGTAGAACACAGACTATTTCAATCCAAAATCCTTCCAAGATCGTACATTTCCAAATTCTCGTTTGCAGATCCTCTTTTCGACAGCATAATTGTGCTCAGAAATAGTAGTAGCCGATAATTATTCTCACAGTTCTCTCAACATGTGATATTTCAATTAATATTTTGTCTGTCTAAATGAAACAAAATTATGCCAATTGAAATTGTGTTGATCGTGTGAAAATGAACCATATTCCTAAAAAAACACGAATCTTGAATTCAACTTGATGATTAGCTGAAAAGCCACTCCAGGTCCACGTGATGCTGATTTTGATGGTACTGAGATGAAACACAGAATGCATCAATTAGTCAAGCGTTTCCAGACAGCAATTAGTAGGAATTTCTTTTACATCAATTTTAGCTCTAATATATTTGACATTCAAACTATGTGCCCCCTAATTTAGTCTTGGGAGTAGCAAGTGACAGAGGAAACGTGAATGATTAGTCACACTTTTGTAAAGTTTTGCAGAAAACATTGTATACAGTCAGTGTTGGCCTTTGGCTAACCCTTTCACTCCTAACCTCTGGCAGGTGTTCCACTTTAACTGTTTATGACACAGCAACACAGACTTAGATTACAGATAAGGCCTTCCAGGCAGCCACGCCTAGGCTAACTTTTGCTTCTCTGGTATTGACATGGCTTAGGATGAAATGAAATGAATGAATGAAATGAAATGAAATGAAATGAAAATAGCTATTTTATAGTGCATGGCTACCCGGAGGCATCCCAGCGCTTGCAGCTACAGAAGATAAAGTTGGAAAAGAAGGTTAGTTGGTAGGGAAAAGCCAGGTTTTTATTTTCTTGCGGAAAGTGAGATGATTGGGCTCCTGTCGAAGAGAGGGGGGCAGATACCACATACTTACTGTGTGGTATTGCTCACATCTTTATATCCCAGGCTGCTCTGAGTGTTACTCTTGAGCCATACACACTCCAGTCTCACAATTTGCAAGATGCATGGGTATTTGAGTGTGATTCAATGAACCTTTGCATACCCATGTTCAACTTAGGCGAGCTAAAAGTGCCCTCCGAGGGCACAAATGGTAGACCCTGTTGTATGGAATGAAGATATGTAGATAGTTATGCCTGAAAATTGAACCTACCATCTTAGGAAACTCACCAGTATTGAGGATCATCAGCAGTCAGGCTTCAGGATGAGAGTTAAAGGGCTTGTCACAATACCCAGGGAAGGAGCAGGCAGTGGCTGTTGTCAATGAGTGTAAAATTTAAAAAGTCATATTTTTGTGGCCAGTCATCAATATTCTCAGTGATTTTCATACCCAACGTTCACACTTATCTATAGATAAAGTAAAAGAGTGCAGTAAGGTAGCAACATTGAGAAACATCCACACAGACCCATATTTACTGGTGTGGGGAAAAAAATAATTTCACCACCTGCAAAAATAGTTTACATGTGGAAAAGATATAAAAACCTTAAGTTCTCCTTTGCACTTAAATTCTCACCGGAAAACACTCAGGTTTGCCAGGTCCACGTGTTAATAGCTCATCCTAAGCAGGCTTTGTCTTTGCCTTTTGATACTTGTAGTTTTGAATTTCCAGTTATGATTTCGTGGCTACAAACATCAGATTGCAATTTGTTTTTTAAACTGCAATGCAGCTGTTACTCACTCACCGGCCTGGGAAACTTGAGGACTCAGTTACATAAAGATGATTGAAACGATAAGAATTATTATGCATAAATGTAGATGTGCCTGTCCTCCTAAAGTTGCTCTTTTTTTTTAGAACATTTTTTTGGGTTCTGATATGATCCAACATTTCAGCAGATGAGTGCGAAGTTTTTGAACGGGCTAAAAAAAATAGTTTTGTGCAGGCCCCCCACAGTACACGATCACCTGCTTCTAAGTTTGAAAATATCCTCCAAGAAAGAGAAAAAACAGCAGCTCCAGCATTTTAAGCCATCTAGTGGTAGAGCCATATTAGCTGACTCATTGTTATTAACTAGAGCAGACTTGGGTACAATTCTCTAAATATATTTTGCAGCGCAAGCAGGGACCCTATAAACGCACAGACAGTACCTTTGGACTAAAACCCCAAAATGCCCCTTTGCCCCCACTTCTGACGTCCCTGCAAGTCACCTGGACTTGAAGGAGGCTGCAGCGCCCGAGCCCTGTTCTGACTGCTCAACCAGAGCACCTGTTTAGGGAAGGATGAATCCAGTTATGGCCTGTTAGCTGAACCATAAAATTACCTGACACGCAAGGCGAACAACCTCAATCGGCAGCGAGAGAGAGAGGCAAGCAGACATGGGAACTGTCATAAGAACTTCCTTAATTGCAGTGTGATTGTCAGGGCAGCCATGCAATTCACACAGGAAAGGAGAAGTAGGGTTACTTTTTAGTAAGCTCCAGTGAACTTATAAATAATGCCACCTGAAAGCAGAAAGTATTCTAAAGATGAAAAGACAGATAGAGAAGCTGTCATGTCTGGTCTCCTTGCTCCTACTGGCATTCATTTGTTGAAACAAGGTGTGAATTAAAGCTGAAACGCTGCAGTAAAAAGTCATGTTTGAGTTTCTAGCCTGGCAGTTACTATAGCTACGGCTACCTTGCAGGCTGGTTTCCATAAGAGATTGGTTACTATTTAACATCTCCACCCACATTAGTCCTGATTAGGAGAATCAATAAGATAACAGGCGGCTCACACTTCCCTCCCTTTTTTTATAATACCTGGCCTCTTTTCCGCAGCACTTTTTTTGTTATGCTTTCTCAGTTTTCGTCAAACATTTTGGTGGATTGGCAGTTGAGACATGGTCAACGTTAACGCGCAAGTCAATTCGAATATGGATGTTCCATATGGTGAGTACGATTCCGCCTTCGCGATTGCTCTTTTTTGTACTGGATATTTTCAGCTGTTGTGGTTGGTGTACGTGTTAGAATTCAGAATGAGAAAGGCTTAGAAGGGTCTTGGATGTAAAATATCTTTAAATCCTATTTTAAGGAAGAGTTTGTAGACATCAACGTCTCTGCAATTGATATTCAAGTACACTATAAATTTTCAAATTCTCTATGTGGATCTGGAATCACACCAAACTGACGTATTGTTCAAACGACAACGCATAATGATGTTTGTGTTTTGTTGCTAAAGTTGTAAGCGCGGCTTCCCACACGCAACGTGGTCAGTCAATGTCTAACTTAGGACTTTGGTCTGTTGTCATACTGTGGGACTGTTCCAGGTTGCTATCAGACACACGCGTAGAAAGCGAAATATTAGTTGTGGCACTTGTAGTTCAACAACTTGTGTGGGCACCTCATATGTCACTTACATTTTGCATTGATAACACGTGTTGTTAGGTGAGCTACTGATATGAGAAACCAGGTGGTAGTAAGCACTACGTAAAAGATTTAAAATAAATACCACTGCCCGAAAGGTGAAAATACATTAACACTACCTCTCTAGTTTTAAGTTTTTTCTAAATCTTTACATGTTTCTTAAACGAACATAGGAAGCCATTATGATCCAAAGTTTACAGTGTTATACATGTGATGCAGATTCAGTTATCTTTCATGTTCCACGAATTCATTATTTGTTAGATTGCAAGTAACCACCCCTTCTTAAGCTTCTTTATTTTCGCAATTTATCTATTAAAGTATTGATAACTGTGTGGTAAGCAGAAAGATTTCTGATGCAAAAGACAAGCACTGTTGAACCCACACGACTGCCGAAGGCTTTACAGGAAGTTGAGATTGTGTTTTGTATTAGTGAGAGATAGAGTTTTCCATGCCAGAAATGTAACTTTAGGAGACTTTTATTTTAGTGCTAAATATTGCATGTATTATCTGTTTTTTTGTCAGCTCATTTGTTATTTATTTAATGCCCATTGGATTAGAGAAATCGAAGGTCTACATTATCCAGAAAATATTTGGAAATCATTGTCACAGTTTGGAAATGGCTTAGTTGCTGTCTGTATTTGTTTCATTATGTAGAGGCTGTTTTATTGTTTATGTCATGCTCTGTACTATAAGGCTCCTAGGTGCTAGGTTAAGGTGTGGCATTTTGTTTACGCCATATAGATAAATTGGAGAAAATAGGAATGGGTGTACCTAATTATCGTATTTTAGAACGGTGGCTTGTACCCCCGTTTTATGGAGCGTGGGAATGCAAACAGGGTGACAGAGACCAGCACACACACGATGCAAAGCGCACATTTTGTGATACAGAGAAACATAATCTGGAAAACAAGCTAAGGAGGGAAACAGTAATTCGAAGAATAATTGCTGACAAAAGAGGGAACGCCACTGAAGGCCACGGTGCTCTCTGTTTCTGTAAAAGCAGAGGTTCAGGTTTGCTCTATCACTACAATTTCAAGTGTAACTACTGGGAAAAGTTGAATTTGTGCATGGAATTTCAAAATCTTATATCACGAAATTGGCATTTGTGGTTTGTCCAGACTTTAGATTCCACTTTAGTGTAAAAACATATCAGTATGCTGGATTTTCTGTAATGTTATGTTTTATTGTTAGGGGTGAAAGCAGCAGTGTTCCCACATCAGGAGCAAAGGGAATTACCTGAGAATGTTATGCAAGAAGAACAACAGGAAGGAGCTCGGTTTTATGATGAGTTAAACATAAGATCTGGAAATGAAACGTGGGTCTCCATCACATAAATTTAGAATAGTGCCAGACAGTTTTGCCCTGGCCGACCAATGTAAAACATAGCTTTTCAACCAATAAGTGCATTTGTTGGTCTTGCCCTCATCCCTGCAAATGTCAGGGCCACATTGTCTGGCACTGGTGCAGAATTTTGTTCTGTGACTCTGGGTTTTTGTAATTCATTAAATAATAAGCAGATAATGGGCTGAAGTTTCCCTACCTATCCCACGGATTTTCAAAAAATGTATTTGTGAGTAGTTTGCGCAGTACCAGATCTACTGTAATAGCTGGACCCAAAATGTCCAATGCTTATTAGAGTTAGTACATTTAACAGTACCAAACTCAAAAACCATGAGTTAAATCTAGTGTCTGGAAAATTCACTTGTTTGTCTGAGTTCTAAGGTTTCCAAATGTAACGGCCCAATAATCTCAAAAATGGTAATATTTTCCATTACATTCTTTCTAATAGTCAATAGAACTTCTACCACAACTTTTACTTGAAGTGAGTGAATGGCTGCCTCTCTTTCACTGCCTCCTTTATAAAGAGAAAACCAGAGAAGACATTTCTTCAATTTAACTTTTGAAGCTATTTAACCTCTTAAGTGCTGCGGCTATACCAGCGGCCGACGGCACCACTACCTCGGGAGTGCTGCCGTCGGCCGTTGGACGTTCCAGCTGCACCTGCGCAATGGAACGTTCAGCACTGGAGCTGGACGTTCCAAAGCAGCTAAGGTGTTAATACAGTGCATTCTTATTGACAAACTTTTTTATATGTTGAGAATGTTTCTATTTGTGGCCCTTTGTTAAAATACATTTCTTTCTGGGTGGACATATGTTATAGTGAGGCAATGGGTTAGTGTTTGAAATCACAGTTTGCACTAATTTACTGATTATTGTATTTGATGGGAGGCTGCTAATGGATCATCAGTACTAATCACCCCTAACCCCCCCCCCCCCACATCAAGTGAGATTGGTAATGATGCCCAGAAACTCCTACTACCACCCATGTGTACAGGCCCTAAATAGAGGGTCTGTTGGCAATAGATGACATGGAGATGAAATACTGCTGTACTAATTCATAAACGTAAGAAATCCAAAAGGAATACTGAGGTGGGAAAAGGATTTATGACTGAAATTATAGGCTGTGAACATTAGAAAATATGAGGAATAGGTTAAAAAGTAAAATTCATGCATCACCAATGAAAGCAATTGACACCAGCCACTAAAAGGAAAGTCTTTGAAGGTCTTCTACCACAATATTACATTTGAAATATTGTCTGGCCAAAATCTGTTTAGAATATCAATGAAATTAAGTATGTAAACAGACGTATAGTTTCAATATGCTTAACTCCACAAGTATGTACTGTGAGGATATAGATATATTATTATTTTATATAGACTTGGACTTAAGTATAAAACATTTACCATCCCCTCTGTATACTTACCTTCACAATATTTATGTAGTAGATATACTGGATGATATTATTGTAGAATTATTGTAGAACAGTAGTTTGTAACTTAACATTGTAACAGCCATCCATCACTGTACTTGTTTTAGTGTACGGGAAAGGTAAACGTGAACAACAGATGCCTAATATTGTGCTGATGATGTATGAAATTCCTCCAATCTAAGGTGTAGACTCTGCCACAGCAGGTTTGCAGGAATGCCTTTTGTATTGAGACGCCATGCTATCTTGTGCTCCTCTTCTATCACTCGACAGTAATGCTCATAGAGATAACAGTGCCAAGTCCTACTTCTGTCACTTGTACCATGTCCAATTTGGGAAGATGATGTGGTTGTGTTGCAGTAATAAACTTTCACTTGGAATCTAGTACTTTTTCTCTCTTTCTACTGCCACTAACAATGCTTAAGTTTGTCAATGAGTACACAGTACCGGGCTTGGGCGAAATTTAAATGATAGTATTATGCATAATTTGAGGAATTTCCCATTACACTTGTTACACGAAATTTCCCAAACTACACTACTTTGTGTAGTTCTGCATCATTCATGGTAAAAATGTTCTGCAAACGTGGCATTCGCGACAAAATCTTTACTGCAAATACACAGAAAGAAGAGAACTTGAGCAGCTGTTGTCCCTGGTGACTGTGGTATTTGGCACTATTTATCAGCAAAAATTACGTTATAAAAAATTTACATGAGGAATGGATATATTTAAATAATAATATATAGCACTGAATGACAGACTCACACTTTACCTAATTATGTGGAATTTTGCTGACATTTTGAATATTTACAGAAAAAGAAATTAAGTGAATTTTGCACACCCCTACTCAGAATCAAGGAAGGGGTGAGAAAAACGCTGAGGGGCTTATTTATAAGCCCCTTGCGCCACCGGTCCGTCAACTTTTTGTGACGCTCCAATGGCGCATGAGCCTGCTCCATATTTTCCAGGCAACACTAAGTCACTTTTTTGGGCATAATGCTGCCTTGCTCGTTCCCTTTAATGCTGTTTTCTGCATTAAAGAGGTGTGCAATGGGTGTTGATGGGGGCATTCCCAGCAACATCCATGGCTTTTTGACACTGCCCCGTTTTACTAGGAGTCGTAACTCTGAAGCAGCGCCAAAAACGTATGTCTCCCTAGGGGAGGCGTAAGTGAGGCACAACGAGAAGAAATATCTTTATTTCTCCTTGTTTATCCTTTTTCTATGTGTACTGAAGAGGAAAAAGCCTCTTGTGATTGGTTTTGTGCAGGAAGGTTTTTGAATGTGCCGTATCTGATAGATACAGCACATTCCTGCCCTTTTTTTGCTCTAGGGCAGCACTGCCCTTCAGCAGAAACTCATAAATGATGCCCAGAGTTCCTAGCAAACCCTGGAGCCATTGAAGCACGTATCTCCTTTTGTGTGATGGCATGTGAATCGTCCTCGAGGGCCTGGCCGCTGCTGGTAAAGCATGCTTTGTTGGGGGTAGTATGTAGCACTCAGGATGGTTATTTGCTGAGATGGGTTTACATTTAGGATAGGGCTGACATGCCCTACCAATTTTAGGAAAAGGCTCCTGTCACTGTCAAAAAACAGAGGTGCATTGTAAAACCGGGAAGTGCCACCCACCCAATGAAACGAGAGCTGACTGGGATGAGCTGCAACATCAAAATTAGAGGCACAGCACAGAAACACACTTCCTAAAAGGACAAAGGGAGACCTATTTGAACATTAAAGACATATAATGTACCTTATGACAAAATGAAACTGTTAGGATATTGTTTAAGGAAAAAGTGTGGAAAACTGGGAAAGATTTTAGATACTTAATTGAAATAAGTCCTCCAGTCATACAAAACTGTACTCTAAACATTAACTGAAATTGCATTAATGTCAGACATTCACATAGTAAAGAAAGTAGGGTGGAAACAGTGATTGAGTGGGAGCAAAACCATACCCCAAAATTTGAACACCCAAAAATCTATCTCATTTGATTCTCTCACAGTTTATTTGGCTGAAGATAATGTTAAACCTCGGTTTGAAGCAATGTGTCCCGGCGTTATGGCATCTCCTCAAACATCCATCAGCAGAGAAAAACAGTTTATTAAGTAATATGTTCCATTTAATAATTGAGTTCTAGACCAAAGAGTAGTTACAGGGCTTTATTACAAAAGTTCAAAGTGGCAAGCTTAAGCAGTACAGAGTAAATGCTATAAAGGCTCTCAGATAGAGATGCAAAGCAGTCATTAACCTACATGAATGTTTAGGTCTAGCTTGACAGTGCAAGTGTCACCTGACCTTTTAACCAACATCAATGTTATTCTACAGTACAATGCTTCCACACACATACCTGTTCATTCCCATGCTATTTACTTGTAATGCTTCACATTATGATACGACATTCCTTTAAAGCCAAACCGATTGGCATTGTCTATGCATGTTAATTATTAGTGGGTCTAACCTTTCTACACTTTTTAAGCTACCTTGCATTTAAACACATATTTAATGCAGCATAGATATTGTCCTTACTATTATTTAAAAGGAGGAAAAATGGAGTTAGAATGAGTGTGCCATTTCCACCTAGACAGGGCTTTTTTTTAATTTAGACTGTAAATAGGGCTGACCTTTTATCGAGCAAACAATATGAATACAAACAAAATCATTACCATATCTCTTTTTTGTTCGCCGGTATGTGCCCTTAGAGAAAATGAATAATAGCAGGATTTCGGCTCTATTGTTAAAAAAACGTAGTGGAATTTGGTGCTACAGTATATGTAATATATACATATCTTCTAAACGCTTTGATATTGTGCATTGGAGTAGGGCAGAATTGATTTCCATGTCAGTATGCATAAAGAATATTGGATTTGGAATGTTAAATTAATTTTTTTTCTATATTAATTAATTTTTTAAGTACTTGTTTAGACGTATTTTTAGTGAAGTTCTGATAAAACAGCCAGTGAGCTGTAGATGTGTACTCCCTGAAGTGAGTATATTATATCCTGAAACATATGTTAGCATGAAGAATATATGAGGCTGAGGAACTTGGGGGCATATTAGCAAGAACCTCGTTAAAATTATCGCAGTTTTAGCAGGAGGAAACTGCCTCTAAAACGGTGATAATGTGCTTGCTAATATGCGTTATAGAATTCCAATAGAAGCCCAGGTTAGATGTGCAGGACATCTAACCTAGGCTTCTATTAGAATTCTATAACACATATAACAAGCCCGTTATCGCCGTTTTAGCAGCAGTTTCCTGCCACTAAGACTGCGAAAATTTTAACAAGGTTCTTGATAATATGCCCCTCGGACTTTTAAAATTATTATTCTCTGGAGACGCATTCATTTAACTTTACAAAAAAGAATATACAACATGCTAGTTGAATTAATTCATCAGTAGACCCTCTTAGTATGTGTACCCTTCAATCTCTCTAATTGTTTTTTTGTCTCCTGGATTTTTGAGTTTTGTGCTACCTTTGATTGCAAATGTAGGAGCATTTCTTGACTTTTCTAAAGCAACTACAGGGCGCACCACAACATATTAACATATCACAGAGCTAAATAATACAACAAAAAACATAACAGAGCAAAGTCAACACCACAGTGTAAAAGCACAATCACAAGACGGCACAATAACACCACACTACATCACCACACGACAAAAATACAACCTAACACAACACAATTGATTGTATAGGTGTGTAATGGTGAGTTTTGTGTTTGTGTTTTCTGTGTGTTGTTGTTTTGTTGCATTTCATTGGTGTATTGGTGCTATTTATTTATTATTTGGGTTTGTTGTGTTATAGTCCTGTAATGAGGGTTCATAGACTTCTCCTCGTTAGCAGCTAAAACGTGGATCTCTCTATCCTCCTCTACATGTCCGATTGATAAACACCTATCCTACAGAAAAGAAGTAAAAATATGTTTCTTCTCCCAATGCACTATATAGGACGTAATACCATAAATTCATCCTTCTGTTTTTTTCCCCTTTTACAGCATTTGTTGCTACGGTGTGCCACTTCCTCTGCCTATATATCCATTTTGGTGCCAGTTTTGCACATTACAAATTAAAGAATTATTATTATTATTGTTGTTGCTTTTGTTGTTGTTTTTGTTGTTAGTGTTGTTATTATTATTAGTAGTAGTAGTAATAATAATAATATTTTTGTGGTTTTTCTTGTTGCTGTTTTTATTTTGGGTTTAAATGGTGGCCTCAGAATACTGTAGATGTAGGAGCAAACTGAGGGAGTTTGCTCCTACATCTATAAGTTGGTGCAAGAGTTGGTAGTGTGGCCCAATCAGGCATTCATATGGGATGAACAATGTAAAACAACAGTCTCAACAATAGGTTCAAAGACAGCAAAGCCTTCAGCGTACAAGACTCTAGACTCCAGTTAGAAAGCACTAGCTGGTTTAGGCATCTGAGTGGTAAGACTGGGATAAAGACAAAGTAGTCTGTTGCTACAACACCATCCAAACGCCATCAGTGAAAGGTGAGTCTTCAAGGATTTGCCAGAATGGACATGGTCCTTTTCAATTCTCAGGTGGATGGGTTTCAAAAGGGAGAGCCATACATTTAGAGGGTCACCGTATCTTTTGTACCTTATTTATCAGGGTGAGAACACCCTCTCTTACCTGACCTGAAACTACTGATCAGTTGGTAAGGAACAATGTAGTTCAGAGTTCAGACATGTAGCACTATTTGGAAAGAGACCTTATTTACTGCGTCTTATTGTATTTATGCCTTATTTAGTGTTTGGTCAACAGCATACCCAATAAATATGTGGCAGATGTCCGGTTCGCCATATTGTAAGTGCTATAGGCTATAGTGCACATGTAATACGGTGGATGGGACATCTGCTAGATTTGTGATTAATTATCCCATGCGTAAAACTTTAAATAAGGCCCAAAGTGTTTTATATTACATCCTTTATTTTATAGAGAGCTGCATAGTTTTTTGCTCCGTGCAGTTTAACGAAGGATGAGTGGGTGAAGGATGGTGTAAAGACTATTACAATAACTGATGCACAACATGACCACAATGAAAAACATTTATAGTTGCATACTGCATTTATTTGAAGAGAAAATAACTGGTGAATATGACAGGCAATGCAAATGGTTGGAAAGATTTAGTGGGTCATCATCAAGCTTCAAAGGAGCTGGACAAGGTCCATATACATCTGATATTCAATCGTATTGGAATCCAGGCTGACTGCTAATGGTCCATACATCCCTTGAATAGGATGGGAGGCAATGAGGAGCCTTGTTGAATGCCACGGTGGATACCAGCTGGTTTTAGACGAGTCGGTCCGGTTTTACTTCATACATATGGTTATGCAAGAAGTAGGTGAACTGTATCACTATTGTGGTGTGTTAATGTAATGTTGTGATGTTGTGGTAATGTTATTTCTAATATGGCTGAGATACCCGCCACCCCCTCTCAACACAATCCCCAAGAATTGGGAAACCGGAAACAGTTCTTGAACTTTTGGAAGGCGGGAAGGGAGTTACCCTTCCCGGCCGTATTTATTAAAATATGAAACAAAATCAAAACATTAAAATAACAGTTTCATATCATGTACAATTTCATATCCACATTACGATGTTTGGCTAACCTTAACATATATCTAATACAAAGGTTCTCCTAGCCGATACTAACATCCTTACAAAATTGCATTACAAATTGAAATTGTACATCCTAACGTTAAGGGCCAACAGCAAGGTCGTAACCGGTGTCAGATCCCTAAACCAGAACTCCCCCCTCACTTGTGAGGGGCGGTCGCACAGAGGACTTCACCTCGTGTGCCATACCAATTTCCCTTGTCTTGACGGGGGCCCCTGTTAACTCGACGCCATGTACGTGGTCTTCCGAGGACTCGTGTAAGGTGTCTAGAAGGTAGCGTAGACCCCCCTCCCCACCCTACACAACTTACCACATCTGCCGTCGCAGATGTCCTGGCCCCGGGAAATTCCCAGGAGGGGCCCGTAGCCCCTCCTATCCAGGGAGGGGCCTTGACCGCCTTCCCTTTCCTTTAGGCGTCCCGTCCTTAGAAGGGACCGCCTCCCCGTTGAGGGGCCAATGGCCACCTCCCCCCGGGCGCTCCCATCCGTAATGGGTGACGCCCCCCCTAGGGATCTTCCAATGACTGCTCACCAATCATGACCTTACCGCCCGACCAAACAATAAATACGACAAGATAAATGACTAAAAAACAAGAGACATACCTACTTAAAACGGATCACATCTCTACCTAAAACATCTAAACATTGCTAATCCTTCTGATGAATGTCTTTAATCAAGTATACGCACAGAATTATCCACTTTATTGCAATTGCATCATAAATTTTATTCAAAACAACCTGCAAGAAAAACCAACTATGAAAAAACGAACTTTACACCAAAACAACTTGCTGTCTTCAGGGGATGGTGGGTGGGTTCAAAATTGGCTCTTCGTTCCGTCTCGAGCTCACGTGCAGCGAGGAGGTGCAGCTCCAGAGCACAGGAACAAGAGGATGCTTTCTTGGCTTGTGGCTCCTTTTATTCTTCTCGGGGCGGGCGTGAACCCGCCCCCTTCCGCCTCCCTGGGCGTGGCGGATGGCTTCGGTGTCTAGGACAACCCACTCTTGGGTGGGACAAAGCGCGCCCCGGCTACGCCGCTTCGGGCATACCAGCCGAGACGCGCCTCCCGCCAAAAATGGTTTCCCGGGGGGATCGGGGTACTCCACCATACGTTCGGGGGGACCGATTGGTCGCCCCTTTCCATATGGCTGAGATACCCGCCACCCCCTCTCAACACAATCCCCAAGAATTGGGAAACCGGAAACAGTTCTTGAACTTTTGGAAGGCGGGAAGGGAGTTACCCTTCCCGGCCGTATTTATTAAAATATGAAACAAAATCAAAACATTAAAATAACAGTTTCATATCATGTACAATTTCATATCCACATTACGACGTTTGGCTAACCTTAACATATATCTAATACAAAGGTTCTCCTAGCCGATACTAACATCCTTACAAAATTGCATTACAAATTGAAATTGTACATCCTAACGTTAAGGGCCAACGGCAAGGTCGTAACCGGTGTCAGATCCCTAAACCAGAACTCCCCCCTCACTTGTGAGGGGCGGTCGCACAGAGGACTTCACCTCGTGTGCCATACCAATTTCCCTTGTCTTGACGGGGGCCCCTGTTAACTCGACGCCATGTACGTGGTCGTCCGAGGACTCGTGTAAGGTGTCTAGAAGGTAGCGTAGACCCCACTCCCCACCCTACACAACTTACCACATCTGCCGTCGCAGATGTCCTGGCCCCGGGAAATTCCCAGGAGGGGCCCGTAGCCCCTCCTATCCAGGGAGGGGCCTTGACCGCCTTCCCTTTCCTTTAGGCGTCCCGTCCTTAGAAGGGACCGCCTCCCCGTTGAGGGGCCAATGGCCACCTCCCCCCGGGTGCTCCCATCCGTAATGGGTGACGCCCCCCCCCTAGGGATCTTCCAATGACTGCTCACCGATCATGACCTTACCGCCACAGGCCGGATAGTTGACCGGCTATCCGGACCCCCCACAAAACTCCTACCTAAAGGTCATGTTGCAAACTCCTTAGCCATGCTACGAGGTCTCCTATTAGTAAAGAGTTCCCCACCCGGGACAAGTGGACCCCATCCTCTAGATACATATTGTCCCCCCTGATACAACCATGAGGAATCGAATGCAAAGTACTGGTACGGAACAGTCTACCAAGCTTGTTGTTAATCTTTTTCACAGACTGATTTATAGCAGACACTGAATTAGCCCCCCGCCACACCTTTCGTGGAATCATATGGGACCATGCAATTGTGCACCCTGGAACTCTCCTCGCCAACCAACTTACTGTGGATAGTATCGCCTCGAGAAGTAGTCGTCTACCAGTGGTCACCAAATCATTGCCCCCAAGATGTACTATGATTATAGCTGGCGGTGACCTTGTCAGCCCTAACAAACCCTCAATAAAAGGTTGAAACTGGTCAATACAGAGCCCGCCCCTTCCGTAGAAGGTCACCCTGTACCCGTATTCCCCAGCTGTGTGAATCATGTCACCTGCTTTGAATACGTCCCCGGCACGCCTCACGTATGAGTGGCCCACGACCCACACCACTCTTTCATCAGCCGGTGATCTCTGACCGCTGGTTCCCAGGTGTCGGGCCGACTGCACAGTCCGCCCCGCCTCGTAGGTTTGCGAAACTGTAACCAAACAAAAACAAGAAGCGTGAGTACATGATATCAGCTTCACAACATGTGCAACCGCACATACCTTTTGTAACAATTCGAGGACCAACGCCCCAACTGTTTTACTTTATCAACACTCAGACCCCTGGCTGTAGCCTCTGTAGCAGCCCCTATCCGGAAGGAATGAGTCCCAAACTCGGCCGGGTTCAGGCCCGCGGCCGAGATTGCCATTGCAAGCACCCGCTGGAACTGAAACTTCGTCAGTGGGGTGGCATCTGCATGCCTCAGCAAGGTCCCTCCCCATGATGCCGCCCTCTGCGCCAAATATTCCTCGACGCATGCAACCGGGCACATGGAAGATCCGGGGATCCGCTGGACTACTACACTGTCCCCGATCGCGCCTTGATCAGTCTTGGACCTGACAAACTAGACAATCATCGTCTCCCCCTTTACATGAATGTGCTCTCGGCACAGCCCACCCCCGTATCCTGCTTGTTCTTTGCCACCAATTCGCTTACCCGCATAGCCCCATGAAATGCTAATGCAAAAGCGGCCCGGAATAGCACTGTTTCCGCCTGGGACGAACAAGTAGCAGGGAGTACGGCCAGTAATAGGGCCAACCTATCCAGACCTATAGGGTGCCTTTCATCTACTCTGCGACCCTCAAGGCGTTGCCACCCACACAGCGCTTTCTGTACCACAAAAGACGCTGTAGGGTCCTGGATACCATGAGCCCGCGCCATGAAGGAAATGGCAGCCCGATGCCTCTGGGCCGTGGCCACCGATTTTCCTGCCCCGCGTAGAGACAGTAAAAACTTTATGACCAATTCTTCCTGACCCCAAAGCTCTCCCCTAGCTGAACCCACAAAGGACAAATAGGAACGGAACGCCCCTTCGTATGCCTTCCTTGTCCTAGGTGCTAAACTCTCTCCCACGAGGTTTTGTAGTTCGGGGCACCGAGAGACCAGAGAGCTTCGGGAAATAGAGCCGCCACCGGGTCCGCTGTGGGCAGAAAACCCCAGAAGGCCTGCATACGGAAACGAGAAAGCGCATCAGCAGCCTGATTCAGTACCCCTGGCACATGCCTCGCTCTAAAGAGCACGTTCAATTGCATACATAGTAAAACAATTTTCTTGAGCAACCTCAGGATCCACTTGCATCGTGCTGCCTGACTATTGATACACTCAACAACGGTCATATTATCAGACCAGAACACCACCGAGTGGTCCCTAAACCCCTCAGGCCATGTCTTCAAAGCCACCAGAATAGGGAACAGTTCAAGAAAAGCAATGTTACTTGTAAGTCCGCACTCGTGCCACCATGACGGCCACCTTTGAGCCGACCAGTGATTGCCAAAGATGGCGCCAAAGCCTATACTCCCCGCCGAATCTGTCCACAGCCCCAATTCTCCGGCGGACACCGCCGGCTTCGTCCAGACAACCCGACCATTGAAGTCCGCCAGGAATGCCAACCAAATGCGCATGTCCTGGCGAATTTCGGCCGAGAGCCTCGTGCGGTGGTGCCCCTCCTTAAGACCGACCATGGCTTGTGCAATCGAACGGGAAAAGGGGCGGACCATTGGCATCACTCTAAGGGCAAAATTCATTGCCCCACAGTCTGCTGTAATTGATGCAAGTTCACCTTATTTTCTCTAACACAGGCTTCAAGGGAAGCCCTGAATTTCCGCACTTTTTCTTCTGGCAAGCGGAAGCAACCTTCTTCGGAATCGAGCTCTATTCCAAGAAACTCGAGCGAAGTTGAGGGCCCCACAGTCTTACCTGGTGCCAATGGCACACCAAAATGTCTCATCAAATCACAAAATTCATCTAGAGCCCGTGCACATTCTGTGTCCCCGGCTGCCCCTAGAAACAGAAAATCGTCCAGATAATGCATGACATGCTGAAACCCCGTAATCCTTGTGAATGCCCATTGCAAGAAACAACTGAATTTTTCAAAATAAGCACACGATATGGAACAGCCCATTGGCATACATTTATCCATGTAATAGCGCCCCTGAAACATGAAGCCCAGGAGACGCTGATCATCCGGGTGTACCGGGAGCAACCGGAAAGCGGACTCGATGTCGGACTTGGCCATCAGCGCTCAGGGCCCCAGGCGATTCAACATGGCGACTGCATCATCGAAGGATGCGTACCTCACCGAACAAAGCCCTGGGTCTATTGCATCATTAACTGACAAATCCCTCGGGGCTGACAAATTATGTATCAGTCTGAACTCACCCCGGTCCTTCTTGGGGACAACTCCCAAAGGTGAACAAATGAAATTAGGAACTGGTGGCGTGTTGAATGGTCCTGCCACCCGACCCCGGGCTACCTCTTTTCCTATCTTTGCTTGCACCACTGCCGTATTATGTAGGACCGAGAGTTGGTTCCTACACTGTGCTTTCCCCTGAAAATTCCCCACCGGGATACGGAAACCGTAAGAAAACCCATCTCGCAGCACCCCAGCGGAGACATGATCTGGGTATTCGCCGAGCCAAGGAATCATCGCCATGGTATCAACCGGTGTAGGTAAAGCCGCCCCTTGGACTATGTCAGACCTGTTTGGCGCTTCCCCTACTGCCGTTATCACCCGTTTTGGCTCTGCACATGGTCTCGGGATGCGAAGACTGTCCACACCCCCCACATTCATGTCTAAACTTGCATGACACGTGGGGCCTCGTACACTTTCCCATGTTAAAGTTCCAGCATACCCCTTTTTTACCTGTATTGCCGTTCGGCTTCGGGTGATGCTCGTTACTTGCTCCTGTCCGAAAGGGCGCCCCGGATGGTTGGCGGGAAAGTTCACCCCCGCCCCCCCCCCACCAGTGGCGCCTTCAACATGCCTGATTGTTCCATCTTTTGCCAAGAAATGGAGTCATAACAATCCCACGTCATAGATGCATCGAACTCTTTGGCTTTACGAAAAATATTATCATAACAAAACCACTCGTTACCGCTATATGTCTGCGAATATTCCATAATACGTGACTGGTACACAGGTAACTCGGTCAATAAATCGGGTCTCCGTTCCCCCATAATTGAAGTAAATATGCTAAAAGCCCTACCCCAGTTACCTATCGTCTCGTCGACTCTAAAGGCGGCCATTTTTGCGCGCCAAACACTCGGATGCATGAGTTCCTTCTGAACTTTCACATGCTCGATCTCATAATGGTCGGTTAGTAAGGAGAACATGTTTACGTATTTCTCAGCCCATATCCGTTCTTTTACTTCTATCGGGATATGCTGAGCCAATCTCTCCCTCCTCGAGGGTACCGACCCCTTCCCCGCAATCGGCATTAGCTGCTTACCTGAGCTAAAAGCTGTAACCGCCGTTGCTGCCGAACTCGTGCCTGCTGTGAGTTGCTCCACTGGGGCCTGCGGGGAAATAAACGGACAAGTAGGTTTCGCGGCCTCTCGCGACTGCCGCAACTGCCTTATTAATTGCTTGGCTTCCTCGGCCGTGTCCCCCGGGGCCGCGGGACGCCCGCTGCTATTACCCAGCCATGCCGCCAACTGGGCGGCCAATTCCGGGGGCATGTCCCCTTCGTCCACTGGGGTAACCACAACGGGGATCTGCTGACCCTCGGCAGGAGCCGGCGCGGGAATCTCCGCCGGTCTAGGAGGGCTCAACGGGGGAGCCTCCGGAACTGGGACCTCGTCCTCGTTTGACCCGTTCCTGGTCCTCTTCCTTCTGCCGGCCGGGGCCTCCGTCGGGTTGGGTCTTTTTGGCCTTCCCGCACCGTCCCTGGCCGCCATTTTTCTTTTCATCTCTGCCATGTCCTTCACCAACATCCGGAGCATCTGGTCGGTGCTGACCTTCTTCGCGACTCTCTTGCCCGGCATGATTTGCAGCGCTAGAAGAGAAAAGAGAGAAATTACAAATTTCAAACTTGGCTCTTCGTTCCGTCTCGAGCTCACGTGCAGCGAGGAGATGCAGCTCCAGAGCACAGGAACAAGAGGATGCTTTCTTGGCTTGTGGCTCCTTTTATTCTTCTCGGGGCGGGCGTGAACCCGCCCCCTTCCGCCTCCCTGGGCGTGGCGGATGGCTTCGGTGTCTAGGACAACCCACTCTTGGGCGGGACAAAGCGCGCCCCGGCTACGCCGCTTCGGGCATACCAGCCGAGACGCGCCTCCCGCCAAAAATGGTTTCCCGGGGGGATCGGGGTACTCCACCATACGTTCGGGGGGACCGATTGGTCGCCCCTTTCCATCTGCAGCCTCTCTGCTTAAATTTGCACAAATACTCTTGTCACACATTACCATTGCAAGACATTTTATTAACTAATAACCACTTAAGCCTTGCCCTATTTAAAACCATATATAGGCAATTGTGCAGCCAAAAATGTTTTGTAATTTGTATTCAGTGCCTCATTCAGAAGATTCCTGTGTTCTGACACAGCAAACTAGGAACACAATCAGTTTCAGAAAGGAAGAATATGGTTCACCACCTAGTTGAGTGTCCATTCAAAGGGAGGTATTATTTTCCACTCAATTTTCCAACGTCTTATGAGGGAAGTAGCTGTCAAATCAATCAGGCTACTTTTCAAACCCTATGTGAAGTAATTTAACCGCATGGTAACTAAAACATTCATGGATAACGCTCCAAGTTGCTTGTATTTAAAGTTATTAGTCAAGAGCTACCATCATTGACACATCTTAAAAAACATTTTCAATGTAATACAATTTCAGCTTTTAAATGGTCCTATGAATCTTTGGCAACTATGATTAGCATTGATTTAATACATATCTTTGTTGATTTTAAAGTCTCAAAAGTAATTAGTGTTAAGCCTGCAATATCTCAAATAAACCTTACTTGTTAGTTTAACTCTATTTCTTGTAACATCAGTTTGAGTTTTTTACACTGATGTTCTTCAAATAATTTTTATTTGTGGAAAATATCTTGTGGCTGTTGTAAAACTACATGTACGATGGAGCAACCACTGCGCATTGTGTACACTAGGGTATATTGTGCATACCATTTTCATGCCAACGACTCTCATGCCGTGCATAATACCCAGACTACATGTTATTCTCTCTTTTTTTTTTTTATTGAAAGTTCATAGCAATATAATGTACACTAGGCACGACAATATATATTAATATAGAGATAAATACACATGATATAAAAACAGAGACAACTGATGTAGCGTAAAATATTATGTACAGTAGAACGAAGATTAAGGAAAAGAAAAAAAGAAGAATGATGGTCATACCAGGGTCAGACAGTTGAAATACACTATGAGGCCCCGCACCTCGACAACCTCCATGTAGCCACAGGTGCCCAGATCCGTAGCCCCATTTCCCTCGATTTTACTCCCTTTAAAGCATATAATTCTGATTCGATGTTATGGATCCCTAGCATCCTGCAAATCCACATTTGGAAGGTTGGGGCCTCGACATCCTTCCATACAGCAGCAATTAATATTCTGAAAACAGCTACTGATATAAAGACAAACGCCTCAATCTCTGTACTTAGACCCAATTTAGCATCACAACCAATTATTAAAAGTGTCGGGGATAGGTCTATTCTAACAGCTAGCAGCCCCTCTAAAAACACTTCGATTTCCTTTTTAATGGGGCCTAATTTTTCGCAACTACAGAACATGTGCACTACGTCAGCTGGCCCATTCCCACACCTAGGGCAGTTGTTATCCGCCCTCTTGCCCCAATCGAACAATTTCGCCGGTGTGTAGTATAAATTAAAAAGGGTCTTAAAGTTCTGTGCTCTTAGATTTGAGGATCGCAGAAACCTTTTATCCATTAGGATGGCTCTATCCAAATCGATATCTGGATCCCCCAATTTAGAGGCCCAAGCTGTCTCTGTCTACATGTTATTCTCTCAAGAATTTACAGCATATTGTGATAAAAGAATTGTCAATTTTGCCCCCCCCTATTTCAGAGTGCACTTGCTTTTCTCCGATCCTAAGTTAACACCTTTTTCTGTCTCACCTCACATGACCGCCAATTCACCAAAATGCCAAATGCATTGATAATACATAGGGAAAGGCACAGAAAGAGATTTAAAAAATCAATAGTAGTTATGTTTCCATGAATTGATTGATATTGACCATGGTCTTTTCACAAAGGTAAATTAATTTGTAAATTTAAGTTTGCAAGTGAATTGGCCTCACACCTACCAGGAACTCACAATGGGATTCCTGACAGACGTAAGCCCTTTTACAGATGTGGAGACGTCTGCCGTGTGTACACAGCCTTCCACAGCCAAAATCCCACTCATAGGATGAGATGGAGGGTGAGCCTATATGTTTCAAGGCATGGTTTGCCTTGGAGGTTTGTGAACGCCCACAAACTAGAACTTTCATTGGCATTCACAAACTGCTACTATTCTCCTTTCCAGTCTGAAAAGAGTCATATTTCATATTTTTACTCCAGCCAACTGCTGATGTAAATCCATTTCCCAGAATGGAAGGGGAAATCAAAAAAGTTCATTTAAAAAAGGGAACTTCATTAACCCTCCATCGGGTTCTCTGGCAAGGAGACCTCCACAAAGAGGGAATGGATTCCAAAGTTTAAAATCATGTGATTTCCCATGGAATCTTCATAGAACACTATGACAATCGTGGCTTTCTTGCTGATCGCAATCATCATTCGGGAGTTCCAAAAAGGAGTAAAACTGCACTCGGACTTAGGTGTAAAAAAAGAGTGCAGCTTTACTACTTTTTTGTGAATCAGCTCCATATTTGAATATAGCTATGCTACTAGCTCAAATGTGTCCCTATTGTTAGAACATTTTGATTTATGATCACTTGCAAACCAAGATCACTCAAAAAGCATCGTCCCAGATTCTCGAAACTGTCACACAATGGAGTACAGAACCCAAAGTTTCTGAGCTGCAATGCATGAGAGGGAGAGAGCAGGAAAGAGCCCTATCTAGAAAGATTTGGTACTATCCTTCTCTCTTCCTACAGCTGGCACACAATTAGACTGTTGAGTGCCATGCACTCACCTTGGTGTCACAGTGCAAAGGTGTGCGCATGAGTCTAGCATAAGTTTTGCACAGTAGAGATACCCTTCCTGAGCAAAATATTATGCCTTGACTAACTTTAAAGCTTTTTCCACGTTAGATGTGTGCTGTACATTGCAGCACACATGTAAAGTGGTACACTTTAGAAGAAATGAAAGCATTCCTCCTTTTTTTTTAAAACTATTTTTATTAAGCAGTTGTTCAGAGTTATAACAATAAGTTTCGACAGGAAATACAAGCTTGTTAGGCCCTCGCAGGGGGCCTGTACATTTCTTATCTAGATTCTAACCCACAATCGCCCAACCCAGTTCACAGTGTGTTTTATATGTCAGCCTCCACTGCATATATTCGGGCCTGCTCTTTCCCTACCTTAGGTTCCCCTGTACTCTATCCAGGATCACCAATTCAATTTAATTTTACAGTGGCATCCTCGAGCTCAGTATACCTCGCGTTCGGCCAGTTGACACCATTCAAGATCGTCTTCCCATTCCAATACCATCTGGGTCTGCTCGGTCCACAAAGTCTGGCTAAAATTTGCTTTGCCACTCGCTGCTGCTGTGGTGAGACACTGAGTAGAGTATTTGGACCATTTCTCCTCCCCGGTGATACCCAGGATCAGCCGTTTGGCATCCAGTGGAAGTGGCATTATTTTTGGTGCAAACCTTGTATACTATTGTTAGTAGACAGGGTAATGTGTCAAAAATCATGAGTGGTTGCACAGGAATGTCGTGTACCACCCATGGAAGGGTCCCTTGGCATTAGTTTTAGGCAACTTTCCAGGGCAAAACAAATAGAGTCAACGAAAAAAACATTTTGCACAGGTTTGCCCCACTTTTGTGACACAAACCCAGTGCTAAATGTTTGTATATCTGCTCCTGTTTTTATTTGTCTGATTTTTTAGGTCTCGGCTAGCCGCGCGGAAGCGCGTCTCCGCCGAGAACCTTTTGTCGGCGAGTGTGCTTCCCAGGAGACACTCCTGGCCGCGCGCAGGCGATTCTAAACTGGCACGCGCACAAGTACGAGCGCTGCGCGAATCTCCCACACAACACACGCATGCGCATACATAGAAACACACACAGAAGCGCACACGCACGCACATACATACAGAACCCCCCCCACTCATACACACACGCGCACGCACACACACACACACACACACACACACACAAACACAAGTGCACCACCCCCCCCCCCCCTCCCCTTTAACTTACTGTGGCAATCTGGGGGACTCCGCTCGGGCAGGGAGAGTTGACGCTGCGGCTCTTGGTAGCTCCTTTCCCGGGACTCCCTGTTGGTCAAGGGAGCCCCGCAACACGTGTGCAACGTCCTGTTGTCGGCCCCGGGGCTCTCCACCGCTCGCAGGAGCCCCGGGCCGCTCAACGCATTTCCTCCGCCTGCCTCATCTCCCGGTCCGGACGCGGCTCCGCCCCGTCACAGGCGACCTTGCCTTCTTCCGGTGTGGCCGCGGCGGAATTCGGGGGGCAGTAAGAGTTATTTTATATTTCTCTAGTGTGTTTTCTCGTGATGGTGGGGGCGTGATTGTTAGCAAATTGTTGTATTTTCAAACTTTATTTCCCCTTGCACAGGATAGAACGAGCAACACGAATGTAGCACGCAGGGTGAGTTTATGGTTATTACAGGCTTGCTCCTTTGCAAGGTGACCGGTATATAAAATACATTTGTTTTTGGAGTTGAACCCGCCTCCCCCTGGGAAGATGACCTGCACGCGCAATATAAAGAGCGTTGTAATTCCAACACACAAGAGACATAGGATCTCCAGCACGATGCGATTGTTAATAATAGTTCAGTATTTTGATTGCTGGCTGGAGCTATGCTAGTGTTGTTATTGCCTGAAGGTCATTCATACATCCGATTCGAAACGCGTGGCAACCTGCAGAATGAAAGCTTTGCGTGTGAACTTTATTTATTGAAACTCCCAGTTGTAAGGGGGGCGGGGGGTTGTTGAGGGACAAAGTAGAATTATTGGCGTCGTGCTTTGTTTCTTCCTAGCGACAGATCACTTCCGTGGACACTGGTTACTTTTATCTGGCGATCGTTTTAATTCAGTAAAAGACTACTTTCTGCAAGCGAATGACCTGCAGTTGTACCACAAGGTCGCCCAGCCTTTTCTCTGGTTTTCGGTTTCAAAGGTCACTCCGGTCTCCCACCAACATCACAACAAAAACTTTTTCATCCATTGGGGTAAGATGGATAAAAGAAATGGTGCAAGACTTAGGGGCGTAATAATATTTTTAAGGTATGTAAGTATCAGGAGGGTTCCCTGGCTTCAATTGCTCATTATAGAGGTAAACGCTATATGGCAGTCAAAGGTTTAAGCAAGACTATTTAATAAAGGGGTTCATGTTTTGCATTTCAAAGTACAAGTATTATTTTTTTACTACAGGGCAACATCTCTAAAATGCCTCCCAAGGGCGACAGACAGGTGCACGAGCCGCTTAGGGTATGTGGACGCGCTTTGCAGAGTGTGAGTGCAGAGTTGTGAGTGCAGAGTTGTGAGTGCAGAGTGCAGAGTAGTGAGTGCAGAGTAGTCAGTGCAGAGTAGTGAGTGCAGAGTAGTGAGTGCAGAGTAGTGAGTGCAGAGTAGTGAGTAGTGACTGCAGAGTAGTGAGTAGTGAGTGCAGAGTAGTGAGTGCAGAGTGCAGAGTAGTGAGTGCAGAGTAGTGAGTAGTGAGTGCAGAGTAGTGAGTAGTGAGTGCAGAGTAGTGAGTGCAGAGTAGTGAGTAGTGAGTGCAGAGTAGTGAGTAGTGAGTGCAGAGTAGTGAGTGCAGAGTAGTGAGTGCAGAGTAGTGAGTAGTGAGTGCAGAGTGCAGAGTAGTGAGTAGTGAGTGCAGAGTAGTGAGTAGTGTGTGCAGAGTAGTGAGTGCAGAGTAGTGAGTGCAGAGTGCAGAGTAGTGAGTAGTGAGTGCAGAGTAGTGAGTAGTGAGTGCAGAGTAGTGAGTAGTGAGTGCAGAGTAGTGAGTGCAGAGTAGTGAGTGCAGAGTAGTGAGTGCAGAGTAGTGAGTAGTGAGTGCAGAGTAGTGAGTGCAGAGTAGTGAGTGCAGAGTAGTGAGTGCAGAGTAGTGAGTAGTGAGTGCAGAGTAGTGAGTAGTGAATAGTGAGTGCAGAGTAGTGAGTAGTGAGTGCAAAGTAGTGAGTAGTGAGTGCAGAGTAGTGAGTGCAGAGTAGTGAGTAGTGAGTGCAGAGTAGTGAGTAGTGAGTGCAGAGTAGTGAGTGCAGAGTAGTGAGTGCAGAGTAGTGAGTAGTGAGTGCAGAGTAGTGAGTGCAGAGTAGTGAGTGCAGAGTAGTGAGTGCAGAGTAGTGACTAGTGAGTGCAGAGTAGTGAGTGCAGAGTAGTGAGTGCAGAGTAGTGAGTGCAGAGTAGTGAGTAGTGAGTGCTGAGTAGTGAGTGCAAAGTAGTGAGTAGTGAGTGCAGAGTAGTGAGTGCAGAGTAGTGAGTGCAGAGTAGTGAGTAGTGAGTGCAGAGTAGTGAGTAGTGAGTGCAGAGTAGTGAGTAGTGAGTGCAGAGCAGTGAGTGCAGAGTAGTGAGTGCAGAGTAGTGAGTAGTGAGTGCAGAGTAGTGAGTGCAGAGTAGTGAGTAGTGAGTGCAGAGTAGTGAGTGCAGAGTAGTGAGTAGTGAGTGCAGAGTAGTGAGTAGTGAGTGCAGAGTAGTGAGTAGTGAGTAGTGAGTACAGAGTAGTGAGTAGTGAGTGCAGAGTAGTGAGTACTGAGTGCAGAGTAGTGAGTAGTGAGTGCAGAGTAGTGAGTAGTGAGTGCAGAGTAGTGAGTGCAGAGTAGTGAGTAGTGAGTGCAGAGTAGTGAGTGCAGAGTAGTGAGTAGTGAGTGCAGAGTAGTGAGTAGTGAGTGCAGAGTAGTGAGTAGTGAGTGCAGAGTAGTGAGTGCAGAGTAGTGAGTAGTGAGTGCAGAGTAGTGAGTAGTGAGTGCAGAGTAGTGAGTAGTGAGTGCAGAGTAGTGAGTGCAGAGTAGTGAGTGCAGAGTAGTGAGTAGTGAGTGCAGAGTAGTGAGTAGTGAGTGCAGAGTAGTGAGTAGTGAGTGCAGAGTAGTGAGTGCAGAATAGTGAGTAGTGAGTGCAGAGTAGTGAGTAGTGAGTGCAGAGTAGTGAGTGCAGAGTAGTGAGCAGTGAGTGCAGAGTAGTGAGTGCAGAGTAGTGAGTGCAGAGTAGTGAGTGCAGAGTAGTGAGTAGTGAGTGCAGAGTAGTGAGTAGTGAGTGCAGAGTAGTGAGTAGTGAGTGCAGAGTAGTGAGTGCAGAGTAGTGAGTGCAGAGTAGTGAGTAGTGAGTGCAGAGTAGTGAGTGCTGAGTAGTGAGTGCAGAGTAGTGAGTAGTGAGTGCAGAGTAGTGAGTGCAGAGTAGTGAGTGCAGAGGGCAGAGTAGTGAGTAGTGAGTGCAGAGTAGTGAGTAGTGAGTGCAGAGTAGTGAGTGCAGAGTAGTGAGTAGTGAGTGCAGAGTAGTGAGTAGTGAGTGCAGAGTAGTGAGTAGTGAGTAGTGAGTACAGAGTAGTGAGTAGTGAGTGCAGAGTAGTGAGTAGTGAGTGCAGAGTAGTGAGTGCAGAGTAGTGAGTAGTGAGTGCAGAGTAGTGAGTGCAGAGTAGTGAGTGCAGAGTAGTGAGTAGTGAGTGCAGAGTAGTGAGTAGTGAGTGCAGAGTAGTGAGTGCAGAGTAGTGCGTAGTGAGTGCAGAGTAGTGAGTGCAGAGTAGTGAGTGCAGAGTAGTGAGTAGTGAGTGCAGAGTAGTGAGTAGTGAGTGCAGAGTAGTGAGTGCAGAGTATTGAGTAGTGAGTGCTGAGTGCAGAGTAGTGAGTGCAGAGGGCAGAGTAGTGAGTAGTGAGTGCAGAGTAGTGAGTAGTGAGTGCAGAGTAGTGAGTAGTGAGTGCAGAGTAGTGAGCAGTGAGTGCAGAGCAGTGAGTGCAGAGTAGTGAGTGCAGAGTAGTGAGTAGTGATTGCAGAGTAGTGAGTGCAGAGTGAGTGTGCAAAGTGCAGAGTAGTGAGTGCAGAGTGCAGAGTAGTGAGTGCAGAGTGCAGAGTAGTGAGTGCAGAGTAGTGAGTGCAGAGTAGTGAGTGCAGAGTAGTGAGTGCAGAGTAGTGAGTGCAGAGTGAGTGTGCAGAATGCAGAATAGTGAGTGCAGAGTAGTGAGTGCAGAGTGAGTGTGCAGAATGCAGAATAGTGAGTGCAGAGTAGTGAGTGCAGAGTAGTGTGTGCAGAGTGAGTGTGCAGAGCAGTGAGTGCAGGTGCAGAGTGGTGTGTGCTGTTGAGTGCAGAGTGATGTGTATTGGCAATGTAAATGACAATGCCATTTATTTATGATTTAAAGAAAAAAAAGAAATGTCATGAGCAATGCCAATAGCTCTACCTTTAATGATGCCGAGACCATTGCATCGCAAATGCTTGTTTAATATAAGGGTGTGCTTTACAATACTGAAGTTATATATTTTGCACGACAGAAATTATGTTCCCTGGGCTTGAAGGAGCTGCTGCTGAAAGTAAACAATGCTAATTGAAACACTGTTTACATCCGTTCTTGGCACTGCCTTTGCCCCCTCTGAGGCCGGGGGTCGCATGAGCAACCTCTGAATGACCTCCAAGTCTCCTCAATGATGTGTCGCATCATTTAATTCCCATCGCATTTGCTGCTGTCCTTCCTTCTCTACCTTATGTAAAATGTCCTTTCCCCACCGGCTTAATGTTGCAATCTCTTGACAATTTGATTTTATTGTTAAAGGGAGGACTTTTTTTTGCTCACTGTTGATGTTCACAAAGTACTTTACTTTGAGTTAAGTGGTTTCCCGTAGTTTTACACATTTTTACATGAAAGAAAATACTTAAATTCTGCACACCCCTAATTCCAACTCATAAACTTGCCATTAAGCATGTGTAAGACATTTGGTAGGGTGTCTCCAAGGTCTGCATGCCCAAAACTCAATATATCGAATAATAATCAAATAGAAATTCTGCCACTGGTATTATACTGTTGTTTTGTATTATATTCACCTTGTTTCGGGGTCCCTCTGGGATTTGGGCTCCTGGCGAAAACACTGAACTAAAAACAGTCAATAAAGGCGTTGGGAAGGAAATGTTACACAAACTGGACAGAGTGATTGTAAAAGCATTGTTCAATGCCATAATGATAGCAGGACAGAAAGCCAACATTTGCATAGTGCGCTGGGTGACAAATGGCAGCTGAAATATGTACTCCATTGTTCGACTTGAGAGCAGCCATTGTTTAGTGGAATGTGACGTGCCACGACTGCGGATCTCGGAAACCACTGTCTCCTGATATCGCACGCGCCAGTGTCTCTGTGTGGTGCCCCGGGTTGTGTGTCAGAACATCAAGGCAAAAAGTAATGTGGTACAAAAATATGGTAGCAAAAATATTGACTACTATAATATTGTGAAGCTATTTTAGTAAAGATTTACTATTCTTAACTCCATGAAGATATATATGTTGTGACGGTACATATATTTAGAATTAATTATATTTAATTTACACTTACTGATATATATTAATCTTCATGATATTGTGGTGGTTGAGATCTGAGCTGTACTATATTTTGGGAGCACAATATTCTAATGCTAAAGCTGTGCAGTGTGGTTCCACCTGGTGCAATTCAGTATGCATGCTTAGCGGATAACCAGACCCCTTACCACAGGTATCCGTCCACTATTCTAGAGTGATTGGAATGCAGAGCTTAACAGAGCAGATCCATGCAGTGAAATTTCAGATCAGCCCTTATATCAGTGCAGGCAATATTGTTGTGCTGTGCTTTACATGACATTGAATGGTTGTGTTGTGAATGTTATATAATGCTGCAATAACTAATTGCTTGAAGTATGCACAGATCTGTCACTATAACACATTTTTCGTTCCTCATACGCTTTCAAACACTGAGGGGCATATTCACAAGAAAATGTTAAATTTGGCAGCGCTGTGCTCTGTTTTCAAAATGCAGGAATGTGCCATATTCACAAGAATAAGGCGCACCCAGTGTTTCCGCTGGCGCTGGTGCAAAAAAAGCTGCTAGCGCCAGCGCAGGTACCCTACTGCCATGCTTCAGGGGTGCCTGCGCTGCAGGGACAATTCTTTATGTCAATCAATAATGGCGGTTTTCACCTTCTATGAATCGTGCAGAATGCAACACACATGGAAAGCACAAAAAACGAGGAGAAATTAATAATTTTTCCTTGTTGCGCCATTCTAACACCTGGTATTCCATGACAGTCGTGTTTGGTGCTGCCTCAGCCTTGTAAATCTGGGGCAACATCAAAAAGCAATAGGTGTTGTGGTGAAATGCCCACAGCAACACCCATGGCACGCCCCTTTGCTCCAGATGTGTGGCGAAAAGGGGCATGTTTACAAGGTGGTGTTTAGCCATGCAAAGTGTCTTAGCACCACCTTGTAAATATGAAAAAATCATGCTGCGCCATCAGTCTGCTGTTAACTTGTAAATAGGCCCCTCTATGTCTTACCCCATGGACTTAAGTTCATAGTTACAGAATACTACTTAGACCGCTGCCAATCCAGCACCCCGTTGGTCTCTCAAAGCTTTAACGCCAGTGCACACGCTTATCTTGGTGCCCGTCCCTACAGACATACAGCAGATTGCATTACAATCATCACACACTTCCTTCCAACACCTCTTTTCTCTTATCCACAACAAAATAAAATATTCATGCAGCAGAAGCTTTTCATGAAATGGCAGATCATTCAACACCATTCACAGATTGAGAAAGTATCTTGTAGCAGAAAACAAGACTTCAAGGGGTTAGTTAAACCGACAGACAGAATGAAGTATCCAGAGTTAAAGGCATGGGCAATCAAACAAATAAAACAGACCAGGGGCTGTATTATACATGCAGCGCATTTTCCTTCATTGCCCTAGGTGCATCTTTTAAAAATAAAATTGAAAATTCATAAAAGTTCCAGAAAAGGAAAAATAACAATATAAAAGCCACAAGGTTGTCAGACTGCCATTGGCAACAATATGTATGATCATTCCACATGAGATCACAAAGAACAGGGTTTCAGATCTGTAAGTATTACTTACTTATAGAAATTTGGGAGTATCACACAGCTAAGTCCCGATGTATACCACACTTAGTCACAGAGAAAACCTAGTGACTCATGAAGGAACATACTGGACAAATCAGGAAATATGAAGCTGTACAAATGTGCATAATTATGCATGCTTTTTGTTTGATTTTGCTAGCATTTGTGACACTGGGTACTAGAGGGTTGTTAACACCTTCCGCGCTGATGACGAGCTCAGCTCGTCATGAGGCTTACCTGCCGTGTGCTCATGACGAGCTGAGCTCGTCATGTAACGCGGTATTTACAAAACCGCCGCGCACAGCGGGAAAAGCCGCCGCAGCGATGCGGTTTAACATCCCCCAGTGCATATGCTCCGGCCCCTAAACATGGACAAATAACTGTCTAACCCCTATTGGCATAGGTAAGGCTAAGGCACATGGGTGCGAGAATGGCAATAGTGGTATAAAAGTTAAGTGACCCTAAAAGTATGTCATCAGATCTGCATTTGGGCTTTGAACTGCTGTAACACAGGTTACAAAATCACAATTCCACTGCATAAGCTGATGTAGCTTTTCCCTATTGTGAAATGGGGATTTTCCAAACTTCAACAAAGAGAAAATCTAAGATTGTATTATAGACAGTGAGTCAGTATAACATACAAATTCCATTTAATACTGTGCCTGAAACATCAATACAGAATTGTTGAGAAAAGAAACCCATATGATGTCACTACTGGTATATAAAGAGTAGTAAAATCAGAACCCTCGTCTTATGTTGCTATCAGGGGAAAGACATGGAGGTGCTAGACATCAAGAACATCAACAGGTTTAACGTGGAAAGCAAAAAATGGAGGAGGCCATCTGAGTGAGACTGAAGAAGAAACCCACTATATGAAGAAGGACAGAAATATGTACTCCAATATTCAGCAAGTTTGCAAAAACAACAGGTGATGGACCGAATGAGGATCAATGTCACACATTCAACCCAGTCAAAAGATCTGGGTCCTAATCCATCGTTTTTTTGCACTCCACACCACCCTGGGTTAGACAATGGCGATATGCAAATCAGCTCTGACCCTGTGCCCCATGGGAACAGTCCAGTCCGAACTACAAAAGCCATGTCCTTCCCAGAACGGAATCAAGCATCCGAGGACCGGACCGGTTTCGAGGTAACACCTCTCATCAGCCCGGCTAGCTTGACTCCAGTGATGTGGAGTGCCTGGGACCCACGTCTGGGCATCCCCAGTACACTTATAGCGAGTTTGCAAAAACAACAGGTGATGGACCGAATGAGGATCAATGTCACACATTCAACCCAGTCAAAAGATCTGGGTCCTAATCCATCGTTTTTTTGCACTCCACACCACCCTGGGTTAGACAATGGCGATATGCAAATCAGCTCTGACCCTGTGCCCCATGGGAACAGTCCAGTCCGAACTACAAAAGCCATGTCCTTCCCAGAACGGAATCAAGCATCCGAGGACCGGTCCGGTCCTCGGATGCTTGATTCCCAGATCTTTTGACTGGGTTGAATGCGTGACATTGATCCTCATTCGGTCCATCACCTGTTGTTTTTGCAAACTCGCTATAAGTGTACTGGGGATGCCCAGACGTGGGTCCCAGGCACTCCACACCACTGGAGTCAAGCTAGCCGGGCTGATGAGAGGTGTTACCTCGAAACCGGTCCGGTCCTCGGATGCTTGATTCCGTTCTGGGAAGGACATGGCTTTTGTAGTTCGGACTGGACTGTTCCCATGGGGCACAGGGTCAGAGCTGATTTGCATATCGCCATTGTCTAACCCAGGGTGGTGTGGAGTGCAAAAAAACGATGGATTAGGACCCAGATCTTTTGACTGGGTTGAATGCGTGACATTGATCCTCATTCGGTCCATCACCTGTTGTTTTTGCAAACTCGCTATAAGTGTACTGGGGATGCCCAGACGTGGGTCCCAGGCACTCCACACCACTGGAGTCAAGCTAGCCGGGCTGATGAGAGGTGTTACCTCGAAACCGGTCCGGTCCTCGGATGCTTGATTCCGTTCTGGGAAGGACATGGCTTTTGTAGTTCGGACTGGACTGTTCCCATGGGGCACAGGGTCAGAGCTGATTTGCATATCGCCATTGTCTAACCCAGGGTGGTGTGGAGTGCAAAAAAACGATGGATTAGGACCCAGATCTTTTGACTGGGTTGAATGCGTGACATTGATCCTCATTCGGTCCATCACCTGTTGTTTTTGCAAACCCAATATTCAGCAAGACACCTCAAACTGCAAAAGCTGGTACAAGGGCAGCCAGGAAGGAGATTAGCCACTGGTTGCATAGATCCTGCAACAAAAGGTGATATATTAGAATATGTCACAATTTCTTAAGGGAAGGGACACAACCTCAGAGAGAAAGGTGTGAATAAGATTTAATTTAACAAGACACATCTACACCCAGTGGAAAAGTAGGAGTGGATACTATACCCACCTATTGTCCTTAATAACATGTTAGATTTCCTCTAGACTAAAGCTGTGAGCACCCCCATTCCATAACAAGACATTGAGGTAGTACAATATGCATCTTCAAAGCCCAGAAATGTCTAAGTCGGCCCAGTGTTTGGCTGGCTTCAGGAAAATGATCCTGAAGTTTGCTGCACCAGACTAACCTGCAACTCTAATACCTTCCAAACTCACCCTAATTGTTAGATTTGGGGGTCTTTAGTTGGCAGAGGTAGGTACCTTTGACCACATAGGGACCCTTGTGTCTAGTCAGGGTAAGGGGCTACACCCCTAAAATAACCCCTGCTCACCCCCTTGGTAGCTTGGCACGAGCAGGCATCTTATCTCAGAGGCAGTGTGTAAAGCATTTATGAACACATACAGTAATACAATGACAACACTCCAGATGGACACCACACAGGTTGTATATCAAAAATAAGTATTTTTATATAGACCTAACACAAGACCACATACAACAAAAATCCACAATACTGTACTTTAAAATGGTAGAAATAGCTTAGTTATCTTTAGATGGTAAATGCAACACTTTATGCTCAATGTACTTTGGGATGAGTAACGCTATACAGCGAAAGAGTTGCAGGGAAGGTGATGCATCGGTTCCTTACACGCAAGAACGGTGATGCGTCGGTTCCCTACTGCTGCGTTGAGGACGGTGATGTGTCAGTTCTTCTCCGCATGGGGAAGTGATGCGTCGGTTTCTTACTGCGCTTCCATGGCGATGCGACCAGCAGCGCCATGATGCGATGACGATCCGATGCAATGAAACAAAATGGCATCTTCTCCTTGATGCGACAACGACGAGGCGATGCGTGCACGCCTGATGGCCGTGTGGCAACTCTGTGAATCTTCTGAGCCGTGACAGGCCCTGGGACACTGTTCTCTGGTGATGCGATGGCGTCTGCTGCGACGGCGACACTCTTCTCCGGTGATGCGGGCGCTTCAGTGATGCGATGCGACAACCGCTGGACCCTTCTTTAGTGGTGTGATGACAGCGGCTGCGGCGGCATCACGCTTCTCCAGTGATGCAATGGCATCTGCTGCAATGACGACACTCTTCTCCGGCGAAGGGAGGCGCTTCGGTGATGTGATGTGGCAGCGGTGGCACCCTTTTTCAGTGATGCGACCACAGCGGCTGCAGCGGCGTTGAGCTTCTTCTCCGTGAGCCGCGCTTCCAGCTCCCAGCGACACACAGTCTCTCAGAAGGCCCAGTATAATAGTAGGCACTTCAAATTCCCAGCAAGGGAATGCAGAGGAGCTGGTTGGTGAAGTCTGTTGTCCCTGAGACTTCAGCAAGAGGCAAGCTCAATCTTCAAGCCCTTGGAGATCCTTTACAAGTTGATGAAAGTAGCACAAAGTTCCTTTCTCATTTCTTTGGCAGTCAGGCAGCCACTGCAGTCCAATCCCCAAACAGCACTCAGCATAGGGATAGTCTCCTCCTTCAGTTTCTCTCTGGTTCCTCTCCTCAGCAAATGATCTTGTTTCCCAAAAGTGATCTAAAGTGCTAGGGTCTGGGTACCCCCTTTTATACACCTGTTCTCTTTGTTCTCTATTTGAAGGCAGATAGTGTCTGTACCTAGTCCAAACCTGTTCTGGCCAGTCCTGGAGCACTTGGTTGACAAGACTCCTTCTTTTCTTTGAGAGTGTGGGCCAGGGACATCAGATGCACCACAGGAGGTGGAGCCAGCATTGTGGAAGGAAGGCTGTTGGACTTGGCACTTTCAGCAGGTTCAGCCAGAAACATTTTGCATTCTCCAATCATTTTTCTGTAACCTGGTGTTGGTGATTTTAGGCCTCTGAGCACTTAAGCACTGAGGTCCAGTGTAAAGTGTGTGTGCTCTCTGTGTATGTGTGGTGAGATGGGTCTGCCTTCCCATAGGAATGCATGGAGGATATGTGTGTCCATGGTAATTCCTGGTAAGAGAGGAGTGTAGGGGTGAGTTTAGTGTGTATGAACTCGTGAGAATAAATGCTGCTCAATGGTGTGCACAGATTTATGGTGACTGGTGGAGAATGCCACTTTTAGAAGTTGGCATTTCTGTGTGCTGTGCGTCTGCCTGCCTGATGTGAATTACATGTCTGGCTCGTGATTGAAAGGAGCTGAGAGTTGTGGGTGGCTCCAGGAGGCAGGATGAGCCAGCCCAGTGGTGAATAGAGAGATCTGCATCTAGATGAGAGGGAGGAGTTGCACCTGGGACCTGAATAGGGCTGTGCCTTCCCCCCACAATGCTGGCAACGCCCCCTGTGGTGTGTCTGATCACTGAGCCCCCACCTGACAAAGGGGAGAGGAGCTGGGCAAAACAAAGGGCTCCAAATCCCCTCTGAAGCAGAACTGACTGGTATCCCCAAGCCCTGTGCTGTGACAAAAAAGGAATTACTAGTATAAATAGAGGGGCTGTGACCCCATGAAAGATGTTCAGTCCTTGTGCTTGTTTTTTAATCTGCGGGGCATGCTGCAGCTGGGGGCCAGGAGGCCTTTCCTCCCTGTGCTCGGCATGGCCCCCTTGATCCCTAAAGGAACTCTTTGCTTGGACATTTTATTGCTGTGGATCCTCCAGGACCTTAGAGGAACTTGTTCTGCTTGTAGCGCCCTGTCAGTGCTTTTATTGGAATTTACTGGCCCCTGATTGGAGTAGAGAGAGCAGGCTGAGCAGCGCTGCATGTCCTTTTAGAGGGAATCCCGGTGTGAGGAATTCCCCCGTGATACTGGCTGAAGCGGGTGCCCACCCCGCATTTTTGTGCACCAAGTGGGAGCCCACCCCGCACTACAGTGGTTCTAAAGTGCAGCAGGGACCTGCCTTGCCTTGTGGGTATTTTTAGTGGCAGAGCAGAATAATACAAAGGCTATTTTTTTATGTAACCTTGTGTAGAGTTTCTTTTGTGGTGTGCCTAGTGTGTTGCTACTGCGTGCGTGTTGCGCAAACGCTTTACACATTGCCTCCGGGATAAGCCTGACTGCTCGTGCCAAGCTACCAAGGGGGTGAGCAGGGGTTATCATCGGCGTGTAACTCCCTTGCCCGGACTAGAGTGGTGGTTTCTGCCTAGCTTTGGCGCAAGCCTTATCCAACCAGAAATCCCATTTCTAACACCGGCACAGCCCTATTCAGGTCCCAGGTGCAACTCCTCCCACCACTCTACATGTAGATAGCTCTATTCAGCCCTGTACTGACTCACCCTGTCTCCTGGAATCCCCCAGCCCCTGTCACTCAAACTCCAGACAGGGAAAACACAACCTAGCAGAGGCAGGCTTGGATAGTTAGGCAAGAAAATGCCTACTTTCTAAAAGTGGTATTTTCAAACACAGAATGTTAAATCCAAGTTCACTAAAAGATGTATTTTATCATTCTGAGTTCAGGCATACTAAACTTGAATTTCTACCTAGTTCCCGGAGTCAGTTAGGTCTATAAGATGTTATAATCAAACTGCCCATTCCGGCCTATGGGGAACAGAAGGCCTTGCAATAGTGAAAAACGAAAATGGCTGTAATTCACTATCATGACATGCCACACACATCAGGGCATGTCCTACCTTTTACCTACAATGCACCCTGCCCTTGGGCCTACCATAGGGGTAACTAATATGCAGAAAAGGGAAGGTTTAGGGAATGGCAAGTGGGTGCACTTGCCCAGCCAACATGGCAGTACCAGACTGCACACAGGCTCTGCAATGGCAGGCCTTCAACAGACTTTACAGGCTGCTTCTATGGGTGCTGTAAGCCCACCAGCAGCATTTGGTTTCCAAGCCCTGGGCACACGCAGTGCACTGTAGTAGGGTCTGACAAGTAAACCAAACCAGCCACTCATGAAATCACGAATCCATACATCAATTTACAATAGGGAGAGCATATGCACTTTAGCACTGATCAGCAGTGGTAAAGTGCCCAGAGTCATAAAACCAACAAAAACAGGTCTGACAAAATACAGGAGGAAGACAAAAAGATCAGGGATGACCCTGCAAAAAGGGCCAAGTCCAACACTAATGAAAAAGGCTTTAGAGACCTTGGCCGCACAAGGGGACTGAGCCCCGAAGGAGGAAAAGTCAATCCCAGCGGCAGCCACAGTTGATGAAGTAGGAGAACGGAGGGTTGAGGTACTAGAAATGAGGAAACTGTGTATAAAAGAAGGACCTCAGACACCACCTCTTCAGTGCACTTTTGACCTGTGGATTCTCTGGCAGGAAGTAGGACTGCTGTCCTACTACAAGGACTGCTACTCTACTGGACTACTGTGCCAAAGAAATCGCTGCCCTGCTTACCTGTTGCCCTTTTGCCCAGGGAAGAAGAATTGGACCTGTTTCTCATCTTGTAGAGAGGCTACTGGGGTAACATTAGGTGGGAGAACCACGGTTATAATATTTACTGTTTGCTTGGAGGAGCACTCCATAATGCCTCAGGTGAAGCTCATCTGCATGTTTGTTTGCTTCTTGTGGTGATCCCAAGAGGACAGGGCCACCAACAATGCACCTAAGAAGTGTTAAGCGGGCTGTAAGAGTTACAGCAGCCCTCCAGAAGTCATTTTTAAAGGTACCCCCCCCTGTGGTTGCGGAATCAAGAAAACCTTGACCTACTGGGATTTTTCACATAATTGTTAAAGCACTCCGAAAGCTGGAGCATCTACTCCACAGCTGGGAGTGCAGCGCCCTCTAGGGAATTGTTCTATGACTGTATTTAATGTGGCTTGAAGGTGTCTAAGGAAAGTGCTTGGTGTGCAGCGTCCTCTAGGGACTGAATCTATGGTTGCTTTTTGAGATCGGAAAGTGATGTCTCTAGGGGGTGTTTTTATGATTGCATTTTATGTAACTTGAAAGAATACAAAAAGCACAGACACATGTTTTGTTCATTTTAAAATGCCTTAATTGAAATAATAATGCTGACAGTGATTATTGATCAAGGTGAATATGCTTAACATTAATAAGTACATTGGCACATGGTTATGATTGATAATTACACTTACATACAGAATGATGGTGTTTTTAACATGTGGTTTCTTGATCTTGATCCTTTCACCAAGCCAATAGACTTACCTTAAATGTTTGTATGACCAATGTCATCTACGGTATTTGCAATCTAAATAATGCGTACTATTTGGTAAAAAGAAATAAATAAATGTGTTTTTCCTGTTTCTAAAGAAAAACCACGCACTTACTAAACAATCGTTTATTGAGTGTTATTATTGTTGCCAGCAAATGGTGATTACTAGCCCACACCAGTAGACCTTGGAGTGCTCTGCTTCTCTACTCGGAGAGTCAAGAGCTACAATGGGGTGTTTGGTTCCCAGTAAGGAGAAATTATGGACCTATCACTGAACAGGCGGCACATCCTGCACAACGAATAATGCCACAGCCCCTCTGAACCACGTTTGTTTGGCGCCTAAAAACGAAGTAGGTGACTCACAAATTTCTGTTTGTGAAAAAATGTTGTTCAGTTCTGCAACTTCATTTCTTGTTTTTTTCGATATAATTTGGGGTGCAGATGGATTAGAAAGTCTCAAGAGTGAATGTATTGTACCATATTTGCATTTTATTTTTAGTAACTCTAAAGAAGGCATGTAAAGCTAGAATTTTATACTACATCAGCACAACATTTAAACAAATTGTATTGTTCAAGCGGCACATGTACAGCAGAGCCCTGTACCCCAGAGGTGTCTGCACAGTCTAAGCTGATAAAATTGACTTTGACATTTTTCGAAACTATACCCAATAAAACCTTAAAGGAAATACAATATAAATCTAACCCCCGATTGCACTACTCATCCACTCTAAACAGATCTTTTCGAATATTTAGTCGATTTAGAACCTTTCTTTAATTAATTAATTGTACTGCAATAAATTGTTTCAACCCCCGAAAGAAAAGTAAATGCTGCAGAATAATTAGAGATCACTCGAACACCATGGTGCAAAAAATTAAAAAGGGACATGAAAGGGCCATTAATAAGAAATAAAAAAAAACATTTAAATGTGTGAAGGAAAAAATGAAAAATGCTAAACTCAGAAACATTACGCTCGGCTAAATAAAACATACCCTGGAAAACCAGCTTCAAATCGAGGTTTTAGAAATCTGCAGAAAGGTTTGGTTGCGGCAAACATTCTGTTTTTAGAAACAATTCTAGAAAATAAGCTACAAGTGATACAGTGTGAAACACATATTCCCAGTGTCTCTTACAGTGCTCTGTACAAAGTAGTTCATGAAAAGGACCGCAGCCAAGATAGTAAGGACAAGGTTTGATTGAGTACAGGTGCGAAGCTGCTTTCCAAGCAAAGCAATGTCACATGATCTGCCAGACTTCTCTGATTAGCTGTGCGACTACTCAGCATTTCCTGTTTCTGCTTTTTGTAGTTGCCATGTTGCGCATACACCTGCTTGTAAATAGTTATCTCAAAACCAAATGAAAACGAAAGAGTGCATTTACCTCAAGAGAGCTAAAATGTAGGGAGGAGCTAAGTGACCTGGTCTTACCTGGATGGCATATTTATTTCTCCTTACATTTTACAAATACGTGTTACAAGCCTGAGGTTGTTCTTTGGAATAATTGTGTGAGAGACACTGAACCCTAGTTTCAATAGTCCCCACCTCCAGCAAGGCAAGCAGTGCCAGAGATGGGAGACCAAAACTTTACCAGTTCAATCTTATTTCTTTCTATTCTTTAGCCTTCTTTCAGTCATCCTTCTGTGTTTAAACGATGTCTTAGGGTTAGAGTAATTCAGAGTTAAAATTACCTCTTCATTGCCCCAATAAGAATCATATTTTCATGTGACTTGTATTTCTTTACCTCTTTTAAATCCTTGTGCCTGCTAGAAAGGATCGGTGTTGCTGTATTAAAATTAAACAGGTTAGTTTTTTTTATATTTAAAATTGTTAATGCAAGAATATAGTACCTTGCTTAGGAGGCATGTTTTTGTCTTTTCATATTTGTGGTATATATTTGTAATAATAAAAATAAAATCACTAGCTTGCCAAGGCCAAACATATAGGCTTTGCCAATGCTTGTTTTTTTATTTGTTTTTATGTATTCAAAATAATGAAGCATGGCAACACATTTAAAAACAAATGCATATTGTTTGATTTCTTTCATTTTGTACTAACTTTTTTAAAAAGTGCTGCACAGATGAATGCATTTATTTTACCAAACAGAGGGGCTGATTCACAGAACTAATCTGAGATAAAATCCTAAACTTACTACTTTTGGTATTCACAGAAGGCATTTAGTAGTAGTAAAGTTAGGACTACTAACTTTACTACTACTAAACGAAGACAAAATCCTAACTTTACGACTTTCTGTATTCACAAAAGGCATTTAGTAGTAGTAAAGTTAGGAGTCCTAACTTTACTACTAGAAACAGCATAGTCTGTGCTATATGAGATGATTTACAGATTACACAATATCTGAAGAATTGAGAAAAATTCCAAATGATCAATTTTGGCACAAATATTTGGTCTGCAGACAAAGAATAAATGCCTAAAACATTATTATTATTTTTTTTTACTGAGTGCAAACCTTGCCTAAAACACATTTTGACATGGAGACGTTGTGTAAGCCTACCCCGAAATAACTTGACATTTGGACCTTAATGCTCAAAGTCTTTGAATTTGGGCTGGCCCATAGAGCGTGTCTATGCCCCTTTTGGAATCCATGGCGTTTTTCAGGTGGACAAAGAAAAAGCATTAGTTTGACAACCTTCAGCCCGCGCAGTATTCTTTGACACAAAGCCGCGCTCTTCATCAGTGGGTAATACAAAATGATGGGCCCCTCTTGCAGAATATGATGTAGGACCCCAGTGTCTGTCATGTTCATTGGTCTTAGGCTCAATGGGGCCCCCCTGAACGAAGTGGCAGCTCCTCCGCTAAGGCGAAGAAGCGTTGCCCTGCTGCAGTGCAGCAGTGAAATGAAGGAAAAATAAAATGACAATAACTTTAGGTTATTATCATTTTATTTTGGCCGGCTGTGGCCGCTTTGCAGGGTGGGCTGGGCTGCTATTACAACAGGAGCAGGGGGAGTGGTGAACACACTTTGAAAGTGTGCATGAATGTTTGGCTAGCCGTCTGGGGCCGGCTAAACATTCTTGCACACTTTGAATTACAGCCTGGATGGAAACCATGCCAAGGCTCCCATTCCCTGGCTGAGAGCCGAACCACAGCGCTCAGACAAATCACAACACTGCATTGCAACATTGTGATTGGCTTAGGGGAGCCTGGATGTGCTCCCTTTTCCTGCAGTACGGAGAGACGAGTAGAAGAGATGTGGCGTTAAGGTAAGCTTTTTTTCCTATCTTAGGTCCCCTTAGCCCCCAACCCTACCACACCGCCATTCCCCGAACCGTGCCGGCTGCCACTGCCTGAATGGTTGGGCCTCCCTAAGCTGTAGGGGCCTGTTCGGGAAAGCAGCTTATTCTAAGTCATTGCATGCATTCTACAAGGTATAAAGAATTAGAGAGTCACCCTTAGACCACAAGGGAACAGGGCCAATAACAATATTAAAACAAGAGGGTTCCCTTGGTCAGACTTTACTTGCTCCACTTCTACATTGAGTTAGCTATAGCTCCTACTTTCATTCTAGTGAAGTAGTGTGGCTCACTGGTTAGAGGCGGCAGACCCGAGAGCAGAGGACGGCCCGGGACCAGGGTTCGATTCCCGGCGCGGCAGGTTTCTGGACCAGGGTCAGCGGACTCGATAATTCTCTCGCCTCGGTGCCCACTCTGATCAGCGATCACACTCGGCAACTCTGGGCATTAGCTTGCCTCATCTTCACTAACGGCCCCACCAGACCGCCGGGGATGCCTGGTCTCACCCTGGAGATACCCATTAAGGGACCATCTCTCAGGGAAGCCAGGAAGGGTTTCGCAGCGGTCGAAGCGCCTTGGGACCCTACGGGTAAGTAGTGCGCTATATAAATGCCTATACATTTAGTGAATCAAATCTTCTACCATTCATACTGTATTTTACTCAACCCCATTCATATAAGTAGAACCACAAAGGCACTTAACACTCTAGAAATTATTCAGCCTTACGGCGCCAAGATGTACATAACATTTAGTTTTTATTTAAAAAAATATATATTCTGTTAATAACACCTGCATGTATCATTCAAATGGACATATGTTACTTATAGTGATTGAGCCAAACTTCTTTGAATTACACAAACACATTTAATTCCTTTTCACAAAAAACAATTCAATAGTCAAAAACAGCATTTTGTTAAAAACATAAATATAAATCATTTAATTAAAACCACAGAAGGTTATATGATTGGGATTAATCAATTATCCCTGGTATTTGTGGGTCTACTTATATGAATGGGGCTGAGTAAAATACAGTATGAATGGTAGAAGATTTGATTCACTAGAATGAAAGTAGGAGCTATAGCTAACTCAATGTAGAAGTGGAGCAAGTAAAGTCTGACCAAGGGAACCCTCTTGTTTTAATATACTACAAGGTATGCAATGGGATGACTTAGGGAGTGAGGGGGTACCCCTCTAATAAAGGGTGACTTGGGGGGCCGACCCGGATCACAGGGGCTTCAGGGGCTCCCTTAAGCTCCTTCTCCCTACCTAGTGCTCAAATTAGCTTGTTCAGCACCCCTCCATGTGGCCATGAATTTGGCGATTCCAGGACGACTCGGGCAGTGCAAGTGCTTCTCCTAAGCGTAGCCCTAGTTACGACACCTGTTTACCCCTGCTGCATTTCCGCTTCTGGAGTTCACGTTCAACAGATGCTGAGTCTTGTCTTGTGTCTCAGAACAGTTACAACAGAACTATTGGGAATATTGGCAAATACCAAAAAGTTCTAAATCTGCACCCACATTTAGACGTAAGTCTAGGGGTGCACATGTACTACTTTTTCGTGCATGGCGTTCTTTATATTTTAATTTTTTTCTTACATTTTAATTCCTGCCTTCCCTATAATAACACCCGACTCACAAGGTATGGTAAATGCGTCGGTGTACTCCATTAAGGCCCTCATTCACACCCTCCAGCTTTTAGCGACTTTGGTAGTTTCTCATTAGCGTGAAATTGTTAAAAGGCTGCAGTGCCCGCACTTTCCATCTTATTGGTCGCAATAAAGATAAACATACATTAGGGGTGGAGCCTAAAAGTGTTTCCTGTTTTGTTTCCTGTCTGTGGAATACCTCATGAGTGATGAGTGATGACTGGGTCGAGGTCGAGTAGGACTAAGAGTAATGGGGATTACCATACGTAATCATAGCATTCTCCTCTTAGTCTGTTATATTTCCTTATTTCTTGAAAATGCTGCCTTGGGTATTGGCTTTGCAGGCCACAAATCGAAAGTGCTTACCAGAATACTCATGAAGCATTTTTTTAAAAAAACAAGTAGAGCAAAGGAAAACAATCACTACATGGGAACTGTGAAGTTGTTTCCGTCTGCAGTGCGAAGCAGCCACTGTCACAGTTTTGTGCACATCAACTATGCCGTCCCCGTGACAGGGGACTCCGGGGACGCCGGGACGGGCACAGAATAAGGATCAAAGGACGTATTTATTTTCCACTCCTGGTGCAATTGCTTTTGAAAAAGACAGAAAGCAAGAACCAGGACTAGGCTGGGAACTAAAAGTAGCCTTGGCAAAAGCAGTTCCCCACGGCTGCCACACTCCCCTGAGCACATTGTTTTATAATTAAAAACGAAGGTCAAAGATACATTTTACAGGCCAGAGCACGTTTTCAAGCACTGTGCCTAAAAGGAGGAGGCAGGTGGTTTTACAAGTGGTTCTGCAGTACTTCAAAGGGTATGCTACCATTACATCCCAGTTTTTTTTTACTTCATGGGACTTTGCATCACAAGTAAGTACATCACGGTCTTTACGTCCATAGGTAGTTTTATCAGTACTCAACTCCACAAGTATATATATATATATATATATATATACATATATATATATTATTTTTTGCACCAATATAAGAATAGGTGAATTCAATATGTTTTAATTAATACTTTCTAATTAGTCGATTAATTAAAGTGCACTTACTTTGAATATTTTAATTAACACATAAAGGTATTTAATTAAAATAATTATATTAATAAAAAGGTATGTGGGTTACGTAATTATAAATTGCGTAAAAAAAATGTAATATTAGGTCAAAATAAGTATGAAGTAATGTTGAATTTTAAAATGTTTATATTAGAATATATGTATAAGTTAACAAAAATTAAATATAATACCTTTAATTGAAATTCAAAATTTGTGTTTTAAGGGTGGTAAGCATATGATAAGGTGCAGGGATATGTAGTGATTCAGGGTGTTTTGCGTTTTTAGGGAAGTTTGTTTTTAGTAGTGGGAAAGACATTTCTAAGGTTCAGGAATGTGTAGTGTACAGGGTAGTAATGATTTTTACGGTTCAGGTATGGGAGTAAGGATTTTTTGGGGCTCAGAGATGGTTAGTACATGCTGGTAGTAAGGCGTTTTTAGGATCTCACGGGTGGATAGTGCAAAGGGGAATTAAGGAGTTTTTAGGGCTCAGGAAACGGGAGTGCATATTCATAGTCAAGTGTTTTCAAGGTTAAGGGATGTTTTGTGTATGGGGTAAAAATTCATTTTTTTTTTGCTTAAGAATGAGCAGTTAAGTGTTTTAGGAAGAAGAGTTAGGTAGTTTAAAGTATCAAAATAAAAGTATTTTTATAATAATAATTAAATATTAATGTTACAAATTATAATTAAATTATGTAAAATAATTAGAATACATTTCGAAAATAGAATGACTTGTGATGTAAAGGTACTCCTAACATAATGGATATAATGTAATGACTCAACGTAAAGATCTCGAAGTAAGGCCTTCGACTCATGTTAAAGTCTAACACAGTAGTGACACTTTCTCTAAATAAGTGGATCATGAAAGTGCCGGCGATAAAAGTCTGCTCCCATTGCTAGCATTTGTGACACAGCAGAAGCAGTGCTTATATGATACAATGTGTGTCAAGAGTGAAAGAATAAGCATTCACATTGTTTTTGGGAAAGAGGACTCACAATTTAGAAAAATAAAAAATGCCTTCTATTATTACCATTAACAACGTTTTACTTCATTTTGAAAGTTAGGACCTAGATATAAACAGGTGGAAATCAATAGAACGAGCAACAGAAATTGTGGTGATCCCTGACAAGGGCTGTTAAGCACTGTTTGCTTCCATATTCTCCACGGTGATGTTTTGACAATCTGCTGTAATTAATCTTATCTGAGGTGTTTGTCCTCTGCTCTGAGTGTTTAAGGCGCCAAGTGAAGCACTGGCTTCTGACATAGCGCCACAGGGGCGGCTCCTCCACTATGGCGGAGGAGCGTCTCCCCACTGTTTGTAAGCAGTGTGAAGAAGAAAAACATAAAATGATAATAACTTTAAGTTTCCTGACGTGTCCTGCTGCTTCGCAGCGGGCGGGTGGGCGGGGCTGCTCTGCTGTCCGAGCAGGATAGGGGAGGAGTGGTTTGCCCACTCCTAAGTGCACAATGACTGTTTCGTCAGACATCTCGGGCCACCCAAACCAGCCATGTGCACTTCCCCTTCTCCATGCAGGCTGCATTACAGCCTGCATGGAGAACATGCCTACCCCTCCATCCCCTGGCTGAGCCCTGTGTCACGGCGCTCAGACCAACCACAACGCTGCATTACAGCATTGTCATTGACTCAGTGGAGGGAGCCTGGCTGCCTGCTCCTTGTTCCTGTCAGAGGCAGGAAAGCTGGAGAGCAGGAGCTCGAGGTAAGTTTTTTTTGTTTATTATTTCAGCCCCCGCCACGCGACACCACCTGTGATCCCCCACAGCCCCCCTCGCATACCCTGCACCCCCCCTCACCCCACCCGTGAGCCATGTTAGCCGCCGCGGCATGGGGCCTCAGTTATATACTTTGGGGCATATTTACAAACCCCTTGCGCCGCTTTTGCGCCGCCGTTGCGTCACTTTTGTGCTGCAGCAGCGGCGCAAAAGATGCGCCATGGTGTGGGGTACTTACAACGTGACGCATCTGGGAGATGCGTCACGTTGTAAAGCTCTGCGCCAGAAGGAGGCGTACCTGCGCAGGGGGGCGCGTTCCGGCAAAGGAACGCCTACTGAAAGTGGCTGAGTGAAATCTACAAGATTTCACTCAGTCACTTTGGGCACATGCTGCATCAAAACCCTGCGCCTGCTTGAAGCAGGCATAAAGATTGACGCAGCATTGGAAGAATAGGGCCTCCCGAGCATTGCTGGAGCTGCGTCGTGCTTGCGACGCAACTCCAGCAATGCAACACTTTTACGGCACAGATGCGTCACGCATCTGTGTCGTTTTTGCCCCATGGTGCGCCGCATTGTAAATGCAGTGCAACCATGTTGGCGTAGGCATGGCGCACAATAAGTGGCGCATCCCTGCTGATATGCAGGGATGCGCCACTTATTGTAAATATGCCCCTTAGACTGAGATTCTATGACTCTTCTGGGGATAGCATAGGCCCTGCTGAGAGCGCTTCATCACATTCAGAAAAAATCACAATCTGATGATAGGGGTTCACGCCTCCATTTTAATTCAAGGACGGCAGTATGGACTTCAGTACGCTGCTTGATGTGTGATGCTAGTTGTTTAACACATGGCAGGACTCAAGTTGCTTGGAGCAGTCAGACACACATTATTTGTGTGTCCTTTGGTAGTGTGACCTTGTCTTGGTGTAGTTGGGGTGTGGCACAGGAGAACAGTGCAGACATGCTGCTTATGAGGCTCTTCATTCAGTCTGACCTGCCCATCTTGGCATGCCAATGCATGTGTAAGGGTTAAGTTAGCTTCTTCATTCCTTCCTGGTGGTCCCAGAGTGAACACGGCACCACTGTGAATGTTTACATATTTTAAAACGTCACAGCTATCTCAGGAAAGGCAGTGTGATCATCGTGTCCTTACCCTGAGGAGAAACAAACATGGATTTATGCACAATGATACTCCACATACCCCCAAGCAGCAGCGGCCCACCCTTAAGGGCGGAGGATCTCTGCCCTGCACCATTTGGACATTAAGAGTGTACTGTATATGAAGCTGAGCAAAGGTCAGCTAGGCAGACACTTTATTTTCAGTTCAGGCATGCCAGGAGCTAGACATGAGCTAAATGCGCCTGGCTGCCTGAGCTGAACTTTGCTGGGCTGAGGAAGTCACAGCTCCAGTGGGCGTGACCTCCTCAGCTCAGTAAAAGTCCTCGCTCCGTCTCATGACGAGGGAGAGTGTCAGTGATAGCCTTGTACCTGGGCACTTCAGTTTTAAGCCCTGAAGCACCCAGGGCCGAGTGTCTATCACTGAAATCGTGTCACAGAGTGGGTGCTGTCACCAGTCTCTCTGACCCCATCCTACTTTGTGACGAAGTAGGGACTGCTGCCTCCAATGAGGGGAGGCAGCAGTCCAAACCTGCCTCGCTCCCCAGAGGCTTTTCTCCCCTGGAGCTGCAGCAGGCAAGTGTTGTTTTTAGTGGTGCATGTGTGTATGTAAGAATGTATGTGTATTTGTGAGTCAGTGTTATGAGTGGGCATGCGTGCGCATCTGCATGTGAATGCATGGATGTAAGTGAGCGTGCATGTGTGTGTGTGTGCCCGCCCTCCTCTCAGTTGTACTTACCAGCCAGCACTGCTCCCACACATGGTCTATCTACCCATGCGGGAAGGGGCACAGGCGGAAGGTGCACATGCCACATTAGTGAGACAATTCCTTGGAAGTTAGTCACTGACTGCAGGCCAGGCAGGGATAGTCCAGCCTTTTCATTTGCTGCCTCTAAACATAGTGAAGTTGCTGAACTTCAGAGCTACCTGTCCTTGCATTAAAGTGCATTTTTTGTACAAGCCTCCACCTTCCATCTTGCTAATTGTGCTACATTTCTAAGTCACATGTGGTTGCCTCTTATCTGTGAAATGAATTAGCAACTGAACACTATCATTCAGTGGCGTAGCAAGGGGGGGCAGGGGGACGGTCTGCCCTAGGCGGCATGAGTTTTGGGGATGGTGGCCTCCCCCCCTCCTACAGGAGTAGGGCACACGGAAAAAAATCGCCAACCCCTCCGCTCTTCCGCGCGGTGCGGCAGGGCAGCAAAGCCACAGACCGCAACGGGCGGCAAAGTGCCTTTATTTTTTATTTTATTTAATGCGATTTTATATAGCGCGCACATAACCCGAAGGTGTCAGAGCGCTTTACATAACAACCAGTTGCGATGCATAAGGACTTGGGATTACATGAGTTACATAAAAGATACATACAGAAAAAAATTGCAAATGTACAAGTTGTAGAGTCATACAAGGAAGAGATACAAATGTATATACTCTAAGAGTCACATAGGAATGGTAGAGAGTATAGGTCAACTACATGTACTAGTGGTTAGATTTATCTCTATATACAAATATATACAAATAGTAGATTTTCTCAGGTCAAGAACAAAAAACCAGGAGAGCAGAGTTCCATTAAGTGGGGTCGGAGGGGGGACATAGTCAAAGCACCAAGGGAGGGTGGTAGGGATACAAGGGACCGGAGAAAAGGCAAATCAGAGGATCGTCAAGGGGGAAACGAGGGAAAAGGGTTAAAGGACGAGGGAATGGACAAGATGGCGGGTCAGGGTCCAGAGAAAAGTGGCCGAGAACAGGAGCAAAATAGCTCACCACTGCTCTCATTACAGATCTGTGAGCTTATTGACCCTGTCACTCTCTCCTTCATTCACCATGTGCCACTGCCCATAAGCTAACAGACAAAGACATTCACATTACTATTACTAGACTTAAATCACATGACGGAACTATGCAAAAACAAATGACTGTCAAAAAAACAACATGCTGTAAAAATCCAGCAAAAACATAAATGCTTGCTTCAAAATTTACATTGTGGTGCCACAAAATGTCCGAATCCATAACTCAATATCTTGCGGGGGTGGTTTGCTCCTAGTGATCAGACTCTCAATTCTGATGGGGCGATATTACCGGCCCCATCGGAATTATGAAACGCCGCCTATCTCTTAACTTTCAACTGGAGTTTTTGGTGGCAACATGCAGACAAAACCTCTAGGTGAATGTCTGCCCCAAAATCCACAAGGATCACTATGATCCATGAAGGGCATTACAAATCGCAGTACAAGCATTGGTCATCTTGTGGAGCACAATGGAATGAGGTGGCCCCAATGGCTGTTCTTTACGCCTCACAATGCACAAGGGAGTGCATAACTGCTTTGCAACAGTTTGTGAGTTGCAAAAGATGGAGTTTCGGATTAGGACAGATGGTAATCAATGGCAACAGCTGGAAGGGAACTGCAAAAGGCAATATGCTCGCAAAGGGCCCAAATCACTTTTTGGAAGTCCCTGCCCCTTTCAGTGGCAGGAAGACTGGCAATCTCGAAAATGGTAATGCTCCCGCGCCTACTCTATTTCTTCACGAACCTGCCAGTGGTGTTCCCTAAAATCATATTTAAAACATTGAACACATTGCTGATGAGTTTAATAGGGGGCACAAGCCACTCACATTTAAGCTCAGCGAAACTACAACTCCCATCAATTGCCGGTGGGATGGGGGCCCCAGACTTTATGCACATTGTTTATCAACACAACTGGATTTAACATTTTGTTATGATTTTTAGTAATCAAACAATAAAAAAATTAAATTTGAAGATTTTGAAGTTTATCAACAAAACTCCAGTGGTTTTAATGTTGGTTAGCAGGCCGCAAGCTACAGGAAATAGCTTACACAAAGCAGATGATTACACAGGGTATTTTACATAGACTATTTTGCTCCAGTAGCACAATTATGCCTTCTTTAAACTGCAATTTCATCCTGGAAGCAATCATTGAAGTACACTATCACCACCCCAGCATAGGCCCCCAACATACCATTATTGGGTAGCCCTACTAATTTCGGAACTCTCATATACCGCAATTTAGAACCTTGGATGCAGGCCAGCGTTAACACAGTGGCGGACCTCTTTGGAGAGAGGATGCTATTACCACATACAGATTTCACGAATGAACGTGGTGTCACGGAAGTACTGTTTTATGCACACGCAAGCCTGGTGCTTTATATAAAGAAGCACTTGGCACCCCAAGGATCCGAACCCAACACAAATGAGTTAGTTCATCTAATGTATCTTATGGGGACAGATAGCCACCTCACCCGTTGGTTCTATCGTGGGATACGTACTCACCGACCATACTGATGACTTGAATATGCACCAAATGGAAACAGGATATTAACAAACCACTACTAGATAAAGAGTGGAAGACGATACTGGAGCATACAAAACGAGTATCCCTGAATGCAAGATTAACATTTATACAATATATGGTAACTCAGAGGGAATATTTAACACCACCCAAACTGAATGCCATCTTCCCTAGTGTTACGGTATCTTGCCCCAGATGTACTGAATAAGATGCAGATCTCATACATATGATATGGTCTTGTGCCGGGCTGAGGGGATACTGGGGAGGAATAACTAATGTCTTGGAGGAAGGTGTGGGAGACATGGGTTGGCAAACAGCAGAAACGTATATTGGGACTATATCGATGACGAAAAGAGTATAAAGTACTGACCAGATTTATAGATTTGGCTCTTATACTTGCAAAACGAGGTGTCACGAGGTGGTGGAAATCCCCTTTAGCCACCACAATACCATGTTGGAAAGAAGAAGTTGAAAAATGGGAACTGACGGAAAGTGTAGCTATTCGGAGAGAAGAAAGAAGAGCCTATTGCAATTAGGGTGACCAACCGTCCGTTAATTTCACGGACTACCTGTAATTTGTGCCTCTTGTCCGTTGTCCGTGAAGGATTCTTTCACGGACGCCTTTTGTCCGTAATTTCAGCTGCCCCCTGCAAGCATTCTGAGAGTCCTGTAACTGTTACAGCAGGGGCCAACTCGCGCTCCTGCTCTGATCAGTGGCTTGCAGCAGCCCCTCCCCGACCTGGCACAGACTGCTATCAGGCCCATTATCATTCTGTATGTCAGCCTAATTATCACATTCAGATTGATAATGGGCCAGTGACAGCATTTGCTGGGCCTCCTCTTGCACCCACTGCTCTTCTCAGGGATCGATCATGTGTGCAGCAGCATCACATCCAATATGCCTTTAGTGAATCACAGTTTGTTCTGCATTCTTAGAAGGTATTACAGCCCCAAAACACAAATTAATCTTCATTTCAAAGGATGAAGTGTCTTGAAATTTTTGGGACGGTTTATTTGGGATTATAAAATAATACTGTAAAAGCATGGTATGGTTTCCAAGCCATATAAAACAACATAAAATAAATACATTAATAAATAATGACTAAAAGTACTCAACTGGTGCTTATTAAATATGCCTACCGGGGGGAACCTAACCTAGGTCTAGTACGAGGGAAGAAGTAAGTGAGGTGTAGCTTTAAGTTTAGTATTCTTCTGCCAAGAATCTATTCCAAGAATTCTCTAAGGGTCTAATCAGCTCCATACCTTGGTTTAGAATGAAGGAGGTCTTGTATCTCTCTCTCAGGACTCGATTTCCCAGCAACCCACAAGGGTAGCCGGAAAACACTGGAGCTGGATTTCTCGGCAGGAGAAAAGACATAGTCTCTCTCAGTGCGTCAGCTGGAGGGTCGGCTTCCTTCGGCACCTGCTACAGCAGGGTGTCGGGCAAGTAGATAGTCGAACTGCTCCAAACCACCGGGTGTTTGCCTCGGCAAATGTGGGCATATTTATATCTTGAAGGGGCCAAGGTTGGACATAATAACGTCATCAAAGACTCAGTTCTTTGAAAATTCCATGAGTTCTTGGATAAATCAATATTCAAGCAAGGAGAAGTCCCTGACTGCTGAAGGCGGGTTTTTCCAAGGAATTGTTGTGTATTCTCGGAACTAGTGGAAGTAGCCATGCCGTATTTGGGCTGCATAGGCTAAGTCTAAATATGGTTATGATTATGATTGGTTATGATTTCTATGCCTATATAAGGATAGGGTGATTTATGCCTATATATGGGCATGCATCAGGAAAATTACACTAGGGTTCTAAATTCATATACAACAATGGTTCTAGCTGAAACAAGCAAAAGTACTGAAATTCACCAGTTATGGTATATCACACGCATAAGGCAGCACATTACTCATGTTGCCCACCATGTTTAACTTTTGCTTAACTCACTTTTTCCCCGTGTCATTTGTGCATGACTTTTCGTGCATGGAAGGTGACGTTATTTTTAAAGTTTGTGTTCCTTAACATAACTGGCGAATTTCAGAAGTTTTGCAAATTTGTGCCAGAAACATCAGTTTTTAACCGTTATTTTATGTATTTATGTGGAGCGGGACCACAGCCAATATTGATTAAGAACATTTAGAAAATTCTAGCTGACATATAGTCTCTTTTAAACCGACCCTATTATCTGCTGAGAGTCTACACGCTGCAGCCACACACTTTGCTTAGAAACGGAAATAGATTCTCAATTTTGTCCCGCCCATTGAAGATTGCCTTAGGGACCCGAATTATTTCACCATTGAGCCTAATACCTAGAAGGAAAGACATCAGGCCTTTGGGCTTCAAAGCCACTACTGCTTGCGAGACCTAGTCCTTTTCACTTTTTTGAAATATTGCTTTTAAAGTCCTAAACAATTGTTATATAGAGCCCTTGTTGCACCGCATACAAGAAAGTATTTGGATGGCTCTGGAATACAATTGGCCACCTTATGAATAATTGATTTTCTGCGCCCTGACGAGGGAACTGTGGGTCTTTGACTCCACTCCGAAACGCGCATCGGCGCTTTCTTCCCTTTCTTTTACTGCATGTATTAATGAAATGAATTATAATATGCATCGAAATGTCAAGTTATGTGTTGGAGTATGACTGTGTTTGGTATGATTGAGGGTTGTATGTTTGGTGGTGTTTGAGTGCATTCGTGAGATATTCAATTAATTTGTTTTTGGGCTAAAAAATATGTTGTTGATATGTTGTATATAACTTGAAAGCTAATGAATGTATATATCTAAAAAAAAAAAGTTTTATGATAAATAAAAAGACGAACAACTTATGCAATAGTGGGACAATGTATTTCTTGATGATAGAGGCATTGCCCGAATAGTAATTAAATGTTAAGGAGAGGTTTTCTGTTGTTATTGTACACTTTATTCCTAAACCTGGCTGTGCATGGCCTCCAGCCATCCACAGCGGGGATTAGTTGCAGGTCCAGGCTTTGGCTAGGCACTGCACTCAACTTGCTGCAGGCTGGGCCAATATCTGCAGAGCATGGGCAGGGAGTGGTGAACTGAAGGGCTTTTTCCATGCCTCTGGGACTTATTATAATACTTCACCTTTCCTCCTACTACTAAATAGATGTTCACTAAGCCAACAAAACCACAAGAAAATATTATGAAAACGTCAACTCTCTTTATGTAGAATGGAGTACCTTTCTGAAACGACTTTGGGGCTCATTATGATGTCGCCATCCGACACCATCTCGGGTTCGAGACCGACTGACTTATAGGTCGGCAGTCCTGACCAACAGATTACGATGTGACCGAACACTGTTCAGTCGGAGTACCATTGTTCTCTAAGGGAGCTCGTGTTCCGCCCGACAATCAGCAGTAACACAGGCTCCAATGGGAAAATCGGTTGTTTGCGGAAAACCCTGCACGACGGTGCCTGCCACACAGTGCAGGGTTTTACATGAGAGTCCCTTAGGTACTCCCTCGGCTATCAACTATAATCACCATCAACCGTAATCACCGTAAAGTTGCTTTCCGACAGCCTTTTCGTGTGGGACAGGCCGATGCGGAAAGGCTGTTGGAAAATTACATTGTAATCCCTTGGGCGGAAACACTGTCCATAGTGGTGTACGATGCGGTCCCGACCAACACGAATATTCCGCGAGTTGCTTGGAACTGATTCAGAATGACTGACCAGTTTACGTTCCAACCACGAACATCGTAATTGGGTGGTTGGAATGTAAACCGATCGGGTCGACTCGAAGGGTTCCGACGCAGTCGAGGAGATCCCAACAGTCGGTAGGAGGCTTTCCAACCGACATCGTAATCAGCCTCTTTGTGTTTATTTTTTCTAAGATACTGCTCTTGATTTTATAAGTTCAGTTGTGGCATAATAAACCACATTATAACCACATTCAAATTGATACCTGTTCTGTTTAGTACATTATTTTCAAATGTAGGTAAAATGCATGCAAAAACAACATGTAATATAAAACAATACATAATAGGGAGTATGTGTAATATGGCCCAGAGTTCTACTAACATCTACAAACTACTCAGCATGATATATGTGTTCATTTTGTCTGCCAGTGGTGTGTAGTGTAGTTCCTAGTTTCCCACTAGGCCCTGCGCATTGGAATAACATAAACAGTAGTATCGACGTGGAACTGCAGATATTCCAGGCCTCCACTGACTATGCTAAACTTAATTGGGTTGTGTTACCAACTAGCTCAGAGGTCACTGGAAACTTTCTTCTCTGCATAGGGAGTGATCAGCTTCCTTGGCACAGACAAGAAGGGATTCAGTTTTCCAACAACCGTGCAACATGACAACTTTGCTCCTCAGATCAAGAGTCAATCTCTAGGGTCGTGTGAAACAATAGACATAGATTTCACTCAGTCAGTCTGGTGCAGTTTACTTTCACAATATGTAGAGAATAGAGAGACGGGCGTGTATCAATAAAGGTTAACATTTATTGAACAGTCTTTCTTCTCATACAAGAGAAATGTATTGCCACAATTGCAATAACTGTTATTATAAAAAGTACGTACAGTAAGATAAGAATAGCGAAATAGAACTGTAAAAGCATTGATATGGTTTCTTAGCCATACAATGGTTTAAAAGTAATAAAACATATATACAGTCATATATACATTAGGCTAACATACTCAACTGGTGCTTCTAACTAAGCCTACCCCGGTGTGCCTGACCTAAGCCTAACACGTGAGAAGGGGGAGTAAGTAAGTAGCTTAAGTTAAGTTGGTTTTGCCAAGGTTTGTTTCAAGAATTCTCTTCTAAGGGTTTAGTCAACACCATACCTCTGAATAGAATGATGGAGGATTGGTATCTCCTTCAGGGGTCTCTCTCGATATCCCAGTCACCCGCGAGGGTAAACCGGAAGCGCCGGGACTGGATTTCTCTGCACGAGAAAGGCAGCGGCTTCTCTCAGCGCGTCGGGAGGAAGGAGGGGTGACAGCGTCCGCGGGCAGCTGGGCTGGATGTCTTCGCAGAGGACGGCTGCACGGCTCCTCAAGCGTACTGTACCACAGTTCGCGCTGTAGCGGCGATAATGGTAATCAGTAGCTTCACCACCACAGGATAGCAGGCTGCAGCGACAGAGTGCTAGTTTTTACCAACACTGGTCATGCAGGCAGCTGGCATCAGCAACAGTAGCTCTCGCTCTCAGCAGCTAGCTTCGCATTGCTTAAGGCAACGTTGGTAATATTTATACCTGACAGGTGCCGGGTTTGACGCAAGTTTGCTGGACATAAGACGTCAATTAAAGATGTCACTAGGAAGTGGCAGCTATCAGTTGCTCATTAGAGTTCTATTACTAATCAAAACATAGCAAGCGGGGATTTCCAGGTTTGCTAAGTTTTTATCTTGTTGAAGAACTCGGAGTGTTATCTAGGAATATCAGATAGTGACTGCTGCTCTGTCATTGCACTAATTGGTCGCAAAGGAAGTAGCAGAGAGTCATGCTGGAATGTGGCTCTGTGGCTCTGCTCGTGTGAGGCCAGAGATGACTTTTCAGAAAATCGTACTTGAACGGTTATGCCAATATAGGGAATAAAGGGCTTTATAGCCGAATAGGGGCATAAGGTCACAGTATCGATCAGGAACCTAGATAAGCACATGACACCCACTCCACGAATTCATGTCCATCAAAATTACTAAAACTAAGCAATTAGATGCATGTGTAACATTGTGTAACATAGCCCACCCCAAAATACATAAATGCATTCGAAATAGGCGTACTTGTAATACATGGAGTTTAGGTACTGTACGTTGTTTAAAGCATAGTAATCATTCAAAAGGTTATCGCATATAAAATCAATGAACGATTATGCAAAAGATTTACACATGAAGTATCTCTGACAGAAGAAATGCGAGATAAATCATCACATAAAAATGCATTGTAATAACATGTGTGCTAGAGGCTGGTGTTATGTTGGTATGTCTCTAGATGTGTTTAGAAATAGAAGTGTGAAGCTTCTGTTCTCTAAGAATAGTTTTTACGTTAAGCAAAGAATTATTCGTGCCAAAAAAAAAAAAAAGGTCAATATTTGAAAAATTGTCCAATTCAAAGAAAAATCAGTTTACCAAAGCTCCTGGCAGTTTTTTGTTGATCAAAACTGAAGGCCGAATCCAGAGTTCATGGGAACGCTGTGTGTCGGAAAGCTTTTTCAAAAGTTATTGTTTCTCTATGGGTGAGAACATCGTATCAGACAGGCTCGCAAAGAATTGGTCTACAAAATCAGGTGATAGTTCAACCAAATTAGATAGCGCTGTAACTTGGCAGGTGTGAGAATGATTGCTGTCATCGAAGACAGTACCAGTCCCGCTCACAGAACGTTGTACCTGGATGATGTTGCTTTTGTCACTCGCTCCACTGTTACCACTTGGCTGTAGTACAGGAGTCTCCACGAATGCCGTCATCAGGATTGGTAGCCGCTGGGGACAACACAATGCGTGAGCCGTTATTGGACTTAGCAAAGTATCGACGTCCATTGGTACTGCTGATGGAAGTGAAAGACAGATGTCCAACACGCATTCCTCGCCGCAAAGCATACACCGTAGCACAGGTAAAATGCAATTTTGCCATATCGGTCTGAATGAAAGGAACCAGGTCATGTTTAGATCTCTCAGCCTGGCCAATCCGAGGACGTTAGTTATCCTGTCCCTGTAGCGCATTGCTAGGATTGTCTCTTCCATTCCCATGGGAGCTATGTCTGAGCCGAGGCTTGCCATAACGTAGCAGGATGGTCAAAAATAGAATCCCTGCGATGAGTCCCAAAAATAGTGGAATACCACCAAAAATGGAGTGCACAAAATTAGGAAAGATTCCCAAAATTGCCTGGAAGGGTGTTAGCAGTCCCGTAAAGACTGTCTTAAATATGCCTGGGATGCTTGTAGCACTAGACATGTTAAGGAGTTGGTCGAGCATTTGTACGAAATGCACGGGGCAATTTGTTGATAAAAGGTCATGGACCTCAGTAGCCGTCCTTGCGACTAGAAGATCATACGTCTCTTTAGATGACGTTATAGGCACTGTTGTCTGTAAAAGTACAGATTTCATTTTGCTTAATGTATCAATTCGTATAGAATAGAGATTCAGACGAGGCCAGAGGGGAGTCACTATGTCTGGAGGCCCGCTCGGGAACAATGCTTGCATACAGCATTTGACCATGGACGTAACTTCTATTAGATAACTTAGTCCGGGCGCGAGGCCACAGCACCTGTGATCCGTTCTTAGAATGTAACTCCCGTTTGCGAGTTGCATAAAGAAGGGCTCTATCTGAGTTGCAGGTGTGACTAGCTGGTGGCATGAAAGGTTGTTTGAATTTCCATCACATGCTCCGTGTAAATTAATACCCTGACACAAAAGTATACCGCTTAGTGAGTGTTTACAGTTGTCACCACTAAGAAATACATTTTTGTCGCTGTCACTATAGCAAGAATGAGTGTATGGTAATTTCCATTCGGATTTAATATATCCCTTACCCAATTGTTCATACTGGCCAGCAGGTATGTACTCAAGGCACTTATGAAATCGGAAAGTTGTTATCGGAATTGTGATAATCCCGTGTATTATCCATTCAATGACAGGACTTTCTGACATTGTCAATGGTAATCGCTCGAGTTTCTCGATGCTCAAGATTGTATAGTCTGCTCCTTTCTGTGCCAAACTGATCTGTTTATCAGTAAGGTTAAAAATGGAAAACAATGACGTTGTGTTGATTAAACGCCAAGGCACATAGCCTGAACGAAGATTTTGCAGCGTCCAGCCTAGTTCTATAATAGAGCGTAATTGAGATTGGCCATGTTGTAACATTAGCAAATCTCTGTCTATCACATCAAAGGCAGATGATACAATATTGTCCAAAGAATATATTCTGGAAGACAGAGTCATTAACCCATTGTCTACTACAGAAAGTGTTTTCTCCAAATTAATACGATCAATTTCTCGTATTTTTTCAGCAGTTTCAATTTGCTTTACTTTCCAAGCCTCGTTGTAAGAAGCATAGATGCTGGTCGCTATGAAACGCTTTTGACGCTGTTTGCGTGGTCCAAGAATGAAATCGCGCAAATCAGCACCATCTTTTAATAAAGACAAGTGTTGCTTAATTTCAGCCAGTGTGGATGTAGTTAGCCATTCTAGGCAGAGTTAAACCTACACTGTATGTTGTTATAATCCCTGGATGTTGTCTCTGGGAATATCTAGGGTCTAATCTGGTCATTTTTAACCCCTGTGTTTTATTCAGGAACCTATCTTGACAGTTATTTGTGTCTGTAGGCCAGATTAACCATTTTTTCCAATCAGGATGTGTTCTGTTGAAATGTAAAATGTGTGACACGTCTAACTCATTATCTGCAGTTGCATTCTCAGCTATTGGCTTTGGTATAGACGGTTTTTTAAGTTCTTTGTTCTTAGCTAGGCCAAGACAAGATGTTTGGTGTACAGTGTCATTTAAAAATAACATTTGTTCTGGTATCATGCAGGTTCTAAACAGTGCTTCAATGCCTTGCACCTGCCAATCTTTTGTACCCCAAATTGTTTTCGTTTCAATATTATTTTTCCAATAATCAAAACCAAATGTCATCATTTTGTCATAAAATGCTTCTGAATATATCAATTTAGAATTTGTCAGCATTGTTTTCATTCCTGTTTTATCTAACAGTTTATAATAAAACGTTTCTGCATCACTTGTGTTAAACCCTGAGAAGTATTTGAATTTCTCAAAAAATGCTTTAGAACTGCTTTTAGGTGGTGTAGAACAATGTTCCCATTGATTATACATAAAAACATTTCTAGGCTGTGCAGATTTATGCAAGTAATGATCCCCATAGTGGGTGTAACAGAATAACTGCTCATAACTAGATGAACCTTGTAAATAATCATGATCTGTGAATCTAGCTGACATTACTAAATCAGACATCATGTCATTAATACTGTTAAAGTCCCAATCATCAGAGAATGTACTAGGTGTAACAAAGTCACTTAAGGAAACCTTTAGTTGATGAGGATACTTCAGCATTTCGACCGGACCATAGATCTCATAGTCTGTTTTCTCCCATACTACCCCACCAGGTATTGGAATTGCTGTGACATTTACTGTTGACAGTTCTCTTTTCTTCACGTGGGATGATCTGTGTGGTTTCAGGACTAGGTTGATGTTCTGACTTGCTGTGTCCATTGTAATATATTTTCCTTCAATAAATTTTCCCAAACACAGTACCATGATGAGCCAAAGCAGGAGGAAAAATACACCTAGACCGAACCAGAACTCTAGCCAAGGGGAAATGAGGTAGATTTCCTTCAGTTGATGAAAGAGTTCCGTTGCTTTTTCTTTAAAAGACTTTTTTGTTTCTGGCATCACTTCGGGGTCGTTAAAATCTTCAGAGAAGTTGTCGAAGTTGATGAAATAACCAGAGGCAGTTCTGTCAATTCTTTCAATCTGTCTTTCGGTAGCACTTTCTGATGCCACATTAGTGTAGACTGGTGTTGTTTCTTGACGAACTGTTTCAATTTGTGTTTCAAGAGGCACGAGTTCCATGGCATTATTGCATAGTCCTTCATTGTGCACTGCAGGCTGATCGAATGTGATGAGTCTTTCAGTTTGAACCTCTTGGATTGTTGCAAGTTTGGGTATTCTGTTGTTTCTTGGGAGTCCACTGGGCCTACTGTTGATTATAGGCCACATGCTTGTGGTTTTACCAGATCGATGGACACGATTCTGTTCTCCTTTTTACCAGCAAGGGGCGGTAGCACAACTGATCTTGTTCCGGTGACTGCCAAGACAGGTACTGCTTTTCTGTAAGAAGGCCCAAATTCCTTCTTAACCGCGATCTTTTCTCTGACTAGATCCCCAATCTTTGGAATCCAGACAGGCCTTGCTGGGGCTGTTGCGGGTGGTGCCTCGTCAGTGGTACTTGGCTGTTGCTTTAACTTTATGTTGCTTAATGATTTTCTTGTTTCATTCAGTTCCTGTAAAACAGCCAAACGGTCTTTTACTTCAAACTGCTTTGTTTCTTTTTGTACCACTGACATCTGACTATCGAGGTCCTGAACGTTCATTCTAATTCCGAACAATAGTTCGTATGGGCTGAAACCTTTTAGAGAATTTCTTGGCATGTTGTTAAGACTAGTCTGGACACTTATTAAATGTTTGACCCACCCAGCGCCTGAACCTAATACCTTCGCTGTTATAGATTGCTTTATGTCCCGGTTTTTTCTTTCTACCACACTTGTGCGACAGACAAGAATACCGCAACCCAATTCCCATGCTAGCCATGGCCTCCCTATAGGCTCGAGAGCTGAAAGCAGGACCCTGGTCAGAATGGAACGTGGTAATTGCGTATGTGCCGATAAAGACTCGCTAATCTTTTATAACCGTTTTAGGCGTCAGCCGAGTGCTGGAGGACTCATTTTTCTAAGTGTATTTCGTCTTAAACGTTGTACACTGGGACGCGCTTCTCTTCTTTGATTGCGCAGATAGACCGCCTTATGCTGTCTAGAAGGGATCCTGAAACTACACTGGCCTGTTTATTACTGCGATCTCTGTTGCAGTCTTCACAATTTTGAGCAAAACATTGAATATCTATACTCATTCCTGGCCACCAGTACTCTGATTGTAATTCTTTCAGAGAGGCTTTGATTGTTTGGTGTTTCAGACCCAACCCCATGTGTGCTTCCAGTAAGAGGAAGCCCCTCCTGCTCCTGTTTGGAATTACTCTATCCCCCACTCCAGGGATTCGAGCAAAAGGAACGGAGTTTGCATCGATTATGTATGCATAATTGAGTGGATAGTTTACGGGTAGTGCTGCACAGTCGCCTTTTACGGTCGTTCTTACTGCCAGCATGGTTTCCCCGTCTATATACTTATCTGTACGTTTTTTTGTGGCTACGGAAGCCGGGTTAGTTGCTTCCGCGGTGGCTGTATTAGCCAATGAATTCCCTGCAACGTGAACGCCATCACGTTGAAGACTCTGTGCGTGAATCACGTGAGTCATTTGTAGTTCTTTGTGTAAAAGAGCTACTTCGTTCCAGAGCTTTTTATGCTTTATTGTGGCACCTGTGTCATCTTTGTAGTCGTTTTCGATCCAAGTCTGCAGCTTATTGTTGTAAGAGTTGACGCAAAAATGAGAATCGCACACTATAAGTGTGGGGAATTCGCGTTCTGCATTTTCGAGCGCCATCTTTAAAGATCTGATTTCAGTTCTTTGAGCCGAACAGTACTTAACTGATTCAGTTTTTGTTATTTTCGGTTTGATTTTACCGCACAGCCAAACGACATTTAATGATCGCACATGCTGCATCGTAGGATTTTCTCTCTACGTTGAAATGCTGTACAGAGCTATCTGTGTAGATTATACAGGCGTATTGTGGGAGAGGCAGGATTTCGATTGGCAGAGGATATTCTTCTTCATAATCTAAATCATTCAGTTCTGTGTATTGCGGGGCGAAATAGTATTTCACATCTTCCGCTCCTAGAGAATCTATGCACTGTATCCATTTTGGATTCAGTGACACTGTAGGCAGGTTTACTGGGCTGAATAGCGCTTCGAAGGCGGATTCCGCTGTGAGGATATTAATCCGTTTGCCGTGTGCTAGTTCTCTTTCATTTGCTAATGCGATTTGCACTGCATTCACAGTTCTTTCTGTGCGACTGAATGTTTTTTCTGCTTGTGTGTACAAGTGAGATTTTATTGAAATTGGTACCTTTTCTCCCTCATTAGAGGTTAGGTACGTGAATCCGCATCTTCCTGGGATGACTCGGATTACAAGATCACGTGTGTTGTCACGTGTGTCTAATTTTGTTTTTGCTAACATGTCTGTTTGCAGTGATCTCAAAATTTCTGTGTGTTTTGAGTCCAATTGATTTGTTTTAAATCAGGTTTAATTAGTTCGTAGAGAGGTTTAACCCTCTCTGCGTAATTTAGGATGTAAGTTCTTCCGAAATTCAGAAAACCTAGTATTGATTGTAAATTCTTCAGCGTTTTTGGAGCTTGGAGTACAGCGCACTTCTCTAAGAAGTTGTCCGCTAGGCTTTTCCCTTCACTTGATAATTCGTACCCTAAAAATAGTACTGTCAGATGGGCAATTCGGGACTTTTTAAAGTTGAATTTGTAACCCTCTGCTGCGAACCCAAGTATAATGGTGTTCACTCTTTTCAAGTGAGTATCCAAGTCATCATCTGTGAGATAAATGTCATCTACGTAAGATAATGCTTCATCATCATAGATTTGTAGTAACTCTGTTACTCTAGCTGAGAATAGTCCTGGGCTGTTCTTGAACCCCTGTGGGAGTCGACAGAATTTTTTCTGCGACCCAAATGCGGAGAAAGCGGTCAAGTATCTGCTTTCCGGTGCAATGTTTTGACAAAAGAAACCATTAGAAATGTCTAATGTTGTTTTGTATTTTTTCCTAACTATGCTATTCATTAGGGCTGCACTATGCGAGTTTTGTACTGCAAAAGTTTTGCAACATGTATTAAGGTGTCTGTAGTCCAAAACTAGACGATATGAATTGTCTGGCTTGGAGACAGGAAACAAAGGATTATTCATTTGAGAGGTGCATGTTTCAATCACCCCCTGATACTCAAGTTGATCTAAGATCTCCCTGACCTGTTTTTTAGCTTCTTGCTTTATGGGATACTGCCGTTGGGCAGTTGGTTCACTTTTTAGTTGGATTTTGTGAGGCGCAGAATCCTCATCCCATCCTACATGATTTTTATACAATGCAGGTGCCTGGGCTACTGCCCATTTCCGTGCATATGTATATTTTTTATGAATCGGTATGTGATTCGAGAAGGCAGGCATAATCACCTCTTCGCCACGAGGGCACTCCCTGACAAACTCCGGGGGCCAATCTTTTTCAGCTAACAGAATATCATAGCCTTTTGAGAGCTTATCCCAAAATAGACCCTTAATTTTCCTAGTCTTATCACCCTCCATACGCAATGTTATTTCGTATATTCTATGGGGCTCGCTAAGTCTGGCGTCGGCAGTTTCAACCTGAATGTATTCATTCGTGTCCACTGTCTCCAGATGACTCATCAAGATCTTGCGCGCTATACTGATCTCTGCTGCACTGTCCAACATTGTCAATGCCCACTCCCCGTTTTTCAACTGTGTCCTCAGTATTCTCGGCATGATTGATTACTCTAATACTGGCTACCTTCTTTTTCTGAAATTGAGATTTCTTATTTTGAGCAGGTTCCTTGTCTTTGGACTTGGTGTGCTCTCCTGGGTCTGACCGTCCTCTTCTTTCCGAATTCTGTGGAAAAGATCGAGAGGGACGTGTATCAATACTTTGATATCTGTCAGGTTTTTTTATATTATCCCTATTTCTAAGGTTATATCTTTTCTCAGAGGGCTCCCGTTGGGGAGACTGGCGTTCTCGAGTCGGAGTTCTTTCCCTCCGTCGAGGAGACCTTCCTCTGGGCTGGAAAACTTTTTCCTTGGGAGTGGATTGTTTATTTCCATCCCAGCTCTTTTTAGGAGTGTTTAAATTATTTTTAATAAATAATTTTTCAGGATTTTCGAGCAGTTGGGGCTTAACTGGTTTTCCACCCAAGCTGTCTCTACCTAATTCTTCATAGCATTTTTCTATGATTTTTGCAAGCTCAACAGGATCTTTTATATCTGTTTCCCTCAACTTCTGGCGAATCGCCACAGATGCTGCTTCTCCCTTTACATTGGCTAATAATATAGCCGTGACCTGCTTGAAGTCTTTCAGTAATTTCATACCTAGATTTAAAGCGGGCTCTGGACCGAATTCATTTTGAATCTGTTTTAGCACGTCTGGTATTACCGCCATAGACGGAACACCGTGTGTTTTTGTGTAAATGGAAGCAAAGACTGTACCCCAAGTGTCGCAGTCCTCTATGTGTGGTGCGATTCCCATCGGAAGGCAGATGGTCAAGATTCTGTGTTTCTCAATAGGGGTAGTATCAGGAAATACTGCCTCTATTTGAGTGATTTTCTGGGCTAACCAGAAAGGAATTTGTTCCCGTTTTACGGGTGTTTTACCAAGACACGACTGTATGTTCTGTGGTGTAATTTTATTTGTGTTCCCCTGATGAGGGGTCAGCTGTGGAGTATTAACAGCTGGCTGGACTGTTGCAGTCCGTATTACATATTGGACTAATTGCCTATGTATTTTTATTAATGTGTTTAGCTGTGCTAACAGCTCTTCTCTAGACATTTTTGTAATGTCAGGATGTGGTGTGTAGCTGGCTAGAACCGGCCACGTGGCTCCTGGTCTGCCTAGAGGACCGAGCCTAGTTATGTGATTATTGTGTTTTAGGGCGCCATTAAACCAGAGCAGGTGCTCTTGAAATTTAAGTGGAATTTCAACCTCCTCGAAAGGGGCGTACTCATCCGGAGGTTCCTCTATTTTGTAATAGTGAAACTCTTGTGTTATAGCGTTTACCGCTGGAAAGTTTATCCATGAATAGAATACCTCTGTCTGCCGATACTCGTGAGCCTCTATCACGAAAATTACTGTACCACCTTGAGGTGTCAGTCCGTGTTCTATAAGTTTTAAAGTTATAGATCTTCTTAACTGGACCGGGATGATAATAGCACCCGGGTCTGTGTATTCGGGACCTTGCTGAGTCGCATCTACTGCGGCCCCAGAGGTTCCGTTTTCTACTGACATTTCAAAAAATGCAGGTTTTTTTGCAGAGTAGGTCTCCAAGGAGACAAAGATTAGATGCACAATATTTTGGAACACTGTATCCTTCAACGTTGAATAAACCGGAGCTTTACATAGGAATCTCTTCCTACTAAGGTCGGGCGGATTTTAACCTTTCACCCACTCCAGACGTCTATTGGAGTATTTACGGGAGAAAGGGGTGTGAAATATGCACGACTGAGTTACTCTACAAGTCTTACGTTAGTTTATCGCCTTACCAAACGTTAGGGCGCCATGTAGTGTAGTTCCTAGTTTCCCACTAGGCCCTGCGCATTGGAATAACATAAACAGTAGTATCGACGTGGAACTGCAGATATTCCAGGCCTCCACTGACTATGCTAAACTTAATTGGGTTGTGTTACCAACTAGCTCAGAGGTCACTGGAAACTTTCTTCTCTGCATAGGGAGTGATCAGCTTCCTTGGCACAGACAAGAAGGGATTCAGTTTTCCAACAACCGTGCAACATGACAACTTTGCTCCTCAGATCAAGAGTCAATCTCTAGGGTCGTGTGAAACAATAGACATAGATTTCACTCAGTCAGTCTGGTGCAGTTTACTTTCACAATATGTAGAGAATAGAGAGACGGGCGTGTATCAATAAAGGTTAACATTTATTGAACAGTCTTTCTTCTCATACAAGAGAAATGTATTGCCACAATTGCAATAACTGTTATTATAAAAAGTACGTACAGTAAGATAAGAATAGCGAAATAGAACTGTAAAAGCATTGATATGGTTTCTTAGCCATACAATGGTTTAAAAGTAATAAAACATATATACAGTCATATATACATTAGGCTAACATACTCAACTGGTGCTTCTAACTAAGCCTACCCCGGTGTGCCTGACCTAAGCCTAACACGTGAGAAGGGGGAGTAAGTAAGTAGCTTAAGTTAAGTTGGTTTTGCCAAGGTTTGTTTCAAGAATTCTCTTCTAAGGGTTTAGTCAACACCATACCTCTGAATAGAATGATGGAGGATTGGTATCTCCTTCAGGGGTCTCTCTCGATATCCCAGTCACCCGCGAGGGTAAACCGGAAGCGCCGGGACTGGATTTCTCTGCACGAGAAAGGCAGCGGCTTCTCTCAGCGCGTCGGGAGGAAGGAGGGGTGACAGCGTCCGCGGGCAGCTGGGCTGGATGTCTTCGCAGAGGACGGCTGCACGGCTCCTCAAGCGTACTGTACCACAGTTCGCGCTGTAGCGGCGATAATGGTAATCAGTAGCTTCACCACCACAGGATAGCAGGCTGCAGCGACAGAGTGCTAGTTTTTACCAACACTGGTCATGCAGGCAGCTGGCATCAGCAACAGTAGCTCTCGCTCTCAGCAGCTAGCTTCGCATTGCTTAAGGCAACGTTGGTAATATTTATACCTGACAGGTGCCGGGTTTGACGCAAGTTTGCTGGACATAAGACGTCAATTAAAGATGTCACTAGGAAGTGGCAGCTATCAGTTGCTCATTAGAGTTCTATTACTAATCAAAACATAGCAAGCGGGGATTTCCAGGTTTGCTAAGTTTTTATCTTGTTGAAGAACTCGGAGTGTTATCTAGGAATATCAGATAGTGACTGCTGCTCTGTCATTGCACTAATTGGTCGCAAAGGAAGTAGCAGAGAGTCATGCTGGAATGTGGCTCTGTGGCTCTGCTCGTGTGAGGCCAGAGATGACTTTTCAGAAAATCGTACTTGAACGGTTATGCCAATATAGGGAATAAAGGGCTTTATAGCCGAATAGGGGCATAAGGTCACAGTATCGATCAGGAACCTAGATAAGCACATGACAGGTGTTGTCTATACTTTAAAAGCCACAAACAAGATAGGTGACCCTAGAACGATTCCATATAAGTAGTGTTTGAATGATGAGTCAAGGGTGAAGTGGAATCTTTTAACATTTTTGTTGAAGAACATTTAACCAAGCCAAGCACTTCCCCTCAGTGGCCCTTGTCTCTACGCCAGAATACCTTTGGCAATGATATTGCAGGCATCAACAGGTCGAAATTAATGAAAGAGCTTGAATGTCATCAGTTACTCTCTAAATAACACACAGAATGAGACCAGCTTCAGCTCAGTACCCCTTTCATGATAGGGGCTTACTCTTAAGGCATTTAACAATTTTGGTGTCTCAACAAAGAATAAATGCTGAATGACTATGGTTTGCTCTGATAAGCTTGCTGGAAATGGCGATGTGAAAGTAGCATATAGCTGGCCAGGAAGACCTATTTAGCCAAAAAAAAGCACCAAGCCTGCATTAGTGAAATTAAAACAAGGGTTTAAGAATATTGTTGTTGGTCACTTATGTATCCACATAGGATAAACATTGGCATACAAATATCCAGAGAGTCACGTTACTTAGAGGAAGGGTGTTCACACCACACCCTAAATCCACCCAAAGGTTTATAAACAGCAACAACAGTCCTTGAGCACAAGTTATTGCTCAAAGTCCTAATGAAAATCAAAATCCTTAATTCCGGTAATGTCACGTATCAACTGTTTATTGCTATGCGGTCCCCTGCCAATACGTGTTTCGTCATTTGGGCGTCTTGCCCACCACTTTCTCAGGGCTTAAAACTCTGACTATCTTGCTCGTTTCAATACTATTGTTGCGTATCCGGTCCAACGGTAAGTCAAGACTGACCTGGTGCTGTCAGCACGTATTGTAGTCATATCAGCATACACCAGAACTTCTCCCAGGAACAATGCTTAGAAGCTGAAGTCGTTTAAATGAGATGCACTCACTGCATAAGGCTAGTGTATATCGACACAGCGTATATGTGGTGTTCCCGAAAGAAGTTCAGAGTTTTAAGCCCTGAGGAAGTCGTGGAGCAAGACACCCGAATGACGAAACACGTGTTGGCAGCGGGCGGCAAATCAATAGAGAGTGGATATGTGACATTACTGTAACTAAGAATTATGATATTCATTTGGACTTTAAACAATAATTTGTGCTCGAGGGCTGTTAAAGCCTGGCTAAGTGCTTTAACAACAATGACTTTCTTAAAAAAAAAATCAAGATTTCTTGCAATTATTCAAATAGTGGCTTCTTAAACATTTTCATCAGGCTTGACCAAGGAACAGCTACACCTGTTAAGTTTTAGTTGCTTTATCTCTTGTACACCTCACTCAATAACACATTAAAATCCCTTCTTATACAAATTCGAGAAAGAAATTTAGGTTTTAGCCTATCAGGGGCCATACTGTTATCCCATTCTGTATGCAGCACAAACGCAAAATACGTTCATGTGCTTGTTTTTGCTAATATTGCTAAGTCTACAGCACACACGTTGACCCTAAAAATCTTCCAGTTAAAGCAGGATCTGCAGCCGGCACAACTTGGAAATATGAGCTGTGCTGCCTGCTGCTCATGCATTAACTTGGATGGAGCTGATAATCTTAGGACTGCACTATTTTAAAAAGACAAATCCTTCACAAAGCGGACCAATATGTCCTGGTTTAGGATCTTCTGAAGCCAGGAATGAGGGGATAACTTCAGCTTAGACACCACTGTCCGGATTTTCTGTCTAACTAAGCAAAGAAAACAACTTTTAAGCTGCTGTGCTGGCTCACCTGAAGCAAAGAGGGGAAAGATGAAAACAGACCACAGAGGCTGGGCAAGCACCCTTTTTTTTACGGGGTTGGGTGGCAGAGGACAGGAAACACCCAAGTGCCCTGATATAGTCAGTGGCGTAACGAAAGTTGAGGGGGCCCCCTGCAAAGTACATGGAGGGGGCCCCCTCCCCGGGCCACCACCTACCACTTTTGCAGAGGAGGCCCCTTGGAGCTTGAGGGCCCACCGTGCACCTAGGGGGCTGTGGGGGCTTATCTTATGCCTCTGTGAAGATTCCAGAAATGCCTCTTATTTCAGTTATGGAGCTATCTAATTAGAAAAACAACAGACCTACCACTTCGCGCCATAAGGCCACTTTAACACCAGGTAAAAAACAGAACAAATTCATTTTCACTGACATAGCAACAATAATTAGCCTCCTTTTGCTACCTCATGTATTTTGTTTGCTCACAATTGTCACTTTTACCTCATGTAACTTAACGTCTGCTTTTGTAATCTGTTCACGTGCAATGTTCTCCTCATGTATCAGTTCTGTTCCTATTGTGAAGCACTCTGACGCCTTCAGGAAAGTCTGCGCTATATAAAAACACATAAATAAATGAATAAATAAAATTCTATTTTGGCCACAGCACAAAAATAGAAAAACGTTTTCATGTGCCCCGGCGGTGAGGTCTGTGGGACTGGCAGGTTTTTGTGCCCAGGGAGGTCTGTGGGACTGGCAGGTTTCTATGCCCGGGGAGGTCTGTGGGATTGACAGGTTTCTCTGCCTGAGGAGGTCTGTGGGTCTGGCAGGTTTTTCTGCCTGTGGAGGTCTGTGGGACTGGCAGGTTTCTCTGCCTGGGGAGGTCTGTGGGGCTGGGAGGATTCTGTGCTTGGGGAGGTCTGTGGCGTTGGCAAGTTTCTATTCTTGGAGAGGTCTGTGGGGAAAGCAGATTCTGTGCCTCTGTAGCCCTGTGGGACAGGCATGTTCCTGTGCCCTGGGAGGTCTATGGGACTGGCAGGTTTCTGTGCTTGGGGAGGTCTGTAGGGCTGGCAGACTTCAGTGCCCGGGGAGGTCTGTGGGGCTGGCAGGTTTCTCTGCCTGAAGAGGTCTGTGGGACTGGCAGGATTCTGTGCCTGTGGAGGTCTGTGGGACTGGCAGGTTTTTGAACCCTGTGAGGTCTGTGGGACTGGCAGGTTTCTGTGCTTGGGGAGGTCTTTGGGGCTAGCAGGTTTTTATGCCCGGGGAGGTCTGTGGGACTGGCAGGTTTCTGTGCCCGGGGAGGTCTGTGGGACTGGCAGGTTTCTGTGCTTGGGGAGGTCTGTGGGGCTGGCAGGTTTCTGTGCCCGGAGAGGTCTGTGGGGCTGGTAGGTTTCTGTGCCCAGAGAGGTCTGTGGGGCTGGCAGGTTTCTGTGCCCGGAGAGGTCTGTGGGACTAGCAGGTTTCTGTGCCTGGGGAGGTCTGTGGGGCTGGCTGGTTTCTCTGCCTGGGGAGGTCTGTGAGGCTGGCAGGTATCTGCGCCCAGAGAGGTCTGTAGGACTGGCAGGTTTCTCTGCCCGGAAAGGTCTGTGGGACTGGCAGGTTTCTGTGCCCGGGGACGTCTGTGGGACTGGTAGGTTTCTGTGCTTGGGGAGGTCTGTGGGGCTGGCAGGTTTCTGTGCCCGGAGAGGTCTGTGGGGCTGGTAGGTTTCTGTGCCCGGAGAGGTCTGTGGGGCTGGCAGGTTTCTGTGCCTGGGGAGGTCTGTGGGGCTGGCTGGTTTCTCTGCCTGGGGAGGTCTGTGAGGCTGGCAGGTATCTGCGCCCAGAGAGGTCTGTAGGACTGGCAGGTTTCTCTGCCCAGAGAGGTCTGTGGGGCTGGCAGGTTTATGGGACAGGATCCTGGGTGATCTTGTCACACCCACAGGGTCAGGGATTTAGAGGCATTTATGGACCAGAAACATTGATCCTTTTACTGCTACTGAGCGGAGTACAACGGCTTCAGGGTGGAAAAATGCACGGAGCGCCCCACAGTTCAAAGGTCGCAAGTGAGGTAGGTTGTGCTGGTGTTAAAAATAAAAGTCCAGAAAGAGAAGAGAGTTACAAACGCTGGTACCTGTTTCCACAGAAGTCACGAGCAACCTCCGGTAGAATATACTTAGTGACGTAGAAATGCTGTAAATGGTATTTTTTTACTTTCATATCAATGGGGTAGGATTGGTGGCTTTTTGCGACAGCAGTAAACAAAGGGGAAGTACATGGAATGCAGTGCCATGAGAATTATGCTGCAGGTACTCAATTATGCAGCAGGAAAAGGCAAATTATGCAGTCTAATGCCGCACATTTTGTGATACTTATACTTATTTTTTTGTAATTTTGACACCTTTTAAGACTGTCCTGGCAAACGTTTCACCTCAGTCTCAGTTTAACAACCAAACAGCAGAGTGTAACTGAAAGGTGACCTGTCAATTTTAGGGAAGGGCATTCGACTGTGCAGCAATGCATGTTGCTGTACTTTTATCTGTCTCAGCTAGAAACCATTTTTTCTGCAAGCTGCAATTTTTTTAGCATCACTGCCACCACAGCCCCAATCCTCACCCTCTCTGCCCCAACCCTCCCCCACTCCACCGACTCACACCCTGATGTCCAATTCAGCTGGACCTGCCCCTTCAGAACTGACGTGTATTACAAAACAGGGTTAGACCCAATAGTCAAAGGGACCTGGGTAGTTAATTGTTATAAACAGAGGGGTCCCCAACTGATATGGAGTGGGTAAAGGAAAAGGAAAATCAACAAGTATTTCAAAAGATTGACGAGAAAACAGAATCAAAAAGGTTCTGGAAATGCAGTGTTTTATTCACTATGCATCCATTTCGTCATAGTCAAGTAATTCAATGGGAAAGATCAAAATACACACTTGATTATCATTAGTTCATGTGCCCATAGAGAAAAGGAAAAAGAAAAAGGGAGGTAGTAAAGTTAACAGAAAGTTGTGACTCACTTTACATTCAATAAGAACAAAAATACATTGAAATTCATGTATGAATTCTGGATGATCCCTATCCACAACAGGGTCATACACAATGTCCAAAATGTCTGGAAATTTTTCAGAAAATTCAAGCTCCTATGAAGCCGTACATATCATGCTGGTAATAGGAGTTGAGGGTGGGTAGAAGAACAGTCTACGTTTCGACCCAGGAATCGTTGTAGGATAGTTGATCCTTACAGAGAGGGTCTTCTTCAGGACATACGGGGGTGGGGCGATGGGCAGACCTCCTAGGATTAAAGGGAGATTGGGGTCAAAATTACTTCATATAGGGCAATATGTCCCTAAGAGAACCGTAGCGGAGAAAGTGGCAGGCCGCCCGGGAACAACGTTAAAAACACTGAGGACTATACATATTGTCTGTAAGGACTGTTACCTGCTGTGTATTGCAGGTCAGAGTGTGACCTTGACGGTCATGAACAGGTCGTGGGTTACGGTTTGTAGGTATCAGAGTTATATTAGTTTGATAAAACAATCCATATCTAGAGAGGAACATAAGGATTTATAGGACATTTTAAAATGGTTACCACTGTAGACAACAACATCATTGCTATTCACTCTTACCCATATGTACAGAGTCATACCTTGTTTTGATGTATGTATCAAGTAGTGCAGAGAGGGGCTACCTTTTAGTTCAAAAAACGGCTCAACTAATTTTAGAGTCCGTGTGTAAAGGACCGTATCTAAAAAGAAGAAGAGAACACGGGGGACTAATTAAATAAACGACCCCACCGTGATTGCTGCTAAAGAGGCGGATTATTTGAAAAAGGGCTTACCTATGAGCACCGGTCCTGCTGAGTTAGACGGGTAAGTGCTTTCAGTAATCTCGCTTTCAGGGAGAGCCCCACTGTCACCCTAAACTTAACCGTCACTTCGCTCTATCGCTTCAGATACGGACGGCGAAGTTACTCAGCCCGCCCCATCCCCGCCCCCTCCAGGCCCGAATCGAGCACTCTGGAGACGCTCTTTTGAGACACCCGTCTAACTCAGCAGGACCGGTGCTCATAGGTAAGCCCTTTTTCAAATAATCCGCCTCTTTAGCAGCAATCACGGTGGGGTAGTTTATTTAATTAGTCCCCCGTGTTCTCTTCTTCTTTTTAGATACGGTCCTTTACACATGGACTCTAAAATTAGTTGAGCCGTTTTTTGAACTAAAAGGTAGCCCCTCTCTGCACTACTTGATACATACATCAAAACAAGGTATGACTCTGTACATATGGGTAAGAGTGAATAGCAATGATGTTGTTGTCTACAGTGGTAACCATTTTAAAATGTCCTATAAATCCTTATGTTCCTCTCTAGATATGGATTGTTTTATCAAACTAATATAACTCTGATACCTACAAACCGTAACCCACGACCTGTTCATGACCGTCAAGGTCACACTCTGACCTGCAATACACAGCAGGTAACAGTCCTTACAGACAATATGTATAGTCCTCAGTGTTTTTAACGTTGTTCCCGGGCGGCCTGCCACTTTCTCCGCTACGGTTCTCTTAGGGACATATTGCCCTATATGAAGTAATTTTGACCCCAATCTCCCTTTAACCCTAGGAGGTCTGCCCATCGCCCCACCCCCGTATGTCCTGAAGAAGACCCTCTCTGTAAGGATCAACTATCCTACAACGATTCCTGGGTCGAAACGTAGACTGTTCTTCTACCCACCCTCAACTCCTATTACCAGCATGATATGTACGGCTTCATAGGAGCTTGAATTTTCTGAAAAATTTCCAGACATTTTGGACATTGTGTATGACCCTGTTGTGGATAGGGATCATCCAGAATTCATACATGAATTTCAATGTATTTTTGTTCTTATTGAATGTAAAGTGAGTCACAACTTTCTGTTAACTTTACTACCTCCCTTTTCCTTTTTCCTTTTCTCTATGGGCACATGAACTAATGATAATCAAGTGTGTATTTTGATCTTTCCCATTGAATTACTTGACTATGACAAAATGGATGCATAGTGAATAAAACACTGCATTTCCAGAACCTTTTTGATTCTGTTTTCTCTTCAATCTTTTGAAATACTTGTTGATTTTCCTTTTCCTTTACCCACTCCATATCAGTTGGGGACCCCTCTGTTTATAACAACCTTCAGAACTGACATCACTCGGCAACTAGAAATCAACGACAAAAGAAACCGGGTCAGTTTTGGGGGGAAGTGGGTACCACTTTGCCTTGATAAAGTCGGGAGAAACTGGGAAACTTCTCTCAAAGTTACAGACAAAGGTGTAAATTCATGGGTGAAGGGTACATTCTCTTGCGCCCACAAACTTCAATGACGATTTTTGTGTTTTTTGTAAAATCCGCAAACCAACAAAAATCGCAGGTGAAACTGATGACACGCACTTTTAATCTTTAATGTGTAACATACCCCCCCCCACCTCTTTTCCAAACAACCTTCATGTACCAAAGGCGCCTTTCTTTTACTAGATGACTTCACTCCAAACTGGAGACCTTACGCACACAAGTGGTTGTCGCAATGAATTTTGGGTAGGGTGCATTTGTCTGCGCGGGTGGCATAGACTGGGGGAACAGACAGACTCACCTGCGCGGGCCGCAGAAGACAGGGCAAACAAGGCTAGCCAGAGAAATCACACGTTACCTCTCAATTGTCTCCACTCTGGGATGCCTCCTCGCTTTACCAGTCAGCAATGCGCAATGCAATTTGTCACCAGCCCCACCCTAAGGGTGAAGAGTAAGACCGCGCAGACGCGGCGGTGGAGACATATGCACGCTGCGCAGTGTGCACCATTACCATTTTTTTACATTTTACCATTTAATTTGTGAAGAAAAGTCTAGAGCGAGCGTAAGTTACGTAACCTACCTATATTAATTAATTACCTAACCCAGACAGTCACTGATGTGTAGTGCTTGCTGGCACTGCTGAGGGGGCCCCTGAAGCGCAGGGGTCCCCTGCAACACGGGGGCTGTGGGGGCCTATGTTGCGCCCCTGGGGCCTGTGTTACGCCCCTGCTTATAATTCCACGCCACACAATTAAACTATAAATAATTTAACCCTGCAACATTCCATACCACATAATTATAATCCTAAAAATACACATATTTCCATTTCACTCCATACCACATAATTCCATATCACAGAATAACATTCCACACAACCTAATACCACTCCCAACCACATAATTACACTCCACACAACTCAACTACACATAATTCAACTTCAACCTATATAATTACACTTCACACAACATATTTACACTCAACTCTAAAACACATAATTACCCTCCACAAAATACAACTCTGCAACATGTTGCATAATTCCACTCTGCATAATTATACACCACGCCACATAATTCCACACATCACACAATTCCACATTTCATCCCCATGCCATTTATCACACAGCATACTAACACTCCACATATACCATACAGCTCCACATAATTAGCCTCCACATAAATTATGCTCTACTCCATACTGCATACATATGCTCCACATAAATCCAGTCTATGCCACGTAGCAACACTACACATAGCTACACTTCACACCATGCCTCATAATACCACTTAACATAATTTCACTCAACGCCGCAACTTCCACGTCACACAATTAAACTCTACACATTTCCATTCCACACCACATAATTCACAACAAACTACATAATTCAGACTAACACCACAAATGCACAACATACCACATACATCCAATCTACACCACATAATTCCACATCATGCTACAATATTTAACAGCACACCACATAAGTAAACTCTACTACATACCATTCCACAACACAAAATACCATTCCAGATAATACCACTCCAAGACACACAATCCCACTCCACTCAATACCACATAATTACACTACACAACATGCCACATTATTTCACTGCACAGGTCCAATCAACGCAACACAATTCCACAACCAACAATTTCATTCCAAACCCTTGACACTTGACACCACATATGTTCCCTCCACTCTAAACAGAAAACTCAGAGGTAAAATGCATTGTCCTTTACAACATCAATAGCTCTAACTCTCACCTTCAAATGCGTCCCAACAGATCCTGTTTCTGGAGCTGCAAACTTTCCGGCCGAAGTCAGCTCTGTGCTGCCTTAGAGGAGCAGAGCCCTGCGGAGAATGCTGTCTCTGGGGCCCCCACCCCATCCTTTCTCCTGTCAGCTCTCCTCTGCTCTGCCTCCTGCACTGTCTCTGGGGCCCGCCCCCATACTTTCTCCTGTCAGCTCTCCTTTGCGCTGCCTTCTGCGCTGTCTCTGGGGCCCCCGCCCCCATCCTTTCTCCTGTCAGCACTCCTCTGCGCTACCGCCTGAGCTGTCTCTGGGCCCCCCACCCCATCCTTTCTCCTGTCAGCTCTCCTCTGCTCTGCCTCCTGCGCTGTCTCTGGGGCCCCATCCCATCATTTCTCCTGTCAGCTCTCCTCTGCGCTGTCTCTGGGGTCCCCACCCCATCCTTTTTCCTGTCAGCTCTCCTCTGCGCTGTCTCCTGCGGTGTCTCTGGGGCCCCCAACCCATCCTTCCTCCTGTCAGCTCTCCTCTGCGCTGCCTCCTGCGCTGTCTCTGGGGCCCCCATCCCCATCCGTGTCCTCTCCCGACTCAGAGGCTGTGCCCTGTGGGAAATTCTGTCTCTGGGGCCCCCACCCCCATCCTTTCCCCTATCAGCTCCCCTCTGTGCTGCCTCCTGCTCTCTCTGAGTCCCCCACCCCAATCCTTTCTCCTGTAAGCTCTCCTCTGCGCTGCCTCCTGCGCTGTCTCTGGGGCCCCCACCCCCATCGTTTCTCCTGTCAGCTCTCTCTGCGCTGTCTCCTGCGCTGGTTCTGGGCCCACCACCCTCACCCCCAGCCCCTTCCTTTCTCCTGTCAGCTCTCCTCTGTGCTGCCTCCTACGCTGTCTCTAGGACCCCACTCCCATCCTTTCTCCTGTGAGCTCTCTGCTGTGCTGCCTCCTGCTCTTTCTGTGGCCCCCACCCCTTCCTTTCTCCTGTCAGCTCTCCTCTCTGCTGTCTCTGGGGCCCCCACCCCATCCTTTCTCCTGTCAGCTCCCCTTTGAGCTGCCTCCTGCGCTGTCTCTGGGGCCCCCATCCCCATCCGTGTCCTCTCCCGTCTCAGAGGCTGTGCCCTGTGGGAAATGCTGTCTCTGGGGCCCCCACCCCCATCCTTTCCCCTATCAGCTCTCGTCTGTGCTGCCTCCTGCTCTCTCTGAGTCCCCCACCCCAATCCTTTCTCCTGTAAGCTCTCCTCTGCGTTGCCTCCTGCGCTGTCTCTGGGGCCCCCACCCTCATTGTTTCTCCTGTCAGCTCTCTCTGCGCTGTCTCCTGCGCTGGTTCTGGGGCCCCCACCCCCAGCCCCTTCCTTTCTCCTGTCAGCTCTCCTCTGCGCTGCCTCCTATGCTGTCTCTGGGCCCCCCACTCCCATCCTTTCTCCTGTGAGCTCTCCGCTGTGCTGCCTCCTGCTCTTTCTGGGGCCCCCACCCCTTCCTTTCTCCTGACAGCTCTCCTCTCCGCTGTCTCTGGGGCCCCCACCCCCATCCTTTCTCCTGTCAGCTCTTCTCTGCACTGCCTCCTGCGCTGTCTCTGGGGCCCTAACCCCCATCCTTGTCCTCTCCTGTCTCAGAGGCTGTGCCCTGTGGGGAATGCTGTCTCTGGGGCCCCAACCCCCATCCTTGTCCTCTCCTGTCTCAGAGGCTGTGCCCTGTGGGGAATGCTGTCTCTGGGGCCCCCACCCCCATCCTTTCCTCTGTCAGCTCTCCTTTGTGCTGCCTCCTGCTCTCTCTGGGGCCCCTACCCCCATCCTTTCTCCTGTCAGCTCTCCTCTGCGCTGCCTCCTGCGCTGTCTTTGGGGTCCCACCCCCGTCCTTTCTCCTGTCAGCTCTCTGTAGTAAGTAGTTTAAGTAGGTAGCAGGACACGTCTTCAGGTTATTAAGATAGATTTATTAAGTTAGAACAAGATAGCACAGCAGAGCAGTAAACCTCACAGCTGACCAGACCATCAACTGCTAAGACTGGAATCTTGACATACCAGATAGAACACCCTTAGGTACTATGGGAGGTTGGGAAGATAGAAACACTAAGAAAGGACTACTGACACCAAGTAGCCATAATGAATGAAGTACAAATATACAGCTCTCTCCTATGTGCTGCATCCTGCGCTGTCTCTGGGGCCCCCACCCCCAACCAGTGGCGGTTTCTCACCGAGGGCGTCGGGGCTCCGCCCCCGTTACATTCTACAATATTACAGCAATGCCCACATACATTTTATTTTAATTAAAAAAATTCCCCCTTTGGTATTTGGTAATGTATACTGTACATACTTGTTGTATTTGGAACACCGGGCACTGTCTGCCTCATTTACTGACACCGCGGCGCTGCGTTGTGCAGTGACCCCTGTCATGTGACTCTGCTTGACTGCTTGCTTGCTCCGTCTCTGAAGCTTAAGCGTTTGCCGGCTGAAAACCTCACAGCCCTGAAGTCTGTGAGGTCATCAGCTCGGCAAAAACTGAGCTTCAAGGCCCAGTCTCCACCCCCTGATGGCGTGAAGGTAGAGTTAGCCCCGGGCGTTTTAATTTTAAGCCCGGTATCGCAAACTCTCCACGTCAATCAGAGAGTGGAGACTGGAGAGCTTGTTACCCCTCCCTTTTCCAACTCGTCACAGGGCGTGGTGGGAGTGAATCCACCCTGTGACGACTTGGGAATGGGTGTGGCTGTGGCAGGTGAAGTCTGCGCAGACTCTGAGTCTACTTCCCGCGCACGAGTCTTCATCAATTAAAGTGATGGAAGCCATTTCACCACTGCTGTCTGTGTCACTGCAGAAGTTCAGTCTGCTTGGATTTAGAGCCGAGGTCAGGGCCGGAGGCAGTCAATCAGACTCGTATTCAACGTTACGTTCCGGCAGTTCACAAGGTAAGGCTCAGGCGGGCATTTTTTTTTTACTTATGTAGGTCCGTTCAGCCTTAAGGCCTTGTCACATTGATTGATGTCAGGGTGGGTAGGAGGGCAGACACAGTACATCGCCAAATATTTTACTTCCGTTCAGAGTTCAACAATTGCATATCTATTCTTTGCCCTTCATAAATTAAACGAAACGTTTATTCAAACGATGTATTTTTGTGCAATGCAAACACATCTTTCACTGACTAATCAAACAATGGTGAATGTATGGTGGGTGTTACATGTGCGCTCTTGCTACATTACACAAGCTCAGAGGTTGTTTGTAAGCACCACAAGGCTAAGCGATTTGCCCAGAATTACAGGATCTATTAGAGCCAACAGCAGTCTGCAGAAAACCCCTTTCTGCTTCGTCCTACGAAGATTGGATTACATGCCCAGTAGGATAGTCCCAAAGGCGGGAGCCTATAAAAGGACTGAAGACAAGGCATATTAATGATGTCCAAGCTCTGTGTGGCCTGTGACTGACTCTGCCCCAGCCTCACCAGCCGTTCAGAAGAATAGGCCTGACTCATGTCATGATTTCTCCCACTGGACTGTTACCTGTCGCACCAGCAACCTTAGAAAGCAGAGACTCCGACCCCAAACCTACACACGTGCTGCACTTTCGCCTGTGGCGTTGGCTTCCTTGTTTACTCCCAAGATGAGAAAGAGTTGCTGCACTCCGAGATTGAACTGCGCCAAAATTCAGAATGAATGATACTGCAAGTGTGTATTGTGATTTGGGAGAATAGTTCTGGAAGCAAATTGAGTCCTGAAAACTAGGGGTGAGCTGCCAGCTCTGAAAGCCTGTGGGAGACAGTTCCTTCAGTAATGATTTCGAGCCTTCTAACACAAAGTGTACCTCTTATTCATCAACTCATTGCAATTGGGAACTTCTGCTCTGCTTGACATGGTTTCAAGAGAACTGTGACCTTACACATCTTTCTACAAAAGGTGTCCAGCACTTAGTGCTTTTTCTTGAGCTTCCGTTTCACATTGAGTCGTGTGCTACATGTATACATATTTATGTACAGATTATAGCTCCATACAGTGAAAATATTATACATGTAACACACGAGGCGAACTGGAGATTTGTGAAAAAAATAAACAAAATCAGTGAGCGCTGTTTAAGTCTCGGCCTCACCCTATTCATTAGGATAATTGAAAGTCTCACAGACAAAATGTGCTTGAGCTGGCAACGTCTTTATCTCACATTTTTCATAACAATTTCGAAGGAGTGTAGATGTCACTGGAATTCAATAGTAATCTCTCGAAGCTGGAACAATGTTTCTAGGTGCCTGGATTGTGTGTATGTAACAGGACTGCACCATCTATCTTCTGCATGGCAGAAAAGAGCTCTGCATATGGCGTACAGACAGCATAAATATTGAAGGCTGCAGAGTCTTGGGAAGCTAAGAGATTTTATTATATGAATGCTTGGGAAGGGGCTTGGCATTTGTCCAAATCAGTGAACCCTTGATTGTCGCAATCAAAAACTCTGTAAATTGCTGGTTTTATTGTTGGGAAGTCATAAATTGTGAGCTGGATGTGTCCGTCCCTGGTCAATGCCGCCTGCTGTAGTGTGTAGGCTAGAGTGAAATTAAAGAGGGGAATGGTGAAAGCTGGTCTGAGGTGACATTCACATTTGGAACAATTAAGTTTCTTTTTGTGAGCTTTTAAGCTTTTTAATTGCTAATTGGTGATCTGACAGTCAAAGTGTTTGTTTACAGCTGCCAAGTCTTCAGGTTGCTTATGTGTGACAGTTCGAGTTCTGGTGTACTAATGTCCACTTGTACAAGTGGGTCACTACAGAAACTGTTGAATGTTTTTAATGCAGTAAGATATGGGTCAGTTCTGATATGTTTAAATATTTTACCACCACGCGTTCACAATTGCTATATAAACTTTCTTCCATTCTCAAATTTGCTTTAAAATGTACTATTTGCCACTGTTTTCTTCAAACTTTTCTCTGGGGAAGAACCCAAAACACCCTTTCTGTTGGTTGGGCTTCTGCACTTCGCACGCTTGCGACATAACACTTATACCCAGCATTTACGCCCCACCTCTTTCAAATGTCACCAGCCGCCACTGCCCCCAACCTTTCTTCTGTCAGATCTCCCCTGCGCTGCCTCCTGCGCTGGTTTTGGGGCACCCACCCCACCCCCACCCCATCCTTTCTCCTGTCAGCTCTCCTGTGCGCTGCCTCCTGCGCTGTCTCTGGGGCCCACACCCCATCCTTTCTCCTGTCAGCTCTCCTCTGCGCTGCCTCCTGCGCTGTCTCCAGGGCCCTACCCCATCCTTTCTCCTGTCAGCTCTCCTCTGCACTGCCTCCTGCGCTGTCTCAGGAGCCCCCACCCCCATCCTTGTCCTCTCCCATCTGGGGCCCCCACCCCCATTCTTGTCCTCTCCCATCTCAGAGGCTGTGCCCTGTGGGGAACGCTGTCTCTGAGGGCCCCCACTCCCACCCTTGTCAGGATCCTGACTGAGCAGTGCTCTGTTCTGCCTCCTGCTCTCTGAGTGCCCCACCCCATCCTCTTTCTGGCTTGTGGCTCTGACTGAAGAGAAACAATGTAAGTTGTTACATTGTTTCTCTTCAGTCCTGGGTCAGAGCAGGGGCTCAGAGGAGGGGAAGCTGTTAAGATAATAAAATGGGGGAGGTTATCACGTTCAGTAAAAGCTGCAGGTTTTGATAACTTCACACAGTATCAGTTTATTGTTCATTGGGCGAATTTAAGAGAGGACTAATGTGGGTTTCTTTTTATTATCTTAACAGCTTCCCCTGACGAAGGGCCCAAAAAAGTGCCCAAAATACATTGGGAAAATAATCACAGCTGTCTTTTATGAATTACATATTCTCGACGTGAAGTAGTACGAGGCCTGGATGGGCACAATTATTTCATGTGAAACTTAAGGATATTGGGACTGTTCTATCGTGTTTAAGTAAGAAAAGTTTGATGACATGTGGAAAAAGAACAATGAAATAAAAAATAAACGGTAAACAAAGCAATACTGTGACGTGCTCTGTAGAAGCTGTGCGATTGGTTTTGCAGCAGAGGTCTGCTGCAATCTTTTGTACATAAAAATTCTCCATAGATTGAAACATTAAAATCCAGCTATGAATTAAATAGAGAGCATTAACAAAACAAATGCATAGTTGTCATAAAATACATAAATATAATGGTACATAGTTAGTTTCACTTATAATATTGAAACAAAGTTACACCTCTCTGTGTGTTTGGATAAAGTGGAAGGCTTTGTTATAGAAGGATGAAGGAGCTTATTTAGAGGTTGGTGGATGGGATATTCTATCACAAATGTGGTGGATGCCCCACCTGCGATACTTCAAGTGTATTAGAGCATATAGCACTTGTAATACAGCAGGTGGCCTATACCCTGTGTTTGCACGGAGTATCTCATCGTCAAACTTTAAATAACAGCCTAAGTTGACCGTGCGGTCTTAACCTTTCTAGTATGGCAATACGTGACCTCCTTGCTTCAAATGTTGACACTGTTTCATTCGATTGCATTGGTAGATCTTTGAAATTATAGAGAACAGATTCTCCCACAATCAAGCCTGCACAGTGGTCACTGCATCACTCAGAAGCTGGAGCTGAAGAGTTCCCTGATGCCTTCACATAAATGTCATACTGGTAGCACCTCCATATGTCCGGGCTAGTGCAAGGATAAAAGTCACCCCCCCTCTATGCAGCTGTAACCTCCCTGCTTTTTTGTTTGTGAGGGCTCCTGATCTTGAGGGGCCCCTTAATCTACATATCTGCTTCTCAGTTGTGGTTCTCTTGGTGTGCCCTGGAACAGGGCTCCATAACTTGTACTCTGAATGAGTTTGGCCGCCCACCGACTTTATTTTTTTTTTACAAGGCACGTCTGATGGGAGCAGTGTGGGTCCAATTCACAGGGATAAAAAGGTTCCTTAAAGGGTTTCCTGAGCTCACCTCGAGAAACCAGGACACCGGAATAACAGATATCTAGAATAATTAGAATGAGATTTCATTTGTAATAGCACAAAAACCCAACAATGCACTCAAAGAACAAGGACTTACATGTCTAAACCAAGTTCAATGAAAAACACAATGCTTTACTAAGCGCGACAATTCCAATTCAAATTCAAACACCAATTCTGTTTATTTCACCAGAAGTTGCCACCTACTACAGGAAGGCTTCACACAAGCATAAAGTCTACAAAGTAGTTACTTTACTTTAATGCACATCTGTCCACTGATGGGGCCATTTTAGAAAAGGTCTAGAAAGATTTCACAGTTGAGATTGAGAGCACGCAGGTGCGTGATTTACAATCTCTCTCATCTGACTGATCACTTTAAGTTGACTGAGAAGCAAAGGGAGTTAGCAATAATGCAAAAATTCAATCTTCGTGAAGCCCATTTGTTCACACAATAAGGACCATGAATCAGTGATTGAAGTTTTGTTGTTCATTTGCAATTAATAGTTGATCCAATATATATGCATGTTAGGGTAATATTAAAAAGATACAAGATTAAACCTGGCAAGCTGAAATATCTCATCAGTTGAGTTTCAATAGGATAAGATACAAATCAATCACAGCAACAACAATGCAGAAACTAAGAATCAGAAATAGGTGTTCCTGAAAGAAACTCTGATTCTCTCTCCTAAATATGAAAAAGACCTAAAGTCATCTAATCAAGTTTCTAAGTTTAGGGTAAGGATGGTACTTAGAGTAGAGTCTCAAAGAAATTCAGAAGTGCAAGAAGGTGTCAGCACAGTAAAGCCTCCAGTAGCAGTTTTCCAGAACTGGAATAAGTGTTTGGCATGAATCACACTTGTGAGAATAAAAGAAGCAGAGAGGTCTGTACCCCCCAAAGTCTCAGGGAAACTGCTCTCTTCCAACAGTGTGAACACTAATTAAAACAAACAGAAACTTCAGCAACAGTCGTATCTCTTCCCACACCACCGGGAACAAATCTTTTCTCTCCTTGTGTTGTGCATTTGCAACATTACCAGGCTTTTCCATCCCGCATAACTTGGATAGTCACTGTAACCTTGAACATCCCTCAGTTCCTAATATGCTATGAATTGGAGGCCTCATCTGCTCATTAGGTCTTCCTGTTTCTAACCTAGATTTCCCTTCTCAGACCTTACTATCAAGAAACTAGTACAGACAACAATACTCCATTTCTCTAGCTAATGAAACCTTGAGAACGCACCTGCAAAAGAAAGAACAAGCTAACCAAGCAAAGTACATTTCAAATCACAAGGCCTTTAGTCAGGCTAACTTTAACTAAACAATTAAACATGCACTTCAAATACATTGTTATACTTGCGCACATTTAACTCAATAACGGATGCAAACGAGTAAAGCATACATGATTACTCTTCAAATATGACTTTCAGAATATATGCAACTATGACTTAAAGTATAATGCAAACATGAGTACAGAATAATTGTCTTCATGTTAAATCTGAACTTTAACGCACACATTTATAAAACTCTTTTTTCTACAGTAAATACATTTCATTATTGCATTTAAATGTTCACACTTTAACTTTATTAAGGCATGCAGTAGATATATTGGCAAAATATCAATGCAAATTGCGCATGGATGAAGTGTAAGGGATGGAGACTATATTGTACTACTTCACAGTCATCTTCACTTAATGATGGGTCTCACAGAGAATTGCCACTTTGCCTAAGTTGTTTGGGGGCAACCCCATAACCATCAAGTCCCCTCTGGCCTACCTAGCACCTCACAGGCGTGCATGGGCTTATTCCAGCAAACAGGGCTTCACTTAGACCTTCATGACCCTAACTATTCAGCATCACAGGCCTTCTTTTTGATTATTTTATTACTGATTCACTTGGGGAGGGTTCCTGTGGTGTGTACTTACCTATGCATCGTACAACCTTTGCATCTCCCACCATACATCTCATTGAAGCAGGCTACTTCCAGCAGACATTTATTTCAGCAAAGATAGGTTCTGAAATAAGCCCTGGGCACAGAGGTCCAATGCCTCAGTAGGAGCAAAAACTCCCCAATGTTCTTCCAGGGGACAGCTGAACATTGTCTTGCAGCAAGAAGTGTGTTCCTTCTCTTTTTCGGAGTTGCAAGCAAGTTCTGAAATGGCAGTGGTCAGAGAAAGGGTTTGTTGAATGAACATTAGCATACCATTAGTCAGTGCGATTAAAATTACCTATTAAGTCCACCAAAGCATACCACCCCCACTTTTATTTCAGAGTGATGGAGTTTACTTGCCTAGTGATACCACGATTCTTATGGTCTGCTTGGGATAAGGCTTGTGCTGATGAGCTCCTCTATTCCCAGAGCGTCATTCCCTCCGTGAACGTCAAACAGATTCCAGCAGCATTTACCAATGCTTTTTCATGAAGGCTTTCTAGAAAGGGAGCTGCTGGGTCTGATACATCTCGCCTGATGAAAACTTCTAAATGTGACTTGCCCTAGTCAGTCACAAATGACCAAGCAGTCCTGGCAAGCTATTGCCCATTCCCTCTTCCTGGCTATTTAGAACACTCCCCTTAAAGTCCGAGGCAATGTTTCCCAGGAAGATTGTCAAAAAGTATGATATGTATGTGGTTATCCAAACAGAGGTGTAAATAATATGTAGGTAATAAGGCCACCATAGTTTGATTAGGTGCTCTACAGCCCATATTTTAAAAGTCACATATAAGTAATTGGGTTACTGATTGAGAGGGGTGAAACCCTACTGAAGCAGCAACCACAATCCATGTCAGGGTAAAGTCACAAGCATATACCAAATAACCTGTGCTCAACCCTCTGGAGCTTGGCACAGAGCAGTCAGGCTTAACTTAGAGGCAATGTGTGAAATATTTGCGGAGGACTTCAAACAGTAATGAAGTGAAAGCACAACACAAGGAAACTCCCAGATCCAACTTAGAAAAATAAGTACATTTTAATAAATAAATCAAGATAAAAATGACAAAATTACAATCAGTAGAACTTGAAATGGGCAAGTTTTGAAGATTTAAGTGAAAATAGCTCCATAATTCTCCAACCGCCAGCTGTGGTTTTCTGCTTGCTCTGGACAGGGCAAATTCAGGCCGAACGCGATGAAGCATGGGCCGTCTACAGGGACCCACTGAGGTCTGTTGACCTACTTTCATCCTGGTTGCAAAGAGATGTGGAGTCCCGTGTTGAGGATGTGTCGCATAGCAGAGGAGATGCTTTGTGCAGTGGTGGTCTCGTACATCTGCGAAGAATGAAGCTATGTCTTGGTATGGAGATCTGTTGCGCAGTGGCAGGGCTGATGGGCTGCGTTGGGTGAGGCAATGTCCTTGTGTTGAGATGTGTTGTGCAGCGAAGGTTCCAATGGACTATAAAGTGCAATGCGATGTCTTGCGTGAAAAGGCGTTGCACAGCGGCCGTTCCAATGGGCTACGTTGGACGAGGCAATGTCCTTGCATGGAGATGTCCGCTTAGCAGAGGCGATGCCTTGAGACGGTTCTGCGGGAGATGTGTCATGCCACAGAGTTGGTGTATCGTTTCTACTGACTCCACAGATGGGCTGGCAGTTCACCATTGGGCCCCCTTCCAAGGCTCCAGGACTCAGCGGCACCACTCAGGAAGGCAGGTCTCACAGATGTCTGGTGCTGGGTTCAAGGTTGTTGGAGGCCTGTTCTGTCCCTGAGGCTTCTGATCAGGAGGTCAGCCAAGCCCTTGGAGTCACTCTGGGGTCCTTGGTTTAGAGATGCAGGTCTAGTCCTTGTCACCCAGGTAAGAGGGCAGAACAACAGTAGGTCTTTCTTCCTGGCAGAGTCCACAGGTCCAAAAGAACACTGAAGTGTTGGGTCTAAAAGTATAATATTTATTCTTGTTGCCCTATTTGAAGTAGAGAAAGTTTCTAGAGATTTTCCAGTCCCTGAGGTGTCAGGCATCCCCTTCATCCCGGCCCCAGGCCCAGCGTGTCTGGTGTCACAAAAGACCAGTGTCATACCCTTTGGAGAGTGCTCAGGCAGAGCCTTTGTGATGTGCATGTATGGTAGGTGTGGTATGTGACAGCAACGCTTCCTCAAAGAGTGGCTCCTCATGCTAAAACCTATCCTCCCTTTGTCTCACTGTCTGGGCACGATACACAAAGACCAACTGCCTGCTACACCTAGTCAAGTGACCCAAGAACAGGCTGCAGCCTCCAAATGGTTAGGACAAGAAAATATCACCTTTCATTTTCAGAATTGCAACAAAAAATGTTACTTTACAATTTAAAAGGCCCTTTAATTACAATTCTTTAGGCACCAAACTCAATATTACGACCTGCTCCAACTTGAAGGTTTTCACGTATTAAATGTAATAAGTTAACCTACTATTATTCTATGGGAGAGGTAGGCCTCACAGTAGCAAAAACGAATTGAAGAGTTGTTTACTACTCTGACATGTAAAGCTTAAGTACATGTCCAACTCTTTAAAAACACTGCCCTCTGCCCTCTGGACTGGGTAGGGCCTACTCTAGAGGTGACATATATGTATTAAAAAGGGAGATTTTGGCCTGGCAAAAGGTTTATCCTGATGTCAAAATGGCATAAATCTACACACACAGGCTGTAATGGCTGGCCTTAGTCATGTGTAAAGGGCTACTTAAGAGGGTGGCACAATCAGTGCTGCATGCCCACCAGTAGCATTTTGTTTACAGGCTCTAGGTACTTGCAGTGCCCCTTTTCTAGAGACTTACAAGTATATTAAATAGGCCAATTGGACGTAAGCCAATTCTACCAGGTTTTGAGGAGAAAGCACAAGCACTTTAGCACTGGTTAGCAGTAGTAAAGTGTGCAGAGTCTAAAAGCCAACAAAAACGGTTTCGAAAACAGGAGGGTGAAGGTAAAAAGTGTGAGGATGACCCTGCAGAAAGGGGCAAGTCCAACATCACAAAACTAATATGTAGGTCAATTCTACATACATATGTGAATGTTTCAGGCCAAATTCCATTTTGGTTACATTTGTATGATGATTGCATTTTCCAAAGCTGAGATCCAAATTAATAGTGACGTATTTTGTATAGTTCAGTACTAACATGGAGCAGAAGCAAAAAGCTGTCAGAGCTTTGATTTAGCAGATGACTGACAAAAATTAACATACCATCTGAATTCCTTAATTTTTATAACTGTCCCCTTCACAGAAGGGTTACATACTCTACATTAATAATGCAAACCTATGAGAAGTGAGCTATTAATAATTTGACACCTCAGGGACAAGCTAGCGCCCTTGTGGTCAGCACTTGTGGGAGCTACTTTAGATGATTCATCTCACTACAGTGGTCAAACAGCAAAAGAAGAAAAAAAAGGGAAACCTCAAGGGAGATAGATTGCTTCACATGTCCCTCTCAGTTCCCTTTTTAATGTATTTATTTCCATTTATAAAGCGCATGGTTACACCAACCGGTCTGTCCCTGCACTGGCATTCTAACCCCAAGAGGAGCAGGGAGAGAGAGAAAGGGAAAAAGACAACCCAGAGTCACGAATGACCTGCTGGAGTACTGAAAAGCCAGGTTTTAAGTCCCTTATGGAAAGTCCTTTCCAAAGGTCTGCTCTCTGATTTGACGGGAGAGAGTTCCAAGTTTTGGCTGCTAGATAGCTGGAGGGATACCTTCCTGCACAAAAACAATCCTTTGTGGCAGTTTCCTCTTTCTCTGCATGCTGCTGAATAAAACACCAAAGAAAGAGGAAGTAACTGGGAGAATTAAATATATATCTCCCTTTTAAACCTCAGTCAGGGAGGTGCACCCTGTTGGTACAATCCTAGGTTCACTGAATTAGTAAACCTGGGATTGTGTCAAAAACCATGGGAGGATGCATGGGAATGTCCACACTCCACCCATAGAATGCCTCCCTGCCCCAAGGTAATGCAAAGCGATACCAAAGGGGATGATGGACGGAGCGTTTGAGCAAATCAAACACTCACCCCCAGTGAACTGATTTGGGTTTAATCCATCTTCATTCTTTAGCTCACTCCACCACCCCAGTTCAGACATGGGGGACTAAGGGGGTCATTATGATTGCGGTTTTTCCGCATCCTCGGGGCCGGCGGAAGCCACCGCCAGCCCGGAGGATGCGGAAAAACCGCAGCGGACTGACCAAAGACCCACCGCCACATTAGGATGGCTGGTGGGTCCTGGTTTCCGTCGCAGCTTTTCCGCCGCGGTCGGCTTACAACCGCGGCGGAAAAGCTCTAATATGGTGACGGTGTCTTCCAGACACCGTCCACCATATTAGGATGGCCTGTAAATTATGCTTTTCCGCGGCGGGTTTTCCACCGTGGAAAAGCATACGGAACTTCACTGCGGGGGCCCGTTGCGGGCCCCCTAGGTGAAGGGGGGGTGGGGGGTGCACATGGGGGGTACCTATGGTACTCCCCTGCATTTGCATGCAGAAAGCGGCAGGCACCGCACAGTGCCTGCCTCTTACTGCATGCAAATGCAATGCGTGCATTTTTAACATTGCCGCGGGTGCAGCTTGAAGCCGCACCCGCCGCAATGTTAAAAATAGAGGATGTGACCGCCAGGGTGGCGGTCACATCCTAATTGCACAGGAGGGAACTCCGCATGCCATGCGGAGGTTCCCTCCTGCTCTGGGGTCGCGGACGGACGCAAGTCCGTCCGCGATCCTAATGAGGCCCTATGTTGGCAGGGTATGCCCAGACGTAAGTCCCTTGCTCACTTTGCCACTAGATTCAAGATAGCCTGGCTGATGAGGGTTATGAACCCCAAACCGGTCCCAGGATGCTTTTTTTGGGGTCCAGGGAAGATATGGCTGGGCAGTTTGGACTGAACTTGTCCCATGAGGCACAGGGTCAGACTGATTTCCATATGGCCATGTCTGAACTGGGGTGGTGGAGTGAGATAAAGAATGATGATGGATTAAACCCAGATCAGTTGACTGGGGGGTGAGTATTTGATTTGCTCATATGCTCCGTCCATCATCCCCTTTTATACCCCAAGGTAATGCAAAGCAGCTATTTTTGCTGCCTTGTGTTATTTTGGATTTATGAAACCACAAAAAGTAAGGCAAGGTGGCTTTGCTTGGCTTATGAAATGCCATTTAAGGACTTGTGTCACCTTGCAATTATTTTGTCATGCAATGGCAACGAAAACCCTTAGTAAATGTCCCCCTTAAGCACTAAAAATTAAAGAATCAATCTCCACCCTCCTCAATACCAGGGAAACCAAGCAAAACATCACTTGACCCACTTATGCAATAGGCAACACCCAAGACGTGAATCATAACTGCCTACATTCAATTGAATAAAAGCTCCAACTACCCCCGAACATCCAATACCACCCTCCGTCCTTCACACCATGCCAACACCATGGTCAACCACAATATAAAAAAATAACAAGGACTTCATCTCCTAGAAGAACTAACCATGCGCTCCAACCACAACTATCTGACTTCAGATTTCAAAACACACCTCGGAAAATGGCACCTTGAAAAAGCAAAATGAACTTCAACACATCACTGTAAACTTACTACTCAAAATGCAAAACATCAGCCGAATGTTACTTCAATGTTACTCATATTGAATCCAGCTTCAACTGTAGCAGAATCCACCTTAGTCTAGTCAAGTAGCAGGTTAAAACACTGCCTACAAACATGTTACCCTATGTCTCAATCCTCTCCAAGAAAAGAACGTTATTTAGTTTCTCTACTGAATTAAATAAAAGCCTGCAAAGCCAACTGCTGGGAATATTTTGTTTTGCTATATTAGCTATTCCTGTTGACTAGTATGTGTCAAAATTTGATCTGATCATATGCATTCTTATCAAGAAGAGTTTTTGTTATATTATTTTCACAGAGTAACATATAAAAATGAGACACCTTATTCACTATCCATTTACTCCAAGGCTTGCATAATCAGGGGCCAGAAAGTATGTGAATTGCTCCATTGTTTATCAATATTTAGTAGTGCCCAAGTGAATTTGAGTTAAGTTCTAAGGAACTTCTTCAGCCTCTTCAATATGGAAGTCATTTCTTCTGGGCTATCCTAAAGAGTGCTGCTTAACTTCATTAGCTCCCCTAAGACTCCCTACTTTTTATTGTTAACTTTGCGATCAGTGAATTTTGAAGAGTTTTCTCAGCACGAGTTCGAGTCTGATTGTCAGGACAGACATTGTAAGCTCTTTAACAATACATGCTATAACACCTACCCAAATACTCTTTGCAACTTAACTGGATTGATGTTATTTCCCTCTGTTTCCCATTTTGTCCTGAGTATCAATGACCTTAATATCTGTGGTGAAAGATTATGTGTGTTTGCTGTACTGTAATTTCCATGTGCAAAGATGAAGGGAGCATCACTGCCTTCAGCTGTATTATATTTTAGGTCTGGAGCCAGCTGAGTCTTCGGTATGAACATGAAGAAAAACATATAAGCATGGAGGATTTGGGTCAACATTGTTTAGCCACTAATTTATTATCATCAACCTCCTTTACATATCATTCATATTTTGGTTTTTCCCTGAGGAGTATTTCTTGTTCGCTGCCAGACAATTGGATGCTGGGTAATCCACTGAGGTGCTAGTAATGGTTGTCAAGACATACGCCTTGAAAATGTCAGCTTGGGGCTTGCAAGACATGTATTCATATCATATTGTGATGGTCAAAATGCATGTGTTTTGCCAGCCACCTAATTGCAAACTTGTTAGGTGTTCCCACATGTTGCCATGTATGAAGTCTACTTTTAAATGCACCCTGATAATACAGATAATTCTTTATGGCAAGATTTGCCTTTGTTGTTTTCAAAGAGAAGACAAAAAGGTGATGGGTGGATTGCTTGAATTATTCTGAGCCACTGGTAACTACTCTGGTCATGAACGCAGTGCATTGTTCTTTTGTCCACTGTGCCTTGATTCTACTCCAATATGATCAGTCCAGTCGCAACAGCCAGATTAGGTTCCCTCTGAACAGGAACACAATCAACCCCCCATTGCGGGGGTGTAAGTTGTAGTTATCTCAGGTAACAATAACTGCAGAATTTCTATGGTTTCGTGTGCGTATAATCTGAGCCTAACTATAATGTCCCTGTCACCTTTAGTTTTTAAGGAGAATTTCAGTGTTTTTTTTAATTCAATTTCCCAACTATAACGTCTCTGTAATCTTTGTTTTTTTCAGTGACTTTAGAAGGTTTTTTTTAATTTATTTCCTAACCTTAACCTGTGAGAGTGGGTGTGAGAGTGGCTGCATGGGTCTGTGAATGTGTGTTTGAGTGGCTGTATGGGTCAGTGAGTGGGTGTCTGAGTGGGTGTTTGGGCCTGTGAGTGGGTGTGTGAGTGGCTATATGGGTTTACGAGTGGGTGTGTGAGTGGTTTTGTGGGTATGTGAGTGGCTATACGGGTCGGTGAGTGGGTGTGTTAGTTGTATGGTTCTGTGAGTGTGTGTGAGTGGTTTTATGGGTCAGTTATTGGATGTGTGTGGTTTTGATGGCGTTTGAGTGGGGGGCTGTATAGGTCAGTGACTGGGTGTGTAAATGTCTGTATGGGTGCAAGAGTAGTATTGTGAGCACCATACCTTTACCTTCATTAAACTGCAGCGATCCGTAACAATATATCTGTAGTGGGGAGTTTCTATCAGCCATGTGAAACGATTTGTAGGACAGCCCTGCACACGAGGCCATGATGCTGAACTTAATGATGTGTGACAATGCCTGACCTGTGTGGTAATGCAGTAATTTGTCTTATAATGAGGAATTCTACCCCTTAATATTTGACACTTGCCAGGGCTGAACTTGTCGCCAAAATTAGTGGGAAACGCGCTCGCTTAGCCTTTAGATACACTGTCCATCAATGTGGGGAAAGGCAGGAAGACCTTTGCATACTACTACTAAGTAAAATGGGGCAGAGCCAAATGGCTGGAGCATGCAGATGATTTGGGGAATTTGCATACTCAGGATAATTAAAAGGGAGAACCATGGACTCTGCTCTCACCAGGAGACGACAAGAACAAAACCACTCGTCACAGTCACTACAGATCGGATTGTGCTCCAATAGATCAACAATGTTTTCACCTCCATTAAGGATTTCAGATTGTTGTTAATGTGGAATTCAAGAGGAAACACCATTGCTTTGCCTTCACCAAGCTCAAGAAGTTAGGATCATTTCTGATTTAAATAAGTGAAGCTTAAACTGGAGCACCAGCTATGTTTATATTTCTAAGTGCTTTCTGTTGAGGTTTAGTTTCTCTGAAATGAGTATAAGGGCCAGAATAGAACCTTATGTTTTTCCAAGGAGAGTGCACAGTTGTGCTGAATATCTCTACCCAACTGGAGTACTTTCTACTGGTTAATTAGTAAGTGCTACCTCATTGGGTAAATGTTTAGTGGATATTATACAATACAGTTGAGTAAAGGAGCACAAGGCAATGTCTCCAGTTAACTTGTGTGCCTGTAATTACAGCAATGTGAGAGTTCCTCAGGTGTCTTCATCCACAAATCTGTGATAACACGATCCTCATCAAGAGAAAACAACAAGACTACAAAGAGGCAAAACTCCCCCAAACAGGGATACTCATAGCTGCCAAGTTTTCAGAAGGCATATGTGTGACACTTACGTGGTTTCAGTGTACATTCAACTACCAAATGTGTGACACTTAGAAACATGCCTTGGGGTAAAACCAAGCAACACAGTGCATGGAAATGATCTATATATAAGATCTTGAACCTGCTGCAAAACAACTGAGATGGAAGGTCAATAACCTACAACCCCTTAATGTCCCCGTCTGGACAAAGATTTGCGACACTGCCAATAGTCAGTATTTCCCCCTTATATGTACATAGTTTAAACAGTAAATATAAGAAGGAAGCACTTTAAAGTATGTTCTGGAGGTTCGTTAGTGATACCTGACTGATAAAATAAACAAAGACTGAAAATCCATGCTAAACATTTATACAGATGAGTATATATAGTTTCTATTTAAATATCTTGACAAGGCATTTGCAGAATCTTGAGACATAAACATATCACCAGTATTTTTCCCTGAAAAAGATGACAACGCTATACTCTGCTTTCAAGTACAGCATACTTGATATTGATGAAGCCCACTGTAAGACCATTAATGTAAGAGAATGCCAATATGGTACCTAATTCATGTTTACCTTGAAATAGCACATTTCATGATTGTTTTGCCTACAGAAATAGGACTATGTGCTCACCAACTCAGAATCATCAGGAGGTGCTAGTATGCACACTTACTACGAGTGACAACTCCAGACTGTGTGCTCAATTCTGGTGCTCACTGCTGGTGGTGTAATGCAGCCCAGATGATGCTCTTTTGGGTCTCTGCACTGCTGTTGGTCGACCCACACTTTCCTGTCTCTGGTTGCAGAGCTTAATCCTCGTCACCTCCAGCACTGTACTCTATTGTGTCTAGCAGGCTATATTGGTTAGGTTAGTTTTCTTCCCTGCAAGCACCCACCTTTTAAAGATAGGTGCTCACCTGGGACACAAGTCTGTGTGCCCCCACACACTAACACACATGGAAGGCAGAGGTGAATATTATGGTTTTTTTCTGGCTATGGCTCCCACCCGGTGGCAGCAATATGCCGGTGAGGAGGGGGGTGGGGGCAGGTAGGTTCTCAGCAGGGTGGTGCCTGCTGCTACAGAGCTTTCAATAATATCCTGCCTCAGTTCATCAAGTCTGTGTTCTCAATTCCCAAGTGGAGAGCAGGTAAATATTTTCATTGAAGCCTGGGCAGCCGGATGACTTCAATCTGCCTTGGAGGTGCGGATGAGGTGGGATGCTAAGGACCTGGAAGGACATTCCAAGTGGTCCCTAGGGCACTATAATTGAGTGACTAATGCCTTTTAGTGTGGTGAATTGGGCCACCAGCACTAAAAAGCTTAGTCTAACCCCTGATGCATGGTACTTGGCAGGGCTGGGTACTTCGTCTTAACTATATGAAGTAAGTGCTTCTTTGGTTTCTGGAGATGTCCTTGTATTCCTCTGCACCAAGAAAGCATGACCAAAATCATTGGGAAATGCACTTAGGGGCCTTTTGGTAAGCTGTACATCAATGTGGGAAAAAGGTGAGAAGACCTTTGCATACTATTAAGGAAAATGGGCAGAGGTTGGAGATGATTTGGGGCATTTGGATGCTTATGGTAATTAAAAGTCAGCACCATTGACTCTGCTGTCACCAGAAGAGGACAAGAAATAAGCCACTTGTCACAAGCACTACTGATCAGATTGTGCAACAACAGATCAATTATGCATTCACCTCTATTTAGGATTTCAAAGGAAGGGGGCCCCTACTCGAGACAATTTCAGCCCCAGGAACCCCATCCTTTGGGGCCCAGCTTCTTGATGCTGGGTGCCCTGAAGCCCACCCAGGACCCCCCAGTGCCGGGGACCTGGGGGGAACCTCAATGCTCCTGCAGTCCCTGCTAGCTCCCAGCATCCAGGGGGAGCCAGCATTGCTCCTGCTCACAGGGAGCAGCAACAAATGCTGCTCCCTGCGTGTGGAAGCAATTTTCCCTTCTGTTTTCCTTCCTGCTTTACAGTGGGCAGGAAAACAGATGAAGATTCTGCTGTCAGAGAGCAGAAGCAGTTTTTCTACTCCCACCTGCTAGGAGGAGAGTTACTGTTTGCTCACACTTTCCGGGAGCTGTAAAGGCTCCTGCCAAGCAAAAGCAAACTGCTATCACCCAGGGGTGAGTACTTCAGAAGACAGCGAGCTGGCCCTGGGGAGTTGCAGTTGCCAGGGCGGGCAATTAATGGTTCCAGGAGGGGGGCTGCATGGCCCCTCCCCACCTTTTTAAATGCATGGCTTTGCCCCGGGAAGGTGGTGGTCCCTAAGGCTCTTAACAGTCCCAGGAGGGGGTTCGAGTGACCCCCCCCCACCCCCCCAATTTTTTTAATTTAGCGCCGGGGAGGTGATGGTCCTTGGGGCTCTTATAATGTTGTGGTTCAGTATACACTTTGATATAATCCCTATCAATATATTCTTTTTGCTATCCAATAATAACACTAAATCTTACCATTTCTTAGCACCCATTACGTAACGTTTTAAACACATTCAGATTTAAACATTGTATCCTCCTTCTTGGTAAAATGGTGGGAAAATCATAGTGTAACAAATACTATTGAGGAAAAATAATCGAGGCTAATGTAGCTGCCTGCACCCCTCGTGCAACAATGTTACAATGGATTATACAAATTAGCTGCACATCCAATCCCGCTAGCTGAACAGGGAACTTGCTTTGTCAGACACAAATAGCATTGCTGATTGCTATTGGACAGGAAAAAGTATATATTGATACGTACTATACCAAAATGCATACTGAAACACAACAATATGTTTTAGAACTTTGTTAAATCGAATTATGTAAACACACACTACTGCCCCTTTTGAAGTCTTTTGTTTATGTTAATTGATATTGATATTGATGACTTTAAAAAGCTACAAGTCGGACCTTGGGTCATGTGAGATAAGAGCTTTTGTGGTCGAAATGCGTCATCCGTTTGTTTTCTGGATTCAAATAAAGCAGACAATTTGATTTGGCTGATCTAGAGTGGCTCTTTTTTGGCCAATAATTGTGCTTAAAAGAATTTGTCTGGAAAAGATTTGCGGCAGTGTCTTCACCCGAACTCCAACCTGTGAGTCTGGGCATTCTGGTACCAACAGCCCATGCAGAATATATATTAACGTTGTCATGTGATCAAGGTGCTGTTTGCACCGAAACGCGTCATGGTGGTATGGTGGTGAGCAATTAAATCATATATATAACCAAAACGCCCTTGCGCTCAAGTGGGGCACTCGATGCTGTCCTTACAGTGTTCGCCTCTTGCAGTCTGCTTTCAGTCAGCCCAAAATTTCATCCATGCTCGACGTGTTTTGAGGCATCACGCCTCTTAATCATGAGCTTGTATACAAAGGGTCGGATAACATCACGTGTTTAATACTCCATTTATTTTCTAGAACCGCCTTTAGTGGGCGTGGTTGACAGTAGTTGTCCCTCGGCATGTTGGTAGTGGTAGTTCGACAGGTGGGTACTTCAGTGGTTCCCTATAGTAGGCTCCGCTCCTCTGTAACAATTAAAAGCATTTGTAACCTTTAGTAGGAATGGGCTTTCTTCATGTAGGCTAATTTTTGCATCTGAACTTCATGCTTCACGCGGAGGGAAAGTTTCCTTCCACATCCTTCCCAAGTTATGGAAATGGTGCTCCTCTTGTTAAACGCGGCTCGGGCAGCCGCGCACTATGTCTGTAACCAAAACGCCCTTGCGCTCAAGTGGGGCACTCGATGCTGTCCTTACAGTGTTCGCCTCTTGCAGTCTGCTTTCAGTCAGCCCAAAATTTCATCCATGCTCGACGCGTTTCGAGGCATCACGCCTCTTAATCATGAGCTTGTGTACAAAGGGTCGGATAACATCACCTGTTTAATACTCCATTTATTTTCTAGAACCGCCTTTAGTGGGCGTGGTTGACAGTAGTTGTCCCTCTGCATGTTGGTAGTGGTAGTTCGGCAGGTGGGTACTTCAGTGGTTCCCTATAGTAGGCTCTGCTCCTTTGTAACAATTAAAAGCATTTGTAACCTTTAGTAGGAAGGGGCTTTCTTCATGTAGGCTAATTTTTGCATCTGAACAGCATGCTTCACGCGGAGGGAAAGTTTCCTTCCACACCCTTCCCAAGTTATGGAAATGGTGCACCTCTTGTTAAACGCGGCTCGGGCAGCCGCGCACTATGTCTGTAACCAAAACGCCCTTGCGCTCAAGTGGGGCACTCGATGCTGTCCTTACAGTGTTCGCCTCTTGCAGTCTGCTTTCAGTCAGCCCAAAATTTCATCCATGCTCGACGCGTTTCGAGGCATCACGCCTCTTAATCATGAGCTTGTGTACAAAGGGTCGGATAACATCACCTGTTTAATACTCCATTTATTTTCTAGAACCGCCTTTAGTGGGCGCGGTTGACAGTAGTTGTCCCTCGGCATGTTGGTAGTGGTAGTTCGACAGGTGGGTACTTCAGTGGTTCCCTATAGTAGGCTCCGCTCCTCTGTAACAATTAAAAGCATTTGTAACCTTTAGTAGGAATGGGCTTTGTGTGCTGCCTCGAGGAAACCACTGAGGGATCATCGTTGAGTGCATGCTTGAGCGCAAGGACTTTGTGGAACAATATTATGCGCGGCTGCCCGAGCCGCGTGAACAATCGGTGCACCATTTCCAAAAGCGAAAGACGGAGGAAGAGACAAACTCTTTTCTGAAAGGTACGATGTTCCATGGCATACAAAAGCACACAACGCCAGAAGTCTTTTCCTACCAAAGGATGTCAAAATGCTGTAAAGATTACACAGGGGCATGGAGCCTACTATAGGTTGGACACTAATACTCACCTGTTTGAACTGCAGTTACCAGCATGCATTTGTAGCAATCATAGTGAACCACACCCACTGTGGGAGGTTGATCTTAATAAAAACGAGTGAAAGAACAGGTGAGCCCTTCTATGCCTCTGTGAACAGCCCACGATGAAGAGGCGTTGTCCTCGAAACGCGTCGGTCATGGTTTTAATTCTGGGACAGTGATATTGTGTGCTGCCTCGAGGAAACCACTGAGGGATCATCGTTGAGTGCATGCTTGAGCGCAAGGGCTTTGTGGAACAATATTATGCGCGGCTGCCCGAGCCGCGTGAACAAGCGGTGCACCATTTCCAAAAGCGAAAGACGGAGGAAGAGACAAACTCTTTTCTGAAAGGTACGATGTTCCATGGCATACAAAAGCACACAAAGCCAGAAGTCTTTTTCTACCAAAGGATGTCAAAATGCTGTAAATATTACACAGGGGCATGGACCACTGAGGGATCATCGTTGAGTGCATGCTTGAGCGCAAGGGCTTTGTGGAACAATATATATATATATATATATATATATATATATATATATATATATATATATATATATATATATATTCAATGAAAAAACCATTGGTTGTAGGCCATATATAGTTAGGGATTTGCATTTAGAAAACCTTATTTTACTCGCATAAAACCATTGAAATTCCATATATAGTTATAAGCGCTAACTATATATCGCGCACCCGCAATCCACTGCTGATGATGTCACATATTACATCATTCATGACATGGTTAGTGACATCACTGATGACATCACTGATGACATCTCAAATGACATCACTGATGACATCACTGATAACATCTCATTTGACATGACTGATCACATCACTGATGATATCATTCATGTGATAATACCATGAACCTCTTCAGACTCTAATATAACCTTAGATACAATCAGTGTAAACAGACAGTCACTCATCCATGGAGTTACTCACACACCTAGTCAGTTATGCCAAAAATTAATCACACCTCCATTTTCTCAACTATACAGTTATACACACCTTACTTATTCAAACATATACTAACACATATTTACTTTACTCTCTTATACAATCTCTGATACATGTTCACAATGATCCATACAGCCACTCACACATTCACTAGCTCTTATGCACAGTTATTTATAGATGTCAACTCTCACATGTACTGTGTTTTACATATGTACTTAATTTGACATGTAGCACTGAGATATCCATTCACTCACTAATACACTCATGCACAGTCAACCGCCCATACAGCTGTTTCCACATGCAGTTTTGAATCTATACATATAGTGAATCAACTACTCACACATCTATGTACAGAGTCACACACCTCCCAGCCACCCATACACACACACTCAGTTTCCCATACAAATACTTGGACAACCAATCAATAACCCATACAGTTACTCATATAGCTACTGATCAACATATGCAGCAGTTTGTAGAACAACAGATATAATGATGCACAAATTAAAACAGTTTAGTCACTAACCCATGCACTCAGTGAGACACATTTAATCACTCACTCAATCAGTCAGTCATGCACCTAGTAAATCCTTCATCCAGACACTTATACATGCACTCATTCTTCAATATGTAAAACATGTTTTAACTTTACAGAAACATACAGTCACTGGATGTTGTAATCAGTGATGTCATCAGTGATGTCATTTGAGATGTCATCAGTGATGTCATCAGTGATGTCACTAACCATGTCATGAATGATGTAATATGTGACATCATCAGCAGTGGATTGCGGGTGCGCGATATATAGTTAGCGCTTATAACTATATATGGAATTTCAATGGTTTTATGCGAGTAAAATAAGGTTTTCTAAATGCAAATCCCTAACTATATATGGCCTACAACCAATGGTTTTTTCATTGAATTTTCAAGGTTTTGTAAATGCAAATTCCTAACTATATATGGAGTATAACCTATGGTTTTTTCTGTGAATATATATATATATATATATATATATATATATATATATATATATATATATATATATATATATATATATATATATATATATATATTTATATATATAACATTTCTATGGCAAAATGAAACCCCTTATTTTGTTCCTTTTCAAATTAAATGTATTAAGTGTTACCACTTTATTCCAATCAAGATGACTTCAGGTGTGCCATACTTTTGTCATAAAGAAAAAAGAGAGGAGCCAGGCCCTTATGGACAGGTGAAGAGGCTGGACCCAATTATATTCTGAACACCAAAAAGTTGCCTCTCACACCTATATTTTAAACCACATTTGCGGAAAGGTTGAGCACACCAATAGTCGTGATCAACAAGGTATTTTTATTTATACCGAACCAATCTAGGAATTAATCAAGTTTAAACAAACATATTTTCACACATAAAGACACATAGATACAAGAATTATTTACAATGTGAATATGAAATACATTCAAAGAAGAAAATATGATCCTGGTTCTATTGAGCAAAACCATTTAGAAGCAAAAATCAATGATGATTCAGAGACAAGACAAAACCATTATAAACATGTGTAACATACAGTGAAACATTTTGGACTGTGGATAATAGTTAAAGCAAGAAAAGTAATGAAGAAAAAAGGGGGGTAGGAAAGAAGCAAAGTAAATTTGTGACTTTTGCAGTAGCAAAATGACTACTGCCTCAAAATGACTCAAAACAACTCCTTTCTAACTGGCCGACGCGTTTCGATTCCAGTGAGAAATTTCTGGAATCTCATCAGGGCACAAGTGAAGTTCTGTCTGTCGGGAAAGAACGGAATTGAATTAAAAGTCGGAACACTATGAGTTCTTTCTCCCATAGTAAATGACGCTCAGCAAAGGACCTACCAGAGTGTAGGAATTGAAGAAATGCACGTAAATTCTCAGTGTGCAACGTAAAACTTCTAAAGCAGAGGATGGGACGGAGGTCACCTACAAATATAAACATTATGTGGTCAGACATAAATTTAATGTCCAAACACATCCATGAAGTGTAATGAAAACAAAAGGACATACCGTCCGAGGCGAGTGTGAAAATTCCGCCTGTCGGCGCTATGTCACCGTGTAGTTATCAATGAGGGGGAAGGCAGGACACGGGGCTCTGGTACGCACTGTGTTTAACACACGCGTTGGTCTTTAAACTACAAATCCCATAATGCCCACTCCTCTACCTGTGAGCTACATACAGGTAAACACACCTGGCACCCATTCTGGAACCGGCAGAGATCGCCAGAACGCCAGAAGGCAGAGACCAACAGGACATAGGTAGGCAATGCTCCTCAGCGCTGCTCCTTGATTTATTCACATCACCTTTCAGGGACGCGTTCTTATGTTTTTTCCGCTTCCTTTTTACAGCGGACGTCTCTTCTAATTAGAAGCTATGACGGGACTTCTTTGATCACAGCGCGTACCAGAGCGTATTTATGCCCAAATAAACAACCTTCTAAAGTACCTGATGGTGTGGCTTGTCATCCTTGTTCGGAACAAGAGGATTCTGTAGATATATATATATATATATATATATATATATATATATATATATATATATATATATATATATATATATATATATATATATATATATATATATAACATTTCTATGGCAAAATGAAACCCCTTACTTTGTTCCTTTTCAAATTAAATGTATTAAGTGTTACCACTTTATTCCAATCAAGATGACTTCAGGTGTGCCATACTTTTGTCATAAGTAACACTGTTAGCGTTCTAGTTGTTCTTTAAAACACTCTGGGACATTCTGTCACTGGGCTATAGTTGGGCTACATCTGGCTGATATTTGGGCTACATTTGTTTTTTTTTGTTTCTGGCGGCCATCTTTGGGCTACATTGGGCTTCATTGGGCTACATTGGGCTACATTTGGGCTCCAACATATATATAGCCCAATATAGCCCAATATATATTTTTCAAAGTTAATTTTCGTAAAAACCACTGGAGCATATATCTTGAGACATAGCAAAGGCACATCGGGCTACCAGTCCCTACAATTTTGCCAAGTTTTGTGGAAATCCATTCAGCCGTTCGAGCTAAAAGTGAGTCCAACCGCCCTATGGAAAACTCAATGTTAAAAACACGTTTTGGGACCCCCCTTTTTTCTCGGCCCCCGCTTGACGAAACCCCCCCAAATTTTCAGGGGCTGCTCAGAAACAAAATGTTCAATTTTCCAGAAAATTTCAGCCAATTCCGTCCTCAAACGCCAAAGTTATTCAACATAGAATTTTCAAAAATCCCATAGGAAAAAAATCCTAACTATATATACCTACTGGCGACCGCCAGTAGGTAATATATATATATGTAAATATCCAAAAGTTCCAATCTCCTGACGCCGTAGTCTCTCAGGCAAAGTAACGGATACGGACCACCAAATCTGTGCAGTTAATTTTATTTCGTGCAGTAAGTCGCCATGACACGTTTCGCGCTCCCAAGAACACTTGATCACATGACAAGGTGAAGTTGATAACATTCGTTTAAATAAATTTTGAGTGTTCGTATACTATTTACAATTGGCTTTGATGGCATACAAGTTTAGATAACATAGAAGAAACACTACGTATATGGACTACAATTATGTCCTCTATATCGTTTCCTTTGATTGGATACAACCAACTGAAATCTAAGTTGAAATATCGTATTTATAATCATTTATAACCAAATGTTAATAATTGTGCAAAAAGTGCTCAAGTGCAAAAAGAATTTTTATCAAATTGTTAGTACTCTTCGCACAATGAATTGAAGTAGTATATGTATAATTTTATATCTTTTGATACATTATGCAAATTGTGACTTATTTATGTATTCATACAGTTATTTCCATTTTTGTATTGGTACCAGGAGAAAGTATATGCAAAATGTATTTATACATATAGTATTTTTTCTATATCCATCATTTATTCAACATGTGACTGCACGTTATCACTTTAAATGGGCCAAAAGTAATCAGTTTCGCCATGTGACCAAGGCCGCTGGGACGGCCAAAACGCGTCATGACACACTACCTAATGGCTAAATAAAGAATGCTGAAGGAAAGTTGGTCCTTGCCTCGAGTCTCTTTGTAAGGAGCGCTGCTGCGAGGTATTTGCAGATGTTTATCGGCATAAGATTGCTGCCGATTTGGGACCCCCTCCGCGAGAAGCCGACTTCACTGTGAGCAGTCCATCGTCGCCTGGCAACCCTCTGAAGCTCCTTCCGCGTGGAGGAGAGTTGGCGGGGACCCCAGGGGCACTTCGAAAATCCCATTCAAGGGAAGTAAGTGGAGCCATCCGAAAATGCACCGTGCGTGAAAGGAGACGCTGAAAAAAACGCCAAGAGATCCCGCGCCGTTAGGCTGTGTCAGAACGGGCGCAGCTGAAGGATCATCGTGCTTTGTGGTGCCGTGCGGCGCCGATCTACAAAACAAGCAGCTGGTCCCGACCTGCATCCTTTGATCCCGGAAGGAACAGCCGGAGGCACGCAGAGGATAGAAGCACATACGGTGGCATTTCGGAGTGCGGAGGTACGTGTACAACCGCTAGAGTCAGCTACTGCTGACATTGGCTATTTTAGCAAAAATAATAGCGGTTTGAATTGCACATTATTCAGCACTTATTAATAACAGCCATTAGGTAGAAGATGTCAGGCGATGTACGGAGGGCCCGTGAGCTCGATGCACAAGCAATGTTTTCTGACGATATAGAGCAGGAGGAAACTGCTGAGAAGGAAGTCGGGGCAGGGGGGCCAGAGGGAGCAACAACGAGTACCGCCAGAGACTTGTTCAAGGAATTAGAAAAGCTTAAAAGAAATGAACAGTCCAAATGGTGGGAAGCACGCTCCCTCAAGAGATATTTGGATGTTGGGAGAGTCCCTAGAGGACTGCGCATCATGCTGGCCCCCAGCTATGAAAACCCAAACCCCCTAATGATGGAAGAATGGGGTCAGTGCAATCTTGAGTCCTCGCGCAAACTAATGCAGATCTTAGTGAAGTTTGCTGAGATTGACAGAGAGGAACTTCAAACCAAGATAGATATTCTTGAAGAAAAAATAAAAGCACTGCAAGGTGACAAGGAAACCCCGCAGACTACCAAAATGAGGAGTGAAATGTTAACCAGACTTTCTAAGGAGGAAGAAAAAATCAAAACAAGAAAAATTTATAAATTCAAAAGAGATCGGGACGACTACGCGAATGGCCAAATATTCACATTTGCACGTCGATACGACAATCTAAGAAGAGCCACAGTGAATAAGAGAGGAGCAGCAAGTGCAGGGGCAGTGCCGGCGGAATCTGAAGAAATATCTACATATAGCTCAGCTGCAGAAAGCGGCTCAGACAATGAAGGGGCAAGAGGTAACGTTGTTCTGACGATGGGGGAAGAGTTGGCGGTCTTGAAAGATGGCAGAAAGGCAACCCTAAGATCGCACTTCCAGGGAAAATTGTCCCAACCAAGTCCCAACGCAGGAGGGGCAGAAGAAAAGCAGCCGAACAAAGGCGAACCAACCAAGCGGGGACGAGGTCGGGGACGGGGAAGGAGCAAGAAACCCCAGTCCTAATCAAAGACAACACAATGGATTCTTCAATAACTGTGAGCTGTGATGGAGACCAATCCAGCGAGAAGAAACAAACTAAATCTATAATTAACCTCAGCCCAATAGAACTATCAGCTGCAGAAGAGCAATTACTAAGCTTAGGCCTAAGCTTTTGTCCGGAGTCCAACTTTTCTTATACTACCACGAGGGCAGATATATACAGATTTATAAGGAAATTAAAATTGAGAAAACAATTCCTTAATAAGACAACCGGCACAGAAAATGCCCCAATCAGATCTACCACTAGCGCCTCAGAATTGGCAGTCAGTGACCTAAACTTGTATCGTGACATCTGCCAACTGGGGATTGATGAGGCTTTGGGGACACAGGAGATAGTGGCGTCCAGTGGTCAAAGGAAACCAATTACCCCATTCAAGCCCAAGTCTAAATACATTCCCCTGGCGGCACGAGATGGTCTTGACTCATTTAGTGATGCTGTGGTGCAACAAGTGAAAAAGGTGGCCTTAAAAACTGACAAGAATAAGCGTCAATATACAAACCAGGAGAGAAAAATTAATCAATTGTCCATCAAATTGAAAAATGCTGAAGTTGTTGTTCGAAATTCAGATAAAGGTGGGAACATTGTTTTATGGCCAGCCACGGAGTACCTGGAGGAGGCTCATAGGCAATTAGATGACCCACAATGTTATTCCAAGAGCACCCCCCAGAAATACAGGGTGATGTTGGAGGCCTTATCAAAGAATCTGGTGGCATGGAAGGGCCTTGGTATGTTAATTGGAGATGAGTTCAAGTTCATCAAAAAAGATCATCCACTCACACCATATATTTATTTCATACCAAAAGTCCATAAGAATATCTCCAAACCTCCAGGAAGACCAATAATCGCAGCATGTGGAGGCCCCTTGGAAAACCTTTCAAGGTACATTGACTATTTTTTGCAGCCACACATGAAGTCTTTAAAGTCATATGTACAAGACACAAGTGACTTTCTGCGAAAATTGGAGGACGTAACATGGAGCCCCGACTTGTTGTTGGTAACATTGGACGTCAGTTCATTATACACATGTATAAAGCACAAGGATGGCCTGCGGGCATGTGAGTATTATCTTAGCCGCAGGCCCATTGAACTGGCCAATCACACCAAAATGCTCTTGGATATGTTAAAATTTTGCCTCAACAACAACTTTTTCATTTTTAACGGTCAAATGTACCAACAAGTCCAGGGTGTAGCAATGGGGGCCAGTTTCTCCCCCAGTTACGCGTGCCTCTTTATGGGGTGGTGGGAGGAACTGGTCCTCCTGCGTAAATTGGAAGAAAATTGGACTACTAATGTGACTTGTTGGCTCAGATTTATTGACGACTTATTTATTGTATGGCGTGGTTCCGAGGAAAGTGTTTTAAACTTTATACATGACATCAATGATAATGATCTTAATCTGCATTTTACCTCTGATGTAAGCAGGGAGTCTGTAACATTTTTAGATGTACAGGTTTTTATATGTAATAATGTGATTTCCAGTACTCTTTTTAGAAAACCGACGGCAGGTAACACTCTTTTACATGCTACGAGTGCCCATCCCCAACATCTAATCAAATCTATACCCTATGGCGAGATGCTACGCATCCGCCGTATCTGTAGCAATCAGGAAGATATGATTGTCAAACAACAGGAAAGTTTTCAAAGATTTGTAGATAGGGGTTACACCGCCAAGATAGTGAACACTGCTATAAAGAAATCCAGGGTCAAAGACAGAGGTGACTTGCTGACTAGGAGAGTGAAACAAAGTGACAACACTAATGAAGTTAGACTCATTCTGACCTACTCCAAACAGGAGAAAGAACTCAGGAGTATCGTCAGGAGAAACTGGCACTTTGTAAAAGATGATCCCACGATTGGTGATGTGATGCCCCCTAATCCATCAGTTACTTTTCGGAAAAGTTTAAGTATGGGCTCCATCCTCTCCAAAAATAGTCAAGACTACATAGGCAAGGAGCCTTGGAGACCGATCAGCAGGGGCTTTTATAAGTGCTTGGCATGTAAAGCCTGCCAACATGGTGTCAATACCAAAAAATTTACAACAGTAATCCCCAGAACAACTAGGGAAATAAAGCAACACCTAACCTGCAGAACGGAATACTGTGTGTACATTTTAGAGTGCGACTGCAAACTCAAATATATTGGCAGCAGCAAGCTGCAAATACATAAGCGTATTTTACAACATCTGCGCGCCATTGTAAATAAGGACCAAAGTTATCCAGTGGCCAGACACTTTGAGGCGTGTCATAACAGTAAGCCTCAGTGTCTCAAATACTTTGCCATCGAGTCTGTAGCACTTACTAGAAGAGGAGGCGACAGGGAGGCATGTATGCGCAGGCTGGAAACCAAATATATTTTGGAGTTTAACTCAAAGTGGCCGGGAGGTCTTAACACCACGGAGGACCTCCACACATACCTATGACCACTTCAGAACAATGTCACCTGTAACCATATAGCTAACACCATGACATGCCCATAGTCTAAATTACAAGAGGAGTTGGTCCGCACCATGCACTTTTTTTACATATTAATGTCCATATTGTAGTATACTATGTATAATTTATATATTGAGTGTACATAAATTTGGTGTGTGTAAGTATATGAATTGATTGATTTTAGCCGTCGTTTTAAATATTAGGGTAATATGTTTTTTATCCTGATTTTTGATGTGACAGCTGATTTTAGTCATGCTACCGATTCCCTCCTTTTTAGACTGCTTTTATGGTGTGATGAAATTTTCTCTATATGTGCAATATTGATGATGTATGTAAGTATCTTGTCTTGAAAATGGTAAGCTAAGCTCTATTTTAATAGGGTTTAGACTTCCCTTCCCTTCTACCTCAGTACTGTATAACCTCCAGCACCAGCCACTTTAACTGTATTTGCACTGTTGACTGCACGATGTCACTTTAGAGGAAGAAAGTATATTTATTTTTTCCAATTGACACGAGGTCACTTTAAATATAAGTGCAATAATATAGCCAAAGATAAGAGTGACAGAATGGAACCGGAAGTAAGTTAAGGCTCCACAATCTCCCCTTTCTTTGAGCCTTATCTGGCTGGTACAGTTGACGTCTTGAATTCATTTCTTTTTGTTTTGATCCATATAGATAAATTAATTATCCTCTTTATGGATCTCTCTCTTTCACTACTATCATTAAATAGCAGTGAACATTATTATAATTTGGTATTATACTTTAATACACTAGGGTGAGCACTATTTTTCGCACAATACTTTTTAATAGATTTTGATGGACTATATGGTACACTTCTTTCTCGATACCATCTAGAAGAGTTATAAGCATTTATGCAGTTATCAATTTTTATCAAATTGTTAGTACTCTTCGCACAATGAATTGAAGTAGTATATGTATAATTTTATATCTTTTGATACATTATGCAAATTGTGACTTATTTATGTATTCATACAGTTATTTCCATTTTTGTATTGGTACCAGGAGAAAGTATATGCAAAATGTATTTATACATATAGTATTTTTTCTATATCCATCATTTATTCAACATGTGACTGCACGTTATCACTTTAAATGGGCCAAAAGTAATCAGTTTCGCCATGTGACCAAGGCCGCTGGGACGGCCGAAACGCGTCATGACACACTACCTAATGGCTAAATAAAGAATGCTGAAGGAAAGTTGGTCCTTGCCTCGAGTCTCTTTGTAAGGAGCGCTGCTGCGAGGTATTTGCAGATATATATATATATATATATATGTAAATATCCAAAAGTTCCAATCTCCTGACGCCGTAGTCTCTCAGGCAAAGTAACGGATACGGACCACCAAATCTGTGCAGTTAATTTTATTTCGTGCAGTAAGTCGCCATGACACGTTTCGCGCTCCCAAGAACACTTGATCACATGACAAGGTGAAGTTGATAACATTCGTTTAAATAAGTTTTGAGTGTTCGTATACTATTTACAATTGGCTTTGATGGCATACAAGTTTAGATAACATAGAAGAAACACTACGTATATGGACTACAATTATGTCCTCTATATCGTTTCCTTTGATTGGATACAACCAACTGAAATCTAAGTTGAAATATCGTATTTATAATCATTTATAACCAAATGTTAATAATTGTGCAAAAAGTGCTCAAGTGCAAAAAGAATTCAGTGCAAATATAATAAAAACATTTTGTAAACATTACAAGGCACCCTGGCTCATTAGCAATTATTTGCATTTCATAACTATTTAAATACATCCAGGTTATTGTTATGTGGCCAAGGGCGATACAAATATTTTTTATATAAAAAACAACATTGGGGCCCTAATGTTGTTTTATTGAAATAAACTAGTCTATTAAGATGTTATAAAAGACTAGTAATGATCAAAATCCATTGCAGTTGCAAGATGTTGCTCAGGTGGCTGATTGATGTTGTGGTTCAGTTTTGTTGATTTGCATCTTGGTTTTAATACCTAAATACTAATTAAAGGGGATTTATGCTATTTACTAAATTTATATCATGGCTGGCTGATTTAAGGGAATCTTCCCCTATATTTGCCAAACGTGTATCCTAAGTGGCCCCAATGCCCAAACGACCACACAGAGTAACTGTTACACAATAGAAGGAATAAGCTATAAAATCAATTCTATATTGAATATACTATTAGATTAAAACTACTGCTATATAAGATTTTATAAAATATAAAATGTATATAAAACACACGTTACCCAAATAAATAATCTATAAATATTGTTTAAATGGAATATAAAACCCCTAACAAATTCATGGTGTTAAAAACCCACTATACCTATGTATCTGTGTAAGAAAAGTTATCCCATTATGCTAAATTTACAGTTTTCTCAAAGGCATGTAAACAAATCTTCCTTAATATTAAGACCTAATGGTTGTTTCGTATTAAGTTCCAGAATATATCTGGTCTCCAAACGACAGAGTTTCTCCTCTCTGTTCCCACCCCGTCTGCTTGCAGGGACACAATCAATGACATAATATTTCAGATCCTGGCTTTTCGATTGATGTTTCAGGTTAAAGTGTCTTGCCACAGGGTAGGTGTTGTCTTGATTGTTGATTGCCCTGAGATGCTGTAAAATTCTTTTGTGCACTTGAAGCTGGGTGCTCCCTATAAAGTAGGTTGCCGGGGCAATACAACACATAAACCGCATACTCGGTTTTGCATGTGAGTAATCTGCAAATCTTGTGTTCCCTTTGATCAAATGGGGAAAAATAAGTGGTTTGTTCACACCCTGTTGGCAGGCTTTACATGATTTACAATTAAAAAAGACGATATGTGTTTGTAGCCAGTTGTATGATTCAATAATTTCTGGGCTAGATTCCACTAATTCATCTTTCATTGACTGTCCTCTACTGTAAGTTATAGACGATCTTTTGGGTAATCTACAACCTATAACGGGATCACTAAAGCCTAAAAAACAATTTTTCTTTATGATCGGTTCAATCTTTTTATGTTGTTTGCTATATTGGACAATGATCCTGAATTCCTCATCTATTGTATTGGTATTAGTTTCCATGGCTATGTTGTTTGTGCCCTCTCCAAAGCCTAGTAGGTCTACTATGTTTTTTAACATAGATTTTGAAATAGCAGCATTAATAATCTTGTCAGAGTAGCCTCTCTCCTGAAATCTCCTCTTGCTCTCTTTTTGTGCTACAAGAAGATCACACTCTTTACTATGAATGGGTCTTAGTCTCAACGTTTCCCCATAGGGGATGCTATTTACTAGATGTTTCACATGTGCACTTTTGGCATGGAGTGTTGAGTTTCCTGAAGTTAACTTTCGGTGGAGTTTAGTTTCAATTTTGTTGTTTTCAATGACTACCTCTGTGTCTAGGAAAGTTACTGAGGTTTGGCTAACATTGGCAGTGAAGTGCAGGTTTAGATTGTTGTTGTTAATAGCCTGAACAAATTCTTCTGCTTTCTCCACACTTCCGTCCCATATTACAAAAAAGTCATCTATGAAACGTAGCCATGGTATGACTTTTGTAGTCATTGCCTCGCTGTGTTCAGTCATGAGGACCAGCTCCTCCCACCAACCCATGTGAAGACATTCGTATCTGGGGGAGAAGGTGGCCCCCAAGGCAACACCTTGTAGCTGTCTGTACAACAAATTGTTAAACATAAACATGTTATTACTCAAACAAAACTCCACCATTTCAAATAGCATTTCTTTATGTTTTGGCATCTTACCCAAAGATTTCTCCAAATAAAACTGGAGCGCTCTCAAACCATCCGAATGTACAATACTGGTGTAGAGTGAACTGACATCTAGGGCTATAAACAAAAAATGAGATTCCCAATTGATGTCCTTTATCTTACGTAGAAAGTCACTAGTATCACTCACATATGATGGGAGGGCTTTCACATGGTTTTGCAAGAAGAAATACACATATGGGACGTGTGTTCCAAGCATCCATGTTTTCGCTGAGATAATGGGCCGGCCCGGCGGATTGCTCAAGTCTTTGTGAATCTTTGGTAAAAAAAACATAGTTGGCACCACAGGAAAGTTGCTTTTGAGGAATTTCAGTTCCTGTCCAGTAATCAAACCTTCAGATTTCCTATTAGATAACTTTTTGTTAAAATCTGAGTACATTGTTTTAAGTTCGCTTGCCGTACATCTTGTGTAACACTTTCTGTCGTTTAGTTGTTTGTGGGCTTCCCTGGTGTACATTTCTTTAGTCATTAAGTCATTTTTTGTTTTTCTTTAATTTTGTCATCAAAGTATTATAATGAGCCTTTTCCTTGTTATATTTAATTTTGCCTCTGCAGGTTTTGATGTTGAGTTCCTTGAGTTGATCTGTTACTTGCTCATGAAAGAGATCAATCAAATCTTTTAACATGACTGGATTGAAGGTTGATTTAGGTTTGAATTCTGTTAATGGGACACTAGTTGGAATCAATGGTGATCTAGGATCCATATTCAATACAATTGTTTGCTCACTTTGTGACCTTGATATATTCATAGTCTCATTTGCATCCCATAACTCCTGTATATCACTGATAAGTGTTTCTGTAGTCTGTGTGTTTTCAATGACATCTGAATCCTTATTTGTCATTGTTGATGTTGGATTGTTGAGATTGCGATTCAATGCAAAGAATTTCTTTAGCTTTAATTTCCGTGAATATATCAAACCTTGTTTTAACATAGTTGGAATCGTGTGTCGGGCAGTATGTTAAACCCAAACTTAGTATATCCGTTTCTATGTCATTCAGTGTCACGTCCGATAAGTTTACAATTGTTTTATTAGGTGTTGGGCGGTATTTATTTCCCTTTCCTCCAACCCCCTCTTTTTTTGCGGGTTGTTCCTGTTTCGTTTTGCCTTTCGCCGTTGCCCACGTTTCCAGTTTTTACTTGGCCATAGTTTGTTCTTTGTGTCCTTGGGCGAAGGGTTTGCATTCTTTCCTCGCATAAAAAAAGACAGCTCCTCATCAAGGGTACGTTTGGGCATTGTTTGTCTGGCCAATCCTTCCTGCTCTGAATCGCTATCTGGTACAGAGCTCAGGTTGATTGCGAAGTACCCGACGTCGCTGCATCTGTTCTTATGCCTTTGGGCTTGGTTGTCACCGCTTTTCGATTGTCCTTGTTGGTCCTGTACACCTTGTATTTTTTAGAAAATGTAAATATTTGACCCATTTCATAGTCTGTTTTGTCGCGAAAGAATTTATAGGTTTTGCGTTCCTTTATTTCATCTTCTTCCATTTTCAATCTAGCAACCATTTCCTGGCGCAGTTTTTGTTTGTCCTCATCTTGATCCATTGCTTCAATCTACTCATTGATTTTAGCAATATCTTCTAACAGCACTGCCCTATCGATATCAGCATATTTTATTAGGATCTGCATTAAGCGTTTTGATGGTTCCAAGTTACATTCCGCCCACTCACGCATCATCAGAGGGTTAGGCGCCTCATAACTCGGTGCAAGGAGAATGCGGAGCCCACAAAGGACTCTTTCCACATCCAAATACATTTGTAGAGAACGCGATTCCCACCATTTACTTTGTTCTGGCCGGCTTTTCTTTTCCAGTAGTTTAAACTTTCCCTTCAATGTCATGTTAGTCTCTCTTGGATTTGTATTGGTGTTGATTTCTTTGTTTTGTATCGCTCTGGCCCCTTTAAACATTGTTAATGCTGCCAGCTCTCGTTCCTTCACTATGTCAGACGACATTGCACAATATCAATCAATTTAGCCTTTCCACCACAAGAAATTATGATTAGTTCCCGGGTGTCCTAGCTTGCACTCCACTCACCCCTTAGATTGCCGCTTGACAATCACGTACCGGAGCTCTCAACGGGATTAGCATCTTCCTCCGAATTAGCTTAATCCCGGTCGGCTCTCAGCTTTGTTTCTCCGCGGTTCGTAGGGGGTTCCGCAGCACTGTTCCTTCCGGAACACTTTTAAAGTCTTCCTTAAACGGAAAAACGTGACTCTCCAAGTGCCGCGGCCCAAAACGAGAGGGGGGCCGTAGAACGCCGGAAAGAGACTTCCGCCGGCTTTAGGTATCCAAAAGTTCCAATCTCCTGACGCCGTAGTCTCTCAGGCAAAGTAAGGGATACGGACCACCAAATCTGTGCAGTTAATTTTCTTTTGTGCAGTAAGTCGCCATGACGCATTTCGCGCTCCCAAGAAAGCTTGATCACATGACAAGGTGAAGTTGATAACATTGGTTTAAATACATTTCGAGTGTTCGCATTTACCATTGGCTTTGATGACATACAAGTTCAGATAACATAGAAGAAACACTACATATATAGACTACAATTATGTCCTCTATATCGTTTCCTTTGATTGGATACAACCAACTTAAATCCAAGGTGAAATATCGTATTTACAATCATTTATACCCAAATGTTAATAATTGTGCAAAAAGTGCTCAAGTGCAAAAATAATTCAGTGCAAATATAATAAAACATTTCGTAAACATTACATGGCACCCTGGCTCATTAGCAATTATTTGCATTATATATATATATATATATATATATATATATATATATATATATATATATATATATATATATATTTCTCCTGTTCATCTGCGTGAAAGCGACATGCAACTCAATCGCCGGGGGTGCTCGCACACGCCCGTGCCTGGGCTTATTGACTTCACAACTCTTCCATTGTCTGTAAGAATAGAATGGCACTCCCTAAAGTCTTCATTCAAAATTTATTTACACAGGGGATTTTCAAAAGAAGCATCAGACGCGTTTTGGCTAACAGCCTTTTTCATGACACAGGCGCACACGAGGCACTGGCATTATATTTCTTTGTGTAGACACTGGAGAAGGACAATCTGCATGGGTCTATTATGGCGGCCATATTTAAATATGTTCATACATATGACTAATATGAAAAAACAAAGAGTGCAACATAGATGTTAATTGCGAATTTAGCCCCATTGGGCACATGCATGCATTTTTATGCAAAAAGAATTCCTGTATTCATATAAATCTTGTCATTAAACAAAATCATATAAGTTTTCAAAGCTGCAGCAAATAATGCCTGTACACTTGCCTGATGAAAACATAATGCCCGACCTGAAGTGCTGTGTCATTTGATTACTTAGCTAGAATACCCACAGCCAGAAGCGTTACGATAATTGAATTTCATATTATCATTATCAAAACCAATTGGTTCCAAATAGAACTCAATTTCCTTTAAAGTTCTGGCACAAAATCACAAAAAATCTATACACACACATATTATATATTAAGCATGGGCGGAAAATCCGTTCCGCTCGTGGATTTTGCGGTTTTTCGGTAAATTCGCAATCAGCGAGATTCGCGAATTTCCCGCAAAATCCGCGAGCGGAACGGATTGGGTCAAAAGTTCAAGCTGACTTTTGTAACTCTTTTAGAATGGCACCGGCAAGCTGCCAGAGCCATTCTAAAATAGTTGCAAAAGTCAGCTTCAACAGGAAGCTCTAATAGATAAAGTAAAGCAGGTGCTCGAGTTGAAGGTCAAATTCAGTTACACAATCATTAATCACCCCAAACTTGGGTTGATTAATGATTGTGTAACTTAATTTGACCTTCAACTCGAGCACCTGCTTTACTTTATCTATTAGAGCTTCCTGTTGAAGCTCTTTGTAGCTATTTTAGAATGGCGCTGGCAGCTTGCCGGCACCATTCTAAGTGGGGCTGAGGGTAGAAGGGCACAAAAGTGGGACAGAGGGCAGAAGGGGATAAAAAATGAGTGGGGCAGAGGGCAGAAGGGCACAGAAACGAGTGGTAAAGAGGGCAGAAGGGCATAAAAAACGAGAGGGTGGCAGTGATTAGCCAGGCAAAAAAAAAAAACGCGAACACGCAAAGCGCCCCGCGAACACCCGCGAACGCGCAAAGTGCCCCGCGAACACCCGAGAACACGCAAAAATAAAAAAATCTGGAAATTCGCACGAATTCGCAAATTTTGCAGATTGCGAATTTTCAAATCCGCAAATTCACGGATCGCGAATTCGCAAAATTCGCCCATGCTTAATATATATATATATATATATATTTTTTTTTTTATATATATATATAAATATATATATTACCTACTGACGATAGCCAATAGGTATATATAGTTAGGACCTAGCTACCATAGGAAATCCGCAACATTCTATTGGGAATAACTTTGGCGCCGGTTGAGGAATTTGCGTGTAATTTTCCAAAATTTAGGCCAGCTCCGTTCCGCTCCTTCCCTGGAAGTTTCGGAGGGATTCGTCATGCGGGTGCTGAGAAAAAAGGGGGAAACCAGAAAAAAAAATGTTGGGGCCTGGGGGGACCTTGTGGAAACCCCTGAGCAGGCCTAGGGGGTCAGGGGGCTTCTACCCTGCCCCCTTTGCGTGTTTTGCACCTTTGTTTCACTGCTTTCTTGTGCCTTGGTTCTACAGAGGCACAAGATGGCTGCCACCACTTCCTGGTTTGGAGTGTTGACAGACAGTGGCAGCCAATCAGCATGCCTTTCACAGGAAAGCAGCATGCTCATTGGCTGTCAATACTTCTAACCAGGAAGTGTTGGCATTCATCTTGTGCTAGGTAGACCGAGGCACAAAAGAAGCAGAAAAACAAACGTGTAGAATGCAAAAAGGGGGCAGGTTAGAAAGAACCTGACCCCCTAGGGCTGCTAAGGTGGTCCCACAAGGATGTTAACATATTTAAACGTTATACGCTAATAGAATTAGCATTAAAAAAACCTTGCAAATTCACTGAAAAAACCATAGGTTTCAGGCCTTATATAGTTAGGAATTAGCATATAAAAAACCTTTGAAATTCACTGAAAAAACAATAGGTTTAAGGCCTCATATAGTTAGGAATTAGCATTTAAAAAACCATTGAAATTGCTCCTATATAGTTAGTTGTACTAACTATATTTCGCGCACCTGCAATCCACTGCTGATGATGTCACATATTACATCATTCATGACATGGTCAGTGACATCACGGATGACATCTAAATGTAGCCCAAATATCAGCCAGATGTAGCCCAACTATAGCCCAATGACAGAATGTCCCAGAGTGTTCTAAAGAACAACTAGAAAGCTAACAGTCTTACTTATGACAAAAGTATGGCACACCTGAAGTCATCTTGATTGGAATAAAGTGGTAACACTTAATACATTTAATTTGAAAAGGAACAAAATGAGGGGTTTCATTTTGCCATTTTGTTTTTGAGCGTCCCCTGAAAGTTTGGGGGGGGTTTCGTCAAGCGGGGGCCGAGAAAAAAGGGGGGTCCCAAAACGTGTTTTTAACATTGAATTTTCCATAGGGCGGTTGGACTCACTTTTAGCTCGAACGGCTGAATGGATTTCTATGAAACTTGGCAAAATTGTAGAGACTGTTTGCCCGATGTGCCTTTGCTAGGTCTCAAGATATGTGCTCCAGTGGATTTTGAGAAATTAACGTTCGAAAAAATATATATATCTGTGACAGCGTCCCGGTTAGCGCCCCGGTTCGCGTACCAGACGCGTAACGGAACTTCGCGAGGAGAAGCGGATTGGCTCTCCGGTGACTGTCAACATTCTAAACAGTCCGGAGCGGCCGCCATATTGTCTCTCGGTAGGGTCGAGAGACAAGAGGTGGAAATAAACGAAGGGGGAAATGAATGAAAGGGGGCAAGGTAGACCCCTCCTGACCCCCTAGGATTGATGTGGGGGCTATTAAATGGCACCGTGGGGCAAAAAAAAAAAAAAAAAATTCGATTTTTCGCTGTGGAAGCGCTACCCGGTACGCGAACCGGGTAGCTCACCGGTAGCGTAACGGGAGTCCGCCATCTTGTGTTTCGGACGAATTTAGTCACAAGATGGAGGATAAACAATGTTGGGAATGGGTATAAGGGGGCACGGGAGACATATCCTGACCCCCTAGGTTTTCTGAGGGTGGCTGAGGAGGCCCATATATGTAAGAAAAAAAAACTTTTCAAAGTTTCGCACGGTTAGCGCCCGGTCAGCGCACCGGGTAGCGTTCCGGAAAGCATAACAAGTGGAAAACCAAGGGAAATAGTAAAATGATATTTTAGAGTGCTTTGAGGTAGGGTAGCTCTGAATAGAGCTGTTGTGTTGTGTGGGTGATGTAAGTACCAACATGTAGATACCAATGAAGAGTCTAAAATTCAATGTGCACCGTCTCTTCTGTAGATATTTTGTATGTTCTAATATGGGTTATTTAAATGTAAATGTGTGGAAAAGCACTTCATGCTTTAAAGCAATTGTATTTTTGAACTGATTGTTCTTTCCTCTTAGTCCTCCTCTTTGGGTTTTTTCCCCACACTCTTCTGCAGCATGATAGTTGATAAATTTGTTCCCTCAAAAAATGTATATACATAAAAAAATTATATTAAATACATATAAAATATATGTTTCCTTTAAAAGAAGAATACATTTTACAGCTTTTGACATTTGCTATTAAAAAACCATTTAAATTCACTAAAAAAACCATAGGTTATAGACCATATATAGTTAGGATTTAGCATTTACAAAACCTTGAAAATTCACTGAAAAAACCATAGGTTATAGACCATATATAGTTAGGAATTAGCATTTACAAAACCTTATTTTACTCACACAAAACCATTGAAATTCGCATATATAGTTAGTTGCACTAACTATATATCGCGCACCCGCAATCCACTGCTGATCATGTCACATATTACATCATTCATGACATGGTCAGTGACATCACTGATGACATCACTGATGACATCTCAAATGACATCACTGATGACATCACTGATGACAACATCGAGTGACTGTATGTTTCTGTAAAGTTAAAATATGTCTTACATATTGAAGAATGAGTGGATGTATAAGTGTCTGGATGAAGGATTTAGTAGGTGCATGACTGACTGTATGAGTGAGTGATTAAATGTGTCTCACTGAGTGCATGGGTTAGTGACTAAACTGTCTTAATTTGTGCATCATTATGTCTGTTGTTCTGTAAACTGCTGCATGTGTTGATCAGTAGCTATATGAGTAACTATATGGGTTATTGATTGGTTGCCCAAGTATGGGAGACTGAGTGTGTGTGTGGGTGGCTGGGAGGTGTATGACTCTGTGCATAGATGTGTGAGCAGTTGATTCACTAGATGTATGGGTTCAAAAGTGCATGTGGAAACAGCTGTATGGGCGGTTGACTGTGTGCATGAGTGTATTGGTGAGTGAATGGATATCTCAGTGCTACATGTCAAAGTAAGTACATATGTAAAACACAGTACATGTGAGAGTTGACATATATAAATAACTGTGCAGAAGAGCCAGTGAATGTGTGAGTGGCTGTATGGATCATTGTGAACTTGTATCAGGGATTGTATAAGAGAGTAAATATGTGTTAGTATATGTTTGAATAAGTAAGGTGTGTATAACTGTATAGTTGAGGAAATGGAGGTGTGATTGATTCTTTGCATGACTGACTAGGTGTGTGAGTAACTCCATGGATGACTGACAGTCTGTGAGTGTCTGTTTACACTGAGTGTATCTATGGTTATATTAGAGTCTGAAGAGGTTCATCATATAATCACATGAATGATGTCATCAGTGATGTGATCAGTAATGTCAAATGAGATGTCATCAGTGATGTCATCAGTGATGTCATTTGAGATGTCATCAGTGATGTCATCAGTGATGTCATTTGAGATGTCATCAGTGATGTCATCAGTGATGTCATTTGAGATGTCATCAGTGATGTCATCAGTGATGTCACTGACCATGTCATGAATGATGTAATATGTGACATGATCAGCAGTGGATTGCGGGTACGCGATATATAGTTAGTGCAACTAACTATATATGCGAATTTCAATGGTTTTGTGTGAGTAAAATAAGGTTTTGTAAATGCTAATTCCTAACTATATATGGTCTATAACCTATGGTTTTTTCAGTGAATATATATATATATATATTGCAAGGAAAAATAAAGTAGGGAAACTCCGGTTCACTCACTACTGAACGTGCACTCTTAAGTGCATCAGCAGTGCACTGTGAATTGGAGCGTTTCACAGGCCTGTCACAGATAAGAAATGGTATCAAAACAAAATCCTACAAAACAATATACAACTGGCCGGCAGCAATTCATACCCGGACAACGTCAGGACGGGCTGCTAGTATATACATATATATATATATATATATATATATATATATATATATATATATATATATATATATATATATATATATATATATATATATATATATATATATATATATATATATATATATATATATATATATATATATATATATATATATAGAAATAATTTCCCATTTTAAAATCATGCATGTGCGTAAAGATTGAACAATTGCATATTATCATTTCACTCGTACCATGCATTGTGGGATTAGTAGTTTACTACCCCAGTCATGTGATGCGCCATTTAAAATGAGACTCTAGCGCACCTGGGCGCCATTTCCTGTCTGTGAGCAAGGCATGATGCCAAAACGTTAGACATAAGGAGCAGGCGCTTTTGTGATTTCGAAATAAAGCCAACTGCAGCTGCACTGGGTCTCACCTGTTTTGCTTGGAAGGTGTTAATGGGCTGCCCCGTGCCCATGTCCATGAGACCACCCTGAAGGGCCGTGAGCTCCGGTAACTGGGGAATGCATCTGAAGACTATTAGTATGTTTGCATGAAATTCTGAAGCCTGAAGAAACAAATTAATTCAGCGAAACACGTGTTGGCTTGGCTCTTCTGACCCACTATTATGTGAAGAGAATTTTGTGATCAAGCATATGATGTACTTCAAATGTTACGTCTACCAAAGTTGAAGACAACTTGTTTCGTGTCTGAACAAGGACAGACGACAACAAAAGAATTTTGCATGGACACTTAAGATGCAAAGAGAGTGTGTTTTTCTCAGTGCATAACCTAATGTGTGACTATTCCCTGAAAGGAAAACAGGGATCTGGGATCTAGAGCCAGGAATTTCTCGAAATTTCCTCTGTTGTTGATGTTACATATATATAACTTTAATAGTAAAATCAAAAGGTCTAAAAAGATTTTTTTTTAATTGACTAATATTTCATTCTGAATCAAGTTGTCAGTATAAATGTTAGAAACATCACCACACCTTTAGTAATCCTTCTGGACATCTCAGTCGGAAGTCTAAAACGTATAAACCACAGTCAAGTAAAATTAGTTTCGAGTGGGGAGACTTTCCAGCCCAGGGGCACAGAGATACTCTCCCAGTCAATTTTCAGAGCTCCCATCTCGCGCTCTTTAAGCCATTCAGGAATCACCTTTTTCTGAAAGGTTTTGCTCCCATTTTTCAGAGCCCATTGTGTCTGCCGGAAAAGGCTGGGTCGCTGATGTCTGAGTCAATGACCTCAGCAGGGAGATAACATTATGTTGTCAGAGGCCTTACCTGACATTGTACACACTAACCAGTGTCAACACCGAGCCGGCCACAGAAAGCGAAGCTAGATATGTCAGCATTAGTTGGAGTGAGCTATAAAAACTGCACACAGCTTAGCAAGAGAGACGTGCAAAGCTGAGCTCAGCAAGGGTGTTTGCTCAAGCCTAAATGGCGGATTCAAGCTCGGAATTTCTGGTCATTTATGGCTTAAAACCTGGCGCGCTTTATGTGGTAATCGCCGACGTCTCCTGTGCATTTGTGCATTATTGTTCATGTTTATGATCCCTTTAAAATTATCGATAAACGAGGAGTCAACTCATTATATGACCTTAAAAGCTTTTAAGCAGGTGCTACGCGTTTTCAATGCACAACATTGAACAAATCTCCTTGGTGTGAGATGTAGTTAAAATCTAATTGCATGCATTGCAGTCTGTTTAAAAGCATCCTGCTTAATAAAAAAATAAAAAAACTTTAAGTATTTTTGGGTAAGTTCTACAATGACATACGTTTTATGAGCATACCTTAAATATATTCTACAAAATATTGAACTTTGAAAATTGAGGCCTACTGCCACTGCCACCTTCTACCCTTTCAGAGATCCTAAGGGGCATATTTATGAAAACATTGCGCAGTGCAGAAAGTCAATATTCAGTGCTGTGTGATAGGGGAAGGGCAGAAATGTGCTGTATCTAAAAAAATACGGGGCCTCATTTATGAAGCTGTGCGTCACTTATACGCCGCTGATGCGTCACTTTTTGTGGCGTAAAAAATGCGCCTTGTTGCGCCATATTTACAAAGTCGATACAGAAAAGGGGGTGGTGATGAACAGAGTGTCTGAATTAAGCAGACCACTCTTACCCAGTCAATAGATCAGGGCTTAATCCATCACCGTTATTTAGCTCACTGCATCACCCCAGTTCAGAACCTGGCTATATGCAAATTAGCCTGACCCCGTGCCTCATGGGAACAGGGCAGTCCAAACTACCAAGCCAATTCTTCACTGGTAAGGAGACAAGCTTCCGGGGACCGGTTTCTGGCATTTCAGCCGTCGTCGGCCCGGCTTGCTTGAATCCTGGTGGTGCAGTGAGCAAGGGACTCATGTCTGAGTATACCCTGCCACACCTGTAGTGGCCAAAAACGATACAGAAAAGGGGGTGGTGATGAACAGAGTGTCTGAATTAAGCAGACCACTCTTACCCAGTCAAGAGATCAGGGCTTAATCCATCACCGTTATTTAGCTCACTGCATCACCCCAGTTCAGAACCTGGCTATATGCAAATTTGGTCTGCCCTGTTCCCATGATGCACTGGTCCAGGTTCAGACTAATTTGCAAGTAGCCAGGTTCTGAGCTGGGATGGTGCAGTGAGCTAAAAAACGGTGATGGATCAAGCCCTGATCTTTGGACTGGGTAAGAGTGGTCTGATTAATTCAGACACTCTGTTCATCACCACCCCCTTTTCTGAATCGTTTTTGTCCACCATAAGCGTGGAAGGGTATACTCAGATGTGAGTCTCTTGCTCATTGCACCATCAAGATTCAAGCAAGCCGGGCCGCAGACGGCTGAAATGCCAGAACCGGTCCCCGGAAGCTTGTTTCCTTCCCAGTATAAGAATTGGCTTGGTAGTTTGGTCTGCCCTGTTCCCATGATGCACTGGGCCAGGGTCAGACTAATTTGCATGTAGCCAGGTTCTGAGCTGGGATGGTGCAGTGAGCTAAAAAACGGTGATGGATCAAGCCCTGATCTTTGGACTGGGTAAGAGTGGTCTGCTTAATTCAGACACTCTGTTCATCACCCCCCCCTTTTCTGAATCGTTTTTGTCCACCATAAGCGTGGAAGGGTAAACTCAGATGTGAGTCCCTTGCTCATTGCACCATCAGGATTCAAGCAAGCCGGGCCGAAGCCGGCTGAAATGCCAGAAACCGGTCCCCGGAAGCTTGTTTCCTTCCCAGTATAAGAATTGGCTTGGTAGTTTGGTCTGCCCTGTTCCCATGATGCACTGGGCCAGGGTCAGACTAATTTGCATGTAGCCAGGTTCTGAGCTGGGATGGTGCAGTGAGCTAAAAAACGGTGATGGATCAAGCCCTGATCTTTGGACTGGGTAAGAGTGGTCTGCTTAATTCAGACACTCTGTTCATCACCACCCCCTTTTCTGAATATTTACAAAGTGACGCATCTAGGTAGATGCGTCACTTTGTAAACCCCTGCGCCACATTATACCTGCGACAGGTATAATGTATGCAATGGGGGCGTATTGATGCAAGGAAGGGTCGTAGAAGTGACGCAGTGAAATCTATGAGATTTTACTGTGTCACTTTTAGGACGCCGTTGCGTCAAAATCTTGCGTCTACCTCACAGCAGGCGTAAGACTGATGCAGGCCCTTTCACATGGGGCTTGCCCCATGTGAAAGGACGCATTGCTGGAGTTGCGTCACTTTTGTGACACACTCCAGCAATGCGTCACTTTTGCGCTTACGGATAAGTCAGAAACACTGACGCATCTGTAACTCCTTGCGAAATGATGCGTCATACATTAAATCACAAAGGACATCACTGATGACATCATCCACGAGAAAATCTGATGCCCTGGGGGTTCTTCTGGGACCTCCTAAACAGGCCAAGGGGGTCAGGGTGTTTCTACTCTGCCCCCTTTTCTTTTTTTTCTTTCATGACTGACGAGGTGTGCATATGATAGTGTTGTATTGATGAGTGACTGCATGTATGAGTGACTGTCTGGGTGAATTAGTGGATGTGTGTGTAGACCTAGGAATCAGTGAGTGTGTATGTAGTAACTGGTATTGGTGTGTTGATGGTTTCAAAAATGGTAGTGTGTATTTTAGAGTGGGTGTATCAAAGGTTATATTATGGGATGAGGAGGTGCATCAGATTTTCACAGGGAGGATGTCATCAGTGATATCATCAGTGATGTCATTTGAGATGTCATCAGTGATTTCAGCAGTGATGTCACTGACCATGTCATGAATGATGTAATATGTGACGTCATCAGCAGTGTATGGCGGGGGCGCAAGTTATAGTTAGTTGAACTAACTATAACGGGGGAATTTCTATGGTTTTGTACGAGTGAAATGTCCAACTTACTATAACGTCCCTGAAACCTATGGTTTTTTTCAGTGAATTTCTAAGGTTTTTTAAATGCTAATTTCTAACTATAATGGGCCTGAAACTTTTTTCAATATATATATATATATATATATATATATATATATATATATATATATATATATATATATATATATATATATATATATATATATATATATATATATATATATATATATATATATATATATATATTATGTAAGATGTGGATGCAGGTGTGCTGCCCAACCGTCAGGGAGGCTTCATCCTTCACAGGTGATTTTTTCTTTATCATGTTAGTTTTCCATAGATGGTCAAATATTCTGTTTTGTTGATTCCATATCTACATGCTTTGCACATTGTACATTTAAAAAAAACCTTATTTGAAACAGGGAGCCATGTAGTTGCTTTTTGCTGTACATCAGTGGGGGTACATCGGTGGGGGTCAAGTAAGAATTTGTTAAAAGATCACGAAGAGAGGGAGTTTTACTGTACGTGATATTTGGTGTTGCAGGAATTATTTTCCTAAGATCTTCGTCCAACAGTAAGATTTTCAAATTATCTTTCAAGATCTCTCTCACCTTCTTACTGGATGTATTATATTCAGTTACACATCTAATTTCCTGCTTTATATTTCCATTTTTCAAATTCATTAGGTCTTTTGTTCGTAGTAATTCTTCATGTTGCTTCATACTCGCTCTCTTGAGGGCATCCCGTAAGACTGATTCCGGCTAGGCCCTTACTTGGAATCTCATGTACATTTCTTTTGCTTGTTTTTTAAATTCCAATTCTTCTGAGCAACAGCATTGTGTTCTTACAAACTCTCCATATGGGACACTCCATTTCAGGGAAAATGGGTATCCACTGTTGGCATAAAGTATACTGTTGGTGCAAGAAGGTTTCCTGTACAATTTAGTGCCCAACCTCTCATTCTGAATGTAAACCGTGATGTCCAGTAAATTGATCTCTTTGTCTTGGATATGAAAGGTAAATTGTAAATTTAGATTGTTCTGATTGAAGGACTTTAGAAAGTATTCCAAGTCAGACTCTCCCCTTCCCAGATTAAGAAGATGTTGTCGATATAACGTACCCATAAGATCACTTGTTCCATCTTTGCTTTGTTCTCTTCGCTCAATGCCACTTCTGCTTCCCATTGGGCAATAAATAAATTAGCATATGTCTGGGCAAATGATGTACCCATTGCAGTTCCCTGCACCTGCAAATAATATTTATTATTGAACAAAAAGACATTATGGTTGAAACAAAAATCTATCATATCGAAGAGCATGTCAGAATGCTCAAGTAGAGAGATTGAACTGGTTTGCAGATAGTACTTGCAAGCCACAATGCCATCTTAATGTTGAATTGATGTGTACAGTGAGACCACATCTACACTTACCATGTGGTAGTTAGAATTACATGGGAGTTCATTGATTATGTTTAAATAATCTTGACAATCTCTTAAATATGAGAAAAGGCCTACATCATAATGAAAAATAAATATGTTAATGAATTTAGAGGTGTTTTATAGCAAAGCACCAATGGAGCTCACAATTGGCCTACCCAGCTTCTCATTCAGATCTTTGTGCACTTTCAGAAGAAAGTAGATAGTTGGTGTGATTGGATGTGTTGTTTTTAAATATCTATACTCTTCTTTGTCCAAAAGGCCCCTCTCTTGCCATTCTTTCAACTTTTCAAAATAGTGACTCATATGTTCTTCAATGGGATTCTCCTGTAGTCTCACATAGTGACTTTTGGTATTAAGCTGTCTGTTGGTTTCTGCCAAGTATTTTGGTATGCTCATAATAACGATGTTCCCTCCCTTATCACTAGGCTTGATAATGATACTTTTGTCATTTTATAGGTCTCAAAGGGCTTCTCATTCTTTGCTCCTTAAGTTCATTTTTGTGTTCTTGTTAACTCTAGTTCGTTTGTCAGTCTCCTGTGTATCTTTTTTTTAATCTCATCAGTTATGGTTTCATAAAATAATTCCACTTTGTTCCCAACAGGTAGCTGTGGACAAAATTTTGATTTAGGTTTGCATCCACGACTCGCTGTCATATCTGTAGGGATTTCTCGAAATTCACAAAGTTCCTTTTCTGTAGCAATTCGATACGTTGGGATTTCATTCCTGATGCTTCTTCTTCAAGACATGTTAGTGATTTTAATGTTGTTAATTCATTCATTGTAATAGTAGATGGTAGTTTATTTGATCTGTTTTCTTTGTCCCATTCCTTTCTCTTTAGTGTATAGTATTTTTTTAACTTCACTTTTCTTCTGCATTTGTAGAAATCTATTATTGTTCCGACAAAATAAAACTTAGTGTTGGGACAGAAGCTCAGTCCTTTGTTTAAGAGAGTCCAATGATTTTCAGTGATGAGTTTCTGTGAGAGGTTGATAATTAGATTGTTATCTTGTGATTTTTCTATGATTAACACTTTTTGTTTAGCGTTCCTCTTCCTCTTTTGACTCCTCCCCTTAGATCTTCTTGTTTTGCAGGATTTTTTTGGGGTGAGTTCACTTTAACTCTTCCCTTCTGAGTTGTTTTTTGTCTGGTCGTTATCTTATAGAGTCTCATTTCACCTGAAAAATCCAGACGGGGGAGTGATGTTGTTGGTTCCTCGCCCCCAAACTGGCTTCTGAGCTTTCAATGCACGAGTCAAATGATGTTGAGCTTGCTGCGTTGATAGTTGCTGTTTCTTTTGCATATAAGTAGGCAAACCTACTAGCAAATGTATATATTCGCCTGCAGCATAGTCTCTCTTGTCTCTGTTAAATTTGTTTGCTTTTTCTGCTCGACTTCCTCCTCACGTTGCTCTAGTTTCTTCTCCATTTTCAGCAATGCATGGCTTCTAGGACCTGTTCTAATTCTTTAATCCTGTCGAAAGCTTTTGTCAGTTTTCTCTCAGCATGTATACTTAGAGTGCAAATAGAAAAAGAACAATTGATGGACAGAATGCAGAACAATGTCATACATTCATCTCAGTACAGAGATCTGGGCATAAATCCATTGTTTATTTTGCTCACCATGCCATTCCAGTTTGAACCCAGCCATATGCAAATCAGTCTTGACCCTGTGCCCAATGGGAACAGTCCAGCCCGAACAGCCAGGCCAGGTCCTCCCTGGACTGGGAACAGGCATCCTAGGACCGGTTTCGGGGTTTCACCATAATCAGAGTGTGCATCAATTTGTTAGGACACTCTGTAGTATCGTCCTGCCATTGCTTGGATAGGTCGGGATCTAAATCCCTCAGGGTGGGAAGCACAAAAATGCATAATCCTCTCGAAATTTGTCTACATTCCAAATAATTTTTTAGGGTTGTCATTTCCCACCATGTGTTTATTTCTGTTATTCTCATTGGCTTCAATTCTTTCACTGATTGTAGAGGTGATGTATCTAAGGTTCTAAGGTCTCCTCCATTATCTACTTTATTTTTTCCAAAAAGTTCCTTTGCCTTCAATTCTCTTTTTGCATGTCTGTCCATAGTGATTTATTAATATATTAATTCCAATTTGTCCTTGGTGTCACTTAATATAGAATTGCCCAATTTTAACAGAAAGAAGGGTGGGGAACAAACTTCTTCCTGTATTTTCCAAATGTTAGTTTTCAGGTACTTTTAAATATCTTTCGCATATCTTTTTCTGTTAAGGTCGTAGTGAAATTCAATTGGTATATTCCGTTCTTTCAATTTCTTTCAATTACCTTAAAGATTCCTTCCCTAAAACCGTCCTTAAACTGGCTGTGTGTGGCAGATGTAACTGCGAAAGCCGCACTTCAGTGGTTGTCAATAAAGTTATGCAAGTTTCAAATGGCCAGCAGTTCATTGCAATGTGTATCGAAAATCCTCGCGTGGATTCTATCCGTGTCACTGACACGAGCACGTTCTATCAGAGTCAGGGAACGCCGGCCATGTGTTTCAGTATCGCGGCCAGCTACCCCTCAAATTAGTGCGACCCTGCACGTCTCGCTACCCAGATGCCACCGCTGAAATGTCAACACTGCGTTTGATATCTCGGGAGCCAATTACGATCGGAGGGCTGTTCTAAAGATAAGATCTGACTGGCTGTCACCACATCATCAAAGATGCAGCTGCAGCCTTTTTAGGGCTCAGGGGCACAGTCCCCTTTCCTGAAAAGATGATAAAAAAAATCTACGGTATCAGGATATGGATATCCTGCCCCCATAGACCTTGTGGGGGAGGGGTTTCCAGGGTTACACCCCTGGGGCTCAAAACTCTATTTTGTTTTAATCAGTACTTCTGATATGTGCCTAATGCATGGTCCTGTTCAAATAGGAAAACATGGGCAGCTGCCCTTTTTGGTTTTACACCCTCACGGGTGAGCCTGGGCGCTCATTTAATTATTATTTAAGGAGCCTGAGGCCTCCCCTCCCTGATCCATTATCAGATACCCAGGGACTCCATGCCAGAGCAACATTACGTTTAAAAAAAAATGCATGGATACCTCGGTGGACACCCACAGCAAATCCAGCCCCTGAGGCCACTTGAGAACCTCACTGCCCGCAGCACCTGCAGGCTCCCCTATCCACACCCATCCCGGGTGCTTTGGAAGCCGGGTATATGTGCTTACTCCTGCTGAGCAAAAGAAGTTTTTTTCTGCTCCCACCACTCAGGAAGAAACCAATGTTTCCTGCCTGCAGGAGTTCAGACAGGAACTTGATGATTTCCCTGCCCACGCATTTACAGGCAAGAAACTGTACTTTCCAAGGGAATGGTGTTCCCAATGCCGCTGAATGGCTAGGGTAGTGGGGCCCCACTCACCCCTTATCACAAACACTAAATCCAGTTGTTGGGGCCCTTTGGGCCCACTCAAGGCTCGGGGAGGAAATAGTAATTGGTCCTGGGGCAATGGGTTGAACACTCCCACTCTATTAAATAATGCGAAAATCCGAGGAGATGGGGTGTATGAATGGGTTAGAGAGGGGGGCTGCAATTCCAACCCCCAAATAAAAAATAAATATAAAATATAAAAAACCTGTCAATGTGAAATGAGCAGAGTAGTTGTTCATTTCACATTCACTGCTCCAGATGTGCAGTGCCCTATAATGTCCTGCAAGGGCTTTTTATAATATTTTTATGCTAGTGATGCCCCTAGAAGAGGCAGAGGCACCACTAAGCTTTTTTTTTAAATGTGAATTGCTAAAGGCAATGCAACAGCCTCCTCACCCACCGAGCAACATAAAAAAAACACACAGTAAGTCTCCTGGGTCAGTGAATCCTTGACTCCAGTAGAGCTTAAAATATATTTTAAACCACTCTGAGCAGGAGCTATATGCTCTTGCCTTGCTCAGCCCTTCCCCTTTTGTACACATTTGAGCCCCAGGGGAGGATTGCCTCGTGCCTATAATGACTCGGGGTCCGCGTGACCTTATCCACTTATGAAATGTGGCCAGTGGTGGGCTTCCTGGGGGCTATAATGGCTCAGGGGAGTGGCTACACACCCCACCCCTTAATTTACCAATGCTAGCTCAGGCAACCATTTTATCTGGGTTTTTTTATGATCCTGTGGAGGTTAAGCATGATTGCAGCACAAATTGACCGTTTTTTTCAATTTTGCTCCAGGAGGGTCCTTGTGGATCTCCCCCACGGGGCCTAGCGGGGCAGGATTTCCCTACCCGCCCCTTTATATCTTTTTTTTTAAACTTCAGGACAGAGGACTAAGTCCTAAGTCCTTTAATGCCTGCTAGCAAAATTTTTCTGATGTTGCTGGCAGCCAATCCTAGCGCTTGCTCCCGCTAGAATCTGACTCCCGAATTGGTCCAAGGGAAACAAATATCCCTGGACCCAGCAGAACACTCTATTTTTCAATTTTTTTAACCATCCAGATATACAAGTATTTGGGGCCACACTGACCCCCTCCCCTTTTAATAAATATATACGGCCCTGGGGCGTTAAGGTTCCCAGGGCAATTTTAGGCTTGGGGAGAAGAGCCACATGGCCCCCCTCCTATGAAAATAAAAAAGACCCTAGGGGTTGGGTCTCACTGGTCTTTTTAGGGCTCAGGGAGGGAGGCTGTGTGGTCCCCCTCCTCTTAACAGATTGGGCCCTGGGGCATGGGGTCCCTGGGACCAAAAGAGCTCAGGAAAGAATGCCATGCACCCCCTCACCTTAAATAATATGCCTGGCCACAGAGGATGGGGTCCCCTGGGCCATAATAGGCTCATGGAGGGGGCCATGAGGCCCCTCTTCCCCTTTAAATTAGAAGTAGCATGGTGTCCCCAGGGCCTGATGAGGCTCGGGGAGGGGGTCCACACAGCCCCTCCCCTAAAAAAACGGCCTTGGGGATGGTGTTTTCAGGGCCTAAAGAGGCTCCACACAGCTTTCCTCCGTTTTCAAAGAAATACAGCATTGCATATTTAAAAGAATATGCCTTGGGGGATGGGGCCACAGGCCTAATGAGGCTTGGGGAGGGGGACAAGGCACCCCCACATTAAAAAAATTAGCATGGCTCCAGGTTCCCGAAGACCCCTTTCCCTATTAAAAAAAAGACGGCCTTTGTGGAAGACAGAAGCACCCTCAGTCTCCCCTGGACTAGTGGCACCAGTCCCCTGCAAACTGCAGGTAAAACATTGTTGGCCATTGATCTCCCCGTTGTATCACCCAAATCCAGGTGGTCCAGTGCATTGTGGGAGTTGTAGTCTTGCCTGCCCTTGAGTTTCAGGCTGCTACATCACTCTCCTGGACCCAGTGAAGTTTCACTACCTTTTCACTTTGCATACCGCTGCCAAGGCTTGTTGGTCACCAATCCAGTAACTGGCCCCCACACTCAACGCCATCTACAGGGAACACCGTGCAACCATCATATGATGTTAGCAACTGTGTATCTGTTGTGTTTTTGCTTTCTGTTTCTTGCAGCACAGTGTAAGTGTAACGTGGTAAAATCAGCACCAGCGTGGCTCCCGTTCAGCACCAGGGACAGCTAGGACAGCTCTGCACTAGGACTCCACCAGCAAGGTAAAATAGATCTCACTGTTGTTACATGGTCCTGGGGCTTGCATGAACTTAGCATCCCTTAGCTTGCGGAGTCAGGCAGAGAGGGCTTGGAGGTGCAGATTACAGAGGAGGAAATCTTGGAGCATTTCATTCTTATTAGGAACGGGAAGTCAGCAGGCCCTGATGCCATTCCCTCTGAGGTTTATAAACTCTTGAAGGTAGAGACACCATCAATATGGGGGGAACTGTTCAAATCAATCTATCTGGGCAATGCTCATATTCCTGACAATAGATCTGAAACTAAAGCGTGCTAAAAACCCCAGAAAGGCTGACATTTATTGGCCAATATCATTATTGCATGCCGACTACTAGGTTTTTACAAGTATTATGGCTGGAAGGCTACCTAAATTAGCCCCTCAGCAAATTCACCCTGATCAGAAAGGCTTTTTACCAAAGCAGCACATTCATGAGCTAACGCAGCAACTGATTGGAACTATCGATCTGGCTACTACCTGTTCGATACCCTTGACAGTGGTCATAATTGACGCTGCTGAGGCTTTTGACAGGGTGTGTTGGGTCTACTTATGGAAGACTCTTGAAGTAATGGGTGTTTAGTGACTGTTTTATTTTGACCCTCCAGAGGCTGTATGAGAACTCGATGGCCCGAACTTTGTTTATTGGCACTCTGACAAAGAGCTTTGGAATTTGTAGGGGCACGAGACAGGGTTGCTCTCTTTCCCCTCTCCTTTTTGATATTTACATCCATGCATTTGTGAAAATTTTAAGGGGGTACATGCAGGTAGTTCCCTTTCACTTATTGTATTATAGTAACAAGACAGCACTGTATGTGGATGATCTCATAGTATATACATCGGACCCCGCCCAGACTATTCCTAGAGTGGAAAGGCTGGCAGAGGAGTTTGGGTCCCTATGGGGGTATTTGGTGAGTAATTCTAAATCAGAGGTCGTGTCGGGATGTTGCTAACTTGGCTGAGGAGATTAAGACCAACATTAGGTACCTGGGTATTGTAATCGTCCACTCCTTGGAGGTAGTTTCATTGTATAACATAGAAAGGGTAATGAAGGAGGTGCAGTTGACAATTTGTGGGCGAGTAAAATTGATTAAAATGTCGGTAATCCCAAGCTGACTTCTATATGGGCTTTGGGCGTGCTAGGCTTGCTTGAAGGAAATCAAGGCGAAGGTTGCTGAAAGGGGGCCTGGTTCTTCCAGAACTCAATTTGTATTGCATATCCATTCAACTAAAGAATTCTAAGATGCTCTTGGGAACACCAGACACTTCAACTTGAGGGGGGATCTTAGCCGGGATGGTGGAAGAGCCTGACGTGTGGCGCAGCCGCCAGGGTCACTGACACTGGGGATCATGGTTCGATCCTCTGCACCGGCGGCAGGGGTCTGCCCAGCACCATGTGACTCTGGGCAATAGCTTGCTTAATCTTCCCGACGGCCCCCAGCGCTGGGAAACCTACGGGTAGCTGTGTGCTTTACAAATACAGGATTACATTATTAATATTATTATTATGGTTAGAGAGCTGGGCTCTACAAGCTTTCTGTATAAGTTCAGGGATTTCTTTTTAAAAAGTCCATTTAAAATTATTAAAGGCTGCACTGTGCCTATGGAGTATAGTCAGAAAGACCTGGATATTTTTCAGACTTCTCACCAATCTGGGACTCTCCGGCTTCCCCTGACTGCCTGTTGGATGGGTTGAGTCTCCCCTTGAGGAAGGCGGGATAGATCCCTGGGAAGAGCTGTCTTCTGTAATGGGGCTCATTCCTTGGGAAGCACTTAAGGCTAGGTCAGGGGGCTTCCTATTATCGAGTTTTAAATATTATCAGCTCTCCTCCTGGTTCGTAAGCACTAAGGTGGAGATGGGGAAGTCTGGGAGAATGATTCACTACTCTGTGATGTGAAGTCAAGGATTAAAGAGATCACCCTCTGGTACTGGAAGCTACTGGCCGAGTAGGACAGGAACATGGAAGCACTGCAATGGTATGGGAGGAGACTATCTCGTTAACTGAGTTACAGTCATTATGGAATATGTCATGAAAGTTGCTGTACTCTACAGTTGAACCAGCTAATTTGAAGCAAAATCATTTCTTCACAATCAATCAAACATATCGGACTTCCCTATTGATTGCAAGATTTGTGCAAAACCCGATTCTCAGATGTAGGAGACGTGGTTATTTAGAAGCCAACGATGAACATATGTTCTTTACTTGCCGGGCGAATAATAGGCACTGGGAGTCGGTGAGTAAAATCATCGCAAAAATGTTGGGGGTCAAAATTATTTTGAGCTCTTCGCCGGTTTTGATTGGGGTAGATTTGGTATCATGCAGCAGGTTCAGGGGATCACAGCTGGCTTGTTGTTCTAGTTTATTCTTCTAGCTAGAAGGGAGATCTCAAGATGTTGGTTGGATCCAGTGCCCCCATCACGTATGGACTGATTAAAAGTAGTGTGCTGGACAGTGCGGATTGATGTGGCATTCACCCTGCCTAGATGGCAGGGTCATGGCCTGACTTCTCCAGGTGGAGGGGCATGACGGCTTCAGAAATGTGAAAGGTCCTATGATTAAACCTATGCCTAGGGGTCGGTTATTGAGTGTATGGTAGTCTGAGTTTGCCGAACCATGGTGATATCAGGACAAAAAAAATCTATAACTCTGGGATATGTATGCTATTCCATTCGTTTTGGTGTCTAAAGTAAGATAAAAATACACTCTATTTTTATTAATTGATGTCGGATTTCTTTCAAGTCATGTCAATTACTTATCATCAATGTTTTTACTTTGAAATTCTTTACACATGTTCTCCTAGTACAGCCTGAATGCTCTTTGTCACTCTACCTGGACTGAGCTAAGGATTTATTAGTGTGAATCCAAGGACGGCATTTGGGGTATTGTCAGCCACTTTACCACACATAAAACGAAGATTACCCCCCTCCCCCACATAGTATGCATCAGTTCCATCCTGGAACCCTTCTCCTAGTTTGCTGAAGTGTTTATGAGACGAATTGTGCAACAACCAACAACTTAACTTAAGAACACACGTGATCTCTTCTCACTTCTGAGGATGTACGCTTTGTCCCAACTTGCAACTTATCGATACAACTGGACTTTGAGAGTTTATATACGAGCCTGCCTCAGGAAGCTACTCTAGAAAACATAGAGGAGATCCTCTTTAAAGAGGAATGGCTGTACAAGATTTTGAAACACTTTTTCACGATAAACCACTGTTCGCATATAAAAGGTCGCAGAACCTTAAAGAACTATTGAATAGAGCCACCAGTGACGACATGAAATCGAAAAGAACACATAAAGGAACCCAGAAATGTTACAATTGTAAAAATTGTAACAATGTCATTTCAGGAGATATCTTGCTTCATCCACGCACGGGCGAAAAGATAAAACTAAGACACACAACAAACTGCAACTCAGAGCATGTGGTTTATTCCATAAAATGTCCATGTGGATTGCTATACGTTGGTAAAACAGACAGAAAATTAAGAACCAGACTAACGGAACACAAAAGCCGTATCCGAAACAAGAATCTGACTGCACCCCTGGCAAAGCATTGGAACGAAGCTGGACATTCCATCGCCCAACTAAGATTCCAAATTATTGAAATGGTTCCTCAAAGGTTGGGCATAGACAATGCTAAAGTTCTAATTCAAAGAGAAACATTCTGGATTCGTAGGCTTCAAACCCTCATCCCAAATGGACTGAACGATAAGCTAGACCTTATATGCTTTTTATAGGCATTCAAATCTGATAAGACCGCAAACTACTCTAATCCACTCATTAACCAAGTGCTGGAACCCACTGTACACAGCACATTACACACCGAATAAGGCTCTCCATGCAACCACACTAACTCACTACTCTGTCACTAGCCTTTCATTAATCGCACTTGAACACATCAGATCATGTACATTTTTTTCTTTTCCATTTCATTCCATACAACTAAGCCTCTTCACGAAATAGGGTCTAAAAGGATGTGATACGCATATTATTTATAGAATGTAAATAGGCAGGAATGTTTATAGAAATTGTATTATAAACTAGGAATAATAAATTGTTCACAGTGAGGTACATGATGTAAACATGCGAGAGGCGATAAGATCTGACATTATTGAATAACCAGAACCCTGCCAAACGTTTTACAGTCTAATTTTCTTCCTATTTTCCACTTGTTCTGTCCCCCATATTTTCTTTTATTATATTGTATACATTTCCCACTCGTTGAGCTTTCATTAAACCGTCGATCATATGAATGATGCTTTTTAGCGCCAATACACCGAGCTTATACACCACTCCAAGATGGCGACTATCGCCATCCACACCCTTGCACAATTCGTAAACTTGCAAGATAAAACTTCTACAAGCAGCTAACCCCATGGAGCATTTCTTTAATTACCCCATTCCTCAACATCATATCTAGCACAAGAGTTATCAAAGGGTCAGTAATTAATATTGACGCAGAAGATAACCACTCCAATAAAGGTAGGACTAGCCGCCTTTATTTTCCTGCTCATAAACACGCCAAGTCGAGACCACCGTAGTCCGTCATCGATAGTTATGCGATAGACAATTCTCGGAATAAAGGAAGGACTAGATGCCTTCACTCAAACATTCGAAAAGACGCCGAGACGGGAGTACTGAGCACCTCGCTCCGGTAAGAATTTTCTTCTAATCATTAACAAAGCTCCTCTTCTGCTTTGTGATTTGATCGCATTATACGCTGGCCAGCGTCCTAAAATACATCGTCCTTACTCTCTTGGCAGATCTTTTACAATTCCTCCTCGAGCACTCGCTGAGTCCAATGTCCACCGGGTAGGACTCTCAGGTAAACTTCGACACTTATAATATTTTCACTTACTGCTATCGCTGCTATTTCGCAGCACTTATCAGTATCTCATTTATTTCCACACAGGCTCCTTGTTTTTAAGTCAACATACACAAGGTGAGCACTTATATATATACAGTAACCCTACAACCAATTCGGTATCAGGCTCATGCAATATAAACATTTTGTACACCGTTTGTCCCTAATTTTGCTTTTTACCCCTTTTCTGTCCCCACAGACTGTCACAATACAAGCGCACAGGTAACACTATGCCTTATTCAGAGTACCTTTATATATGGCATTGGCTTTATTAACCCCACATACTCAGACTCAGCTTTCTTTATCATGTAGATTACACATATATTCAACCAGGAGAAGTTTGCAATAGACTTCACCTAGTTTGCGGTAAGAAGCATATATTATAGAGAGATTCTTTTCCATTTATGACAGTGCATCAATAGTAACAAGATTCCTTTTTCTTTCTTTTCCCTTTTATCTATACACAGACCCCTGACGAAGGGGCTCGCGCCCCGAAATGCATTGGGTGGACACTAAATGTATTGATAACACGATGTATGATATATGCAATGTATATGTTGACAAATGAACATGCGCTTCTACAAATGTAACATGAACATGAATGTTATGCTGATATAAGTTAATTTGTTGATGAAAATTAAATAAATGTATTAACGTCTAAATTTAAACTGAGTAGTGCGTACTGGTGTCCTGGTTCTCAACCAGGCCAAATTTACCTTATATTCCATAGTTTGCAGGCTACATACCAGCACAGCACACATACCGAACAAGCATTCCATTACACTTAGCCAAAAGAGTGCAGTTGCCCTTCCAAATTCATTGTACAATACACTTCGCCATTTTATATTATAATACTGCAGGCTAGCATTGATCGAGAACGTTTTTGAATTCTAGGGTTCTCTGTATGTGCAGACCCATGGGACTTTGATGGGGAGTACCGTACCGTTGCCCCCGGCTTGGTAGGTCTATATGTAAACAATTTTTAAGAGAAGTACACACTGACCAATCGAAATCCATACAGGTAGAGGATACTTCTTTGGAAGCATTTTATAGACAACATCCTCATATTATGGCAAGGAGACGAAGAAATTGTCTGGGAATTTCACAGATGGGTAAACATACGCAACACCTATCTGAACTTTACGTACACTTCACTCCCCTTCCTTGATATTGTAATTTACCCTTGGTAAAATGGGTTGAAAACAAAGACGTACTACAAGCCTACTCATAAGAACAGCTTGCTGAAATTTTATAGTTGTCACACACGCCCATTACGAGAAAATCTCCCATACAATCAATTCTTGTGACTCTGTATGAATTGCAGAAACATCCAGAATTATAAACATCAAGCAAACAATCCTGCAGAGAAACTGAGGGACAGAGACAAGCCCCTCAAATTGTACAGAAGTGTTACAAGCGAGCAAATTGCCAGAATAGAGAAAGACTTCTGGATCCATCTGAACATGCCCCCAAGACTTAAAGCTAACTTGTATGACCACCATTGCCTCTAATTATACCAAAAGTATTAGCAACAAGATATGGGGCATAATCAATTCGATCTCACTGAATCTGGAGAGAATGTGAGTTGCCCATAAGAGAATATGGAATATACCAGACTACATTGTGAAAACACATGACCAACACACCACCTGTAAAAATGTACACAGTACCTCAGTTATGGGGTTTACAACCAGTATTAGGTCACTACCCATGTGGATCTTGTAATGTCTGCCATTTAAGAAACCACACAAAGATCACACTGGTCTATATGATCACCTGCCCATGCCGTTTAAGATATATCGGATGACTATTAGAAAGATTGGGTCTTGAATAGGGGCACACAGGAGTGATATTAGGTACAAAAAGGTCCCCACTAAAATGGACAGCCATTACCTATCAGCCAACCATACAGCGAATAACCTCCATTGGGTAGTCCTAGAAACGTCAGACCATGTCAGTTAAAGTGCGGACAAAATCCTTTAAAAAAAAGAAAAGCATTGGATTTATCATCTGCAGACCTTTAGGGATGGCCATAATAACCTCAGTCCCTGGCTGGCCTTCTTATTTTAGAGAGCATGGGCATGATAAGGCTACAGTGGTAACTGAACTTCACCACTGCGGGATCACCTATCCCAAGCTAACCCTTAAAAACTTCACAGTATGTAACTTTATCAAAGTGACGGTTTTGAAGTGTAAGCAGAAAAACATAACTCTGATGTAACTAGGGAATGATAAACTCCTCCCCAGGGCTGAAAGATAATACTGAATTTTTAGGGTCACTGCTCTTTATATTTAATGCTGATGGAGATATTTGATGGTACCCAGCCGCTTAATAAGGCCGCTTTTTAATACCAACGACATAGTATCTCATAAGACATTATGATTACACCTGCCTTTTTCCCGATTTACTACTTTTGGTGCATCTCTGCTAATCAGCTGGGATGCGCCAGAAGAGTTGCGACACATCTGCGACACATCTGCCCACCTGTGCGCCACCACTGATGCGCCGCAATTACAATGCGGGGCAATGTGGTGCTCGGATGGTGCAGATGTGTGTTGCATCCCCCGGCGGAAAGGCGGTGCATTGCTGGAGCTGCGTCGCAAGCGCGACGTTGCTCCAGCAAGGCTCGGGGTGCCCCTATTCCCAACATGCTGCGCCAATCCTTACGCATGCTTCAAGCAGGCACAGGGTTTTGACGCAGCATGGCCGTAAAAGTGACTGAGTGAAATCTTGTGTCCTGGAACCCCTCTCCTTGTTTGCTGACGTGTTTCTGGGACTAATTTACAACGACCAACAACTTAACTTAAGGTTACACATGATCCCTTATCACTTCTGGTAGTGAAAAAAAAATGTAAAGGTTTTTCACTAGCCGCACATGAAAAAGTTAAAAGTACATGACCAACTTTTGAAATTTACTGCATATTTCCCTCTGGGATATTTAGGGCCTACCGTAGGGGTGCCTTATATATAGGTTTAGGACTGGAAAAAGGTTTATTTTGCCAAGTTGAAATAGCAGTTTAGAACTGCACACACAAGCTTAAATGGCAGGCATGAGACGTGTTTAAAAAGACGTCTTAAGTGTGTGACCCACTAAGTTCTGCAGGCCCACTAGTAGTGTTTAATTTACAGGCTGTGGGTTCAGTTTGCATGGGAGTTACTACTAAATGAAATGTGCCAAATTGGTGAAAGCCAATATGACCATGTTTAAGGGTGAGATCACAAGCACTTTTGCAGTGGTTAGCAGTAGCAACACTGCACCAAGTCCTAAAGCCAACAGAATCAGGTACAGAAAATGGGAGGGTGAAGACAACAAGTTTGAGAATTACTCTACAGAAAAGGGCCAAGTCCAACAGTGCTGCTTAGTGGTGTCCGGGGGGGGGGGTATGTGGCATGCCTGAGCGGTATTGCAGAGTTGTTTTAATTATGCTTCCTCCTCATCTTTTAGATCTTTAAATGTGTTCTGAAAGTAAATTTTTAATTAGTTCCGACTTTCTGGGGGTTGAATTTGTACAAAAATCTGAGGGCTTGTAAAATATTAATTTTGTGATGGAATGTGTTATACTCCTTGCAACTGAACTTTTCTTCACCACGAGGATCGCAGGCGGCCATTGGCAGGTTGCCACGCACTCTCTACGGTTAGCACACTAGTCTTTGCATGCCGTCCTGCTATTACCTAATATAATGGACCGGGATTGGATGCACAGCGGGCGCGCCCAAGGCAAACCCATCTGCGCCTGGCCATGTCCGACCGGAGCCAGGGGCCACGATCTCTGCTCTGATCAGGAGGTCATCTATAAGGTGTTCAAAGGAGCAGCTGATAAGCCTTAAAAGCGCTCTACTCCCTGAGGGTGAGCTTTTAAATCCAGAATCATTGGGCCATATGTATCAAGGCCAAATGGGTTCGCAAACGGCGAAATTCTGCGAACCCATTTTTGCAAAATGGTATGTATCAAACAATTTGGGTGCAAGATAAGGAATCGCAAAAATTGCCATTCCATATTTTGCAATTTCATTTAAGGAATCACAAATTTAGCGATTCCTTAAATGCAATGTATTAAGGAAAAAAAATCCAAAATACCCTTAAGGAATCGCAAATTACCACCAACTTCTAGGTGGTGGTAAGTTGCGAATTCTTTTAAAAAAAGCATTTTTTTGAAAATCCAATGGTGCCATGTGACGCTCATACATGCCCTTAGGGCATGTATGTGCGCCATATGCGCACACATGTCATTTTCAGGGGTGCAGCAGGGTGTTCTTGAGACACTGCTGCACCCTTGAAATTATTCTTAATTTGTGATTAGCAAATTGCGAATCACAAATTGAGAATAATTTCCCATTCATTCCTATTGGCCTCCTGGCCCATAGAAATGAATGGGAAATTATTCCTTAATTGAGATTAGCAATTTGCTAATCGCAATTAAGGAATTTTTAGGAATCGCTTAAAAATAGCAAATTTCTTCATACAAACCATTTTGCGATTTCTAAATAGCGATTCCTTTAAAATCTGTTAAGGAATCGCAAAAGGGTATGTTGATACATATGGCCCATTGTCCTTTAACTGTCCATGTAGCAGAATCGTTTGTGCTTCAAGGTAGGGTTTTTTGTTCCAGCCTGTATTTAAGTTCAATCCTAAAACACGGCAAAAATTATGATTACCATATGATAGTTTTAAGTAATTGTAAGAGAGTACATCAATTGTATATAAAATAGGATCCTCTGTGCCTAAATGCTATGTTGATCAATATCATTTACAAATCTGAACTATATGACAAATCTCAATTATCAGTAACCTTGGTGGAATTTTGAGATTGGATCATTCCAGTAGTATGCCTAGAATGCAGCCATTCAACTACAGGTGTTCGTCTGCATTCTGGGTACAGAAGCAGGACTCTAAACCAAGCGGATGTGTTATTGTCTTTTCTGGATGCCTTTAATGGGCAGGAGCCACTGGCCTCAACATCAACCTATGGTTGAATATTAGAAGCTGCTAAGTGACTTGTACCTCATTATGTGCATTTGCTTTCCTCTGGGACCCATAATTGTGGGGTGCTCAATTAACACTGATCGATGTCCTTCATAGGAAAGTAACGCCTGTTAACCTCCCAAGCAGAGGGCAATATTATGTAATTAATGTTTTTCTTTCACCTATATTTTCAAGCCCAGTTTATTAATTTTGACTTTGTATTTCCTGTATTTAAATTCTGTATATTTTTTGTTTTTTTCTCACCTTCAGCTTTGGCCAAGTTATGCTGTTTCCTTATCAGATGTATAACTGTCAAATGTATGTTTCAGTACTCTGACAGCATTTGGGGTCTGGTGCATGCAATATAAAACCTTACATAAAAAAAGTTTATTACATTTTTTGTGAACTGCCAATTTCTTTGAGATTTAAACAGGAAAAATAGACAAAAGATATATTAATGTTTATCTTTAGACAATATCAGGGGGTGTAGCTATCAGTGGAGCAGCCAGTCCAGTGCACTGGAGCCCAGAGTAGGGAGGGGTTCCAGCCCACCCTGGACTGGCTGCAGTTAGACTTCACTACACCCTATTTTCATGAATTGGAACCCATAGCATGGAGACTTAGGGCCTGATTAGGAGGGTAGCCAGACTTACGTCCGACTGGCATCCCTTCGAAAACCAGACCACCCAACTAGCTGTTGGCGGTCTTGCAGCCGGAATCACGATGCAACCACCTTCACGACAGTCGCAACGTGTATTTTCTGTATTGTGGCATGTGCTGCGTCCTGCAGCACACGCCTCAGTACAAAAAATACACTCTGTGCATATCCCCGCACTATGTGGCAGGCACTGCCATGTCATAGGGCCAGAGGGGAAGGGGGGCCTGCTTGGGGCCCCCTATGTCCCTTTCCACCTGCCTTTTCATGGCAGGTAAACCGCCATGAAACGACCAGCGTGAAGGAACATTGTAATTCCTATGGCGGAGCCTGTAGGGATGGTAGACCCTCTGACGGGCTCCTTGAGCCCGTCATATCTGTGGTGGTTGGTCTCTCCGACCGCCAAGCATCCGCCCGCCGTCATAATGCGGCAAGCAGTATTGCTGGGTCCGATAATGTTGGGACCGCCACCGACGGGCTGACGGTGACGGTCCTACCACCATCATAATGAGGCCTTTACTCTGTGTCTGTTCTTGGAGAACAGAACTAGTAGTAGTGATTAGGATGGTGTGGAAATTAGATCCAGGAGAAATGAAGAAGAGACAGAAAAGGAGTGAAAGAAAAGAGTGAAAGATAAAAACTTAGACAGAAATGTGACAGAAGGGGAGAATGTTATAAACATGTGAAAAAGGTGTTAAGCAAAAGCAAGAGGAACCGGCCAGAAAGAATTATGTTGGGCTAAGAACAAAAGTTTAGGAGATGGAAGACAGAGTGAGAAGTGAGGATAAGGTACACTGTAAGAGAACCAACAGGAAGGAGAGGTAGAAAACATGTATATTAAGGAAAAGTTACAGGAGAAAAGGATTGGGTGCAATTAGAAGGGAGTGTTTAGGACAGAATTTCTGAAGAGAAAAAGGGAAAGAGGAGAGGAGGGATTTTAAGGGAAGCAAGAACAAATGAGAGGAAGGCGATAAGGAGAAGTGACAGACAGAAGAAAGAATAAGGAGGACAAAGGGTAAAAGTAGGACAGATATGAGAAGGGTTTGAGATAGGGAGGGCAGAGAAAGAAAGGTAGAATAAAGATCTTAGAGGACTGTGTCTACAATAAGTGCCCTGGGAGCAGATTGCAGAGACCCATTTTCCTTTCTCGAATTAGGGCCCATGACACCATGGCTACATCACTAGACAATTGTGCTCATCAAACGACTTTCTAGAACTTCTCATACCACTCCTTTCCTCTCGTCTCCTTCTCTGATCCTTTTTAGGTCAAAGTCTGCCCGACAGCTGCGCTGTCTGGTTTGCTAATAACATTGTGCGGACAATGCAAAAGCTTCACGGGGAATGTATTCTGCCCATTGCTAACCATTGGCTTTGTGCTTTGAAAGTCACATTTGCTTGTTTTCTATTTGCTGCCTTTATTTGTTTTAGACTGTCCCGCTTCAGTTCGTCCCTTCCGTTGCCCAAACCCTATTTACTGTATTTTTCTACCAGTGCTAGATTTCTGTAAACAGGCCTTTAAATCTTGTTCTTATCTTGTCATATTTGCTGTGCATTCAAAGACAGAGGTCAAATGTCAGGCTCTGTCTTCAAAAAAGCTTGGAATTCACTTTTCTTTCTCTAAGCACAACTTGGGAGGATTAATGTGCAATTATGCTGGCTAATGGGGGTGTGCTTGAGGAAAGCTGTTCAGTGTTATTGTTTTTCCTAGCAGACATGTAAATGTCTGCAGAAATTTCAGAATATGGCATTAGAAAGGCACAAATTAAGCACGTTATGGGTACATCTGAAGTGTGGTGTAAACATTTTATTATGAACAAAACAATCAATATACTAGGTAATGACATTTTCACACATTATCGTTTACTCTACTTTATGCACCTGCACTCTTCGCCGTGCACTTTAAATCATTCCACTCTGGGACACTCACTCTATGCCACTCTACTCTGCAACACTGCAGTCTCTGCCACTGCACACTACGCCAAGGCACTCTACTCTTTGTCACTCCACTTTATGCCAGCGCACTCTATTCCAATCCACTATATGCCACTGTAATCTACTCTGCACCACTGCAGTCGACCACACTGCACTCTATGCCAGCAACTGCACTCAACTCTGAAAAAATCTACTCTGTGCCACTGCACTCAGCACCATTTCACTTGGTGCTGCTCCACTCTACTCTGCGCCATTGCACTTGACAGCAATGCACTCTACACCAGTTTACTCAGAACCAATGCACTCTATGACAATCTACTCTACTCTACTCCACTCTTTGACACTGCACTCTATGCCACTGTACGCTCCTATGCAACACTTTACAGCACTGCACTATATGCCGTTGCACTCTAGGTACTACACTCTATGCCACTCTACTCTTCATTGCTCAACTCTACACTAATACCCTCAAAGCCACTCTAATCTACTCTGCACCACTGCGCTCTACAACAATGCAATCTATGGCACTGTACTCTACTCTCAAACAATATATTCTATGGCACTGCACTCTATGCCACTCTACACCACTCCACGCCACTGCAATGCAACCCACGCCACTCCTGGCCACTCTACTCTACGCCATTGCACTCAATGCTACTTCATCTGCACCACTGTACTCAAAAGCAATACACTCTACAAAATGCACTATACACCAGTCTACTCTGCACCACTGTACTGTACGCCACTATGCTCTGAAAAACTCTTCACCACTGCACTCTATGCAACTCTACCCTACACTATTGCACTATACGTCACTGTTGTAACCTGTATTGTATTTATCTGGTTACTTTTTCCCTAGCTGCTTAGCCAGTGTGAATGTGATACATGGAATGTTGGCGTGAGAGTCTTGAATGGAATGTTTGGGTGCCTGGATGCCTGAGTATGTCAGTTAGAGTATGGGCTGAGCAGCAGGCAGACTGCTCCTGGTGAGGTTGTATCTCCACAACTCAACTACCTGTAACTGAACTCAATAAACCTACTTAAAACTACATCCTGGCTGTGGACTTCCTCACTACAGATTTTTGGCGACGATTCTTGAAACAAAACTAGCGTGTTTTTTTTAAAGTATTCTGAACCAAGAAATCTCTAAAGGACACCTACAGAAACGTTAGAAGAAACCTACAGTTTGACGTGCAAGGCGTGCCAGCCCCACCAATGTCGCTTTCACCAGACAGCCCCAACCTTCTTGTATCATTTGATTGAACATTTTGAATGTATTCTACTATTACAGACTGTGTGACACTGAACACTTTCTTTGCGCCTGTTTTCCTCACGCTGGCCAACCCCAGCACACATGTGGAGTGCTAATGGACATCTTCCACTGAACACTGGACAATTCTCAACAACTCAACACAAGTTCAGTAGCTCATCTACTCAACACAGGATCTAAGGATACTCAACACTGGATCAAGGATGGAGCCTGGTGTTTACATCCCACTCTTCTACTATCGGTCTGTTTGAAACTGATTTGTTTTAGCTTTCATCTGAAAACCCCAAAGTGTTCAGCCAAACTCTCAGTTTACTCCTGACCTAACAATCGATAAACGTATTGTCCGGAAGGCAGAACGTAAATGGTGATACACTAAAAACGAAATTGACAAACAACACTATAAAAAAATGCATAAAAACTACATGGGTCAGATAGCCTTAGCAAAAGAAAACTTACCTTGCAAAACAGAATATATCAGGCCTCTAACTCACAGAAAGAACTCTACAAAATAGTTAAAGAATTCACCAGTCCAGCTGCATGTCAACCCCCACTCGTGGCTTCCCAAGAATGGGTTGACGACCTTTCGTCCCATTTCATAGAGAAAATAGATATCATTTATAGCCAGTTCCCTCCCAACACTACACCCTTACAAGAGATCAACAAATCTCCCCCTCCACTCCCTCTCTTAAGCAATTCTGCACTATCACCGAGGAAGAGGTAGGTCTCACCTTGAACAAAATGAAATCAGGATCACCTGATGACCCAGCATCCGCCCAGCTCATATAAACAATTGCCCCAGTCCTCGTCCCACACCTGACAAAAATATTCAACCTCTCACTATCCCAATCTATGGTCCGCAAACATTGGAAGGAAGCCACTATCTGACCAATTCTGATAAAACCCACGGACGACCCAAAACAACTTGCAAATTATAGCCCTATTTCCCTTTTACCCTTGTTTGGAAAAAACTATGGAATCAATGATTAATTGCCAGCTCCATGAATACCTGTAACACAACAACCTATTAGACCCATCCCAATCAGGCTTCCGAGCGTGCCACAGCACTGAAACCGCCCTCCTTGAAATTGTTGATAACATCAGACTCTCTCTTGACGCTAGACAGTCCGCTATCCTGATCTTGCTTGATCGCTCCGCAGCCTTCGACACCATCTCCCACAAAACCTTGCTAGAACGTTTGTCGGAGATTGGTGTCGGGAGCCCGGCGTTAAGCTGGCTGTCAAGTCCTCTAAAGTTCAAATAGGCTCTTTCATGTCCAAAAAACAGAACATCGACAAAGGAGTTCCCCAGGACTCCATATTGAGCCATACACTTTTTAATCAGTACGTGTCCCCCCTGGCTAAGATTATCCGTGACTATGGGTTCAATACAGTGTCATACACTGATGACACACAACTACTAATCACACTCGGGGCAGATCCTAGCGACACCAAAGTCAGATTTAATCAATGCATGGCATCCATCAGTGACTGGATGGCGAATAACTACCTTCTACTCAATGCCAGCAAAACCGAAATTCTACTATTCGGTAACGCCCAGAAAACAAGGACCGACGACTGGTGGGCATCATTCCTGGGCCCCTGGGCCCCTGTCCCCCACCAAAAGCCTCAGCACTCAACCTGGGCTTCATTATCAATGACAAACTTTCTATGGCTGATCATATTAACACTACAATCTGCACCAGTTTCAGCCTAATGAGAACCCTTAAAAAAATCTTCAAGTGGATTCCTTTACCCTCCCAGATGCCGCTTGTCAAGGTCTCATCATCAGTCATCTAGATTATGGAAATGCCCTACTAACAGGCATCAACGAGGAACACCTGTCCAAACTCCAGGTGTTGCAAAACATGGCGGGTCCTTACTCTCCCCCCCGCACCCTCTCCGCCCCCACTCCGAGGGCCCTCTACTGGCTCCCCGTAAAAAAGAGGATTATTTTCAAAACATGCTTCGTGGTTCACAAGTCTTTAAACAGCAATGAACCCAAATACTTGGACAATAAACTGATGAGATACGAACCAGCCAGACTCCTTTGCTCGTCCAGCAAACTCCTCCTAGCCATACCTAAAGTGCGCAGTCAGAAACAGAGGCAGAGCTTTTTCTAAACTTGGCCCTGAAACCTGGAATTCCCTTCCCCTACATCTTCGTACAGAACAAAACCACAAGAGATCTTGCAAAGTACTGAAAAACTGGCTCTTCCAGCTCTAACCAGTTGCCACTTACAGGCTTCTGAGTTCTCCGCTGGCGCTGCGAGACCTATGGGTGATAAACGCGCCTAACAAATACCAAATACATACAAAATGCTCTGCACTCGTTTGGATTTTGGCCCTGTGCAAGCGACCTGGGCTGGACTTCTGGTGAGGCTTTCATTTCGTCTTGTGTTTATGTTTTAACACATAGGCATGTGTCTCACGTTACACGCTTGCATTTTGAGGAATTAGCCCATATGCTGTGGGACTGTTTCATTCAAGTACATTTGGCTTTTTAGTTGTTCACAGCCCGGTACTATGGCAGTTTAACCATAGCGTTGCAGTTTGAAAAAGAAAGGGGCACATGGCGTTTGCTGCGCGTTCAATCTTACATGCATGGAGCCGCACAGAATTCTTTTGAAAACCTCTGTTTTGATGCGTCCTTCCACTGCGTATGAACTTCCTCAGTGGCGACATTTGACGCACGCATGTGCCGGGAACCACTCAACGTGCGTAACTCAGGCGTGCCGCCATCTTGGATTTGCTGGGAACTTTCAAGCATCGGATCTTCGTACTACGTTGTGCTTTGCAGTTTTCATCAGAGTCCACAGTCGGATTGAGCAGGCATGATTTTCCTAAAAAAAATAATTCATAGGAGGATGATGGTTGGGTGATATATATATATATTATGTATATTTGTCTATGCATCTCCTCCACATTGTTTATGCTTTTATTCCTTTTCTCATGCACTTCGGTCTTAACCTGTTATTTCATTTTCTTTTTCTCTTGTACTTACTACTGCATCTCTCCTCCTTGCTCACGCTTGATTTTCTTGATAACTTTGCTATGATTCCTTCAAGTTTGGGTTCACTTTCTTCCTGCTGTTTCTCCATTTCTTGGGGTTCTCCTTGTTTGAACCTTTTTCTTCTTGGTGGTTTTCAATGTTATTTTGTGGAAGAAGGTAAGGTATGTTGTAACCTGTATTGTATTTATCTGGTTACTTTTTCCCTAGCTGCTCAGCCAGTGTGAATGTGATGCATGGAATGTTGGTGTGAGAGTCTTGAATGGAATGTTTGGGTGCCTGGATGCCTGAGTGCATCAGTTTGAGTATGGACTGAGCAGCAGGCAGACTGCTCCTGGTGAGGCTGTATCTCCACAACTCAAATACCTGTAAATGAACTCAATAAATCTACTTAAAACTACATCCTTGCTGTTTACTTCATCACTACAGACACCTTACTCTGCACCACACTACACCACTGCACCCTACACCAATGCACTCTACCCAACTGCACTGTACAAAACTCTAGTCTGAAACTCTGCACGCTCCACCACTTAACTCTACTCTGCACTACTCTGCACCACTCTACTCTGCCACTCTGCTCTCCATGCCACTGCACTCTACTCTGTACCACTTCATGCCACTCTATGCCTATGCACTCTAAGCCACTACACACTACACCACTACATTCTGTGGCACTCCAATCTACTGTGCACCACTCGACTCTGACAGTGCACTCTATGCCACTTCACTTAATGCCTCTCTACTCTGTACCACTCTGCTCTACATCAGTGCTTTCTATTCAATCTACACCATTCCAGTCTAGGCCACTTCACTCTGCACCACTCCACTCAATGTCACTCTACTCTGCAAGACTACCCTCTATGCCTCTGCACTCTACTCTGTACCACTCTACTCTACGCCAGTGCACTTTATGCCAATCCACTTACGGCACTCCAATCTACTCTGCACTCTACGCCACTATACTCGACCATGTGCAACTTCATTTTACTCTGAAATAAATCTACTCTACGCCAATTCGTTCCACACCACTCCACTCTGTGCCCCTCCACTCTATTCAACTACACTCTACTCTGCACCACTGTACTCTACTCTGCATCACTGCACCCTATACCAATGCATTATACACCAATTTACTCAATACCAATGCACTCCTCGCCACTGCACTCTATGCCAATCTACTCTGCATCATTGCACTCTGTGCCACTATACTCTACTCTGTTGCACTCTATGCCATTGTACTCTATGTCACTGCACCCTACACCACGGTACTCTACTCTGCACCACTCTACTCCACGCTAATGCACTCTACTCCATTAAACGCTACAGCAATACTTTATGCCACTACACTCTGCATTACTACACTGTATGCCACTCCACTCTACCCTGCACCACTCCACTCTACTCTACATCTCTCCACTCGATGCCACTCTTCTCTGCATCACTGCACTCTACTCTGCACCACTGTACTCTACGCCACTTTACTGCATTCTACGCCAATGCACTGTACGCCACTACATTCCAGACAACCCTATTCTGCATTTCTCCACTACATGCCGCTGCACTCTATACCAATTCACTCTAAGCCACTATATTCTATTCTGCACTACTGCCCTCTTCAACACTACACACTACTTGGAAACCATCTACTCTATGCCACTGCTCTCTATGCCACTCTATTCCGCTCTGTGTCATTCCACTCTACTCCACTCCACGTCACTGCATTCTACCCATCTCCACTCCACATCACTCTTTTTTATGCCACTGCACTCTACGCCTCCGAACTGAACACCAATGCACTCTACACACTTTACTCAAAACCAATACACTCTATACCACTGCACTCTATGCCACTGAACTCAATGCCAATGCACTCTACACAACTGCACTCTACGCCGCTCTACTCTACACCATTGTGAAGTAGTGTGGCTCACTGGTTAGAGGCGGCAGACCCGAGAGCAGAGGACGGCCCGGGACCAGGGTTCGATTCCCGACGCGGCAGGTTTCTGGACCAGGGTCAGCGGACTCGATAATTCTCTCGCCTCGGTGCCCACTCTGATCAGCGATCACACTCGGCAACTCTGGGCACTAGCTTGCCTCATCTTCACTAACGGCCCCCCCAGACCGCCGGGGATGCCTGGTCTCACCCTGGAGATACCCATTAAGGGACCATCTCTCAGGGAAGCCAGGAAGGGATTCGCAGCGGTCGAAGCGCGGAGGTACCCCTTCGGGAGTGATTCCTGCGCTATATAAGCACATAATTAATTAATTAATTAATTGACCTCTACATCACTTTACTCTGCACTACTCTATTGCATTGCACTCTACATCAATGTGCTCTAAACCACTCTACTCAACACCACTGCAATCTATACCACTGCACTCTACTCTGCACCACTCTAGTCAACGCCACTCCACTGCACTTTACACCAATACACTGTACCCTAATGCAGTCTATGCCCCTACACTCTACACCACTACACTCTACACCACTCTTATATACTGGTCACCTCTACACTTGAAGACACTGTATTCTATGCCACTTTACTCTACTCCTCTCTACTCTACTCTGGACCACTCTACTCTACATCAGCGCACTCTAGCCCACTCTACTATGTACCACTGCACTTTACACCACTCCAGTCTATGCCACTCCACTGTACTCAGTACCACTCCACTCAATGCCACTCCACTCTATGCCATTCTTCTCTACCCTGCACCACATCCACTCCACACCACTCTGCGCCACTCCACTCTGCAAACCTGTCCTCTATGCCACTGCACTCTGTACTACTCTACTCTATGCCATGGTGCTCTCTGTTCTCTACCCTTCACTGCTCCACACAACCCTGCACAACTCCACTGTATGTCACTTAACTCTACTCTGAACTAATCTACTCTATGCCACTGCACTATATTCCATTGCACTTTATGCCCTCTGCGACATTCTAATCTACTCCTCTATACTCTACAGCACTCTACTCTATGCCACTGTGCTCTACGCCACTCTACTCTAAACCATTGCACTTTATGCCAATGCACTCAACACCACTTTACTCAAAACCAATTCACTCTATGCAACTACTCTTCACCATTGCACTGTACACTACTGTACTCTACTCTGCTACATTCTATGCCACTGCATGATATGCCACACTATTGTACTCTGCACCACTTCTCTCTGCGTCACTGCACTTTGTGCCACTGCTCTCTGCACCACTGCACTCTGCGCAGCTGCACTCTGCACCACTCTATTCTGCAAGACTGCACTTTCCCCAATCGAAACTCAATGGCACTCTAATCAGCACCACTGCAAGCTAAGCCACTGCACACTACACCACTGCACCCTTCGTCACTGAACTTTACGCCGCTCTATTCTATTCTGCACTGCTGAACTGTATGCCACTCTGCTCTGCATCACTCTACTCTGCGCCACTCTACTCTGCACAACTCTACCCTGCATCACTACCCTCTACCCCATGATCCTCTGCACCACTGCACTCTGCTCCACTGCACTGTACACCTCTTCACTCTGCCCGGCAACACTTCACTCTACTCTGAAATAAACTATTCAACCCAACAGCACTCTACCCTGCATGGCTTTACTCTATGCTACTGCACTCTACATCACTGCACTCTTTGCCAATCTACTCTGCACCAATGTGGCTATGCCACTTCAGTCTAAGCCACTCCACTTACTGTGCTCACTCTACGATACTCCTCTCTGATGCTCTACTCCATCTACTCCACTCTATGCCACTCTATGCCACTCCACTCTACAATGCTCTACATCTCTTTACTCTACTCTATACCACTCTAAATCACTACTCCACTTTATGACACTGTATACAACTCCCTCCACGCCACTTTACTCCACTCTATTCCACGACACACTACTCCATTCTACTTCACTGCTCCACTCTAAACCAGTCCACTCTGAAACATGACCCAACAAAACTTTACTCCACTACATGCCACTTCACTCTTCACCAATCTACTCTGCTGTACGCCACTCTACTCTACAACACTCTACATAACAGCCTTTATGCCACTCTACCCTGCTCTGCACCAATCCACAACACTCTATGCCACTCCATACTATGACACTCTACTCCCCTCCACTCAACTCTATTCCACTCTATGCACTTCCACTCTACAACACTCTTCTCACTCCATGACACTCCACAACATTCCACTTCCCTCTACTCCATACGACTCAACTATACCCTACACAACTCTACGCTACACCACAACACTCCACTATACTTCACTTTATGACACTCCACTCCATGCCACTCTCCTTTACCCCACTAACTTTTAGCCATGCCGAACAGCAGCCAAGTTGGTGTACAACATGGCTAAAACATATTGGCAATGCTAATAGCTCTTACATAGGGAAGACCTATTGGCTTTGCCAATGCTTGTCTTCTTGCACAGTTTTCTCTTTTATTTTCAGAAACACTCAAAGGTGACTCCTCTCCAGCAGCATTGGCTGTACACAAATAAATCGGCAAACATGTTAATCAATAGATATGAAAGAACTATCATTCATTTTGGCAATTTATTAAGTATATTAAGGAGCTCACTTACAAAAAAGTCACAAGTGCAGCACAGCAAGTCACCTTGCTGCTCTGCATTGCGTGACAGGGAAAGGGCAATAATGTGCCGTATTTAAGGCAATACAGCGCATTCCTGCCCTTTCCCCTGTAACGGCACCTTTTTGGCAGCCTAGTGCCAAAGCAGGCACCCTTGCACCATGGTGCAAGGATGCCTGTGTTGTATGCAGGATTCTTTTTGTGCAGGAAGGCGCACCTTCCTGCACAAAATAGTCCTGGGAGGTATTTTTCTCTTTCTATGTGTGCTGCAGAATGCAGCACACATAGAAAGAGGAATAAACTGGCAGAAATGAAGACATTTAGAATGAAGAATATGTGCTTTAATATGAGTATAGTTGTAGTTATGCTCCTACCTAGTGCTCCCTATCCTGGTGTGCCTAGGGTGGGTGACTCTGCATGATTCCCTTAGGATGATCTAACTCTCCAGCAGCCTGTGGGTATGTTTCATCTGGGAGCCCATCTTGCTATAGAGTTGAGTACCATCCTTCTCAGGAGGAAAACAGGATTCAGCTGCATTAGAATTCCGGCAAGGAGTGACCTCAACAGTTTTAGCGAAATGCTCCTCTTACTAAACAAAGGAATGATGTTGCTTATACAATAAACTTCACCCATGTTGCAATCCCAAAGCCAGAGTCAGGCTGCCATTATGGATTCTATCCTGACAGAGCTGTCGCCGAGTGAACAATAACAAACAACACATTGTGTGCAGTGATCTTTCGCTTTCGTACAGAAAGTTAAAGGCTCTGATAATATGTCTAGAAGAAATGTAAATTTAAGCAAAGGTCACGTCAGAGAATATTATCCTATACAAGCATGCAAGCAAACGTGTGTCAGGTGTCAACGTTCAAGAAAAGATGTCAACTTTAAATATGAGCATATATATAAAATTGTGGTGTTCTCGCCTGGGCCAAATGTGACCACATTTCCCTGGGAAGATTTTGGCACCTTCCCAGGTTTACAAGTTCTTGTAAATCTGGGAGTGCATCTTAATCAATGGGAGTTGTGTGGCAACATCCTCGCAAAGCTGATGGAATACCTTCCACGGACAGAGTAACGCAACTCAGTGATTTGCACTGCCATATGTTACTCCAGATGTTTGAAACCACGCAAGTGTCTTTGCTTGGCTTCAACAATTTAACATTGAGGTTTGCTTCATGCATGTACCATGCTGCATGGTGCAAATGCGATGCAAGCCTCTCATAAATGAGGCCCTAAGTGCTCAATAACCTGTGGCTAACTATAATATGTGGTCCAGATTTCCAAGGTGACCTTTGTTCCTTATGCCTTTTGTTGTATCCGCAATGAATGAATGACGTTATTTGCATAGCACGAACAGCTAATTGAGGGTCCTGGAGCGGCAACAAGAGTAACATAGGGAGAAGGAGCAAGGTCATTATTGGCTGAAAAGGTAGGTTTTTAGGGATTTGTGGAAGGCAGATTCAGTTTCTATGCTTCTAAGCTGAATTCACAGGCAGTTTCATATTTTGGCTTTCTGTACTAGAAAAGAGGTCCCACCACGTTTTGTGTGTTTTTTAAATGGGGTGATATGAGGTGAGCCTTACTGGACTGAAGATTTCTGCTTGGTTGGTACTCTTAGATTCTTTTATTCAGACAATGAGGCCAGCGTTGTGCATGGCTCGGTGTCCTAGAGTAAGTGATTTAAAGGTGATCCTTTGGCAGACTGGGAGCCAGTGCAGTATGGTGAGGTAAGGTGTGGTAGGGGTATCTTTTTTGAGGTTGAAAACAAGGTGCACTGCCGTGTTTTGAACTACCTAAAGACGGTGGATTAGGTATGCAGGTAGTCCCAGATACAAGAAGTTCACGTAGTCTAGACTGAGAGAATCATGGCTTAAACTACCACTTTGTGGGCCTCGCACGGAAGAAGGGGTATGAATTTTCCCAGTGCCGTTAGGATCCATATACAGTTTCTGGCAACTGACTAGTTCTGGGTCTTGTAGGATAAGTTATTCTCAAAGATAACTCCCAGATTTCTCGCTGCCTGAATTGCTTTGGGGCAGGGGGGGATAGGTCCTTCCTTGGACCAAGCAATGGACCGGCCCGGATTGGTGTTTAACCCTAACAATAGGATTTCAGGTTTATCTGAGTTGCATTGTTATTGACTTTCCTTGAGCCAGCTTAACCCCTTGGGTGCGGCCGCGATTCTGCGCCTGTGTGGCAGAATCGCGAGTGGGCGGGTTAATGACGGCCCCCAGCCGTCATCAGCACACGAGCACGGTAATGCATGACGGCTGGGGGCCGTCATCAGCACGAAGGGGTTGAGACTGCTCTCATGCAGTTAGAAAATAATTCCTTGTTTGTGTCTGGGTTGCCCTCACAGGAAAAAACAACGGAGTGTTGTCGACATATGAAACTATAGTGATGCTGATAGACTTTACCAGGGTGGCAAGTAGAGACAATAAAACATTGAAAAATGTTGGGCTTAGTAAGGAGCTTTGGGGTACCCCGCATTTGAGTGGTTTGGCCTTGACGAAGGGTAGTTGTGTCTAAACTGATTTTTCTCACTCCTTTAGGTAAGTGGTCAACCCCTCTAAGATCATTGCCCTGATTCCACAGTTAAACAAGCATTGTAGTAGAATGTAATGGGGGGCTGTGTCGAAAGCCCCCAACAAGTCTAACTGAATGAGTGCAGCATTGTGTCCGTCACTGAGGGACATTTTTAATGACTTAGAAATTTCCAACGCTATTTCAGTACTAATAATAAACATTATAGCTATATAGCTATCCCTCGTTTCTTCAATGGTGGTATTGTAGCTGGGGAACACCGTTTACAACACAACTTTTACCACGCACTACCTTTACCACGCAACTTTTACAACGCAAGTCGTTACAACCAATTGCGCTGGGGGGCGCTGTAGGATAGGGGATGGGTAATTTACTTTCCAAAACCTTCCCTACTATCCACGGGGACTGGAGTTGGAATAGTAAATTAAACTATTCACTATACAGCGCCCCCCAACGCAAGTCGTTGTAACGACTTGCGTTGTAAAAGTTGCGTGGTAAAGGCATGCGTTGTAAAAGCATGCGTAGTAACGACATACATCCATTGTAGCTATCATCGATGGCACAAGCTGCTTGGATGACAGTTATCATTCCTGCTATAGATGGTGGTGTTCCTAAATTAACGTCAAATAATACAGCTGCTTATTAAACAATTTTCCTTTTTCCTATGCTATCATTAGAAGCAGGGCCATGGTTTTGAATCCAAGTGGAATCTGACAGGATTAAATCTCTTGACAATTTCCAGTGAAGTAATGGGTGTAGAACTGTTTGGGAACAGCGACAAACTCCATTGACGTCAATTAGGAGCAGCCAGCGGTGACAGTTTCCAAACTCTGACGTCTGAGTTTAATATACTTGTCACTCTCCCGGATATCTTTTTCCTCAGAAGTCAAGTAGTGGATGTCATGAATACAAAGAAAAGGTGTCTCACAGAGCCGTTTGCTTTCTGTAAGTGGCTGTTGAACGACTAAGTTATAGAGAACAATGGTCCCTATTTTCAGAGGAAGCATCACTTGTATACAATAATCATACTCTAAATAGGTAGTATGTCTTTTGTCCAGCCGGACAAGAATTTATTTTGCAAATATATATAAAATGTTAGAAACATTCAATGACAAGTGGGCACAGCCGTGACCCTCGAGACAGTGAGACAACACAACAAAGCACAGAATGGCCAAAGGGCAAAGTGAAATACGTCTGTACGCTCCTATTTGAAAGTTTTAACAAACTAAGATCATTTTCTTATACACATTACAATATTGCATAGTCATATTGCATATGGCGTTTTTTGGTGTCGACGACGACGTATCAATGCCACCACTAGATACTGGGCATCATCCTCAGGACAACATATTATTTCAATGTTGTCTTTATGAATGTACAATTGCACTATGCCTAAGGACTAAGGGCATGGCAGGGGGTCAACCTGGTGATGTCATTGGAGTTCAAAGTGTGTAGGAAGACACCTTTGCTACCCTTGGCTTTTTAGACAAGGGATATTCATGCCAAGTTTGTGAATTTGAGGGGAAGCAGACACTTCCATAGGAATGCCCACCCCCAAATGCATGCGTACATCTGTTTGTGATTGCAAGCTTACAGTCAATTTAAAAAGTGAAATTTGCACTCATAATTCAAGTCATTTGTGTATATAACTCACAAGCACATGAGTGCATAGTCTGAGCCCATGTGTTTTTTGGCTGTAACCAGGCTAAAATTGAGTGAGATTGTTATACTACTGAGCAAATAATGTTCTAAGATGACTGAACATTATTGTATGTACTTCAATGGCATTGGAAGTGAGAAACATATAACATAACGAATATCTTGGAACTATAGAAAATACCATTCCAAGATGGCTGGCTCCCACTGTTGCCGTTGCCAATACTGGCACAATTTAACAAACCTGCAGTAGGAAACAACAAGCATGACACAGAGAGACTAATATGCCAATCATTGTTTGCTCTGGTGCAAACACTGCTTTGTTCCACTTTCTATTATATAACATGCAAACAACATTTTGTTCCGTCATTTAAAACAGTTTAAATCGTTATATAATGTGCCTCATTAATTCACCTCAGAATTAGCACATAAGAAGCAGGTCAGTGTATTTCAGTAAGGATGTTTTTGCGAATCACACTGGGTTGGGCTGGATTTAGTTCTGGGCAGTATTTTTTTTGTTTCCTACACCAGGCTGCAGTTTTTTTGTGAAAAACGATATTTATGCATTACACTTTTGTTTCAGGACACTTCCAGCCATACCCACATCTCGAAGTGTTCCCGTTATAATCTCTGAAGAGAAATCAAAGACGACAGGTAGTGTAACCTTAAATAAGTACAGAAATTAAGGTAATGGTGTCTGTTCAAACTGTGGTTTTGTTTTCAACAATCTTAGGGTTAGTGGAGCAATGTAAGCCCTTAGACCAAGTGGTATCACAAAGAGGGCCATCCTTTCCCTTGAAAACTAACATCTAGGGTGGAGCATGTGAAAAAATGTGATTGATAACAAGAACTAATTTCAGGTAGCAAAACAATTAAAAGCTTAGGGCTTGCTCTCATTAAAATACCATTTCCCAGAGTGGTTAAGTCACAAACCAAATGCGTTCTTGAACTACTCTTTTCCTGACTTTTGTTGTTTATTTGTTCTGTATAAATTGCACATATTAAAATTAACCAAAAGAGGTCTGGGAGATCCAGAGCATGCTGCTGGACACCACTGAAAGACATACATTGATAACAATATATTAACTAGCAATAGGTACTACTGGATTTCTGTTATAAGGGGAACATTTGTATCATTGTTCTTTCAAGCCATTGAAATTTCAATAAATTAGAATCAATATATGAATATTCCAATGCGTGCCTGTAGCAACATACGGGGCCGAAGTATGGGGCATTCGAAATAGTAGCCATATACAGCAGGAGGAAAACCGGTTTTGTAGAAAACTATTAAGTATGCCAATTTCTACTCCCAACTATATTTTGCACACCTAATTAAATTTACATTTTGTGTCAGACTTTATTAGTGCACGACCGGTGCTATTTTGGTACTCGGTATGGAGTAATAACTTGGCCACTTTGACACAAGACATAATAACCGATTGCCTAAGCTGTGATAGGGGGATGAAGATCCCATGGCTTCCCTATGTTCATAACAGTCTTTGTAGTATAGGGAAAGACATGATATTCTCCAATCCTAGCAATGTTAATATGGTGAAGAAAATTGAACTAAAGGAATCACTATACGCACTTTATTCAACAAATAGACTTAAGATGGAATCTGGAAAAACCACAGTTCCTAGGTATCTGAATATGGAACTACCCAGATATCCCTTGGCTTTGTACTTAACCCTATCTATGTCTCAATGGGAAAGAAGCTTGTTGTTTCGACTAAGGGCTGGTTCTGTTAGATATTTGTTCAACTTTCCCCTGGGCCACCAATCAAGTTCAGACAAAATAAGCTGCCCCTGTAACGGGCTAAGCACCCAAAATGACTTGCACTTTTTCTTTTCCTGTAATTTTTACCTGAAATATACTAAATGGTTTTTAATTCCCTTTTTTTTAAAAACTTAGACCAATTGCCCTGGACCAATCATGCCAGTTGTTACTTGCACTAGACAATGAGGAGTTAATCTGTCGCACTTGCACTGCAGCCCGCGCTCGCAAAATGATGGATGGCTAACTCTGTACTATTGTTGATTGATTTATATTGTCATTTATTTATCATGGATTGTATACTTGTATATGTACTTTTATGAATTCCTGTAATTCGAATAAAGATCTTTCGAAACTTGTATTTGGTAGTTGCTTAACTGGGGATCAAGACCACTTACTTACTTTTTGTGCAATTTCATAAAATCATCAATTGGTGATACCCACACTGCAAGTCAATCATAGGCCTTCTCTAGGAGGATATAATACAACTGGATATTTAAATTGAGAACTGTGTGGCCATATGCCCCTTCTTTGGTTTGTTGATATGTGTATCTTAAATATGCTATTTTACATGTATAGCAGCTTTGAGTCCCATGTGCTTTCTAGAAGAGGATGATTTACATTGGAAAGAGACGATATACATTTTTTGGTTATTGTGAGTACTCGTGGACACCCATGGTCCACTTTAGCCACTGCTAAGCATTTATGATTTCTAACCAAGAAGGACAATGTTTTTCTTTTGAACCAGCATGTATTACGACTGTCTTGAGATTTACAATACATGTGTTGTTTGGAGAAAAAAATAGAAATACAATATTACAGAATTGTTTTTAATAGGGCTGTGAAGGTGCAGTTCCTGAATCAGCGTTGGTGGTATTGAATGGATACCAGAGGTGTGATTTCTAAGATCACTCTTGTGGCAATGCAACATTTAGCATCATTTACACCAACATTTAGCGTAATCGACTGCTGCAAAATGCAATTTTCCACATCAGGTGCTATGAAAATTGGTGCAAAAATTCACCAGTGCAGACTACATAATCCAGAAATATGGCTGGAAAATTGCACCACAACCAAAATTGTCTATGTAATCTGACCTTTGATCAACGCTGAATTTGTAGCTCCATAATTAGTCCACATATTCCTTCGGCCCTACATATGTAGTCAATACAGCCAATTATGCTACTTTTCAGGAGTCTTAGGCATTGCATCCAGTATGTTTTACTGTTTTTTTAAGGTTACAATCGTTATTGGCTTTTACACCACGGTTCCCATCGACTTTCTTTTTCTTCAAAAGATAAATGTTCTTGGAGGTGGTAGGATTGAGGCAGTCAATGGGTTCAAACATTTATGTAAGATGTCCTTGTCCAAGAGGGATACTTGATAAGGGCATCGTAAATGTAGTGATATTGGTGAACCAAAAAGAAGCCATGACCTTCATAAGTCCAGGCCCTGTTTCTCAGTCTTGGAGTGTTATTTTGCTCCATCAAGGTCCATGATCTTGACCTCCCACTACATCAGAGGCACTACTTCTATTACCACTACTCCAATATGTCTTTTCAATGTAAATTGATGTGATAGTGACCATTTGGGGCACTTTCTACTCACATCCTGTCATTTTAGGAAATGTTAATATTTATTAGATTACATCTTCTCTGCCCAGATACTTAGTATGATCCATTTTTGATCCTCGTGAGCAACTCATGAGTTGAGTCATATTCTGGACTTTATGTATCATTTATAGTTGTTGAGGTTGGCATGCCATCCACCCGGGGTAGACATCATAACCTCCACCACTCTGAGGATTGCGAACTGTCATATTCGTAGATCCCTGCCTACGTGGTAAAGATCTCCATGCTTTCATAGGAGCTGCACCCATGACGGCGTCTCTGAAAGTAATGAAAGTTTACTGAGCAGCCACCATGTTTCATATGCCCATGGACACTCTTTGATCTTTTTGTTTCACAATAACAAGCTCTACAAAATGTGAGTTTTGTTTTTGAAAAGCACAAAAATAATGACCATGACACAGTGGAGTTATCTCTCAAGGTGTGGGGATCTTTTTATTCTGTTTAGGACCACCAGCTTTGCCTGGACATCTGAAACATGTAAAAAGTATCTCAGAACCTATAACTGCCCTCAGTGTTAATTTTCCACTGATAGTGACTGCAGGGGCACTGCCAGCAGAAACATGACAGTCAGACTGACTGTGGGCAGGACGTCGGCTTGACGAGCATGGACAGTGAGGATGTGGACAGACAGATAGCCTGTATGTGCCTGAAACAAATTCCCATAGCAGAGCTGTTTAGATTAATACAAATGACATCTCTACCCCATGTACAATACCCCAAGGAACAATGCTGGAGGATGGGTAGGGAAGGTTCATCTACATGCCTGCAGTGTAACACGAGCGCAGAGACTTCCTGCACTCAGGATAGGGTGCAGAGCTTGCAAAGATACGGGCATAAGATTGAGGGTGATCTATCAGTAGCTACTCAAGTTAACTCACTCTTTCCCCATGATGGGGGTTACATTGTATCGCAGATGAAATACAAGCTAATATATATGCACCTATTCTTGGGGACTTGGCCTGGTGATTGCTAAAATGGGCATGCACTTGACAGACATGGAGAACTCTAAAACACCTAGGGGCAGATGTTCTAAGATTTTACGCCGTGTTTGCATCAATAAAGTGACTCAAATTGGCGCAAAATCTTTTTGTCTGATTTTCTTTCCAGCACTCAACTTGTTAGGTGCTGGAAATAATGTGAAAGTAACGCAAAGCAGCTTTGCCTTACTTAGCGCCAAGGGGGCATACTGTGGCTGGTGCATGGACTTTCCCATGCTGACGCTGAACCCAATTTACTAAATAAAGTAGACAGGGTTTAGTGTCAGAAAATAGTGCATGAGAAGTGCTTTTTTTCTCCTTTATTTTCTGACTTCGATGTGTGTTGCACTGTACAGCACACATAAAAAGTGGGAAAATGTTTAAAAATTAGTCTAAACATAGTATCTTGTACTGGAAGGGTATCCTACCAGTACAAAACCTATGCTTGACTCACAGAGACACCCTGGGATTATGGCGCAAATGTGTCACTGTGGCGCCCGGCAGCTAACTACAGCACTCGGGAGAGGTGTGGACAGTGCTATATTTCACTAGATTTAGCTCTCTCCTGCTCTATCCTTCTCACGCAGTGCAGGGCAGCATTTGCGGCTACTGGACAGCACTGCATGAGAAATTGGTAAATCTGGCTCCTAGCCTCACGAAGTGGATGGCTAGCATTAATCGATGCAGATTATTTGAGGTACAAGTATGTGAGTATTTTGGCTAAACCGAGAAGGATGAACAGATCTGGGTGAAATGGCACGACTATTATGAGGACAGAAGTGAAAATGTATCCTTTGCACACAGTACTCGATGACCTATCTTCTGACCATACTTGCATTCTGCAGTCATTTCATGTTCATGTTGAAGAACCATGCTTTCTAGCAGATAATCATTGTAACTGCTCTGTTTTATAGACAGATTGCTCCAGAATATTTTAGAAGAACATAAAATAAAAAACTTTGAGGGAATTGAAAAGTCAATGGGCCCGATTCACAAAGTAAATGTACACTTTTGTGTACGACTACTACTTTTAGGTATTCACAAAGGAAAACTTAGGCCAAAAGTCTAGGTTTATGACTTTCCATATTCACAAAAGGCATTTACAAGCAGTATTTTTACGTCCGCACTCGGGCGGAACCTACACACTCGGTACGGAATCTCTGCCCGAGTGCAAAGATTCCACTCCGGGTTTGGAGAGTTCTCGCCTCACCCGGAGTGTACTACTAGTAAATGCCTTTTGTCTAAGTTTACCTTTCTGAATACCTAAAAGTAGCAAACTTACACAAAAGTGTACATTTACCTTTGTGAATCGGGCCAATGTTTGTCTAAGCGGCGCAGGTGACCACATCCTGGTAATGGTTGGAGATGACCAATCATTGAAAGGTTGGCATACAACATGACCGCAATAGAATCCAACTTTTAGTTGCTAGAGATGCTCCATACTCAACCTGCCTAAATATCTTTGTTTTGGTGGTATTTGTACTGCCTCAGGAATTACATGTTTAATTGCTTTATCTGTGTTTCGCCATTCTATATGATAACATGAGCACTAAAATAAAATCTGGTAGGTATGATATATATATTTACAAATTAAGCACTGGACACAATTGAGGAGAAATGCGCAGTAGTAAATAAACTCAAAGGGTGGAAATTGGGCGTCCCAATGCCAGGGTTGCCTTGAAAGTTTGGGAACTCCAACAAACATGAGCATTGGTGAACATTCCCATACTTCTTCCTGTCCCCTTTGCACCCTGGAAATAAATGGTTGGATATTTACTTGAACCAATATCTGAAGTAAATCCTCTTCAGAAATGGGAGGGGGGAGTAAGTGAACTCAAAACGTGTTCCATGCAGAAAAAGAAATGTCTATTTGATCAAAGGGTTCTATTCACCCTGCATAGATTTCTACGCTATGTAGGACTCTGCACAGCAGGAATAGGATCCCACTGGAATTGTCACATGAAATTTCCAGTAGTACACCTGGGGCCATATATAGCAGTGCCCCAGGGGTGCAACTGCCATTTGCGCCCGCTTTGCGTACCCCCAGGGCACTTTGGTACTACAGAAGGGGCTGCAGATGCTTGTGCAGCCCATTCTGTAATACTGAAAGCGCTGGCGCACAATGAAGTACACATAAAAACTGCAAAAATGAGGAGAAATGGCATCCTGCCTCGTTGCGCCCTGTTAAGACCACATTTTCCCTGGTCTTAGTTTTAGTGCAGCTCCATATTTACGCAAATCCTTGTAAATATGGGGCAGCGTCAAAATCAATGGGTGTTGTGGTGGAATGCCCACTGCAACACCCAATGCCCACCCCTTTCATTCTAAGCATAGCGTGAAAGGGGGCCTTATTTAGAAGGCAGCGTTAAGCCACGTTAAGTGGTTTAACGCTACCTTGTAAGTAAGGTGAAACCCATATAGCCACCACATCTTCCAAAAAAGTGATGTTATGGTGGTGATTGGGGCTTGTAAATATGCCCCTTGCTTTCTTATATTGTCGCAGGGTTTCCGTTCTCTCACAGAACTGTGCACAGAGATCTAGAACCTGGGTGAGCCAGGGTGACCCACAACTCACCTATGTTTCAGAAATCCCCTTACCTAGCTAGCTACAGTGTCGCATCGGTAGTATATACTTCCCAATGTCTTAGACAATCCAGAACATGAACTTAGAATACCTCAGGTATCGTGGAACACATGAACACTCTTTCGTTATATTATCATTCCAAACCGAAACTGGGAGGCAATGAAAACACGTGCTAGTTTGAAATGTTTATTTTTCAATGCAGCATTCTCAAACGCAGTATCTTGTATAATATCAACATACATATTATAAAAATCAGAGTCAGCAGTATAGTCACTAATCGATAGTAAGCAAATGGTGATAACATATTATGATGCAAAAATCTATAGAATTCTGTATCACCTATATTTCGCGCACCCTAATTAGCATATTATATTATATCTAAGAAGGTCTCATCTGGGCTCTTAGCTGGGCGGACCCATACCTCGAATTCTCAGTAGGAGGAGATCACATCAACAGCTACCAGCTCTCAGCATGTCCAGCATCAAGTGTAATGTCTCATTCTCTGTAACTGTATCTTGAACTCACGTAAAGCCAAATGTTGGCACAAACATTATTTGTGTTATGACTAACGTGGTGCGAGGATCAGGCCTGCAGCAACCTTGTGTTAGGTTATTTGGAGAGTGTGCAGTTCTCAGTGTGCAGACAGTTGTACCAAGTGTTCCAGGCACGACTGATACCAGTGCAATAACATATTATTCTCAAATAAATCACATCTTTCGTCTAGGTTAAAAGCTGTAATAACAACTAGGTGTCGTGTGCAAACCGAAGCAGAAAGAAAATATGGCGTTTAAACATTTAATAAGCACATGCTAACTTAACACAATATATAGAAACGTAATAACCATATGACACCCCCCCAATGATCCGAGGACGGTCAAAAGACAAAAATATAAGCCAATACTCTATGAGAGGCAAGACATGAAAGCAGAGTTCAATGATATTGAGCCAAGCTAAATGTATGTAAATGTATGTAAAAATCAAAAACACAAAATTATATGTATGAAAGCCTAAAGTGGCCACACAAAATATAAAAAGTCGAACTTGAGGCCTAACTACTAATAATAGGCCTAGAACATATGAAAAAATCGAATGTTCGTATTGAAACTGGCACCATTCAGAATTACTAAAAAGTCACGTGCCATAATGATGGAAGTATTCAGAGTCATTCCCCGTTGAATGAATATGCAAAATAGGTAGCAACAGCTTCCAACATGAAATCACTGCCATCATCTGAAAACAGTTCAGCCATCCAATTAAGCAATGGGACAGAACATACGTGCTCCTCCAGCACCGAATCCTCTAGCAACATCAGAGGACAACTCAGTGGGTTCTCGAGAACGCTCTGTGCCAGAAAGTCATGCGCCGCCGCGAATATGTCCCACTGACCCATTAGTCCATGCATTGCTGCCACAGCCATAACCCTTTCGCCAGAACAGACCAACTCATGAGCCACTACGGGGGACATCAGCTGATCAAAGTTGACGTCAGGAGAAGTCGGTAAACAGAGACACAAATCAATGGCCCAGTCGAAATCACAGCTCAGGCAATGAAACACAGGCTGGACACAGGTGAAATAGGAAAATCTGAAGGATAATCCAAAAGCCGTGCTTAAGGTCGCAAGCGGCAGGGATCCATAATAATCAAGCATCCGGTTGCGAAACTGCATTAGTAGGGGCTGTGCGTTTCCTTGCGCAGGATGGGCATCCATGTTTTATAAAATAAAATATCACCAGAACGCCTGCAGCCAAAGCCAGCAAAACAGGAAATCCGCCAAACAGGCTAGCGAATATAGAATGAAAGAACGCAGGGATAATACCAAATACTTTTTCAAATGTAGTCACGAGACCACTGCTAACCATTTTAAAAAAATGAGCCAGGCTCGTTGTGGAGGAGGCATTGAAGATTTGATGAACCAGCTCGCAAAAATGAAACGGCAAATCAGTACTTAAAAGTGCTTGTACTTCTGTGCGTGTGTTTGCTATGTGAAGGACATAAGTTTCGCGGGCAGAGCTCAGGGCCACCTGTTTTTGAGACAAAAGGGCTCTTATACGGCCTAAACCATTGAACTCAGCTTTCAAGGTTGGTATTCTTGGCCAAATTAAAACTTCTGAATTCCCATGCGTGGGTGGATACAACACATTCTTGCAGCAAACGACCCTTTCAGACACGGTAACCACATATGCGATACCGGCCTCTAACCCACAACAAAACTCGTTATTCAAAAGTAAATAACTACCGTTGGACAACAACGTGAACGTGGGAACTATTGCAGGAACTGGTGTCCCTTTCAAAACACAGGCCAAATTAGGTTTGTCCTGATTACAAGAACCATGCAACTGTATGTGTCTGCAAATAAGTGAGCGGTCAGGCGACTGTGTACATTCTTCACCATTCAGATTCACTTCATTCCCCTCCTTAAGGCATCTGTAAGTGTATGGTAAAGACCATGTCTCATGGAGGAAAGCGCTGCCTAATGGTTCATATCGCCCAATGGCTATATATTTCATACAATTTGTAAATTTATACAAAGCAAAAGGTAATGTTATAACACCATGAATAAGCCATGTTGCTGCAGTCACTTCAGCCACCGAAAACGGCAGGGATTCTAATTTTTCAATATGTAACATAGAAAATGTTGCATCTCTCATTGACAACATGCGCTGTTTTTCAGTCAGATTAAACGGGGCAAATAATGATGAGACGTTCATAAAAGTCCATGGCACTCGACCAGACTTAAGAGTCTGTAGTTTCCATGCGAATTGCATTACAGAACGCAATTGATTTTGACCATGATATAACACGGACACTTCATCATGTACAATGTCAACAACAGATGACACAATATTATTTAACGTGTAAATTCGGGAAGAAAGCGTGTTAATGCTGTTATCAACTACTGCAAGTACTTTTTCTAAATTAGCTTGATCAATAGCTCTTAGGCGTTTAGCAGCCTCAACCTGGGTAACCTTCCAAATTTCATTGAAAATCGCATACAGCCATCGTTTAGATCTACCTTTTGCCGGGCCTTTTATAAAATCGTTCAAATCCACATTATCATTTAATTGAGACAGATGTAGTTTAACTGCAGCTAAAGTGGAATGTTGTAACCAATTTTGACACAGCTTCCCCACAGAATAAGTTGTGACAGTATAGTCTTCTTCAAAACGTATATCGGGCCTGAGCTTTGTAAACCCCTCAGCCAAACCCATAAAACGGCGCTGGCAAGAATCAGCACTCTTTTGCCATACCAGCCAACCCTTGGAATCCAAACTGGAAATGTTAAAGGACGAATTGTGTAAAAGAGTTTGCAATTCCTGAATGGAGGAATCAGTGAAATTACCCCAACCTGTATATTCATCTAAATCTGGGATGGTCGGTGTATTTAATTTTTTAGAAGTAGCCAATCCAAAGCATGTTGTCTGGAAAATGGTCGAATTTAAAAACAACATGTGATTCGGGATGAGACATGCACGGTGCAAAGCCTCAGTGCCTTGTACCTGCCAATCCTTGGTACCCCAAACCGATTTAAAGTCAATTGTTCCTTTCCAGAACTCGTAGCCATCTACAGCCAACCTGTCTAAAAAGGACTTCGAATACAGCAATTTTGTATCGGTAAGTCTAACTTTGGAAATGGGCTTTTGTGTCATTTAAAAATAAAATGACTCGGGATTAGATTGATCAAAGTCTGTAAAATAGGTATATTTTTTCAGAAATGTATTGGAACTGCCACTGAATGGAGCAGGGCAATGTTCCCATTGCGTATAATTTACAGCAACCCTCCTGGAATTTGTCTTATGTAAAAAATGATTACCATAGTGTTGAAAACAAAACAAATCACCATAATTAATAGAATCTGTATACAGATCCTCAGCATCAAAGGCAGCATAATACTTCAAATCCGAGAATAATGCTTCTACGGCCTGAATATCCCAATCATCAGAACGTATATTTTGTTTAATCACATCTCCCATGTTTACTCTAAGCACATTTGGAACATTAATCACTTCAGTAGGCCCATGTATCTGAAATCTAACCGCATCCCACACAATCCCATCAAGGACAGGCCAAGCAGTAATGTTAACTGTATTTAAGTTTCGTTTCAGTCTGTGCGCAGAATGTGAAGAGGAAAGAGGGGCCAGTGTTCCATTAAGGTACCGAATTCCTGTTCTTTCTTTAACGTAGTGACCATCAATCAGGCGGAAAAAATAAAACACAAAACCAATTGACATAAAAAGATAGAATGAAAATAGGATCAACCAAATGTATGTCCAAGGCGGAATTAAAAAATGTTTTTTAAACAACGTGGCATATCTTGCAATGTTTGTTGGTTTCTTTGAAGTTTCCGAAACAGAGTCAAAAGAGAATCTGGACTGGCCTGCCAAACGGGTCTGTAAATCAGGCATCGATAAATCAGCAGGATAAGTGTAGTTTAGCTCATCAATGTTAGTATCAGGAATAGTATTTAATAAAGGACTGGATATGGCAGGCATCTCAAGGGACACCTCCTGTTCTGCACCAGATGTAATAGCCAGCACAGAGTGCCTCACCATGGAAGGACAGGATACAGCCGGTGTCATGCTAAGAAGAATCGGCCACCCTGTGTGTCTTGACATTGTCAATAGAAATAAATCTGTTTTCCTTACGACCTGGAAGTGGTGGTAAAATGACTGTTCTTGTGCCCTTCACTCCAAGGACTCGAACTGGTGCTCGATATGAGGGACCAAACACTTTCTTGTTATCGATCTTCTCTCGAACCAGTTCTCCAACTTGGGGTAGCCAGCCAACTACCGGGATCTGCAGCGCATCATCCGATGTGGAGGGCAAATGTTCCTTTGCAAGACTGTCTCTGGTCTTTTGTAGATTCTGTAAAACATTGCAATGTTCATCTACGTCAAAGGCCCTGGCCTGGGCCTTGTAGTCCAGCCCATCAAGGTCAGGTACATACATCTTGATACCAAAGAGCATTTCGTATGGGGTCCGCCCACCCAGAGACCTTCTAGGGAGATTATTAAGCGCACGCTGCACGCCTATGAGGTGGGCTAACCAGTTACTGCCAGTGCCTATAACTCGAGCTGTCAAAGATTGCTTTAAGTCACGGTTCATTCGTTCTGCTACACTATTACCCTCAGGTCTGTAGGGACTCGAAAATTTGACTTGGACCCCCATCGAAACCATAGCATCCTTATACGCCTTAGAGGCAAACGCCGGACCCTGATCCGAATGGAAGGTACCACAGGCAAAAATTCCCACAAAGACTCGCAAATCCTTAATGACAGTACGTGAATCAGCGCTCCGATGCGGCCATACCCACACAAAGCGTGTGCATGAATCAACTGCTACTAAGATGTACTTATACGCAGTATCAGAAGAAAATGGACCGCAGTGATCCAAATAAACACATCCAAGTGGTTTATTCGAGATGTACAACTGTGTCTGAGGCGGACGCGCAGCAGTCGAAGGTTTAATCTGCTGGCAAATGTCACATTGAAGAACATATTCACGCGTCTGTTTGTACAGTCCCCGCCACCAGAATCTCTGTTGTAGCTGAGTTACAGTGGCCGAGACGCCCGCATGCGCAGACGCCACACCTTCATGTGCCGCTGTAATCAAAGCAGCTCTGCGATCCGAGTCGGGAACTAAACGCTCGCCAACTTCAGGGATTGTCACATAAGGAACCTTATCGGGACTTAAGTGGTATGTGTATTTAGAAGGGAATCCCGCAGGATATTTACTTCCCTTCTCCGTTGCAGCTATAGCTGCCAAGATGTCATCATCTATTTTGCCTTTGGACCTCGTGACTGCTGCAACTAAGTATTTTGATACCGCTGACTTCGCTGCTTCATCAGCAAGCGAGTTGCCAACAGCGTGGACACCCACGCGCTGATGACCGAGAGTATGAATTACAAACACGAGTGGCAGCTTCTCTTTAAGTTCCGCCACTCGGACCCAGATCGTTTTATGTTTTATTGTGCTACCTTTGGAGTCATGAAAATCATTCTGAATCCAAAAGAACAAGTTTTCATTGTAAGACTGGACACAGTAGTAAGAATCACGTACGATCAAAGTCGTCACACTAGGATCTGCGTACTCTAATGCAAGCATCAGAGCACGAAGCTCTGCTAATTGTGCGGTGCAGTCACCAAGCGTCTGCGTGTGCACAACACTGGACTCGAACTCATCGTTCACCATGGCACCGACCACAATGGCGCAAGCGGAAACGTAGGCATGTTTAGAGCCATGCGCAACCTGCGCCGAACCATCAGTGTAAATGATGCAATGGAAATCCTCCAACGGCCGCATTGCTAATGGAGCAGGATGAACAAATTCATACTGTAAATACTCCTGTGACCGTAAAGTGGCGTCAAAAATAAACGTGACATCCTGGGACGTCAAGGACGCAGCCCATTGAATCCACCGAGGGTGTAAAGCTTTGGAATTAGGTACACTGGCTTTCGTAACCGCCTCTAAGGCAGGACACGGGGTAACAACCAACATGCGCTTTCCTTGTGACAGGGCACGTTCCTTAAGAATTGCCATCTGCACAGCCGTCAAAACTTTCTCCACAGTGGAAAAACGCAGTTCAGCCGAAGTGTACAAGTGTGACTTGTAAGCAATAGGTACCGTATCTCCTTCATTAAAAGTCAGGTACGTGAAACCTACCGCGCCAGGGATAATTCTTATCACCAGGTTGGTCTGGTTATCACGAGTCTGTAAGTATTCAGAAGCGAGCAAATCAGCCTGCAAAGACTGCAGAATGGCCGAATGCTCAGGCAGCCAGCATGATTTGGAAAAAGATGGTTGTATCAAAGCATACAAAGGCTTGATACGCTGGGCATATTCCGGAATGTATGTCCTCCCGAAATTCAGAAAGCCCAGTAGAGATTGTAATTTTTTCAGTGTTGTCGGAGAGCACAAATGTGCGCATTTCTCCAGGAAATGGGGTGCTAAACCCTTCCCTTCATGGTTAAGCTCGTAACCTAGAAACAACACCGTGTACTCTGCAATGTGCGACTTTGCAAAGTTAAACTTGTAACCTATGTCAGCAAAGTTACAAATTATGCTATTTACTCGACACAGATGCTCCCAAAGATCGTCGTCTGTGAGATAAATGTCATCCACATACGAACAAGCAACTGGGTCGAAGCTCTCCAAAAGAGAGACTATGCGTGCGGAAAAAACTCCAGGACTGTTCTTGTAGCCCATTGGGAGTCGTTTAAACATTTTTTGCACACCGGCGCATGTAAAACTGGTCCATTGGGAACTTAGACCGTCTAATCTATGTGCATAAAAACCATTGGAAATGTCAAGCGTGGTTTTGAACCGTTTACGCTCAAGACTATTCACTAACGCAGAGCCGTGTGTGTTCTATACCGCACAGTTACGGCAATGCGAGTTCAAATGCCTATAATCCAAAACCAAACGATATGAGCCGTCCGGCTTGTTCACAGTAAAAAGGGGGTTATTCATCGGTGACACACACGTTTCAATTACACCTTGATATTCCAATTGTTCAAGGATAGCTGCGACTGAAGCTTTCGCTTCACGCCGTATGGGATATTGAGGTTGAGGCTGTGGCTGTGACCGTAAAGGAATCTCATGGCTTGGTGATAATTTATCCCAGCCAAATTGATTGCGGTACACAGCCGGCGCAAGCGCCAGAGCCCACTCTTCTGCAAAATGCAGCGCCTCCACCCTCGGCACAGTGTGCGCGAAGCTGGGTAGGATTACCTCCCCCCCTCGCGGAGCTGCGAGAACAAAAGGTGGGGGCCAGTCAGCCTCCGAAAGCAAAATGTCATACGTAGACGAGAGATTTTCCCAAAATACCCCTTTTACAGTTCGCTGCATGTCACCTTCAATTAACAGGACAATTTCAAAAAGTCGTTCAGGGGGAGCAACATGCGTATCTGCTGTTTCAATCACAACATAAGAATCAGTCGCTGTCACCTTCAACCGTGGACGGAGGGCCTCTCTCACTATGGTAATCTCTGCTGCGCTGTCTAGCAAGGTCAGAGCCCACGTCATATTCCGAAGCCGCGTTCTCACTATCTTCGGCATAACGATGCGCGGTCAGGGCAGCGACTTTCTTCGTGGTAAACTGTGGTCTCTTGGGCGTAGAGCCTTCCTGCTGATCACCACTGGCACGCGGGCGGGGCTGACCACATCCTTGCTGGCCACCCTGGCCCCTGCCGCCCCCTCCACCACCGGTTGACGGAGCCGATGAGTCCTGAAAGGAACGAGGAGAGCGTTGGTCAGAAGCCTGAAACCTCTCAGGCGATGTAATCATCGCGCGGTCGCACAAATCATAAACACGATCCGACTGCGCAGGCAATGGAGACGCAGGAGCAGAAACCTGTGCTTGTTGTTGTTGTTGCTTACCCTGATTCTGCTTTTTTGGCCAATTTTGCTTTTTGGACTTTTGTTGACCACTAGTTTCCGATGTCTGACCCTGGGGCTGTTTCTTCTCCTTTTCAGGAAAAGATTTAACCCCCTTTGCATTGCGACCCACCATTCTGTAAGCAGTCACAATAATCTTTGTCAACTGTCGGGGTCGGTCGGCCTCGGGAACCAACGCTAATGCGTTAGCAACTTGAAAGTTCACTGCATCCCCCTTGACATTCGCAAGGATCAGATCGCAAACCACATCAAAGGAGCCACACAGGCGCATGCACAATTCAACAGCCGGCTCCGGTCCGTGTTCGTCTTGAACACGTTTAAGGACCCCACCTAGATTGGTCACAGACGGGGAGCCATAGCACCTCGAATAGACCGCTGCAAAAGTTTTTCCCCAGGTCTCACAGTCAGCAAGGTCAGGAGCCAGATCTTTCGGCAAACTCAGTGTGAGAATCCGGTGTTTATCACCCGGACTCGTGTTGGGAAACACAGCTTCCAGCTGGCCGAATTTCTCAGCAAGCCAGAACGGAAAATCGTCCTTTTCTTGGGGCTTCTTACCCATCACGGAATTAACCATGACCGGGTTGATTTTTAGACCAGCATGTTCTGCTCGAAGCTGTGCGCCTCTAGGGGCCGCGTCCTGAACATTACGGCTAATGTAATGAACAAGCGCTCTAATCACTCCCACCGTGACTTCATGAAGCCGCCGCAGATCAGCCATGTTACAAGTGGCACGTTGAGGGTGAGGAGTAAATCCAGCCAAAGCAGGCCAAGAAGTGCCCGGAATGGACAAAGGACCTAACCTCGGAGCGGTTAAAGCGTGCGGTAGGGCGCCACCAAACCAAACTCCATGCTGCCAAGCGTCAATAGGAACCTCCAGTGCTCTGTACGGAGCGTACTCAGCCGGTACATCCGAAGCAGTGTATGAGTGGAACACACCAGAATTAGCGTTCACCGGCGGAAATGTCACCCACGAATAAAACAATTCGTACGGGTAAGCATGTTCCGCACTCACCACCAGAACCACAGCCAAGCCTTCCACAGGAACATCATACATCCACAAATGGTCACGCACCGCAATGCTACTATGCTGCGGGATGTCCACGGCTTGAGCCATGTTAGCACAGGAACGAGAAAAAACAAATTATTGTAGGCGTTAAGGTTTGAATGATATACTACTCGAGTGTCATGTTATAAGGCCAACCAACGTATGGGCGCCATGTCGCAGGGTTTCCGTTCTCTCACAGAACTGTGCACAGAGATCTAGAACCTGGGTGAGCCAGGGTGACCCACAACTCACCTATGTTTCAGAAATCCCCTTGCCTAGCTAGCTACAGTGTCGCATCGGTAGTATATACTTCCCAATGTCTTAGACAATCCAGAACATGAACTTAGAATACCTCAGGTATCGTGGAACACATGAACACTCTTTCGTTATATTATCATTCCAAACCGAAACTGGGAGGCAATGAAAACACGTGCTAGATTGAAATGTTTATTTTTCAATGCAGCATTCTCAAACGCAGTATCTTGTATAATATCAACATACATATTATAAAAATCAGAGTCAGCAGTATAGTCACTAATCCATAGTAAGCAAATGGTGATAACATATTATGATGCAAAAATCTATAGAATTCTGTATCACCTATATTTCGCGCACCCTAATTAGCATATTATATTATATCTAAGAAGGTCTCATCTGGGCTCTTACCTCGAATTCTCAGTAGGAGGAGATCACATCAACAGCTACCAGCTCTCAGCATGTCCAGCATCAAGTGTAATGTCTCATTCTCTGTAACTGTATCTTGAACTCACGTAAAGCCAAATGTTGGCACAAACATTATTTGTGTTATGACTAACGTGGTGCGAGGATCAGGCCTGCAGCAACCTTGTGTTAGGTTATTCGGAGAGTGTGCAGTTCTCAGTGTGCAGACAGTTGTACCAAGTGTTCCAGGCACGACTGTTACCAGTGCAATAACATATTATTCTCAAATAAATCACATCTTTCGTCTAGGTTAAAAGCTGTAATAACAACTAGGTGTCGTGTGCAAACCGAAGCAGAAAGAAAATATGGCGTTTAAACATTTAATAAGCACATGCTAACTTAACACAATATATAGAAACGTAATAACCATATGACAATATCCCTTTAATTGAATTATTACTGCCTTGCTGTCAATTGTAATAAAAGGGAATTTGATTTTTGTATTTCATTAACCTTATTGTTAAAAAAACATTTTGCTGGATCCCCACCGAAACTAGAAAAACGGTCACCCACGCACTGGTTACGAGCCGCCTGGACTACGGAAACACACTATACGCCGGTACCACCGCAAAACTCCAGAAAAAACTCCAACGCATTCAGAACGCTTCAGCCAGGCTCATACTAGACATCCCGCGTAAAGAACACATCTCTGGTCACCTGAAAAACCTCCACTGGCTCCCCGTAAATAAGAGGATTACTTTCCGCCTCCTAACCCACACACACAAAGCACTTTACGAACTTGGACCCGAATGCCTCAACACACGATTGTCCTTCTACACCCCCTCCCGTCAGCTACGATCCTCCAACCAAGCCCTTGCCACTGTACCTCGCATCAACAAAACCACCATGGGAGGTAGATCCTTCTCCTACCTGGCAGCTAAAACCTGGAACTCACTTCCCACTCACCTTCGCCTTACTCAGAACCACCTAGCATTCAGAAAACAACTTAAAACTTGGATATTCGACAAGTAATTCCCCACCCTTTCTCTAGCGCCTTGAGACCCTATGGGTATGTAGCGCGCTATATAAATCTCTTGACTTGACTTGATTTAGTGGCTTAGTTGTTTACCTTTCATCCAGGCTTTGCCTCTTGACCAAAACAAATGTTCTCTGTAAAGAACACCTTGGAGTAATGTCAGTGCTACATCAAAAACCTATTTAAAAACATACAAGCACAAAAATGATTCAATTCAAGGAAGTAGCTGGTTTGAGACAAGAGAGAAGGGAATAGAAGTTATGCCACAGGCCATGAAAAGTCTGGAATCTTAAATGGGTAATGAAAGTGTGCTGCATGACTACCAAAGACTAAGAAAGAAAAAAGAAAACTGGTTCTATGGTTAGATGATTAAGAGATGTAGGGCCTAATTTGTAGTTCAAAGAATGGTCATTACTTTGTCAGGGCGATGGTACTCTGTTTTCCTGATGAAACAACAGTTCTCTGAATTTACAGATGTCCACAGGCCCAGCAGACATGTCTTACCATTGGCAGGAACTGCCTTCACAGAGGTTCCTGTCAATGTATTAAAACTTTGACAGCAGCTCCATCAAATAACGGTACCATCTGTCAAACTTTTAACATGTTTTTGTATTTTCAAAAAAATAATTCTGCATTGGACCTTATTTCTCATGGTGTGGAGGTCATTTTGCAGTTTGAACTGCCCATTAACTCCAGGTTTTACCGACGGTGACAGTGAAAACTGGTCATTCGACCACTCTCTCTGAATTGCGCAGGCCATTGAGTGTCCATGCCTCTGACACCCTTCACTCGGTTGGCTCGATGGAGGAGTATGTCAATGAAAGAAATGGAGTAGTCTCACTCATTGACATACCTGAGTTCTGCTCATCTGTAAATCAGGTGGAAGGACCTTAAGTCGCTGTTGCAACTGGGTACCCTCTCCTCTAAACTCTAAATCATTCCCAAACTATTAAAAATGTACCACTAACATCAATCACACTGCAGTTATCATGCAATACTGAGAAAGGCAAACTCTGGATAATACATTTCAGGCAAAGTGATAGTGTAATTTTCTAGTTATCATTGAATAAATGAGTAGCAATACATTGATAGCACAACCTACACTTGGTGTAATAACTTTTATTTAAGGCTGTTGCTAAAAACAGAGGAAACAATTTTGCAACTTAAGGATCTTACAGTAATTAAAAGATCAGCGACAAGATTTATGAATGCTTTGAACCAGAGGTAACGTGAAGCAGAGCAGTATAATTCACAGTGGCAAATCCGCCTTGCACCATTGTGCACCATGGGGTGTTCCTTTGGGTGGATCATAGCCAATGCCTATAGATTTTGGCAGAAAGTCAAAATCTACTAGGGTTACATGAGTGGCCTTTGCATAAAAAATTAATTTCTAGAGGAAGTATGCGCTTAGAATGCTGGGATTCATTGATTTCCCCCAGAAACCGACACATTGCATGTCTGCTGCAGCCCTTCTACAATTGACCTGCAATCGAATTTGTACTGGAAATCTGTGCTTCAAGTAAAGATCATATGTTGGACAGTGCACAATTATCTCTGGACCATGGTGCGAGACTGTGGGCAAGCTGGCAGAGCACGGTGTTATGCCAAAATTGGTAACGCCGTGCTCAGTCATTTTCACAAATACAGCACACCCCTGCATTTCCCCTAGTGAGGGGGCTGAAGAAGCTGCGTAGATCCAGCGCAGACACCCTCGCGCCATGTTGCAAGGGTTCTTGTGCTGCAGGGATGATTGTGTGCAGGAAGGAATACCTTCTTGCACATTAACAGTCGATTTGCTGTTACTATGGTGGTCATTAGGATGACGGGCGGACGTAGTCCACCCTCCATCCTATTGGAATTCGGGACCCCCGGCTATAAGGACGGGGGTCCCATGGGGGGGTATTAGGATGTGCCCGCCACAGTGGCGGGCACATTCTGCATTTTTATCATGCTAAAAATGCACATTTGCATTTACATTAACAAAGCGGCAGGCACCGTGTGGTGCCTGCTGCTTTGTTAATGTAAATGCAGGGGGATACCACAGGTACCCCCGTGTGCACCCCCCACCTGCCCTTCAATCCGGGGGACCGTATGGGGCCCCCAAAGTGAAGACTGCATGCCTTTCCGTGGCTGCATCGCCGCCACAGAAAGGCATCTGTTTTGGGCAATGCTAATATGGCTGGCGGTGTCTAATAGACACCGTCACCATATTAAACCTTTTCCGCCCCGGCCGCAAGACGACCGGGTTTGAAAAGCGGCGGACGGTCTTTCCGTCCGCTGCGGTCACCCCCATCTTGCTAATATGGCAGGGGTGATTAAGGGTAGGATGGCGGGCAGATCGCCCCCGCCAGGCCGGCAGTGGCTACCGCCAGCCGGGCGGGGGCGATCCGCCCACCATCCTAATGGGCCCCTATGTGTGCTGCAGAATGCAGCACACATGGAAAGAGCAAAATACAAGGACAAATGAGACATTTCTTCTCGTATCGCCTGCTTTACACCAGGTATTCCCTGACAATATTTTTGGTGCTGCCCCATACATTGTTAATATGGGGCAGCGTCAAAAAGCAATGAGTGGTGCGGTGAACACCCACTGAAACACCCATTGCATGCCCCTTTCATGCTAAGTGCTGTGTGAATAGGAGCATTATTTACAAGGCCTGTTAAGCCACGTTAAGGGGCTTAACGCCGCCCTGTATATAAGGAGAAAGACTTAACGCCACCAGAACGTCGGAAAAAGTGACATTCTGATGGTGTTACCTCTTTGTAAATATCTCCGTTTGTGAGGTGCAAGGCAGGCTGTCCACTGGCATGACGGTAACAGCAGCATCACGTCAATCTCAGTTGATATGGTTCTTAACTGTGCTTTCCTCTTCTGGCGTTCGCATTCGTATGCTGTGCTGCATTGCAGAAAAGGTAATCTGGGCCCAGATGTGAAACAATGTCTTTTCAAATAATCAGTGTTAAGGAAGTTCAGAAACAAAAGGCTATAAGACTGTCCATTTAGCCAATCTACACAGTGTAGATTTGAAAGACTGGATCACACACTCTCAGAGGGTTATACACCCACTGTTGACCAAAGGGCTGATTACATTGAGGGCCTTCGAATTAGAGGTGTGAGAAATGAAAATTTAGCAAAGCCAATTTCATTAATTTTGACTTGCTGGATACATTTCTCAGACAAAAAAATATCAAGGTGTTTTTTTTGTATGTATGTTTCTCCCTCAAAACAAGATTTTCAGGATGTTTCAACCCCATTATTGAAAAAAACAAGTTTTATACCTTCCTCAAGTCCTTGCTGAGTTCCTATATGGCCGAGATACCCGCCACCCCCTCTCAACCCAATCCCCAAGAATTGGGAAACCGGAAACAGTTCTTGAACTTTTGGAAGGCGGGAAGGGAGTCACCCTTCCCGGCTGTATTTATTAAAATATGAAACAAAAGAAAACATTAAAATAACAGTTTCATATAATGTACAATTTCATTTCCACATTACGATGTTGGCTAACCTTAACAGATCTCTAATACAAAGGTTCTCCTAGCCGAACTAACATCCTACAAAACATTTGACTTGAAATTGTACATCCTAACGTTAAGGGCCAACGGCAAGGTCGTAACCGGTGTCAGATCCCTAAACCAGAAATACCCCCCTCACTTGTGAGAGGGGCGACCGCACAGAGGCGTACCTCAAGTGCATTTACCAATTTCCCTTTGTACTTGACGGGGGCCCAAATAAACTCGACGCCATTTAACGGTCGTTCGAGGACTCGTGTGAGGTGTCTAAAAGGTAGCATAAACCCCCTCCCGCACCCCACACAACTTACCCATCTGCCGTCGCAGATGTCCTGGCCCCGGGAAATTCCCCAGGAGGGGCCGTAGCCCCTCCTATCCAGGAAGGGGCCTTGACCACCTTTCCTTTCCTTCCGGCGGCCTCTCCTTAGACAGGACCGCCTCCCCATTGAGGGGCCAATTGGCCACCTCCCCCGCGCGCTCCCATCCGTAATGGGTGACGCCCCCTCATAGGGATCTTCCAATTACTGCTCACCGATCATGACCTTACCGCCCGACCAAAATAAATACGACAGTTTTACCTAAGTTACTAAGATCTCTAAAGCAAAACAGCATTTATTATCAAGCGTAAATACTGATCAATCCTTGTTCAAAATTACTTTATTAGCAAAATATCCTGAAAATAATAAATCTTTATTGCATCGTTAAGAACTATCACGACAATCATCACAACCTGTAAGAAAGCAGAGAAAACCAAATATACTATATCAACTGTATTTACAACGAATCGCTGTCCTCAGGGGCTGGTGGGTGGGTCAAAATTGCTCTTCGTTCCGTCTCGAGCTCACGTGCAGCGGGGAGGTGCAGCTTCAGAGCACAGGAACAAGAGGATGCTTTGTTGGCTTCCGCTCCTTTTATCCGTCTTCAGGGTGGGCGTGAACCTGCCCCCGCCTGCCTCCAAGGGCGTGGCCGGCCGTGTTGGTGTCTAGGCCAGCCCACTCTAGGGCGGGAAAAAGGCGCGCCCCGGCTACGCCGCTTCGGGCATACCAGCCGAGACTCGCCTCCCGCCCAAGATGGCTTCCCGGAGGGATCGTGGTACTCGACCATACGTTCGGGGGGACCGATTGGTCGCCCCTTTCCATATGGCCGAGATACCCGCCACCCCCTCTCAACACAATCCCCAAGAATTGGGAAACCGGAAACAGTTCTTGAACTTTTGGAAGGCGGGAAGGGAGTCACCCTTCCCGTGAAGGACTGGGTTCTTTTGGACCCAGCGGTGCCAGGGCACAACACCTGAAACCTTCGTGGGTAACCTGTTCCGGCGTACAAGTCACAGAGACACGGGACACTTCCTTCGGCGTCAAAGAGTCAAGGTTTATTTACTGCAGGGAACACAGAAGTCACAGGAAGTACATCGAGTGTAGTTCGGGGAGACTGCTTCAAATTGGTTATGTGGATCGCTCCTTTTATACAGTTTTTACCCATAGGCTAACATTGAACACAAAGGTTTACAACTCAGTTCCCACATCTAGCTCCCAGAGGGGTCGTTTTGGTCGCTTTGAAACACATAAGGTCCGGAGCATAACTGCGGAAACATTTGGCGGTTCCCAACTGTAAAAACCCATCTTCCCACCATTAGCAAATTCCAATCAGCAATCAAGTAGATCGAAACAGGAACGAAGACAGGTGCAGAGGAAGACGGAGACAGTGGGGAGATCGGAAAGGGTGTAAAAGGGGAGGTGTCGGGAAGCACGAGATACAGGCATCAAAGGGACGTGCCTAATGAGATGCACGGCTGAGATAATAAGCCCGTGCGGCAAGATGAGCCTCGAGCGGCACCACCTGCCTTACAGTAGCAACCCCCTCGTCATAAAGACACTTTCAAAGGACATGTGTCTTCCGCAAATATCTTGGGAGTCCCAGGGTCGCGAAGCGGACAGCGTCCGTTCGCTGACTACTTGAGGGCAAGAGACAAAATGGATGCCGTATCTAAGATGGAACCCGTGGGTACAGATGAAAAGCCCACATAACAAACGAACGGTTTAAGTCAGCACAGCGAAACTGCGCACACTTGCTAAACTCGTCATTTGCGGTTCATAGATACCAGACTCGACCATATTCGTACGAGTCGAAAACACCACTTACAATTGTCACGGAACCTCAGACGCTCCTTTTGCCCTCATCTAGGCAAGCACTAGTCGGAATCATATTCGATATTCATCAGACCATCAAGATGTCGTTGCAGCATAACTCTGTCCAACCGAGTCCCCTTGGTAACAGGTGGTTGTCTCATACACGTTGTAGCACAGAGGCCACATAAGGCAGGACCACACTGCACACAAAGGCAGCACGTGAACAGGAACACTACCACAACTCCGATGATCATCAGAATCTTCCAACCCCAAGTCGACATCAGGCCCCAAAACCAACCAAGTAGCGTCCAATCCCCTACATCCACGTGTATGGATTCGGAGATTTTATGCAACTTCGAGATGGCTTCATAGACAGTAGGAGCATTATCAGGTATGAAAATGCAACAGCTCGAATGGATCACTTTACATACCCCACCGCGATCTGCCAAAACGACATCCAAAACCATACGGTTTTGCAACGTCATAAGTCTCTCCGCCTGAAGTTCTGTGGTGATATTACCAAGGGCACTGGCAGTAACATTAGCTGTCGATTCTACCACTCGAGTCAAATGTCTCAGGTTCCTACTATTAACCATAGGTCCCCAAAACGGGAGGAAACCCTTGAAAAAGTCTCCTGCCTCTTGACCGGCAGTATCCTCTTCGCTAATTACGCCTCGTACAACTCTAGTCTTATGGTAATCGGCATCCACAGTGAACGTCGGAGGCAACAAATTTGCAACAAAACATGAGCCCATGAAGTCTACGGGCAACCATGTGTATGCACGATCATGACAGATGAAGTACGTACCCTTGGCAGCCAGAAACACAGGGGTCGGGGACATTGGCAGAACGTAACTTTCAGTGCAAGCACTTGCTCCAAGTGAGGCTTGCGAACCACGACCCACGAGACAAAGATTACCAGTGTGGGGTACGACCCATATTGGAGGCGAGCTTTTAAGCTGCTTTTCATTAGTGAACATACTATATTCCCCTCTACTCAGGACCCTGTAGGCTTGTACCTCTTCTTTAGGGATGAGAAAAGCATCATAGATCTCATCTTCCATATCCTCTATTGCCATCGACAGCACCCACTGATACGAGGTAGGACCAGAGTTGGGGAAACGTTGTTCTGGAGTGGGGTGGAAACCCAGTGCGCTTCGAAGCATTGTTTGAAATGCTCGAGCTGACCCTTGGGAACTATACGGTAACACCAGATATGGAATTCCCTTACCCGTAGTATGTGGCATCAACCCACACACCCAACAATTAGTAGTGTTAACCACTAACTGATGCTGATGGAGGAGCTGGATAAAGGAATTGTTGCGGAATTCTACACGTCTAGCCTGTTCGTGTTCCGGTAAAATATGAAAGGAATGGGGAGAAGCAGTAGTAGTAGTAGTAAAAGTAAGGTTAGGGTAAGGAGTAGGAGTAGGGGTAGCAAGTAAGAGGTAAGACATAGTGTAATACACCCCACCCGCCAAAAATGCAGAAGCAGTTAAAAACAATACAAACAATTGAAATACAACACATTTAGTACGACTGAGTTTCTGCAGTTTGACTCTGCACGCCTGAGCTCCTTCCAAATCGTTCAGCTTCGAAAATGCCATTTCCCTACGACCGTCCGCAACGTTTCTTGACGCACTTCGTTCTGCGCAGCAATAGTCAATCCCCAGGAGTTCCTAGGAACCGACGGCCTTTAACCTAGCGTCAAGACCTACTGTCCAGAAGGAAGTACGCGCGCGGCCCTACGGCCCTCTATACACAATATGTATTTATTTAGCACAATAATTCTCTGCTGTGGAAGGAAAAAAAAGATACAAGGAAGAAGCTTGATATATATACAAAACAAGTTTCAACGATACGAATGTTCAAAGTTGATCAGGGGAAACGAAGATATTGCAGGTATCAATTTCAGCAAAGCAAGAAAAACTTTATTTGTCCTTAGTGTGAGAACGCAAAGAATATCGATGTTTCCCGGGACGTGTCTGCTCGTCGAACAAAGGATCCGTTGAAGAGACAGCGTCCTGCTGATCAGTTTGTTGATTTGGTCTTGAGTCTTTTGCTGACAATGTTTCAACAGTGGCTTTCTGCTGCGCTGAGGGTTCTCCAACAAGATGTGCGTCACTAAAAGGCACAAACGCCGGCAATGTTTCTGTTTCTGTTGACGCAATGCCTTTCCTTACCCACGGGTCTGCCGGCAAAGGAATAGGGACTCGTTTACAATGGGTAGCATGTACCCAATTCTTCCGCCCCTCAAGACGAACGGCAGTCCTCGTGGCCAGGAGCACCTGGTAAGGTCCAACAAAGCGGGGGTCCAGATTCTTCTTGCGTGAGAAGTTACGGGTAACTACCCAATCACCGGGCTGGAGCTGGTGGCCTGGACCCTCCGTCTGCGTCGGCAAGGCGTCGTAAACCTGTTGATGAATTAACCTCAGTTTAGCAGTCAAGTCATGTAAGTAGTCAATCAACATCGGATACTCAAGATCAACGAATATATCTGGCCTAGGAACCCCCCACACATTCGCAGGACGGCCAAACACTATTTCATAGGGACTAAGCCCTATTCGGGAGTGTACAGTCGCCCTAGTTGACAGTAATGCTAGAGGCAAAGCGTCAGGCCACGAAAGTCCAGTCGTAGCCTGAATCTTCGCCAACTTTAGTTTAAGGGTGCCATTGTACCCTTCAACCAATCCAGCTGACTGGGGATGATTGGCGCTATGGAATTTCTGATTAATTCCGAGACCCTTACACACACTCTTCATCACACTTCCAACAAACTCACTTCCATTATCTGACCACACGACTCTAGGCATTCCATACCGAGGAAAGTATTCCTTCAGTAGGATTTTCGCAGTAGACAAAGCAGTATTGTCTTTGAGGGGATAGGCCTCAATCCATCGGGAGAATGCGCAAACCACAACCAAAACATATTTCAAGTTATTGCATCGCTCCATATGGATGAAGTCCAATTGAATCACCTCAAAGGGATACGAAGGAGGAGCAAAACTGCCTGGGGGAGTTGGGGTTCCTTTGCCAGGATTGTACATTATACACACCATACAATTCTTCACCAGACGTTCAGCACACTTTGTAATACCATCATTCTTCCACACATCAGCCAACAACTTGCAGATACCTTTCGCGCTGATATGAGCTAACCCATGTGCCATTGTCACAACGGCCAGCACATACGCATCAGGCAACAACCATCTTTTCTGATTCGACAAATCAATCCAACAACCATTCGCATCCAACTTTCCCGTACTTTCTTTCCACTTCATCTTTTCAGTCTCGGTGGCCTCATTCTGAATTGCTTTCACACTCTCAAAAGTATCTACACACATACTTGATTCTGTAGGCCACCTAACCGAACTCGTCACATACATTCGAGTGCTAAGGTTTCGGGCAGTCTCCTTAGCAATCTCATCTGCAAACGCATTACCACGACCAACATCATCCGTCACTTTACGATGCGCACTACACTTAACAATCGCAACTTGAGCAGGCAAAGTCAATGCATCCAAAAGATCATTCACAAGTTGGCCATGCTGTATTTTCGTACCGTGTGACGTCAAGAAACCACGCTCTCGCCACAACCGTCCAAAGCTATGCGCTACACCGAAAGCATACTGGCTATCGGTGTACACATTCACACGTTTTCCTTTCGCTAATACACATGCTCTAGTAAGAGCAATCAGCTCTGCAGCTTGGGCAGAATTCTGATTCAATCTCGCAGTCTCAACAACAGTATTCAACGTCACAACAGCATAAGCAGTAGTCACATCACCATTCGGCAATTTAAAACATGACCCATCCACATACAAAGTGCCGTCAGAGTCTTCCAATGGGGTGTTTTTAAGGTCCACTCGACCTTTTGTTTCCTCTTCTGTACGCAAGTAGCAGTCATGTTCTGTTACTTGATCTGACTCTGCACTAATCGGTAACAAAGTTGCCGGATTTAGGACATTACAACGTTTTATTTGAATGTGGCTTGCCAAGAGCGTCAATTCGTACCCAGACAACCTCGCACTCGTCAAGTGCTGAGTTTTCGTTCGATTCAAAAGAGTATCGACTGCATGCGGAACCATCACCGTAAGCATATTATCCATGACCAATCCTGCTGATTGTCGGATGGAGACCGCAGCTGCCGCAGTTGCTCTCAAACAACTCGGCAATGCTCTAGCTACTGGGTCTAAAGTCGAGGAAAAATATGCACATGGACGTTGCTTACCACCAAAAGGTTGCGTTAAGACACTCAACGCACAACCTTCTCTCTCGTGAACATATAACGTAAACGGCTTACTGTAGTCAGGGGTACCTAACACAGGGGCCGAACACAATGAATCACGTAATTCAGAAAAACTTTTCTGACATTCTTCCGTCCATGGTAAAGGAGTTGAAACATCCTTGCACGTAAGAGCCACCAATGGTTTCGCTAGCAATGAAAAATTAGGAATCCACTGCCTACAGTACGACGTGATACCTAGAAAGGCACGTACATCTCTTTGGGTTTGTGGCACAGCCATTCGCGCAATCGCTGCAATTCTCTCTGGGGTCAATCTCCTTCCCTCCTTTGACAATAAGTGACCTAGATAGGTTACTTCTTGACAACAATATTGGAGTTTAGAAGGTGACACCTTATGATTTAACTCACAGAGATGTTGCAGCAACGACACCGTAGCAATTTTGCAAATGTCCTGAGTATCAGCAGCCACCAATAAGTCGTCGACGTATTGGATTAAGGCCGCACCAACCGGCAACCTAAACGCATCCAGTTGACCCTTCAAGGCTTGACTGTAAATAGACGGACTTTCACAGTAGCCCTGAGGAGCGCGTTTGAACCGGAAGCTACGTCCACCAAGAGAGAAACCGAAAAGGTCCCTGCTCTCTTCGGCGATCGGGATGCTGAAAAAGGCGTTTTTCAAATCAATCACCGAAAACCATGAAGCAGTAGCTGGAATCAGAGTCAGTAGCGCCGTGATGTCAGGCACCACAGGAAATTGAGGAACCACAATTTTATTCACCTCCCGTAAATCGATAACAAAACGATAAACAGGCGGTTTGGTAGGATCAGTACGTTTAAGAATGGGCAGTACAGGGCTATTGCACACGTTTCCCCGAGTCTCCTCAATAACATCTTTCTCGATCAAATCATAGATGATCGCTAACAAAGCCCGCTCACCATCAAGGGAGATACGATATTGGGGAATACGTGGCAATCGCACATTCGATTTCAACTGAACAACATAAGGGGAGATATCAAGTAGGCCCACATCGTTTGGACCCGTCGCCCACAAAGACGCAGGAAGAGAATCCAATTCCGGTGGAAGCTTATCGAGAGACAAATACATAGGAGAGACAACCCTCTCACCTAACGTAAGCTTTACACCCGCAGGAGAACAATACAAAGTCGCATACAAACGTTTAAGCAAATCCAGACCCAAAAGATTTTCGCCACAACCAGTGGTCAAAATCAGCGGAGCTTCGAGTTCACAAGGCCCAATTTGAAGGGGCAAAGGGCGCGAAACTGGATTGCTAACGGGGGCGCCAGAGAATCCAACGGAAACATTTGTTAAGCCAGACAAAGGTGCGCCAGGGAGTTTCGAATGCATAATGGAACTTTTCGCTGCACCAGTGTCCAACAGAAAAGGCTCAACGACGCCCGATGTAGCAACTGCGACGTAAGGCCCTCTCTGATCAACCGGAACTGATACCACTCCCTCCCCTTGTCTTTGGCTATCCTAGTAATTACTGTCGTCAGTCCCCTGATCGACGTAATAATCGTCTACATTGTACTGCGCAGATCGTCCTTGCGATGATCCACGTTGATCGAAACAATTATCAGAATTTGATGAGTTGTCAGAACGGTCGTTCTGAGCACCACGACCTCTACCACGTGATGCATTCTGTGAACCACCACGGCCTCCTCTAGACGAATTACCACTAATACGGTCGTTCAAAGCGGGACAATTGAATTTGATGTGTCCCTCCTGTCTACAATAAGCACATTGATTGTACCCCAACGAAGATCTTTGAAAAGAGGAATCGTTACGCGACTGCGATCGATTCGATTGCGACTGTGATCTATTCTGCTGAGACGCATTCTGATTAGAACGCGGCGGATACGCTTGTTGTAACAACACTTTAGTTTTCAGCTCTTTTGTCTTTTTATCAGCTCGGTCATTTTCTTCTTTCTCTCTATTTTCATAGTATTGTGCCGTAGCCAGTATCTGAGCTGAGGTAGAAACGGCCCATGCACTTTCTGAATTCTTCAATTTATTGCACAAGTCGGGCAATAAGTTCGACACGAATTTATCCACAAACAACCTCTGTCCACCCTCAGTACCCATATCCTGTCCACTATGATCGACAAATGCTTCCTCAAACCTCGTAAAGAAGTCTGATACACTCTCATCTTTCTTCTGCTTACAGGCTGACAACTTGTCCCAATTTACCCTCATAGCTGGCATAAGCGTTGTCATTAACGTAATGATTCGCTGGGGAAGAAGTTCAATCAACTGATCGGGTTTAGCAGCAGCCACTTGTCCAGCGTCTGCCGCTGTAATGGCAGCCCAATCACCACCTAATTCATTTGCGTGGTCTTGGTGACGAATCTTAGCCCATACCGGTTGTGGTACGACGTTGCCAAACAACATGTCGATATCGGCAAGATTCATTACTGTAGCATCTACGAGCTGCGATAATTCCTTATAATACCCAGCAGGATTTTTACGAGGATCGGGCAAAGATTGTTTCACCTGAAGCACTTCCGATCGTTTCCATGGGAGATGTATCCACACTCTCTGGAAATGTGCTGCCACTGGCTGGGCAGCATTAGTGTTATCAGCCGGTATCCAAACCGGCGGAACTTCACGCATGGGATATTGGCCAGACTCGGATTGTTGGCGTTCAAGATCCTCGACAAACAGTGCGTGAGGAATAGGAGCGAGGCGAAAAGACAGCAACTGCTCAAGAGCACGTCGGACATTAGTATCGACTATCAGTCCAGTTGCGAACTGAAGCCGAAGATTAGACAGGGCGGTCAGCACCTCGTCAGGCGCTACGGCCGCTATCTGATCATGTAAGAGTTTACACATTTCGTCAAACACATATCTCTGAGTCGGTATGTTGAATTGACTAAATGTTTCAAGAACAACTCGGGGTGGATTTCTCTGCGGATTGTCTATCCAACCCATCGCCATATTGTATAGCGCAGCGCGTTCCCTATTACCGGGAAGCTGACTACGTCTCTGTGGTGGACCATCAGAACCAGCGGACCCAAAAACAGGTCCGAGCGACTGAAAGAAGCTAGCCGCAATGGGAGAATTACGATTACGAGTAGAGGGACAAGAGTAAGACACAGGACTAACAAGAGGAGAAGTAGAAACGTTAGCAACAACAGGGGTTAACAACACAGGAGCAGTAGCGTGAGTAGGAGTATGTGGAAGCGGAGGAGCAGTAGGAATAGAAACAGGCACAGGAGCAGGAACAGTCGGAAGAGCGGGTGCAGGTTGAGGAACGGGTGGAGGAATAACAAGTGGAGGAACAGGTACGGCAGGGACCACAGGAGCTGCGGTACCCTGTACGTACGGAGGTGGCGACTTCATAAGATAGGACATTAAAGGATCCTCAACTGCCTCTTCCTTATTATCCGACTCCGTAGGCAAAACAGGATAGCATTTATCTATGGTCATACGTTGTAGCCTCTCAAACACTTCCTTATCCTTATCCTCCTTATCACGCTGAAACTGCTCAGCTTTCTTCACTATGGTAGCAACATTATCTCGCTCACTACGTTTATTCTGTCTGATTTCTTTCTGTCGGGCTTCTTTGCGCCACAACCGAAAGGCATCAAACATGGCCGGCCTAGATTTACGTTCGAACAACTTTATTTCCAAATTATCTAAGATCGACGCTTCGAAGCTACCGTGGGGTGGCCAACGAAGATCGCCGTCTTTCTTTGTATATTTTATCCAGTAATCGTTAAAAGCAATCGGGCCTAGCCCATGTTTGCTATATAAGTCATAAGTAGGAGTTCCAACCGGAGGTATCGGACACGAGTCCTCCAGCAGGGAATCCGCACCACAAGGTCTACAACAACTGAACAAAGTACTGCGACCAGGCATCTTGCACACTAGCCGAGTTTCACAAACTTCAAGAGTTACGGGATTTACCAAGTCCCAGCAAGAACAAAACCCTCGGTCTTTGGCGGCTGCAGTCGTCAAACAAATACAACAACAAAGTACGCTAGCAAAGTGTCACCGACAAAAACACTCACACAGCGTGTACAACAAAAGCCACTAGTGTTTACAACAAAGACACTCGCTAAAGTGTCTACAACAAAAACACTCGCTAAAAGTGTTTACAACAAAGGATTCTGGGAGCGACCCACAAATACTTAACTCAAAGATCAATGGCGTCCTCAGGAAGGCCCGTCAATCGTCTCGCTATACCAAGGTCTACGCCAGGCGCCAAAACAGGTCTACAGTCAGGGCAGCAGTCCGTCACAGCCGTCAGGAGGCGGGAATCTTCGCGGGAAAAGTCTTCGGGCCACTTATTTCGACAACAGGATCGATGAAGCGGGGTGCACCTTCCCTCGGAGATTTCACACGAAGTTCCTCACGATCGTCGGGCTTGGACCGGTACCACTGATGCAGCCCCACGTTGGGCGCCAACTGAAGGACTGGGTTCTTTTGGACCCAGCGGTGCCAGGGCACAACACCTGAAACCTTCGTGGGTAACCTGTTCCGGCGTACAAGTCACAGAGACACGGGACACTTCCTTCGGCGTCAAAGAGTCAAGGTTTATTTACTGCAGGGAACACAGAAGTCACAGGAAGTACATCGAGTGTAGTTCGGGGAGACTGCTTCAAATTGGTTATGTGGATCGCTCCTTTTATACAGTTTTTACCCATAGGCTAACATTGAACACAAAGGTTTACAACTCAGTTCCCACATCTAGCTCCCAGAGGGGTCGTTTTGGTCGCTTTGAAACACATAAGGTCCGGAGCATAACTGCGGAAACATTTGGCGGTTCCCAACTGTAAAAACCCATCTTCCCACCATTAGCAAATTCCAATCAGCAATCAAGTAGATCGAAACAGGAACGAAGACAGGTGCAGAGGAAGACGGAGACAGTGGGGAGATCGGAAAGGGTGTAAAAGGGGAGGTGTCGGGAAGCACGAGATACAGGCATCAAAGGGACGTGCCTAATGAGATGCACGGCTGAGATAATAAGCCCGTGCGGCAAGATGAGCCTCGAGCGGCACCACCTGCCTTACAGTAGCAACCCCCTCGTCATAAAGACACTTTCAAAGGACATGTGTCTTCCGCAAATATCTTGGGAGTCCCAGGGTCGCGAAGCGGACAGCGTCCGTTCGCTGACTACTTGAGGGCAAGAGACAAAATGGATGCCGTATCTAAGATGGAACCCGTGGGTACAGATGAAAAGCCCACATAACAAACGAACGGTTTAAGTCAGCACAGCGAAACTGCGCACACTTGCTAAACTCGTCATTTGCGGTTCATAGATACCAGACTCGACCATATTCGTACGAGTCGAAAACACCACTTACAATTGTCACGGAACCTCACCCGGCCGTATTTATTAAAATATGAAACAAAAGAAAACATTAAAATAACAGTTTCATATAATGTACAATTTCATTTCCACATTACGATGTTGGCTAACCTTAACAGATCTCTAATACAAAGGTTCTCCTAGCCGAACTAACATCCTACAAAACATTTGACTTGAAATTGTACATCCTAACGTTAAGGGCCAACGGCAAGGTCGTAACCGGTGTCAGATCCCTAAACCAGAAATACCCCCCTCACTTGTGAGAGGGGCGACCGCACAGAGGCGTACCTCAAGTGCATTTACCAATTTCCCTTTGTACTTGACGGGGGCCCAAATAAACTCGACGCCATTTAACGGTCGTTTGAGGACTCGTGTGAGGTGTCTAAAAGGTAGCGTAAACCCCCTCCCGCACCCCACACAACTTACCCATCTGCCGTCGCAGATGTCCTGGCCCCGGGAAATTCCCCAGGAGGGGCCGTAGCCCCTCCTATCCAGGAAGGGGCCTTGACCACCTTTCCTTTCCTTCCGGCGGCCTCTCCTTAGACAGGACCGCCTCCCCATTGAGGGGCCAATTGGCCACCTCCCCCGCGCGCTCCCATCCGTAATGGGTGACGCCCCCTCATAGGGATCTTCCAATTACTGCTCACCGATCATGACCTTACCGCCACAGGCCGGATAGTTGACCAGCTATCCGGACCCCCCACAAAACACTCCTACCTAAAGGTCATGCTGTAAACTCCTTAACCATGCTATGAAGTCTCCTATGAGTAATTCGTTCCCCACCCGGGACAAATGAACACCGTCCCCCAAATACATACTGTCCCCTTTAATACCACCATGCGAAACAGAATGCAGTGTACTTGAACGAAACAATCTACTCATTTTATTATTAATTTTCCTTACTGAATGATTCAGCGCAGAAACAGAAATAGCCCCCCGCCACACTTTCCGTGGGATCATATGGGACCATGCAATTGTGCACCCTGGAACTCTTCTCGCTAACCAACTTACCGTGGAAAGCATCGCCTCAAGAAGAAGTCGTCTACCAGTGGTCACCAAATCATTGCCCCCAAGATGTACTATGACTACAGACGGCGGTGACCTTGTCCGCCCTAACAAAACCTCGAAAAATGCTTGAAACTGGTCAATACAGAGCCCGCCCTTTCCGTAGAAGGACACACTGTACCCGTATTCCCCAGCCACGTGAGTCATGTCACCTGCTTTGAATACGTCCGCGGCACGCCTCACGTATGAGTGGCCCACGACCCACACCTCCTTTTTCACAGCCGGTAATGTCTGACCGCTGGCCCCCCGGTGTCGGGTCGACTGGACAGTCCGCCCCGCCTCGTAGGCTTGCGCAACTGAAAACCTAACAAAAAACAAGAAGCGTGAGTACATCGTTACAGCTTCACAACATGTGCAACCGTACATACCTCTTATAACAGTTCGAGGACCAACGCCCCACACGTTTTATTTGATCAACATTCAGACCCCTGGCTGTAGCTTCCGTAGCAGCCCCTATCCGAAAGGAATGGGTCCCAAAGTCGCCGGGGTTCAAGCCCGTGGCAGAAATCGACATCGCAAGCACCCGCTGAAACTGAAACCTCGTCAGTGGGGTGGCGTCAGCGTGTCTTAACAAGGTCCCCCCCCATGCTGCCACCCTCTGCACTAAATATGCTTCTACGCACCCAACAGGGCACATGGCAGACCCGGGGATCCTCTGGATGATTACACAGTCCCCGATTGCATCCTGATCGGATTTGGACTTTACAAACGAGACCGTCATCGTCTCCTCTCTGACCTGAATGTGTTCCCGGCACAGTCCCCCCATCGTATCCTGCTTGTTCTTTGCCACTAATTCGCTTACCCGCATAGCCCCATGGAATGCTAATGCAAATGCGGCTCGGAACAACACTGCTTCGTACTGGGATGAACATGTTACCGGTAGCACGGATAATAACAGGGCCAACCTATCCAAACCTATCGGGTGCCTATCGTCTACTCTGCGACCCTCAAGGCGTTGCCACCCCCGTAGCGCTTTCTGCACAACGAAAGACGCTGTCGGGTCCTGGATCCCATGAGCCCTTGCCATGAAGGAAATGGCGGCCCGATGCCTCTGGGCCGTAGCTACTGACTTGCCTGCGTGACGTAAAGAGAGCAGGAATCTTACTACAGACTCTTCCAGACCCCAAAGCTCCCTCCCGGCAGTACCCAAAAAGGCCCAATAGGAACGGAACGCCCCTTCATATGCCTTCCTCGTCCTGGGTGCTAAACTCTCTCCCACGAGGTCTTGTAGTTCGGGGCACCGAGAGACCAAAGAGCTTCGGGAAAGGGTGCCGCCACCGGGTCCGCTGTGGGCAGAAAACCCCAGAAGGCCTGCATACGGAAACGAGAGAGCGCATCAGCCGCTTGGTTCATCACCCCCGGAACGTGCCGCGCCCTAAACAGTACATTTAGTTGCATGCACAACAACACAATTTCCTTGAGTAGTCTCAGAATCAATTTGCAACGTGCTGCCTGACTATTGATACACTCAACCACGGTCATGTTATCAGACCAGAAAACCACAGAGTGACCCCTAAACCCTTCTGGCCATGTTCTCAAGGCCACCAGAATAGGGAACAGTTCGAGAAAAGCAATGTTACTCGTCAACCCGCACTCATGCCACCATGACGGCCATTTTTGAGCCGACCATTGTGTACCCAATATGGCGCCAAAACCCACACTCCCCGCCGAGTCTGTCCATAGTCCCAACTCCTCGGAAGACACTGCTGGTTTATTCCAGACAATTCGACCATTGAAATCCGCCAGGAATGCAATCCAAATGCGCATGTCCTGGCGAACCTCCGCCGAGAGTCTCGTACGATGATGTCCTTCCTTCAAGCCGACCATGGACTGTGCAATCGAGCGGGAAAAGGGGCGTGCCATCGGCATTACTCTTAGGGCAAAATTCAACTGACCCACCACCTGTTGCAATTGATGTAAGTTCACTTTCGTTGCACGAATACATGTCTCGAGGGATAACCTGAATTTTAACACCTTTTCTTTAGGTAAACGAAAACAACCTTCCACTGAGTCGAGCTCGATCCCCAGAAACTCGATTAAGGTCGAGGGACCCACCGTCTTACCTGGCGCCAATGGCACACCAAATTGATTCATTAGGACACAAAATTCATGTAAGGCCTGTCCACACTCAGAATCCCCGGCTGCCCCCAGAAACAGAAAGTCATCGAGATAGTGCATAACATGTTGAAAACCTGTCTTCCTCGTGAATACCCACTGCAGAAAACAACTGAATTTCTCAAAATAGGCACATGAAATCGAGCATCCCATTGGCATACATTTATCCATGTAATAGCGACCCTGAAACTGAAAACCAAGGAGACGCTGATCGTCTGGGTGTACCGGGAGCAACCGGAACGCTGACTCGATGTCCGATTTGGCCATCAGCGTCCCGGGCCCCAGGCGATTCAACATGGCAACGGCCTCATCGAAAGATGCGTACCGCACCGAACATACTTCCGGATCTATCGCGTCATTCACGGAAAGACCATGTGGGGCTGACAAATTGTGTATCAGCCGAAACTCACCCGGGTCCTTCTTGGGAACCACCCCTAGAGGAGAACACACAAAATTAGCAACTGGTGGCAAATCGAATGGACCGGCGACACGACCTCGAGTCACCTCTTTCCTAATCTTTACCTGCACCACCGCCGTGTGCTGTAAGACCGACATTTGATTCTTACAGTCCGGTACCCCCTGAAAATCCCCCACTGGGATGCGGAAACCATATGAAAACCCGTTCCGCAACACCCCAGCGGAAGCATAATCTGGGTATTCGCTGAGCCAAGGAATCATTGCCATGGTATCAATCGGGGTCGGTAAAGGCGCCCCTCGGACTGTATTAGACCTGTTTGGCGCCTCCCTTACCACCGTTATCACCCGTTTTGGCTCTGCACATGGACTCAGGATGGGATGGCTGCCCGCATCCCCCACACTCATGTCTGAATTTGCATGACCCCTGGGGCCTGGTACATTTGCCCCTGTTAAAATTCCAACAGATCCCCTTTTTACCTGTGTTGCCACTCGGCTTCGTGTGGGATTCGTTACCTGTACCCGTCCGAAAGGGCGTCCCAGAGTTTTGGCGGGAGGATTCCCCCCCGTTACTCCCTACTAATGGCACCTTCAACATCCCTGTACTCTCCATTTTTTGCCAAGACACAGAGTCGTAACAGTCCCAGGACAACAACGGGTTGTGTTCCTTAGCTTTTCGAAACAGATTATCATAGCAGAACCACTGATTGCCCCCATATGCCACAGAATACTCCATAATACGTGACTGATAAATGGGTAACTCGGTCAACAACTCAGGTCTGCGCTCCCCCATGATGGAAGTAAAAATTCCCCACACTCTGCCCCAAGTACCAATGGTCTCATCAACCTTAAAGGCGGCCATTTTAGCGCGCCAAACACTCGGATGCATGAGCTCCTTTTGACTCTTTACATGCTCGATCTCGTAATGGTCGGTAAGCAATGAAAACATGTTTACATATTTGTCCGCCCAAATCAATTCCTTGACTTCTAGTGGGACGTGCTGGGCAATCTTCTCCTTTCGAGAAGGTGCAGAGTCCCCCCCCGCAATCGGCAATGGCCGCTTACCTGAAGTAGACCCCACGCTTGTCGCCGAACTTGGGCCTGCTGTACTTCCAACCGCTGGGACCTGCGGGGGAACAGGAGATGGAGTCTTCGCAGCCTCCCTAGATTCCCGCAGTTGCCTCATCACTGCCCGGGCGTCGTCAGCCGTGGCGCCCTCGCTATCGTTTCCCAACCACGCTGCCAATTGCGCCGCTAACTCGGGGGGCATATCCTCCCTGTTCGCAGGGGTGACCACCACAGGGATTGGATTCCCCTCTTTCGGCACCGGGGTTGGCTCCTCTCGTGGCGTTTCGGGAACCGGGGTCTCCCCCCCAAGTGCTCCCCTTCTGGGCCTCTTGCTCTTTCCCCCGGGAATTGTTCCCTGTAAAGGCCGTTTCGGTCCTCCCTCCCCGTCCTTAGCCTCAACCTTTCTCTTCAGATCGGCTATCTCCTTCATGAGCATGCGGAGCATCTCATCGGTACCGACCCGCTTTCCGACCTTCTTGGGCATTCTTAGACGGGATATCTGTAAGACAAAAAGAGGGATTACAACGCTCAAAATTGCTCTTCGTTCCGTCTCGAGCTCACGTGCAGCGGGGAGGTGCAGCTTCAGAGCACAGGAACAAGAGGATGCTTTGTTGGCTTCCGCTCCTTTTATCCGTCTTCAGGGTGGGCGTGAACCTGCCCCCGCCTGCCTCCAAGGGCGTGGCCGGCCGTGTTGGTGTCTAGGCCAGCCCACTCTAGGGCGGGAAAAAGGCACGCCCCGGCTACGCCGCTTCGGGCATACCAGCCGAGACTCACCTCCTGCCCAAGATGGCTTCCCGGGGGGATCGTGGTACTCGACCATACGTTCGGGGGGACCGATTGGTCGCCCCTTTCCAATTATTGGCTTTTCCATATTTTGAAGTCTCCTAATTTTCTTACACATATGCACTCTGTAGTTTTCTTGAGCCAGTGTTAGTTGGCACCAGTAATTCACAAGCATTATTGATGTGGGTGCATGCAATGCTTATCTTCTTCCAATGAGTGATTCAACACCAAACTTGCATGCAAAATACTCAAAGAGGTGACAATTTCACGCAAAAGCCCTTTCTCACGTGCTTCACGAACTTCACATATTTTTCTTTGTTTTTTGTACTATACAAGATGTTTGTGAAAAAGCAAACTTCACAGCTTCACAATAATGGACATCATTGTCTCACTTCTATTCAGGCTTTTTCACATAGGGCAAAAGGGATGATGCGAGCCAAGAATGTCGAGGGGTGGTAGTGGGTCATCATGAAGTATGGAGCACACCTCTAATGGCAAAAATTATGTTTAAAAATATTACTAATCTATCTTTACAAATTTTGGGAAGTACTCGGGATACGCTAATAATTGGAGCAAGTCGGTGTTGTTTGTTCTTCGGGCCCGGTTCCTCAGCTCCCCCCGGGTTGCAGGGTAGAGGTGGCCACTGAAGTTTCTGTTATTTAGGAATCTATATAACCCCAAATCCCCAACTTTTTTATGATCGTAATCTTGCAGCTCCATTGATCCGGCTGCGTACAGATGTTAAGCATTGGAGATCCCTGCCCCTCTCTCTGGTGGGCCGGGCGGCTCTTTTTAAGATGCTGACCCCCCCACGCTTTCTCTATATCCTTCAGAATTGTCCATACCGGGTCCCTGATGCATATTTTACAGGAGTGGAGAGTAACATCCGGACGTTGCTATGGGACGGTGGATCTACTTGTATAGCGCTGAGCAAGCTAACAAAGGGATGGTATGACGGGGGCATTGCCCTCCCGGACATTAGGCTCTAGTATTGGGCGTCTCAACTACTGGTGGTGAATCACTGGCTGTATCGCTCCCCTATGGATCCAGCTTATTTACTGGACAAATACCGAACTGGGAAAGCAGGATACTTAGGGGCGTTGCACTCAAAAGCTCACAAAGGGCGATATTTTGGCCACACAGCTCAAACTATTGCAATTCCACACCAGGCGAACTCCAGTCTCGGATGGTCCAATGTACTCATAAAAGCCGCAACACTGTGGTATACACAAAGATTGGGACTCTTGTGTTACCAGCCTGGCTTCAACAAGTGGAATATTATAGGTATTTCTACCATTGGAGATCTGATCAAAAAGGGCACAATCCTTAAATTTGAGGAATTGAGAGAGAAATATGACATGGCACATGGAGAGGTATTTAGGTACCTACAAATTAGGCATGCCCTCACCACAGCCTTTCCTGACATGACAGACATGACAGAGTCATCCCCGCTGAAACACCGGCTGCTTGACGGACCACTGCCCACTAAAGCCATATCACTAACTTACAAAAAACTATGTAATAACCTACCTGATATTTTCCACAAACTTCTAGAGCCATCATCCTTCCTTTCTGATTAATACAACTTAAAAGTTTACACAGATCTTACTTGACCGGTGTTACCCTGGCAAAGATAGGCGCAAGAGCAGACTCACTCTACCTCAGGGGCTGCCAGCAAATTGCATCCTTCTATCACACAATTTGGGATTGCCCTGGGGTGCGACCAATATGGGAGGGGGCCACGACTCACATCCAAAATGCCCTGGGAAAGGAGCTACTCCTCACGCTGCAACTAGGTCTTCTTAACATGTGGGAACTGACGGACTTCTCCCCGACTGGGGGCATGAGAGTTTGATAAATGCATGATTGCAGAAAAGGAAGTATTTAAACCAAGAGGGTGTCCAAAAAAATGGGACAGGAAATGGGGAGAGTGGAATGTACACCATGGCAACCTGTGTGTATCCCCCTCGGTGGAAATGGAGATGCAGCGCACAGGAGAGCGACATATGGATATACCATGATTGTAACCACTTGACCCTCTATTATGGTAGCAAATCACTGTATAAATATTCAAACTGATAAACGGAAACAGTATGTGACCTTTGACACTGTGAAATCAATAAAAATATATATGTTTTAAAGATTACTAATCAGGTATCCCTTGTAGGGCATTTTTGGCTTCTCCTGTGATGCGTGCTGGCCAAAGGAGTGGGTATAGGGCATAGGAGTAACATTCAACCATAGACTATGCCAATGTTCCTTGCTTTAAAAGAGCAAACGAAATACCTCTCAGGTATCTTGAACATCACAATATTGTAATTTTATTTTCAAGTAAATATTACTGTAAGGACATTTCTCCTTTTGCATGTTTATGTCCACATTTTTGGACTGATGCTGCTGGTTTCCGGACTCTGAGATTGCGCTGAGGCCTGCTAACCAGTGCCTTTGTTCTAACCCCTTGCAAGATGTATATTGAATTGGCTACCTCAATTGGCAGAGACTGACTTTCTTTATAAGTCCCTAGTATACGGTACCCTGGGCCTGTAAGGCAGAGTGTCCACACAGGGCTGCAGCACTGGTTGTGCAACCCTCTGTCTGACAAAGTATAAAATGGCTCCCAGCCTGCCACTGCAGACTGGAGGGCAGTGGTAACACCTCTGGTTCGACTTTGCCATTCAAATCAGTGGCAAAGTCCCCACTTCCCTTGACAATGTATGTACACCTCCCCTAAGGAAGGCCTCTCAAGCCCTAAATCAAGCAGCTGTATATTATTAAGTAGGACATGTATTTTGCATATATGTCCTGATAGCAACACTACTAAATTGTTGTTTTGCTGTGAAAGAGTTGGTGGCCCAATTGGAAAGGGTTACTGGCTGATCACTCAGCCTGGCTAACTTCTGAATCGGACTACTGAGATGGAAACTGTAAGGTATCAAAATAATTTTGGCATTAAAACTGATGTGATGCCCAAGTCACATTTATTGTCACTATTAAAGAAATGCAACCTTAATGCAACTTTAAGAAAGATGCCTCTCTGTGACCAAGTTTGTCATTGGCCTCACATGTTCACTGGCCACCAGACAACTTTGTGCCCTCCTGGGGATGTTGTGGTAATGATTCCCAGGCTTAGGAAAAATAGCAGCCTGTTACTGGCTGAGGTTTTACCCCCCTTCACAGGAAGCCATTCAGGGTGTTAGGCCAAAAGGATAGATTCAAAGGCAAAGCCACCTTTGGTGGGCAAATGGAGATCACAATCTTTAGGGGCTGCCCGTTGTACAGGTAAACAGGCTTGTGGTGGGAACAGAGAAGGGAGAACAATGCTTCAACCAGTTTTCCCATCTTAATAGTAGGCAGAATAGTGCACTCTGGGATTGCTAGATGCCAGAAATTGCAAGAAAGTTATCAACAACAGAGGGGGGGAACAAGGTAGTCCCTTGGCTGGTAACGGCATCACCCCCAAGAACACTTTCTAGGGATACATATGGCACGCCTAGCACCCTGAACCTCAGACCATGCTGGAAATGGAACAAGAACCGTAGAAGGACTGCCCGGCTAACCCCTGGACTTGACAAAGAGAGGTTGCGCTGTCTGCTGGACTGCACCTGCCACACCTTGGGCTAGCAAAGAGGGGACTGTGTCTGTGGCTTCTGGCTTGGGGAAAATATATTACCAAGCCTCAAAGATGTTACTCTAAAGGTCAGTCAGGTCAATCTCTGGAACCACCTACAGGGACATCAAAGATAAAGTAGCCCAGCTCGGAAAGTCAGTAGCTACTGTGGAAGAATCACCACTGACTTTTTCATTTCATTTTCATTGAAAAAATTATTAAAATAAAAGATTCGATGATGTCCCCTTCACAGCCACCACCACCTGACACTTCTTGTAATAACCCATTGTCCTTCACGCAGTTCCCTGCCTTGGATCACACCACCTTAGCGGAACTGGCTATCCGGGTAAAATCAGGCTCCCCGAGTGACCATTGCCCTCCTTCGGTGTTGCGAGACATCTGTCTAAAATTACCTGAGTGTATACTACCCCTGCTGAACAGATCTCTCTCCAGTGGCATGGTCCCCAGCTCCTTCAAGGAGGCCATTCTTGTGCCCCTTTTGAAGAAGCCTGGCGTGGACCCTACAGAACTCACCAATTATCGCCCAATATCTCTGTTGCCCTACCTGTCTAAACTTATCGAAACTCATGTCACCAGATGTCTCTCTAATTTCATCGAGAGTTCACACTTCCTTGAACCCAATCAGGCGGGCTTTAGACCGGCCCACTCCACGGAAGCTGTAATCCTGGCTGTTCTGGATACCCTGAGGAGGAATGCTGATGCGGGAAGCCCTCAGGCCCTGGTACTTCTGGATCCATCTGCCGCGTTCGACACGGTGGATCACAACATCCTTCTCCACCGTGTCGAACAGGCTGGCATCCAGGGCCTCGCTCTTGGGTGGGTGGAGTCATTTCTCACCGGCAGAACCCAAGCCGTTCGTTTGGGATCATTCACTGCGTCCAAAACCCCCATCACCTGTGGTGTCCCCCAAGGTTCCTCTCTTTCCCCTTTATTATTTAATTTGTACCTCCGCCCCCTCATTCACTCACTCCAAAGCTGGGACGCTACAGTTTTCAACTATGCGGACGATCTGCAGATCGTCCTCCCGCTTCACTCCCCACAAATAATTTTCACTCAATTATGACCCACATTCAGCAGTGGATGAATCACAACCAACTAAAACTTAATCCTGGGAAGACTGAGCTCCTTCTCCCTGGTTCCAGTGCTGCTTACTGGGGTCCGCAGTTCTGGCCTATTGAGCTCGGCCCCCCTCCTGCTCCGGCCAAGACGGTGAAGAGCCTTGGAGTGACAATCGATGCCGAGCTCTCGCTTAAAGCCCAAATAGGTGCCACGATCTCTTCATGTATGTTCCAGCTCCGAAAGATCCGGAAGATCAGGCACCTACTACCACATGCGGCACTGGCCCAGGTTGTCATGTCCCTGGTTCTTTCCCGCCTGGACTTTTCTAATTCTCTTTATCACGGACTCCCATGTTCTCTTGTGGGCCGTCTCCAGGTTGTGCAGAACCAGGCAGCCCGTCTTATTTTCAAAGTCCCAAAATGGCAGTCTGTGAAGCCCTTGCTCCATAAGCTCCATTGGCTGCCAGTAGAACGGAGGGCGGCCTTTAAGCTGGGCTGTCTTAGGTTCAAATCCCTCCACTGCACCAGTCCTGCCTTTCTTAACTCACTGATCACTCCGTACCAACCTGCACGTAACCTTCGGTCAGCTCATCATCACCTACTTGTCACTCCGAAAGTCAAAACCAGCAAGGTTGGGGGCCGTCGCTTCGCCCACCTCGCACCTAAATTCTGGAATTCTCTTCCAATAGTCATTAAATCTAATGGTTCCTTACTCCAATTCAGGAAGCTTTTAAAAACTTTTCTGTTCTCCAGCACCGGTTAAGTTTCTGCCTTGGGATTCTGTTTTTGTTCTGTCAGTTAGCGCCAAGAAACCTCTGGTGTTAGTGCGCTTAAGAAGTTTCACCTAACATAACATAACATAACATAACTGACTGCCACTGGCCAGCCCAAGAGACTGAGCCTTGCTGGCCAAAAGTTGTACCTGAGTCAGCCGGACTTGAAAGTGTCGTCCACATTGCTCACCCAAGAGAGACACCAGCCACCACCAAAGAAGATAACTGGCACCCCTGTGTATGGAGGCCTGTAGCCCAGCTTAAGCTGGCCTTCTGCTGTCTTAAAAAGGACTTTGAGGGACTCCAACCTCTGTGGGCAAATTTCCCCACCTGGCTTGTAGTCAAGTATTAACTACAAAGGCACCCCTGCGACCAAATAACAGCCAGAGCATCCTTGAGCATCTTCCAGCTCCTTCCTCCACAGCATCAGAATCACGCCATTGAAGTGTATGGCAGTCAAGCTGTAAAGTTTGGAACTGGACTGGAAAAAATGTGCCACCCAGGTCACTGTCCAAATACCCGTTATTGGCCCCTCAGGCCTTCTCCCTGTCGGATATGGTCACCCAAACTAGGCCAGAGTAATCAAACTTAATTCTTATAAACTTTTCAAACGTTCACAAACTGTAGCCAATACTTGTTTGCAGTAAAATTGACATTTAAGTTTCCTTCAAAGATCTGTAACCCCCGGAACACTCTAGTGGATTTTTCTCATTTCAAACTCTACACATTCATAAAAACATAATCTATTTTATAAACTGGTGTCGGACTTCTTTTGTGTTGTGTGGCTTTCTTATTTTGTTGTTTGGTACGGTTAAATGCTTTACACTAGTTCCTTTGTTTAAGCCTTGCTGCTCGAAGTCACAGTTGCCCAGGGTTGAGCTTAAAGTTTTACAAATGAGCCTGACTAAACCCAAGACAGTTTTTGCAAGTGTATTACTGGGTAAGGCCACACAGCCATGCCATATAATAAACCCAAATCCTCACAATTATCATATTATACAACACAGAATGTGATTGTGACATATTTTGTTGATAAAGATAACAGAAGTAAAAGAAAATAGATAAAACTACAAAACGTTCATGAATGCATTTATACAACGAAAATTGTGATTAGATTCGGATAGGAGCTCATTCCAAGAATCGCAGTACAGAAACCGGCAGCTATTCCGGGGAATTTGGCACTGATATCTGCACAAATCTGCTAGCTAAAAAAATGACAGTAGCACAGTGTGACCGCTGTGCAAAGGCAATTTCTGACCTAGGCAGGTGGTGAAAATGCCGTATGTGCTCCAGTGGATTAGCAGTAATGTATTTTTTACGCTGGCTTGTCAAGAAAAAAATCGCCCGCACCTGGAAAATCCCCTACAATTTAATCTCATTAACTATCCAGGGGTGTAACGCCTGCCCGCAAGCCCCAGCGGCATAGGGGACCGTCTCCAAAAGTTAAAGGGGCTCCTACTCAGCTCATGTCAAATGAATGTCTGTGATACATGGTAGACTCAGGTCGCCCTCACCACATTTTGCAGAGGGGCCCATCATTTTGCGTTATGCCACTGTGTCGATCAGGGGTAATTTGTTTAATGGGATTGGACAGGCGGGGCCTGAAAAGCGTTGAGTGGAATATTTGGTTAGAAAGCTTTTTCATTGAGCATGTTCCCAACACTGATTAACCCCTTCGATGCTTATGACGGAACGGTTCCGTCATCAGCGTCGGTTGGGCTGTGCTGATGACGGAACCGTTCCGTCATGACCACACCCGTTTTTCGAATCTTCAGCACAGCACGAAAATTCGCGCTGGGCTGAAGAGGTTAAAATCAACGAGAAACCAATCACCAGTGAAGAGAAAGCCTGACAACCACAGCTTAATCAATAACTTCCATCATAGTTCTTCATTAAAATGATGGGTTAGGTTTAAAGACATGGCATGCTTGGCCTGCTCCGCTACATGAGAGCTCTCACTGACTAACGCAGGGACAGATGCTTCCTTGACACGCCAACTAGGGCCGTCATCAGGTTTCCATGTCACCTAATTGTCTGGAAACTGCAGCAGCTGCCTGCCAATGTTAATAATAACATACAGATAAACTGTGATATTTACACCTCGTTCCATGATGTATTTGCATCATTCCAATTGACCTCTAATGAACACATCAAAGCATTAATACCACCATTTATCTGCTTTAACCGTTCATTTATGTGCCTAAAAAAACACTGTGGGGCATATTTGCGTAAGCGTCATGCAGCGCAGCAAGTCACCTTGCTACGCTGTGCGCTGTGACAGGAAAAGGGCAAGAATGCACCCAACATGGGTGCCTTCCTATCATTGTCTCTGTGCTGGCGCTGTTCAGGCTGACTAGGGCCAATGTAGGCACCTTTGCACTATGGTGCAAGGGTGCCTGTGTTGCACCTTCCTGCACAAAACAATTCTGTGACTGTGTTAAGATATTTCTCCTTGTTACGCCTCTCCTGGGAAGTCTCATCATTTTGGTGCATTCCCAGGTTTACCAGTTCTGGTAAATCTGGGAATGTGTTGAAAACCATGGGCGTTGCGTGGGAATACCCAGGCAACCCTCATGGAATGCCTCCCTGGCACGGAGTAAGGCAAAGCAGTGATTTTTGTTGTGTTGCTTTACTCAAGACCTATGAAGCCACTCAGGGAGACGCAGGTGGCCTTACATGACTTCATAAATCTCATTTTTGGGTTGTGTCACTTTTGCACCACATTGCGTGGGGCTCGTATATAGGATCCTGTGTGATTTTTTGGGCCTGGCTGGCACTTGGTACCTTTACTCAATCCATCTCTGAAAACTGATGAAGAGTTTTTTCGTAGTGTTTAATTTGTAAAACATAAACTAAAAGAACAAATATACAGGCATATAGCGTTTTTAGGTCCTGCTGTGGAGCTACCAAATGCTGGGTTTGCCAACTACTGTTCTTGACTCCACCTGGGTTTGCCAACTAATAGCCTTGATTCCACCTTCTACTTCTTTCCTCCATTACCCTACACTTCCTGACCCTTTAGCTCACACTTGCAGGGGTTTTTCATCCATGCAATGTTCCTTTGTCACTGTTTTCCTATTTTTCTCTTCTTTCTCCATGTTCTGTCTTTTCTCTCTAGTGCTCTGGATAAAAGGGTGTTGATTTTAATGTTCAGGTCTCCCAAATGAGTGCCACTGTCCACCGCCACCAGCTAGTGGCACATATGAATCACTGGATTTTCCTGTGTCTCTTTCAGCTGGTGCAGCTCTGTCCTCTTTCTATTTCAATTATCGAAAGCCATGGTCACTCTGGCGCTAGAACATCTCTGTCGACAACGCATTCATTCAAACTATTATATTTATATAATACTGAAGGTATAAAAAGAGACAATAACAAAATGTAAATAATTACTATTTCCTATATGTCTGTTATTCACAACCAAAATAGGCTGGTGTTTTTTGGGAGGGACAAGAGAGATGATAGAGAATGAACAGTTGCTACCACAGCTCTGCTACAAAACTATGAAAGGTGCATGCTCTCCGGATTGCCATATTTTGAGTGACAACCTGTGGATCCTTACCTGGATAGACTCAGGGTTCCTTTCCTGATTCAATGTTTGTTAGACTTCTCTTTCAGGTCGCTTCTTGCTATGCAGACCTACACTACCATCGGGGACTGTGAGGGTAAGATCGGGACCAAAAATCGGACCGGGCAACCCAGATATTTACAGCCCCCATTCACAGAATGCAGTGACGTAGCTAGATCTTTTGCCGCCTGTGGCGGCCCTAGCGTTTTCTACCCACAGCGGCGGCATGTAGGAACTGTGTGGGGGGATGGGGGCTGCTGGCGGCTGTAGGCAAGGGTGGGGTGTGCACTGTCCCAAAACTCATGCCACCCGGGAAGGACCGACCCCCCACCCCTCCTACACCACTGAGGGAATGCAAACTTTTGCCAAACATTGTCAGTATCAAAAAGTTGATTTTGGAGGAAGGAGCCCTGCCAAGTCCATTCTAACAGCCATTATACCAATACAGCTTACCAGAAGGTCTATAAATATCCTTCTCATCCTCGGGTCCCAGATTCCACTGCTGATCTTTTAGTACATTAGTGCTACGGTGAGCCTTAAACCTCCTGCTCATCATTGGGGATTCTGACTTTTCGTTGGCCAACAGTACCCAGAGGATCATGCTCACCCTCATGTCCAGAGACATCTGCTCATTGCCAAGGACGTGTGCGAACCTCTCGCCCCAGAGTGCTACAGTTTCCTACACAATTTCAGGTTCCTAGTTAGGGACCTGCTCATTTGATGTCCCTGAGGGTCTGGCTTACAGCTGGCCCTTTAGGTCTCATGCTAACCGTCTGTACCCCGAGTCTCCTGATTACCCTCAGGTGTTTGTGGTTCCTGCTCACCCTCTGTTCCCTTAGACTCTTGGTGATCCTGTTCTTCATCAGTTCACTGTGGCCCCTACTGACCCTCAGTTCTTTGATGAATGTTAACTTTCAGTTCATTGAGGCTCCTGTTTACCCTCAGTTCTTGGAGGGTCCTACTAACCCTGTGCGTAGAGGCTCTAACTCATCCACAATTCCATGAGCTTCCTGCTCACCCTCAGTTGCCTGAGGTTTCTGTTCACTATTTCTTATTTAAGTCTCCAGATCACCTTCAGTTCTCTGAATCTCCTGCAAACCGTAAGGTACCGAGAGGCTCCTGCTAACGCTCAGGTACTCATACAACGACAGGGCCTTGTGTGCAGAAAGACTTGAGTAGCACTGGCAGAGCCGTGTCTGCACACCCTTTTGTGCAGGTAAGTATTGCTGTACACTGGGAGAGCTGTAGATGCACAGGATGTGTGCATTCAGAGTAGAGATGTACTGATGAGGTGTTTGTGCTCTGGGTATGTGAAGGTCATGGTTGAGGGTCACTGACAGTGGTATATGTAAACACATGATTATACTGTGAACTCCCTCCCGTCCGACCTGCGCCTGACCCAAGACCACCTCTCCTTCAGGAAGAAGCTGAAGACCTGGCTGTTCGAGCAGTAGCGGCACCCCCCCTCCCCAGCGCCTTGAGACCCTACGGGTATGTAGCGCGCTTTATAAGTGTCACTGATTGATTGATTGATTGATTATATGTAAATAGGGTATGTGTAAATTCTGGTTGAGGTATGCTGGCAGAGCTGTGCACGCTCCTGTGTTCAGGTCAGCTGTGTGATAGAGCTGTGGGATAGGGTATGTGCATGTCATGGCTGGGGTGCACTGGACCAGATAATTGCATAAAAGTTTATGTGCAGATCAATGTTGAGGTGCACTGGCAGAGTTGCATATACAGAGGATAAGTGCATGTCAAACTTGTCTTGATATCCAGAAGATTTAGAATTCCAGCTCGTGGAGCTCCACAATTTTTGCAGAACCCTAGAGATCCAAAGTTTCCTGGCAACTTAATTCAGCTTTTCTTCATGCAATGGTCTATGAGTTATCCATGCGTATAATCCTTGCTTTAATGGGAAGCCATTTTGGATCAATGTAATTGAGAAATGTATGGCGATATTTCGTAGATCATGTTACGTCATGAGGGCTGCCTTGATCATGGCTTGAACTTCCTAGATCATATAGGGCTGCCTTGTGCGGTGCTAAGTGCAATCCAGGAATTCCTACTGTAGGAAGTCACTACAGTCTTGTCTTTAAGTACTGGGGCTTGTTCGGATTTAGTTTCAGGTGACGGAGAGACATCCAGAACGGAATCTCATTGAGAACTTGACACAGTATAATCATGTGTTTAGAAGTCGCCCTGCCTCCATCAGTACTAAAACACTCATCAACCAGGTCCATTAAGTAGTCAATAATAATCCGACGGTTAATTACAATTATGTCAGTCAGTCAAAAACACTTTATTCGGTTAATAAAAACCATAAGAGTGCAATACATATATCGACATACACTACACAATAAAAACATTATGGCACTAAAACACTTTTCACATAGGATCACAACAAATACAACACTCTCCATATTGCTTTCCCCCCACAGTGAAGTGTGCTACCTGATCTAATATGCAATTCGGCATCCCAAGATGGGGTAAGAAGTGCTATATAAATAATGAGATATATACATTGTAAATACAATACAATGAATATCAGAATTGGTGTGCACATACAGAGCTGTGTGTGCACAGCAGAATGTTAAAGATTGAGACAAAAGAGCAGAGCTCTGAGTGCACATAACACATGCAGGCACGGACAATATGCTTTGCAAAATCCATTCAGGGCACTGACTGAATATTGGCCTGCTTTGTGAGTAATATTGTTGGTGTTACATTTACATGGAACCAAACTTCACACTACTTCCTATTATTTAGTGATGCGGGTTAGGTTTCAACATGTAATACTCTCACAATACCCCAAAGATGGTCCTTGGATTCACAATAATAGATACTTAGCTCAGTCCTGGCATAGTGGCAAAGAACAGTCAGGCTTTACTAGAGGAACATGTGTTAGGGCATTTCAGAGTCCCAACATGGATGATAATTAATTAACATGACTTGAAAGAAAACTACAAGAATAAAGCAGATTTTTATCTTAATTTAGACACCAAAATGAACGAGATCAGATACCTATTACCGGAGTTCCGTCATGAGCACAGGAGCACTGGTGCTCATGGCAGAACCATTCCATCATGAGCACCTAAGGGGTTAAGAGGCCTTCCTTAGGGGTGACTGACATGTATTATAAATAGTGCATTGACTTTTCCACACATGGTGAGGACAAAGTCGATTTTGAGCAGTTTACACTGCTCCTAGAGTCTGCAATGGCAGGCCTGATGTTGGTAGTTTACTTGGATCACTCAGAGTGACATAACAGTGCTACAGGTTCTGTTGACCCCTTTTACACCCATGCCCTGGGTACCACTGGTACCACATACTAGGACTTATAAGGGAGTTAAAGTCCTTTGCCAATTGGCTTTACCAATTCACACATATCAGTTTTAGGGAAAGAGCACCGGCACAGGGGCCTGGTTAGCAGGCCTCAGTGAACTGTCAGAGAAGAAAACCAGCATCTAGTAGACCAAATGTGGACAAAAAGTTGGGGTCATGTGCAAAAAGCCTGTTTTCATATACTATGAGTATGTTAAAATCCTGGTGGAGAAAAGCGACAAGATGTCACTTTCAAGAAACAAGAATAAAGACAACCTCTAAAATACAAATGGTATAAAAAGTGCTTATTATAGGGAAAAAACTATGAAATATGAGGAATCCCTGGAAATGACTGCAGCGAACACTTTAGGTCTATCAAGAATCCAGGACTCTGCTGGTAAAACATATAGTGCTGGCCCCTCAGTGGTCTCAGAGATCTGATACTACTAAAGAGAAAAATACAGGGAAGCTTCAGGGGACGAGTGGAGTTCGATCACTATTTGGGTTAAACACTTGGGGCCCGATGTAGGTGTCAAAATACCAGTCGGAAATGGACGAAAGTACCGATTTTCGGCCGTTTCCGACCGGTATTTTGACATTGGTATGTAGGGCATTGAAAATCCTACAGATTCGGTAATTTTACTGAATCAGTAATTTTACCGAATCGGTAAAATTACCGATTCTGTAAAATTACAGAATCAGTAAATTTTACAGATTCTGTAAATTTACCGATAGGTAAAATTACCGAATCTGTATTTTCCTATGTAGGTAGCACTTCTAACAGTGCTACAGGGCCTTTAGAATTCGTTATTTACCATGTAATACAATTGCATGGGAAATAACGAATTCTTGTGTACATGCACATCTGTGCATGTACACCAGTGCCATGTGACACACATACATGCCCTTAGGGCATGTATGTGTGCCACATCGCACACAAGCCAGAAACAGGGGTGTAACAGGGTGTCAAAGTGACACCCTGTCCCCCTTGGCAATTCGGTATTTTTACCGATTCGGTAAATACCGAATCGGTATTTGCTATTGAATCCTATGGGCTTCATGGCCCATAGGATTCAATAGCAAATACCGATTCGGTATTTACCGAATCGGTAAGTACCGAATCTTAACGATTCGGTAAAAAATACCGAATTATTACCTACATCAGATTTACCGATTCTAAAATACCGAATCGGTAAATTCGGTATTTTAGAATCGGTAAATCTAATTTACCTACATCTAGCCCTTGAATCCAGGAGTTGCCATCCTTTATGGTTGTCTTTTGGAGCACTCGGTTACAAATGTTGGAACCTTACACGCTTGAATGTTTATCATGTTCCACCATGAGCAAGATGTTTCCTTCCACTCCGTTTTCTCATTTAACATTTCATTCTTTCTTAATTTCATCACAGCATGTTCACGACCCATCATTTACGCATGTTTGTCTCGGTTTGTTGCACTACATTGCTCGGTTACTGCTGTTTTCACCCGCTTTTTCACCTCTTTAAACCGAGTTTTTTCTGGGAACATGGCGCATGTATTATTTTTGGCACCCGACTCATGTGTCAGCACCTCCAAACTCTGATGTTTCTCGAATACAGCATTCTTGATTGCAGTCTTGGCTCGCTTGCCGTTTATGTACTTAACCGTAGTTTCCTCTATTTTCAGAATTGCGCCCCTGACGAGGGGCAAACTGCCCGAAATGCATTTGACATATGTGATTGTCAATTACATTATCTAATGAAGATTATAGTTATGAATTAATAACGAATGAAAATATTAAAGAACAATTCACTCTTTCAATAAAGTTTATTGAGAAAAGTCAACTAAAACGTGATCACTACCTATTTGGAGTGCAAATGGGAGACGCCCCTCATGGACTGAGGTCAGCGCAGTTTACAGTTTAAGTTATCCTCATAGGATTTACCGACCTGCACCACCTACCTTTTTCATTGAACGTTTTTTTCATCATTATTACCTATTTTTGGAGTGTTTCTATCGATCCAAGTGTTGGGTATAGACTGTCGTTTGGATTGAGACATCACTCTAGGGTAGTGTGGGACTAATATAGACCATTATAGGAAGTGAGAAACCATTACACTGGAAGTGGGTTTCATCTTTACAGGGAAAACAGAAACCAAACAGTAGCTACTCAGTAAGGGCCAGATGTATCAAAGGGGTTTATCCATTCTGTGTCTATGGGAAAATGTGTTCATACATATGGCCCTAAGTTCTTTTATGGGGAATGAGCGGTTTGAATAGTATGAAGCCACCAAGAGGATTGAGTTGTCAAGAGGGACAGACATATTCAGTAGCAAGGCATATTTCCCAAGTGGTCCCATGACATGTTTGACACCTGCAGCAAGTCCACGGCTTACAGATGACAGTGCCTTGCATGACGGGATTGTTAGGGATATGCTTACAATGTTAAAATGTATACTAAGGGCCTCATTTAGAATGATTTGGATGCTGCACTGCCTTATCCTAAATGGAAAGGGTAGAAATGCACCGTATTTACGAGTTACGGTGCATTCCTGTCCTTTCAGCCAATGCACAATATGGTGCCTGGCGCCAGCGCAGGCACCCTCGCACAATGGAACAAGGGTGTCTCTGTTGTTGAGAGGATTGTTTTTGTGCAGGAATGGATACCTTTCTGCACAAAAACAATCCATGGAGGTGTATTTCTCTTTCTATGTGTGCTGCAGAAAAAATTAGGAGAAATAAACCTATTTCTCCTCGTTACGCCTGCCCTAGGGAAGCGTACAGTTTTGACGCATTCTTAGGTTTACAGATCCTTGCAAATCTGGGACTGCATCAAAACACATGGGTGTTCGTGGAATATACACCGCAAAACCCCATGAAAAGCCTCCCTTGCTCAGTGTAAGGCAACATAGCGACTTGCGCTGTGTTGCCTACACCATATCTACGACACCATGAAAAGCCACGCAAAGTGGCTTTGCGTGGCATCATAGATATGGGTCTACACTCCGTGCCGCCAGAGCACCATAAAAAGGGATGTACCAGTGGCACAAGGGACTTGTAAAAAAGCCCCTAAGAGTCCCATAGGGGAGGAGGCATGGCCTAATGGCCAGAGCTATCGATCTTGGAAATGGGAAACCATGTTCGAGTCCTGACATCGGCTCAACATCCTGTGATTCTGGGCAAATTACTTAATATCCGAGTTTCTTGAAAACAAATACAATGAATCTGACCTTGTATAACATAATCTGGTGCTTATGTTAAATGCTCCAATGTCCTCCAGATGGGTTTGCGCTATATACAACTGCAAAAAAGCAACAAAAAAAAGAGTTGTTGGTTAAAAGCCAAAACTGGCAGAAGGTGTTACACATGACATGGGGATGGGAAGCTATGAGGAGCAGTGGACTCCTCTACAGGAAATGAGAGGGTGTGCTGTGAAGAATTAGAGACTAAGATTTACTCCCCTTCACACTTTACAAGATGAGTGCTACATCACCAGTGATACTGCCCCAAAGATGCAGCCCTCTGAGTGGTCTGTGGCATTTTGATTGGAGGGAGACAAAAGAAACTGTAGCGGTTCCTCACTGTAAAAAAGGGGGTGGTGATGGACGGAGCATCTGAATCAATCAAACACTCTCACCCAGTCAAAAGATCTGGGGTTAATCCATCACCATTCTTTAGCCCACTCTACCACCCCAGTTCAAACGGTTCCTCACTGGCCATGACTTCTGCACATCGTAGCTCTGTCACCTCTCACTACCAGCGGTACTGCTTGAAATGTCATGCTGCAGCATTTCATACAGTGCTTAATTTGTGCTGGTGTTTGCAAGTGCTAGGCACCAGCACTTATTTGTGAAACCCCGACACTTGTTTATGTGAGTATGACACATGATGGGGCTCTCTGCCTACTTTTCTGAGCACAGCATACATATGTAGCAGGTCAGTGTATTCGAAAATGGCAAAACTCGTACTTCCAGGCCCTCCCTACAGCTTTGGGTGGCCTGCAATAGTACAAAATGTCACACTTCTTTAAGTGTGATGGTTAATAGATCATGCTGGCACTGTCATTCAGCAACAGTGGTAGGAGCAGTGCTGGTGGCACCGGCGGCAGTGAAATACCATGAGCCCTAGCTCTTTCAGTTTTTCAAATTAAGCACTGATTTCAGGTTGTGAACCAGAGGCTGATCCAACCCAGGCAGGATGTTACAACTTAAACCTACAGAAACAAATCAGCCCAAAGACTGGCCTAGGCCCCAGCGGGAGCATACCAAAGGCCCCTGAAGTCCCTGCAGTGCGTGGGAGGACCCAACCCTTCATGGGGCCCCCAAAATTTCAGGAAGCACCCATTCAATCCATTGTCAATGAATATGCGATTTTGGATACCTGGGGGTCCCTCATCAAATTTTGCAGGGGCGCCCCATCATTTTGCGTTACGCCCTTGGGCCACAAGCCTGTTGGGAAATATTCAATAGCTCACCTCACCTACCTGACCCGGAGATTGTTAACACAACGCGTTCCAGCATGGCTTACTTCCGCCTATGTTTCTGCATCCTAAATGTAAGTGCTGCGCGATTTACTTGAACAACACCGGAAGTGTAACAACAGCAACTAATCAGATTATACTGAAGGGAGTGAAAGAGGAAAGACCTGATTAATCCTATTAGCGAACACAAATGCCTATAGATGTCGAAACAAGCAGTAACACGCTCGAGATCCCTTCCCGGAACACCCAGCCTCAAAGTGGGTCAGAGTCAATTGCTGTGGCTCGTAAGTCATGTTGCCAAGACTCCATCTTTTTTGCTTAAATGCAGTTTTTGCCACAATTGATGAGTACCAATCAATCAATAAACTTTATTCGGTTTTCATTTGCAGAAAAAAACATAAAAGTCAAACAGGTACATACTTAAAACAATTAGTTATTAACATCAAATAGAAAGGAAGGAACTTGCTCCGTGTCTGCACAATTAATCATTCATAAGCGAGTATGAATAAATATGCTAAACGTCCATAAAGTGCCTGGATCTCAATGATGCTTTTAAAAATCCTACAATAACAAAAATACAGTCCTCCTTCAACATTTGTAAATACATAAGTGCTGGTCTGATTTGATTAAAATTCATTTTCTTTAAAATAGGAACTAAGTAATACCTTCTGGGGACTGCAGACAGGTTACATAAAAACATGAAGTGCAGCACATCCTGTGGAGACTTTCCATCGCAGCCACAGGGAGCTAGCACTTGACCTCTTGGATCTAGCCAACAATAAGTGAAAAAGATTCATCCGGAACCTGGTTAATAGGAATGTCTCATGTGTTGAAGGGAACCTGTTATGTTCCTGAAGGTCCGCCCCCGGCGCCCCGAGGGTTGGACGTGTTAGTCATGTGACTCCCTATAATAAAAAGAGGTCTGGTACGTGCGCGGGTGTTCAGAGAGAGACGCACAGACCGAGCAAGCAAACTTATTCCCAGTGTCCGGCTGAGTTTATTCTAGGGCCATGTGTCAGGCCTAGTTAGGATTAGATGCCCCTGAGTGCAGGTCCCAGAGTGATCTCCCTAGGGCAGTCCTGTCCCCATCACGCGACACAACAATTGGCGACGAGGGTGGTTGTCGATCCCTCGCTCGTGGTGTGTGTGTGCCCCTCCTGGGGTGAGGCGGCTGCAGGCGCTCCCAATTGCCTGCGGTGCTCGTGCCTTGCTACCACACACCCCCCGCACTGCTCGCCTGGAGGAACGACTCTGATCCCCGGCCTTCGACAGGTGAGCGGCGCTGGCTTGCACCTTTCTGCTGCGCACAGGAGCTCGATTGGTCGCGCGAGGTCCTCCCGCTGTGGACCCTCCACGCCCGGTGCCGCACCGTGCCTGGCGGCACGTGCGTGAATCGCACCTCGGCACGCCTGGCGAGGCGCTCCGGTCGGCGCCCGGTCCTGCCCAGCTGTTCGTGGGGACGTGGTGCTGACCCATCCCGGGCCTTCACCCTACCACCCGACTCTGAAGTGCCAGGGCCATCATTTCCTCGGCCCGCGGAACTTGACTCGCCGGAGCGCGTTCGCCGCTCCCTCCGCACTAATCGGGGTGCCCCTTCGGATCATCTCCCGGCCGCCCACGGACTGACTCCAGAGCGTCCAGGGCGATGGCTACCATTCCGCCCATTGAACCATTTGTGGTGGAGGGTGCGCCCTCCACTCTCGCACCGAAGTGGAAGGAGTGGGTGGACAGGCTCCTAATATTCTTCGAGGCCACCAAGGTCCACAAGGAACAGAAGCGCGCCATGATCCTCCATCTTGGTGGCAAGGACATCCACTCTATCGCCCGGACCCTCACGGAGGCGACTCCCAAAACCCATCACACCTTAATCAATGCACTCAACGCGCATTTTGAACCGATGGCCAACCAAGATTATGAACGATTCATTTTTCGGCAAGCACGGCAACTGCCAGACGAGTCGCTGGACGCCTACCACTCCAGACTAAAGAAACTAGCACTCACATGTGGATTTCAGGACGTCACAGAAGAGATCAGGGGCCAGATTATCCAAGGATGCGCCTCTGCTAAACTGCGCGAGAGAATACTGGAGGAGTCGGGGAAGCCTCTACCAGATATCCTCACGCTGGGTCACACAAAGGAGCTGTCCAAGGCCAGGGCAGCCCACATGGAAGCGGCACTACAAGCCAACATGAAAATGGAGCCGGTTAACAAACTACAAGTCCGCCCACAGCCCAAATGGGCAAAACGAACAACAACTCCTCAGGGCGGAGCTTCAACGCAGTCATGTGGCTACTGTGGCGGCCCAAAACATCCGGCGCCAGAATGCCCAGCACGGGGCAAGAGATGTTCTGGTTGCGGAAAAATGAATCACTTTGAAAAAGTATGCCGGTCCAAGAAGTTCGGCAGGCCTCGCCAGACAATACACACGGTGGTTGAGCCCGAAGGTGCTGAAGGAGAACCCAGCAACAGTGATATGGACGATGACGAGGAGGAGCGATCCGTACACAAGGTGCACATGATCGGCACCGCCACCAGACGCACCAGGACGCTGCCACAGTGCGCCATACAGGTGGCCGGTCAGGACATCATGGCGACAGTCGATACGGGCGCATCGATAAATCTCATGAGTGCGTCCCTCTACGGAGACATGGCTACTCCTCCCAGCCTCCGCTCCACCCCGATCACCGTTTTTGCCTACGGCCAGGATGTCCCCCTCCGCATCCGGAGAAAGTTTAAAGCAGCGGTCCGACACGGGGACAAAATCACGCGAGCCAACGTCTTTGTGTCGGAAGAGGGGCAAGGCATGCTCCTGAGCTGCCGGACGGCAGAGGATCTTGGGGTGGTCACATTCGCATTTGGTGTGCATGAGGAATCGGTACAGCAACTAATTGTAGACTTTTCTGACCTATTTGAAGGAATTGGCTGCTTCAAGGGCCGGGAAATACATCTGCATGTGGACCCCACTGTCCAACCGGTGGCCCTGCGACACCGTCGTGTTGCGTTCCATTTGAGACCACTGGTTGAGGAAGAGCTGCAGAAGCTGGAAGCAGCGGGGATAATTGAGAAGGTGTCCGGTCCCACCCCCTGGGTATCGCCCATCGTGGTCACGAGGAAGCCAAAACAGCCTGGAGCGGTCCGGATTTGCGTGGACATGCGTTTACCCAATGCTGCCATCAAGAGGGAGCGACATATCACCCCCACGATAGATGACCTGATTGGAGAGATGGCTGGAGCCCGGTGGTTCTCTAAATTGGACCTCCGGGCGGGGTACCATCAACTTGTACTGGACAAGGAGTCCCGGAACATCACGACGTTCTCCACCCACATTGGACTGCGCAGGTACACCAGGTTGAGTTTTGGAATCTCCAGTGCTGCCGAAGTTTTCCAAAATGTTATCCAGGAACTGATTGCTGGCATACCGGGGGTAATCAATGTCAGTGATGACATCATGGTGCACGCAAGAACAATCCCAGAACACAACCAACGCTTGGCGCAGGTTTTCCGCAGGCTCCGAAGTGCCGGGCTCACCTTGCACCGAGACAAGTGCGAATTCCTCCAGAACAAATTAGGATTTTTCGGATACGTGTTCTCAGCCGACGGCGTCAACCCTGATCCTGACAAGGTCAAAGACATCAAGGATGCACCACCGCCCACTACAGTCATGGAGGTCCGAAGTTTTCTCGGGATGGTGAATTACTGTGGCCGTTTCATAAGGGACTTAGCCAACCTGACTCTCCCTCTGCGTGAACTAACCAAAGACTCCACCCCATGGAGCTGGGGACCTGAACAGGAAAGGGCATTTCAAGACATTAAGAGCGCACTCTCCAGCAGCACCACGTTGGCGTTCTTTGACCCACGGCACTTCACTCTCATTGCAGTAGATGCTGGTCCGGCGGGACTGGGGGCCATTCTGATGCAGAGAGCCCGAGATGAGATAGACTGGGCCCCTGTTGCTTTTGCCAGCCGGTCCCTCACGGACACAGAACAAAGATATTCCCAAATCGAGAAGGAGGCCATCGCAATACATTGGGGATGTCGTCACTTCCACTTGTACGTCTATGGCAAGCCCTTCACCGTGGTGACGGACCACAAACCGCTGCTGGCTCTGTTTTCAGGCACCTCCTCCAAGCCACCCCCTAGAATCGAAAAGTGGATTTTACAACTGCAGGAATATAATTGCACCATCGAGTATCAGCCAGGGGCAAAGAATCCGGCGGATTACCTATCACGGCACCCTAGGCCTGCAACCCCTGAGGAGAGGGATGAGGCAGAGGAGACGGAAGCCTATGTACAGTGGGTCGTGGCCAGATCATGTCCGCGCCCCATATCATTGGAAGAGGTCGTGAGCACCACGGCTCAGGATGCTTGCATACAGCGGGCCAAGGATCTGCTCCGAACGGCCAACTGGCAGAAGGCCAAGGAGGGCTGGAAAGTACTCACACCGGAGGCTCAGAAGATAATGGACAGTTTATACCACGTGAGGGCTGAACTAAATGAAGATGCGGCGGGATGCCTCCTGCGGGGGCATCGCCTGGTAATCCCGACGGCCTTGACAGGACGAGTGATTCAACTGGCCCACGTAGGACACCAGGGGATGGTCAAGACGAAGGCCCGGCTGCGGACGAAGGTATGGTTCCCGCTCATGGATGACATGGTGGAGAGCGTGGTGCGATCGTGTGCGGCCTGTCAAGTCACGGGTGACAACCCCCGTGAGGCCCCCATCATTGTGGAACCCAGGCCACGAGGACCCTGGGAGAGAGTCAGTATGGACTTTGGCAGTCTTCCGGATGGAAGACACACGCTGGTAATGATAGACGACCACTCAAAATATCCTGAAGTCGAAATTGTCGCAAGCACCAGTGCAGATTGTGTCATCCCCAAAATAGAAAAAATCATTGCCACTCATGGAGCCATGAGAGAACTCAGAACAGACAATGGACCGCCATTCCAGGGTCAAGACTTTGCTGAATACCTCTCGTCTCTGGGAACACGTCACAGGCGCATAACACCTCGGTGGCCTCAAGCCAATGGGGAGGCCGAGAGGTTTATGAGGACTTTGAACAAGGTCATCCGTATCGCCCATGACAAGGGGCAGTCAGTGGAAATGGCCATTTTCACATTTCTCCGAAGTTATCGCCAGACCCCGCACTCCACAACTGGGGTGGCCCCCGCACACCTCCTTCTAGGAAGGGTGATAACTGACTCCATTCCTCATCACCCCCAGTGGGCACCGGCACTGATAGATGAACACGCGGTGGAGAAGAAAAATCATTCGGCATGTGAGAAAATCAGTAAGAGACGCCGGGCTGTAGCCCCGCACTTCAAAAGAGGTGATGTGGTGCTCATCAGAAATCGTGTAACTGGTGGCAAGTTTAAACTTAACTATGAGAAGCGACCATGGCGAGTCATTGGAGTGAAAGGTACCCGCCTCACGGCCATTCGAGGACGAGACAGGGTGACTCGCAATGTGTCTCATTTCAAACTGTATCATCCTTCAAGCCGTGAGCCAGGGCGCCAGCAAGGCGGTGAACAAACCGAAACTGCAACCACTGTGCCGACCGTTGAATCAACACCTCGTCACGAGGTCAGGCAAAGTAGCGAGCATCAGGTTTCCAGCGAAGAAGTGGGAGGTGACGCGGAGGCCCTGGATGAGGCCCCAGATCCGGAGGGGGCAGACAGAGAGGCGCCAAGACACGAGTTGGAGGTTGGAACGGAACTGACGACTCACCGGGGGTCCCAACGTCAGCTACGTGATAATCCCACCCCCTCCGGCTGGCTGAGAGATTACTTTACGTAAGACTGTTCCCATTTACATATACATATGTGCTGTTTGAACTGAATGCGCTGGCATTTAAAGGACGCTGAAGGTATCGGTCCAAATGTTTTTATGAGCTAGAAAAGTTATGGTTTAATTGTGTTCCTTGTTTGCATTTCTTTTGGTTTTTCCTTATTTTTAGGAGGAATGTTATGTTACTGAAGGTCCGCCCCCGGCGCCCCGAGGGTTGGACGTGTTAGTCATGTGACTCCCTATAATAAAAAGAGGTCTGGTACGTGCGCGGGTGTTCAGAGAGAGACGCACAGACCGAGCAAGCAAACTTATTCCCAGTGTCCGGCTGAGTTTATTCTAGGGCCACGTGTCAGGCCTAGTTAGGATTAGATGCCCCTGAGTGCAGGTCCCAGAGTGATCTCCCTAGGGCAGTCCTGTCCCCATCACGCGACACAACAGGAACCCAAGAGATATGGTTCAGGAAAAGGCTTGTAATTAAGGGGAGGTATGCCCGTACACTCGGTTTCTGTGCCTCTTCTGCCTCCCGATCCAATCGCCTTTGGTTCAAGAAAGCTATTTTTATTGATTCCACATCCATTTTTGCAATTATATCTGGGTTAGAGTATAGAACGCCCCACCCAATCTGTTCAAACACTCTTTTAATATAAATAAGCCAGGGGATGCGAGCCATATTGTCATGGGACAGGGACTCTTTTAAAATCACTTTAGCAAGAGTTAAATCATTGTTTAACCAACACTTTAACCAAAAGATCAGGGGGCGCAGAGCTAGAGTGTCAATTAGGTAGGAGACCCCCAGTTCCTCATGGACTGCCAGGTTCGAGGTTCCTTGTGGGACACACAATAATTTTTTTAGAAACCTGGTTTCCACAACCTGGAGAGATTTTGTTGTCACGTGCCCCCAGATCTCACTACCATAGGTTGCTGTCACTACACTTTTAGCTTGATAAACTTGTAACATGGCTCCTGTCGGCTTCTTCCCCACTTTAGAGGGGAAGTTAAAAATTGCTGCATTGACCCGGGCTAGATCCCCTTTTTTCTTCTAATCAGGGGGTCCCATTTTAACTGATCATCGAATAAGACCCCTAGATAAAACACTTGTACGAGGAATTTTATTGTTACCTGATCTAAACTGAAAGTTCCTCTTAGTTTGTTTCCCTACTTTCATGACATAGGATTTCGAGTTGTTAATTGGTTAAGTCCAAGATACAATATATATATATATATATATATATATATATATATATATATATATATATATATATATATATATATATATATATATATATATATATATATATATATATATATATATATATATATATATATATATATATATAGTTAATTTAGAGCATGAGTTATAGCTATAGTTATTTGAGATAACAATGACTGGTGAATTTCAGTGGTATTGTATGTTTAAAAAGTTATGCTTTAACTGACATTTTCACCTAACAAAAAACGTCCCTTTAAAATTCGTTTTTTTGGTGAATTTCTAAGGTTTCTTTAATTCAAAATAAGATATTATCACCAAACTTAGGGGCCGATTACGAAGGCGTAAAATCTGCGAACCGCGGGCCCGCGGTGAGGACCGCCGCCCGGTGGTCGCAAATTTCCCGCCATCATCCTGATTATGCCCACCGCCAAATTAGAATGGCGGTGGCAATAGGAAAGGCACCGCGGTGGACGGAAAGACCGTCCGCCGCTTTTCTGCCGGTCGACGAGTCGACCGGCGGAAAAAGGGGTTTAATATGGTGGCGGTGTCTGGAAGACACCGCCACCCATATTATGATACAGGCTCAGAGCAGCCTTTCCATGGCTGCATTGCCGCCAGTTCCAGTTCCTGCTTTTGGGGGCCCGTTGCAGGCCCCCAGGGTGTGGGGTGCACATGGGGGGTACGTGGTGCCTGTCACGTTGTGCATGTAAAAGCACAACATGTATATTTTACATTGCGGAGGATGCTGCTATCAGCACTGCCCGCCGCAATGTAAAATATACAGGATGCACCCGCCACACTGGCGGGCGCATCATAATTGAATTGATGGGACCACCGCAACTATTGCGGGCGGTCCCTTTAGGAGCCACCATTGTAATCAGCCCCTTAGGTCCTTATTACGAGTTTGGCGGTCCAATGGACCGCTGATCCCATTGTATCGGTCTGTGGTATGCCCGCTACATTAGGACTGTGGCGGTTAGACTGCCACAGGACCTTTGCTGCCGCCAGGGATTCATGATCCCTGGCGTTGGCGCAGCGGTCTGAGGCCCCTAATATGCTGGTGGTGTCGCTGCTCGATCACCGCAGCCGTACTGTTGGACTTTCGCCACAGTTCGCTCCGAATAGAGACGCGCCTAAGCCATACGCTACGCCTCAGAGGTACCGTGTACAAGCCCGGGCCTTCTGTTTGCATTTCCCTTATCCGATTTCCGTTGGTTGTTTTAGAAAATGAGCGGGATTATTAGTTTTATCCTCCGGCTGTGAGGCCCTCTCCAGTTGGAGAGAATCCCAAGAACGCGAGTCCTATCTATCGGTGTGACATCCCTTCCCTGAATCGGCCCTTCCTGCTTTTGAGCTGAATTCAGCCCTTCAGTCAAGTACTTATCTTTCCATTACCTATTGCTTATGGTTCACCCCAGCAAAAAAATGGGGATGTTTTTGTGTTGTGAAGCAATGGCCTGGATCTAATGTACAAATAGCACTGTATTTAACAATTTGACCCTCTTGGTATCTGGCCTGTGTTCTGATAAAGTACAGAAGAAATTACATGCATCCTATTGCGCCCTGAAGAAGGATTGGTGGATATCGGTCCTGTACCGAAACGCGCATCGGCGCTTTCTGTGTGATTTTGCTTTTTCCCTGTATATTGTGATTTTTAATGTGTATGTATATATGATCAGATTTTTTTGTCTATTGGTTGTGATTTGTGTATATATTGTTGAGTGGTATGATTGATGATGGTTTGGCTGAGTGTGATTGGTGATTGTATTGAAGTTGTGTGGGGGTTTGCTTCACATGTGTCTTTGAAATGTAAATAAGAATTGTATATACATTTATGTTTGTTTCTTTTGGATCTACTAATGAGAAGTGTCAGTAAAATAATAATAAACTGACTAATGTTTTTCAAATAATTAATTCTTGTGTGGGACAATGATGATGTTCTGTATCAAAGATTAGAGTGTGCGCCTTAATTTAATTATTGTTCTAGGGGAAGTTTTCCTGTTTTTGACTTCAGTTATTTTTCCCTGCTCCCTTCCCCAAGCATTAATTTCCAGGGACCCTCGTGCGTTTTTTGACGGTGTCGCTGCGGCACCAGAAAGAATGTTAGAAGTTTCCTCACTGCCATACTTTTCATGGCAGTGCGACCGCCATGAAAAGTGTGGAGGTCAGGAAACAAAGGGGGTCCTACAGGCCGCCCTGTTCTCTCACCGCCATGGGGTTCATGCAGCTGGGCACATGTCGTGCCTCACTGTGTGCATGCACCCTCAGTTCCCATAGGGCATGGACTTGGCAGTCTATGTCCTGCAAGAACAGCGACATTACAAAACTTGAGGGGGCCCCCTGCAAAGTACATGGATTGGGCCCCCTTCGACCACACTCAGGAGCTTCCACACCAGGTTACTGTGCTCACAGGCCCCCTGGAACTTGGGGGCCCCCCCGCCCCATGGGGCAGCTGGGCTTTTTTTGCGCCACTCTGCAGGAACTGCCTGTGATGGGACCACTAAAAAACTGCCTGCCAGAGTAAAAATAAGTTGTACTCTGGACGGCAGTCTTTAATGGCTTTGGCGGTCTCGGAGCGGGGCGGCAGTGTGACGGCCCCACGTCGAGACAGCCAAAGTCATAATAAGGCCTTTAGCTATAATGTCACTTTAACCTATGTTTTTCAGTGAATATATATATATATATATATGTATATATTTCCCCTCAACTGTTCCCGTCGCAGAGGGAACTCTGTATGTCGGTGCCCGCGTTCGAGACGGGGAGAGTGTCTCCGTTTAATTGCAGATACAAGAAATCGCGCGGCACACTTCTTGGCAGCAGATATTTTGTTTATTTTCACAGGTCTAGCGCAAAACTCCGCAAAGTTTTGCGCTAGACCTGTGAAAATAAACGAAATATCTGCTGCCAAGAAGTGTGCCGCTGACACTAACATAAGCGAGGAAAGTTGTGCATATACCGCGTGCTTAGGGAATAAAAGACAACATTAAATGTTGTGCATTAGGTTCTCACATCCATGGGCCCTGGTGCCAGTTCTACGTCTGCCCTAATTATGGCACTCCACTGTCTTCCATTTATTTTACGCACAACAAACATTTGCACTTTTCAATTTGAAATCATACATTGCAACTCCTTCTTACAAAGAGCCACATACAACCTGTGCGGATACGACTGCCCACTTCTTATCAAATCTCAGTGTGACAAGCATTAAGGGATTATTTGCCGAGCCCCTAGGCTGCCCCGTCCAGCTATTCGCGACAAGGGACGCGGGCCCCTTACTGGCAGCTCCAACATCTTTTGACTGGGACCAAGCGAGCTTTCCACATGAGACCTCTAGTGTTTCCAACCCGGGTGCCAGCAGCCCACCAGAAAAGACTTTACGGAAGCAACACTTTCTTCCCTCACCCACCAGGTACAAAAATCTGCACATTTATAATTTATATATTCAGAGAAAGCATTTTATTTAGTCAGTCGTTTCACTGATCTCGTGGCAATAGCCGTTTTAATTGGTGTTTGTATACATTGCCCTATGTGGCATGGACAAAGAAGTGAAGGTTTGAAAAAGACCGATTTTTTAAATTAATTTATAATATGAATAAACAGTGCTTTCGTGAGGAATACAGTAGGTTGTTCAATACATTGTTGCACAGGTTCTCTTGCGCCGTAATGCAATGCAAAGTATTGCGTCGATATAATCCTTACTACAGAGGCATTCAGGCACAGGGCAAAATTGTGCCATGCCAGCTGCTTAATTTGAGCCGGTACCATCGGCAATTATTGTTGCAGACTGGCACGTATTTTTCTTCAACAGACTTTCAGCCAGAGTAAGAAAGACAAAAAACATTCAAAGGGGAAAAGAGAGAGGAAAAGAAAACTCTTACAGAGGGAGAAAGAATGGTTGAAAGAGTGAAATAAAGAGGCAGGGAGGGCCTGGTGGTGGATTAAGGCAATATGAGGTGGAATCAAGGGTAGGCAGATTTGGTATTTAGCACCCTCGAAATTCGTAACACCGGTTGTGTGCTTCTGAGCAAAACCTAGGGCCTCAATACGTATTATTTTGACAAATTAAGCACTGGCCGCACTGCACAACCACTGATGGAACACTTGAGAAATAACCCCTCCCCTCCATTGCCAACAAATAAAAATTTCACAATAAACTGCGTTTAATCCCCTCAATTTATCAAATGTGCTCAAAGTTTGTGTTACCTAAACGCAGCATTTTGTAATTGCCAAACTTTCTATAGTTGTGGTATATACCGTGAATACTTTTAAATCGTAAATCCTTTCTAACATATGCAATATTTTAAAGTTGTTTTTATAAGAAAATGTGTATTTTTTAGCCTCAGATCATATAATATAATTGGCTGTGGAAAATAAACACCCACTCTCAAACGATCAGAATCTTGTTTTATCCTCCTGACAAGTAAAAAACTTCATACAGAAACCAGAAAGGCAAGAAACCAAACAATAAAATTAGAAGAAGAAAATCTGGAAGTCAATTTCGAGTTTCAATCATAATCATTGCAACATAGTCATCGATTTTAATGTTCTTATTATCAATGAAGATATGTTTTCTTGGTTGATCAAAGCGGATTCTGCCTCGACTGGATAAATGCGTGGCAATATACTAAATGCACATAGAGCAATTGGCAGATTTGTCCACAATTTAAACATTTCTCTTGAAAAAGTGAGTTTTTACCAACTTCAGCAAAGACAATTAGCCAAAGCTAATACATGGAAAAATATCAAACTGTGTCTGATTCGAGGGAGCTTCTTTTTTTATACTGCAGTTGACTACGTCACCACTTTTCGATTCTAGATGCCATCTTTTGTGAAACACCTATTTTGTTTTCTAAATTGTAAAAAGGCATGCATGTTTATGTTCCCTGGACTTTTGAATATGTCCATTGCACCGAGGTTTTCTAGAACAAACAATACCCTTCATTATGCGTAGTGGTAAACCAGTAGTGCAAAAGAAATACACAGGTGACTGTGATAATGCGGCTCATAATAACTATGTAAAAAAATATATGGGATAAAGTACCCCCTGCTGTACATTAAATGGATATTTCAAGGTACTGAGGAGTTATATGTCCATATAGAGGAAAACGGCTGAAGGCTGAATTCCTTTGTAAGGTTATGGCGCTCCAAGGTGACTTACTATGTCCTTTTTATGTATGGCAGGGAATAATTTATTCCTTATAGTACATGGCCCCACCATTACCTTTCCAACCTAAATCCTTAGTGTGTGGCTCCTTCCTATGAAAGAGAGTTTTGCAAACATGAAGAATAAAAACTAAACACATCAAAAATGCTGTTAGTTATTAGTTCCCCAAAAATGTTAGTTCAATACAGGTCATTAAAAAAATTCACAGTAGCTCAGAACGTGTAGAAACATTTCGAAAGAGTTTAGCTTTTTTATAATTATCTATGGAGTGCAAAAAAATATACAAGTTGCTGTAAATATCTCCTTTCTGTCTTGGTAGGACTAGAGAAACACAGCAGAAGAAAGCATATTTTGTTTTCCTTCTTCAAGTAGTTGCTTTCACATTTCAGATTGTTCCGTGACCTGACTTGACCTGGCCTGCCTTGCCTTTCCGTTCCACTGCTGGTTCTGGCAGCAGGCATTGGGATTTCAGAACTCAACTGTAATAAATTATTAAAGTGTTTCCTCATAACACATGGGATTCTGTAATCCCAGTACAAAAACCTTTCTCTAACTTCTGTATAGTAGAGGGATTGTGATGCACCCAGTCCTCTATTATAAAGAATTACAGCCACTCAATGGTAATAACTTATTACAGTTGAGGTCTTACGTCACAATGCCTGCTGCCAGCAGACAGAGGGAAAGGCAGATCAGGACATGGAGCATAATTAAAGCAGCTGATTGAAGGTCAAAAGTGAAACTTTGCTTTTCTTTCTTCTGCTCTGTTTTTCTAGCTGTACAGACAGAGAAGAGATATTTATGACAACTTGTTTATTTTTTGCACTCTTTAGGTAAGAAAAGTAGAAAAGTAGAATCTGCATGCATGTTTCTACACATTCAGATCTACTGCACCTTTCTTAAAAAACTGACTTATATTAAATTGATTCTACTATCTTCTTGCCACCAATATCTAGCAGTGTTTTATGTGTTTAATTTTGCACTATAGATTCTTTATTCATGCTTTGTGTTTGCAAACATGTTGTCTCTTTCATTTGAAAGAACTATGAACCAAGTATTTAAGAAGTTTGTTGGAAAGGCGATGGTTTGACCATGTATTATAAGAAATAAAATACCCTCTGCCACACATAATGAGGATATTGCAAATCACTTCGGAGTTCCATAATCTAATAAAGGAGCTTGGCTTTCAACCTCTATATGATCAGTGATTTGCAATATCCTTATAATGTTTAGTAGGGGATATTTTATATCATATATAATAAGCGACAGGGTGTGTTACAAGTCACCTACTATAGTGAAATTAGAGACAGATTTCCATACAGGGATTGCTGAATACCATGTATTATAATATTAATAATGTTCATTTTTCAATGGCTTCAAATAATTGGCTATTAGTGCATTGATGATACTTAGTTAGGGGCCAGAAGAAGAAGAATCAGGTTTGTCAGGACTCCAACTCGTAACCTGCAAAAGGCTGGCTTGCTCAGTCAGCAAGCATTTAGATTTCCAAACCATCCCTTGGCTCTTGAGTTAACAATGACCAGATTGTAAGGTACAGAGAAGTTCAGACATGTAGCTAGTAGGGCATTGTTTTACTCTACGACAATAATGAACGTTTTAGGAGGTCCTCACATTGTTGTGTGGCGCTCCTAATGCCACAAACTGCTAAATTGTTTTGCAATCAATTTAGACTTTAACAAGTATAGTAAATGAGTAAGTTAAATGGCTTGGGAGTGTAGGGAGATATCAATTAAGACATTTGAAACATTGCAAGTGACTCATGCCTCTGGTCATGATTGTGGATGGAGGACGATGGCAAACTCTGGGGTGACCTGCCGACAATGATGGGAGTGGAAGTGTAAAGCTGAAGGTCAGAGAGGCTAACCCTGAGGCATCTCCTGTGAATCATTAAGATGGATGGGCAGCAGCCAGAGTACTGAGGCCCCCTCTGACTACACTCACAAAGGAGGGTGGTGTGGAAGAGATCTGCCGCTGATTAGGTGGTTGTGTGGGAATGAGTGGAGTGCCCAATGGCCACCAGGTCCCAGAACAGGAGGGTTGCACCAACGCTTCCTATTTCATCATGGCTGACACTTAGTGGCTGACATCTCTGAAGGACTCCTGCCCAAGTTTCTTCAATGTGGTTGGTGGGTGGTGTGGCTTAAGGCACCCGACACATGGTTCCACATGGGTCCATGATGTGCGTAGGGTACATACCCACATCAGTGGCTCGCCCATACCAGTTCTGTAAGTGCAGGTTAAAGTAATAGGTGAATAGCCATGGGGCTCTTATTTCGAACTTCACATGGGTGGATAGATTAAATTATTTTTTCGTTTTTTTTAATGGGTGGATAGTGGAAGTGAAAGCATGGCTTAGGAGCTTCCGGCTTATGACTATTTTCTAGAACAGATGGTTGATCAATGATCTTTGCCCTCAACACCCAATAGAGCAGACACAGGAAGGAGATGTAGGCTCTTTTCTTTCCTACATCTACCATACTGTCATTCTTCACAGTTTAAATAAAAATAAAAAAATACAAATAACCTCCTAGCCGCCGCTAAATCGTCTCTTCTGCTCTTCCCTCTTCGCCCTCGGTGTGCTAAGGCCAGAAGCAGGAAGCACACAGGCTCCCCTGAGCTAATCACAACGCTGCAGTGCAGCGTTCTGATTGGTATGAGCGCCGTGCCTCAGTGCTTAGCCAGGGATTGAGAGCCTAGGCATGTTCTCCACGCAAACTGTAACACAGCCTGCGTGGAGAACATGCAAAGTGCGCATTGCGGTTTGGCCAGCCTGAGGTTACCGGCTAAACAATCATGCGCACTTTAGGTGCGGTCACCACTCCTTGTGGTCGCCTGTTATCCTCCTGGCCCCGTCCCCAAGACTATGGGACGCAAAATAAAATGATATTAAACCATGGTTTATTATCGTTTTATTTTATTTTCTTGCTGCTGAAAGGGGGGCTGACGCTCCCCCGCCACTAGACCTGAAGAGAGGTGGACACCCAACATAACAGTGTTGACAACTGCTTGCAAACAGCATTGGAAAGTGGGACTGAAAAGTCACTTTGGATTCAGGTTATCAGATTACAAGCAGGAGCTCCTTAGCAAATGAAATATTTCCACTTGTGGCTAAATTTGCACTTTTGTTAGAACTAAATCTGGGTCACAATCTGAACAAAATTGGGTGGTCTTGGAAAGATCCCTTTAGCTCTCCAGGATTTACTTCCTGTACCCTCCAGAGTTAGGAGCTCTCTTTAACAGGCTGAAAACCAATATTATTCACATATTAACAAAAAACCTACAGTGCAAAACTGTTTAAAATTTTAAAGTTATACACTAACAATTGAAAATAGCTCGCCGCTGTTTTCGCACAGCATTGCAGGCTGTTGTCATTACCATTGCATATGCAAATAACTATGTGCTCGTATGAAGCTAATGTTCTGTGGTTTTGGCTTTGCACAATGGTCCACAGGCAGCATGGGTGATACTGAGGACTAGTTTACGTCAGATGTGAATGTGGCAACCTTTGGTACAAATATCTTCTCAAGTCAAATAACATAATTCGGGAAATATACAACACTATTACAGGTATCACACATGAAAAAATCTTGCGAGGTGCATTTGTATATTTGCCCCTGGCTTCATTTGGCACCAGTAATCAGGACAATATAAATTGTTTGCGTGACTTTAGTCGTATTAATTTGCGTCAAATGCTATGGGTGTTTACACTGTCACACAACGAATTATTAATTATCAGGGATTTTACACTATGCAATGCAAATCCACTTGGCTCTGCACTCAACGTTTGGCTCAATAATCATTTTTTTTGCTGTCAAAAAGCAATGCTTAGTTTGAACAGGTGTTTGCCGGTGGGACCACCCACTGGCACTCATTTTTGTGGACTTGCACTTATTTTCCTTCATCTGCCATTGACCCAGAGCAAGAGAGAGCAAAACAAACACAGGGAGAAAAAGGAGGAAGATAACATGGGAAACCGTCACAAAAGGAAGAAGCAGGCAGTGGCGGCTGCCACAATAAAGAGGTGGTGGGCGGTTGGAGGGGGTGGGGGAGCGTGGAGTGGGAACACACAGAGGGATAATAATTTTAAAAAATCACTTCCTGGAGCTGCTGCCTGCCTCCTGCGTCACGCTTATCCTCCTCCTTCCTGGTCCCAGCAAGCACTGGGGCCGCGTCATGGACTTCCTGCAATCCCTGCACTGCTCTCATGTGAAAGTGATTCAGAAAAGAGGGTGGTGATGAACAGAGTGTCTGAATTAAGCAGACCACTCTTACCCAGTCCAAAGATCAGGGCTTGATCCATCACCGTTTTTTAGCTCACTGCACCATCCCAGCTCAGAACCTGGCTATATGCAAATTAGTCTGTCCCTGGCCCAGTGCATCATGGGAACAGGGCAGACCAAACTACCAAGCCAATTCTTATACTGGGAAGGAAACAAGCTTCCGGGGAAAGTAGCACAGGGATTGGTCTGGGCGGGATGGAAAGATGCTCTGCTCAGACCAGGGAGTCTGTGGGGGTTTCTCCAGCCCGGCTGTTCAATGCAGCCGTGCTAGAGAAACCTAAGTGTGCATGTGTGTACTGGTCAGCCTGAAACGGCCGGCCAAACGAATCACTGTCAAAATATCTACCTACAAAATATCGATCTACAGGAATATCGAAGCAGAAATATCGAAGGCAAGAATATCGACAACCTATCTACAACATGGTAAGTACAAAAATATCGAAAAAAATATAGATGTTAACAATATCGATGTTAAAAATATCGTTTTTTCTGTAAAGATATAAATGTAAAATAAAGTAAATACCATTAATAAATAAAATAAACATAATTAAAAATATCTAATAATGTTTAAAATTTATAAATAATACATATGTAATAATAATACATTATTTAAACATATACATAAAATATATAATATATACATACTTAATACGTTGTAATAATTAATTTAATAACTTATAAATTAATGAAAAATATTATAAATTACAAATACATTTACAAACATAAAACAAAAACATAAATAAAAAGTAAAGAATTACTTTTAATGAATTAAAAAAAACTAATATATCTTTTATAGTCTTAAAATTAATTATATACTACATTATCTAAATGTATACAAAAAAATGAAATAACTAAATAAATAAAAATACTATTCAAAATCCATAAGTAAAAAAAATACAGTAAAAAAATGTTGGATAGCATAGAACTTACATTTACCATTCCCACTCCAGAGAGCGCAACAGTAGAGAAACGGTTGTATAGCGTAGATGTAAAAATTACTATTCCAACTTCAGAGAGTGCAACAGTAGGGAAAACATTGGATAGTGTAGGAGTAAAAATTACTATTCCAACTGCAAAAAGTGCAACAGTAGGGAAAGCGTTGGATAGCTTAGGAGTAAAAATTACTATTCCAACTCCAAAAAGTACAACAGTAGGGAAAGCGTTGGATAGCGTAACGGTCAAAATTACTATTCCAACTCCAGAGAGTGCAACAGTAGGGAAGGCGTTGGATAGTGAAGGGGTAAAAATTACTATTCCAACTCCAGAGAGTGCAACAGTAGGGAAAACGTTGGCTAGCGCAGGGGTAAACATTACTATTCCAACTCCAGAGAGTGCAACAGTAGGGAAAGGGTTGGATAGCGTAGGGGTAAAAATTACTATTCCAACTCCAGAGAGTGCAACAGTACGGAAAGTGTTGGATAGCGTAGGGGTAAAAATTACTATTCCCACTCCAGAGAGTGCAACAGTAGGGAAAACATTGGATAGCGTCGGGGTAAAAATTACTATCCCAACTCCAGAGAGTGTAACAGTAGGGAAAGCGTTGGATAGCGTATGGATAAAAATTACTATTCCAACTCCAGAGAGTGCAACAGTAGGGAAAGCGTTGGATAGCGTAGGGGTAAAAATTACTATTCCAGCTCCAGAGAGTGCAACAGTAGGGAAAGCGTTGGATAGTGTAGGGGTAACAATTACTATTCCCAGTCCAAAGAGTGCAACAGTAGGGAAAACGTTGGATAGCTTAGGGGTAGAAATCACTATTCCAACTCCAGAGAGTGCAACAGTAGGGAAAGCGTTGGATAGCGTAGAGGTAAAATTTACTATTCCAACTCCAGAGAGTGCAACAGTAGGAAAAACGTTGGATATCGTAAGGGTAAAAATTACTATTCCAACTCCAGAGAGTGCAACAGTAGGGAAAACGTTGGATAGCGTAGGGGTAAAAATTACTATTCCAACTCCAGAGAGTGCAACAGTAGGGAAAGCGTTGGAAAGCGTAGGGGTAAAAATCACTATTCCAACTCCAGAGAGTGCAACAGTCGGGAAAGAGTTGGAGAGCGTAGGGGTAAAAATTACTATTCCCACTCCAGAGAGAGCAAGAGTAGGGAAAGTGTTGGATAGCGTAGGGGTAAAAATTACTATTCCCACTCCAGAGAGTGCAACAGTAGGGAAAGCACTGGATAGTGTAGAAGTTAAATATAACATACTTATAAATAATTGTTGTAAATAAAATATTTCTAAATGTAATTTTTAAATAACTCTACATCATTTGCAAATACCCATTAATAATTACTAAAAACATATTTAAAATTGAATATTTAATTAACACTAAATTAACAATAAATACCAATAAATATGAATGAATAAATGTTAATTACCAAATAATAAATATTGAACACTAAAATATTTTTCAAAACAAAAAACATATTGATAAATAAAAATTAATTAACAATTAAAAAATGGTAAACAATAAATTTATTTTGAAATAAAAACATTTTTTATGACAAATTAATTACCAATTAATAAAAAAATCAATTTAATATTTATTTATTTATTTATTTATTTTAAGGTTTTGTAGAGTGCGTAGTAACCCTAAAGCATCCCAGCGCTAGAACCTGAACTCAAGAGGGGTCAGCAACGGAAGGGGTTAGGGGTCAGGGAAAAGAAGGTTCTTCAGTGCCTTCCTGAACTGGAGGAGATTGGGTTCAGGTAATTATAAAACCTTTTTAAAAATATCAATTAACAATTGAAAAAAATTAATTACCAATTAAAAACCTTAATTACCAATTAAAAAAAATAATTCCCAAATAAAAAATGTAATTACCATTTACAAACCTTAATTACCAATTAAAAAAATTAATTAGCAATTAAAATAATTATTTACCAATTAATAATTAATTAGAAATAAAAAAATTATCAATACCAATAAAAAATAAATAATGATTTAATTACAATTAAATTACTTCCCACCCAATTCTCCTATAAACCCACAACCCACTACAAAACTTAAACGCAAACATTAATTAAAATTAAATTACAATTACTAAAAATGAATACTTAATAACTATATTACTTCCCACCCTATTCCCCTATAAACCCACAACCCGCTCCAGTACTAAAACATAAAATTAAAATAAAAATTACATTTTTAATATACAAAAAATAGTATACATATAATTTAAAACAAATAAAATACTTTAAAAGAACATATAACACATACATATAAAATACATAATAAAATACATAACAACAAACAAATGTCGATATTAGTAACATCGAAATTAGTAACATCGATATAATTGATATCGATATTACTAACTTCGATATTACTTACATCGATATAACAAAAAATCGATATTACTTACCTTAGGGTCGATATTCTGTCCAACGATATTCTTGACCTCGATATTCTTCACCTTCAGTATTTTAAACTCAATATTAATGTAAGTCGATAATTAAGAATCGATATTTTGACTGTGCATCCGGCCAAACACATATTTTCACTTGGACTGGAGTGTACATAGCACTCCTCCTCCCAGGCATCACCCCTCCCGATGCACGCTGGCTTACATCCTGCAAACAAAAATACATTGTTTTATTTTCCATTTGCTGACTGAGCCAGGCAGTGGGGCGACGCTCCTCCGCCATTGAAGAGGAGCCACAGCTGGAAGCAGGAACCTGCAGAAGAGAGACACAGGGGCTGGGTGTACGTGTTAGAGAATTCAGGAACCTCCGGAGGCGACTTCAAGACTGCGCTTTAGAGGCATGGATTTATCACCGGTCTGCGGACCATTGAGCACAGCTTTGGGCACCGCCACTCATTCTTTTACAAATTAAGCACTGTAAGAGGTGAACTTTTATAATTTGCTTGGGCTAAGCCTTGCCTGAGCTCCAACGCCTGTGCAAAATCTTTGGGCCTCATTTATGAGGCTGTGCGTCACTTTTACGCCGCCGGTGCGTCACTTTTTGTGACGCACCAGTAGCGTAAGAAATGCGCCTTGTTGCGCCATATTTACAAAGTGACGCATCTAGGTAGATGCGTCACTTTGTAAACCCCTGCGCCACATTATACCTGCGCCAGGTATAATGTATGCAAGGGGGGCGTTTTGACGCAAGAAAGGGTCATGGAAATGACGCAGTGAAATCTATAAGATTTCACTGCGCCATTTCTTGGCCGCTAATGCGTCAAAATCTTATGCCTGCTTTATGGCAGGCATAAGACTGAGGCAGGCACTAACAACATGGGACTTGCCCATGTATAAGTACACATTGCTGGAGTTGCATCACTTTTGTGACACACTCCAGCAATGCGTCACTTTTGCGCCTACAGATACGTCAGAAAAACTGACGTATCTGTAACTCCTTGCGGCATGATGCGTCATATTATAAATATGACGCATCAATCATGACGCAAGGAGTGCGCACTGAGAAGTGACGCATCGCTGCTTTCACGCAGCGATGCGTCATTTCTCATAAATGAGGCGGCAGGCCCTTAGTACCTGGGCCTACGTGCACTTTTTAAAACCTGGGGCCTCATTTATGAAAAGTGACGCATTGCTGCGTGAAAACAGCGATGCGTCACTTTTCACTGCGCACTCCTTGCGACACCAATGATGCGTCATATCTAATGTATGACGCATCATGTCGCAAGGACTTACAGTACGTCAGTATTTCTGACGTATCTGTAGGCGCAAAAGTGACGCATTGCTGGAGTGTGTCACAAAAGTGACGCAACTCCAGCAATGCGTCCTTTCACATGGGGAAAGCCCCATGTGAAAGGGCTTGCGTCAGTCTTACGCCTGCTGTGAGGCAGGCGCAAGATTTTGACGCAACAGCATCTTAAAAGTGACGCAGTGAAATCCATAGATTTCACTGCGTCACTATTACGAGGCTTTTTGCGGGGGAACGCCCCCTCTGCATACATTTTTACTTGACGCCGGTATAATGTGGCTTCAGAGGTTTAAAAAGTGACGCATCTACTTAGATGCGTCACTTTTTAAATATGGCGCAAACATAAATAAGGGCACTGGACCCTTCTAGGCAGGGCGGTCGTGCTGTATACAAGGCACTGAGATTAGATTTAAAGTGTGAAATTGGGGCACAATACCATCCCTAAAATCTGCTTTCATTTCCCTGCGAATATAAGGTTGTCCATAAAAGCGACAGGCGCTTTCATTTTTCCTTTCAGACTTTTTCTTTTAACATTCTTTTAAAAGCTTTTTTGTGGCAGTTGCACAAAGGATTTACTGGGTTTATCGACTCAAGTGCAGCTTTTGGAAAGGCCAGAGCATGAGGTCAAGACCTCTCACGAAAGCTGTTTAATTGAGTGTGAAATGGTCTTTATGCCGCAGCGCTGTCGATCTCGGTTGGGCCTTCGCATGTGATTGGATGGCAGCTTGTGATGCGTGTAATGCTGTTCTCATGGCCTAGTCTGAATTACAAGAAATAATCGAGTTAACTGACACTTACGACCTCAAGGATAAAATCAGGGTGTTTGGATTGTTTTCTACAAGTGCACAGTGTTTGGGGCGCACCCCAAGGGGCTCAACTACGCCAAATAGCTCAGTGCGTTGCGCACTCGCACTCACTGCAGACGTATGTGAGTTACATACTTGAAATCTGGCGGGGCTGTCTCTGCTCTTCGTCATTCTGAGGAAGGTAACAAGGGTACGAGTACGGAGTACAGTGATTGACATTTTAGCGTGCTTACAGGGCCATTACCTCTTTATTCCTCAATTGATTTCCATAGTACATGTATTTAATTTAATTCAGGGTTTTTGCATTGAGCAGTCATCACGCCAAAGTCACTTAAAGTGGGGGGTAGGGGTCAACTCATGTGGTGAATCTTGAGAAATGACAGTTCGTCCAAAACCAAGCCAGTCCTTAAGCATTTGAAGAATTCACCCACCTTTCTCTTTCCGTCAAGAAATTCCAGAGGGGGAGTTATGGGTTCGGGGAGAGGTACCACTGACCTGCAGGTATTTAGCGGCAAGGGAGCTAGCTGTAATTGAAATAGCATTTATATAGCGCTTACTACCCCTGATGAGGCATCAAGGCGCTTGGGCAGCAAGCTGCTCTAGAACCCAAGGTTTGAGATTAATTCAATGTTACAAGTTATTGTTAAATTGAAGGGGTATGATCTTGAAAGAAGGGGAGGTTGTGATCTTTGATATAAGCTGTGGGCAGTTTTCAGAGATATAATTATTGAGAATAAGGAATGCATGCATGAGACTAAGAGCCTGGTGATCAGGTACAAGCGTTGGCAGTGTTGGTGTGAGTATCTGTTACACACCAATTTTTAGCGTACCGAAGCTTGGTCCTCGCTCCTCCTTTCCTCGTCGCCAATGAAGCAATCTTGAGGCAGGAATAAATTAATCCATGTGTTTTCAATGAAAGCAAGAATTACTTATTAAAAAAAATGAATACATCTTTACGGAAGGGGAGCCACCGTAGCTATCACCAATGTTTGAATGTAACACACTGTTGTATTCGAAAGCATTGAGCTCGGTTGGTAAGTGAGTAAAGTTGTTTGGAAGAACCTGTCTAGCAACCCTACGAAATAAAGGTGGATGGCTCCTTCGGGAACGTGCCATGCATTTCTTAGACATTGTAATGTTCACCTTTGTATAACATTACAGGATACTCCCTCTCCAGATACTCCTGTTAAAATGGGACCATATTTTCCAAATGTGTGGATTTTCTGATGTTTTTAGTTTTGTCTAAGTAAAAAGTCAGCACAGTTGTTACATTCATTCTGTGCACTTATCTTTCTGTTGGAGAGGTAGGGTTTTGGAAGAAAATGAGCAAAGGTGTAATGTGATTAATGTGAAATTCCCATATTACTTTCAGCAGAAAAGCAATGTGAGTCATTACTAGCGTATGTGGCTGAAAAATCATTTACAGTTCCTGGGAACAAAGAGTATTTACCTAATTAACTCTTCATGCAGAAGTACTGAATACCAGAAAGTCTGTCTTAGGATGTGAAATCTTAGGCATATGTAGTACTTTCCTGTTTTCAGTTTCTATTTTTGGTAAATTTTGGTGGTGTTTTTTCAGTGTTTTCCAGTAATTTCAATACCCAAAAAAAACCTCAGTGCTTTTCAGTGGTTACTCATTTTTGCGCCATACAAAACAACTGAAACGGTGCTTTACCAGTGTTTATGGATCGCTTTGCCTTTATTATTGCTTGCTTTCTTCATTGATGCATGGTATATAGACAGTGTATGTACAGTGTATATGAGGTCCAAATACATTTTTACAAGTCGAATTTATTGTAGTACACCATACAACATTTCTTAAATGATTCTTTGGTTATTTCTCATGCATTGTAAAATAAAATTTCCTGAATTGCTCCTCAACACTCCTCTGCTTACCAAGTGGCAATCATTCTAACAGGGAACATGTTTCAGTGCCAAAGTCACTAAATGTGTCGCCTAGCCTACTCTTGAGGAGATGTTTGACATCTACACCAATTATGCTGAACACTTGGTAGACAAGGGTGTTTTCTGACTTGAGTTTTTTGATTATGTCCACTACAGCAGTCATGTTTTCCTGTAAAAATCTAAGAATGCCATACAGTGTACTTTTTTTGACATCACTAACAATATGCACCCAAAGATCCTCAGATTTCTAGCCTTTTGCATAATCACTAAGCAAAAATTCAGTAAACGGTTGCCACATGGATAATATTGCATTCACAGCCTCTAGGACTGAGAACCACCGACTAAAGGACACAGTTCGGATGACTCTTTCTTTGCTGCCACACAAAACACAAAATGATAAATATTTGCGTTTTTGTTCCAGCGCTTAACAAAACAGTGCACCTGAATGGACTACCATATCAATAGCATTCTTCATTAGCTCAGAAGATTATAAAGATGCTTTCAGCATACCATTTAGCAAGTAGCAAGGATTTCTTACATTTCTTACATGGAAACACTTCAGCTCAGGTATTGCTTTTGACAGATCATCACATAACTTTTTCATATACGTAGCTGAATCGCTGCAAATACAAACAACATCACTCCAATCTTTGTTAAACTTGGTAAGAACTCTCTGCAGCAGCATTCCAAGTGACACTGCATTGTATGTTTCCGCACATCTACATCTGCCATGATGGTACGACTGTACCATTCAATTTTTACATCACAAAATGTGATTAGCACTGCCACTGCTGGGTCGCAACGCATCTCTGGAATTTCATCAATGATAACAGATCTTTACATCACCTTGGTGTAACTCTGAAATATGCTGCAATGAACACCTCTGGTAGGTATTTGTCATACACTTGTGTTGCTTTTGGTGATGTTTTGCATGCTGGTGCACGCTTGCGGAGCAGATTCCCAATCGGTTCATGGCCTTGGTGTAAGCTGGGTCCAGATTGCACTCGGGCACGTACAAATTCATGTGCCACATCCTTTTCTTACAAATCACATAGCATGATGGCATGGCTCTGAGTAAAGCTAGTCTGGTTTTCACTGCTGTTTTTTTCCCCTCAGAGATTTATATAGTGCTAACTCGGCCTGGAGGTATTTAAGCGGTTCACACGAGCACCAGTTGCGTTACAAAAGGGCACATTCTTTTTTCTTAGGGACGGATAGATTACATGATTTGCCCAGATTCACAGGATGTTGAACTGTAACGTAAATGGTTACTGTGGGCGTAAAGACTGCATGCACAGGGCAGCAGGTCTTGTTGTTGCAGAAACACGTATGAAGTGCTAATACCCGAGTTTATAAAAAAGAAACATAACAATTTATTGGCATCTGTGCAAAACCATTAACACCCACAATATTAATTTCAATAACGATGATAAACAGTTTTCTAAGTGGGCCTAGTCTTGGACCAGCAGGCTAAATGTGCACTTTTGCAGTCAGTTATCAACAACCCACTGAACTATCGTAACAATTTATAACGGGGAACTCGAGATTCCAAATTGGGCAGGGGCTCTACGAAGGGGTATAAGAACAATAACTCGTTAAGTAAATGGTCTTTTTAAAGACCTGTGAAGGACACTGCAGCTCAAGTCCACTATGAAAAACTATGAAACAGTTTGGAGTCCCCTCTCGCTTGCATGTAAATCACATTTGCACAATAATAGTACTCAGGCGCGAAACGCCCATTGGGCTCAAAGGGCTTCAGCCCCAGTGCTTAATTTGTGCCTGTGGTTTCCGGTGCTCAGCACTGGCACTTAATTCACAGGGCTGTGACTATACATGTTTTTCAGTACTGGCCCTACAGCAAGTTCATCATCACCCCGATCCCAGCTGCTGCGTGTGTCTAGGTACCTGCTCCTTGTCTGCTGGAGGTTTCCAGGAGCAGGTGGAGGATTCCCGCCAGAGCTGGACCTCTGCCTGCTGGCACCAAGAGGCCTGGCTGTATGTAATCGCCAGCACCAGTGCCAGGCCCCCTCGTGCATCCCATGTGTGCCCCTTTCCCTTCCAGCCCCTCCAGCATGGCACCAGACCCTATGGTGACCAGCTGCCTGTCACGCTGCAGGTACGGCAGTAAATGCGGTTTCTCTGCCCTGTGTGTGACACTACTTTTTCCTGCCCTGGGCAGACCGTACAGAGCTCAGTTTTACCTGTCCGATGTGAGGCGCCTCTCATTCCCCCCGTTCATCTGCCCTCCAGTCCACGGTGTAAAGAAGTGATTCGTCCTACGTGCCTGCTAGGAGAAGATTCCTGATATTCAAGCTGCGTGAAACATGTTCCTGTTGTTATGTGCGCTGGGTGGTCTTGCACTGCCTATATTACACCAGTATTGGAGTGAGCCAGTGTGTCTCACAGCACCCACTGTTCATCTTCTGCTGACTCCTGTGTGGATGGTAGTTGTGCACACATGTTTCCAAAGCCTATGCGGATATCATCACACGCCTTCGTCGGCTGCAAAATAAATAGATCTAGCTGGGTGACAGATCTAGCTGGGTGACAGAGAGGACCTTTCCCTCAAAACGCAAGCGAAAAAGACAGCTGGCACTTGTGTGGGGTTACTGCGTTCCACCAGAAAGATCCTCCCTTTACTCCCAGGACCCTCTCAGAAATTGCTCGTTCAAGGTCTAGTCTTATCAAGACTAGATTATTGCAATGCTCTCTTTCTTGCTGCCCCGGAATCCACGATCAACATTCTTCAAAGAACACAGAATGCCGCAGCTAGGATTCTTACTGGGACCTCTCGCAGGGTCTCAGCCAAACCCGCCCTTAAGGCACTACATTGGCTGCCGATCCGCGAAAGGGTCAAATTTAAGGCCCTCTGCACGGCCCATAAAGCTTTGCAAAATCAAGGGCCTCCAATGCTAAAAGACATGATCTTTCCATACAGACCTAATAGGCCCCTTCGCTCAGCTCAAGGTCATCTGGCCACGGTCCACAAAATCAGAAAAGCCCGAACTGGAGGACGCCGTTTTTCGGTCACTGTGGCCTCCTCCTGGAATGCTTTGCCATTTCACCTCCGTTCTGAGTCCAATCTTCTGAAATTTCGCAAGCTCCTAAAAACTCACCTCTTCCCGCAATAACTTCTTCTCTTTCCCCGTCTTTCACCCTCAGAAGTTCTGCAATTTCAGCGCTGGGACGCTCACGGGCAGCCATGCGCTATATAAGTCCCAAATTTCATTTCATTTCATTTCATTTCATTTCATTTCATTTCATGCCTGCACAGACAGCCCCCCTCGTTTAGGCATGATGAAAGTGTATTGTTCATCATGCTCGTGATGCTAGCAGGCCTTATTGTCATAGCCCTTGGCAATCACTGAATAGTTCTGTCCTGCTCTCTAATCATTCCAATACCTGGCCTGCCTAATAAAGCCCATCTGCGCCTCCTGATAAACAACTGCATCAGGGGGCTGGCTCCTTATTGCGCTGAGCGAGGTAGGATGTGGAAGCACAAGCGCAGGACAGATTTTGAATGCTTTCACATTGTCCATGTAAACAGTGGTCATGACAATGGTACAATTGAGTGGTGCCAGGAATATAGCTGAGCGGACAACTGGGAGAAGTGGCTGCAGCCTCCTAAAAAAGAAGTTGAGTTGTGTGTGTCAGCCAAGGCTGAGACCGCTTCCCGGGCTGGTGAACGTCTTATTGCAGCCGTACCAAGTACTTCGCAGGTCTTTAAAAGACCATTCACTTGCTAATGAGGCTTTGTTGTTTTTCACCCCTTCTTTGAGCCCCTGCAACTACACTATGCATATTGCTGGAAGAGTCAGCCCCCCCCTCCACGAAATGTTTAGTAGCCCACCCCAAAATTTGCCTCTAGTTGTGCCTCTGATAGTATTCGCGGCCTTTCAACTAGGTTAGCGCTATACAAACACCACATTTATACAATAATACGCAGAAATTGTACCGGGATAACTCAAAGAATAAAACATGACACAGAAAGCTGCACTGCCGTAAACTGTCATCTTAATGCCTCCATTCAGCACTGCTGCGATTTCTTGGATGATGAGTACAGCACCCTGAAGTGACAAAGTCCACGTGTATTTACTGGTGTTGAGTACTTATAACAGACAGCCGCAAGTACATTCATGACTCAAGTACTTCAAACTCAGCCGTTTTTTGTACACGCTATTTCTTTGTTTATCCTAGTTTAAAGTCCACAAAACGTCACCCCTTGTAAAGTTCAACCAAGTTTATTACTTAGAACCATAAACCTGCTCCGTAAATCACATAGGGTTAAAAGCTTCAGGTTTATGCCTAAAAATATACAAATGAGTTTATGTGAATTTCCCAAAAAATGAAGACCAAACTACCAAGCCCTGATCTCTTGACTGGGTGAGAGTATTCTGCTTAATTCAGAAACTCTGTCCATCACCACCCCCTGTTGTTTAATTATTTTGTCCACCATAAGCGTGGAAGGGTATACTCAGACGTGAGTCCCTTGCTCATTGCACTATCAGGATTCAAGCAAGCCGGGCCGAAGACGGCTGTAATGCCAGAAACCGGTCCCCAGAAGCTTGTTTCCTTCCCAGTGAAAGAATTGGCTTGGTAGTTTGGTCTGCCCTGTTCCCATGATGCACTGGGCCAGGGACAGACTAATTTGCATATAGCCAGGTTCTGAGCTGGGATGGTGCAGTGAGCTAAAAAACGGTGTTGGATCAAGCCCGGATCTCTTGACTGGGTGAGAGTATTCTGCTTAATTCAGAAACTCTGTCCATCACCACCCCCTGTTGTTTAATTATAGGATATAATAGACTAGTAATAAGATGGACCAGATATCCATCACTTGTGTGATGGAGTATCCATATGACAAACTCCAAATCAGGTCCTTGATCATGCTAGGAACAGGCGTAGATTGAGGCTGTAGTGTAAGCACAGAGGACCGGGGATGATATTTCCTAAGCTGTGATAACAGTAGAGATGCAGCCTGAACCCAGGAAAAACTATTCCTCATGAGCAATGTATTGATATGCTGTGAACAATTAGAACAGCTAAAGGTTTGCTCTTCCTGGAAGCATAGCTGATACGAGCAGTTTCACAGGAATTACGTATTATATGTGAATGTATCACAAAAAACTTTCCTTGCCCATTAATTACATCTGATCCCATTAGGCAGCAAGATTCTACTTGTTACTTTGCATGACTTTAACTCCTTCAGTGCTCATGACGAGCCCAGCTCGTCATGAGTCACAGTGGAGCTGTGCTCATGACGAGCTGGGCTCGTCATAACGGCTGCGCACCGCCCACGTGCGATTGATTCACGGCCTGTGTGGGTGAATTAATCAGTGGGCGGGGTTGTGACGAGCCCAGCTCGTCATGAGCACAGCTCTACTGTGACTCATGAAGAGCTGGGCTCGTCACGAGCACCGCGGCACCATGCTCCCTCCCCTGCCCCCCAGCACCATGGGGGAATTACCCCTGCAGGGAAGGGGTTAATAGATCTTGGTTTGCGTGGAATCCTAGGGGTGTTTGTATAGTTCCTGCCAGATTACACCCCCTTTGCACAGAATATTAAGTGTTGTGTGCTACACAACACAATGCGGGTTCATCATTCGGCTTGTGTGACAATTGGGTGCAAAATACTGTGTAAAAATAGATCAACACAATTTGCACAGCTTTGTATCCAGACTCCCCATTTGCATGACAAAACATGCAATATGTGCTCTATACTGAGGGGGTGAAATTCTGTTGGTCTGGAACACAGCAGCTTCTATTTCTGGATGTTTGCTTTTCAGAGCTACTTCTGCATTTCATATCTCTTCCTGGGAAGGGCAGAATAAATTCAGGAGCACTTCCAAGTTACAACTCAGACCTCCCACCTGTGAGGAAAAGCAATGAGAGAAGAGCTAGTTTATAGGCTTGGAGTTAGAGAAACAAACATTGGCACACCCAACCTATTTGCCTTTTCTAAGAAGCAGATTATAGTGGATAATGTAAAAAAGTATTTTGTAAGTATGTTATATTAAATTGTGTGAAATAATTCTAGTGTAGTGTAGTGCTTAGGCAGGACACCAGGATTGCAATCCTGGGTTCTCCATTTAAGAAAACCATTGGATTTTTGGTAAATCACTTTACCCGCATGTGCCTCAGAGCAGTGCTCAGGTGCATGGAAAAATCTAACCCTGCATTACCTTAAAAAAAAGTTACATCGAATCATATTTATCATATACAGGAAGTGACAACCCTGGAACTCTCCGCATCTATCCCTATAGGATGTGTTATCACTGGTTTCCCACCAAAACCGTCTTTAAAAGAAGAAACCCGACAGCAGATCTTATTCCTCCAGATCCATCTAAAGAGGATGTGATATCACTGCAGTTTCCAGCGTCCATCTCTTTAGGATGTGACAACACCGTATCCCAGCGTTAATCACTGTTTTCACACCAAAAACATCTCTAAAAGAGCCAGAAAAGCTACCTCATTCCCCGGGACCTATTGCCACTGATAATGGCATCACTTCTTGCCTCCTCCCTACTTCAAACAACTCCACCTATAATCTATCACATGGGCATTCCCACCAAAGGGTGAAAAAAAAGTCAAGGGGCGTTATCTGCTAGTTCCTGTTTTGGTTTGTGAGGGCCTTGCATCAGAACCCCTGGTCACTCAAACCTACAAGGTATGATCTTGTCTGGTATCTCCTCCAGTACCCCACACTTCCGACACCGCGACCACACAAACACATACCATTTTCAGAACACATAGACCCAACTGTAGTGTCCTGCTGGACACGGTCTAATTGTTTTAGATGATGTAACCCACACTCTACACCCACCCACCACTGGTGTCACGAGTCGCGTGACCCAGTTAATAAAGGGGGCCGGGCGCTCGTGCTCGAGGCCAGTTTAGTAGCCCACTACCCTGTGTCCGTGTCTCCATGAGCGCCTAATGCGGGCCTAGAGCCCAACACCACATTGGCGAGGAGGCGGAGCTGGGCCCAGCGTGCCACAGCCACATGAAGAAATCGCAGTGAAAAGAGGAGAGAGCTGCAGGGCGATGTCGCACCCTCTCCTCCCCGCAGGATTGGCGCCAGCCTGCCGAGAGGCCCGCAGGGCGTGCGCCAAGCCCCGGGCCCGCAAGTTAATGAGACGGTGACCGGGAGCCCACCCCGCACCTCTCAAGCCTGCCAGACGAGGAAGCGGACCGGCCAGAGCCCACCTGCACCGGCCGCAACTGTGCCCCGGATGAAGCGGACCGATCGGAGCCCACCCGCGTCGGCCGCGAGCCCTAGCATATGAGGGAATCCACGCGGAGCCCACCCACATGGAAGAAGAGGCCCGCCGGCAAGAGAAGTGCCCAGGAGAAAAGCGCGGACCGAGCGGAGCCCAACCGCGTCGGCCGCAAGTGAGGCCCCACCGCGTGGTGACCGACACGGAGCCCACCAGCGAAGTGAAAAGGCCCGTAGGCCGGAGGTGAGCCTGGGGGGCCGCGCAAGCCAGGAGCGACCCCCTAATGACTGAACAATAAGCGGAGCCCACCCTCATGGTCATAGCGCCTTGACGGGCTTGGTGCGGCCAAAAATACGTGGATGAAAAAGCAGGGCCAGCGGAGCCCACCCGCGTCCTGCCTGCAGCGTCCCCTGCCGCGCAGCGTATGTGAAGAAAGGCTGCGGTGGTGGGGTGAACAAATCTTCAAAGGAGCGCCAGGAGCTTGAGCGGATCCCACCCGTAGCGGCCAGGGACAGTAATTGAATGCGGAGAGCCCACAGCGTAGGGAGAGCTGCAAGTGAAGCAAGGCCAGCGGAGCCCACCCGCGGCCTGCCATCAGCTATTCCTGCTCCCGCCGCGCAGTGCATGACTGAGGCTGCCACGGCGACGGGGTGAATATGCCCACAACGCGATGATCACGGTGACCGGGACCCTGCACTGGTGATGCCTGGGCATTGAGGGCGAAGAAAATGCACATGAGGACTTCCGAGATAGACTACACCTGTGTGCGTGCAGCACTGTCCACAGAAGTGTGCTGGTGGACCCTCAACACAAAGGAGCACCCCCCCTTCACACACAGTTATGCCGTGCCCTCCCCGGGGCAATACAAAAAAAATGCCTGCACACTCTTCTCCCATCCAGGCCAGGGATACTGGAAAGCCTCACCCTCCATTGACAATTCTCGAGTTTGTTTTGTGCCCTGCTACCCCCAGAGGAAAAGAAGAAAGAGATGTGACTAACCCGGATCAGCAGTGGCTCCAGCTCCCCCCTCCCTCTTGCACAGTCCACGAAGCAGGTCCTGAAAGCCGAGGCAGTAAGAGAAACTACACACGAAGAAAGTCAAGCTGAAAAGGAGGCTGCTGCTGAAGGAAAACCAAACCAAACCTAATTCCTACATTGCCATCTAGTGGACACTGGGTGGTACTGCGCAAAAAAGCAGCAAACAAGCATTTGACAAACCAAGTGCCACAGCCACAGATCCAAAGCAGCCAAGGAAACACCAGCTACCTAAGCATGGGCGAATTTTGCGGATCTCGCGTTCGCGGATTTGCGGATTTTTTTTTTATGTTCGCACGGGTTTCTGCAAGTTCGCGAGGGTGTTGTACAATTTCGCAAATTGCGAAATTGTACAAAACGCGTGCGAACTTGCAGCCACCCGTGCGAACACAATAATATGAAGAGAAAGAAGCTCCTGGTCACAGGAACAGCACGGGGATTGCGCTCATGAAAGTCAAGGATGCAAAGGCCTCTACCCAGCATCACAGCTGACTTTCCACGGTAGATTTGGGAAGAGGCACACCTGTCCAGCCTCGAAGACGCTCATGATTGTTTTTGGGCTAATGAATGAGTCACTGATTTTGAGCATCAACTAGTTTGAGCGACCATGCAAAGGCCCCCCTCTACCCAGCATCACAGCTGATTTTCCACGGTAGATTTGGGAAGAGGCACACCTGTCCAGCCTCGAAGACGCTCATGATTGTTTTTGGGCTAATGAATGAGTCACTGAATTTGAGCATCAACTAGTTCGAGCGCCCATGTGTGTGTTACTATGCAATCGCCCCGAAGGACGCAGGGGTCCCTTGAATGAGCTGTCCATCATAGTGGGTGAATGGCGGGAAGACGGTGCAAACCGCGAGTGTGTGTGCGGGGCCAAACGTGCGGGGCTTCCATGCGAGTTCACATGCCTCTTGTGTGCATAAAAGGTCAGAGAAAGATCAGTTCAGCCTGGCCTGTTGTAACTATTTTAGGATGGCGCCGGCAAGCTGCCAGCGCCATCCTAAAATAGTTACTAAGTTAGCTTCAACAGGAAGCTCTAATAGATAAAATAGAGCACCTGCTTTATTTTATCTATTAGAGCTTCATGTTGAAGCTAACTTAGTAACTATTTTAGGATGGCGCTGGCAGCTTGCCGGCGCCATCCTAAAATAGTTACAACAGGCCAGGCTGCAAGTTTTGAACTTTTGCCCCGGGAAAAATCCGCCGCTCGCGGATTTGCGGATTTTCGGTAAATTCGCGGGAGTTCGCGGATTGCGAATTTACCGAAAATCCGCAAAATCCGCGAGCGGAACGGATTTTTCGCCCATGCTTACAGCAACCACACAGCAACACAATAAGGGCAGGAACGCAAGACACACCACAAGAGGCAGGAACGCCCCAGAAGCACAAAGAACACTGCGCAGGACGGGGCAACTCCACGCGCAAGGAGAAGGACGAGGGAGCAGTAACACAGACCACCGGACGCACTGAGCCAAACGGAGAGACCAACGAAGGTAAAGCGGCACCTGATGGCCACTGGTTGTCGTTGCACCGCAGGAAGAGGAAGGAGCACCACCACGCGAAGAGACAGTGGTTCCGAGACTCCCCACCAGGCAAGTGTGGCACAGTGAGGAAGCAAGACAACCACCGACACTGCTCCAGTGTCCCAGAAAGAAAGGAAGCACACCCTGTGAAGCAACGGGAAGCGACCTGAACACGGAGAAGCAAGAAGCACAGCCATCAGCACACAAAAAGAAGAGGTCAACGGAGCAGTGACGCAACCCTCCTGAAGCAACATACGGACACCAAAGCCTGGAACCCCATACGGAAACGCCAGCGAAAGTCACAGGAGCGGTGACGCAACCCTCTGGACACAGCAAAGCACATGAAGAGCGCAGACAAAAGCGCGCCACCGCAGAAGCACTGCAACGGAATCAAGTGACGATCCCAGGGGTCACGGACGGCAAGAAGACGCAAGACCACGCAAAGCCAGAAGTGCACAGGGGGTCGCGCCAGTGGACCGGACTGCCCAGTCAGCACCCAGGAGACCTCTCAATGCAGAAACACTGCTGAACGCAGGTCGGAGAGCACACATGTTAGAATCGGCTGGTCTCTAGTTGGCAGTGGTATACACTTCTGACAAATAGGGACCCACCTCCTCTAGTCTAGGCAAGGGGATCACACACTCAGATAACCCCCGCTCACCCCCTTGGTAGCCTGGCAGAGCAGATAGGCTTATCTCTGAGGCAGCGTGTTAAGCATTTATGACCACATACAGTAATAAAGTGAATACACCACAAATGGACACAACACAGAAGGTATTATAAAAATAAGTATGTTTATATAAGGCTTAGCACAAGCCCAAATAACGACAAAAATATACCACAATCTTAATAAATACTCCTTGGAAGGAAAAATAATAGTTCAGGTAAAGTCTCTTCTTAGTAAACGGTTCTTTAGCAACAAAAGTAAATCTTCTTCTTTAAAGCACAGTTCTTGGCAAGAATTTAACCCCCACAGGAGTCACACAACGTCGAGGCAAAGTTATCCCAAAGGTTCGGCGTCGACCGCGAGGAGTGCTACGTCGAGCCCGGAGTCGAAACAGACCCCACAAACACAGTATCTTTGAGAATGAAGAAACGATGATCCACGGCGTCGAGATGCATCAACGTCGAGTCTTCGGCGTCGATCGGGCTTCGAAGTGGGAGCGATCTGCAGCGGCGTCGACAGGTGTCAGGCTGGAGCAGCGCTCACAGTGGCGAAGCGGGATACGGCGTCGATGTCGTTAATGCAAGAGTGAGCAGCGCTCACGGCGTCAAAAAGGGCTGCGGTTTCGATGCGATCAGCGGCAGCGTCGACACAGGGTCACTCGGAGCTGGAGCCGAACTTGCTACTCACTGGCGTTGCTGCTGGCGTCGATCGGGCCCGGCGGCCGGCGTCGAAGGTGCGGGACACTGGAGCCGTTACTCACGATGTCGAGCTGGATTCGGTGACGTCCGTTGACGTCGAGACTGCTGATTTCTTTAGAATACTGGAAACACCACGCTCCAGTTCCAGTAGATGACGAAGTCCTTTAGCCCTGTGACTTCAGCAGGAGACTGGCACTCTTCCAGTCCTTGGAGATTTTCTTGGCAAAGCTTGAGAGTACACACTCAGTTCCTCTCTCCTTGTCCCTTGGCAAAAATAAAGAAGCAACTGCAGGATTCCCCCCAGCAAGCAGCACTCTGGCAGAAGGGATAGGCAAGTCCTTGGATCAGCAGGCCTCTTGTCCTTGGTATAGGTTTCCTTGTCAGAAGTGATCTAAATTCTTGGTTCAGGGGTCCTTCTCTTATACCCCTTTTCTGCTTTGATCCCTTTGTCCATGCAGGGGAATTTCCCCCCATCCTGGGTTTGTTGTGGGTGTTGCCAGGCCGAGGCACCTGGCCTATTCACTGTGCAGGGCAGGGTCTTCGGCCGCCCAGCAGCAGGTGGAGCAAGTATTGTCACTGGCAGGGGCAATGCCATCAGTCGCCCGGCAGGAGGTGGAGCCAGTATTGTGTCAGGCAGGGCAGGCTATCAGGAACTACTCTCCCCCCCCACTCTAAACGCAAATGCCTCATTCACCCAACACTGACTCATTCAGACCTCTGGAGCCACCCAGCACCTGTCACACGCACACCAAACCAGCAGAGACCGGTAAATAGTTAGACAAGAAACTAGCCACTTTCTAAAAGTGCTAGTTTCAAACTCAGAATCTAAAAACCATCCATCCTAAAGGATGTGTTATTAAATTCCGAGTTCAGGGATACTAAACTCGAATTTCCACCATGCTCTATGAGTCTGTTAGGATTATATAGTGTAATAATTCCAGCAGCCCAGTCTGGCCTAAGGAGAGCAGGTAGCCTTGCAATAGTGAAAAACGAAAATGGCTGTAATTCACTATTAGGACATGCCACACACATCAGGGCTTGTCCTACCTTATGCTTACAATGCACCCTGCCCTTGGGCCTACCATAGGGGTGACTAACATGAAGTTAAGGGAAGGTTTTAGGGACTGGCAAGTAGGTGTACTTGCACAGTCAGCATGGCAGTACCAGACTGCACGCAGGTTCTGCAATGGCAGACTTTAGACATTTTTTACTAGGCCGCTTCTGTGGGTGGCACAACCAATGCTGCAAGCGCACCAGCAGCATTTGTATTTACAAGCCCTGGCACTCCTGGTGCACTCTACTAGGGACTGACAGTAAACCAAATAAGCCAAACATGGAATCCAATTAATGTATCCATTTAACATAGGGAGCACTTGCACTGTGGCACTGATCAGCAGTGGCACAGTGCCCAAAGCAATATTCCAGCAAAACATCGTACACAGAGGAGGAAAACAGACAAAGAAAATGGAGGAGAGACTCATGCCAATGATGCCAGGTCTAACATGTGTCCCCTCCAGTTGAAATGTGGGGAGAACTACCCTTCACCTAGGGAGTCCTCAGCACTAAGGCGGAAAAATCTGGACAGACCATCAGCATTGGCGTGATCTGTCCCAGGGCGGTGTTCCACCGTGAAGTCCATCCCCTGTAGGGAATTGGACCACCTCCACAGCTTTGGGTTCTCACCCCTCATCTGCATCAACCATCTGAGGGGCCTGTGGTCTGTCTGAACTCGGAAGTGAGTCCCAAACAGGTAGGGTCTTAGCTTCTTCAGCGCCCAGACCACAGCAAATGCTTCTCGCTCTATCACACTCCACCTCTGTTCCCTGGGCAGTAACCTCCTACTGATGAAGGCTACAGGTAGGTCTCTGCCCTCCTCATTCTCCTGTGCTAGAACAGCCCCCACGCCATGCTCTAAAGCGTCCGTTTGGACAATAAATTCCTTGGAAAAGTTGGGGGCCTGGAGTATGGGTACTGTACACATTGCAGTCTTCAGGGTGTCAAAGGCCGTCTGACAGGCGTCAGTCCAGATCACAAGTCTTGGCTGCTTCCTGGAAGTCAGCAAAGTCAAAGGGTGCACAATGTTGCCATACCCCTTGACAAGCCTCCTGTAGTAACCCGTGAGACCTAAGAAGGCTCTCACCTGAGTCTGGGTTTTGGGTGGTGCCCAAGCCAGGATGGTATCTATCTTGGGTGGCAGGGGGGCCGCCTTGCTGCTCCCTACTTGGTGCCCCAAGTACACCACTGAACCCTGCCCAATCTGGCATTTGCTTGCCTTGATTGTGAGGCCTGCTCTGCGCAGGGCCAATAACACTTCCTGGAGGTGGCGCAAGTGTTCCTCCCAGCTGGCGCTGAACACTGCTATGTCATCCAGGTAGGTGGCGCTGAAATCCTCCAGTCCAGCCAATACCTGGTTGACCAACCTCTGGAAGGTGGAAGGGGCATTCTTCATCCCAAAGGGCATAACCCGGAACTGGTAGTGCCCATCTGGTGTGGAGAATGCAGACCTCTCTTTCGTCCCATCAGTCAAGGCGATTTGCCAGTACCCAGACGTTAGATCAAATGTACTAAGGTACCGGGCAGCCCCCAACCGATCTATGAGCTCATCAGCTCTGGGGATGGGGTGCGCATCAGTCTTGGTGACTGAATTGAGTCCTCGGTAATCCACACAGAACCGAAGTTCTGGTGAAGCACCAGGCGCTGCAGCCTTTGGGACCAAGACCACTGGGCTGGCCCAAGGACTGCTAGAGGACTCAACCACCCCTAAGGCAAATATCTTGGAGACCTCCTCCTTGATGTAAGCTCTGACCTTATCAGTCACTCTGTAGGCTTTGTGCTTCACAGGAGTGCTGTCCCCGGTGTCCACATCATGGACACACCACTGAGTGACACCAGGGGTTAATGAAAACAGATCAGGGAATTGTCCCAACAGTTGGCGACAATCTTGCTGCTGCTCAGGGGTCAGTGTGTCAAAGAGGACAACACCATCCACTGACCCATCTTGCTCTTTTGCATACAGGAGGTCAGGAAGAGGCTCAGTCTCCTCCTCCATTCCATCATCTGTAGCAAGGAGCATGCCCACTTCGGACCTTTCTAAGTGGGGCTTTAACCGGTTGACATGCAGGACCCTCAAGGGGTTCCTGCGAGACTTCAATTCCACCAAGTAGGTGACATCGCTCTTTTTCTCCACAACCTCAAATGGTCCAGTCCACCTGTCCTTGAGCGCACAAGGTTCCACAGGGGACATGACCCAAACCTTCTGACCAGGTTGAAGATCCACCAAGTGGCATTCAGGTCGTACCACCGCTTCATCTCTTCCTGGCTGGCCTCCAGATTTGCCTGAGCAAGATCTCTGAAGCGCCGAGTCTGGTTCCTAAAGGCCAGCATGTAACTGTATACATCCTAGGGAGGTTTCCTGGGAGATTGCTCCCAGCCTTCTTTGACCAGACTCAAAGGTCCTCTTACCGGGTGTCCATACAAAAGCTCAAAGGGGCTGAACCCTAGAGACTTTTGTGGCACCTCACGGTAAGCAAACAGCAGGCATGGTTAGAGGACGTCCCATTTACGCCTCATTGGTTCTTCAAGACCCATGATCATGCCTTTGAGGGTCCGGTTGAATCTCTCAACCAGCCCATTACCTTGTGGGTGGTAAGGAGTGGTGAACTTGTAGGTTACCCCACACTCCTTCCACAGGGACCTCATGTAATTGGAAATGAAGTTGGTGCCCCGGTCTGACACCACCTCTCTCGGGAACCCCATATGGGAGAAAACACCCATCAGGGCCCGTCCCACCACGAGGGCCGTCACTGTGCGGAGAGGGATGGCTTCTGGGTACCAGGTGGCATGGTCCACCAAGACCAGGATAAATCTGTTGCCCATGGCTGTCTTGGGGTCCAGTGGCCCCACAATGTCAATCCCCACCCGATCAAAGGGGGTACTGATGACGGGAAAAGGTTGGAGGGGAGCCTTCGACTTCCGCCCACTTTTCCCACTTGCCTGGCAAGTTTGGCAGGTTTTACAATGGATGTCTACATCCCTTCTCATCTGGGGCCAATACAAATGGGTGACAAGCCTATCATAGGTCATGTCCTGCCCCAGATGTCCAGCTTACGGAACGTCATGAGCCAAACCCAGTAGGAAGGCTCTGAAGTGCTGGGGTACCACAAGCACATGGGCTGACCCAGGCTCAGCAGCCTTAGGCTCGCTATACAGGAGGTCGTTCTCCCAGTAGACCAAATGTGATCCTGACTGATCACCTGTTGTTTGGGCTGAGGCCTGCTGCCTCATAACCACAAGAGAAGGGCACACTTTCTGTTCAGCACAAAATTCTTCCCTGGAGGGACCACCATCCTGCTGCCAGTGAGTCAGCTCGGGCAGGTCTCCCAGTTCAGCCACTTGTTCCCCTGTAGGTTCCAGGGCATCCCCCTCAAGGTCTGCCTCCTCCTGGACCGTGGGAACTATGGGAGATGGTTTCCCACGCCCCCTGCCTCTTCTCTTTACAGCTGGGTCCTGGGCCATACTTTCAGGCTCCAGAACCCCATCAACACCCTTACTAGCTGTCATGGATCGAGTGGTTGCACACACCCACTCTGGCACACCCAACATTTTCAAATGTGTCTCTATCTCCACCTTAGCCCAAGGGGAGTCCTCCAAATCATTGCCCAGGAGACAGTCAACAGGCATGGCGGGCCTCACAGCAACCTGAAGAGTACCCGAGACCCCCCCCTCCATTCAAAGGGAACCTGAGCTACCTCACACTCTCTCTGGGAGTTGTCAGCAGCTACAATAGGGTAGAATGCATGAGGGACTACCTGCTCTCTGGACACCAAGTGACAGCTGTCACACTCGCTCTGGTGTCTCTGAGAGCTTCCACCCTATGGCCATTAATGGTCACCCACTGCCTATATTTCTTAGTGTTACTAGGCAGAGGGGGTGGAGGGACCATTTCCATGTTTCCTAAAGAGACCAGGGACATCTCTGTGGGGCCCTTCCCACCAGGGGCAACCGTCTCCTCCCAGCCCAGGGCTACACTCGCCATCTGACGGGGGTGCACGTGGTGGTACATTAGAGTTCTTCATGGGACACTGGGGATCATAATAAAGGTGTCCCACCTGCTTACAAGCGTAGCAGGTCATGGGGCCCCTAGGAACAGGTTTACCTGTCGGGCCTCTGGCTTCTTTACTGGGGGAGGCTGGGAACCCTTCCCTTGGTTCCCTTGGGGATTACTTTGGGGCCCTTTCTAAAACTCCCTCTGTTTACCCCGTCCCCTCACTCTTCTGCTGGGGACCCTGCCCACCTTTGGCTGAGTCTCCCACTGGACCCTTGTGGACCCTGGTACTGACCCAGCGGTCCGCCTCCTCAGCAAGTTTTCTAGGGCTAGATATCTTGCTATCAATAAGGTGCTGGCGTAGCTCTGGAAAACAGTTATTAGACAAGTGCTCCCAAGCAAACAAATCATAAAGAGCATCATAACTTTCCACTTTGCTACTCTTTATCCAACCATCCATGGCTCTGCAAAAAAATGACCCATCTTCAACCCACGTAGTACCAGGCAATTTCTTACATTCTCTAAAGGCTTGACGGTACTTTTCTGGAGTTAGGCCATACCTTAACATTAAAGCATCTTTCATATGAGTATAAGACATCCTATCCTCAACAGGCATGTCTAACAAGGTATCTCTCCCTTCATTGACAAAGCGACCCCACAACCCAGCTCCCCAATCCTTCTCAGGGACCCAGTGGGCCAACAATGCTAACTCATATGCTTTGAACCATTGGCCAATATCTTCATTCTTCTGAAAATCTTTTATCACATCTTTGGGAAAATAAAACCTACTTTCTGCAGGCCCAGATGGAATGCTGCCACCAGAGGGATTCAATTCTAAACTCTTAGTTTTGAGCTCCATCTCCCTCACCATTTTCTCACGTTCAAACGCTAATTTTTCTCTTTCAAAATCTAACCTTTTGCTCTCCATTTCAGCCTCTTTCCTGCTTCAACTGCCCTCCTATTTTAAGTTTTGCCATTTCTAATTGGTATGCTCGTTCCTTCACCCTGTCTTCCAATTCTTCAGGAGAAAGACCCTTAGAGGAAACACTGCTGCCGGGAGAGGACCCAGACCCATTCACGGGCTCTGCCTCTTCCCCTTCCTCTGGCGGTACCACCACTGGATCAGAGGGATCTCTGGCCTCTAACCAGGCCTCCAGCGCTTTGAGAACGTCCCCTTTCTTTGTGTGGCCAGGGGTAGGAACTTTAAACTGCTTGCAAAAGTGTTTCAGCTGCTGTGACTTGTAGTCCTTTATCTCATGTAAATGATGCCAGGTCTAACAACACACATCTCCACCGCCACAGTGAAGCCCTACAGTAGGCCGAAGACCACCCATGGTGTCCTCCCTCATGCTGCCTCAGGACGGAGTCGGCCACGACCCAAGATCGGCAAGTGAGGAGTTGCACATCCCACGTGGCAGGCCGACACAGCATCGGGTGCTCCAACGAACAGCGACACAAGCCAAAATGTCACGTCGCCCAGCAAACAAGGAGCACCTCACCAAGTGACTAGCCAGCCAAGCACGCCAGAGCAAAAGCAGAAGCCGGCGCCACAACAGCGCCGCCTCGAGGTCCAAATGCAATGCCCTCGAAGAAAAGAAGAGTGACAACTCTGTCACCCCGAAGACCGGATGAGCACAGGTGGACTGAACAAGCCAACAAAGGGAGAAGACTGAGGACTCACAGCCAGCCAGGAAGCACACCCTGACATGCCAGACAGCCACCAAGGAGGACCAACGTCCCAGGATACAGCCCCATGGATGAACCAAACATAAGCCGCAGCAAGCGCAGTCCACGTCTCATCCCAACGCTTCCCCAGGCGACCGTCCATCCCCGAGCGTCGGCAGTCTGAGTCAATCGGCATCTCTGCTCCTGTCTGTAGATGCCACGGGCAAAGACCAGCACTTAGTGCCCGCCCTCTCACCGCCTCAAGATGGAGTCGGCAGTGGCCCCATAACAGGCAAGAGAGGAACCGTACACTCTACATGTCAAGCCACCACCTAAGGTCAACACCAGCAAAGCGGAGGCACATGGCTGCCAAGTCCCTCTGGACATCCAACGCTCCCAGCAAGTCACCAATGCCTATCATCCCGAGTCTCTACATGGCTGGCAACCGCCATCACCCCAGCCATCACCACCTGCGCCAATCAACACCACTGCTAGAGACCGACAGTGTGGACTGGCAAGAGGTTCAAGAAGTTCCAGTAAGACGTGGTCCGCGACCAAGGAACCAACGAACTTCGGCACCCGCAAGAACCAGAAGTATAACCATTAACAGGAGAAGGTCGCGGCGACTGGTCCAGTCACAGAGTGGAAAAGAAGACAGTGTCCTAGAGCCAGGACAAGACCAGAGGGAAACAGGCGGAGTGCACGCCGCTCGGAGAAGCCTGGTCAGGAGGACAAGAGCAGCGAGATGACCAGACGATGTCGCAAAAAGGAAAGCGGAGAAGAAGGGCACGACACCATGAAGGAAAGAGAAGAAGAAAGGAGTCAAGTGGCACGACGCCATCAAGAACAACAACACCCAGAAGAGTGAGGAGAGGTGCGACAAGTCTGCACACCCACCAGAAGAGGAGGTGACATGCGCCACAACATCGAATATAAGGGCTTACAAGTCAAAGGGAACATCGGTAGCACTTGGCGAGGAACAGGCCTCTACCTACAAGTCCTCTGACAACCCGTTGACTGCAGGAAGGAACAGGCTGGACTATTGGCAACACCCACCTTTGGGATTGAGTGGAAGCCTGGATGCGGAGAGCACTCAGACGTCAAAAAGAAGGAAAACTGACCACTCCACACCAGCCCGTGGATATCCAAGGGCAAAGGCCTCATGGACACCGGTGGCAGAGGGTCCCGACACGAGAGATGGATCCGTAGCCGTCTACCCTGCACGTCCCAGGAAGAAGGGGAACCTGTGCGCAAAGGAAAGAGTCAACAACCACCCTCCAGGCGGAGCTACGGATGCATGGTGGTAATCTCATCGCCTCCTCCATTCACACCGGTTTATGGAGTTGGACAACGCTGCAGAGAACACCCTGCCCAGTGGAAACCTGAAGAAGAGGGCCTCCGGGACATCTCGTGGCAGGAGAATACCCGCGAGAGGGGCGTCCCAGTGAGAGGGGTGCCTTTCAACTTCTCCCTCCTTTGCAATATGAAACCAAGCTGCAAGACAGTGAAGAAACCAGACGGACTAGTAAAAGACAACCTCCATCAAGTCTACCATCTGGTCATCCTGTTCGGTGTCACCCCAAAAGTAAGGTCTCAATGGACTGAATAACACACTGCCATGGCGCAAGTCCAGAAGAGCACGCCCACCGAAGACCAGGACGCCGAGCCCAAGAGAACGAACGTTTCAGCTGAACGTTTCCACCGTCGTCATCTAGCAAGCAGCTGAAGAAACTCCTTCTGAAGTCATGAGATTTCATATTTTTGTATTTTTCCTCCCACAGGTTCGGACCTTACTTTGTCTTTACTTTTATTAAAGTTAGGGAGATGATGTAACCCACACTCTACACCCACCCACCACTGGTGTCACGAGTCACGTGACCCAGTTAATTAAGGGGGCCGGGCGCTCATGCTCGAGGGCAGTTTAGTAACCCACTACCCTGTGTCCGTGTCTCCATGAGCGCCGTAATGCGGGCCTAGGGCCCAACACCACACCAACCACACACACATGCTGCTCACCACTAGAAACTCTCAACCTACTAAAAACAAGCTTAATCTCATGCTCATCAATACATGCTCTGCAGTACTTCACTCTTCAGGCATCACAGACCTGATTACCTATCACAACTTTGATACACTCTTCATCACAAACACATGGATCACCAACCTCGTTGCATGTCCTAAGCATCCTTGTTCCCACTCTTAATGGCACCCAGTTTGCATACCATGCTGATAAGAACGGAGGAGGTCTCACCATCATCCACAGTCCTCCTGGTCCTGCGCCATAGATATTATCTGATTCTGAGGCCACCACATATTCCTAAATTTTCTGCATTTACTACATAATTTATCATCTGCTGCGTAACACCCAGATTCCACCAAAACAATTGTTTGTAGCTCAAACTGTTGGCTCAAAACATGCTAAAAAGTGACAAAATGTGGTTCTTTGTAATGGCATACCCTTTGCGCAGGTCAACTAATGATCATTCAGTTGCTGATTGCTGTATTCAAGTGTTAAAGGCATCAATACGGTGCAAATATGTGGCCCAGATAGAATTATTCGAGCCTAATAGCCCACTGTGAGGGCTGCACCAGTTGTTAAAGGCCCCGAACTCTAGTTTTCAGGCCCATGCTGCAGGTGGGGTGAAATTATTAAACAAGCAGCCAACAGATACTAGATGGACTGTAGCATGTACGACAGAGTTCAGAGGAGCAAGATGTACTTTTGGAATCAGTGGCGGCTGGTAAGTTTTGGGGAGAGGGGGCGGACAAGACACACACACATGCGTTCACATACACATAACACTCACAACCAGGCGCACACACCCAAATACATTCATTCACAACTCTCTTTCCCAAACATTCATACATGCACGCACGCACCAAACAATGTAAAAAGAAAATAAATCACACTTACCTTCAGCCAGCTCTGCTCTGCCTCGGAGGTTCCAGGAGGCTTGGGACTGCTGCCTTCCCTCATTGGCTGAGGGAAGGCAGCAGTCCTATCGTCATCACAGAGTGGGATGGGGTCAGGGAGACTACTGACCCCACCCCACTCTGTGATGAAGTGTCACTGATTGATACTCGACCCTGGACGCTTCAGGGCTAAAAACTGAAGCACCCAGGTGCGAGGCAATCAGTGACGCTATAACTTGTCACTGAGGGGAGGGTCTCAGCAACCTTTGCCGAGCTGAGAAAGTCACGCCCAACGGAGCTGTGACTTTCTCAGCCCAGCAAAGTTCAGTTCAGGCAGCCAGGAGCCAGCGCTAAATGTGCATGTGTGTTTCCTGGCTGCTTAAACTGAAAGTGAACAGTGTCTGTCAGGCTGACTTTGGTTCAGCCTGACAGACACTGTTCCTACGGGGAAAAAGGGGGTGGGGCGGGGCCCTTCCGCCCAAATGGACCAGCCGCGCCTGTTGGTAATATCAATTAAGAGGGAGTTAATTTACTCCAACACTGACAGCACTAAGAATTGAATTACAGACGAAGGGCCAGTTGTACGACACGCAAAATAGCGCCTTGCAAATTGTGACTCTTATGCGACTCACAATTAGCAAGACGCTATTTTGCATTACAACAGTGTGTTTAACACTGTTTGCGATTCCCAATGGGGTCGCAAATTGTGAAGTTCATGAATATTAATGATCCTCGCGCAATTTGAGAGACCATTGGGAATGACTGGCCCTCCCAGGGATGGTGGCCTGCTGGCCTCAGAAGTCCGTCATGTCTGGGATTGCTTTTAAATAAAGTAGCATTTTTTTAAAGGGAAACGGGATGCATTTAAAAAAAAAAAATTAAACGTTTTTGTTTCATTTTTTTAAGGGCAGGCATTGGCCCCTAGGACCACTGCCTGCCCTTACAAAATATTTTTGGAGCCAGTCACAAAGGGGAAGGGGTCTTCTGGGGACGTCTTCCCATTTGTGACTTCATTACCACCCGCAAGAAGAGTGCAGTAATTTGCAATTGCGATCGCAAAACATTCATACATGGCTCTGCGGTCGCTATTAGGAAGGGAACGCCCCTTCCTAATAGCGAGTCGCTAAACCTATTTAGTGAGTTGCAAATAATTTGTGAGTCACTAAATAGGCTTTGTACATGGCCCATGAGGTTTTGCATGCGCAAACGGGTCTCAAACCCATTTGTGCATGCAAAAACGGCTCGTACATCTGGCCCCTAATACCTTACTCAGAGACGTAAGATTGTATCTCTCTCAAGGAGTTAAGGCTTGATTTAGAGTTTGGCTGACAAGGTGCTCCATCACAAGCATAGCATAGTGTCCTGTCCACCAATCTGATGGCCTGTTGGCTCTGGTTAGAGCAGGGCAGACTGTCATATTTCCACCGATGGTGCCCCCACTGGATTCACTTGCGGAAACCTTACCGAGATGGCGCAATGAATGAGGGGTATTTAGTGTTAGCAAATCAGACAGTATGCCCTATTCAGTGCTGACACTCTAGTGTACTTTTTCCCTTCAGCACCGCTAGGGAAAGCCATGTGGTTTCCCCTCCTTCCCATCTCCACCAATAAAACGCTAATGCAGGCCTTAGTTCTTAGTAGACTAGACTACTGTAATGCCCTCATGTTTTCAGCCAACAATGTCTCCATAAAGAGACTATAGGTAGTCCAGAACACTGCCGCCCGCCTCACTGTCGACGCCCCTGCCAGAACACCCTCAGAACCTCTCCTGAATCAACTCCACTGGCTCCCCATACTAAAAAGAATAACATTCAAAATAGGCTGTATGATTCATAAAGCTCTCAGAGGGCAAGGGCTTATGTATCTGACTTGTAAACTGACCCCCTACTCCCCCACGCGCTCACTCAGATCCAGTTCGGAGCTTCTGATCACCATCCCTAGGATAAAAAAGGCGCGCAGTGGAGGCAAAGCATTCTCCTACTTGGCTCCGGTATTTTGGAATCACTTGCCGTTACATTTACGGGCTTGTTCCAGTTTGACCCAATTTAGAAAGATGTTAAAAACTTATCTCTTATAACTCATGGTCCTGTTATGCTGTCAAAGTTCCAAGCGCCGCAATACCCTCTTGGGTGATTCAGCGCTATATAAACCAATAAACATAAACATAAATAGAAAAAAAGAAAAGTCACCACTTCCACACATAGGGACAAAACTTCAAGAGTTTCAGAGTCATTTTTACTGTTTTACAAAAACAAACTCCTGCCTTGTGGCTTTGTTTTTTAAAACAAAATTGTTTGCTAAGTGGCCGCATGTAACATGGCTTCAAAGATGTGTTTGTGTGCACCCTTCAGCGAGAATGTACACTCACTGATGTTTTGTGGAGATTTTGTGATACCATTTCCAAGTGATGTATTTTACAATAATATAAAAGGCAAACGTGGCCACCTATTGACAACATCTTGTCTTAGATCATTGATTGATGTCTATTAAGTTTTGTTCAATCCAATCTCATACTTTAGCAAACAATTTTCTTTTCGAGATCTCAGGAAGTGTTTGGCCTATATTAAAATTGACCCGAGTAAGAATTTTATACACATATGAATATTTAAGCTATTGTTTGAGAGTTTGGTAAAACTGCACATTTCCCAAAGTGTCTAAAGAGCTGTAAAACATTCATATTTTGTCCTTAGCTTTGTCTGATCTCAGGTTCTTATTACATTCTGTGGCTGCAATTACTCAAGAACTTGTAATTTTACTAAAGTTGTATAACGTAATAACATATACGTGTAGGTGTGGGGGACGGACTTCAACTAGCCCTCCAAACCTATTGTTCTATTATTGTATCATTCAATATTTTTCCTCCGCCCACTACAGCATATATCAGGGGGCAATGGGTCAGTTCCCTGCAACCATTGGCTAACATTACTGTGAGTTGTGACATTCTTCCATTTTACAATGAGCACATCTGCACACAAAGTAGTCCCGTATAATACCAGGGACTACTATGGCAATGTGTTCTTTTTGGGACAAAAAAAGAATGTTGGGGGGGGGGGGGGGGGCGGGGACTGACAAGGTTCTGGCAGCTTTTTGAACAAAAAGGATCTCCCTAGATGTGTCACATTGTAAATAGACCGCAACGTGGCGCTTTGTTTACGCCGCTCCTCCGTCACAAAAAGTGTCGCAACAGCAGTGCAAAAATGACGCAAGGAGATTGTAAATCTGCCCCCTGGAGCTGAAAAACATGACATCTCTGTAAGCTATCCTCCTACATCAGGGCTTCTCTTGCACAGCACTGGCTTAGATTTTTTTTTTGGAATCAGGTTCTTATCATTTGCTCCTGACTGTGTTCTCTGATTTAAATCTCCCCATTTTCAGTTCTTGCAGCTTCATTTTATAATTTTACTTTCCGCATCAAAACAGATATTTCCGCTTTTTTGGTTAGCTTTTTTCCCTCAGATAATGAAGGTGTTTTCGCTGGTTACCCATATTTGAAACCTTAACGTGAGGACTTTATTGATTAATGCAACAGATTTGTTGCAGCCACGCCGCCCTACTATTCGCTAATGGTTTCCTGAAAGCGTCAGGTTTGTTTTATTTTTCAAAAGGCCCAGCCACCCTTTTCCACATTTTTACCATCAATTGTATTACCTTACCTCTTAATGCTCATGTTCAGTTTTTTTCAGCATGGACATAATTTTTAATCCTGGATTGGTACATGATTCAAAGACAAAAATTGCTACTGGCAGTTCTCACACTCATAATGGCATCATCAGATATGTCAGCCTTAATGGAGGACGCCCAAATACTGAATTTAGTATAGTTTCTCTTGGTGCTATTAAACGTGTTTCTATCTGCTGGGGAATGTAGGGGCACATTACCAAGCAATAGTGATAATTATCGCTATTGCTTGGTTAGAGAGAAAAATTTACCGCTGAGCTGCGGCGATTTTTACCGCAAATAAACCTTGGTATTACCAAAGTTTATCGCAAATGCGATAAAAATCGCTGCAATGCATAAATATCGCTGAAAAGTCAGCGATATTCATGCATTACCGAGCTAATGCTCTTAGCCATATTATCCACCTCCCATTGGATAACATGGCTAAGAACTGCTCAGGGCAGGTGTTAGCTTTAGCGCGAATATCTCCAAAAGTTGGTAAAAGGAGATAGCGATGTTAGCGACTTTTTTCAGTCGCTAACATCTTGGCACGTCCACTTTGCATGTCATTAGTGATAAATATCACTGACATGCAAAGTGAGGCCCAAGATGGTCGCTATCTCCTACTAGCTGTCGCTAACTGGTGTTAGCGACAGCTAGGTAATAGGGAGATAATTTTATCTCCGCTTTCTTGGCTTTTAAAGCCAAAAAAGCGGAGATAAATCCCCTTGATAATATGCCCCGTAGATATTTATTTTTTCTACTAACATGTCATGAGTGCACACTGTGAATACTGTCTGCAGGCCTGCGGTGTTGGTGCCAACGTGAAAAACATTTAAACAGTGTGTCACAACTAGTAGGTGGATCGCCTCGTTGTCGCAAATCTTTATTTACAGCTGGGATTTTGGTGGTTTTATGTAGGGCTGCACAAATTTGCATTTTGTGCAACATTTTCAAATGTTTGTAGCAAAGTTCAATGAGTTCGGTAAGGTTTAGCTTTGTGACATTGACATAAACATCGTGGCACTGACAAAATATCCTTTTTAGGTGCTAAAACTGTTCTGAAGCCGCATACTTTGCAGATTCTAGTTAGGGTTCTTTTCATCTTCAACGCCATTGTGCAATGTAAATCTGCTCATAAAGAAAACCTGCAGAGAAAAAAAACATATACATTCGTTTTGTAAAATGGAATTATATTTAAAACCTGCAAGGGGTGTGAATTGTTCTCAGCTGTCCTGTGTTTTGGCTTGGCTGTGTTTATTAGCGTGTAAGTAATCTCCCTAAAGAAGAAAGACATGTTTGTGAAGACAGTGTAAACAGGAAACTTTATAACCTTTGAAACAGTGGCGTAACGAAACTTGAGGGGGCCCCCCTGCAAACTCCATGGAGGGGGCCCCCCTCCCATCCTCCGTGCCATTCTAGAGGTCTCAGGCCAGCGACCCGCCATACTGTGGGGGATGCGGGGCTATTGATACACCACTGTAACTAATCCAGCCGTTATAAGTAACACTGGATGGTGGAGTTAAAAGTTGGGCTTAGTCTGCCAGCAGGCTATCATAGGTGGTAGTTCATTCATTTCAGGGTCCCTGCCATCAGTACGCCGGGGAAGTTTGCCAAATTCTAGGTGGGTTTCCTGATGCAGACTCCTGTCATTATATACAACATCGGGCCCAATCATCATTCAGTTTTGACAAAAGGGCATCCACTACTCCTTTTCATTTCCGTTTTAAAACATTAGACAATGCGACAATGCAGTATTTCAAAAGCAGATGCAACTACAAGGAGCAAATTTTGATAATACATTTTTATTAGTCGACAATAGCAATCTTAAGAGGCATTGCATAGCTTCATACACACAGTGACCCCAATTCCATCACAGTCTCTCTCTCATTGAGTCAGTCTCTCTCTCTCAGTCAGTCAGTCTCTCTCTCTCTCTCTCTCTCTCTGTCATTCAGTCTCTCAGTCAGTCTCTCTCAGTCAGTCTGTCAGTCAGTCAGTCTGTCAGTCAGTCTCTCTCTCTTTCTGTCAGTCTGTCAGTCAGTGAGTCTCTCTCTCTCTCAGTCAGTCAGTCTGTCTCTCTCTCTGTCAGTTTCTCAGCCATTCAGTCAGTCAGTCTTCAGTCTCTGAGTCAGTCAGTCTCTACTCTCTCTCTCCATTCTCTCTCTCAACTCTGTCAACTCTATCTCCACTGTCTCTCTCTCCAATGTCTCTCCACTGTCTCTCTCTCCACTTTCTCTCTCTATTCTCTCTCCACTCTCTCACTCTCCCTCTCTCTCTCTCCACACTCTCTCCACTGTCTCCCTCCACTCTCTCTCCACTCTCTATTCTCTCTCTCCACTGTCTCGCTCCACTCTATCTCTCCACTATCTCTCTCCACTCTCTCTCCACTCTCTATTCACTCTCTCTCTCCCTCCACTCTCTCTCCCAAATATCTCTCTCTACTCTCTCCAAACTCTCTCCACTCTCTCCCTCTACTCTCTCTCTGCTCTCTCGCCACTCTCTCTCCACTGTCTCTTTCTCCACTCTCTCTCTATGCTCTCTCTTTCCACTCTCTCCCTCTCCACTCTCTCCACTCTCTCTCCACTGTCTCCCTACACTCTCTCTCTCTCTCTCCACTCTCTCTCCACAATCTCCTCACTCTCTCTCCACTGTCTCTCTCTCCACTGTCTCTCTCCACCCTCTTTCTCTACTCTCTCTCTCTCTCCTCTGTCTCTCCACTCTATCTCTCTCCACTCTCTCTCTCCACTCTCCCTCTCACTCCACTCTCTCACCACTGTCTCCCACTCTCTCTCACAAAGTAGTGTGTGCTGCCATGGGCGTACGCAGAAATATTTCTGAGGAGAGGGGGGCACATTTTTAACTTCATCACCATCCCCCTTGAACCCTTCCCCCTCTGCCTTGCACCCTTCTCGCCCTCCCCCTTGCATCCTTCTCCCCCTCCGCCTTGCACCCTTTTCTACGCACCATTCTCCCCTCTGCCTTGCACCATTCTCCCCTCCGCCTTGCACCCTTCTCCCCTCTGCCTTGTACCCTTCTCCCCTTCCCTTGCAATCTTCTCCCCTCTGCCTTGCACCCTTCTCCTCTCTACCTTGCACCCTTCTCCCATCTGCCTTGCACCCTTCTCCCATCTGCCTTGCACCCTTCTCCCCTCTGCCTTGCACCCTTCTCCCCTCTGCCTTGCACCCTGCTCCGCTCTACCTTGCACCCTGCTCCCATTCTCCCCTCCGCCTTGCACCCTTCTCCCCTCTGCCTTGCATCCTTCTCCCCTCTACCTTGCACCCTTCTCCCCTCCACCTTGCACCCTTCTCCTCTCTGTCTTGCACCCTTCTCCCCTCTGCCTTGCACCCTTCTCCCCTCCCCCTTGCACCCTTCTCCCCTTCTCCCCTCCGCCTTCCACCCGTTTCACCTCCGCTTTGCACCCTTCTTCTCTCTGCCTTGCACCCTTCTGCCTTGCACCCATCTCCTCTCTACCTTGTACCCATTTCCCCTCTGCCTTGCACCGTTCTCCCCTCTGCCTTGCACCCTTCTCCCCTCTGCCTTGCACCCTTCTCCCCTCCACCTTGCACCCTTCTCCTCTCTGCCTTGCACCCTTCTCCTCTCTGCCTTGCACCCTTCTCCCCTCCCCCTTGCACTCTTCTCCCCTCTGCCTTGCACCCTTCTCCTCTCTGCCTTGCACCCTTCTCCCCTCTGCCTTGAACCCTTCTCCCCTCCCCCTTTCACTCTTCTCCCCTCTGCCTTGACCCTTCTCCTCTCTACCTTGCACCCTTCTCCCCTCTGCCTTGCACCATCTCCTCTCCACCTTGCACCCATCTCCTCTCCACCTTGCACTCTCCTCCCCTCTGCCTTGCACCCTTCTCCTCTCTACCTTGCACCCTTCTCCCCTCTGCCTTGCACCATCTCCTCTCCACCTTGCACCCATCTCCTCTCCACCTTGCACTCTCCTCCCCTCTGCCTTGCACCCTTCTCCTCTCTACCTTGCACCCTTCTCCCCTCTGCCTTGCACCCATCTCCTGTCCGCCGTGCACCCTTCTCTCCTCCGCCTTGCACCCTTCTCCCCTCCGCCTTGCACCCTTCTCCCCTCCACCTTGCACCCTTCTCCTCTCCGCCTTGCACCCTTCTCCCCTCCGCCTTGCACCCATCTCCTCTCTGCCTTGCACCCTTCTCCCCTCCACCTTGCACCCTTCTCCTCTCCGCCTTGCACCCTTCTCCCCTCCGCCTTGCACCCATCTCCTCTCTGCCTTGCACCCTTCTCCTCTCTACCTTGCACCCTTCTCCCCTCCGCCTTGCACCCTTCTCCCCTCCGCCTTGCACCCATCTCCTCTCTGCCTTGCACCCTTCTCCTCTCTACCTTGCACCCTTCTCCCCTCCCCCTTGCACCCTTCTCCCCTCCGCCTTGCACCCATCTCCTCTCTGCCTTCCACCCTTCTCCTCTCTACCTTGCACCCTTCTCCCCTCCCCCTTGCACCCTTCTCACAAGACCTGGAACCAATCTCCTCTCTACCTTGCACCCTTCTCCCCTCTGCCTTGCACCCTTCTCGGCCCCCTTACTAATCCCCCTGCAGAAGCCCACATGGTGCGTTCTAACAAGAGTGCTTAGCTGAGGGCACCATTTTGCTGCCTCATCCCTTCTCATATGAGCTTTGCCCTTGAGAATGCTGACAGTCTAACTCTGAGGGCCCCCACTCCCAAAGGGGATACCGACTCAAGACATACTCCACCTTTCTCACAGTTTAAATTCAGAGAAACAATATACTGATGTTATAGAGGCAAATTCACTAAAGAATACAAACTTTCCACACAACCCTCATCAGAAAGCTCGAAAATATCCAACCCAAAGATTTCCTAAAGAAATCAAGCTATTGTTTAAAATACTTCACAGTGGAGAGCTGCAGCTAAAGGTGCGGTGTTACAAGACAACCAAAGTTGTGAAATAGTACTACAATATTTGACAACATTGAGAAGATAGGATCTTGAAACCATAAATTCAAAACATAGTCTTGCAAGTGTGTAGGACAGCATGCTACCCGTTAGGAAATGGCAACCAGTTCATGAATAACACACATATTTGCATCCATACTCTTGTCATTAGTGTGGTATGTGCCTTCAAAACCTGCCGAAGAACACCATCTCCATTTCCCCTCTCACAACTAGGTAGACCTGACCTCATGACTTGTTCTGCTGAGGGGCCCCCCACCCCATCCTCTTTCCGGGCCTGGCTCTGACTGAAGAGAAACATTGCAACTTGTTACTTTGTTTCTCTTCAGTCAGAGGGAGGGGGCGAGGGGCTCGGAGCAGGCTGCAGACAGCCTGCACCTGCTTCAGATGGGAGAGAGGCTTGCTTCAGCGCAAAGCAAGCCTCTCTCACCGAAGAGCTGAGGGGGGCCCGGGGCCCCCTTCATTTACTGAACAGAGTGGGGCCCCCCGCACCGCGGGGGCTGCGGGGGTGTTTGTTACGCCCCTGCTTTGAAAAGAAGAAACATCTTCGTGAAAACTTTGCAGACAATACAAAACTTTGGAACGTCTCTAATTTCAAAGCCCTGCTTCATGATGGGGGATGGTGTCTCTTGAAAGAAAATGTAAAACAGCGCTTTAGATCTGCATCTACGCCCTTCTTCTTATCCATGGTGTTGTAGGCGTTTTTTGCCGTTGGTTGTTAAACGTATCTTGTTTTTGTCTGCAAAGCTATTTGGGGTTCAACCCTTAGTTTCTGCTTTAGAAGAATGACGCTTTATTAATGGTGCCGCGGACCTGATTAATGGAGCAAACAGCGCTTCCCGTGTGACTTACCTTGTGCTGTGAAACAGCGCCTCCTCGTGGCTATCTGGGATATTGCACGTATCCATAATGTGAATAGGAAAAGAAAGTCGAAGGCAAACCGGAAACCTTTATTGATGCCACCTTTAGTGGGGAACAGCAAAATAATAAATAAAATTTTTCTGAAAATTGTATGATCAAATATCGTATGCTCAAATATGGATTTTTCAGGAAACAATATATTTACCTCCATATGATCAGTCTTGCACCTGCTTCACATCACTGTTCGATCACCTGTTTGTTATCCCTATCAAGGGATACACCTGTGGTTCTGTTCTGTGCTTTGCTCAGTAGCGGCCCATGGTGGGAGTGCTGCTGGGCGCTGACGTGGGGAGGGGCGGGGGGTGGGGGGGTAGTAAACTACAGATTACGGCCGATTAGAGGTAAGCAGTGGCGGCTGGAGACATTTGAAAGTGGTTAGGCGTAAAGCAATTGCCGTACTGTACTGCACACGCCAACAACCCCAGGACACGCGTCATTGAGTGACAGGCAGGGTTTTACACTAAGCGAGTCCATTGGAGACACATTCTAATCTTCCCAAGGACCTCCCAGGGAATGTGATTTCTCTATTTGACCCTTTTCCTCTACCTTTACCTCTCTCCCTCTCCTCCTACCTCTACCTCTCTTTCTACCCTATGTCATCTTAAGGATTGTTTGTGGTCTTATGCAAGACTTATTGGAACTATGTTTGTGTGACACTGTTAAAGTCAAACATATAATTAAGTTCTGTCTGAAAATATGTTGACTTGAATCATCAGGAAATGGGTGATAAAATAAAAAATAGTTCTATGCAGGTCACCCAAATATGTCTTGCCCGTGTCCTCTCAAATCCTGAACATGATACACAGAGTAAGACTTCTTTACAAAAATGTATAGAACATTAAATGATTTATAAGCAAAAAATAGTTTTTTATATCCTTAGTCCCAAGTAGACAGTCTATTGTCTCAGTTTTACTCTGGTGCAAAAACCTTTCTGTGATATACAAGGCAAAAGGTGTTTGCTCCAATGTGTGTTAGACAAGCAACATATTTGTGCAATTGGATTTCCTATTTTTCCTGCCAACACTCATTCTGGACTATGGGAAATGAAAACATGCTGCTCCTAGGTCATAAAGGGCATAGCCCAACTAGTAAGAAGTATTGACACCATTCAAATCGCATTTTCCTGATATTTGCATGTAATAAATGAAACATATTAAACATAAAACAATCTTTGCATGTGACTTTAGTACCTGGTGCTACTTTACAGTGTACATCAACTGGGAAACTGTTCATACAAATTGTCTCCACTTGAAAAAATACCGATTGAAAAAAAAAATGATTAAATAGACCTCAAACTCAAAACAGGACAGTGAAAAATGGAAAGTACCGTAAAACTGATGAAAAACCACCCAAAAAAGTACTGTCATCATTACAAAAAAATGCAAGAAGACATAAGGTTTGTGATCTGTCCTCGTATTCATCTTTGTCTATCAAACATTAGGTTCAGAAGCATCTGGACTGTGTGAGGGCAGCTGCAGAGCACGGGCCATTCGCCAGCACAATACCCTACTATTAACCAGTCACAGACACATAGTTATATTTAAGCCCATTAAGGACAAAGTGAAAACAGGTGTGTCTGGTCCGTTCAGCGGTCACAAATTACTGTGCAAACAAAATATAATTATATGAGAAATAGAAAGTAGCTGTACAGAACAGAGGAAATATTTATTAGCAAAACGGAAAAGAAGATTGGTGCGATAGTTTCAGGTTTTGCCAACAGCATTCCATGCATGGCACGAATACCAGCAAGAAACACTTCAATTTCCATTCCGATGAGGGTAAACGAATATAATTAAATTTGGCAATGAAGCATGCTGGTTTTTTTTTAATAGAGACCATGTAGGTAGACTTTCATTCCCTCTGTCGTAAAAAGCATATCCACCTTTTTTAACTTTTCAGTTAACCTCTTTTACAAATCCTGCAATACAAAATTAGGATGTTGTGTCCCAGTAGCATGTCATTCCCTTAAATACCGTTCAACATATGTGTTCTGAAAAACAATCACGACGCGCACTAAAATAGAAAAAAACTTCTATTCCAAATTAAATCAAATGTATGCACTGCCAAGCTTTCCCGTGGCACTTACCTTCCTGAGGGCTTGTTCTGGAATGCGAGTGACGCCTGCCAGGTTCCAGGGGTGACTACAGGCCCGAAATACCATTCAGACCTGTCTCCGAGTCCGAAGTAGAAGTGATGGAGATCAAATGGCGGCCTCCTCACAGTTCCTGACGTTAGCAGCGCAGGAAACAGTCACCTCCTCGAGGCTGCAAAGCGTCTCTTCAGGAGTCCATTTGGGAAACTGCGCACAATTGAATTTTGCACTTCCTGCCTGCCTGCAGCCTCTACCCCACCCCTTCACAACTCGTCATAGGGCAGGTACCACCCCTGTGACGAATTGGGAAAGGGTGGGGTGACCATCATCTCCTCTTCCTGACTGACGTGGATCCCCGGTGCTACAGGGCTTCAACCTGAAGCGCCCAGGGCAAACTCTATTCACACGTCATCAGGGGGTGGAGACTGTAGCTCGAGTCTATGTATTTGTCGAGCTGATGACCTCACAGGCCTCAGGGATGTGAGCTCATCCGCCCGGCAAATACATTAGACTCAGGCGCCAGGGCCCGGCCAGAGGCAGAAAGTTAAGGAATGTATCGGACTGGCTGGCAGTGTGTCAGCACATCAACATCCCTGCCCCCAACAAATGTGTGTACATTTTTTTATAACAGCTTCACATAAAGAGTTTTTTTACTTTAGAAATGCCGACGGTGGGGGGATGAAATTAAAGGGGGCGTAGCCCCGACGCCCTTTACCAGAAACCGCCACTGGAGGTAAGTAAACATATAAATAAATAAAACACATTTTGTTGCACGTGCTTCATCGCCAAATGCAACATACTGTCCAATGGACAGTATGTTATTCATCACTAAGTGCCTGACTACAACTTTGGCGGTGCAGCACTGACTCTTCCCCACCAGATTAGATGTTTCCTCCAGTCTGGCGGGCTCTTTTTGGCATTCCCATGGTGGTGCCTTTAAAAATGGGAACCGCAATTGGAATGCCAGAAACAGTTCCTACACGGCATGGACTGAAAAGTCCATGCCATGCAGGAACTGGGGTGCTTGAACACAGGGGGGGCATATGTTGTGCCCCCCTGCATGCACCCCAGGGCACAGAGCCACAAGGGGTCTCTGTAGGGCCCCCTTTGGTTCCTCTTTGCCACGGTTTTCATGGAAAAGGAACTGCCACGAAAACCATGGTGGAGAGGAAACACCTAATACGCTTGGTGGGACTGTGGCGGTCCCGCTAAGCCTATTGAAGCCTCCTGACCGCCACAACACCACCAGGGAATGGTGGTTCCCTGGTGGCTGCGGTGGGTCAATGGTGGTCCGACCACCCTAATCATAATTGGTCGGTCGCAAGACCTCCGCCGCTGTGCAACCAAAGTCTGGCAGTCTGTGGACCGCCAAAATCGTAATTGAGCCTAAAATTAAGATGAGATCAAGTCCAAGGAACTACCAACAAAGTTATTGTCGTAAGTCACTGAATCTTTAGTCAAGATGTCAATGCTTGGGCAATATGTGCTAAATGGGAACTCAGAAATTGTTCTATCTTCTGAATCCTGTGTTCTGGAAGCCATGAAATATCCATATTTCTACAAGACCCAGCACCTATAAATTCTACATCTTGCTCTGGTTCCAGTTGTGATTTCTCCCAATTTATCAGGAAGCCATGGTCCATAAGAATCCTAAATCCCAAATCTCTTTCTTTGATTATCTGAGATTTGGAAGAAGGGTGAATCCACTAAGCATCTATGTATGGACTCAGAAATATACCTCTCTATGAAGAATGCCAACCAGAGGAGGCACGGCATTGTTGAACACTCTGGGACTAGCTTTGCTGCTTAGATCTTCTATAGGAAATCAAAACACTTTAAATGCTTTTGGAAGACTGGAGCACTTAGAAAGGAAATCCTCCAGATGTTGCGTGTTTAGAAACACTCCTGGAAGAACCACTGGAATCACCTTTTTAAGGCAGTCCATTTTGAAATGAATTGTCCTGACTCAATAATTGACCCTATTTGAATCCAGAACTGGTCTGAAGCCTCTAGACAACTAGAAAAAGAATGTATTAGGGCCCTTGGCCTTACTTTAACAGAGGAGATGGAATCACCACTCTTATAACTTCAAAAATACTTTACAAAAATGTGCTTCCATTGAGTCTGCTTCTAGGGGCTGGAGTACGAATGAGACCTGGCTCCGGAGGCATTGAAGTGAATACTATCACATATATTGTCAGATGATATTCAACACCCACTGATCCATAACATCCTCCACCCAGGCTGATCGGAAACCTTAGATACACACTCCTGCTCTTTGCAAGTCATGTCCTTCTCCTCAACAGTCAGGGTTACTTTCTGCTCTTTTTGACCTGGCACCTGAGAGACAGATTCTGGTTTCTTCTTTAATCGTCTTGGATGGAAATGTTTATGCAGTGATCTTGCTGCAATGTAACATTTCTAAGATCCTCTAGTAAAGTGGCCTTTTGGGGTGAAAGGCCTGCCTTTGTAAGGACAGTGTGCTTTCTGTGTATGAGCATTTTAAATACTGTATGATCCAACTGTTCATCGAATAGCGTCTTGCAACGAAAAATAATTTTCAATAATGCAAATTTGTCAGTGGTGTCTGTTTTCCTGATCCACTTAGAGAGTCACCTGTGGATAGCTCTGATGATCTGATTGCATCACATAAAATTTTCAATAGGAAGCGGGCTTGCTGGACTATCTTAGAAGATCAGAACAGTCTACACCCTTCCGCCAAGCAATTCAAAGTCTGTCACCAGTGATGGTACTTCATAGGCACTGTCCATGCCAGCTCTGAGTGCTAAGTTATTGTCCGCAATGATTTCTTCATCTCACTTTCAATCTTCCTATCCGCAGGATCCACAGGAGTGCAAAATTTAATTTTGGATATACATGAGATCATTCAAGGTGGAAAGGACAACATCAATCTAAATGATGTGAGAAAGAACCTAGACTGCATTTTCCAGCAAGTACATTTCTTGCATAAAACAAGTAATGTTGATGTGATCTAGGTCTCGCTTTCCATCAGAGTCTCAAATTTGGCATATAAAGCAAATTACATACTGGAGGATCTGTCACATTGCTAGAAAAATGTCCTTGATCATCTTGCATGGATGTAGTTCCAGTAAAGCACACATTTTCTGTGACATGCTCTAATACCTGTCTCACTTCTTACAGACTGATATACTTTCCAGAACAAGAAGTACTTTGCTAGACCAGAAAAGAGCGAGAGGAGAAATCCACCCAATCAGTGCTGTAGCATGTAGAATTTCCCTTCTCTCTTTATCAGAGACTAGTGCCTTGGCAACAGCTTCCTCAATCAACCTTTTAATTTCAGACACGTTGGCAGAATGTTCCTGGAATAGAAGAAGGAAAGTACCTATAAATATCCTTGCAGTGCCTGTCTTCTTCATCCACGGAAAGCACAGAAGAAATGTACTTCCTTTTGGAAGATTATTTCCTCGCGCTGATGGAACAAAAAGAGGAAAGCAAAAATGATAAAGGCTTAAAAAGATAGAAGAAGCCTTGAAAACCTCTGCGAAATCTATTAGTTTTGTTGATGTATATTTAAACATGTTGCACACCACCACGAGCTGCTGTGCAACATGGCTTTAAGTTTAAAAACAAAAAGTGCTATGACGCGGTCAGGGTTGACTGCATCATAGCACTTTTTTATCTTTTACAACATGTTGCACAGACAGCAGCTCATGCTGCCGTTCAATATGTGTAAAAACAGGGGGCCTCATTTATGAAAAGTGACGCATCGCTGCGTGAAAACAGCGATGCGTCACTTTTCACTGCGCACTCCTTGCGACACCAATGATGCGTCATATTTAATGTATGACGCATCATGTCGCAAGGACTTACAGATACGTCAGTATTTCTGACGTATCTGTAAGCGCAAAAAGTGACGCATTGCTGGAGTGTGTCACAAAAGTGACGAAACTCCAGCAATGCGTCCTTTCACATGGGGAAAGCGCCATGTGAAAGGGCTTGCATCAGTCTTACGCCTGCTGTGAGGCAGGCGCAAGATTTTGACGCAACAGCATCCTAAAAGTGACGCAGTGCAATCTTATAGATTTCACTGCGTCACTATTACGAGGCTTTTTGCGGGGGAACGCCCCCTCTGCATACATTATACCTGACGCAGGTATAATGTGGCGCAGGGGTTTAAAAAGTGACACATCTACCTAGATGCGTCACTTTTTAAATATGGCGCAACAAGGCTCATTTTTTACACCGCTGGTGCGTCACAAAAAGTGACGCACCGTTGGCGCAAAACCGACGCAAGGCCTCATAAATAAGGGCCAGGATATGGAGAGGGGTGGTTAAGCAACATGAGGCAGGGCAAACAAGGATGAGGGAGGGGTGGGAGGAATGGAGAGGGGGAGAGATGGCCTGCAAGCACATTAACTCTTAAGGCGTGCCGGGTTAAAACTAAAAACAAGTACCTCGGCAGGCAACTGTCAGTGGAAGGACACTAGCGGCAGAGACAGGAAATTCAGCTTGGTCCAAGCTCCATTGACGACCAGACGGCAGGAAACATCGAAGAGAAATTGAAAGCATCAGGAGTCTCTGACCAATGAGAAGCAAGTAAATGAGAGCAACATGGGAGCCAACCAATAGTAAGTAATATTAGGTATGGGGTGGGCTCTAAGTCTGTTTTTTTTAGCTTTAAAATACCTTTTTACAATAGCTTTTGCTGACAGTGCATGTGCACTGTAGGCAAAATCTAAAAGTGACAGACTCAAGCACTCACTGCAGTGGTGCTTCTGTTCTTAGAGACACTGCCAAAAACCTGACAGGCACACAATCTTCACTTCTTTATCATTTGTGCACTGGCAGAAAATTATTTCACATGAGTTGCAGCAGAACTCCTCACCAAATCCGCATACAATCCTGACGGGTGTGCATATATGTTAACATTTTGACACTAGAAGATTAAAAAAAAAAAACAATCCGGGAAATTAATTTTCCACTTTGACGTTCATTGAAGCAGAGGGAATTTTAGGCTGGAGACAGGAAAATGAAGCCATTTTTTTATTTTGGAAATTGGGAGTCTTCCGCCTGAGACGGTTCTTTTGGCATGAATGGATGTGCCGCATTCCTTCTCTGTCGTGTCCTTCTGCAGAAGCCAAACTATGTCCAGGCAAGTGGAATGCCCTCAACCTCAACTGCAGGCTGCATTGCGGGAGTGCCAAGGACTTAAACGAGCTGATGGCCCCCCATAGCAGCACACTATGGGAACTACAAAAGCCATGTCCTTCCCAGAACGGAATCAAGCATCCGAGGACCGGACCGGTTTCGAGGTAACACCTCTCATCAGCCCGGCTAGCTTGACTCCAGTGGTGTGGAGTGCCTGGGACCCACGTCTGGGCATCCCCAGCGCACTTAGGGCGGAATTTGCAAATAAAACAGGTGATGACCGAATGTGGATGCCGGATGTCGGATGCTTGATTCCATTCTGGGAAGGACATGGCTTTTGTAGTTCGGACTGGACTGTTCCCATGGGGCACAGGGTCAGAGCTGATTTGCATATCGCCATTGTCTAACCCAGGGTGGTGTGGGGTGCAAAAAAACGATGGATTTGGGCCCAGATCTTCGGACTGGGGTGAATGTGTGACATTGATCCACATTCGGTCCATCACCTGTTTTATTTACCTGATCAGAGTGTGCATACTAAGTTGTTGAGGGACACTTTAATGAAGTCCCGTCACACAATATTTATCAGGTAAATATATGTGACCTCAGTGCACCATGATAGCTGCAGATCCCAGTTTATTTCTCACATCTTCGTTTTTCATTTGTTTGCACTGATTAAAGTCTCTGTCTGCTTGAGAAGTCTTTTAATGGCAGCATTCACAGTTTTTCATCAGAAAGGTTTATTTATTTACCTTTTCTCAACATACTGCTTGTGAAGTTGCTTATGCAATCGAAATGGCAGAACAGCATATGCATCGTGATGCATACGCACTTGCCTCTGAAAGCAATTTGATGCAGGTGGTTTGACAGCACTTTTTCACTTGACACCATATTCTATGAAATGTATGAAGTGTCGTTCACCTATGTAGCCCCAGTGCATTATGATATTTGTAGTTCAAATGTACTTCCCCCAGGGTTACGTCTTATGTTTGTGCTGTCCCGAAAAACATATATTTATTCTTTCTTATTCATTCAAAGAAGACGAGATTTTGGAGTCACAGGGCCTTTTTCAGTGACATAACCATGTAAAATGGGAATATTCAAAGGAAATGCATACACAAATGGTACTCTTCGAAAGAAGTGTGTTTTGTCTTTTACTAATTGAGGGGTGAACATTAAAGGGCAAATTCACAAAGGTGGTTATGAGTACGTGAAGCAGTAGTCTTGTACTATTTCACATACCCATGAATGCCTTTATGAATTGGCCCTTTGCTGTAATTGAATACCCATGACTAGTACTAAGAAGTAAACAACCTAGCAAACCTATGGGTCTATGGTCTGAGAAACTTGTCAGGGATTTAACTTCTTTCTTAGCAACAGTTGGATATGCTGAAAAGAGTCAACTATTTTAACTCAAGGCGTCATGCAGAAGATGGTTAACCCTGTGTTAGCAGAGTGAAAAACTATATTAGGATTCCCATCAATATCATGTATGATCAATATTCTCATGTGGTCCTCCGTCCTGGGTATTGTGTCTCTGGATCACTGAGACAGCTATAGTACCCTCTACGGACTGATAGTTCTCACGTACCAACATTTGGATGACCATAGGAATCTGATCAGACGGGTGAGTGCAGTGCAAAAAAAGAAAAGTGCGTGAAATATTAAAATAGGATAGAGAATCTCATTATAATCTTTATTCAACCAGGACCTCTTCCTAACTAAATACAAGGAACAGCGCAAAACATTACTCCTGCAGTTTAACAAATATCTGCATAGGGGCCCCTATTATTCCTATGGTTATCCAAATGTTGGTACGTGAGAACTATCAGTCCGTAGAGGGTACTATAGCTGTCTCAGTGATCCAGAGACACAATACCCAGGACGGAGGACCACATGAGAATATTGATCATACATGATATTGATGGGAATCCTAATATAGTTTTTCACTCTGCTAACACAGGGTTAACCATCTTCTGCATGACGCCTTGAGTTACAATAGTTGACTCTTTTCAGCATATCCAACTGTTGCTGAGAAAGAAGTTAAATCCCTGACAAGTTTCTCAGACCATAGGCCCATAGGTTTGTTAGGTTGTTTGCATATTGATATATGGGGGATACAACCTACGTAGGTCTCTAAACGTCCCTCAGGCCCTCCCCAATTTGTGTCTTGTACTAGTACTAAGAAGTGACTGCATTCCGTATCTTTCTCACTTCCACTATCACTAAAGATTTTTTGTCGTCTCACTACAGACAGATTAATTTCTCTGTCACAGACAGCATTGCATGCAGTATTAAATGGGATGTGAGTGCATGTCCTGCTCCTTCCTCTGCTATGTGTGCAAAGCACCATGTCATGTTGCATCAGACAAAGCGGTGGCCATCTTGAAAGGACTAAACAATATTTTCTAGACTGTTAAGATAGTCGTTTCAGCTATTGGCTTTACCAATGACGGTGCATTTTAAAAGTATCCTGCTTTGGCAAAGCCAGTAGCTGTGACCACAAATCATTGACAAACCAAGACCAATTGGCTTTTGAGAAAGGCTTTTTTTTAAACTAATTTATTTATTAAATGAGCAACTTCTTTAGCAATATCACTAATTCTTTGTGTGGAACTACTTTTTATAGTAATCCAAATAAAATAAGGAGCAAATTTTAAGCCAAATCATGTAGCTTTGCTGCTGAGTCAGTGGCTCTAGCGGGGTCACTGCTTTAGTTTGAGTTTCTTTCACTTTCAAACGTGGACAAAATGTCCACAAGTAGCGCTTGGATTGACCCCCATGTCCTCTCCCCACTCTCATCTACTACCGTGTTACATCTAAGCAGCCATGGCTGGTGTAGGTGTAGTTATGGGGCGGTGTGTCAAAGTTGAGGGGGATTCGACAGACGACCACAAAAGAAAATAAATAATTAATTTCCCCTCGTCGTTGTCTGTCAAAATCCCCACCGCCACTCAGCCCCACCCCTCTTACGTGCATCGCCCACGGCTACATCTACGCCATGAGCTCATCAAAGCTAGTCAGTATCAAGAAGGAAATGGTGCATGTACCACGCAAAGAAGGAGTGAGTTGTAGGATAATATACTCAGTGTGTAGCTTGATGGCCTCGTGACCTCAGTCCTATTAGCATTTCAGCGGTCAAGGCCACACTCCGTGGTATTTAGCAATCTGTGCAGAGTGTCAAATGGAAGGGACAGTGATGAGGTTGTTAAGTTCTACACTGAGGTAAGGATGTCAAATTTGGGATTTGATGTGAAGAACAGGAAGGATGTGGATATGCCTTAACAACAACCCTTTCAATGAAGGTGGCCTGCTTAGGGCTATCTGAATGATCTCATTGTAAGATGAAGTGAAGTCTTTTCCGGTGATGTCAGTTCCTGTTTGAATCAGGTATAAAGAGGCACTTACGAACGATGGATGTGGAGAAGCTGGGATTCTTTTCTCAATTGTCTTACCAATTTCCAGAATCCCAGATAAGGCCGACTGAACCTTTTTCCCTGTCATAGAAGCGTGGAGGGAAGATACTTTGTTACAACTTTAAACAATGTATTCAGCCAAATTCAAATTGTACTCAAGAATAACTGGCTACCAGAGAAATTTTAAAGATTTATTACATTGCCAAAAATAATTGGATGTACAAACATCTCAGTAAAAGATTCAAGAAGTAAACGGGAACTAATACATTCATAATCCTACGCAAGAGTCTCAGACGACTCAGAATGAAAAGCAAAATCAGTTCAAGAATCATCAGGCAAAGGATGAAACTCCTAACCTGAGTCCGGGATTGCATTACAGAAAGGAAAAGAATCTGGTTACTCTGTCTCTACACTGTCTCTGGAGTGACATCCCTACTTAGCATTTCACCAAAGCAAGTATAAAGGTGTCAGCAATGGTGACTTCCTAAGAAGTACACCCACTTCTCCTAACAATCCTTAGCTAGAGAACTCGCTCTCAGGCCCTCCTTCCTACACCCTACTCTGCCTTAAGTGCACAATCTCCCTACATCTTTACCTTCCCCAGATCACTCTCTGCCTCTACACCTGCTCTCTCCTGAAGCCCACTAAAATCTAATCTGCTCTCTACCCTTGGGCGCTGTCCCTAATACAAAACCCCAAAACAGTTGACACGCCTTTGTGCCCACCTTAGGAACGCCCCAGACACACCGCTCTGTTGTGTATGCTTATTCTTGTCTTTCACGCGCTCTTCCGCGTGCTGCTCTTGCGCGCTGTTCTCTCGCGCATTGTATATCTTTGAAATATATGTTATTGCTCAAATGTGTTGTATTGCTTCATGGCACGATCTGTGATCGTGCCGTTCCACAGTTGAGAGGTAGTTAGTCAGTTGCTGTGAGCTGACCGGTGCCTCTGGATGTGTCGCTAGGGGATGCTTCTTTATCTACAAATAAACTACCTTTTATCACTACTACTTTTGTGATCCTTGACTCAACAATTTGGCGACGAGGATGGGATGGAGCATTTTGGAAGCATTTCCTAGTTTTATTTTTTTCAAAAAGTCTTTCACGCGCACTTCTGCGTGCTGCTCTTGCGCGCTGTTCTCTCGCGCATTGTATATCTTTGAAATATATGTTATTGCTCAAATGTGTTGTATTGCTTCATGGCACAATCTGTGATCGTGCCGTTCCACAGTTGAGAGGTAGTTAGTCAGTTGCTGTGAGCTGACCGGTGCCTCTGGATGTGTCGCTAGGGGATGCTTCTTTATCTACAAATAAACTACCTTTTATCACTACTACTTTTGTGATCCTTGACTCAACACCCTCTGGCAGGTATTCGTCTTCGTATTTTTCCAGGATGGATCCTCTCCATCAAGCATCTTTAGAGTGTCCTTGGGTCCCAGGCACCTTCTCCGCTAAATGTTGCACTCCCAAATTCCTTGGCATCTTCTCTGCGCTCGCTCCTACTATCCTAACTTCCAAACAATGGCCCCTTCTACCTAACAAGGTCCGTGGCCTTGCACTTGCGAGCTGGAATATATGTGAGAAGAACCCTTTGCAACATTCGAAGTTACAATTCAACATTTGGTGAGAACAGCTTTTCCCAAGAATAGGGATTATTTCTTCAGCTAAAGCTAAGCAAAGGAAAATACAGTTAGCCTCTACCAGCTTTAACACACCTCAGGCCTTACACATTCTAATTGCATTTCTATTATAACATGAGCATACATTTCATTGGTTAAACTTTAATTCTATTACCAATACAAACTACACTTCTTCACATTGAAACCTATGTTAAATCACTCATTAATAAGCATCTTTATATTTTCACTAAGGCACTTCATTGTTAACGCAACATTTCACATGGGATCACATTTTCTACGTTTAGGCAACATTTAACATGAATAAAGCATTATTTCGTATATGGTTAATAAACACTCCACCACAATTTGCACTGATCCCTGGCCCAAACGTTACATTTCCTAAACTACATTAGTAACATCCTCTTAATATGCGGGTGCTGACTATGGTTGAATATAATGCACCCCTACAACTTTCAGAATAACATGGCGCTCTCTCAGTTGCATCTCAATGGATTCCTTCCCTTACTTTCAGTTGTGTTCTTCTCCCTCCTGCTACTATTTTTCACCCTGATTTTGCTGCTTTCAGTGTGAATCTTATTTTGGCTCACCTGTTAGACGTCTTTGCGTAACTGTTTCTTCTTCACTGCCGTCAGGAGAGGTTGATGTCTTGCCATTTACTCCTTCATCTTCAATCAAGAGCTTTGGCATTATGAAGGAGGTTTTTGCCCTTTGTGGCTTTTTCTTCCTAACTGAGTAAATCGTAAATCGTAAATCATCCGTTCTTATATAGCGCCTTTCACTGTAAGGTCTCAAGGCGCTTGCTTTGGGAACCCGTCCTGGCCTTTCCCTGAGAGATTACCCCTGCTGGGCATCCTCAAGGTGAAGACCAGGCATCCCATCGCGGTGGGGCCGTAGTGGAGATTAAGCAAGCTATTGCCCAGAGTTCCAGAGTGTGAACCCACGATTCGAGTAGGCACCGAGGCGAGAATTATCGAGTCCGTGGACATTTTGAGCTCAAGGCCCTGCCGCGTTGGGGATTGAACCCTGGTCCCGGGTCTGACCTCTCCATCATGGACTGCCTCCTCTAACCAGTGAGCCACACTTCTCCCCCAAAGGAAACAGTTGACACCTTTGAGATTAATTATTCTAATCAGGGTGGCATTGTGGCTGTTGGGATAGTTGCCCCTTCCTCAGGGCATCAAGAATTAAACTTAACAGACCTTCTTCGTGTCCAACCTGTGACATAGAGACATCCCATGCAGTGTTAAGGGTTCAGTAATGGTGCCACATTTGAAGAAGCCTCCGTTGGACTTATCTGATCGAGCACACTTTGAACCAATGTTCTTGTTTGTTTAATCAAGCTATTAGAGATGGTAGATACATTACAAGCATGAAGAGTTTGTTGAGGGATATAGGGTTCTCGACCTGTTCAGGGCTGGCTTTAGACCAGACTGTGAACAAAGCGTGTGTTGTACTGCCAATGGCAGATGACTTGAGGGTGGGCGTATTGACATATGTAATGGTGTTAACACCTTCAGCGCGGAAAACGGGCGTGGTCGTGACGGAACGGTTCCGTCATCAGCACAGCCCAACCGACGCTGATGACTGAACTGTTCCGTCATAAGCGTCGAAGGGGTTAAAATGCCTGATTTTGTCAGATCATTGTGCAGACTTCAATGCTATTGGTAATTCTCTCCCATTTTAATGCTTTATGGAAGTTGGAATACATAGACTCAGGGCCGGCTTTAGTGCTGGTGGGGCCCGGTGCAACTGTCGTTTTGGGCAATACCCCTCATGATCTACTTCTCCATGAATTCCCCCACTACCACTCTCCAACAGTGCACCTCATCTCTCCATAGCCTCTCTCTGACATGCATTCCATTTCTTATAGTGCTACTCATAATTCACTCAGTCAGCTCTGCGATCTGCATGGTACACGTTGGATGCAGCAGGCACATTAACTTTCTGCCCTACTTTATGATGTTTCAAAACTGCCAATCTCTCACCAGTAGGAACATTAATCACCAGAGTTATCTTGACATTTTTATTGTTGCCTGAAACTGCTGGACGCTCAAGGAAGTTCACATGCTTTTAAACCCATACGTTATTTCTAAAACCAGCGCCCCCTATCAATGTCAACGCCAGGTGCAGCTGCACTGCTTGCATCGCCCTAAAGCAGACTCAGTATAGCCTTGTTCCCATTAGAATATTTTTTCTAACCAGGTAACTAGAGTGTGCGGTGGCACTCAATGTTTTTTTACTCCTTCTATTTATCTAGGCAGTTCTTATCATATGTAAGTGGTGACTTTTTCCTGTAAACGGATACCGCTGTACTTATTTTGATTTTAAAGAATGGAGATTCTGACTTTAGGTTCAACATTTCCTCGTTTGTTTCCTCTCACCTTGTGCTGAGCTTGGACCGTTCAGACACTCTGAGATGACATGAATACCAAGAAAGATAAGTTGAAAAAGCACAGCAAGTGAGACTAAGGAACAAGGACATTCCCAGCAGAAGTGAGCATCCCAACAAAAAAAAGACAGAACTCTAAAATCACCTGTAAGGAAATAAAAAGGACAATTAGTAAACGTAATACAATGGACATTCCTTCTTCAGACACTATACAAAAAACCACAAAATGCAGGCACTTTTTGGGTGACATATACCTAATCCAGATACCCACAATGGAAAGGTCTTCATATTCAGATAAACAGTTGGCAAGATAACACTGGAAAACAACCAGTGCGCCATTACCCCCAGGTCCCTCCGTCCTCGACACCTTCATAATTACAAGTGGAGATGATCATCTCTTGACAGAAAAAAACAAGAGGAATGCTGGGATACTAATACTGCCCCTCCCCCGGGAGTACATAAGCAGTACTTACCCAGCAGCCCTCCTGTTCTTTTTTTCTGTCTTCGACAGATTGGATTGATGGATGCTGTTGTGGTTGCTGCACCTGCTCCTGCTGGGCTGGGGTGGCGTGCAGGTTCTTCTCTGCTCCCTCTGCCTGGCTGCCTGGCTTCGCGGGCAGTGGTGATGTTTCCTGGTGTGCCTGCCTCCCGGCCTGCCGGGCTTGCTGGGAGGCATGGCTTCTTCCTGGCCGGTATTCCGGATTCTTACCGGCCCTTTGCGGCTGGTGCGCCGCCTCCCGGTTGCTTCCGGGTCGCTGTGCGTGTCTCCCCGAGCTTGGCCGGGTGGGAGTCGCGCTGCGCTGGATGTTTGGATTCTGGAGCCGGCTGTTTGTGTGGGGGCCTTGTTCGTGCTGCTCCGGCCCCCGCTCCGGGTGAGTCCCGCTTTGCGGTGTTTTTGCTCTCTCTCTGTGCCCTACGTGTGGGTTCCTTCCTTGTGTGGTCCACTGCTGTTCCGGCTCTGGGGTGTGTTGATGCTCCGCCCGGTGCTACCATGGGCCTGCTTCAGAGATGGGAGAGCGCTGGCGGAGTTCCCGGGTGGCGTGAAATACTCGTGCTCCTTCGGTCCTGGCAGCTAGGAGTTCTAGGCTGCAGCATGCCAGCTTGTACACTTTCGTTCAACTGGATGGATGGATGGTTGATGTGAAGTGTGTCGCACACGTTGATCGTGTTTTGCGACTTTGCCGTGTTTGGAATGTGGTGGTGCTACTGCATTTTTCACATTTGTGCTGTGTCTTGGGGGGCCCTCTGGGGGATGTGCGGTGTTTCCTTTGTGATGTGCTAGGTGCTTTGCTCTGTGCCTGTTCTGGTTGGGGCACTGTGCGGGCGTGCATACCCCGCTGGGTTCTCGGGGCTCAGGTGTGTTCTTCGAGCCTTTCACTCTGACATCTGTTATGTGCACAATGGACTCTGACAGATGTCCTCGCGCTTAGCTTCAATAGGAGCTGGCTGCCCTTTTTCACCTACTGAGCCTGTTGCGATTGGGGCTTTTTTCTATGTTCGCTCCTTCTTGCAGCTTCTCTGTCTTTGGTGGGTTGTGTTGGACCCCCCCCACGGCATGTTTTTCAGCCCCCCCCCCGCTTTGTGGCTCTGGTTGTCCGCTTGGCGCTGTGTGTTGGGCGTCCCTTTGTCCCTTCCCTGCCTCTTTTCCGCTGGGTGTGGGCTTCTTTTGTCCTGTGTTGTGGGCCCCTCTCTGGTGGTTCTGCTGCGCTTTGCCCCGCCTTGGTGGCCTCCGCCTTTACCTGGGGCGTCCTTTTTGATGTGCTGGTTGTCGCTTTGCCCTCTGTCAGTTCTCCAGTAGCCTGTGCGGCGTTGGTGTGTGCCCTGGGGTTTCCGCGCCTCTGGTTTGGCTGCCGCTCTTGCCCCGTGGGTTTCAATCCGGCCGCTGCTGTCGTGTTGTCCGGTGTTGGTGGGCCCTCTGTTGGCCTGCTGGTGCCAGTCCTGGGGTGCTATGGGGCGTACCTTCTGGTGTGTGTCTTGTTCCTGGGTCGGTGCCTCCTAGGGGTGCCGGGGACTTGCGTTTGGGCACTGTGCTGTCTCCCCCTTTTGGGGTTTCCTGCTGCCCTGGTTCTTGCTGTTCTCGGGTGGTGGGCATTCCATGGGTCTGTTCCCTTTGGGTCTCTTCTTCGGGGGGTGCCCCTGCTCTTGGCGTCTCTGTGGGCGTTCGCCCTTTCTGTTTGTGGCCTGCCTCGAGTTGGCGTGGGTTCCGGTCGCCTCTGTGGTGGCTGGTTCTTTTTTTCGCTGGCTCCGCCTTTGCTTGCTCGTGGGTTTCCCTGTGTTGTTGGGGTTTTCCTGCCTGCTTGCTTGCGCCTTGCCCTCTGCTGCTCTTATGTCGGAGTCGCTTCTCTCTTCTTCTGCAGCGTCCTGTTGGGTTGCGTCCTGTTCCCCTTCCGCTTCGGGCTCCCTGCCCCGCCTGGTGGTGGGTCGGTGTTCCTGCTCCTTGAGCCACTGCGGGGGTGTGGAGGGGGGGGGGGTCCTGTGGGCTCCCCTGGTTCCGGTTGGCCTGCCGTGCTCCCTCGGTGGTCTTGCCTCCGCTGCGGGCTGGCCTGTTGTGGCTGTCTGCTCCGCTTGGGGGTCCTGGTTCTTCCCTTCCTGGACTCTGTGGGGTTAGTCGCCCGTTAGGGCTCCTGGTTCCTGGCCCTGTTTCTCCCGTCCCGTGGGCTGCGCCTGGTTCCTCTCGTGGGTGCTTGCCGGTGTTGTGCCAGTTGTTCTTTGGGGTGCTCTGTCCCCTCTGCCTGCTCTTGGGTGGCTTGTGCTGCCTAGGGTGCAGCTGTTCTGCTCCTCCCTGCCTGCGCCTGTTCTCTGACGTGGTGTCTGGTGGGGGGTCCTGCCTGGGTCTTCATGGTGCTGTGGCCTTCCCTTTGCTCCGGCCTGGGGCTTCTGGTGTTGTCCGGGGGCCTTTTCTGTAGGCTTGGCCTGGCTGCTTCTGCGGTGGCTCTCCCTGTGCTTGCCTTTGGCTTGGTTCTGTTGTTTCCTGGCCGCCCCTCCTGTTTCATGCCGTGGTGCCTGCCTTGGTTTGTTCTTGGCTGGGGCCTCCTGGCGGCTGACAGTTCCTGTCGTGCCTCCTGTTCTCTGGGTTGGTGTGCGGTCTCCGCGCTCCGCTGTCGGATCGATGGTTGTACTTGGTCTGGCCGTGTTGGTTCCTGCCTGGCCTCCTGGGGCTGCTGGGTGCTGTTGGCTTCTTGGTCCTTCTTCTCGCGGGGGTGTTTGCTCCCTGGGTTGTTCTGGTTCCCTTGGTGGGTACCTGGCTGAGGTTTTGGCTGGGGCGTGCCGCTCCTTCATGTTGGGCTCCTTTTTGGGCTCTGCTTCCTTGCTGGTCTCCCTTTAGGTCCTGGTGGGGTGTTCTGCGTTGGGGCCGCTTCCTGGTGGTTCCTTCTGGGCCTTTCCTGCTGTTGGTTCTCTTCCCGGGCTTGTTTTCCCGGTGTTGTGGGCCTGTGTGGGGTTCTGTGGCTCTAGTTCTGTCGGCTTCTTGCTGGTTGTGTGTGGCCTTGGTCTGTGCCTCCTGGGGTATTTCGGGCTGTGCTGTCCCTTTTTAGCCTTCTCGGGGGGTTTGTTGCCGACCGTTTCCGGGTGCTTTCCTGGTTCTGTGGTCCTGGCTCGCTCCTTCCTCCCTTGTTTTCCCAGGCTTTGTTGCCGGTGTGGGTCTGTTTGGGTGCTCCTTCCTCTCGGGTTGGGGTGCTGTTCTGTGGTGCTCGTGCCTCTGCGGGTCCCTCCGTCCTGGCTGCGGGTTGTCTGTGGTTTCCTGCTGTTTGGTCCTCTGCTCTCCTTCTGGGGTTTGCTTGGGCCTGCTGTTCCTCCTGCGCGGTCGGATTGCTCGACTCTTTTCCGGGCTTCCCGGTTCTGTTGGCATTTGTTGGCCTGTTTTTTGCGTTTGCTTGTCTCCTCTCCGGCGTTGCTGGGTTGGGTCCTTGTGGTTCTGGTCTGGGTGCTGTGCTCCTTGGGCTTTCTTTTTCCCGCTCTCCTGCCCTTGCTGCTTGCCTGGCCTGGGTGTGGGGTTCCTGAGCGGTTCTGTGTCGTTTGGCCGCCTTCTTTGTGCTGCCCTCTGTGACTCGTTGGGCGGCTGCTGTGGTTTCCCGGTTGCTCTGTGCTCCACTCCTGCCTTGTGTTCCTTTGGGGTTGGGGTTTTCTGGCCTTGTGGTTGTTTTCTCTGTTCCCGGCCTGGTTGAGTTTTCTTTGGGGCTGGTTTCCGGTCTTGTTGGCCTCTCCTTGTTTGGTGGGCTTTCGGCTGGGTTCTGGGGTTCTTCCCCTTCCCTGTTTTTGGGTCGGGTTCTCGTTCCTGGTCAGCTCCTGGGTGCTTGTTGGTTCCTGGGCTTCCTCGGCCGGGTTTCCTCCTCGGGTCTCTTGGGCTCGAGTCCTTTTTGGGCTGGGTGCTTGTGCCTGCGCTCTGTTTGCCATTTCTTTCTTTGGCTTTCTTCCGGGTTGTCTCGTCTTCCTGGTGGGTCTGCCTGGCCCTGTGTGCCTTCCGGCTGGTTCTGTCCTTGGCGGTCTTCTCCGGTGGGTTGTTTTGGCTGGTCTTGGTGTCCTGGTCCGGGTTCCGGTTGCCGGTTTCTCGGGTTGGCGGCCTCCTTCTTTGGAGCCCTGGCCTTTTTCTTTTGTCTCCGGTCCTTGTCCCCGCTGTCCTGTTCTGGGTTGCGGGCCGGCTGTTTCCTGCGGTCTTCCTTTCCTCCTCAGTGCTCCCTTGGGTGGCTGCTTTTGTTGTGGTTTCCTGGGTGTGCTTGTGCATGCGGAAGGCCGGGTTTTCTGCTTTGGTATTCTCCACTTGTAATTATGAAGGTGTCGAGGACGGAGGGACCTGGGGGTAATGTCCTATTACTTACCGGTAATCTTCATTACTCCGGGTCCCGTAGTCCTCAACACCTTCATTCGCCCCTCCCTCCCTCCCGGGCGGCCGGCCTTCCTGTCTGGGCTTGTTAGTACAGGAGGGCTGCTGGGTAAGTACTGCTTATGTACTCCCGGGGGGAGGGGCAGTATTAGTATCCCAGCATTCCTCTTGTTTTTTTCTGTCAGGAGATGATCATCTCCACTTGTAATTATGAAGGTATCGAGGACTACGGGACCCGGAGTAATGAAGATTACCGGTAAGTAATAGGACATCACTAGTACATGAAACAAGTTATTTCTGGAATAATGGACAGATGATCAGCAGTGTGGTTGAGGTTTAATTAAACTCACTATTTGTCAGGTATAAACCCTCTACGGTTTCCTTTTGTATTATAGCACTTCTGTAATAACAAATTGCCAACCTTTCTAATTGGATGTGATTTTCACTTCCATCTTAGAATGGCCCCTTTCCAACAACATCTTCATCTAGCAATGACACCCTATATTGTCTTTGGTTATGTGGAAAGCTATAATGACTAAACGTCAGATGTATATCTCCTTGGAAGGGCCCCTTAAACCACACCTCTTAAAAAAACTTTTGTGCCAATCTCATAATGGTCTGAAGTAGTCAACATATATTTGAGTATTTAACACCGTCAGGTACTGGTATTTAGGTCATCACACTGCAAGGGGACAATGAGAATTTTTTTCTAAGTGAATAACTCTTTTAGGATTTTTTGGTATGTTCCTAACATTGCACCACACTCCAAGCCCATTCTGGTGATGAGGGTTACAGGACGAGAAGCTCTTACAAACAGGTGGGCATGAATTTTAGTGGCAGATGCCAAAGGATGTTCATCTGCCTCTTACACCTTCCCACCTACTAAATATACGTTGACATTTCCATGCAGAAACCAAGAATTCCCTTGCTACACATTCATAATGAACTTCCACGTAGACAGAAGCTGCTTCGCATGAACAATAATTATGGGCCACATGTATCAACATTAGGAATAGCGGTTACCTAATTGCGATTTTCTGCAAATCGCAATTAGGTAATCACTATTCCAACTGTGTGAAACTCCAAGAGGGGGTCACAAATAGCGACTTACCTCATTAATATTAATCAGGTAGGTCAGTATTTGCGACTCCTAGGAATTACTAAAATCCCAGGGATGGTGGCCTGCTACGGTCAGCAGACCACCATGTCTGTGATTGCTTTACAATAAAGCAATCATTTTTTTTTAATGCAGCCAGTTTTTCTTAAATCCCTTGGGGATCCAATCCCATTTGCGAATGGGTTACCAGCAATTTGAAGTTGGTGGTACAATGCGAATGTATTGCAACCTCATTCACGGTCACAAAACATTCATACATACCTCTGCGATTCAGGATTTGGAAGGGACGTCCTAAACTCTCTACTTCCAAATACTGAATCGCAAACCCATTTTGAGATTCGGTAACAGGTTACTGCATCACATAATAGGATCAGTACATGGGAAAAGCCATTTTTGCACTTGCAACGGGCCAATTCAGCGATTCGGCCTGTTTGCGAACATGAAATAGGTTCATACATGCAACCCTATATTTCCTACATACATTAACATTTGTAACAGATTAGGAAACTGGATGTATTGTCAAATGTCTACTCAAGCTATGTTTTAACAGCTGCAGTACTAGTTATGTTAACCAATAGGCATGTGTTTTAATGTGATGTACATCTTCAAGGCGCTTTGTAATCAAATATTATTTCTGCTAACACTTGTAAATACCTCTGGGAATACAGTGGTGCAGGTTGTAGACCTGCAAATATTTTCATGTCTCCCTTAGCTTTCACCAAGCTAAAGTAAATATGCGGACGAAATCAGCATATCTGCAGATATGTGAAGACCTAAAACTGTGGGCATGCCTAGCATCTTAACTGAGAAACTTAATAAGTGGAGGCTTCTGTCTATCTAGGTAGTCAAGTGCATGGTGTTCTTATAAGGAACTTCATGTGGTGCCAAAATTACATTTCTGCGTGGAACAGCAACATCACATTTATTGCTCAATACTTTGGTTCACTCGATGCATCACTTAGAGGATGGTAATGAGCCAAAATTAGCCACCTATATTTAAAGGAGCATGTATCATTTTCAAATAACTAGATTATAAATGTGAGCTAGTGCCAGGAGTTGATAAGGCACCTTATGGTTATCAATGTATTTAAAATACGCCAGTCACAAAAGACATGTATGTGTAAATGACTCTATAAACAGTATGCAATAAAAGTAGGTACACTGCCTTCATTAACACATCTGTTTTCTTCCAAATCACAGTTGATCACTGTGAGAGAGATAGTTCTGGTCCAGGTCAAATTTCAGTTGAACGTAATGGTCCTAATGGTCCTGTATGTAAGTAGTAGTAATACTGCAGACATGTAATGATTATCTTTGCTCGCACTTCATTCGGCTCCACAGGAACATCTTTGAAGAAATTCTAGAGTTTTGACCTAAGAACTGCAGCATATTTGTTTTTAGCCGTACCTGCATTTCTTTTAATAGGCATGGCAGCAAGCATAAATGAAATTGTTTGGTTCGCCGCTATGTCCTTTTTAATTCCTCACTAATTTTTTGCACTTCACTTTTTGACTTGGTCTGTGTATTTGGGCCTATAGGCTGTTAGTCAACAATCTTTGGTTTCTATGCTATCCTAGCTACTGGGTTCACCCTCCCAGATCACAGTTTCATCCCTTGTATTTATGGGGTGACGTGACAGGGAAGCTGGAATTCCAAATGATGACACTGGCCACGAAGGGCAGTTGATGGAAATCCTTCTCCTACCTTCCCTCTGTCGGTTCTGCTTTATTTCTTTGTGTGTCCGCATTTGGATATAACTGATTTGTTAAGAAACCACCACTGGTCTCTCTTTCCTTTTCATTAATTTGTTTTTCTAGACCACCAGTTTGCACTGTTGTTATTATGCCCTTTTAATGTAACATTCCAAAGTACTAAAGGCCAATAGGATAGCAAAATCTGTCCTTGGGGGACTATTTCCTATAGTCAAACGTCGATTCTGTAATCATAACATCTGTGATGTAGTAATTTATCAATTTTACATAACACAGAAACATTAGCAAGGCTCTTATATACCTTTGACACCAGAGATTTAACTGTTAGTATCATTATTACTCTGAAAAACAGTGTAAGGCCGCAATGTATGAAAGCAGAAGGCAGAACTGTTGGATCTGAATGCTAAAAAGGCTTGAGAATGGAGACATATTCTCAAGCCTTATACCAATTAAAGAATTGGCATAGGCTTCCTATTAGCATCATTGGAAGATGCAACATTGTTAAAATGACAATCCTCCCTAGATAGCTGTATTTATTTAGATCTATTTTTTTGAATTGCCATTTTTTTTTTTTTAATTAGACATAATAATAGGTAGGTTTACTTGGGGGTATAGGCGGGCACGTCGAGCTATTAAGCTTCTGAAATACCCCTTTAGTCAAGGTGGTCTAGTATTGCCTGATTTTGAAGCATACTATTGGGCCTCATTCACGAGCAGATTTCGGAGGCTGCTCTCTAGTAAAGATCAAGATTTTAGCCATAAGTTGCTGTTAAAACAGGATAGTTGCAGATTTCTTTACAACACACACTTTCCTAACTATCACAAAAGGGTACGCTTTAAGACTCTAAAGGATATAGCTACTGGGGAGAAATATTTAATATTTACTCCTTGCCAATTTACTTTAATAAATTCCAGTTGTCAGATAAACCATTTCTCCCATATATTTTTCAGGATAGTATAGCTAAACAATGGGCTAACCTGGGGGTAGATAAACTTGGAGATTTATACGACACGGGGGGCTTTCACACTTTTAAAGACTTGAAAGACTCCTTTTCTACACCACAACAGCACTACTATAAATATTTCCAATTAAGGGATTATTTTTTGAGATCACAAAGACTCAAAATAGTGGATTCCCATCAATTACTGAATTTTATCCAGGAACCTTCTCAAGGAAAATTAATTGGTATTGCTTATCAATTATTTAACCAGGATAGACTGGATCCCACCGGCCTTTTAGGTAGAAGTGGAGTGCAGTGCTAGGGGAGGAAATAGCTGGTACAATTATAGAAGATGCACTCATTACATTAAAAGGGGCCATATGGTCTGTGAATTTAAAACTTCAGCAATTTAAGACTATATGTATGTTGTATTATACACCGGATAACATTTTTAGATGGGGACAAGCAATCATGCAACATTCTTGTAATAAGACGTGCTGTCCTAAATGTGGGGGATATGGAGTAAATATTGTTCACATGTTTAATATGTGCCCTATGTTAATGACTTTTTGGCAAGGAGTTTGGAATGTATTAAGAAATCAACTTCGCTTAGATGAGGCTTTTTCTACAACTGAGATAATGCTGGGTTATAGAAATGATGCTAATAGAGCTAAGAGAGCATTATTGTCTATAGCTATAGTTTCTGCTAGGTTGGCTATAGCCCGGGCATGGATATCTTCGAAGCCATGTAATGTACTGGAGTGGTGGAGTATTTTTAGAGAAATCTTTGCACGAGAAAAAGATTTGGCTAAAATCAGAGGCGTTAAGGCACTTAGAAAATGTAATGTTACCTGGTATGGTAGGATTCAGCATCAAGCTACCAATTAATTTTCGTGCTTAGTACTTTTGATCTATTTGTTTTATTATTTAGCTAGTATTCTCTATTGTTATTTCTTAAAATATATAATATCACCCACCTAAGAAAAATGAGAAGAGTATGAAAAACGATATGGGTGCTGAATTTTTGTTTTTATATCTTGAGTTTGAATCCTTTGCAAAAAATAAACAAGCATTTGCAATGCAATAGGTCTCGCATTATTTAAGTTTGAGCTATTAGCATTGTAAATGGCAATTGTTTTTTGCTTTATGCTATAGTTTTTTTTTTTACATAAAAAGCTTCATATAAAATATGTTTTATTAAAGTTATTTATGCAGTATCTAAATTTTGTTTGCATAAAACAGTATAATAATATCTTAGTAAAAAAGTCAAATATTTTAATGGAAATTCACCAAATGTTCATTTATGTGTTGGTTTTCAAAATAGCTAAATTAATAGCTTTGTCATTTACAATGCCAATAGTTATAACTTTCGCAAATGTGACACCTATAGCATTTGTCATGCAACATTTGTATTTACGTGACTTAGATGTATTGATATTACAAATAACAATGGCTTTTAATTTTTTTTAATACTTAATAAAAGTGATTGTAATTTATAATGGCAATAGCTTAAACTTTTGTAAATAACTTTTGTGAAGATTATGTTCAGTGTATTTTATTGTAACAAAATCCAAGAACAGAAGTGAAATATTAACATCTTTTTGTGACATTTGTAATAAAGCTTGAAACATTGAGAGAACATATTTGTGCTGTGGTGGTGCTGAGTGATGCTGTGGTGGTGCTGAATGGGGCTGTGGTGATGCTGAGTGATGCAGTGGTGGTGCTGAGTGGTGCTATGGTGGTGCTGTGGTGGTGCTGAGTGATGCTGAGTGATGCTGTGGTGGTGCTGAGTGGTGCTGTGGTGGTTCTGAGTGATGCTGTGGTGGTTCTGACTGATAATGTGGTGGTGCTGAGTGACTGTACTCACTGTCACTCTGCACTCACTGTCACTCCGCACTCACTGTCACTCTGCACTCACTGTCACTCTGCACTCACTGTCACTCTGCATGCACTCTGCACTCACTGTCACTCTGCACTCACTGTCACTCTGCACTCACTGTCACTCTGCACTCACTGTCACTCTGCACTCACTGTCACTCTGCACTCACTGTCACTCCGCACTCACTGTCACTCCGCACTCACTGTCACTCCGCACTCACTGTCACTCTGCACTCACTGTCACTCTGCACTCACTGTCACTCTGCACTCACTGTCACTCCGCACTCACTGTCACTCTGCACTCACTCTGCACTCACTGTCACTCTGCACGCACTGTCACTCTGCACGCACTCTGCACTCACTGTCACTCTGCACTCACTGTCACTCTGCACTCACTGTCACTCTGCACTCACTGTCACTCTGCACTCACTGTCACTCTGCACTCACTGTCACTCTGCACTCACTGTCACTCTGCACTCACTCTGCACTCACTGTCACTCTGCACTCACTCTGCACTCACTGTCACTCCGCACTCACTGTCACTCCGCACTCACTGTCACTCCGCACTCACTGTCACTCACTGTCACTCTGCACGCACTCTGCACTCACTGTCACTCTGCACGCACTCTGCACGCACTGTCACTCAGTATCGGGCTTGTCTGGTTCTGCACCCACCTCAGTGTTCCGGGTGGGGCGATCCTGCCACCCCCCTCGTCGTATCCAGGTGTCTTTCTTCCCTGTGCTCAGTCTTCAGTCGCTCCGAAGCCCGTCCCTTGGAGCTATCCCAGGTGGGTCTCTGCCAGCAGGGGCGTGTTGTGCGTTTGCAAGTGGTCTATCTCCGTGTGGCCCTTGAGGTCAGGGTTGGCTGAGGTGGCTATCTCATCCCTTCTCCTTCCGCCCGGTTCGTGAATATGGTCCGGCCCTCTCCCGTGTAGCGCTTGTCCTCTCACAATGACCCCTGGTGCAGGGGGGGGGGGTGGGGGGGCACTATCTCTTCTTCCAGTTCCTAGTATCCCCACTGCTTCAGGGCCTTCTTCCCCGTTCGGCTGTGTGCCTTGTCACGTAGGGGGAGGGGGGGCAATGTCCGGAGTCTCACCCCCTGCCGCTCTCGTGATCGTTCTGCTCTCCCTTCCCTGCGTGGCCCCGATTCCTTGCTAGTGTCGTCCCTGGCGGGGTCAGCCTCCGCTGCTGGTGCCTCCCGTAGTCTGCCGCCTGCCCCCGTGTCTCGTGTGTCCTCCCCACCGGCCGTTCCACAGGCGGGAATGTGTGTATGGGGGGTGGGGAGAGGGCACCTCCGTCGATGCGGGTGGCACTAATGGGAATTCGGGGGTATGCACCGGACCGGTAGGCCACTGGCGCAAGGCCTCCCCCCAAGCGGTCCCTTCCTCCGCTTTTGACTCCTGGGCTCACCTCCGTTGTAGGCGTCCAATCTTGCCTGCGGGAATGGACCAGCTCCGCCGATCCAAGCGCCCGCGGTTTTCGTCGTTGGGGGGGGAGGTGAAGGGATCCCCCCGCTCTCCGCTCCCGGGTAGCACCTCCACCAAGCGCCGTGCCTCGCGGGTGGGACCCGTTCCGCTTCTCCCTCGGTCTCCGCGTCTGTGGTCCGGAACCTCACTCAAACGGCCGCCATCTTGGTAAAGGCGGCCGGAATTCAGTCCGGAGCTGCTGCTACTTCGCGGACGCCTCTCTCCGCACCTGAATGAGGCCCGGGCTCGGTCTGTCGCGCCGCGATTCCGGCTCCGCCACAGCAATCAGGCCGCCTCACAGGTCAGGTTCGCTTCGCCACTACGGTTGCTCAGCCCCTCGTCGCGGGACCTTAACTCAGTTATATAATAGTATGCACTTAATTGAGACTGAAAAATGTTGAAAATATAAGGCTCGCAATTAAAAAAGAAAAAACACAAGACGCCGGTAACCGGAGCGCGGTCGCGGAAACTGAGAAGCAGCCTTTGTTCTAGCATTTTTTATGCAGCGTTTTGCGCCGGCCTGCGACCAGGAAGTCAGGCAGGCCGGGCGGGACAACCGGAAGTAGGAGGGCGGGAGCCTACCCCGCCTCCCACGGAAGAGCCGCGATTGTTTGGCGCACCGGAGCAGGCAGGAGCCTACCCTGCGCCCCGGTGCCGAAGAAGGGAAGAAGAGTCTTGCTGCCGGTGGGAGCCGCTGCACTGAGGATGCCGGTGAGTGGGGCTTCGCCTTGTTGGGGGGGGGGGGGCATCTGTGTGCGCGCGCGCGGCGGCGGACTGTGTATGTGTGTGAGCGTGCATGTGTGTGTGTATGTGTATGTGTCCTGGAGTCTGTGTGTATGCGTGTGTGTGACGGGGGGGGGGGGTTGCCTGTCTGGGTGCCTGCGTGTCTGTGTAAGTGTAAATGCGTGTGCGTGTGTGTGGAGCCGAGAGGAGAGGGGCTGGTGTGTGTGGAGGGGTCTCTGTGTATGCGTGTAGGTGACGGGGGTGTGCCTGTGTATGCGTGTGTATGTGCGCATGCGTGAGTGCTGTGTATGCGTGTGGCTGTGATGTGCGCATGCGTGAATGTTGACGCGCGTGCACGCAGCTCAATCCAGCCAGGATAAGCTCGTCACAGTTTCTTGTCCCTCATTCCCCGGCAGCCGACAGCTATAAGTCTCCGCCCTGGACGCATCCTTCGGATGCGAATTCCAGGGCGAGACCTAAAAATATCAACAAAAATAAAAAAGAGAATGGAGCCATATTGTTTTGTTTTCACAACCACAAAAGGTATATTACATATAGGTTATACAATTCAAATACCTATTTAAATATTGTGAGATACAGTAATATCAAATTATATAGTGTTTTGAAGAAGACCATTGTAGCTTATCTGCAGTGTGGTGCGTAAGAAGTCTGACCTCTAGATCAGGCCACAAAACAGACAGATTTAATAGCCGCTCTTTGATCTATTTTGAGTCTAGACGCTTCTTTTAGGAGACATATTTAAACTTACCAATAATTCCAAGATCTAAAAGAAGACTTACATCTAAATGGTATCCTAACTTAGAAAATGTAATGTTATCTGGTATGGTGTGATTCAGCATCAAGCTACCAATTAATTTTCGTGCTTCGTACTTTGGATCTATTTGTTTTATTATTTAGCTAGTATTCTCTATTGTTATTTCTTAAAATATATAATATCACCCACCTAAGGAAAATGAAAAGAGTATGAAAAACGATATGGATGCTGAATTGTTGTTGGTATATCTTTGCAAAAAATATAAACAAAAAGAAAAAGAATGGAGCCATATTGTTTTGTTTTCACAACCACAAAAGGCATATCAATCAATCAATCAATCAAAGACATTTATAGAGCGCACTACTTACCCGTAGGGTCTCAAGGCGCTTGGGGGGGGTGCCGTTACTGCTCGACCATGCCAGGTCTTGAGCTTCTTCCTGAAGGAGGTGTGGTCTAGGGTCAGGCGCAGGTCGGGAGGGAGGGAGTTCCAGGTCTTGGCGGCCAGGTAGGAGAAGAACCTTCCTCCTGTTGTCGCTCTTCGGATGCGGGGGACGGCGGCGAGGGCGTGGCTGGCTGATCGGAGGTGGCGTTTGGGAGCGTAGAAGTTGATTCGGTTGTTGAGGTAGCTCGGGCCTTGATCGTGTAGGGCTTTGTGTGCGTGGGTGAGGAGGCGGAAGGTGATTCTTTTGTTGACGGGGAGCCAATGCAGGTCTCTCAGATGTCCGGAGATGTGGCTGTTTCGTGGGATGTCGAGGATGAGTCTGGCTGAGGCGTTCTGGATCCGCTGGAGTCTCTTCTGGAGCTTGGCGGTGGTTCCGGCGTAGAGGGCGTTGCCGTAGTCCAGTCGGCTGGTGACGAGGGCCTGGGTGACAGTCTTCCTGGTCTCAGTGGGGATCCACCAGAAGATCTTCCGAAGCATGCGCAGGATGTTGAAGCACGACGAGGAGACGGCGTTGACTTGTCTGGTCATGGAGAGGGAGGAGTCCAGGATGAAGCCCAGGTTGCGTGCGTGGTCTGTCGGTTTGGGTGCGGTGCCCAGGGCGGGGGGCCGCCAGGAGTCGTCCCAGGCGGAGGGCGAGGAGCCCAGGATGAGGATCTCCGTCTTGTCTGAGTTCAGTTTCAGGCGGCTGGTCGTCATCCACTCGGCTACATCTTTCATCCCTTCGTGCAGGTTGGCTCTGGCGGCGGCGGGGTCGTTAGTCAGGGAGAGGATCAGCTAGGTGTCGTCGGCGTAGGAGATTATGTTGAGGTTGTGTTGGCATGCGATGGCCGCGAGGGGGCTCATGTAGACGTTGAAGAGGGTGGGGCTCAGCGAGGATCCTTAAGGGACGCCGCAGATGACTTCGGTGGCCTCTGACTTGTACGGTGGTAGGCGGACTCTCTGTGTTCTTCCGTCGAGGAAGGAGATGATCCATTCCAGTGCCTTCTCCTGGATTCCGACGTTGCTGAGGCGCTGCACTAGGGTGCGGTGGCAGACAGTGTCGAATGCCGCGGAGAGGTCTAGGAGGATGACGGCCGCTGTTTCTCCGTTGTCCATCAGGGCTCGGATGTCGTCGGTGGCAGCGATGAGGGCGGGCTCGGTGCTGTGGTTGGCTCGGAAGCCAGACTGTGAGGGGTCGAGGGATCCATTCGTCTCGAGGAAGGCGGCCAGCTGTTTGTTGACGGTCTTCTCGATGACTTTGGCTGGAAACGGGAGGAGCGAGATGGGGCGGTAATTCTTGAGTTCGGTGGGGTCCGCTGTGGGTTTCTTGAGTAGAGCGCTGAGTTCGGCGTGCTTCCAGCTCTCAGGGAAGGTGGCGGTGTCAAAGGAGGTGTTGATAATGTCCCGCAGGTGGGGTGCGGTGACAGCGTCGGCCTTGTTAAAGACGTGGTGAGGGCAGGGGTCGGTCGGAGATCCGGAGTGGACGGAGTTCATCATGCGGACGGTGTCTTCGGTGCTGATCGGAGTCCAGGCGCGGAGGGTGGTGGTGAGCGGCGTTGCTGCGGTCGTGGCGTGCGTCGGTTGAATGCTGAAGCTGTTGTGTATGTCCGCGATCTTGTTGTGGAAGTAGGAGGCGAGGGAGTTGCAGAGGTCTTGCGATGGGGTGATGTCGTTGTTTCCGGCGTTGGGGTTGGAGAGCTCTTTCACGATGTTGAAGAGTTCCTTGCAGTTGTGTGCGTTGTTGTCCAGCCGGTCCTTGAATGCAGTTTTCTTGGCGGCGCGGATCAGTTGGTGGTGCTTCCGGGTGGCAAGCTTGAGGGTGGTCATGTTGTCCGGCGTTGGTTCCCTTCTCCAGACTTTCTCGAGGGCTCGGCAGTTCTTCTTGGAGCTCTTGAGTTCGTTGTTGAACCATGGGGCTTTCTTGCTGCCGGGTCTGCTGGGCGGGGTCCTCAGAGGGGCGAGTTCGTCCACGCAGTTGCTGATCCACTTCGTGAGGTTGTCGGCGGCCTGGCTGGGGTTCGCTGAGCTGGCAGGAGGGTGCTGGCTCAGGGAAGCGGCGAGCTGGTCGGCTGTGATCTTGTTCCAGCTTCTTCGGGCAACCTGTTGCTGGTGGTGGTGGATCGTCGTTCTTCTGAAGGTGAAGTGGACGCAGCTGTGGTCCGTCCAGTGGAGTCCTGTGGCGTGGCTGAAGGCGATGTCTTTGCTGGATAAGAAGACGGCGTCGAGTGTGTGTCCAGCGAGGTGGGTGGGGGTGGACACCAGCTGCTTGAGTCCGAGTTTGGCAAGGTTGTCGAGCAGGGTGATGGTGTTGCGGTCGCTGTTGTTCTCCAGGTGGAAGTTGAGGTCCCCCAGGAGGATGTAGTCAGCGGAGGGGAGGGCATGCGGGCTGACGAAGTCGGCGATGTCCTCGCTGAATTGTGTGCATGGTCCCGGGGGTCGGTAGATCAGGGTGCCTCTGAGGGTGGTCTTCGGGTCGGTGTGGATCTGGAAGTGCAGGTGTTCGGCGGTGGTTAGGGTGTCGTCGGTGTTGGTCGTGATGCGGATGGTGTCCCTGTGGATGACGGCTATGCCTCCTCCCATCTGGTTGGCGGTGCGGTCCCTCCGGGTGATCTTGTAGCCCTCTGGGATGGCGATGTCGGGCGCTGAAGAGGCGTTCATCCAGGTCTCCGTGAGGAAGGCAACGTCAGGGGCTGTGGTGTCGAGGAGGTTCCAGAGTTCGATGGCGTGTCTGTGGACGGAGCGGGTGTTGAGCAGGATGCACTTGAGGTGGTTGCTGCTGGTGTTCGGCTTGGCGGGTGCTGGTGCAGGGCAGGTCCGGATGCAGGTGAACTTGCAGGCGTGGCAGCTGAAGGGTCCGTGGGTGCGTCGTGGGGTGGCTCGGTAGCATCCTGGGATTCGGCCGGTGTTGAGTGCGTTGAGGGTGGCGGCGGTGTACGTCAGGCGGGTGGGCAGGGGTCCTCGAGGGCCAGGGGTCCTGGCACTGGGCGCGGTCCAGGCGCGGACGGGCGCAGACGGGCTTACCTTTGGCGCCCCTTCGGCGCACAATCGGCGCGCCCGCTGCGCGTGACCGCTGCGCGTAAGCACGGTCGCCATATATGGCGAAGTGCGAGGGGGGGGCGGAGCAGCTCGGAGGCGGGAGCGGGGAGGGTACAGAAGGAAAAAAGGGGCGGGGTTAGCGGCGGTGGCGGGAAGCGAGGAGCGGGGAGGGAAGAGACGATGGGTAACTGCAGAACAGAAAAACAGGCACTACAGAAAGCAAAAATACAATACTATACAATAACAACAATAAAGACAATAAAAACGGGGGCACAGGGCAAGAAGCGGCGCCCAGGAGCCTGCAGGTCAGGCGAGCACGGACCACGCCGCTCGCAGGCAGGGGGCGTGGTCACGCGGCGGCAGCCGGGGCAGCGAGGCAGTCAGGCGGGGAGGCACACGCAGCAGCTGGTGGCCGTGCGGCGCGGGGGTGTCCTAAACTAGGTCACACTCACCTGCGTCGCACGGTCGCCATATATGGCCAAGTGCGAGGGGGGGCGGAGCAGCTGGGAGGCGGGAGCGGGGAGGGTACAGAAGGAAAAAAGGGGCGTGGTTAGCGGCGGTGGCGGGAAGCAGGGTGCGGGGAGGGAAGAGACGATGGGTAACTGCAGAACAGAAAAACAGGCACTACAGAAAGCAAAAATACAATACTATACAATAGCAACAATAAAGACAATAAAAACGGGGGCACAGGGCAAGAAGCGGCGCCCAGGAGCCTGCAGGTCAGGCGAGCACGGACCACGCCGCTCGCAGGCAGGGGGCGTGGTCACTCGGCGGCAGCCGGGGCAGCGAGGCAGTCAGGCGGGGAGGCACACGCAGCAGCTGGTGGCCGTGCGGCGCGGGGGTATCCTAAACTAGGTCACACTCACCTGCGTCGCACAGTCGCCATATATGGCCAAGTGCGAGGGGGGGCGGAGCAGCTGGGAGGCGGGAGCGGGGAGGGTACAGAAGGAAAAAAGGGGCGGGGTTAGCGGCGGTGGCGGGGAGCGGGAAGCGGGGAGGGAAGAGACGATGGGTAACTGCCGAACAGAAAAACAGGCACTACAGAATGCAAAAATACAATACTATACAATAACAACAATAAAGACAATAAAAACGGGGGCACAGGGCAAGAAGCGGCGCCCAGGAGCCTGCAGGTCAGGCGAGCACGGACCACGCCGCTCGCAGGCAGGGGGCGTGGTCACGCGGCGGCAGCCGGGGCAGCGAGGCAGTCAGGCGGGGAGGCACACGCAGCAGCTGGTGGCCGTGCGGCGCGGGGGTGTCCTAAACTAGGTCACACTCACCTGCGTCGCACGGTCGCCATATATGGCCAAGTGCGAGGGGGGGGCGGAGCAGCTGGGAGGCGGGAGCGGGGAGGGTACAGAAGGAAAAAAGGGGCGTGGTTAGCGGCGGTGGCGGGAAGCAGGGTGCGGGGAGGGAAGAGACGATGGGTAACTGCAGAACAGAAAAACAGGCACTACAGAAAGCAAAAATACAATACTATACAATAACAACAATAAAGACAATAAAAACGGGGGCACAGGGCAAGAAGCGGCGCCCAGGAGCCTGCAGGTCAGGCGAGCACGGACCACGCCGCTCGCAGGCAGGGGGCGTGGTCACTCGGCGGCAGCCGGGGCAGCGAGGCAGTCAGGCGGGGAGGCACACGCAGCAGCTGGTGGCCGTGCGGCACGGGGGTATCCTAAACTAGGTCACACTCACCTGCGTCGCACAGTCGCCATATATGGCCAAGTGCGAGGGGGGGCGGAGCAGCTGGGAGGCGGGAGCGGGGAGGGTACAGAAGGAAAAAAGGGGCGGGGTTAGCGGCGGTGGCGGGGAGCGGGGAGCGGGGAGGGAAGAGACGATGGGTAACTGCCGAACAGAAAAACAGGCACTACAGAAAGCAAAAATACAATACTATACAATAACAACAATAAAGACAATAAAAACGGGGGCACAGGGCAAGAAGCGGCGCCCAGGAGCCTGCAGGTCAGGCGAGCACGGACCACGCCGCTCGCAGGCAGGGGGCGTGGTCACGCGGCGGCAGCCGGGGCAGCGAGGCAGTCAGGCGGGGAGGCACACGCAGCAGCTGGTGGCCGTGCGGCACGGGGGTGTCCTAAACTAGGTCACACTCACCTGCGTCGCACGGTCGCCATATATGGCCAAGTGCGAGGGGGGGCGGAGCAGCTGGGAGGCGGGAGCGGGGAGGGTACAGAAGGAAAAAAGGGGCGGGGTTAGCGGCGGTGGCGGGAAGCGGGGAGGGAAGAGACGATGGGTAACTGCCGAACAGAAAAACAGGCACTACCGAAAGCAAAAATACAATACTATACAATAACAACAATAAAGACAATAAAACGGGGGCACAGGGCAAGAAGCGGTGCCCAGGAGCCTGCAGGTCAGGCAAGCACGGACCACGCCGCTCGCAGGCAGGGGGCGTGGTCACGCGGCGGCAGCCGGGGCAGCGAGGCAGTCAGGCGGGGAGGCACACGCAGCAGCTGGTGGCCGTGCGGCGCGGGGGTGTCCTAAACTAGGTCACACTCACCTGCGTCGCACGGTCGCCATATATGGCCAAGTGCGAGGGGGGGCGGAGCAGCTGGGAGGCGGGAGCGGGGAGGGTACAGAAGGAAAAAAGGGGCGGGGTTAGCGGCGGTGGCGGGAAGCGGGGAGCGGGGAGGGAATATTACATATAGGCTATACAATTAAAATAACTATTTCAATATTGTGAGATACAGTAATATAAAATTATATAGTGTTTTGAAGAAGACCATTGTAGCTTATCTGCAGTGTGGTGCGTAAGAGGTCTGACATCTAGATCAGACCACAAAACAGATTTAATTGCTGCTCTTTGATCTATTTTGAGTCTAGACGCTTCTTTTAGGAGACACATTTAAACTTACCAATAATTCCACAATCTAAAAGAAGACTTACATCTAAATGGTATCCTAACTTAATTGAGCTCAACTGAACACATATGCATTTGGCAAATTTGGTGTAGGTTGGCTACTGATAACTTGGCATGAAAGTGAAAAAAATAAATTGCTTTTTCAGATGGTGTCCTATAACTTGGGTCACTTTCTGATAACATGACTTCTATCATTAATACCAAAGCATACATTTAATCTTCAAAATCATATTTTACTGCATCAATTAGGGGTCCCATAACGCTTAACCCTCAACTGCATATGTTCAGGAGTTGAAAGGTGTATGTTTAGCTCTTTAACTCAGATTAAACCTAATTTCAAATCTCTGTCTTTCTTTTCTCCTCTCTCCTGGTCTCTGTTCAACTAATAAACAGGACATTTGTTGTCCTGCCTTGTAGATAGATTTACTTCATCATCTCAACAAAATGGCTCCTTGAAGTTACTCTGATCTCAGAAACTTCTTGCTTTACATGGACAATATAATTTATTAGGCTATTAGACACTTGGAGATGCCTTATATACTCTTGACAAACTGATTTCGCTCTACCCCAGACAACATTGGCCTGAGAAATAAACACCTACAATGGAGCTTCTCATACTTCTGATATGCGGTTCCAACACAACACTGCTTATAATGGGTGACTACACTTTTTTCAAATAAATGAGTTTAGAACATGCCTTCTGGCTAGCATTCTGAGTCATGAAATTTGTAGATTTAATCAATGTTACTTTGATATTTGATTGTACTATCAGATTGCTCTTTTAAAGGAATGATATATGTGTTTTTGAATAGTCAGCGCACATTCTTGTGATAGGTTACTGTCACCTGTGGACACAACCCACAAATAGGTCCTGATTAAGGATTTATGAAAGATTAGATTGACTGTCCTGTCTTCTGTAATACCCTATGTAATATTAACACTCTGAATCAAAATTGTATTAGGTTAATGTTCGAGTATTGTTTGATTTGCAGTTTGCTGCGTATTTTTGATTTAACAGCATTGTTTAGTAGAATTGGTGGGCTTGGCCTTTTGTGCTGGGTCATCCCCAAACGTGTGCCTTCACCCTCTTGTTTTCTGAACCCATTTTTGTTGCCTTTTAGGACTTTGCACACTTTACAACTGCAAACCAGTGCTAAAGTGTGTGTCTTCTCTCCTTTATTGATAGTAGAAGTGGCTTACCACCAGTTGGCACATTTATTTACTGGTAAGTCCCTAGTAAGTTGGTACAACATGTACCCTGTGCCTGTGAATTCAATGCTTCTATTTGGCCCTCAGCACTTATTGCGCTACCCACTTAAGTAGCCCATGAAACATGTCTCATTGCAGCCTGTATGTGCAGTTTAAACTGTCATTACTAGCTGGCAAGATATGTTTCTTGCCAGGCTCAAAACTCCCTTTTTAATACATATCAGTCACCCCTAGAGTTGGCCCTACACAGCCCAGAGGCTGAGCACAGTTTATCTTTGGTGGCTCTCTGACTTACCCTGACTAGAGTAGTGGGTTCCATACCCTAGCCAACAAGAAGCCCAATTTCTAACAGACCAGCATTTCTCAAAACTTATCAAACCTCCTGGAAAGGTCATGGAATTCCTTTCAAGGCCATGCATGCTGCATAATGTTGTCCACTGTTTCAAAGGAATGTTATTTGTATGTTCTTTTCAATGTTGACCAATGGTAGCAAACACAGCTACTATCACAATAAGAAAGTGGTTTTTAGTGTTTTAAAAGAGGTTCTATCATTGAATCGTAAACCCAACAGTCCAATCGAGTGGAACTTATACCTGCCTTTATTCCAGAGTTTGTATTCAGTAGGTCAATAACAATGTCAGTTTTAGGCCCTTGAGCAGTTGAGGGGCGCAGTAAAACAATATTGATTTACAACCGCCTCAACTGTGCAGCCGTGGTCCGTGCAGGTAACAGCGGTGGGGCCGCATGGGGGGATTTTGAGGGACGATGCCTAGGGAAAATTAATTATTTATTTAATTTTCCCTCTGCATCGTCGCCTTGAAATCCCCCCCAACCGGCCCCACCCTCCCACAGCTGTTACCTGCACAGACCGGTGCTGCAACTGTGTGCATACTGCGTGTTGAGACAGGTGTGTGAAATATCCACTCTTTGATTGTTTCTACCGCCTTTTCTACACATAAGAAAAGTTTTCTCCTCATTTTTACAATTGATACAGTACGTATGATGATACATTTTGTGATAGACAATAATAATATAGACAGAGAATGCAATTTATTTAGCATTTCAAAGTAACCACATTTGGAAATTTGGAAATTAATTAGACTCTGAAATATTGTCTAGGTTTACAATTCTAGGTAATTTATCTATTTTTACATTAAATGAGACCACACTTAGAAGCAAACATTTGCTATTTGGTGATTGATGCCAATTCCTGCCTGCATGCCTGTTGTAGCACATAAGGTTAGGCACATGGAGGTCATTAGGGCCAACAATTGATATAATAGTGGTATATTATGCTTTCAGTAGAGAAGCCACCAGAGTTGGCATCAGTCAAAAAGGGAGATAACGAATTGTTCATGATACTCATCTGATTAAAAAATCAGCAAAACCTTCAATGTTTAGTTTAATAGGATAAAAATTCAACTGGAGTGAGAGAAATTCCCTTGTGGAAACAATATAATATTCCAATAATGGAGGAAAGTGCATTTTGTTTCAGGAATATGTTCTAGACAAGGTGCCAACAGTTTCTCAAAGCATGTCTTTGGTGGACACTATGTTCAAACTCCTGCAGTTTCATGGAGCCTCCTGAACTGAATAGAGGCAGCACTCTGCGCCACCAAAATAATCTACCATGACCCTGCCCTGAGATGTTTTACATCAAGTGGTTGAGCAAGCAGACTGTGCTGCTGTTCTTGTACTGTACTGTCCACACAAACAAACAGTTCTAAACAACAGCTTGCATATTACTAGTGCAAACACACTGGGCCTAATTCACAAACTGTACCTTGTAATACGTTTTGTAGTACTATGGTAGTTCTGCAAAACATATAAAAGTGCTGTTCACCAACTGTACTTTTGTATTACCTTACCCTTTTGAGTAGTTTTACTACTTTTTGGTAATGCCAAACTGCCTTTTTGTGGTAACTTACACTTTTGTACTAACTTGTACTTTTGTAGTAAGTCCCTATCTCCATTATTTACTATGAGTGTGTTGCACTACTAGTGGTTGGCCATGTGTAGTGCAGGACTTACTACAAAAGTGTAAATCACTACAAAAGGTAATTTACTACAAAGTGCAGTTTGCGAATACCGAAATGTAGTAAACTTGCAAAAAAGTGTAAATGTACTTAAAAGTATAAGTTACCTTTGTGAATCAGGCCAATTGTATCTATAAAATGGTACCAGCACTTCAGCTCATTCAGTCAGATTCCATAAAGGGCAATTCCCTTACCACACTATGCATATGGACTACACAACACTGGTGCACAAGTGTGCTGCTGCTATGGCTTGTGGGATTCTTGGAGCTACTAGCAACCAATCAACTATATAAAGTGACGTAATATGACCCGTGGCCCTAATTTTCCCAGGAAGGCAGTTCACATGACACTAGCATCAAACTCACACTCTCTTCCACTCCCTTCCACTCATTCATTCATACTCACTGTCTTGCATTCAGTCCTAAACTCACTCATACATACTGGCACTTAGGCCCAGGTTTACTAACGTTTGGCATTTCTGTAAAGTAAACCTGCCACTGAGTGTTGGAATAGGATTTACTATCCAATGCAAATCCTGATTTGCCATGTATAGTATCCCAAATTTGCACACAATTGCATTATGTACTGTTTTACATTATTGTGCGTGAACTGCACCTTCTATGGGTGGAGTATGGGCATTCCCATGCATTCACCAATGGGATTTGACACAAATCCCCATCGACTAACATTGAAAAAGAGGATTGTGTCAAAATATTATGTTTCCTTGAGACAGGCATAAAGAAGAGAAATGTTGTCAATTCTATGACTTGTATTGCATTGTACAGCACACATACAAAGTGGGGAAAAGCTTTAAAGCATAGTTTTTGTACGTGAAGGGACCTTAGGTAATCCTCAGGCCTTTGATCCTCCCTCAGTGGGCAGGCCCTCGTATGAAGCACAAGTAGTGAAGGAAACAGCTATGAGATATACCTATGGCTAGCAGGATGTTCCCGTCAATCAGTAGGTTTGTAGAGCATTTCTTGTAACCCCTGACTGATGTTTGTGTGCATTAATGCCCAATCAGAATGTCAATTTCTGAAAGCACTGCTCCTCAGCCCCTTTTCACTCAAGTACTGAGACCAAGAATGTTCTAAATTGTTTAAGTGGGAAGTCCCTCCTTTCTGGCAATTGCCGGGACACAGAAACAGAAAAAGAGACATTTAGGGCGGACAAGCAATAGTTGTGTAAAACACAAGTGCAGTCATTGAAGGGAAAAGGTCACAGTCTGCTTCTGCGACAAAATGGGATACTCATGGGCACTACTGCCGTTCAAAACACAGAGGTCTGGAAACACTGCATCTCTGCCCTTCTCCACTCAAGCAACAGAACCAACCAACTAGTACGTTGAATGTGGAGACAGAGGAAATGAACAAGAAAGGTTCAGCACCATCTGGCAATACTTGTGTAAAGTTCAGGTGCAGATATTAAGAGAAACAGGTCCTGCCACCAGGAGGAGGGTCGAAGGTCATGTGATAGCCCTTTCACTGATGTCATTTGTGACTTTAAAATTCCTGAGATGTCGCTTAATCTGCCACTGCAATTTAAGTAATTTAACTGTATTACAGTCAGCTACACAAAAATTACGATTCCTAATATTGTTGCTCCAACAAGTTCTGAAATTGTTGATGCAAGAAGTGATTCATGTGGTGTTTTAGATGGTGCTTCTCAAGCTATCTTTTGGCCTCCTCAAAGCTATTTCATTTACTAAGTATTGTTACTAGAGTGTGGGGCTAGTCACAGTCAGATACTTGTTGTGCTGTAAGCTGGACCCCAGCTCTGTTGCAATTTTAAATGAAGCAATGTATCTGTTCATCCTGTTACATATAAAATTAAACACACAAGTAACACATGTAAAAGGTGCCATGGCCTCACACTTTATATGCCATCACAGTAAAAAAAGATGCAACGAGTGCAGATCTCAATGACAGCCTTATCCATGACAATCAGATATTTATACAACACTAGCTGTTAGAAGGTGGCAACATTTGCTGCATACTTCCAATAACCTTAAACTTTTACTGCAATTTGAAATCAGGGTGGGAAACTGTTTCCTTCAATTTCCTCTCAATTTCAAATTCTACAATGATTTACGTGAGAAATTGGGTTGTTGGTTGATTGGGTTGTGAGCCCTGATCAAGCAACATCCAGAATCCCTTGCAGGGTGATCCACAAAAAGTCACTAGATTAACCTGTGATTAGCCCTGGGTAGCTTGGCAAAAAAATACAGTCAGGCGTAACTTATGCATTTATGCAGCACACAAACAATAATAAAGTGAAAATACAACACAAGAAAAAACAATTTAGAAAAATAGAATACATTTTACTAACTTATTTGACAAAAAAACAACAAAGATTCAAGCAGTAGAACCAGAGTTATGAATGTTTAATGTTTAAGGTTCAAAATAGCACCAAAAATATCAAAGCACCAGCCACAGACATCAAGTTGAGCAAGACCGGTCAAAGTTGGAAGTTAAGGCCGCCGGCGATGGAATACGCTTTGGATACAAGAATGGATTGGGCCTGATCCGCGCTAACCTTCAGACTTTAAAAAATGTCTGAAGAAAAATTTCTGAGAAGGTAAAGTTCAGCAGGGCAAGGAGCAGGAAGTGTCCAGGGAGGAAGCTTCATCGTGGGATGGCTTTGGATTGAAATCGCAGTGAAGTTTTCTATGTTCTGGTTTAATTGCCGATAAAAGAAGTTGGAAAACTCAAGCGGACGAGGCAGGATGCTGTAGCCCAAGACTGTACCACGAGGCCAGATACCCTTTAGTGAAAGACTGTTGAAATGTATTTGCTGCTGCAGAAAAGAACGTAGCTGGAGAGGCCAGGACGTCAATCCAATTGGCGATGCTCCTCGGGCTGATAGACGAGCAGGTTGGCCTGGTCTCCTTCTGGTTCTCAGAGCACTTTTGGGCCAAATGTTGTCTAAGTCCTCAGTTTCAGAAAAGGGTAGTCTGGGAACATTTAGCACCATAGTCAAGGGTGAGGACTGTTGGGACACCTCTAGGCTGGGTCCAGGCGCAGGTTCAAGAGGGTGGGAGCCTTTTATATCCAGGCCTAAGGAAGCAAAGCAGTCCTTTCAGGTTTAGCAGCCGTATGGCAGAGTGCACAGAATGTCATGGCAGCGGGCAGCCCTATGTGAGTCCTTCTGCAGGTCCAGTAGTGAACTGAAGTGGTGGTGTCTGAGGTCCTTCTTTTATACCCTGGTGCCCTGTTCTGGAAGGTAAGAGAAGCTTCTAGAGAGAGGCTTTGAAGTGCATGGAATTTCATGCCTTCCCTGCCCTGATACAAACCAGTATAAGTGACAATACAGGATATTTAGGCCCTCTGTGTGAAGACAGAGCACAGACTATTTGAGTGTAATTGGGGCTGTGCTCAGCTCAGCCCTCCCCCATCCTGCCAGCAGATGGCCCACTCAGGCACATTCAATCCTTTTATTGTGTGACTGTCTGGGAGGAATTCACAAAGTCTTAACTGTCAGTTATACCCAGTCATGTGACCCACTCCAGACCATAGGCACAAATGAGCTTAGGGCAGAAAAATATGAACTTTCTAAAAATTGCATTTTTTTTAAAATTGATAAAAAAACCTGACTTCACCACTAAAGAGGAATTTTCTCCCCAATTTTTAGAGATATCAGTCATGAACTGGTTATATATTCCCATTTGGAATTTACACTTGTGAAATGTAATAAAGTAACTCCAATATTATTCTATGGGAGAGATAGTGTAGCAGTAGTGAGAAACAAATTTAAGAGATTTTTACTACCAGGACATGTAAAACTACATGTTCTAACTTTTAAATACACTGTACCCTGCCCTCTGGGCTGTCCAGGGCCTACCCCAGTGGTGACTTATATATATAAAAAGGAAGGTTTGGGGCTGGCAAACGTTTTATTTTTCCAGGTCAATATGGCAATTTAAACTGCACACACACATGCTCTGTAATGGCAGGCCTGAGAAATGTTTAAATGCTACTTAATTGGGTGGCATATTCAGTGCTGCAGGCCTACGAGTAGTGTTTCATTTACAGGCCCTGTGCACATGTAGTGCGCTTTACTAGGGGTTTATAAGTAAATTACATATGGCAATTGGGTATAAATAAGCTAATGATATCATATTTAAGCAGAGAGCATTTTAGCCCTAATTAGCAGTGGTAAATTACACAAAGTCCTGATGCCAACAAAAACGAATTCAGCAAAAATATAAGGAGGAAGGCAAAACGTTTGGGGGTGACCCTGCAGAGAGGGCCGGGTCCAACAATTTAGAATAAATAATGGCTTTCATAAACTAAAAGGACTCAAATCAAAACGTGTAACTACTTTTAACAATGCTGAAACTGGGCGTTTTCGGCTTATTTTTCAAATGCACTTCAAAAGCTCACGTGAAACCTAGCGCAAAATGATCACGAAAAATCTCTTACCTTGCTGTGAACAACCATTGCAGTTATTTAGCTAAACGAGTCGAATCACCTTTTGTAACCACTGGGTGGTGCTACATGCAAGAAAAGTGTATAAGAAACTAATGGAGATATTTCAATCTACCCGGAGATAAGAAACTAGCGTGAGACCTTTTCTGGTTGCTTAGATATTTATTATACCAATCCTACTTTTCGGAGCACAACACAGCCATAAACCTATGCGATAAGGGTCAGGTTGGATAAGCAAGCAGGTTAGCCATCATAGCGTTCGTGATGCTTTAACAGAAGAAAAATAAGACTCTTTTAGTTTGGAGGGTTTCTTTTAACCCGTTCTATGCTCATGACGGAGCCGCTCCGTCATGAGCCTCGGTTGAGCTGTGCTCATGACGGAGCGGTTCCGTCATGGCCCGCTCGGCGCGCCTGCACTGCGCGAATTTCACGCCTGCGCTGGACGTTCCATTGAGCGGGGCGGGCCATGACGGAACAGCTCCGTCACGAGCACAGCTCAACCGCGGCTCGTGACGGAGCAGCTCCGTCACGAGCATGCGAGCGCCGCTCAGCCCCCCCGCCCCCTTAGCGCTGCGGCGGAATTCCCGCCGCAGCGAAGGGGTTAATAGCTGTTTTTATTATTCAAGTTACATACACAATTTGAGTCCCATGTGATACAAAACAGAGCTTTCACTCTCGAGTCGTGAAGGGTGTTTAAATGTGCTACGAATTGTGCAGTGAAGATCAGTAACAGTTGGAACATCTGCAGAGCTCCACTGTATGAAGAGCACAAATTTGGTGGCATTGGCCAAACTCGCATAAAAAATGTATAATTTAGTTTGATGCCTTATAGAGGAGTCTTATGAAATGTGTAATCGAAGTATACCCTCCACTAAAATGTGTTAGGGAACGACAACCGCCCTGGGTAAACTATGTGAAATTTGGTAATTATCAACAGGGATTTAGTGCTATGTGACATAAAGTAATGTGTCACTGTGCTCACATCAACTTTTCCAAAATATAATTTGCATAGGAAGGTACCATGGTGCAAGGGTGCCTCCTTTGCATGCAGGATTGTTTTTGTGCAGGAATGGGCACCTTCCTGCATAAAAACGATTCAGAGAGGCATTTTCCTCTTTCTATGGGTGCTTCAGAATGCGGCACACATGGGCAGAGGAAGAAACTAGCAGAAATAAAAAATATTTTCTTATTGTTGTGCCTGCTCTGAGGAATCATGAGGTTTTAGCGATGCCCCAGGTTTACATGATTTCGTAAATCTGGGGTAATGTTAAAATCCATGGGTTTTGCGTAGAAAAACGCACCGCAACACCTGTGGAAGTCATACTTGAGAAGAGTAAGGCAAGGCAGTGACTTACGCTGCTTTATTTTACTCCATATCTATGAGGACATGCAAAGCCATGCAGAGTGGCTTTGCGTCGCCTCAAAGATATGATTGAGAGGCTTGCTCCGTTAGAGCATTAAAAAAATGATGCTCCTGCTGCGCAATCCTCTCATTATTAAGCCCCGCAGTCTTTCTATTTTTTTAAATTCATATTATGGATCCACAGAACCTTCGCAAATCCTTGGAAAAATAAGGGGTTTGCCAGTTATGTTGCACACCTTCAATACTAAAACAACAACATATTTAATACAAACGTATGTAATTGTAATTTCTACAAGTGTATCACTGCCTGTATGTAGTTGTGTGAGTGGCTGTATGAGTGACTTTGTGGATGTGTAAGTGGCTATATGGGTATGTGAATGGGTGTGAGAGTGGCTCTGTGTGTGTGTAAGTGGGTGTGGGAGTGACTGGGTGTGTGAGTAGGTGTGTGGGTGGTTATGTGAGTCAGTGAATAGGTGTCTGAGTGGCTGTATGGGAGTGTGATTGGGTATGTTAGTTGTTATGTGGGTGCATAAATATGTGTGTGAGTGGCTGTTTGGATCCAAGTGGATGTGTAAGTGGTTTTGTGGGTCAGTGAGTGGGTGTGTGAGTGGCTGCATTGGTGTGTGAGTGTTACTGTGGGTGTGTAAGTGGTTGTGTGTGTGAGTGGGAAAGTGAGTGGGTGTGTGAGTGATTGTGTGGGTCTGTGACAGTCTGTGAGTGGGTGTATGTGTTTTTCTTTATTTGGGAACTGGATCTGCGAATCCACCCGAATCGGCCTGAATCTGTGAGGATCCAGGCAGATCGGCAGATCCTCGCATGATAAAATAAATCTTTTTGGAACAATTTCTTGCCAATGAGGGGTCCCTCACAGATCTCTCCTTCAGTCCTATGAAGTCTGGGTACCTTTACCCTGATCCCTTCTCACATCTCTATATTTTATTTTTCCCTCAGGGAACCATGTCCCAAAGTACAAAAAATGGCAGTTGCAACTTCCCTCTCAGGTTGCGGCCAGCTAATCACGGCATTGGTGTTGGTGCGTGGATCCGTGAATCTGCCGGGATCTGCGGAGGATCTGCAGTGGATCTGCCTCTCTAAATATACATAAATTGTTTTACTTTATTAAATCCAGAACTACTGAAAATATTTACACCAAATTACAAAAATAACTTGTTCTGTACCAAGATCTAGCTTTCTATCAAATTAGGTGTAATTCCATTAAGCGGTTTGGGCTGTATCTGAGTGTATCTGTATCTGACCCTGTGGAAAATTGCATGGGGAAAATGCGTTTGGGCCCCGCTCCTCCCTTCTTCTCGGCCTCCGCATGACGGATCACCCTGAAACTTTCTAGACAGCAGCTGAAGTAACCTCCAAAATAGTTTTGAAACTGTAAATATGTTTTGTAAAGTTATTAGCAAAACAAAAAATGCCTCTCCTATGGAACTAGGTCCTAACTATAACTACCTACTGGTGATCGCCACTAGGAAATATATATACTAGAGAGCGAGAGAAACGCAATGGAGAATTGCTCCTGAGGTGGGGTCTGTGGTGAGCTTCTGACTCAGGGTCCCTTGTTTGGCAATTGCATTTCATTCATGAATCCTATCCATTGATTCTTTTTGAAGAGTGTTAAGAAGGATGTTAAGCTATTATCAATGTCAGAAACCTTGTCAATTACTATTTGTGGATTGCATATTTATTTCACTCAGGCAAACTCATCATTAAGAAGCAATCCATAGAACCCCTTGTGTGTCGCAACCACATGTTTTGCGAAGGTTCTTTGCTTCTACAGAATTTGCAAAAGACATCGATGATGCTGCTCCAGGCATTAAGGGCATCCTATGTATTATGGGTGATCGGTAATTGGATTTTATGTTCAACAAAGGTCAGGAGCTGTTTTTATCAATGTTCAAAGTTCCAAATTGCTTTATGTTTTAAAAAAAAATTGTGCCGGGTCCCATAGTTTTCCTTAGGAGTACACTATCAGTGCTGTACTATTTTGGAAATGTCAAATAATAATGATGTTCCATTGTGAATCCAGAACATACCATTTCGTTCACCCGCCTACACTTCTTATTAAGTCAATCTTGCAAGTTAGGTTTCAAACCTGCTTTCTCCCTTTGTCGCTGTTTTTCTATCTTCCTCTTCTTCCATCTTGCTACATTTTTTCCTATTCTCTCACACTCTGGGACAAAGTCTTATGCTGAATAAGAATTCCTTGCCCTCAAAATTATGTGCTGGTGTCCACCATCTGCAACCATCCACAAAAAGTAAGCTTTGGACATAGAAGCAGATGAAACAACTAAAGTTGATTCTGTGTTTTTATATGCGTACAGTTTTGGGAGTTGAAAAGGGCTGTGTGACATCTGACACAACACCAGTGATGTGAGAATTTTTCTGAGGCAAGTCCTATCTCTTCCTTTATATGAACCTCAAAGTTTTATTTCACTTGGCAGTGAGTTCTTCAGCTATTCCTATGAGACAAGGGTATTTTTAAACTTTAAAATTCCGTGGAGACAGGCTGTTAGAATTGGGATTCCTGGTTGGATAAAGTATGCACCTCCATTCTAGTCAGGGTAAGCTAAGTATACACTAAAAGTTAGCCTGTGCTCACCTTCTGGTAGCTTGGCACAGAGCAGTCAGGTTTATCTACAGAGGCAATGTGCAAAGTATCTGTGCCATACGCAGTAACACAATGGATACACCACAAAAAAGACTACATACACATTTAGAAATAGAGATTGCTATATTCTGAACAGAACAAGATCAAAATGACAAAAATACAATGTACAGAAGTTGAGATATTGAATTTCAGAAGAATAGGTGAAAAATAGCACTTAGAAGCAAATATCGCTTTAGAGGTTGCTTGGGGTCATGCTGGACTGGGGAAAAGTTACAGTTTGGGCCAACCGCAATGGAGTGCCAGCAGGGTACAGTACCCACGCAGGCCCCAGTGAACAAAGTACCTTTCCTGGTCGCAAATGCGAGATGTGTGGGAAGATGGATCGATGTTGATCCCGCAGGTCGAGGATGTGTTGATTCTTCTCCATGCAGGGATTGCGATGCGTGGTTCCGAAGGCGAGACGCCGGGCCAAGATGCCCTGGTTCTGAAGAGTGATGCGTTGAGGTTCTCCACACATTCAAAGGATGTGTCAGTCTCTCTGAGCTGCAGCGACCTAGATGTACGGTTCTGTTGTGTCAGGCTATTGAGGTGCTGAGTTGATTCAGAGAGCAAAGCACCAATTTTACTCCTGCCACTGGATCGATGCACCGGTTTCGCTACACACAGACAGGAGATGCATCGATGTCCAGGTTGCAAGTATCTGGGTCAAATTCCAGTGAACCAGGCACAGGAGCAGGGGTAGAGACTTTGAAATCTCTGAGTCTCAAGCAACAGGAGGCAAACCAACAAGCCCTTGTAGCACACCTGGGGTCAAGCTCTCCTTCAGCAAAGTCAGAGAGCAGCATGCAGCAAGACAGCAAACAGAAAAGCAGGCCTTCCATATCAGTAGCCCAGTTGAGTCCTTTAAGCAGCACAGCAGTTCCTCTGGCAGAGCTTCAATTACAAGTCCAGTAGGGTCTGATTTTAGGGGATCAGAGACCCAGACTTATAACCAAAAGTGCTATTGAAGTGGGGTGACTTCAAAGAGTGGTCTTTGAAGTGCACAAGTATCCTTTCAATCCAGCCCTGTCTGCCAGGGTATCTATGGGGAGATACATTTTTGTGTACAGACACAACACTAACTATTCAGGGAAGTGTTAGTTCCTCCCTCCCATACAGGGCCATCAGAAATAATGCAGATGTATGTAGAAGGTTACTCATACACACCTAGGCTTCCTGTGGTTGTGGCTGTCTAGGGGAATGCACAAAGTGTCGCTGTCACCCATCCCAGATGTGTATTGGAGAAAGACTGCAAGGCACACAGAACAGTAAGTGCAGAGAAGTGTCCACTTTCTAAAAGTGGCATTTCTAAAACAGTACGGTTAATCAAACTTCACCAGCAAGGAGGACTTGTCATTATCATTCCAAAGATATAAAACATGAACTGGCTACTCCTCTTTGATCAGGAATTACAGCTTAAACATGTATTAAGAAATTCCCAATGTTAACCTATGAGAGGGGTTGGCCTCACAGTATGAAAAACGAATTTAGCTCTTTGTCAAGCTGTTTGTCACTACTAGGACATGCAAAACATAAACATACATGTCCTACTTTTTACTTACACAGCACCGTGCCCTTAGGGCTACCTAGGGCCTACCTTAGGGGTGGATTATGTGTAAGAAAATGAAAGTTTAAGACTTGGCAAGTGGTTTTACATGCCAAGTCAAAGTGGCAGTAAACTTCACATACAGGCCCTGCTGTGGGAGGCATGAGCCTGATTTCAAAAGATTGTATATTTGGATTGCACAATCATTGCTGCAAGCCCACTAGTAGAATTTAATTTACAGGCCCTGGGTATATGGTATGCCACTTTACAAGGGACTTACAGGTATATTAAACATGGCAATCAGGTATACACCAATTACGAACATGGTTAGGAAAGCAGTAAATGCACTTTAACGCTGGTCAACAGTGCTAAAGTGCTTAGAGTACAATGGCCAACAAAAAGATTCAGCAAAACGTGGTGGCAAAAGGCAAATATTTGGTGGAAGACCATCCTAAAGATGACAGGTCTAACACAGGCCTAAAATGTATCAAGTCTACTTTTGTAGAGAGGTACATGAGTACACATTATCTCAACCCATATAGTATGAAAACCGAATTTCTTATATAGCTCTGCTCATAATCTACCCAAGCTCAAGGACTGCTATCAATAGATTTACATGTATGGGAACTATACATATCTTTTAAAGGTCCAGGAGCATTGTTTTTTCCACATAAGACTTATAAGCTCCGTTCTTTTTCCCATTCGCCTCTTCCAGACAATTCAGCGAATTTATAATGTACCATATTTAATGTTATGTGTAAGAGGCAAACTTTTCCAAATGTGGCTACCAATGGTAAATTGTGATCTCAAAGCCTTGGCTAGCAGATCTTTTGAGTTGGGTACCTGATGTTCTATGCCCCCCTCATACCCCTGAAGCTGCTCAAATCGCTTCTGCTATCGAGAGGTGTATCCAGGACTACAGCTCTACATCCAGTGAGCCTCCTAACATGGGAATGAGACCCAACAAGAATGGAATAACTCTCCAATTCTATCCAGCACACACATGCCTCGTCAAGGGGATTCCAGCTAGGGGGTCGCAACACGACCATGATCTGTGAGCAGGAATTTTCCAAAGAAAAGCAAAATTCCCCTGAGTAGGTGGAAGGGAACCAGGCCCATGGTGAAAGGCTTCGAGATTAAACATTAAACAACATTAGCAAACATTTCAGGATCCAGTTCCCAATTATTTGTTTTCGAGTAATGATGACATTGCAGGATCCAGTTTCCAATTACACATTTTTGGATAACCGTGTAGAGATGTGATGATCACATTTATTTTTTTGTTTTAAAAATGAATTAAGTCAATCCAAAGGAGCAAAACTATGCTTTAAAACTAATAAAAGAACTGAGTTAGAATGATCAATGAAGAGTCATGAATTTTATATAAGAAAATTGACTTTGTGAAAACTAGGACTTTCAAAAGGGAGGATCTAGCAAGTAAATGGGCTAATGTGTCCTCTCCAGGCATCTGTGTTTTACCTAATGGTCAGTGCTGTGAATACTGGTGGGTCCACTTAAACTTTTGTCCTTCTGATGTCAAGAAAATGATTACCATTGAGTTGAGTAACCATAAACAATGAACTCTGTCAGTTGTCAGTAGTGCTAAGAAACCTCCTCTCGCAGGGTCAACATGCGCTCTGCAAATATGTGTGTCTTAGGATTAATGCTAAATAAATAATGCAAATACTGCGAGCCAACAACATTCAAAATACAATACGCTAAGGAAAAATTAGGGTAGAGGTTGTCTTTTGAGACTGACTCCCCACCTTGGTGACCCAAATGAAGTATGTTCAGAGCACATTTATGTATGTCCATATAAGGAGCAAGGCCTGTGTTTACTAGTATTTAATGCTGAGCAGTAAAGCAGTGACCCAAACAAGTGTGCAGCCTTGCCTGGAAAGGAGAGAGAAAACATTCCCTACATCTACTATGATATTCACATTTTTTCCCAACCCTTGCACAGGCGCACTTTTGTCTGCCATGCTCCAACACACACACCCTTGAGCCATAGTGCAAGTGTGTGAATATTGTCAAAAGCATAGCTTTTGTACTAGGAGATCCTTCCAGTACAAAAACTATCCTTTAATATGTTCCCCAATGTGTAGGTGTGTTGTACAATGCAGCACACATGCAAGCTTGGAAAAATAGAGAGAAATGAAAATATTTCTCATTGGTACGCCTGCCTCGCGGAGGCATAATGTTTTGGTACTTGTCTGCGAATGTTAGTACCCTTGGGTGGTTGCATGAGAGTGCCAATGTAGCACAAAGTTGTGCATAATGCTGCTTTGAATTGCTTTGGTGAACTTTCCAATGCAAATCCTGGTTTACGTTGGCTAATAAATCCCAACCCAACACTTTGCTCTGGATTTGTGTCACTTTTGTGATGCAAACCTGGTGCAAAGCATGAGGAAATTTGGGCCCAATTGGCCTTCTTCACTATCTATCTGTTTATGTTTCCACCTCCTTAAACACATAAGTCTTCCTCATTTTACTCACTGGGCCCCATCGGGATACCAGGGAAGTGTATGAAAAAGAGAACATTTACATAACCGCTTATAATTAAAAGAACGTCGATAAACACCACGCAGTTGCACAATAACAAGTACCCACTCCATATTGGCAGCAGCTCACATTGACGTCAACAAAATCATTTACCTGCAGACATTCCCTCTTCAGACGAACTCTATCAACACATCATTCGTGGCAATAGAATTTGCCACCCAAGCACAGCAGATATTAACAGGCTATGACCTTTGGAGACCCATCACCAGCTCCCACAATGATGACCTATCATTGCAAAGAAGGCCATGGCTGTAATTTGGCTTGATCAGTGTTTTTTTTAATTGCTAGACAATTGGTAATGTAGTCGAAAAACAAGAAGTCAGGGGAAAAAAAGAAAGAAAGAAAGGAGAAGAAGAAAGAAAGAAAGAAAGAAAGAAAGAAAGAAAGAAAGAAAGAAAGAAAGAAAGAAAGAAAGAAAGAAAGAAAGAAAGAAAGAAAGAAAGAAAGAAAGAAAGAAAGAAAGAAAGAAAGAAAGAAAGAAAGAAAGAAAGAAAGAAAGAAACGAAGATGGCTGCTTCATTAGATTAGAGGCACAAGGTGGTCTTCAGAAAAGGTGTCCTAAAATACACTTTGAGAACCAGAACTTCAGTTTTCCTTTCCGGTAAAAGAATTCATGACATTCCATGCCTAAAATGTTCCACATTTTCGGAAGGCGAAATACTTCCTGAGCATACCGATTTTAGAAGTAAATGACACAATCCCAGTTTAACATTTTTTTCTCAGGTATTAAAATTGTAGGTGATATTTTAAGCAAAATGCTTCACTTTTACTTCTAGGCGTCACTGTTTGGAGTTATTTTAGGATTTTTCTGGAGGTAAAAACATAAAAAACGACTTAACAAAAAAATTCACACAGCCGAACAACTACCTAGTTTGGTCCCTGGTCACTCTAGTCAAGTATATATCTCAAAAGTGCAAACCTTTTATTTAAAAAAGAGTCCGCACATCACTGATAAACGCGAAAATCAACAAGGAGACCACTCAAGGCTGAGTTCATTTTAAACTTGCCATAAAATATTTCCAAACTAACCATTGTATGTACCGTGAACAGTGAAAAGGGATCTCGAACATCCTGATGCCAATAATCAACCATATTCGTTTATAATTGTGTGAGCTCCTACTTATAGAACACGACTGTAAACTGCTCACAAGACATTCTGTGGTTTAGAAATTAAACAGAAACTACACTGAATCTGTGCACTAACCGAAGTCAGTCAAATAGGACCCATGTTAACACAACTCAGTTCTTCTAAGTGGCCGGAAGGCACCCTAATGGTGTGGAAAGAAAGAAGAAAAGAAAGAGAGAAAGAAAGAAAGAAAGAAAGAAAGAAAGAAAGAAAGAAAGAAAGAAAGAAAGAAAGAAAGAAAGACAGAGAGAAAGAGAAAGAGGAAGAAAGAAAGAAAGAAAGAAAGAAAGAAAGAAAGAAAGAAAGAAAGAAAGAAAGAAAGAAAGAAAGAAAGAAAGAAAGAAAGAAAAGAGAAAGAGGAAGAAAGAAAGAAAGAAAGAAAGAAAGACAAAGAGAAAGAGAAAGAGGAAGAAAGAAAGAAAGAAAGAAAGAAAGAAAGACAGAAAGAAAGAAAGAAAGAAAGAAAAGCGAAAGAAAGAAAGAAAGAAAGAAAGAAAGAAAGAAAGAAAGAAAGAAAGAAAGAAAGAAAAATAAAGAAAGAAAGAAAGAAAGAAAGAAAAGAGAAAGAGGAATAAAGAAAGAAAGAAAGAAAGAAAGAAAGACAAAGAGAAAGAGGAAGAAAGAAAGAAAGAAAGACAGAAAGAAAGAAAGAAAGAAAGAAAGAAAGAAAGAAAGAAAGAAAGAAAGAAAAGCGAAAGAAAGAAAGAAAAGCGAAAGAAAGAAAGAAGAAAGAAAGAAAGAAAGAAAGAAAGAAAGAAAGAAAAAGAAAGAAAGAAAGAAAAATAAAGAAAGAAATGTCAACATATATAGATAATTAAATCGGGTAGAGGTGAACCATAAAGACAGAGCCTGACTGGGTTATCTGTTAACTACTTTAAGGGCCTTCTTCAAAAGATTGTTCCCCCTACCCTCCCCCCAGCACATCGTCTCACGCTAGCTTTAATTCAGTGCCTAGCCGAAAAGTGCTAGTGCAAGCATTATTAGACAAACTGCAGCGATTATCTTATCATAACACACAAACATATTGCCGCTGTAAACGCCTACCTTTTCAGCCTTGACTCTCCTCTCCTGTTTTTTTTTTTTTTTTGGTGGAGCAGTTTATCGAAAATATATTTCCTCTTCGATTTTCGACAGCAACAACCCCCATATTTCCACAAATTTCCTCTGCGCGTGCCATGCTGCCCCAGCGGCTCCGGCCGGTGAACTAAGGGAAGAGCGCGTTTCAGACATATAAATGGTTACTTGCGATGGAGTTTGCCCAGTGGTCGGAGATCCATATTGTGAGGCGAGCAGGACTTTGTCCGCAAACTGGAGTTTGAGATTTCAAAGGGGCAACGCTGATGTTTGACGACTGCTGGCCCGACTTCCAATGTCATTTGTTCATTGACTGCTAGGTCCCAAGTAGAAGCACTGTCGAAGAACTCGACATCGGGAGAGGAAATTAATTTATGTGAATTTGCGGACTTGCTTAGTTGAAAGACAAAAAGGTAGGGACGTGGAAGGCGAAGCATCGCGCAACTGCAATATTTTAAAACTATAAAAAAAATTAACATGTGAACTAATAATAAAAACTCGTAAATAAAAAAAGTGCAGCGAAGAGAGACAGTGACCAAAAATTGGCAGGCGTCCAATGCAGCCTAGTTTCAGTTGTGGCGACTCAGAGTGCAGCAGAACATGGTTTTCCCAGTGCCGGGAGTGTTGCTATCTCTTCTGTCAGGAAAACCCCAGCAGAAGCCCCATTATTGGTGGAAATGGCATTGAAACGGTGCTTGCTTAAGACCTGTGCCTCCAATGTGATTCCCACCAGCGTCCAACCTGACCAGGACCATCATGTGGGACTCATCCTGGTGGACCCAGACAAAAGAAGTCTACTAATGTCGAATGGGCACGGGGAGAACACTCCCAGCGTGTTGGGGGCACATGTAATTTTGAGGAAAGACCCCCCATTCTTGGAAGGGACATAAGTGAAGCTGGTCCGCCAAGCCATGGCTACAAGGCACATCTGCTATCCTTTGGAAGGGATCTTGTCCAGCATGTAGGGGCTGATATATAGCAAAATGTCAGCCAGCCAGGTGGAAAACCAAAATTACTTTGCCAGTGGCCAGATATTGTAGCTAAGGGGACAACCTAAGACCCAAGGATGAATGTGTATCAAAGAGATTATGATTTTCCAAAGGAGAATTTGGGGAGAGGAGTTGGCCAGGCTAGGGCGGTCGACCTCAAATCTGGGGAACTGGGTTCGAGTCTGGGCAAGGATGCTCAACATCCTGTGATTCTGGGCAAATCACGTAATCTCCCCGTGCCTAACAAAAAAAAAATAATGTGTCCTCATGTAACGCAACTGGTGCTTGTGTAAAGCCTCTGATACCCAATACCTTCGGGTCAAGTTTGCGCTATATAAAACTCTGTTAAAAAAACAAAATGCACAGTAATATTGAAAACGTTGAAATTGACTGTGTAGGGAGCTACTCAACTCCTATGGCTGCCCATTGCGTCACATGCACGCCAAGGTCTGAGCCCGGCCGACAGGATAAATAAATAAGGCATAGATGTCTGGAGGTCTCATCTCATGTATTTGTGCTTATAGTTTTCTCAGGTCAGCTGAATAGCCACACAGGAGTAGGCTTCTTCGAGCACTGCTACAGAACCCTCACTCATTGCCAGACTAGGAATCAAAAGCAACCTGATAAAAATGTTGAAATAAGCCCCAATCTCTTCCGTTCATCACTTATTTCTCTCTTCCCATCCATTCACTCTCTCTTTTTTTCTCTCTCCTCACACTTTTCTCCCTCTCTGATTTCTCTTTCTCAGTATGTTTCTCTCTGTCCCAAAAAGCTCCCTGTGCTTGCAGCAATTAAAATAGGAGAGGTGGGTAAAGTGACAGAAGCACCAGCACCATTTTGGGTTTTCAAAAAAGGCATCTAATGGCTCCAGCCCACAGGGTAAATGTCCGATGGAATAAAAGGCCAGTCCGAGCCTGCCCTCACTTTCCCTTGACCTTTAAGATTCACTAAGAAGAATTGAGTACCTGAAAGGGGAAATGTCCTTTCGGGCAGAGCCAGAATCATGCTGTGCCAACATAGCACCAGCAAGAGAACCAACGCTGCATTAGCACGCATTCGTTCAGCGCACAAGTCGTAAAAGCTATTTGCTTTTAGGGGGGCACATTGGTTGAAGGGTGTTGGGTTTTAAGTCCAACACCTTCCCTTACTGTTGCGCAGACTGGAATTGGAATAGTAAAGTAAACTATTCCAACATCCAACACCCCACTAAGGCAAGGCGTTAAAATGACTTGCATGCTGAACAAATGTGTCCTAAAGATGCGTCCGTACAAACGACGGTGGGGCATATTATCAAGGGGGTTTATCTCCGCTTTTTTGGCTTTAAAAGCTAAGAAAGCGGAGATAACATTATCTCCCTATTACCTAGCTGTCGCTAACACCAGTTAGCGACAGCTAGTAGGAGATAGCGACCATCTTGGGCCCCACTTTGCATGTCAGTGATATTTATCACTAATGACATGCAAAGTGGGCGTGCCAAGATGTTAGCGACTGAAAACAGTTGCTAACATCGCTATCTCCTATTACCAACTTTTGGAGATATTCGCGCTAAGCGCGAATATCTCCAAAAGCTAACACCTGCCCTGAGCAGTTCTTAGCCATGTTATCCAATGGGAGGTGGATAACGTGGCTAAGAGCATTAGCTCGGTAATGCATGAATATCGCTGACTTTTCAGCAATATTCATGCACTGCGGCGATTTTTATCGCATTTGCGATAAACCTTGGTAATACCAAGGTTTATTTGCGGTAAAAATCGCCGCAGCTCAGCGGTAAATTTTTGTTTCCAACCAAGCAATAGCGATAATTATCGCTATAGCTTGGTAATATGCCCCGGTGTTCGGAACACATGCGTCCATAATGCATGCGGAATACCATCATACATTCACCTGAAAGATGTGCCATGTAGAGCCAGGTCTGTTGCTAGAGCTGGAGGGAGGTGTGTGGGGGGGTTGATCTCAGTTTCAGAATTAATTATTTCAGCCTTCTGTTCCGCATCTTTAACTGAGGCCTAAAACTCGGTGCTCTTTCTCCCTGGTAAACATTTGCCCTGCTTAAAGGCTTTCAGATTGCAATGCATTTCCAAACATGCCAGGCAAGCAAAAGGTGGGTCATTTCTTGTGATCACATTTGGCCCTGGACAATGTTGTTAAACATTACCTTATGTTTCTGTGGTGTTTTTAGCCTTTTCCTTAGTGGAAACATTCTTCAGTTTAGAGCAAAGTAAACAAGAAATACGGAAAGACACTACTAGACATCAGAGTTAAAATAAGAAACTCCCCCCAAAAAACAAGATGAGAAAATGTTCCTTTTGGCCCTCAACCACCTGTTAAACCAACAAAGAAATTGAGCAAAAATATGTCATTGATACAGATTGTACAGACATGAATAGGAGGACTTAATAAACTTGTGTTTTGACAGAGGTGTCGCCTAACAAAAGGAAAGCTGTGGTACTACATGAAAATTAGGAAGTAGGTGGTATACACTGTTTGCCCCACTCCATGCGATGAGCTTGTGTTCTCGCCTTGTCCAGCTGTATATCACACTTTTGCTTGTTAGTTTTCTGTACTTATTGGCTCTTAGGCCAAATATGGGCTGTGCAGAGTGCAATTCGTGTGTGGAATACCACTCCGCACAATCATAAGCGAGTCGGCATTCCCACACTAGGACATTCTGGCTGCAGGAACAGAACTCAATTTTTCTGGCATGAAACCCAGCCAGTGAACCTGCTTTACAAAAGGGATGCATTGCAGTCCCACTCTGGCTGTTGACACCCTCCCGACTCTCCGCAAATGCACAGCGGCATGTAATGTCCCCCCATGCCAGGCATCCTTCTCCCCAGGGCTTTAAGTGGGATGAAAAAACTGCGGGGAGGTCTCTCGAAGGGGCGTGGCCAATATAATTAAGGACGAGGCAGAAAACAGGTAAGCTAAAACTCAGTGCTTAGCACAGTGTGCCGCCTGACTTGTATTTTGTTGTTTCTGTCATTACATCCAGATATATGATACAACAAGTAACATCATACCTACAACAAGTCACAACTATTGGCTTTGTCAATGGTTGTTAGTTGCATTAGATAAATAAGCAGCAACTATGGCTTGTATATAAGCTTTGACTTAAAGCCCTGGTGACACCACGACAATGCTGCTGCTCCTGAGTTTCAAAAAGAGAAGGGAAATCTAGAAAGAAAATTACTCTCTTTAAATGATGTCCCTTCCCCTAGAATACTCAACTGGCATGACGTCATGCCATAACTTCATCACTAGTAAGAAGTGAGCATTGTGAGCACGAGCACATGGATGTGCCTGCTGTCACTGCAGCTGGAAAAAAACGGCCTGCCTCTGCCAGGACACAAAACAGAGCCAGATAGAGACCCGTTTCGAGGCCTCCTTTAAAAACTGCCGGTGCTCAGCACCAGTGAGACCCAGCCCACTTAAAGCCCTGCTTCTCCCCTTATGTTCCCCATCCTCCTTGGCTCTTCCTTCCACTTCACACCGGCCCCTTGCAACCTTTTACCACCTGCTAAATGTGTGATATAAACGGCATAGAACAGGAATATTGTACATAATCTCAATAGGTAAGTTTGGGTCCCCACAGTTATTCCCCATTTTGTGGCCTCCATTTCTAATATCAGTTGAAATCATAATTAGGGCTCCCGGTTTTATGTTATTCATTTATTTGTCATTTCCGTCTGTATTTATCATATTTATTTTTTGCTAATTTATCTGTATTTATCCATATTCATTTTGGGTTTTGTGGAAAAGTTAAGCTGAAATTAGTATATTGCCACATTTGTTTAACCGATAAATATGCACTCATGCTTGAATGTCTGCCAGGTTTCAGTGTTGGGAACACCCGCAGAAGATAAGTCAGTGCACTTAAATGAAAATATGCAAATTGTTATTGTTATTGTTATTGTTATTTATGCTTCTAAAGCGCGACATTCATCCGAAAAGGATATCACGGCGCTAAGATTGGGCAGCAAACTATGAGCAATAATCAGAGGCTAATAATTATTCTATTTTAGGGAATAATGCAGTTTTTAATTTTTTTCTGAAAGTGGGGTAACAATCCATACACCATAGCTCAATAGGCAGATCATTCCAACAATTGGCGGCAAGGTGCGAAAAGGCACGTCCACCCAACCTGGATCGTTTTACTCGTGTAGTGACTGCTTTGGCTGTGGCCTGTGAACGTAAGTTCCGAACTTGTTCATAAAATTTGATTCTATTTCGCAGAATGTAAGGACCGGTATTATGCAAAGTTTTGTGGGCAATGCATATCATTTTAAAAGATGCTCTTTGCCTCATGGGCAGCCAGTGTAATGCTCTCAAGCAGTTTGTAGCAGAGTCGTATTTTTTCTTGTCGCAGACAGCTTTGGCTGCCGCGTTCTGGACAAGCTGTAGTTTTGAAAATAGATAGTCTGTCATACCGACAAACAGCGAGTTGCCGTAGTCCAGCCTGCTAATCAGTAATGACTGGACTAAAATCTGTCTGCATTCAAATGGAATCCAAGGGAAAACGCGTTTCAGCATTTTCAATATGGCAAATCCTTTGCCACATATTGTGGTAACATGGTGCTTCATGGATAAGGTAGTGTCCATATTGATTCCCAGGTTTCTGGCGGTCAGGGTTGGGTTTGGTGGAGTGCCTAAAGTATTTGGCCACCAAGAATTGTCCCAGAGCTGTTTCGATCCACCGAATAAAAGAATTTCTGACTTGTCGGCATTTAATTTCAAGTAGTGACCATGCATCCAATTAGATAGCTCTGACAAACAATTTTGCAGCCTATTTTTGGCGTCCTCATCACCATTAAGGGTTACCATCAGCTGTGTATCATCAGCGTATGAACAGATATTGATACCCCATTTTTTGCCAATAGACGCCAATGAGGAAACATAAACATTAAACAATGTTGGGCTTAATGTTGCTCCCTGTGGCACCCCATATTTGATCTTCCGAGGAGTAGAGGTAAAATTTCCTAAACAGATAGACTGGGATCTATTCAATAAAAAAGATTCCAGCCAATTCAGGGCTTTGTCTTGTATTCCTTTAGCAGCCAGCATATTTATTAACAGTTTGTGGGATACCGTGTCAAACGCCGCTGATAAATCTAGTAATATCAGGGCGACCGTTTTTCCTTTATCAGTCTGCATTCGAATATCGTCCATCACAGCAAGAAGCGTTGTCTCAGTACTGTTATTCGATCTAAAACCAATCTGAGAAACGTCCAGCAAGTTGTTAGTTTCCAAAAAACTTGACAACTGTTTAGTTACCAATCTTTCCAAAACCTTTGATAGGTATGGTAGCTGTGAGATGGGGCGATAGTTAGCTGGGTCGTTTATATCCACACCGGCTTTTTAAAAAAAAAGTGGTATTACAGCAGCATTTTTCCAGACTTCTGGGAATTCAGCTTGATCTAAAGACAGATTGAGAGCTTTCGTTACTGCTGGGCAAATTATGGGTGTAAGTTGGGAAAAAATATAGTGTGGACAAACATCCCATGGGGATCCTGATTTAATTTCTGATATAGCCTTCCTAACTTCTACTTCAGAAAAAGGGCCGAAAGTAGGGCAGCTGGCCTGCAGAGTGGAATCAACGTAATATTCTACATGATCCTGGCTGTTGTTTGCAAAGGAAGCATAGATTTTATCTGTTTTTTCACTAAAAAAGTTACTGATTTTGGAACAGTTCTCCTGTGAGGGAGTCAAATTTGAGGTGAGGCTAGGGGGGTTACAAAGTTATTTTACTATTTTAAAAAGCTCCTTGGAGGAGTTTCTATTATCTAGTATCTTTTGGGAAAAATAATCTTTCTTTGCTTTCCGTATAGCTGTGTTGTATACTTTCAGCTGGTGTTTATAAGTTGCTCTGTCTTCGGGCATTTTACTCAATCTCCATTAATGTTCCAGTGTGGTACATTCTCTTTTTTCAACCTTTAGGTCTGGACCGTACCATTTCTCAGAAATTTTTCGTTTAGGTCGATCTTTTACATGGGACAGTGAACAATGATCCAGCGCTTTCTCAATGTTACCAAGCAATTGACAAATTTCTTGCTCACTGGAGGTTCCAGGGATGGATTTATGATCAAAATTATCTTTACATTTTTCCACAGAGAATTTTTTCCAGCATTTTGTAGAATTCGTAGACTGTACGAATGGTCTTATATTCTTTATAAATAAGGTGAAATTAAATTCAATCCTATAATGATCAGTCCAAGTCAAAGGTTTTATATTTGTAATAGTGATATTTGTTATATTAGTAAAGATAAGATCTAGCATATGCCCTGCTCTGTGTGTGGGGTATGCTATTTTCTGTGTCAGTTGCATAATTTCCATATCGGCCGCCAGACGTTTAGTTAAAGGATTATCATGGAGATCAAAATGGACATTGAAGTCTCCTAGGACGATGATGTTTTTATGTTTGAGACAGACAGGAAGAATTTGTTCCAAGAGTTGGGTGCTAAAATCAGTCGTACTACCTGGAGGGTTGTAAATGATTGCACCACCCAGCATCACCTGAGTGTTAATGGAAATAGAGAAGATCAAGACTTCATGCTTACCTAGTTGAGTAACTATTTCTTGATGACAAGTAAAAGTGTCTCTAAATATGATAGCCACCCCACCTCCCCTTTTGATTGATCGATTCAAATTTACAATTTTATACCCAACGGGTAGTGCTGCAGCAATATCAGGGGTATTATTCTCACCAAGTCAAGTCTCCGTAATAAAAGCAAAGTCTGGTTTGATCTCCTGTAGCATATCCCATATCTCTATAGAATGTTTAGGAAGGGACCTTGCATTAACATAAATGCAAGAGAAATCCTGAGTGGGAGTTATTTCAGATATAGGGCGATCAGTGTAGTTACTATTCCATCTGCAATTTCGACAGCTAAAGGGGCTCATGGTGTTTAAGGGTCCTACTTTAGCACAGTGAGGGTGGTCCAATAGTGTGGTGGTGTTAAGATTAAGCAGCTCCCCACGAGAGTATACTAGTGCAGACTTACCAGATATATCAATCATTGGGGAAACAGGGGTTATGGCCCCTGGTCCCGGCCTGTCGCGGACGGGCGCAGACGGGCTCGCCTTCGGCTCGCCTTCGGCGTGCCTCCGGCGTGCCCGCTGCGCTCGTCCGCTGCGCTTCCTAGGTAAGGGGACCATTTTATGGTATCGAGGGCGGAAGGGGCCCAGCACTAGTCTGCTCACCCCTGATCCTCACCTAAGATGGCGGAATGGTGGTCAGGGTCCCAGGCAGCGCCGATCAGCTGCGAAGGGAGTTACCGGGTAAGGCAAGGCAAATGCAGGACCGCGGGTCAATGGCCACTGATACAAACAATTGTTGCTCAAATTATAAAATACTAAATCATAACAACGATCTTTTTAAAATGATGAAGCGAGTGCTACTAAATATTGGGACAAGTGCAGTATTAAAATGACAATGTACACTTGCCAAAGTCACGCACACCAGGTCCCGGCTTTCCGCCTCAAGACCTCACTCATGCACACTGTCAATCGTGTGCTGGTAGCGTTTCTGGGTTTTTATGGTATCGAGGGCGGGAGGGGCCGAGCACTAGTCTGCTCACCCCTGATCCTCACCTAAGATGGCGGAATGGTGGTCAGGGTCCCAGGCAGCGCTGATCAGCTGCGAAGGGAGTTACTGTGTAAGGCAAGGCAAATGCAGGACCGCGGGTCAATGCCCACTGATACAAACAATTGTTGCGCAAATTATAAAATAATAAATCATAACAACGATCTTTTTAAAATGACGAAGTGAGTGCCACTAAATATTCACACAAGTGCAGTATTAAAATCACAATGTACACTTGCCAAAGTCACGCACACCAGGTCCCGGCTTTCCGCCTCAAGACCTCACTCATGCACACTGTCAATCGTGTGCTGGTAGCGTTTCTGGGTTTTTATGGTATCGAGGGCGGGAGGGGCCGAGCACTAGTCCGCTCACCCCTGATCCTCACCTAAGATGGCGGAATGGTGGTCAGGGTCCCAGGCAGCGCCGATCAGCTGCGAAGGGAGTTACCGGGTAAGGCAAGGCAAATGCAGGACCGCGGGTCAATGCCCACTGATACAAACAATTGTTGCGCAAATGATAAAATACTAAATCATAACAACGATCTTTTTAAAATGACGAAGTGAGTGCCACTAAATATTCACACAAGTGCAGTATTAAAATCACAATGTACACTTGCCAAAGTCACGCACACCAGGTCCCGGCTTTCCGCCTCAAGACCTCACTCATGCACACTGTCAATCGTGTGCTGGTAGCGTTTCTGGGTTTTTATGGTATCGAGGGCAGGAGGGGCCGAGCACTAGTCTGCTCACCCCTGATCCTCACCTAAGATGGCGGAATGGTGGTCAGGGTCCCAGGCAGCGCCGATCAGCTGCAAAGGGAGTTACCGGGTAAGGCAAGGCAAATGCAGGACCGCGGGTCAATGCCCACTGATACAAACAATTGTTGCGCAAATTATAAAATACTAAATCATAACAACGATCTTTTTAAAATGACGAAGTGAGTGCCACTAAATATTCACACTAGTGCAGTATTAAAATCACAATGCACACTTGCCAAAGTCACGCACACCAGGTCTCGGCTTTCCGCCTCAAGACCTCACTCATGCACACTGTCAATCGTGTGCTGGTAGCGTTTCTGGGTTTTTATGGTATTGAGGGCGGGAGGGGCCGAGCACTAGTCTGCTCACCCCTGATCCTCATCTAAGATGGTGGAATGGTGGTCAGGGTCCCAGGCAGTGCCGATCAGCTGCGAAGGGAGTTACCGGGTAAGGCAAGGCAAATGCAGGACCGCGGGTCAATGCCCACTGATACAAACAATTGTTGCGCAAATTATAAAATACTAAATCATAACAACGATCTTTTTAAAATGACGAAGTGAGTGCCACTAAATATTCACACAAGTGCAGTATTAAAATCACAATGTACACTTGCCAAAGTCACGCACACCAGGTCCCGGCTTTCCGCCTCAAGACCTCACTCATGCACACTATCAACTTTGTGCATAAAGCCTCTTTACTAAAATTCCTTTATTTTTTAACCCCCTTATCTTTCATTCCACACATCTATTGGCCTGACAGTCATGGCAGACAGTATTTAGAATTACTCAAAAAGAAACCCAATTTCAGTTTTTATCCACATTTAAAAATAAATACAGACAAGAAAATGAGTGTTTTCTGTCCGTATGTATCTGTAAAAATCAGTAAAAACAGAAAACAGGGAGCCTTAATCATAATTCATAATTGGAGGATATACGTTAAGTATGCACAGTTATTGAAATTGCAGCTGCTCGTAATTTAATGACACTCGTAATAGGGGGCCATAATGGAAAGGCACAGGTACCAAAGTTCACCAAGGCACTGACGTGAGACAAGTGGATCAATTCCTTTCACTGATAAAAAGTGTTAATTCTTCCCTGGTCACCACCAAAGGATCTTTTGAAGATGTCACAAACTATCATGTAACTTTCAAAGTGCCATCTTTAGCCTCACACATAAAATTCAATCAAGACTTAAAAATAAGTGTTAATTTGCAGCACAGATACTCTTGTGCCAGCTTTCTCAACAACTATCCCTGATTCCAGTGAAAAAATGTGAGAATAAAGAATTACCTCTCAGAGATAGTGAGTCAAATCCCAAAATAGGATGAACATTTTTGGCTTAGTGAAAATTTCAAAAATGTGATGTCTACCCTGAACATGGAACACGGAATATCGAGGTGTGTAAATATGGAGGACAAATTATCAAATCCAAAATATCAAAAGGTAAGTATACATTTTCTATGCCCAACTCCACATCTATGTGCCCTGGTGATACATATGTTTTCAAGATAAGTAGATGTGGAGTTAGGAATAGTAAATCTAAAACTCACAAATTGACTTACCTTTCATTTTTTTGCCCCTAAAGACTCTGCCCTCCATATTCTTGCATGCCAATATTCTCGGGCTCTATATTCAGTAGCACAACCCTAACATTCACTAGAATTATTTCAATAAGTGCAGCACCAGCAACACATGGTTTAAATTGTGGCTGAAGCCATCTTCGACCGTCTAATACCGGCTCCTTTGCACCAAAGTTATGCAATATTCACATAACATACCTTTAAACTCGAATAAAGAACCTTATGAAAAAAATCTATTACACCCAAGTTTCAAGGGTCTGATTTACAATATCAATATTAACCAATGGTGAGGGTAATACCAAGTAGTTACTGACCTTGAGTGGAGTAGTGATGGGGTTGGCCCTAGCACTCTGACTAGTTTCCCAGTTGATAATTATGTTGGAGTGTGTGTCTCCTTATATAATACTGATTGAGTGCATATTTTTTCTGAAAGATGTTTCAAGCATCTGCTTCACGTACAGTGAGTATTACACTCATTGGCCCAAAGCTTATAGGATAGTCTTAACATGTCCATCCAGGGCAGTTACAAAATAGCATGTTTCACTGCAATGTCCTTTAAATATACTACTGAAAATGGATGACCTTTCCATAGGCTGATGGCTTTGTGTGTTAGCGCAGAGGTGTGTATATTTTCTTCTGAAAGTGAGTACTTTGATAGGTCAAGATACAGGTGCATTATACTCCTTAACACCTTGGCTGCTAGAGGTTTTCCCCTGCGGCACTGCATTCTCTGATTTCCCATTGTTCATGACGATCTCAGCTCGTCATGAGCACACGACCAGTGTACTGCATGATGAGCTGAGCTCGTCATGAGCAGCGAAGGGGTTAAAACATAGCAATGGTGCAGCAATAAGTCTCAGCTTAACAATGGATCTTGGCTCCTAAAGAGTGTGCCACTGGCATACATCTATCCCTTACACAACCATCTACAGATTATTGCCAGAGTACATTTGAAAACATTAAGGATGACTACAAATAAAGCTGAAGCATCAGTCCCTAACCATGACAAAATCTACCAGATGTTTGGCAAAATGATTCAGCCTGTGATCCCACATTAAATGCTGTAGATGAGAGGAGGGGTTTAGCATTGTAATTGTAATTGTAATTGTAAGATAGTTTTTATAGAGCGCATACTATCGCTCCAAGGAGCATCTTGGCGCTGTAGTCCGTAGCCTAGAATGGTGGGCCGGTAAACACTACTCACATCAATTTCATAGTACCTGAGGGATGTTTAGAGCTTAGACTAGCTGTTTGCTAACCGTGTCTGGTAAATTAAAAATCCAGGTTTTCAGGGCCTTCCTGAATTCGAATTCAGTCGAGATTTGCCGTAGGCTTTGTGGGAGTTTATTCCAGGCTTTAGCACCAAGGACGGTCTACACTGGCCGCATGTGCTATTGATGTTGGTGAAAAGGTCCTTGTTTGACTGGGGACTTGAACTAAGACAGCTATGATTCATTTTCAATGGACAGTCCTATAAAGGGCTATAACATTGTCTGCTACCTAAAGTGTATGTATTTGGATCTCTTTGAAAGCTGGGTATGAACAATCAATCAATTAAGTTGTATTCGTATAGCGCAGCTAATTTACCCGGGGGTATCCAGGCGCTGTGCCGCAGGTATCAGTCTAAGAGCCAGGTCTTGAGTCCCTTTCTGAAGTGGTTCAACGAGGGTGCAGTATAGAGGTGGAGGGTTTTCCAGGCTTTAGCGGCGAGGTGGGAGACGGATCGTCCTCTGCGGAGGCTGCGGCTGATACGTGTACTTAAATGCACTATGATTAGTAACTTAGAATTAGAATTGTTTGTACAACACAGCTGTGTTCCTTTTACTTACGTATTGTGAGTGCTTTTATGAGCAAGGTGCTCACATAACCGGAGCAAATAAGGCAGCCTTAAGGCCAGTGGTGGCTCGCATAGGGCGTTGGGGTAGTGCGGGGGAGGGGCAGGGCGGGTGAGTAGTAAACTCAGACATAAGACGGAATGGGTCAAAGTAATTATTACTTTCCTCCGTTCCGTCGTATGTCCGAGTTTACTATTCCCCAACCTAAAATGGTGGCAGGGAGCCCAATTTGATCCCCTAAATACAGATTGGACTAAGTTTGCATTTTGCGATGCAGGACGCGCAACAAAATTCTTTTTATTTATTTAATTGTTTACTTACCTCCAATCATCCCTATTCCGGTGTTTACTACCCCCCACCCTGCCCCACCCAAGCCCCGCCTTTCCTCCCCACGGAACTCCCTCTACAGGCCGATACTGGTAGGCCCTAAGGACTTAATTCAATAGCGTGCTGTGATACACAACACGCCTTTCCCGGGCGGTCCCCAGGGACATTATTTAAAATAGCGCAGCAACTCTGGGTATGCCTTCTGTACCTAAGGCGATGGCAGCCCCTGGGACATTATTTGAAAGAGTACAGTGGTACTTTGTATTTATATATTTCACAGGTGTCAGTCCCCAGAGTGGAGGAGGCTCCCTGGGAAGATTTTATTTTTCTTCTCACTTCGAAAATGGTGAGCCACCACTGACTTGCTAGTTTTAAAATGAGGGAAAATGTATTTCAGCCTCAATCCAGCCAATCACATTGTGATAAAATTCAAAATGTGATTCATGACTCACGAGTTTTAATGGAGAAATGCAAAAGTGTAAACGCTTTTAATCTTGCTCTTTAAAATGCAAACATCTCAAAAACTTCTGAATGGATTTACACCAAATCAAAAGCGCACAAATTCAGAGTAAAGTTCTACTGTCATGCTATCTTTGCTGTATATCCATGCATCGGTTTTTGCTCTATCTTTCGGCAACATTTCCTACGGGAGCTAAAATGGAAAATTATACTTTTTTTTACACCCCCCTTTCATTCCTTTTAACCATGGATATTTTGTCACAAAACTTGACATGCCGAAACTTATCTGACTGAGTGGATAGACTGCCAAGTTTGATGCAAAACGGTCCACCCGTCAAACGTTGTAGGCAAATTAAAAATGCCTTTTCAAAGGAAAGTGCGACTGAACCATAACAACACTTCAACATTTCCACTTGTGCATTCTTCACAACTTTAGGTTGTGAAGAAGGTTCAAGCCGAAACACGTAGCCCTTATAGGTGCTGCCAATAAAACCTGTGATTCCCAGTTGTCGAATGCCATCTGGCATTTTTTTGGGATTTGATGTGATTTGAATGAAGAGCTAAACCAGTGGTGTAGCAAGAGTGGCCTGGGGAGGGCACAAGTTTTTGGAACAGCTGCCTCCCCCCACCCACTCTAACCTGCGGTTGTTGTGGGGCACTCTTGCAGGAATCGCTAGCAACCCCCGCCCCTACATATGGCTGCCGCGATGCAGCAGGGGCCGCCTAGCGTAAAGTCTAGCTACACCACTGGGCTGACTGCCCCTGAAGCGACCGTTGATGCCATAAGGTAAATACCACTTGTATGGATTGTTTAGCCTTCAATAAATACACATATATCTAGGCCATGAATCAGGAGATGTGAATCCTCAAGTGTGACACGATGACCCTCCACTTCCTCAAAATTGGTAATAAATCAAATTTCATACACGGCGCATCTGCATAAACAGTTTATGCAATGGTAATTTTCTAATTGGTATTTGTTTTACCAACAAGTATTGAACCAAAACCACAATCCAAGTGGTTAAATTTGAGCAAGGTAAAATCACACTGTAGAGATATTAGACTTTTAGGAGAGTTGTCTCCCTGTGCAAAGTACAAGTTACATGCAATTCGTGGGGCAGTAAAAAGTGTTTTTACTCATGTCAACATTGTTGTACTGTTGTAATAAACTGGAATTTGACCTTTGCACTCTTGTAATAAATGTGTGAATGTATGTGTACTAATAGGTTTACTTTAAATAAAGTGTTACTAGTCTACAAGTACTTCCATCGCTATACCATAAATCAGCAGTGGTCCGTGCAGGTAAGGGGGTGGGGCCTGGTTGGGATTTGGGGGGGTTCGATAGACAACAACGAGATACTAATAATTATTTATTTAATTTTCCCTTGTGGTCGTCTGTCGAATCCCCCCAACTTGACCTCACCGCTCTTACATGCACAGGCTACGGCTGCCATAAATACTTATGTTTTGTCAATGCATTTGTTAAAAAAGTCTTGCTTCAGTTTTCCTTTAAATAAACACATTTATCTCATTATCATGCTAAAATTGTATGTTTTAGTATATAATGGTTTATTTCACCTGGTTCTTTTCGGGTATATATCACTTGACAAGTGCATGTTCAATCCACATGCTTAAGTATTTGTGTTGATGTGATCATGTTTAAATGAAATCAGTACTGCCAATCAAAATATTTAAGTACTTTACTCAGCCTTTGATGGATGTATGATTTATAGTCATAAGCAAGTCCTTGGTAACCCAGACGTGTACTAAACAAAATATTGCACAATGGTTTTATAATACAGCAACCAGTAGATATAGTGTGCCAACGTGGGCGTCTACTGAAAAAATACCTGGGCAAAAAATAATCATGTGCAAACATAAAAATCTTGTTTGCATTCTAATAAAATGGCTAGTATTCCTTTGTAGGTAGATTATGGGATTTATGATTATATCAGTAATGATGTTGAAGAACAAGAAGCCTGTAAAAAGGTAATCACTGCACTTAGTGTCGCATGAAAGACAAAGGAGCTCTGTTACCTAAAAGAAAAATTCACCCAAAGAAAGATATAATTCCCATAATGCCACATGCACTTCCACCAACACCACCACTCAGCTTTCTGTGTTGATCAGGTTTATTTTTATAACATATTTCAATGTATTTAATTGTTTTGGATCAAACTAAGTAGGCTCTAAGTGCTGACTTCTGAGATCTGTGTGCGCTTTGCAGATCAGATATTAAACTCCTACTCTGGATGGGCCAGCCCCTTATGTTTGCAAGCTTGATACAAGAAAACATATTGAGTTGGCTGATATTAAGGCTTCTTGTTAAAAGAGCTATAAATGACCGAACCTGCACTACTAAGCACCTTACAGAAAAAAACAGAATTTTGAGGGAGTCATGTACACCTTAATATTGTTTGCTTATCCATACCATGGTTTTAGGACTTCCACTGAGTGACTTATGTCTGTATTTTCTGCCTAAGACCTAATGTGACTCTGCTGTACTGGACCAGCCAATCATTCACACTTATCTAGTAAGTGGTGCCTGGTACTTGGAAGGCTTGCTGGTCCATAGCTGTGGGACATTAAGGGCCATTTACGATGCGGTTAGGAAAGCATTCCCACCTAGGGCCCGATTACGATTCGGTTAGGAAGGCCTCCTAACAGCATTTGCTCCTTCTGAATCATATTGGGAACGTGTCTTTGCGAGCGAGGGCCAGATTATGATGCGGTTAGGAACGTACTCTCCTGTAGAAGTCAATGGGAGGCCAACCAAATCGTATCTGGAAGCATCCGGATGCATCATACTCGGTTGGTCGGACTCTCCCGATCCAAGTCAGTCAGAAACCATTTCCAAACCGAATAGATCAAGAAGATTTCCTAACTGCATCGTAATCAGGCCCATAGTTGTTAACAGAGCTTCCCTAAATGGCTAAATGCTGACAGCCTTTTGCATTTACAGTGATTGTGTTCAGGATTTGTAATTAGGTTACAAGATATTAGTTGACAAGATTGTCAGAGTTGAGGCTGTATTTTCTTCAATAAAAGTACAATATTTGTGTCTGAAAAGATGGCTTGGGTGACAATCAGTGACGGTTTTGAATAGTGTCCCGAGCACCTAGACCATGATAGATTTCACTATGTCAGTACACTTTCAGGGAGTGTTCAAGAGGTGGGCACAGAGAGGAGTTAACACAATGTTTCATGGTCTTGAAGAAACATCTGCTCAATTGGTTGTAGATAAGATTGTGTTGGTGCAGGGGAATGTCGTGACATTCTTGACAAACTTACGGAGTGTTGAGCCAAGACATTACAAGGCCTGATAGTCTTCCTGAAAGTTTGATTGTTGCCTATTCTTCACCTGCCTTCAGGTGGAATATTTACTAATTGGAGTAATAGTTGAGGGGGGTAAGAACCCATCTAAAAATAATTCTACAAAATCCTTATCAGGGTGAATCACAAAAATCACCAAATACACCCCTGATATAGCATACAGCATTTAGGCATAAATTAGAAGCAATGTGTGAAGTATGTATGTAATCCTCAAACAGAGATAAAGTTATGCTATGTTATTTTTAAATTACTTGTAAAGCGCTGTTAAACCCAGAGGTGTTTGTGCGCTGCTTCAAATTGCAGAGACCTAATAGCTGTTAGGATTAGGTTGAAAATTCCCTAGTTTTTAAATAGCCATGTTCTCAGTGGTTTCCTGAAAGGCAGGTGGTCTGAAATGGATCTGATATGTGGATGGAGGGTATTCCACAACCTAGAACTATTTAATACAAAGCTTCTTCCGCCCCAAGAAGCACGTCTGAGGTTGGGAGGGACAACATTTGGGGCACTAAATGAGCTCTTTTGCAGGTATTCCAGGTCGGTGTTATAAAGTGCCTTATGGTTGATACACAAGGCCTTGAAGGTAGTTCCACCAGCCAGAGGATCAAAAGGAGGTGCCTTTGCCAAAGAGAATAACTTCAGTTTCTCCTGAGTTTAATTTAAGGCATTTCAAACTCATCCATTAACTGATGCCAACATGCAGTTACTGAATATGATGTGGGTGTATCATTATTGCTTGCCAAAGAGACAACACTCTGGTTGTCATCCACATAGGATGTGAGGGAAAAGCAAAGGATTTGACCAGAGTGGTCAAAGATGTAACATCTACGTTGAATGACGTAGGGATCAGTGAAGATCCCTGAGGGACTCCACAAGGAAGTGAGGAATGGTCTGATTCAAAATCCCTAGATGGCACTATTTGATCTCTCTCACTAAGAAAGAAGCCTAGGCGGGCTAATGCCTTCCGTTTGATTCCGATCTTAGAGATGCGGTCAATCAGCAAGTTTTGGTTGATCATGTCGAATGCCACTTAAAGATTTATCAGGATGAGTGCTGCTTCCCTCTTTTATCGAGGGTGACTCTAATCTCCTCGTTAGCTAACATCAGAGCGGTTTCTGTTCTGTGACCGCTTCTAAATCCAAATTGTGTGGGATCTAGGAGTTAGTGGTTGTGCATAAAAGTGGACAGTTTTGATTCACGGATTTTCTCTCTATTTTAGCAGGGAGAGGTAGCCTTGAGATAGGGCGGTAGCTATTTGGGACCTTCTGGTTCAAGTTGGATTTTTTTATTAAAGGATAGATTGATACTGTTTTCCATTGTTTCGGGAAGTTGCCAGCAGTGAACATAGTGTTGAAAATGGCCGTCAGTTGGACTGCAATAATATCAGTGGCTATTTTGACAACTGACAGGGCACAGTGGTATTTTGGGGAGCCATATTTAGGAGAGTGAATTAGCACTAATACCTGTTCCTTTTTGTGAATTCAGTAAATGTCACACTCTCTAACTGAGGGGAAGCCAAGATATTGCCTTTTAACTCAGACTTAGTTTAGGAGGAGAACTTATTAAAAATCACTTCAACTTTATTAAGAAAAAAGTTGCCTAATGTGTTACAGAAGGACTGGCTGTTTTTTGTCGAATTACTATAGGGTACATTAAAAAGTTTATTAACTGTCAAGAACGGTTCTTCTGTTGAATTGTTCGGTGACTCGGTTCATTTATAAAAACAATTATAGAATGAAGTAATACTATTTTAAAATGTGCCGCATTATGCCGCATTATGTTACTTTTCTTGCTGCATAATTTACTCAACTCTTGCCGCATAATTTGTCCCTCTCCTGCTGCATAATTCCAGTGACCCTGCTTATATTCAGAGAGATACTGTTTATATATTTCTTTCTCTGTATTACTATAATTAATTCTCCGTTTGTGTGCTTGTCTCCTACAATTTTGCTTCTGAATTCTAAGTCTGTCTGAGAGTTATGAATGTTTAAAGTTCCTATTTAAAAATAGGAGCAAAAAAGCACTAAGTGCCAACCACGGGCAAGTGGTTGTACTGTTCAGTTCAGTTCAGTTTAATCTTTATTTCGTTGACTTGCAACATAAAAGATACAGTAAAATATGAAAAAACATAATAAAATTCATCACATATGAAGCGTACAATTCATTATGGTTGAGCACCCAATTATAGGAGCAACATTTAGTCATATTAGAACACATAAGTTTACAATTGAATATTTGGCGCAGAAATTAAATAAATATGTTAAAATGTTTAAAAATCACATAAAAAAACATTAAATTGATTATAACAACCGGGAATTTGAGAAGACACAAATAGCTAGGCATAATTCGTGATTTACAAAATATCAGGATGGCAGTTTCCCTTGTTTAAAATGGAAGATTTAGTTTCCTTCTAGTATAGTAAACGGACAGTAAAAATCAACTGATTCCGACCACAAGTACTTGGCTGGTGTCCGTACTTAGGATCCTACCAGCTTCCCTATGTGAAGTGGAACCAATGTTGCAGCACAAAGGGACTATCCATCTTTTCCTTGCCTTAACGTAGCTAGGGCAGAAAAATAATATATGATAGATATCCTCCCTTTGGTTGTTGATATATAAACTGCAACAGTCATTGTCTGTCTTCCCCCAACTTTTCTCTGTTACTTTGGATCTCAATGTTCCATATCTAAATTTTAAATACAGAGATTTGGCCAAGGGTGGCTCGATTTCATCTAAAAATTGTTCAAAAGATGCCTCATTTTTTACCATAAGGAATTTTTCTGTCAGAGGACCATGTGTTCTTGTATACACGGAATCGTTACTCACATATGACCAAAAAGACAGTTTGACTATTTTCTTAGAAACTGAATTTAGAGATCCTGGCTCGTTCCAGAAGTGCATTAATCCGAGCTTAGCTAGCCAGGTTTTTACATGTTTAAACCAAAAGATTTGCCTGTCACTATCAAGTTCAAAGACCTCTTTCAAGCCATTTTTGTAATCTGATAGTTCAATAGTTGTCCATAACCTGACCGCAAAACAATACTGGTCTTAATATTGCGTGATGGTCTGTATGTTTGAGATTTAAGTCAAGAAATAAGGGGATCAGTGGGGTATTAGTAGAAACTTTTAAAAGACCCCTAATAAACTTATTTTCGAGTGCTTCAAAAGTTTTCTTACATACTGGTCCCCAAATTTCCGCCCCATACAGTGCGGCTGATTGAACCTTGTATCTAAAAAGCTCTACTGCTGGGGTGACCGCCTTATTGACACTTTTGTTGTGTCTCTGCAATATGGGAACACAGTTTTGTTTAAACACCAGTTTTGATTTCTCTAGTTGTGGGCCCCATCCCATTAAAGAATCTATCAGGACTCCCAGATATGTAAAACTGTGTTCATAGTCTAATTTTTGTCCGTTTAACATTAGATTCCTTTTAAAAGTTTTGTGCGGGTTTAGTGCCATGTATTTTGTTTTTTTTATATTGATTTCTAGTCCTTTCGTGATACAATACTGTTGGAACCTGTCCAGGAGGGTCTGAAGGCCACGTGGCGTTTGTGAGATTAAAATTGTATCCTCCGCGAAAAGGAGGGACGCAACACGTTCCTCTCCTAATCGGGGCGAATCATTCTCACAATTTTCCATATAGGCTGCGATGTCATTTACGTATAGGGAGAAAAGGGTGGGAGCCAGTACGCATCCCTGGCGTACTCCCTGTTTTATGGGGATTGGGTCTGTAAGTTCCCCATTTGGGCCCCACCTTACTTTGGCATAATTCTCCTGGTGCAAGCCCATTACAAGTTTTAACAATTCGCCTGGCAGCCCTTGCCTATTCAGAGTTTCCCAGAGTAGATCACGGGGAATTAGGTCAAATGCTGCTCGCAGGTCTACAAAGGTCACATACAAGTGACCCTTGCGAATGATGACATATTTCCAATACAAGCAGCATAGCCTAAATACCTGGTCTATGGTACTTGTTTTATTCCTAAATCCCGCCTGATATTTGGATAAGACTGACTCATCCTCCAGCCATGAATTTATTCGGTTTAAAATATGTCTAGCATAGATCTTCTGCGTTATGTCAAAAAGACTAATGGGGCGATAATTGGCTGGGTCGCCACGATCCCCTTTTTTAAAAATGGTAATAATTGCTGCGCCGTTCCATGTGTCCGGAATGTGGTCACTAGCTGCAACTATGTTAAATAGATGGTTCAGATAGGGTGCCCAAACCTCGACATTGCACAGATAGAGATCTCCCGGAATTTTGTCTAGTCCAGGCGCCTTCCCTTTTTTACCATGGTAATTGCTGTCTCTGTTTCATGTATATTAAACACCACCGGAGGGGTATTAGCTGGTATAGCGACAGTGGGTGCATTTGTTGTGACCACATCAGTTGAAGTTTTAGCTTCATATAGTGATGTGAAGTGTTTGACCCAAGTGTCCTCATCCAAGTATACCTCCCTGGAGCCTTTCTCACGATTATTTCCCTTAGCTGCTATTTCCCAAAATTGTCTCTGGTCCTTGTTTTTAGCGGCTATTAGCATGCTGAGCCATATTTCCTCATCCCAAGAGGATTTAGCTCTTGCTATGATTTTGTTATAGGCCTTCCTTTTATCTCTAATTTCTAATGGACCATCCCTTTTAACAGCATTAATCAGTGCAGTTTTAGCAAGACGGCATTCCCTGTTATACCAAGGTTTACCCTTGACTTTTGCGTTGGTCGAGCCTGCACCTTTTTTAGGGATTTTTGTGAGAAGTACTAATAATTTGCTGAAAAGGGATTTGTGCAATTCTATGAAATTTTTGGGATCACAGCTATACGGACAGTATGAGCTTAAGGTGTCTGCAAAGGTACTGTATATATTGGCCAGTAAATCCTCTTTTTCCAATACATAGGCCCATTTAACCGCCTTGAGATTATTACTAAGGACAATATTGACAATGTGGTTGTACTGAACTGGGACACTCGTAAGATTTAAGGTTGACTGCAGTGAAGTATAGTTTAGATACAAGGGACAGGTTTTGTCACTGTCGCAAAGTCTCAATCTCACTTAGAATCTTTTACAGAGGTAAACGTTTTCAGCAGGGACAGGGATACTACTGGATCTGAGGAAGGGTTTTATAGCAACAGGTAACTGCTGAGGGAGGTCTCAGAGTCGATCAGAGGTGACTTGGCATCAGGCCTGCTGAAGCTATTCATAAAGGTGGTCGGTATGGTTCAGAGGATGCATGACTTCTAGACTGGTTAAGGCATCAATCGCATGCTGCTCGGCGTCGAGTCCTTGGAAGACGTCAAAAGGATGCTGCTCCATGTCAGATCCAGGGAGGCCATCAATGACAGCTGTTGATACACTGTGTTGAGTCCGGTGACGTTTTCAGTTAGGCAAGGAGGAGTAGACGCTGACCACAGCCAAATGTCCAGGACCTTGGGGACAGTACTTGGGTGTCAGGAGGCCAGCAGAGGGGACCAGGTCAGATCTAGTTGGGAAGGATCACCGAATGGTCACCTGGGAAGCAGTAAATGTCCTCTGGAATCTTGTTGAAGCCTTGAAGTTCAAACATGAGGTCAGCCAACAGACACTTGCAGCCACATTAACTAATTCCCATGCAACGCAGCAGCCAGAAATGTTGCACTGCACTGCCTGAGAAAGAAAGAGCAGGAGAGTGCCATACCTGCAGAGATATGGCTCTCTCCTCACCTCTCCCCAGTGCTGGAGCAGAGTTTTGGAGCCAAGCGTCACACGCATACCTTGGCACTATGGTGTAAGGGTGTGTGTGAGTCCAGCATAGGCTTTCTACTGGAAGATTTCCCTTCCGGTACAAATTTCTATACCTAGACAACTTCTTAAACTTTTCCTACTTTGTATGTGTGCTGCAGAGTGCATCACACATGCAAAGTCAGAAAAGAAAGGAGAAATTACAAATTTCTCCTTTTAATGCCTGCTTTTAAGTGGCGTACATTTTTTATGCAAAACCATGTCTGAAATTTTTGGTAGTTTTGGTCGTGAGTCAAAAACATTGGTGCGTGCATGGTAACACCTATGTACCACCCATGTCACACCCCCTTGATGCTAAGCAAAGCAAAGCAACGATTTGCACTGTTTTCAGTACTTTTAGACAACTTTCCAGTGCAAAACAAGTTTTGAACTCAAAAGTAAACATAAAAAAACATTTTGTGCTAGTTTGCATCACTTTTGTGACACAAAATACAGCACAAATATTTGTTAATCTGGCCTTCAGAGTCACTTCTGGAGTTCGGAGTTCGGGGTTCAAAGTAGCAAGCAGGTCCATTCTTCTTTCAGGTTCCTTTTTCTGATTCTTTTCAGGTCCAGAAGTGTTCTGTGGAAGGTATTGGGATTGGCACATTTATGCACAGTGTCAGACTGTGGGTGGCAGCTACTACTAGCCACACCCTAGCCAATTAGGCAAGATTCCCAGAGGTGACCCTACCCTTTTTTCAGCACTTCCTGAATGTTTTACTGTAAACTATCTTAACGTGCCCTTCTATACTGAAATCCAAGATGGTAGGATCTTTCTTCCCCTAGCCAGAGCTCCCTGGGCCCACCGAAAGAGTGGTTATGATAATAGGCAAAGCCCTCATGTGGTCACTCCAAACCAGTCCTTGGGCAGGTCCACTCTCCACTGGGTTTGGAGCCAAGATGACCAGAAGTACAAAGGTAGGGGGTAGGCATGGTGTCAGGTTGATATGCTTGTGATAGGGTAAGCCTCTTTGAATTGTAACTGGTTCTTGCAAACAACCCCCAGGCCATCCTATCAAAGGAAGGCCAACGCCTCCCAACGCCCAAGCCCTCTTTCCTTTGTCTGGGAACAAGCCACATCTCACCACAGGGGAGCCATCAGCAGCCAGTTCAGGCCCCCAGAAGTTTAGAAAGGGAAAGGTAACTTTTCTAAATGTACCCCTTCCAACATAATTAGTCCAAATTTGATTTCACCATTAAATTCGATCTTGAATACCTCTTAAAATGAGTCCTTGAATTATATTTTAGCTGATTCCAATCTCAAATTATCATTATATGGAGTTATCATTTAATCCAGTATTTTCCTATGGGACAGCTAACTGTGCCACTGTGAAAAGGGCTTTTGAGGCAATGCACTGTCAGGACATGTTTAACATTAACTTCTACATTTTAAATGCCATGCACCCTGCCTTATAGAGCAAGAAGACCTACCTTAAGGGTGACTTATACATATTTAAAAGGTTTAGGCCTGCCAAAAGAATGATTTTCACAGCTCGATCTGGCAGTTTTAAAAAATGCACAGCCAGGAGGCATTGGCAGGCCTTGAAACAAGCACTACTTTGGTCTGCAGTGGGTAGCACTGCGCCGGGACGCTCCTTGGCTGGAGTATCTGTGCGCATAATAAATTAATATAACATAACATAACATAACAGTGAGTGCTTCTGCTCACTAGTAGTATTTAATTTATAGGCCCTAGGTACATGTAGTACAATATACTAGGGAGTTGGAAATAAAGTGAATGTGTCAATGGGGTGAAAGTCAATCAGGTTCTCATTGGCTTTGTTGATGATGTTTTTGACATAGTTGCTGCTTGACTTGATTTAACTGCATCACTAGATTTTCAAGCACAGAAGTAGTAAGAGGCTGCCAATGTGGTTGGTCTAGTATATGTATAGATGGAGGAGGAGGTATTTTTTGGCAATAACAAGGAGATGGTATCTAAATCCTTGATGTGCTTGTGTGAAAACATTGGTTTGCTTGTTGAGGTGGAGGGGTGTGACCACTTTTCAAGCTATACACACAATCATTGTCAGTTTGAACCACAAAAATCAATAAATTAACCTGTACTTACCTCTCTGGTAGATTGGCACAAAAGCAGTGCAAAGCATTAATGCAGCAGACAAACAGTAATAAAGAGAACATACAACACAAGAAAAATACAACACCAATTTAGAAAAATATAATGACATGTAAGAAATGATTTGACACTAACATGACAAAAATCCAGTCGTTAGAACTGGAGGTATGCAATTTCAAAGTTTTAAAGTAAGTACAGTACCTAAAAATACAACGCACCAACTGCGGTTATCTGGTCACCCCTGAGAGACAAAGTCACAAGTTCATGCCAACTGAAATGGAGTGAGGATTGTACCTCATGTACTTGAAGTGCAGCATTGTGCTGCACTGCTTCAGTTCTGATGAGGAGCTGATAGGTCTGAGATGCAATATCCTGCATTGTGTTGTGATGAGCTACGTCACTTCCGATGAGGTGCTGCAAATGTTGCAATGTGAGGTCCTGCTTCAAGTTGCATCACGCTGCTGCATCGGTTGTGATGAAGCCATCGATCAGGGGCTGCAAAGTGCTACGATGTGAGGTTATGCTTCGCACAGGGGGGCCATGCTATGTCGGTTCTGAGGAAACACACAGTTGGCCCGGAAGGAGCACACTCTAATGCCAGCCATGGGGGCAAGACTTGCGGGGCACCTTTTGGGGAACAGGACTCAATCCAGCAGAGACCAGCAGCAGGGCATAGGCAAGTCCAGTTGAGGCTGGGCTGATGCCGGACAGATTTCTGGAGCTTGTTATGTCCCTGCAGCTCAGTACAGGGGGCCTGTCCTAGTCTTTGGAGTCAATCTGGTGCTTTTGGGTTCAAGGATCAGGTCTAGTCTCCCTTCTTCAGGCAGCAGGGTGGTCTTTCTTGCGGCAGAGCAGCATGCCAGTACACCCAACAGCAGGGCAGCAGAGTAGTTCTATTTCTGAGTCTTCTGCAATTCTAGAAGAGATCTGAACAGTGGGTCTGAAGCAACACTCAATGCTAGCTTTGAAATGGGAGAAGCTACTGGAGTTTCCCACAAAAGATGTTTTTGAAATTTCTTCCCTCCCTCCCCCTGGTACTAGTCTGTCTGCAGTCACAGTAGACTAGTGTGAATGTATTTTTGTGTGAACTGAGGCAGTGTCTTTGAAGTACAAGTGTGACAGGTGACAACTCTGCCTCCCTCATCAAGTCAGGATGGCCCATATTATCAACACCCGGGCCCTCTGTTGTGATGCAGTCTGGGAAGAACACACAAAAAACAAATGCCAATTACACCAAGTCATTTGATCCAGGAAACAGGCTGCAGGCACCAAATGGTTAGGACAAGAAAATGGCAACTTTATAAAAGTGTCATTTTCAGAATTGTGACTTAACCCTTAATTGCGACCTTACCATTGAGTCTTTTAACCTCTTCCATGCTCATGACGAGCTGAGCTCGTCATGAGCCACGGTGCTCCGGTGCTCATGATGAGCTCAGCTCGTCATGGCCCGTGGAATGCTCAGGTGCGGGGAGAATTCCCCGCTGTGCTGAACGTTCCACGGAGCCAATGCACCTGGGACGAGCTGAGCTCGTCATGAGCACAGGAGCACTGTAGTTCATGATGAGCTCAGCTTGTCATGAGCATGTGGGAGCTGTGCGCGCCCCCCTCCCCCCCAGCACAGCTGGGGATTAACCCCCGCAGCGAAGGGGTTAAATGACAATTTCTCAGGCACCAAACATAATGTATCTACCTGCAACCACAAAACTGTTATCACTTATTGAATGTATTAAGGTAACCCAACGTTATCGTATGAAAAAGGTATGCCTTGCAATAGTGGCAAATACATTTGAGCATTTTCCACTACCAGTACATATAAAACTGAAAAATGCATGTCTAACTTTTTTATACAACACACTCTGCCCAAAGGGTTGTTTGGGGCCTACTCTGGTGTGACTTATCCTTTTTAAAGAGGAAGGTTTAGCCCTAGCAAAATATTTATTTTGCCAGGTCGAATTGACAGATTAAAACTGCACGCAGCCTGAGACATGTTTTAGAAGGGCTACTTAAGTGGGTAGCACATAAGTGCTGCAGGCCCGCAAGTAAGCATTTAACCCCTTGCGTGCGTCGGACGGCCGCCGGCCGCCCGACGTCACGGTGGGCGTGTGCGGAGGACGGCCGGGGGCCGTCCGAACCACGCCCACGCCATAAAGTACCCTCATCGCGGCGGAATTTCAGCCGCGGTTAAAGGGTGAATGAACAGACCCTGTGTACATGTTGTATCACTTTACTAGAGACTTACAAGTAAACTCAATGTGCCAAGCAAGAAGCCAGTTTTACCATGTTTAAAGGAGAGAGCACAAGCACTTTATCACTGGTTAGCAGTGATATAGTGCACAGAGTTCTACAAGCCAATAAAAACAAATTAAGCAAAACAGGAGGTGTGAAGTCAAAACATTTGAGGTGATCCTGCAGAGGGCCAGGGCCAACAATTGGATTAGATGATAAGTTATCTGATGGTGGGTTCCAGATTTTGTGTTGCTGCAGCTTTGGGTAGGTTGTAAATGCCAAGGAAGATATTGTTGGAGTGGCTGTTTGATGGTGCAGTAATGAGGTATGCAATTTTGGGAGTGAAACTGTACCTCATTCTAGGAGGCTTGTAGATGAGGGGGCATCTGATAGAGGGATGTGTCAGAGGATGAAACCGAAGGACTAGAATGACAGCTACTATTTGAGAATTCAAGACACATGTGTAGGGATGTGTTTCATACCATAGTCTGGTGAAACCAAGTTTCTGAGTAAATGTAATGATGGAAATGGTCCTCTCCAATGCATGTACAAGTCACACATCTCCAGTGAAGGAAAGAACTGCAGAGTGGGAGAGTTAAGGTTGTGGCCCTTTGCCTTTCCAGGACCATGAAGGCTGCCCTTGCCTTCGCCCACCCTTGTCTAATGACAGCCAGATAATCCATTCATCAACCCAAAAGAAAAATATCCTTTCTTTTGAGGGCTGGCTACTGACAGCTTCAGCTGTCTCAGAGAATTATGTCATGAATTTTATATAAAGTACAATAAGGTGAAATATCATGTGACAGTGAGCTTTGGGTCAGCATCATTTAGCCATTGCCATTGCCTTTGATGTATTTTTCACAGGGGCCTGCTGAATGGATGAGCTGCCCAGCTACATTGTCCTATCATTTCTGTTTCCCATTAGGTTTTGGTGAAAGGGCATCAAGTAGTCCCCTTGTTACAGAGCAAATGGAACATGACATGACTCTAGTTGTAGAAATAGAAAACTAAAGCGAGATGTTTCCAAGATTATACTTCGAACTTCCAGGAGCTGAAAGTCAGTGATGCTGGAAGTATTGCAACTGGCAATCTCTAGGCCTGGGAGACAAATTAGGATACTAGATAATACCTATCGTAATTATACACACAGAGTAGGTGTATGAAGCTACTGGCCTTTAGAGGGCCCCAGAATTGGTGTGGAGGCAGAACAAACAGTCTGTGATGCTCTTTTCTGTAAAACATTAGCAAAAATTGGGTGACCCTGTGACCCTCAGAACCTGGGTATGTATGATGTATAACGAAGTGGTTCTGTCTGGGAAGTGTCCATTTACATGTTCAATGAAATCAACGTATCCACGACAATAACTTTTTTGTGAAGAGAATTTACGATTTTAAATGGAAGAAAGGTTCATCGTCACTTTTAAGGAACCAAACAGGAATACTTGGAACACACCACATGGCTGTCCATAAAGCAATACAATGCAGGGCAATAAAGTGATTGAAGTGTCCTTGTCCTTGTGGTGTGTTCCAAGTATTCCTGTTTGGTTCTTTCAAAGTGACCTTGAACCTTTCTTCCATTTAAATTCGTAAGTGTTCCTCAAAACAAATGGATTGTTTTTGGCACCACTCCATCCTAGTAAATGCGGGGCAGCGTCAAAAAACAATGGGTGTTGCGGTTGAACGGGAGACAGCTTTCACAACGCTGGCAATACCACGCAAGCACATAACAATGTGGTCGGTACAAAAACCGTGTTGTTACTACACGTGCCTTTACATCGCATGACGTTTCAACGACTTGCGCTAGGTGGCGTGCAACACCAGGGATGGGTTGGATATTAAATCCAACACCTTCCCTGCTGTTGCGCTAACTGGAGTAGGAATAGTAATTTATGCTATTCCTAAATCCAGCGCGCCACTTAGCGCAAGTCATTGAAACGACTTGCGATGTAACCCAACACGTGGTAACAAACTGGTCGTTGTAACAACCACGTTGTTACCTACCGCGTGGTAAAAGCACGCAATGTAAAGTGCTACATTTGGTTGAAATTCCACGAAAACATCAATTGCCTGCCCCTTTGCCACAGCGGACTTCTACGTAAAGGGGCATATTTACAAGGTGGCGTTAAGCCCTTTAAGTAGCTTAATGCTACCCTGTAAATATGGGGTATGGAGCAATGCCACCGGTGCATCAGAATTAGCGACTCTCCGGTGGTGTTAGAGGCTTGTAAATATGCCCCTAAAATTTGATAAGCAGTGACATTTTCCGAGCCGGGAAGAAACTATACGGTTCGAAGAATGTAAGAATATTCACTAATCACTTTTCTATATTCAATGATTTTAATTTTGCTGTAAATAAACATGTGAGCGCACATAGGCTTTCATAAAGATGCAATAAAAATACTGGTCTTTTGTCTAAAGTACCTGCTTTGCAATATTCTTATTTGTATGCCTTTTAAGTTCAATAATTACAACAGAACCTTCTATTCCTGACGCATTTTCATAATTCTTTTTTTGAGGATATAACTTTAGTAATGGACTGCTCTAGCTGCCGCACAAGACCTCATATCAATAATACCACAAACAACAAGCACCGTGTAATTTCAGAAAGAGGATTTGGACCTATCCAACCATATATATCCTACCATACATACTCCATCTTACCCAACCCCACAACACCACACTGAATCTGCTGAATCGACTTTACCTAAAATACACTATCAAACCAACAATACCTAGCCTATCTTATACCTACTTACCCACCTACATACACTCCCTGACCTCCATACCATTCCTACCTAGCGAACACTACATAAGCTAACAACATAACATACCTTATCTTATCTACCTACCCAATGCATACAGAACTTATTATTCCTAAGCAACGATATGTAACCTACTGTTTCTAATAAAACTACAAACATACCTACCATATCTAAATTACCATAACTGCCATACATAACCTACCTTTGCCCCTGCAGTGTATATTGTATGCCTGCCCAGAAGTGGCGGTTTTGTAAAAGAGGGGCAAGTTCTGCGTGTGTTGATTTATAACAATTTTGAAGAAGTCATGTACTATATTATAATGTATTGTATTTGAACTACTGTTTTGCAGTGGCTGTATCCTACTAATTAAACTAGGACACCCATACATACTAATCACATACTTCTCACATCTCATCATTTTGTAAACTATGACAAAAAACAACATTCACACAACATCTTACAAACTAACAGACATCAAGCCAAGCGCTGTACAATCACTCACAATGCACTTTGCAGTAGCATAAAACTAAGTACACATCAACGCTCTCAACAATCACTCCTCAAAACATTAATAGTAAAGTTTAAAAAACTGTTCAATTAACCATAATATTTACTAGTAGTTCAACCAAAATTCAAAAAATCTAAAAATTAAAAAATGTAACATATTTCTAGTAACACTTTTATTTATTTTCTTTTTTTTCTTTTTTCTTTTAAAGGTTTTATATAGCGCTGGCTATATAATTTATATAATTTATTACATGAATTATAATAATATAATATATATATAAACTATATATATTGATAATTTACTCATTTCATACTATTGTTCAATTACAATATTTATACTACTAAACAAAAAAATAAATATCTAATTAAGATACGATTTTTAAAGTTATAACTTAATTTGTATACCTTGGCCAATTGTCTGTTCGAGTGCCAGGGAGAGTGTGGGTGTCAGCCGATTCCATTAGGAAAATTGGCCCCTGGTGGTCCGTCCAATGCTGTTCGCACCTGATTCTATCATATCCAGGTCCACAATGTACACCATAGAGCCCCAAGCACAAAACACATTTAAATGTCCATCACGTGCTACGAGAAAACTCCCAGACAGATCCCACATCAGGAATCCGAGTTTATGTGAAACAATGTTCTGACAGGACTTCATATTCTGATGTCAAGGCCTTTTTCCATTGATTTATTTATTGATTGATTTTATTAACAGTTTGAAGTCATGCTAATAAGCCAATACAGACATTTCATATACATACAAATCATTACATTAAAAGGCAACATACTGCAATAAAGAGATCTCCAATGGTCCTCAAAACATATATCTTATTTCACTCAATGTTCGCACTTTTATCTTATTACACTCAATGTTCGCACTTTTGTTTTTAAAGTGTGATAAATTACATATTTCAGAAAACTTCAATTATCATTCAGGCAAAGTGCAATTCTTTTTAAATAAAAACAAGCCACAACAGTAAGCCAATCAAAGAAACCCCCTAAAATCTGACCAGCTTCCAATTCAAGCTAGGACACTCTTCCGTAAACCCCTTTTCATAAAAAATATGCAATTGGTCATATATTTAGATAGGGCAAACAATTTCAGTGTGCAAAATACATTTCCTTTTGTGCAAAATAGAGCGACAGTAGTGCAGAATGCAATTATAATAATGCAGAGTGCATTTCGGCAAAATAACATTTACATTGTGCAAAATTCCATTCCTTTAATAATGAATAAACCCTTGGCAGTACACCATACACTTATATTTGTGCAGATATGTGGTTATAGCTAGAGTGGACCAGAAAAGATCACTTTGCGTGACAACATAAACCCAAGCTCAATGTTTAACCCCTTGGCTGCAGCGGTAATTCTGCCGCAGCGCTAGGGGGGAGAGGGGGCCACGAGGTGCCGCCATGCTCGTGACGGAACCACTCCGTCACTAGACACGGGCGCGCTGTGCTTGTGACGGAGTGGTTCCGTCACGGCCCCGCCCGCTCAATAGAACGCTCAGCGAAGGTGCGAAATCGCTGCCGTGCAGGCGTGGCGGGCGGGCTGTGACAGAACCACTCCGTCATTAGCACAGCAAGTCCGTGGCTGGTGACGGAGTGGTTCCATCACCAGCATACAAGGGGTTAAAAGGGCTTCACCGTTCTCATTCAATATTTCTATTACAGTGGACACTCTGCTCTGTTGACCATTCATGAACAACAGACAGGAATTTCCCTAACACGTAGCACAAAGATATATTATTGCACCTTAAAATTACTCTCTTTATATCACTTTTGCGGCAAATCTGTAGCATTCTAAAAGACAGTAACAGCAATTTTATTTTTCTATTGTCAAAGCACATAAAAACTATATATCGATGCAGAAAGGTTAATGATGCATTTTGGCAAAAGGAACACTTAATTATTTCAGCCCCTGCCTTTCTAGTCAACTTCCATTTTATGAAGAACTAGCTTACCCGTGGCGCGTTGCTGCGATCTCAGAAGAAAGGAAATTTAAGGACCTGCCTCAGCCTGACCTTCAAGGCCCACCTCCTGATATAAATACTTTTTATATGCTGCAAGTAAGGCTCAAAAAGCCCTCCGTACCTTGACTCCTTTTTAGATGATCCAAATTATCTCTCTTACACACCTTCTATTTCACTCCTACTGGAGCCCTCTTTTGCAAAGAGCTTTAATGTTTGTTTCTGATGAACTACGGACATTCTTTGGAGTTCCACCCTGTTCGAAGTGTCTGGGAAGACCTTAAAATCAAGAAGATTAGCAGCCAATTGACCAGCTTACTTCTTTACTATTTTCCTTAAGGATCCTCTTCTGCTCGGAGACTAAACCAATAATTAAGGAGACATTGCTTGTATTTAAATAGTATAACACTAAGGCCCAATTCTAACCTCAAGGCTCTATTTACGGATTCTCTCAGCGGCCCAAGATATTTTTTCCATACATTCATATCTATGGTCTGCACCCTCCTCAAATATTTTACCGGCAGCACCTCACATCCCACCAACAGCAGACTAACAATTTTGGCCTTATAGGTCTCTCTTAGCACTTCAATGGACTTATGGCCAATTGCCAAGTCCATCCTATATAGAGCACCTACAATGGCCTTAGATCGCGCTTCCTGGAGGTCAATATGAGGCAAAAAGTTGAGGTTACACCTAAAATGAAGACCAAGATAGCGATATTCCTTGACCACCTCTACTGAAACACCACTTAAACCTTTTACTCTCGACCCTCCCTTTCGAAAAAAACATTGCTTTGATTTTAGCCGTATTTATTTTTAGGTCGTTGGACTTAGAGTATTCTGCAAAAACATATAATTGCCTCTGAAGGCCAACTGATATACAATCCAACAAACGTGTATTATCGGCATACAATTTTTCGAGATGACCTCGTAGCCTAATTTTGGTAGAAAGGATCGAGCCTGATTTAATCCTACCATGGCGTCTGCAATATATATAGAGATCAGGGGTGGGGCCATCGTACACCTATGCCTCAATCCATTAGGGGTGGCTATTTTTCTAGACAGTGCTCCGTTACCACCTAGTTCGACCCTGGGCCACAAGCCTTCGTTTAGTTGGTCAATCAGCTTTAATAAATCTGTAGGGCACTCCCAATCCCTCATCTTCTCCAAGAGTAAAGGCCTATATATAGTGTCAAACACAGATGACAAATTGATGTATGACACATACAGAGGTTGTTTCTTTTTAAGGGCATCTTTTTCAGCCAAAAAGATTTCATATTAGACAGCCATCAATTGATGAATAGTCTTTACAAAAGCCTATTTGGACCTTAGGTAGGATACTAGTGTCACTGACCCAATCTTCTAGCAACTCCAGGAGATGTTTTGCATATGCCTTACTGGTGATTTCCAGCAGTGTGATCATACATTATCTCAGCGGCAGGCCTCGCTTCCCCTTTGTGTACAGCAGGACCCTAATACTAATCTTCTAGGTTCTTCATATCTCCAGACTGCTGATTGCTGCTCCAAATACCAGTACCAGGGATTGAACCCACAAACCTGGATTACGTTTGATTATATCAGAGGAAAGGCCACCAGGACCCTGGGCCCTAGAGGTTTTTAGGCCTTTTATAATGGATTCAATACTCCCTACTGCCAGAGCCAAGTGGCTCACCCACGCCCCCCTATCTGAGGCCCCAAACTGCATGCTACCCACTCCACCATTATTTATTTACCTCTTTAAGTTTATACAGCTCTGATATGTTTACAAAAGCCCTTAGTAGTTCCCGATCTAAGGGAGACAATTTCGCTGGTCTATACACTTTACATGTCTTGCGAGCTATTCTTCTAAGCTCTTTCTTAAAGCGTTACATTTAATTAAATATTCCTTATTAGACCCACCTCTTTTATAGACCGCCCGCATGTTCTTATTTAATGTCACCTTGGCCTGTGTTTTAGCAAACCAGGTGAGACCTTCCTGCCCTGACCACACTGTAAGCCAGCAATTGAAACAGCTCCAGCCATGGAGATGACAGTCATGTGTGAATAAAAAATACTGACATATTCATAATGTCTAAATGCAGCAGGACGGTTATGTCAGGGCCATTAAAGATGGTCCATCCACGTGGCCCTTCAAGGGCTAAATGATGATCTCTGTAGAAGCTAATGCTAGAACATCCCCTGAAGCTGGGACGTTTTAGCTATATGTCATTGTTTAAATCATAAATGAAGTTCCAGTGGCCTGTGCTGTAGGACACTTTACCCTAAATCTGGTGAATCACAGTGTGACATGCCTATTTACAGCCATTGGCGGAACTCTGCAGAATCTTGCAGGGAATTTTTGTATTTGTAACCCTGCCAAATTCAGCAGAGTCTGTCCACCCCTTAAAGCAGCTAGTATTAATCAGGAAAATTGAAAGCGCAAGTCTACCAAAATCTGCAGAATTGTACCTTCCTAATGTGAACGTAGACAAGCAGTACTCGCTTGTTTCGACCCAGGTCTTCCGCCATTAAATGGGAAGTTGGTCAAATTCTTGAAATTATTAGAACTGAACCTAAAAAATCATGAAATCGGCCCTGACCAGATTAATTGAACTATGGCCAAGACATGACGTTCCCATATCAAACTGTTTTAGCACTACTACTTTTTAACCAAAGTTTTCTTGTTTTTAAAACATTTTTCTTATAATCTTTTACCTGATGATATGAGCCAACAATGTATTTTTTTGTAATGGTTTTAATTAACCTAAGACAATAAAAATGTACTTACTTACTTACTCCTAATGTGAACATTTCAGCAAACTTTAAAAGTTAGGTCATAGTTTCAATTCATCTAAAAACGTACTTAGAGTGCCAACGTGAACTTTCTAACACAGAGTGTCAAAGAGAACTTTCTAACTCATGCAGGCACAGGTTAGTAGGGTCCCAAATGTGAATTTTGTTAGAATAAGGTTAAAGGAAAATAATGCAACTCGTCCTTGTGGGTCTCTCGCCTTTCCTGATCAGGTCCTTCATGAAACGTCAGGCTCCTCAATGCAAAATGCTATGCTTATGCCTGAATTAAATATTACTGGTCAGTGGTACTGAACCCTCAGGTACGGTTGTCAATGATCCATTAGGTGCATGCTCTCATTTGACCATGTATCTGATAATAGGAATAGTTGTACAGTGGGCCTAGCTTGAAGCGTAACTATTTTGCTAAACTGGCTAATTCATTAAGGACCACGCAGTAATGTGTTAACCAGCGGATGTGCTAATATGTAGCACGCCCCATATGTGTTCCCTTCTCCTACTATATATGACCTGTTGTTTCTTTACTTTGAATTAAACAGAAATCTGCCAAATCTTTGCCTTTCCATAGTTTCTAGGAGAAACAAGTCATTTAGCATGCTATTTAGTTCCAATTTAGGCTTATTCGGTGCTACACATAAACTTATATTTACAAACTTTTATCAATGGTATTTGGAAAGAAAGCCTTCAGGTTGAGAATGGGGCACTATTATTGATAATGTTATGAATTTTATGGACATAACAGTTAAAATGTGTTCCTAGACTGGAGTGAAAATCACAAAGGACTGAGTATGTCTGTGCTTCTTTAGATCTCGGCTAACGAAGGCTGCGCTTGCGCAGTCTTGCTCGCGAGATCTTATGTCTCCTAGTAGTGGGGCTTGAACCCGCCCCTCTTCTCCATTTGCTGGCCTCCTAAACGGTGGCCAGCCATTGGAGAAAAGGTCTCTCTGACGTTGTGTTTTCACTGTAAGCCCGTCCTTTTTTGGATTGAGGGGCGTGTTTTTTTCGTTTTTTTCTTCCTCTAGAAAAACACACCCCCAGTCCGAAAAGGACGGGGCTTACAGCCAAAACACAACCTTCATGGCGAGTGCTTATTTTAAGATGGCGCGCTTGAGTGAATGGAGAAGCAGCACGAGTAGAGAAAGTTTTCTTGTAGCACAAGTGGGATTAAACCATTCCAATCAGGCAGTCAGGCAAGGTGACCGCTTATTACCAGGTAGGGCTATTTTTAATCTCCATAAGCTCGTCTGCTTCCCCTCCCACCCTACGTTTGGTGCAGCTGCAGATGTGAGCCTCTCCCCTCCCCCATTCCCCAGAGCCTCTAACCACTTCCCTCCCTGGAAGCGCTCGCCCCTCCTCGCCCCTGCCCTCTGAGCTCAGGTGCAGTCTGTGTGCTCTCCTAGTCCCAGCCCCAGTTGCCTCAGAGATAACAACACACACTGTCCACCCCCTCCCCCCAACACACACACCACCCTGCAGGCGGAGTAGATGTACAGGAGGATAGCGCATCTAGTACTTCCAACGGATTCCATAAAACGAGGCACACCATCACTTGGTGTTTGGGCACATTATTCAGTTGTTCTTATGGTAACGGTAGGGGCACAAGTGTCGGCAATGTTAAAAGGCAGAAACTAACCTTATCGACAAGGAAAACATTTTGGCAGCTAGACTATCCCCTGCAGCCCACGCCCAGAGAGACAAGTTCGCTTACAAGCAGTGCCGAGTGTAGGTACAGGCAGGCGTGAGTACAGGTACAGGCAGGGGTGAGTAAAGGTCCAGGCAGTTGTGACTACAGGCAGGTGTGACTACAGGTACAGGCAGGGGTGAGTACAGGTACAGGCAGAGCCGGGTACAGGCAGTGCTGAGTGCAGGCAGGGGCAGGGCATCTCACCCCGCCGTGCTGAGGTTCACAGATGTAAGAAGCAATCTCCCCGTATGTAGTACATAGTGTAACACTACCACAATGGGACGTAGTGCAGGCCCCTGCAGCCCCTTTGGGGTATTGGGGGGTGCAATACTTCAGGGGCCCACTTCAACCCCAGGCTAGTGAATATCTGTGAGATATGTGAGGCTCGGAGCCCCTCTTCGCTTTTGAGGTGGTGGTACATCATTTTGTGTCATGCCCTCCTCTCCCAGTACTGGGCAGGGATGCGGGCAGATAACTGCCCCATACCCCCTCTTCTGTACCCAGTGAAAGCCCGGGTGCATGGAGTTGGCCGCAGACGTCTTGTGAGTGGAGATAGCTCCCTCATCAGTCTGACAGTGCTGCGCCCAGAGGCCAAGAGAGGGTGTAGCCTAATGGCCGAAGCTTGGACTGGGGATCCTCCACGTTCCATTTCAGTCGTGCGCTCAACATTCTGTGATTCTAGGGGAATCACCTAATCTTCCTGTGCCTAAAAAAATCTGGCCTTTCATAGCGTATCCTGGTACTCATATGAAGCGATGTAAAACCTTTGGGCAAAACAATAACAAGCATACAGTCCCTACCCCGACCCTAACAGCTGAAGAAGTCGAAGTCCCACCCCTCGCCGACCAGCACGTGCGAAGATGCATGCATACAGTTCTTTCCCCCGCACTCTCGCCTGACTCTAGACACAGACAGAAACCTCCTGCCTCATTGCTGAGTCAGGTTACAGGCATGCAGCGCGCTGCCACTGTACCCCCGGAGGCTGAGTGTGGACGTGATCTCCAGGGAAAGGGGGAGGGGCGTGTGTGCGTGTCCTTGAGAGGAGTGAGCCTGTCTTGCACGAACGAATTAAAGAGGGAGACTGAATGGCACAAAACTGGACCTGAAGAGGACTCGGTGACTCGTAAATTAAATGGCATTTATAAAGCGCTACACCTGACGAGGCGTTGTAACTTAATTAAATACTATAAGCCGTTTTCCCATATGTGCTTATAGGATTTGTATACCTTGATCTAAAGGGGTAAATAAAAGCTTCAGTTTTGATTGCTGGCCATATGTGTTTGACTATAACAACAAAGCATGCTTTCAAAGAGATTACTCTGCCTGCAAGCTCCAAAGGGTGCCTTGCATTGCTCTAGGAAGGATGAAGGGCTTTGTCCCCTGGTACTCATATGAAGCGCTGTAAAACCTTTGGACAAAACAATAACAAGCATACAGTCCCTCCCCCGACCCTAACAGCTGAAGAAGTCAAAGTCCCACCCCTCGCCCACCAGCACGGGCGAAGATGCATGCATACAGTTCTTTCCCCCGCACTCTCGCCTGACTGTAGACACAGACAGAAACCTCCTGCCTCATTGCTGAGCCAGGTAACAGGCATGCAGCGCCCTGACACTGTACCCCCGGGGGCTGAGCCCGATACAGACAAGCAAGAAGTACCTTTCTCCAATCACTAGCCCAATGCAGACAGTATCCCCTCCCCACAAACAAGTCCATCTGATAACTATACTCACCGCCTTAAACTACTCCTGCATGATAGGTGGTAACCGGTTATGTATGTGTGAACGTGATCTCCAGGGAAAGGGGGAGGGGCGGGTGTGCGTGTCCTCGAGAGGAGTGAGCCTGTCTTGCATGAACGAGTTAAAGAGGGAGACTGAATGGCACAAAACTGGACCCGAAGAGGACTCGGTGACTCGTAAATTAAATGGCATTTATAAAGAGCTACACCTGATGAGGCGTTCCCTCGTTGTGCTTGCTTTTCTGCCCCCCCCCCTGTTCCCTCGTTGTGATCGTTTTTTCTGGCCTCTGTTCCTTGTGTGTGGCTCTGTGTGTGCGTGTGTCTGTGTGTGTGTATCTGTGTGAGTGTGTCTCTGTGTGTGTGGGGGGGGCTCTGTGTGTGTGTGTGGGGGGGCTCTCTGTGTGTATGTTGGGCTCTGTGTGTGTGTGTGTGTGGCTCTGTGTGTGTGTGTGTGTGGCTCTCTGTGTGTTTGTTGGGCTCTGTGTGTTTGGCTCTGTGTGGGTAGCTTTTTTTGTAGGTGGATCTATGTGAGGGTGGGTCTGTGTGAGGGTGGCTCTGTGTGTGTGTAGGTGGCTCGTGTGGGTGGCTCTGTGTGTGTGTGGGTGACTCTGTGTGGTTGGCTCTGTGTGGTTGGCTCTGTATGTGTGTGTGGGTGGCTTTGTGTGTGTGGCTCTGTGTGTGGGTGCAAATGCAATAGGTCTCGCATTTGCGAGAGATTAAGCTATTGGCATTGTAAAGGACAATAGCATTTTTTATATATTTTAAAAACAAAAACATAAATAAAAATAATGTCATGAGCAATGCCAATAGCTCTAACTTTAACAATGCCGAGACCATTGCATTGTAAATGCTTGTTTTTATTTGTGGACGATTCAATCATGTTGGGTCAGAAAACCCAGCTCGCCTTCCTACTGTGTTCAGTTTGTGTCAGTGGTTGGAGGTGGCTGGCAAGACACTGGTATTTGGCTTCTCATCATCAGACCTTAGGAAAGTGACAAACAGGGATAAAGGAATAAAGTATGGATTAAAACCTGCAGCAGTCAGCTCGAAAGGCAGGAAGTGTGGGGTGATGGAAGAAAAAAACGCCTGAGTGGGCATGGAGACTAGAAAGTCTTGCCATTCAGCAACACAGGTATTTGGTACTTTGGGACACTGCATTTTATATTTTACATTGTATGCACTGGTTCTCTTCTGTAAGTGGGCAAAATATCGCAGAACGTTTAACATCACTGGCAGTATATTTTTTCATGATGAACTTTAAACCCAGGCTCTTATGCTTTATCACACCAGGAGATTTATCATTGATAGGCAGTGCAGAACAACAGTTCTAATTTTGATTTTCTGCGTAAATAACGTTAACTATTAACAGAGAAAAAGTAATAAGATGCCAACAAGACATCTTATTGATTCACTCTGAGGAAACACTCCGCAGCAGTGCTCTGCAGATTAATTTTACAAATCATGCAGGTTTAATTGCCTGTATTGTTTTACAAATGTCACACGGATGATGGATGGAATGCAGAGCAAATCAAACATTCACCCCTAGTCAACAGATCTGGGTTGAATCCATCGTTCTTTTACTCACCATGCCACCACAGTTTGGACCCAGTATTATGAAAATCATGACCCTGTGCCTCATGGGAACAGTCCAGACCGAACTGCCAAGCCAGATCCTCCCTGGACCGGAAACAAGCATCCTGGGACCGGTTTCGGGGCATCACCCCTCATCAGCCAGGCATGCTTGAATCCAGTGACACAGTGAGCCCGGGACCCATGTCTGGAAATACCTGGCCCACTTAGAGCGAGAAAAAAAAAACCACACAGATGATGGACGGAATGCAGAGCAAATCAAACATTCACCCCAGTCACTAGGTCTTGGTTGAATCCATTGTTCTTTTGGTCACCATGCCACCCCAGTTTAGACCCAGCCATATGTGAATGCATCATGGCCCTGTGCCTCATGGGAACTGGAATGGCATGGGGAGCAAACAAAAGGATGGATTTAGGCCCAGATCTATGTACTTGGGTGAATGTATAACATTGTTCTGCATTCTGGACTAATGAGAATGCTGCGCAAAATAATTCCCCTCCTCCCATTCCAGGCGAGAAGAATTATGGTTCAGGCCCTTATACTCTCTCGCCTGGACTACGGGAATGCTTTATATCTTGGAGCCCCCCAATCTACGATCAATAAACTGCAAGTAACACAGAATTGTGCAGCCCGGCTGTTTTTTCAGACTCCGTGATGGCAGTCTGCAAGACCAGCACTGAGGAAACTTCATTGGCTCCCCATTTCAGCCAGGATACATTTTAAGGCTATGTGCCTGGCTCATAAAGCCATCTGGAAGACTGGTCCGGCGATTATGCACTCTCTGGTCACCTCCTATCTTCCTCACAGAACCCTGCACTCCAGTTCTTTGTGCCTGGCCACCACCAAGTAGATACGAAAAGCGAGATGGGGCAGACACTCCTTCTCGTTTAATGCCTCAAAAATTTGGAATTCTCTCTCCCTTGCCCTTCGAGAGAACACAATCTTCTGGCCTTCCGGAAGCTCTTGAAAACCAATCTGTTCGGGACGCCTCCATAGCACTCTGGCTTGCTCTTCTCTGTCCTTCTAATAATCAGCACTGGGAGGCCTCAGGGTAGCCATGTGCTATACAAATAGAACTTCATTCATTCATTCATTCTGTCCATCAATTATTCTTTTTGTATTTGTCACCCCGAGTGGGACGGGTATGCCCAGGCGTGGGTTCCCTGCTCTCCATGCCACTGGAGTCAAGCTATCCTGGCTGATGAGGGGTGAAACCCCAAAACTGGTCCTAGGATGCTTGTTTCCAATCCAGGGAGGACCTGGCCTGGCAGTTCGAGCTGGACTGTTCCCATTGGGCGCAGGGTCAAGCCTGATTTGCTTATGGCTGGGTTCAAACTGGAATGGCTTGGGGACCAACAAAAACTATGGACTTAGGCCCAGATCTCTGTAATGGAGTGAATGTAAGACATTGTTCTACATTCTGTCCATCAATTTTTTTTTATAATATTTTACATGCAGACCTAGCAAGACAGTAGCTTATAGGGGTTACGTTGCAAGACCAGGAAAATCTGTCAGTGATCAAAGTCTTTCTTTGGGTGTTCTTTACTTCTGTGTATTCTAATTTCAACTGTTAAATTACCAACCTGCACAAGTATTGACTCCAGGATATCAACTATCTCAATATCATTGAGGTAATGTGTATATATAGAGAGAAATTCACTGAAAGAAAAAATTACAGGGACCTTATAGTTAGGCTGTCATTTTGCTCGTACAAAACCAGAGAAATTCAGCAGTTGTTGCTAACTATAGCTCACTCACCAGCAATGCACTGCTTATGACCTCCCATATTACATCACTTATGATATGGTCAGTGACATCACTGATGACCTCTCAAATTACATCACTGATGACATCATCCAGTAACTGAGAGTGTTTTAAAAAAGTTTATGAATGTTAAATATATATACCAAGGTGTTTTGATGAAACAGTGGGTGTATGAGTGCCTGTATGGATGATTCAGTGGGTGCATGTCTGACTGTATTACTCAGGGATTAGGTGTATCAGTGAATGTACAGGTAAGTGACTAGGTTATGTGAATGTTTGTATCAGTCTGTCAGTTGGTGTCTAAGTGGATGTATGGGTTGGTGAGTGGGCACATGAGTGGGTGATTGATTGGTTGTCTGAGTACCTGAATGAGTGTCTGTGTGGGTGGGTGAGCGGGTGTGTGACTGCATGCATGGATGAGTGGGTGAGTCAGTGGCTCTATGGGTTAGTGAGTGTGTTTATGAGCGGCTGCATGGGTGACTGAGTATGTGTTTGGCTGTGTCGGTAAGTGAATGGATGTGTCACTGCATATGCAAAGGCAGTATATGTGAGTTTTGGGAGTATACGAGTGACTGTATGTGTGATTGAGTGATTTTGAGAGTGGCGTATGGGTGAGTGTGTGGTTGTTTCAGTGACTGTGCAGCTGAGTGAGTATGTGTTAGTATCTGTATTATTAAGTGAGCAGGAGTGTGTATAACTGTATAGGTGAGTAGGTGGCTGTGTCTTTGATTCTATGGGTAAGTGACTTGGTGTGTGAGTAGCTCTATGGGTGACGCCAGTGTGTGAGTGACTGTATGGGTATATGAGTGGATATAACACTGGCTGTATTGGTCAGTGACTTGGTTATGAGTGGCTGCATAGGTGAATGTGTGCGTGTGTCAATGACTGAGTATGTATTAGTATCTGTATGAATAAGTGAGTGGGTGTGTGTATAACTGTATAGGTGAGCATGTGGCTGTGTGATTGACTTTATGAGTGGGTTAGTAAGTGTGTGAGTAGCTCTATGGGTGACTAACAGTGTGTGAGTGTCTGTATGGGTCTATACGTGGATATATCAGTGGCTGTATTAGAGAGTGAGTTGGTGTGTGTGTGTGACTATATGGGTGACTGAATGGATGAGTGTGTAGTCTTATGAATTAGTGACTGGGTGTTTAAATACAGGTATGGGTGTGTCAATGGTTTTGAGAAAGTTAGAGTGGGTGTATGAAAAGTTATATTGGGGTGTGAGTGGGTATGTCAGAGATTCTGTGGAGGATATCATCAGTGATGTCATTTGAGATGTCATCAGTGATGTCAGTGACCATATCATGAGTGATGTAATATGTGAGGTCATAAGCAGTGCATTGTGGGGGATCGAGTTATAGTTAGCTCAGCTAACTGTAACTGCTAAATTTCTCTGGCTTTGTATGAGTGAATTTTCAGCCTAACTATAACGTCCCTGTAACCTTTACTTTTTTTCAGTGAATTTCTAAGGTTTTTTTTAGTTCTATTTCTTAATTGTAACATCCATTTTTTAAGTGACCTCTAACATTTTTGTAGTTTCTTTCTATAATTGTATATTATATTTATATTATATATCACCCGTTTTTGATTTAGTATGTGTTTATCAAAAAGTACATTGATAACTGGTTTTATTTTTAAGAATTTTTTGAGTAGGTGCAATATTGTTGCATTTACTGTGGAGAATCTTTGATCAGCAAATGTAGTTCACATACTAAAAATTACACTTGAAGACTGTGATGGCAATGACCTAGGCACATTGACTGGGGTAGGTCTGGAAATCCTAATGAAGAATACCTTGGCAGAACTGATCTGCATTTTGACATGCATAGAATTTATAGAAATGATGGAGTGCACTTTACAAATGAAGGCAACAGAGTGTTTCTAAGTAACCTGAAACTCTGCCTCCAGTCTTATGTATAGCAGCCATATACACACAAACAACATAACAGCTCTTGTCAGAGCCACCCTAGTACCCAAAATATTGTGATTTTTTTCAAAAAGTTTTTTTTCTTTAGTTTTTGACAATGTCGTTATCTCCGCGGACACGTCGCGAAAACGGAAAACTAAAGCAGACATTCAATGATAATATGTAAAAAAATCTATTCTGAACATTGCACTACACATATTACTATAGACATACTTCTTGTAAAGCAGATTTAAACTCATATTTTTGTACTAAGCTTCATTAAAAACCATCTTTCAGAACTATTTTGCATTTTCCCTGTTATTTGGGGCGTGCAACAACATTGTTAACCGCAACTATCACACCTTTTCCGTAAAGTCTAAAACACATATATCCAGACATACTACAGTATTTCACATACTAGGAGTTTCTTGCATAATTCTCTAAAGTCATGTTTTTCTAGAGAGTTTCCATAAAAATTATCTCTAAACCCTATATTTGGTTTTCGAGGTAACTCCAGAGATCGCGATGACATCTGTAATTTGCGATTCCCCAGGGCACATCATGAAAACAAAATCAGACATTCAATAACCACCAATACAGTCAATAATTATAACTATATATTTTAATTCTAACCATCACAGTAGATAACTTGCTACATAAAAAACTCTATAAAAACATTTATCGGAATCTCAATTTCTCTATAAATATGAGTATTAATGATTCACAGACATATATTTTTATATTCCCACCAATATTCGCAGTGGCGTCAGTAGCCACGACGTCCCTGCAATGGTAAATTGGTGGCTGCCCTGGCGGTCATGGCGTCATCGCGAAAATCACGTGTGATTAACCTGTTAACCGCAGCGGTAATTCTGCCGCGGTGCGGGTGTTTCCTTGCGCAGGTTGGGACGCGTCGGCCAATGGACGTGCGTAGCACTACGAAGGTAGTGCTCGCGACGGGCTTTGGCCGACGGCAGCAGGGAAGGGGTTAAAAAAAATCTATTTAGGACACATAACTTGTGTCACTAGCACCCCCATTTCTAAAAAATGGGGTCAGTGTACCTCTACTCTGACCCCTAATGTTAGCTTTTTCATAAATTTTCAGCCCCGGGAATTAGGGAATTTGCGATTTCCCAATAACAATTTAAAATCCGTAGAAATCCCTATTAGTACATTACAAATTGCATTCACTCTGTTTTGCGATTCCCTAATAGCAATTTCTACGATTTTGCTATTTGGGAGTCGCAAAATTGGAATTTCATTACCTATGAAATTATCTATATTACCACGTTTCGCTAGTTCTAATATAAGGAGACGATGCTTGGTTCCTTTGTTCTAACATCAATTTTGACTTATTAATTTGTTAAGCAAGAACAACTCCTAAATCCTTTGAAATATTCGCCTTAAGTTATCCTTAAATCAACAAAGGTCCTGGCTTTTTGCAATGCCTTGTGCCTCAGCCTGAACCAGGGACACTGTTGTCATTTTTAAAGGAGGAGCAACACATACACATTAGGTGTTCTTTTGAAGGTAATTTCCGTGAGCTCAATATCATTTTAGACATTTTGGCATTGGAAATGTTTTTATAACTGTAAGCTATCTTTGATACTACTTAAAACACTGTTGAGCTTTTTGTTTTGTAAGTAGTTCTAGGTCTGCAGATTTAGATGTATTCTTGACTGAGACTTGGTTACAGGATAAAGTTGACCCAGTTATCACTCAAACCTTGCCACCTGAGTATTTAAATACACAGAGTGGACCGCAAGACTGGAAGAGGTGGGGGTCTAGCTATAATTTTTAAAGACAAATTCTGTTGCCTGTCCTCTACTGAAGGGTTACCAGACTGCCAAAGCATGAATTTTACCCTAGAAGTCTCACCTACCTGCACCTTCTCTGGTTTACTGCTCGACTTTTCCCCAGGACCTATAGGACAATTTCTTAGCGTACTCCCAACTCTTGTTGATAATTTAGCATTAACTGCAGATGTCCTAACAATACTGGTGGATCTTAATATCCACTTGGATGACCCCTCCAACCATCTGGCCAATGAGTTATTAACAAGCCTCTCTGCACTTCAAATCAAGCAGAAAGGTGTCGCCCCCACACATGTCAAGGGCCATCTTTTTTATCCTGTGCTCAGTAATGAGCAGAATCTTTCAGTAGGCACTCCCATCCCCCTCTCATGGACTGACCACTCACTAATTCCATTGGTCTGGGAGACCTCGGCTGCCATTCCTCTTCAGAGCGCTGCTCTAACGCTAGAAAGGAAATGGTTGAATATCTCCATCAGCCAATGAATGGTCCACAGTTTTGGATGCCACTAGACCTTATTGTGATCCTTATCCTGAGATGGCAAATAATAACTTACATTTTTGGATCCAAAGCTCACTGGACACATTACTTAGCAAAAGCCTTCCTACAAGAGAGCCAAACAAATGTCGGCACCATGGTTTTCCCCCAAATTAAGAGAGCTTAAGCAAATTAGCAGGAAATTTGAAAAGAGATGGAGGCAGAATTTAGCAGAAGAGAGGAAAAATGATTATAGAGAGACAATCAGGAGCTTGAAGGCAGAAATTAAAATCGCCCAAACCTCCTTCTATGAGAAGAGGATTAATGCAGCTGCAATTCATCTAAAGAGATCTTTCATATTGCTGAATCTCTTTCTACCATGCCGCATAAACCTCTCAACATAGAGGATGCACCAGTTCGTTGCAGCAACTTGGCTGAATACTTTTATCAAACAATTCGTCTAATATGTCAATCTTTCCCTCCCCGTCAGTCTGAGTCTACAGCTCCCAGCACTAGATGTTCGCCCCATGAATTGCAGTGCTCCTTAGCAGAGTTCCCTCTACTAGACGCTGTTTCCCTGGATACACTTATTACCAGGGTAACCTCGGGCTCCTCTGTGGACCTCGCTCCTCCACAGCACCTCTCCCTAGTTACGAATGCCATCCGCCCAGTAATTTTGGACACTCTAAATTCCTCCATTTCTTCTGGTACGGTACCCATAGCCTGCAAATGTGCGCAGTTTAGAGCCCTTCTAACAAAAACAATCTAGATCACTCCAAAATGGCCAACTATCGACCTATCTCTCTCCTTTCCTGGCAGAGCAAGCTGATTGAGAGACATATACACTCGACGCAAGTCCAGTGTTTGGAGTCCAACAACTTGCTCCATGTCTCCCAAACTGGATTTCATCCTCGGCTCGGTACAAAGACGGCCCTTCTGGCAGTAACAGAGGAGGCAAGGAGACTTCTGGACCAGGGCGGCTCAGCAGCTATCAATCTTTTAGACCTCAGTGCCGCCTTCGACACTGTTGATCATTACATCCTGCTTGAGAGATTACAAAATCGTGGAGGACTGGTTCCTTCAAGTCTTTTAGGGTACAGCCACATCAAACCGGTGGCCCCTTAGCTGAGGTGTTCCCACGGTTCTTCCCTGAGCCCCCCGCTTTTTAACACCTATATGGCTTCACTGGCAGACAGTCATTCCATTCGGCATAAAGATCATCACCTCGCAGATGATACTCAATTAGTTGTGGCATAAAATCACCCTGAGGGATCATCTTGCTCTCTAGGTACCTGCCTAGCGGCGGTAGCCGAATGGGTGGAACTATCTCACCTTAAGCTAAATGGGGACAAGACCGAATTGATGTTTTTGGGCAAACATCCATCACCCTCGTTGGCACTCATATGGCCAACCTGTCTTGGCCCTATTCCAGCCCCAAAGCAGCAGATTAAGAGCTTGGGCATGTGGCTTGACAGCGCCCTCTGTTTCAATCATCAAGCCACCATGCTCTCCGCCAAATGTTTTGGCCTAATGAGAATATTAAGAAAAAACCTTCCCCTTCTTCCTTTCCAGGAAACAAGGATTATGGTGCCAGCCCTCATACTGTCCCACTTGGATTATCGGAATGCTCTGTATCTAGGTGCCCCTCAGTCCACTATCCTGAAACTACAAGTGATCCAGAATTGTGTGGCCCGCCAACTTCTCCAGATTCCTCGGAGACAATCAGCGAAACCTGCCCTGAGGAATCTTCATTGGCTCCCAATTCAGACCAGGATACAATTTAAGGCCATGTGCCTGGCTCATAGAGCCATTTGGAAGTCGGGCCCAGCCATCAACCACTCCCTGGTCACCCCATACCTACCTTCTAGGAGTCTTCGTTCTAGCTCCGCCTTCCTCGCCGCCACAAGGAAAATACGAAGATCTAGATGGGGTGGACCTTCCTTCTCCCTGAATGCTTCAAACTTCTAGAAGTCTCTCCCCCCCTACTCTTCGAGGGGAACCAAACATACTGGCCTTCTGTAAACTTCTTAAAACCGATCTTTTTTAGCACTACACTCTAACATGTTGTGCCTTTTGTTTGTTCGGTCCATAAGCCCTCCGAGGCCTCAGGGTAGTTATGCGCTATAGAAATTCAATTTCATTTCATTTTATCTGTTATTTGCTCTAGTAGTGATATGATTCTGACAGCTACCATTTACTTAACGACTAACAACTATAGCTCAGATATGCAATGCACTGTGGGAAATCTCATAATTTCAAACAGGTGATGGTGTCTGGTTAACGGATTGCAAAGGACCAAGTTTGGTACACAGGGCCGGACTGGGCTGCCAGGGTGGAGTTGGTTTAGACCCCTGGAAGCCATTTTTGTTATCGGTCCCCTGTAACAACAGCGGCTGCAGTGTTTTTCAGGTGCAGCCCCCGACTCAATTGCTAGGGCCGGTTTGCCTTCTGGCCCTGTTTGTACAGCAAGGCACAATCAAAAACATTAAGAAATCAACTAATAGTTTGGAAAGGTATAATATCTAGCTAGTCTTTGATGTTGAGTGGGCCAGAAAGGGCTCAGTGTAAGGAAATCCTGGGTGTAGTATTTACAAGTAACAGTTTCTACCTCCCGTTACTTGCTTGTGTGGGTTAAGCAAAGAATTGCATGTTAAATCTGAGTTTAAACACACACACAAGTTCACATTAATGTGATTTTTCTTGCACATTTCCTCCAGCAACATGAAACAGACTGAGGATAAAGAGAAGAGTAGTGAGGGATGACTGGTGAGGACTGAGTGATGGAGTATGAGGGACAAGGCATGAGAACTGATGGATAAGAAGAAAAGGATGAAGAGTGAGAATTAGGGACAAATAGTAGGAAAATAGGTGTGAGGAAATGGGAATGAAAGAGGAGGCCTGGTCCACGAGGAGTGGCGGATGAGAATCAGTAGATGAGAAATGAGAATGAAGAGTGAGGAGTCAAGGATAAAGAGTAAAAAAAGAAACGTGACAGATGAGAAATCAGGAGAAGGGGTGAGGGATGAACATGTCCTGAACCAGATACTCCTAAAATTTGAAACTTACCTGACAAGTAATTGTGCTGGAATCATAAACCCACTTTAATAGTCATAATCATACAAACCTACTTAACAAGAGATTCTTCGTAAGGAAGCCCATTCAGAGAAGTGAAAAGGAAGGGGGGAGTCAAGATCACTTTGTTTAGCCTTCACAACAAGTTGGGTGGCTGGTAGAAAGATCAATCTAGGTGGACCCAGGGTGCATCTTTAAAAATCATGATGGCATCCCATGAGTATGAGGCATAACCAATCATTGAAACAAAATAATATATAGTGCCTGCCGCTAAATAGTGGCAAATGACATTTGAGCGATGTAGCAAGTAGGACCCCTTCATGAAGGTTTATCATCAAGAGAAAGCCCAGAGACTGGGACCACGAGACAAGATTAAGAGCTCTCCCATCCACTGCTGCCAATAGACTGCACCTCCATGTTAACCTTCCTCAAAACAATGGTGCATAATGTAGGCTTCCACAATTGTGAACATATGGGGTCCCCCATTATTCAGAGGGTGCTTTGCTTCTACTCAAATTATGTCCATTAGGGGCCAGAATCTTATGAAGCTTCACATTCGTTTGCAGGGTGCACCGCAACCGAGGAATATCAAATTATGGGTAGAAGTTCCTAGCCCATGCATGTTGCTTGTTACCTCTTGAATTGCCCTTGTTAGCTCTGGTCTAATGGGTGCTGGAGGCAGGGCCTGGAAGTAAAGTGGCCTGTAGGAGTCATGGTTACATTTTGAAGTTCCCACTCCTTGCTGGTCCACTGGCTGCAATGGTGAGAAAGGAGACATCAATGAGATGTCTATGGCAGTCAAAGAGTGCCCAACCTCACTTCCGTTACCCCTGGCACAGGGGTGAATTGATGTCCTCGATTATGCACTGAATGGCTGCATTAGCCGTGCAGCCTTTCGCTTGGTGAATGGTCCCTGATATCTCAAAGTGACAGTGAGGAGACGGTGATGGAGATGCATTCTGATTGGACCTCGGAGAAGGAGGCAAGGAGAGTCGTGGAAGGACTGAAATTGAAGGAAAACAGCCTCTTGGTGGGTTAATTATTGCCTTTGCTCTGAAGAGACCTAGATTTCAATCTAGGAATAACCACAAATGACCTTTTCCAAAGATAATCATTGAAGACGCCAAGTTAAATACACTGCCCCTGTCATGCTTCTCTCGGGCTTCGCAGCAGAAACTCCCCAGTCAGCAGCACTCTCCAGGTCGCTGCATTTATACTTTTAGGACCTTAGTTCACATCATTACTGAACAAGTGTAGGACATTCTGCTTGTTTGAAAACAAAGTTTCAACATATTTTAATTCCAAACGACACTGACATATCACAATGTTAAAAAAGCATGGGAGTAATACAGCACCCAGCATAACCATCTGCTCTTAATCACCTACAGTCGACGCCTTCTGCATCAATACTAAATATTTAGGTCCTTGCATGGAGTTTTCTGGAGGGAAGCACCCCCGAAAATCAGCAGTCGCCCCGCTCTGTCAAGCTTGCTGCTCCTCCCTCTGCAGAGTCACTGTGCTGCACAGGAGGGCGTCTAGCGCCATCGCCCTCACTGGAAAGGTTCTAAGCAGGGACATCTTAAGGATTTTGGGGGCCCTGGGCCAAATGCATTTTTGGGGCCCCTCTTCAGAACAGATTTGACTTTATGATCCATTTTCAGCTCTTTCATGCCTCTTTGGCCAGGTCAAATATTCAGGGGTGATGTGTGTTTTCAATATTGTAATACAGCAGAAGCTAACTAATATTATTGCAAATAATCTATGTGACTCCAGCCTTTTTTCATATGTGAGGTCCTGTTTCCATCTAAAAGAAACTTTTGTTTAGGGATGTTGCATGAAACATAAACACAGTATTTCACATGCAGAATATCTATAATGCACTCACACATCACCCACATAAAAAATAAAGGGCAAAGAGGATTTAAAACAATCTGTTTAAGAATTATTCAAGGTCACAAAACTCTCTTCAGAACAGAGATGGCTCTAAGGGGGCACCCTGAAAGGCTTGGGCCCTGGGCCAGTGCCCACTTTGCTCATGCCTCAAAACATCTCTGGTTCTAAGCACATACAAGTTTGGCTCTTTGCAGTGTGCTGGAGAGCCTTATTTGCTATGTTTCCTGGATGTTGTCTGGTTGCAGTGCTTCCTGTGGCAATAATATACCACTTCCGTTCTTTCAGGGCACAGAGCCCAGAAGGATGTAGGTAACCCGAATGCAATTCTTGCATAAGAGTGCACTTTGCAGTGGTATATTACACAGACATCCTCACCTCTGCAGAGCTCCGTCACACACACTGTGCTTTGCATTCATGGGTTAACTCCTCCTGTGTTGAGTTCTACCTGATAGCCTTCTCAGTGGTACAGGGCCATATCTACCACTATGCAGCTCCCTCCATTGATTGTACATACCTGGGACATATGTTAACCTATCTACATGTGCATATCTTTCCCATGCAGTTCTCTTTCTTTATTGCACATATCTACCTCTACACATTCCTCTAATTAACTATGCCTGTCACAGACTGTTGAATCCTCTCCATTGGTTAAACATATTCGGGTCTAGATATATAGGGGCATATTTACACTGGGATATTGTCACCAAACAACACTTTTAGCTACGTTCTGGTGGTGATATCCCCTTCTCCTTATTTACAAAGCGGCATGGCTTAACACCGCCTTGTAAATAAGGCCCCTTTTCACGCTTCACTTACCGTGAAAGGGGCATGCAATGGATGTTCCAGTGGTCATTCCGACATAACACCCATTACTTTCTGAGGCCGCCCCATATTGACAAGGCTAGGGCAGGGCCAAAAACTAAGACCAGGGAATACCTGGTTTTAGACTGGGGACATGAGCAGAAATTATTAATTTCTCTCAGTTTTTTGCTCTTTCTGTGTGTGGTGCATTCTGCAGCTCACACAGAAAGAGCAAATTGCCTTTTAAGATTGTTTATGTGCAGGAATGTGTCCTGTACATAGACAATGGCCCCTGCAGCACAGGCACCCTTGCTACATGGCACACGGGTGTCTGCTCTGGCACTAGGCAGTATTATTAGCGTGAGTGCTAGGGGACACACAGGGGTGCGCCGTATTTTTGTAAATGCGGAACATCCATGCGTTTTAGAAATGTTTGAGGGTGGCGTTACTAATTTTAACATAACACTGCGCTCTGACATGTTGTTGTAAATATCTCCCTTAGTTTTGTATTAAGTGTGCCTATCTGATGATATACATTTTCCTCTAATCTTTCCGCTTATCTGACACTTTGAAGTTCCCGATCGTACCGCTACATCTTTGAAAACATAGATCACTCATAAAGAAAGACAGCACACGTCCTGCTGCATATCACGGTCCATTTCCCATTATCATGTGTTGGAAGTGGACTAACTCCCAATGTCTATGATATAGTTGAGTCCTCAAGTTTTGAGTAACTTCCCTGTATTTTCTTAGAGCTAAATGAACGTGTCTCTCACGTGTTGCCAGACAGACAACCAAATGTACACAATGGGGTCGATTCCGATTCGGGAAAAACCGCTCCGAATAGCCGTTCAGAGCGTTTTTTCCTGTACGAATCGTACCCTGCAACGTCCCCCGTACGTACGACGAAGTACGATTAGTACCAGGAGCCGTACGCTGTACGAGTCGTACAAGACACCATACGACTTTAATCACCGTACGATTCTCCCTCGGAACCCGCTGTACGCGACATCTGTACGGTTTGCGGCTGGTTTTTACGACCCAGCAAGTACGATACGTATCGGGTACGCACCGTACGACCCTTTTTCTACGGGAGCTGAAAACAGCCGTAAAAGCAGAGTTCGTGCCGAAACAGGTACGGAACGGCCCCAGGGTACGGCGCGTACCCCCCATGATTGCAGGGGTACGCACCGTACCCCTGCGATCATGGGGTGTACGAGCCGTACCCCATGTACGATCAGTGTATGAGCCGTACCCCATGTACGATGGGGGAACAGCTCGTACACCGATCGTACATGGGGTACGGCTCGTACACCGATCGTACACCAATCGTACAATGGGGTACGGCTTGTACACCAATCGTACAATGGGGGTACGGCTCATACACCGATCGTACATGGGGTACGGCTCGTACACCGATCGTACAATGGGGGTACAGCTCGTACACCGATCGTACATGGGGTACGGCTCGTACACCGATCGTACACCAATCGTACAATGGGGCTACGGCTCGTACACCCCATGATCGCAGGGGTACGGTGCGTACCCCTGCGATCATGGGGTGTACGAACCGTACGGTGTGTATATGTTTGTGTGCTTTTCCGTACGACTCGCCCTTACCTGACGTGGACCGTACGAATTGTGTCCTCATACCCCGGTCCGGATCGTACTCGTCGGGTCGTACGGCATGTGTACGAGTCGTACGGTATGTGTACGAGTCGTACTGTTCACGGTTTCAGCCTTGCAATACATACGGATTGCGACGATTCGGACGGATTCACGGAATACAGATCGTACTTCGTGACTCGGACGGACGGCTCCGGATACAAATCGTACGGACGTTTTTTTTCCCGAATCGGAATCGACCCCAATGTGTTTGCAAACATCTAAATACATGTACTCTTGCAGTGACACTATCCCTAGCATGATTCCCTACACTACACAAAGACAAGTGCACTACCCTAAACCCTTAATCTACCTCCAGCATGATCACCTACACTACCCATTCACTACTGCAGTATCCTAAACCATTAAACACCACTCCAGCACGACTGCCTACATTACTCAAACACATTGCACTAACCTAAACCTTAAATCTACAGCAGCACAACCTCCTACACTACCCAAACACCACTTTATTTTCTAGAACACTACCCTACCATGAACCCTTATACTACACAAACACCACTGCACTACGTTATACCCTAAAACGGTATCCCTATCATGATCCCCTACAATACATAAACACCACTGCACTATGCTACAACACTACTCCAGCATGACTCACTATACTACCTAAACACCATTTCCCTACCCTAAACCTTAAATCTACCACAGCAGGCAGTCCTCGACTATCTTAATGCAACTGTTTAAATGTTGGTGAAGTAGCCCGAGGACATTGTAATTAACCATACTATACCTTGGCTTTAGGATTCAACTCGAAATTAAGAGTACCTTCGCCATATGCATATAGATATGTATATTCTCCACGCGCGAATCAGAGTAAGCATGACTCGGTTTTTAACTTAAACTGACATCTCCTCTTAAACTATCTCTGGGTTGTATATTGTTTGATGTATTCCTTTTAGACCACGACCTCCTATTACTCAACTGGAAGCACTTATTGACGCAGAGGTCCCAATACTCCTCTAGTTTGCAAGTAAGAGACTACCTTACTTAGCTAAGTACCTGACCAGAATCCCTTACCAAGAACAACTAGGTTTGATTTTTTCACCCTTACTCACCCCAGATCCTTCAATACTCGAGTACTACATTGAAGTGAGTGCACATACACAGAGTACGCTAGACATCCAAGTAAGCATAACTCGTTTCTTACTTATGATATCTCCTCATAGACCATTACTGTGTTACACATTGATTGATGTATTTCTTTTAGACCACGACCACCTATTACTTAACAGGAACCAATAATTGATGTAGGGGTCACCATACTTGCTGAGATTTCAAGTAAGAGATAACCCTACGTAGCCAAGAACCTGACTAGAATCCCTCACAAAGGACAACAAGTTTTGATTTTTCACGTTTACTCACCTCAGATTCTTCCATAACCGAGTGCTACAATGAAGTGATTATATCTACATAAAGTACGCTAGACACTCCTCCTCTGCATTTACCTTCTCCCAGAGTTAGTAAGTACAACTATGTGTAACTTATCTGGATAGCATTACTTAGGCATGCATAAATTCAGAATCCCCTGCCCGCACTATGGGATGTTTTGGTTGCCTTTTTATAAAACGAGTACTTAACATTAGGCATGCCAACTGTTATTACTGTTACACTGGGAGCACCCAAGCACTGTATTTAGTAAAAGAGTCCAGTAGGGCTCAGTGCTAACTCAAACTCATTCTCTACTCTAGTTCCAGACTGCTCACCGTGTCCTGATGATGATCTTGACTAAGTAACGATTGAAACGTCGTCAACACCCCATGAAAATCCCCCATTGTATATATAGTTGTGGATTTCTTGTTGTATATTGTTTGTGATATTCCATGTATCCTCACCTTCACTTAGTCAAGCTAGGCACCTTTGTCACTCATGTGAGCACCTGAACATAACTGTGAAAAGCAAACTCGCAACCGTAATGATTAAAAGTTTACATGTTGCCCTACATACTGTGCTCCCTAGTTGATTGAATATCCCCAAAAAATAACTTGTATCATCTACCTTGGACCTAAATAGGCCACCCCTGAACCATTGTTCATTATACATGCATTACAACCCCAGGTTCGTTTAACGGGGTACCCTTGTTTTCTCTAACCCCCCTACAGTACATAAACACCCCTGCACTATGCTAGAACACAACCCTAGCATGACTCTCTACAGTACCTACACACCATTTCACTACCCAAAGGCTTAAATCTATCACAGCAGGAGCTCTTACACTACACAAATACCACTATCCTACCCTACTACATGCTCAGTGTAGTTCTATTGTTTTGACGTTTTATCATTACTGTACTACCATGACTCATCAGGCCGCTCCTGTTCTGCATCATGTTGATTTGTCTTTTTTGTATGTTATGCTTTCTGATGCTATATATTATGGTCCTGCTTATCTTTAATGTATGATATAACTAAACACATTGACTGTAAAGCGCTCTGATACCCGCAAGGGTCTTGTCCGCGCTCTATAAAACTTTCAAAATAAATAAATAAATCAATGAAATTAAATAGGCTGAATTAGACTGTCTTCTGATCTTCAATGTTGTAAATATCAGTCATTGCCTCTAGGACATTCCTTAATAAGGGGTTCCCCACCCCAAATGGATGGATAATGAACCTTCCACCATATATTTTAGGAAATGAGGCCCTTCCATGTTTACCCTCCAGAGTACGGATTTATTAACAGATTGGTGGGTGCACCCCACCTGAAAATAGGAAGAAATGTAAGCTTCACACAGTCAGCACATGTTACAAGAAGTTGTGACCTTAGGCCTTAGCTGCCAAGGGGTACATCACAGGAGAGATCACGACCACTAAGGAGTAGTCCAGGTATATATGGGCAATACAGTTGTTATTTTAAATAATCTCAAATGCAAACACAATCAGTTTAACCGCATCGCTGCTGCGGTGATTTTTCCCCTACGCGGCTTTTTTCGAAAAGCCGCGTTAGATGACGAGCTCAGCTGGTCATCCGCACACGCCCCCGTGGCTGATGATGAGCTCGTCATCAGCATCGAAGGGGTTAAGAGGGTGATATAAAGTCTGGTGGACGAGTCTACAAACAGCTGGGGTACCACCTGCCTCTCAAGCCAAGGTTGACACCCCGAATTTAGAAAATGCCACCCAGCTGGCAGAAACATTTCCTTAAAATGACTCCTGCGCCCATAGCAGAATCTGCTCCTGCGGTAGGGAAAACTGTGATGGTAGTTCTGACATCAGACGGTGGCACATTGAACCTGTCATCACTTATGCTACTTCTGTAAAGACAGACGCTAATTGGGGGTCTGTCTTCAGAAATGACGTAACTAATCTTGCACCCATGTGCTGGCAACTTTCTTCCAGGGTGTCTGGACTTTTTCGGTCTAGAGTCTAGACCACCATGATTTCCTGCGTGGGAAATATGAAGCCAGACATGGCATCATAGAGCTGCTTAAAGAGGAAAGCCTCCCAGGTGTACGCGCGCTCTATAAATTCTTATTGACATGCCATGACATGACAAAGCCTCTCCACAGTCATAGATAATGATGACTGCATTGTGGCACAGGTTCACTTGGCCAAGTGTGTTGATTGCTATGGGCCTCATTTATATAATAGAATGGCACAACGCTGTGCCGCAAGCAGTTTTGCAGCTCTACGCTATTCTAAAAGTGCAGGAATGTGCCATATGTACAAGAATATGGTGCATTCGTGTACTGACCTCAGCGCTAAAAAAGCAACCTAGCACCAATGCAGGTACCCTTATGCCATGTTGCAAGGGTGCCTGCGTTGTGGGGATGATTGATTTTGGCCAAGATGGGACACTTTTCTGCACAAAATCAATCAATGGAGAATGCAGCACACATAGAAAGAGGACAAAACGAGGAGAAATTAGGATATTTCTCCTCGTTGCGCCCTCCACCCCTGGGGTGGCATTATAATCTGACACATTCCCAGGTTTACAATTCCTCGTAAATCTGGGAATGCTTCAGATTCCATGGGACTTGCGTGGGAACACCCACAGCAACGCCCATGGAACGCCCCTTTCATACAGTGTCCTGCGTGAAAGGGGCACATATTTACAAGGCCATGAAAAGCCACGTAAAGTGGCTTTGCTTGGCCTTGTAAATATGCTGCAGCACATTGCACCACCCGACAGTCAAAAAGTGATGCTCCGGCTGTGCAAAAGTGCTGCTAGGGCCTCGTAAATGAGGACCTATGTGATAAAGAATGAATAGAGGCAAGTGATGGGAGAGGATGCTAATATGAATCATGCAGTCAAATTTGTTTTTAAAAATTGGCAAACAGAACAATAAGTTGATATAAGACTGTAAAGTTTCTGGAAGATCATAGAAGAATTATCCTTTGAATATGGATTGTTATGTTTGGAAAATAGGTCCATATGACCAGAAAACATATGGCACATACTGATTTTGATGGCAGTCAAAGGCCAGTCAGGACTGACCAACATGACAAAAAGACTAAGGATCAATTTTTGGTGGTCAGGCAAGGATTCTGAAATAGAGGTATTGGTTAGAAGTTACTTGCTCAATGTGTTACGTGGCAGAGTAGATTTTTTGTCCATTGATGTCTGGGAAGACGTCCGAGGGACAATGTGAGAAGGTTAGCAACCATGCATGGCTTCCTTTCATATTTTATCATCTAGTACTATTCAGGGGGCCACAAGCTGTTAAAAGTGGGTGTCCCAGATAGATGAAGAAATGGGCTGAGCAAATCAATAAGACGAAGTATATGTCGGTGCTAACAGGTAAAAGTATTGGGACAATGTATGAAAGGTAACACTCCCAGGCATACAGTACGGAAAAATACACAATAGATTCAACAAACAAACTAGTTCAGTTAGGAAAAATATGATTTTTTAATTTGTTAAAAAAGAATATTAAAAATAAGTGCATTGGTCACAATTGATAAAAAGGCAATATAATGATACACATGTATTCACAAAATAGATTAAAAAGAGGTTAGATGGCATCCAGTCGACGCGTTTCGACATATACAATATGCCTTCATCAGGACTTTAACCATCAAAATTCTGTAAAACATAATCATAACATAATATTAATGTTATTCATTTCCTATCGTGACAGAATTACAACTGAACTAGTTATGGGTTTGTTGCTCAATTCTATTGGTAAAAGTATGATACACATTCCACATTTTTGATGTACCGCTATAATTTAAACACCTTAGAAACCTATGCGTAACAATTCATCTCAAGAACAAGGCATGACATAATTTCTGTTTATACAACTGGCATTGATCTCAAGGACATAGACAGATATATTTAATGTTCACAAATCTGGCAACAATAGCCTGACAAAAAGGGGCTGTCCTATTCATGGAGGATAGTAAATTATAATTAAACTAGGGACAAGTGGAAAAGATAGGACAGTTATTAACTATGGTTTTTTATATTCACATCTGAGGAAAATAGCTGATAATCATTATTTTATTATTGTCACCAGTATTGGGACAAGCCAGAATAAGCCTAACAATTAGAATTGAGTTATGTGGATCAACTTCAATCTTCACTAAATTGAGGATCGCTAAATTTGATCAACTGTACTCTGCAACGGCTGCAGAGCACATCCATCCGCTGAACTGGTGGTATGGAGTACAGCATGCAATACTCTAAATAAGGTCATATGTCACTTTGCATGTAACAGTGTGGAATCCACATTAATGTTGTAGATGGAGCTTCACATCTCCTTCACCTGCTGCTGTTAGTTCTCAAAAAATCTTTGATCAACTCCGATGAAAGCATGGTTGAATCATGTATAGCAATATGCAATTGCAAAGCTGTTATCACCATGACTCAAGGGGCAATAAAGCAGCCTAAGTGCTGGATCTGAATTATCTGCCATATTGTCTAAGACAGGCTAAGCCCCGCCATCATTTGGAATGCTCAAGACGCTATCATCTACAATGGTGGATTCCTACCTTTCTCCCTTTTTATCAATAGCTCCAAAACTGCATCACCTGCTGCCAATGACCTCGATCTGGTCGTTTTACGACTAAATCTATCATTATTTTGACTACTGGTATCTCTATCACTGATCTCTCTATTAGTACTTCTACACATTAAACAAAGGCATAACCACATAATAATTATACCACCACTGCTACTTCAAGTGATAAAAACATCTACTGATGGAATGATACTGCCACTACCAGGATCAAATACTATTGCTGCCACTACCAATCCTCTTACTACTACTAACGGAAATCTTCAACTAACTACCTGGAGCTACTGATGAAAAATTATCTCAACTTCTTTCTGCCCACGATTTCACAAAGTCTATAAAAAGGTAGCTTATTTCAAAGCAACTCAATAAAAAGGTTACTCTATGAATCTGACCTCATGTAAAGTGTAGTCGGTGAGTGTGAACCTGATGAGCTGCTCCAACAATATCAGATGCTCCTTTCTCATTCTAGTCATTCATGTCTCACAGGCGGCTCACGATCTGCTTTAGTCACACTTATTCACATCTGCTTAGTGCTACCCCTCTCCAAACTAACTTCTACTGCTTTCTGATCACCTACCCCTTTTACACCAGAGTTGTAGAGGGAGTTGGAGGGAAGTGTGGGGGACTGAAGGATGAAGGGGAACAAGAGACTTCCATATGCAAGCTTCAACCCACCCTGTTTTTACCTCTGCCCATGAAGCTCTTAGCATACAGAGACATTTTAATAAGCATTCATTGCCGGTGCAAGTAAACGCGGGGGCAGTAGGGGGGTTGACAGACGACGGAATAGGTTTTATTTATTTATTTAATTTTACCTATTCCGTTGTCTGTCGACTCACCCCTCCACCCGGCCACACCCCACCGCTCAACCACGCCTACCAGTGGCGGCCACCGCTGGTGCTAAGTGGCAGGCCAGACCCTCTCAGGGTGTGTGGTGCTGGTGCCTAGAGTCAGATTTTAGGCCTGACCAGAAGTAGCCTGATAAGTTGTTCCAAGGAAGTCCCATGGGGTTTGTCTTTCCATTTGAAAGCCTGAAAATGTGTTCAATCTCCATAAACAAGCGTTGCATCTCGATACAGATAAATGATCAGTTAAAATGGCATTGAACCTTGGCAGTCACTTAGTACCTAGTGGTATGTTTCAAGTTATTAAAGGTATTCCACAATGAAGACCACACTCTACACTTGATCCACCTCGCCCCCATATGATGTCTAGCTTTTCTGTGGCTCTCATTGTATTGTTTGATCATTATTTGGTTCCTTTTAGCCTTGCTTCGGCATTAACTTATTTGCACCAAGAACTAAGCACTGTATTTTTCAGGTCTAGCGTAAAATGATTTTCTTTAATAACATTGAGATTCTGTGGCAGTCGACCATCAATAGTCTTGAGTGAGGTGGATAAGTATCCTATATATCACTTTAGAATTAAATTCTCTTCCTCAAAGCGATCTAATACCATACATACTAAGCATTGGCAAAGCTTAAAACCTTCATTAAAAATGGCAAACTTAAATGGCAGAGCCAAAAAACATTATAAAGCGTACTTCAAATATACAAAAGAGAAAAGTGGTAAAAGTGTCCTGTGTAAAGATTTTTTATTCCCCTAAAATAGTAGTGGCCAAAATGTCTCTTTGAGGAATTTAAAGTCACCAGAGTATTAGCTGACCCTGTAACAGTTACACTGGGTATTACACTTTTGGGTGAGCTTCGTGTACATCTGACCTCCTTTTTCAAGTTAATGAATATTATCCAAGCAATTGTCAATTAATGTTTCTGAAACTTAGCACCTGATTTAGCGTTTGGCGGATGGTTACTCTGTTCGATGCAACTTTTAATACGGCAGATGGAGTATCCGTCAAATTTGTGACTGAGTAACCCGTCTAACAAACTCTAAATCAGAGTTTTAGGTTCTCTCTACCTTCACTTCATCAGTTCTTCTCTCATTCCTTCCTCCCATGGAAGAAGAAAAATTGTCTTAGCAGTCGCAGCCCGCATAACTCGCGGTTGGTGGGGGGGCAGGCAAGGAGTCACCAATGGAGGGGGGTCGCATAGGGAGGCGGGGGAGAGTCAATAATGAAAAATTAAAACCTATCCTTTTTGCCGGCCGGGTCCTGCGTCTTCACTGCTCCTTCTCACCTGCCTCAGACAGGAACAGGAAGGAGGCAGCCTCCCTCCCCTTCCCTAAGCCAATCACAACGCTCCACGTGATTGGGCGGGACGCCGCCCAGTCAGGGGCCGCAGGCGCTGCATGTTCTCCATGTAGGCTACAATGCAGCCTGCATGGAGAAGTGCAGAGTGCGTATGACTGGTTTGGGTGGCCCAATAGTGCAGACCAAGCAGTCTTTGTGCACTCCACTCCTGCCCGGGCAGCTCCACCCAACCGCCCACCCGCAATGTGGAAAAAAAAATAAAATGGTAATAGCCAAAAGTTATTACCATTTTATGTTTTGGCTTTCTCTCACTTTGAGAAAGCAGTGTGGCGACGCTCCTCTGCACTAGTGGAGGAGCCGCCCCAGTGTCTTAGGCAATCCAGATGATCTTGTCTAGATCACATTTTGTAATCTATTTAAGAAAGATACCATACTATAATAAAAGCCATCTCATACAATGAAAAGCCTCTGGATAGCCAATCTATACTTCACATTAAGCCATGCTTCCCCTGTCCATGGGTCCTTGTAATGGCTTACTATTCCTGAAAGGATGCAGTTTAAGATCCTATGAATTGTGCATAGGCCTCCATATGATCCATAGGTTCTTTAGGTTCAGGACTCTTACATTTGCATAGGTATCTCCTTTGATACCGGCCCAGCAAACGTCTGAGCTGAACATCATCAAGCAAGCTGTAGGTGCCCATATTTAAGAAGCCTATGCCCTGGGGAGGGTGTCCCCTTTCTCAGTGCTGGCACCATTTCTTTAGAATTCCCTCTCTGCTGAATTAAAGTCTATTCCCTGTTGACACGATTTCACAAGAGGTTGAAGAATGTTCTTTAAACAATTCCAGGGTTAACTTTGCCTGAAGACTGTTATCTGTTTATTTGTTTTCCAGCACCAACAGACCATACACTTGCTTTGCTCACTCGAGAAAAAACACTTTAACATAAAAACAGAGGATGCAGGGTATAGAGCTCTGCCAGCTTCCCACGAAATATGAACTGATGAAAAGAGAAACACCAATATGTGCAAGCTAAGCACAGCTAAGAAATATAGGGGGGTATTTACAATAAAATGTTACTCCAAAATCAGTAACGCTTCGCGCCGAGATTTTTTAAACTCAGGGAAGCGCCATATTTTTTTAAATATGGCACTCCCCTGCGCTTCCCCTAGTGCTGCTGCTAAAAAAGCTGTTTAGTGCCCGTGCATGCACCCATGTGCCATGTTTCAAGAGTGCCTGCACTGTAGGGGCGATTGTTTACGTGCAGGAAGGGACACCTGTGTTCGCATGAACAATCTTTAAGGTGATTTGCCAAAGACCAAATAGGAAGAGAAATGAATAATTTCTTCTCGTATCGCCATCCTAAGACTAGGTTTTTACCTGGCCTTAGTTTTTGCACTGCCCCAGCCTTGTAAATATGGGGCACCGTCAAAAAGCAATGGGGGTTGAGGCGGAACACCCAGGTTCACGTCCCTTTCACGCTAAGTGCAGCGTGAAATGGTGCCTAATTTACAAGGCGGTGTTAAGCCACATTAAGTGGCTTAACTTCGCTTTGTACATAAGGAGAAGGGGATATCGCCACCAGAACGTCACTTTTAGCGGCAATGTCCCCTTGTAAATATGCCCCACAGTTATTGAATCTGGACCTTAAAACTGGATACAAAACACGCATGCGTACACACACATGTACAAAAACGTAGTCCTAGTCATGTGGCTGGAGACTCAAACCTCCTCTTACATGTGCCCATTTGGTGCTAAGACAATTGCTAAGTGCCAGAGGCTGTCCTCAGCCTTGATTCAATGAGCCTGTGTCTTAAATCCCTGAGGGGGGGATGCTTTTTAAGAAACAAGGAACAGGATACTGAAAAGGCAAGGGAAAGTGAATTGGAAAGAATTAGTGCACGGATGACATTGTCATGATAAATCAGTAGCCTGGATAGAACGAGCATGAGTAGAGTTGCCAAAAGGGATGTAAAAGACAAGATGCAAAAAAAAAAACATAGGGCCCTTGGTTTCCAAATTTAGAGTCATTACTGTGTTTTGGGGGGTTGTTATGGAGGACAGAGGGCACCTTTTTGTCCATGGTATACATAATATGGAATTCCAGCTCTCTGCTGTGGGGTTAAGCAGTCTGCGGTGGATGTTGTATCACTAGAGATGATGTTAGGCATCTCACTGCAGCATCACAGTAAAACTGGAATCTGAGTGGTAAATCCTTTTGGTGTATACAATGTAGGAGGTGAAGTAATAATGGTGTTTAAAGGAGAAGAGACTAATGGAAGATATCAATGCTCGGGAAGCACTTTCAGACCCGCCCTGCAGTCAGCGGTCACAGATAAGAAGTTCTGGGGGGAAAAAGCAAAAATGCTGAAAGAAGAAGAGAAGGAGTGGGAGGAAAGTTGGGAGAGTGAAGAACTATGGGAGAGTGGAGGGTTCCAAGGTGCTGATAAGGATTGCAAAATTCAAAAGTAAAATATTTGGATCCCAAAAGAAGAAATGGATGTAGGACTGGTAATGGCTGTGCTCTTTCCAACCCAAGATCGGTATCAACTTTAATTTGCCTCAAATTGTATTAATATTATTTACTGTTTAGCTCCATAAATAAAAAAAATATTATCCTTACAATTGCTATAATAACACAATTATACACAAATGAAACAACTCAAAATTTCTTCAGAAACTATGATTGGTGATCAATATTTACCCAAACAAGCACATTAGGTAAGCATTTATAAAAAATACTTTCCATTTTTGACACTTCAGTCCCAAAGTCATTCTCATTTCTTCGCTTCTTTAAGCTCTTCTCAGCAAGAATCACATAAATCATTTGGCATTCGCAATTCAGTTCTAATGCTACTACATCTGAGTTTGTTCCCCAAAAAGAAGAACATTTTCTCCCTAGTAAACTGTCTTCATTCTGATGTAATCCCTCAGCTTTGTGAGGTCCCATGATCCTCTGTAGCTGAATTTCTTCAAGCTGCTTGCTTTTAAAATGGAATGAAAATTGATTTAACCACTTGCTTGTATCAGGATCTTGGAAGCAAGAACATACATCTTTCCTTTTAGTGGAATCTTACATGGACAAGTTAAAACCCTCCACTAGTCTGGGCTCATCAACTTTCCAAATCTACTTACTGCAGGGGACTAACCCTGGTCATATACTTAATTGTTAATCTCATGGTACCTTATCAAAATACAGTTTGCACCTTTCCTTTGGTTACTCAAGCACACAGGCTTCTACTGTTTAATTCATAACAATCCAGGTGTCTGTGACCTGGTTGGCAGTGATAATGGAGATCAAATTATGATAAAGGAGCAAAAGTGATCTACCAGCCTGCTCTTAAAAAATATCATATGTTCATTCGGTTGCCCCAAAAATCATTCATTGCCATGTCCATTTCAGAAGCTGTGAATCGTCCCCGTGAATTGTTCAAAGCAATCAACTCTTTTCTTTCCCCTGAGGCTACTAAAACCATCCTTACCCCTTCTTTGGAACTTTGCGAGAGCCTCTCTGACTTCTTTTAGGAAAATTCAAGCCATTTACAAACAACTTCCGGCTCAGAGTATCGCTACTCAAGCATCACCTGAAACTTTTTTTCGGACTGCTATTGTCTAGCTTTACCCCTATTTCAATTGAGGAATCTGCAATTGAGCTTGTAAAGTGCAAGTCAGGCTCCCCTCTTGACCCCTGGCCCCCTGTCATCCTTAATCTTGACGCACCTGTGGTGTACCCTTAGTTAAATTGGCTGCTTAATGAAGCTTCAGACCAGGCCCTAGTTCCCTCCAGCTCAAAACAAGCTCTTCTTCTCTCCCTACTGAAGAAGCCTTCTGCGCTACCAAGGTATTTTGCAACTTTAGACCTATTTCTCTCCTGCCTGGTTCCGCTAGACTTATTATCAGGATATAGAGGGGAACGCTGGGTGGTAGAAAATTTGTGCCAGCACGCTGACCCCACACAGAGATGTGAGGAAATGTGATATATTTTTAGTTGAGTTTGCAGGGGATTTTGGGTAAGAAAACGTTGGGGGATCCACACAGGCCACACCTCCTTGGACTCTCCCGGGTGTCTTGTTTTCAGAAATGTCTGAATTTGGTAGGTTTACTTAGCTGGCCACAGTGTCCAGGAGAAAAAACCCAGGTACCTCCCTTTCTATCACAAAACAACCTGTTTTAGCAATGGGGGCTCCTGAATTTTGATCCCAGACTTGGCAGCCATCTAGAAAATTATACCAAACCCAGACATTTCCGAAAACTAGATACCCAGGGGAGTCCAGGGAGGTTTGGTTTGTGTGGATCTCCAAGCGTTTTCTTACCCAGAATCCCCTGCAAACCTCATATTTTGCTACCAAAAACATTTTTTTCTTATTTAAAGTCCAACACCTTCCCAAATGTTACATAGACTGGAGTTGGAATAGTAAATTAAACTAGTCCAAAATCCAGCACCCCCCCCGAAAGCAAGTCGTTATAAGGAATTGAGTGCTGAAAGAATTTGTGCAAAACATGCGTTTGTTCTAATGCATCAAGAATACATTACGCAATGAGAGTTCTAAGAAGTTGCAGCCTACAGTATGAGGTCCTACATCAAAGATGCATTCACACAGTGGTGTTTCCCGAAGAGCTGCAGGGTCCAGTGTCAGGGATGCATCACACAGCTGCAGTTCTGATGCAGAGCTGAGGAGATGTATTACGCAGCATCAGTTCTGCATCAAAAGACGACAGCCCGGCTACTAGAGCACCGTCAGGGCCACTTCCAAGGGTCCAGGACTGGGATGGCACCACCTGGGGGCAGGAGCAGTCGGTGGTAGGAATGCTGCCGGGCGGTGACGTGGGGAGGGGGAGGGGCAGGGTGGGGGGTAGTAAACTATGGAATACGCCAAATACAGGTGAGTAAACATAAAAATAAATAAAATGAATTTTGTTTCGCGCACAATGAAATTCATTTTATTTATTTTTATGTTTACTTACCTGTATTTGGCCAGATTCCGTAGTTTGCTACCCCCCACCCTGCCCCTCCCCCTCCCCACGTCACCGCCCGGCAGCACTCCTACACCGACCGCTACTGCCTGCGGGTAAAACTCACACCTAACAGAGCACAGTTGCAGAATATAAGGTGGTTGAAGCATTTTCTGTTCCTGAGTCTCTGATCAGGAGCAGCCAACTTGCTCTTGGAGTCACTCTGGTGGTCCTGGGTTCAAGATGTAGATCCAGTCCTTCTTACGCAGGCAGTACGGCATCAGAGAAGCAAGGCAACAGAATAGCAACCTTTCTTGCAGCACTGCAGTACTTCTTCTGAGTTTTTGCAATCCAAATGTGTAACTAGGAGTTGGATTGAGAGTCCCCTATTTATCCTTGGTGCCAGCTTTGAGTTAGGAGAAGTTTTCAGAGGGTTACACCCCGATACGTGGTTGGAATGTTTTGCCTACTTTCCCTGGCCCCCAATTGCCTTGGGGCACAAAAGACTACTGTGAAACCCATTGGGAGTGTGCTGAGGCTTGAGTCTTTGTGATGTGCAAGTGTGGTAGGTGACAGCTCAGCCCTCAAGTCAGAGATGGCCCACCCTTCCAACACCTATTCTTGCTATCTAGGAGCAATACTCGAAGACCAACCTCCAGATACACCTAGTCATGTTATCCAGGATGCAGGCTGCAGGCATCAAATGGTTGAGACAAGAAAATAAATATTTTGTAAAAGTGGCATTTTCAGAATTATTACTTAAAAACTAACTTTATCATTAAAGAGGAGTTTAGATTATGTTTCTTCAGAGACCAAACTCAATATTCCTACCCAATTGAAAGCTATCATTTATTAAATATAATAAAGTAACCCAATGCCATTCTATTGGAGAGGTAGGCCTTGCATTAGTGAAAGATGAATTTGAATGTTTTTCACTTCCAGGATATGTAAAAATTAAAAGTACATGTCCAACTTTTTAAATGCACTGCTCCTCCTGCCCTATGGGTTATTTAGAGCCTACTCCAAGGGGTACTTATGTGCTTTAAAAAAAGGAAGGCTTAGGCCTGGTAAAGGGTTTAGTTTGCCATGTCGGAAAGGAACACACAGGCTGAAGTGGCAGGCTTGAGGCTGGATTAAAGGCTACTTAAGTGAGTGGCACCATAAGTGCTGCGGGAACACTAGTAACATTTAATTTACAGACCCTGGATACATTTAGTACCACTTTTCTAGGGATTTACAAGTAAAGTAAAGGAGCCGATTGGGTGAAAGCCAATTTCACCATGTTTAAAGGACAAAGCACAAGCAGTTTAGCATTGGTTAGCCATGGTAAAGTCTGCAGAGTCCTAAGAGCCAACCAAAACGGGGGTAGAAAATGGAGGATGAAAGCAAAATGTTTGGTGGAGTACTCTGCTGAGAGGGTGAAGTCCAACAGTAGGTACTCCACAATTATACCAAGGATGGCACCTGCTACGTCAATGATCATCACAAAATGTAAAGAATGGGCCCCTTTATCAGAGGACACTATTATTGAAGGGACTGGTTCCAAAGATTCCTACAAAATGATAATGTTTAGCAACAATGTGCCAGGACTGTGCATCATCCTGCCAAGAATGCCCACAATATGTCACAAATTACTATTATTTGTGTCAGCTTTATGCGAATATATGATCTAATCCTGCAGCCTTTTTCTCCGCGGGGAATCACAACGCGGTCGTTATCACGACCGCGTTGTGATTCCGCATACCTTTACTCCGCAAGTCGTAAAAACGGCATGTGGAGGGGGGGCGCTGGAAGTTGGAATAGTATAAATTACTATTCCAACTCCAGTCTATGTGGACAGTAGGGAAGGTGTTGGATTATAAATCCATCACCTCCCCCCCTCCTCTGCATGTCGTTGTTCGCATCATGTGGATGTGTGATAGGTCACAAGGTCCATCACTCTTGGGCAAGTTGATTTGCATCTCTGGCAGTCTGAAGATTTGGAGCAAGATGATTACACCGTACAACTCAAACCCCGGAGAATTACAGCTAGTATTTCTTCTACACCTCAAAGTCCTGATCACTAAGCCACCACAGATGAAGCAAACACCTAAACATGAGGTGCTCTACATTAAGCAATATGTTTGTGGCACTGAGTTTGCATTAGATTACACAAAATAGAATGAGATAGGAAGAGAACTGTTAACAACTGTTTGAGGCAATACAGTTCTTTTTGCAGCTCTGGACAGTCCAGTGATTTATCCAGAATCATGATTTTGGGATTGTCACTAAACCATTAAAATTGCACTTGCCCCCCTCTCAGGATATTTGGAATATGCTTGAAATTTTCTATTCACGACCCTTCCACCAAAAGGGAAATCCCACAACCACATACCGACCACTAATTCTTATTATTACTCTTCTTATCATATCTGAATCTTGGATCCTGCCCGCGCACAGTATCACATGATTCCACCCTCTCCTTCCTGTCCTTCTACCCCCTCTTTTTCTTTCTTTCTTATTTATTATAATACCAGGGCATTTACAAAAGGTGTACATCTGACACTTCCACTTGCTTCACTTCATCCAGTCCTATTTGTTGCACATAGTCAGGTGTCAAATGCTTCTGTTGCTTCTTATGTACTGGAGTTATGCCTGTTGTATTCTCCTGCCTTTATTATCAGTATCTGTATGCACCACCTTATTGTACACATTGTGCAACTGTTGGATGTTGAATCTTTTTCTTCTCTCTTCTCAGTTCCTCTGTGTTGCTTTTCATTATAAAAACCAATAAAAATTTTAATACAAAAAAATAGAATTTTAATCATTCTATTAGCAGCAAGTTACACGGGAAATGAAGGGAATCTGTGAATCTGGGTTATGGTCATTGGTTTGATGGACTTAAAAGAGTGACTCCATATATGGTTCTAACAAAATTACATTGAGGGGTTAGTTTCCATAAGAAGGTTGTGTTATCCCCCCAAAAAACCTTCTGAAGACCGCACTGAGCTTTCAAAGTGACTCTTTGCTTTCCTAGTAGCCAGAGACGAGTCTTTGGGCAGGCAGGGGTTGCATGAACCTCCTTCCTTCTTCAGGACCAAGCACAGTTTATCCGCCTTGATCTGTGACCACAGTAACTTCTGAAGCTGTATACCAGAGTACCCACTCAGAGGCTAGTACCAAAAATGAAATGGAGATTTCCGGCCCTGATCTGATCTTTCTGGTGCTTCATTTGGAGTAAAGAGAGGAGCTCCCTCCAACACTGGATTGAATTCGAAGAAGAAGAGAAATGGGGTCGGAGACCTTTTCCTGTTTTTTTGCTTTTGGTAATTGGATCAGATATCAATAAAGCAATATAATATAATATATACTGATATACATATATATATATATATATATGCAAGCTCCAGGATGTGTCCATCAGTTTGGTTTGCACTCGACCAACAGCAGCAGAGAGTCGGACTCTCTTTAAGGTACAGGCGGTTGCCGCTTGAATCACTCCGTGCAGGTGTGCCTGACGCGTTTCGAAAGCTCCTCAGCTTTCTCTTCAGAGGCTTTCACGGAGATTCGCGCTCCCAATTTCAACAATGCACGCCCTCCAATGGGAAGATGATGTTGGCTGAGCATTGTGGGAGCGGTAGTTCTTATAGATGCAGATATGGACTCAGGCAGGGGGGTCCGTCTTGAATCCCTGCTGTTACCCCACATATTCGAAGAGGTGTCTTCTCCTCGAGTGGTCCCCTTTCTTTCGGGGAGGTGCACAACCCCGCGGCAGGACGGCCGCGTAAATATGCAAGCTCCAGGATGTGTCCATCAGTTTGGTTTGCACTCGACCAACAGCAGCAGAGAGTCGGACTCTCTTTAAGGTACAGGCGGTTGCCGCTTGAATCACTCCGTGCAGGTGTGCCTGACGCGTTTCGAAAGCTCCTCAGCTTTCTCTTCAGAGGCTTTCACGGAGATTCGCGCTCCCAATTTCAACAATGCACGCCCTCCAATGGGAAGATGATGTTGGCTGAGCATTGTGGGAGCGGTAGTTCTTATAGATGCAGATATGGACTCAGGCAGGGGGGTCCGTCTTGAATCCCTGCTGTTACCCCACATATTCGAAGAGGTGTCTTCTCCTCGAGTGGTCCCCTTTCTTTCGGGGAGGTGCACAACCCCGCGGCAGGACGGCCGCGTAAATATGCAAGCTCCAGGATGTGTCCATCAGTTTGGTTTGCACTCGACCAACAGCAGCAGAGAGTCGGACTCTCTTTAAGGTACAGGCGGTTGCCGCTTGAATCACTCCGTGCAGGTGTGCCTGACGCGTTTCGAAAGCTCCTCAGCTTTCTCTTCAGAGGCTTTCACGGAGATTCGCGCTCCCAATTTCAACAATGCACGCCCTCCAATGGGAAGATGATGTTGGCTGAGCATTGTGGGAGCGGTAGTTCTTATAGATGCAGATATGGACTCAGGCAGGGGGGTCCGTCTTGAATCCCTGCTGTTACCCCACATATTCGAAGAGGTGTCTTCTCCTCGAGTGGTCCCCTTTCTTTCGGGGAGGTGCACAACCCCGCGGCAGGACGGCCGCGTAAATATGCAAGCTCCAGGATGTGTCCATCAGTTTGGTTTGCACTCGACCAACAGCAGCAGAGAGTCGGACTCTCTTTAAGGTACAGGCGGTTGCCGCTTGAATCACTCCGTGCAGGTGTGCCTGACGTGTTTCGAAAGCTCCTCAGCTTTCTCTTCAGAGGCTTTCACGGAGATTCGCGCTCCCAATTTCAACAATGCACGCCCTCCAATGGGAAGATGATGTTGGCTGAGCATTGTGGGAGCGGTAGTTCTTATAGATGCAGATATGGACTCAGGCAGGGGGGTCCGTCTTGAATCCCTGCTGTTACCCCACATATTCGAAGAGGTGTCTTCTCCTCGAGTGGTCCCCTTTCTTTCGGGGAGGTGCACAACCCTGCGGCAGGACGGCCGCGTAAATATGCAAGCTCCAGGATGTGTCCATCAGTTTAGTTTGCACTCGACCAACAGCAGCAGAGAGTCGGACTCTCTTTAAGGTACAGGCGGTTGCCGCTTGAATCACTCCGTGCAGGTGTGCCTGACGCGTTTCGAAAGCTCCTCAGCTTTCTCTTCAGAGGCTTTCACGGAGATTCGCACTCCCAATTTCAACAATGCACGCCCTCCAATGGGAAGATGATGTTGGCTGAGCATTGTGGGAGCGGTAGTTCTTATAGATGCAGATATGGACTCAGGCAGGGGGGTCCGTCTTGAATCCCTGCTGTTACCCCACATATTCGAAGAGGTGTCTTCTCCTCGAGTGGTCCCCTTTCTTTCGGGGAGGTGCACAACCCCGCGGCAGGACGGCCGCGTAAATATGCAAGCTCCAGGATGTGTCCATCAGTTTGGTTTGCACTCGACCAACAGCAGCAGAGAGTCGGACTCTCTTTAAGGTACAGGCGGTTGCCGCTTGAATCACTCCGTGCAGGTGTGCCTGACGCGTTTCGAAAGCTCCTCAGCTTTCTCTTCAGAGGCTTTCACGGAGATTCGCGCTCCCAATTTCAACAATGCACGCCCTCCAATGGGAAGATGATGTTGGCTGAGCATTGTGGGAGCGGTAGTTCTTATAGATGCAGATATGGACTCAGGCAGGGGGGTCCGTCTTGAATCCCTGCTGTTACCCCACATATTCGAAGAGGTGTCTTCTCCTCGAGTGGTCCCCTTTCTTTCGGGGAGGTGCACAACCCTGCGGCAGGACGGCCGCGTAAATATGTAAGCTCCAGGATGTGTCCATCAGTTTGGTTTGCACTCGACCAACAGCAGCAGAGAGTCGGACTCTCTTTAAGGTACAGGCGGTTGCCGCTTGAATCACTCCGTGCAGGTGTGCCTGACGCGTTTCGAAAGCTCCTCAGCTTTCTCTTCATCTATAAGAACTACCGCTCCCACAATGCTCAGCCAACATCATCTTCCCATTGGAGGGCGTGCATTGTTGAAATTGGGAGCGCGAATCTCCGTGAAAGCCTCTGAAGAGAAAGCTGAGGAGCTTTCGAAACGCGTCAGGCACACCTGCACGGAGTGATTCAAGCGGCAACCGCCTGTACCTTAAAGAGAGTCCGACTCTCTGCTGCTGTTGGTCGAGTGCAAACCAAACTGATGGACACATCCTGGAGCTTGCATATTTACGCGGCCGTCCTGCCGCGGGGTTGTGCACCTCCCCGAAAGAAAGGGGACCACTCGAGGAGAAGACACCTCTTCGAATATGTGGGGTAACAGCAGGGATTCAAGACGGACCCCCCTGCCTGAGTCCATATCTGCATCTATAAGAACTACCGCTCCCACAATGCTCAGCCAACATCATCTTCCCATTGGAGGGCGTGCATTGTTGAAATTGGGAGCGCGAATCTCCGTGAAAGCCTCTGAAGAGAAAGCTGAGGAGCTTTCGAAACGCGTCAGGCACACCTGCACGGAGTGATTCAAGCGGCAACCGCCTGTACCTTAAAGAGAGTCCGACTCTCTGCTGCTGTTGGTCGAGTGCAAACCAAACTGATGGACACATCCTGGAGCTTGCATATTTACGCGGCCGTCCTGCCGCGGGGTTGTGCACCTCCCCGAAAGAAAGGGGACCACTCGAGGAGAAGACACCTCTTCGAATATGTGGGGTAACAGCAGGAATTCAAGACGGACCCCCCTGCCTGAGTCCATATCTGCATCTATAAGAACTACCGCTCCCACAATGCTCAGCCAACATCATCTTCCCATTGGAGGGCGTGCATTGTTGAAATTGGGAGCGCGAATCTCCGTGAAAGCCTCTGAAGAGAAAGCTGAGGAGCTTTCGAAACGCGTCAGGCACACCTGCACGGAGTGATTCAAGCGGCAACCGCCTGTACCTTAAAGAGAGTCCGACTCTCTGCTGCTGTTGGTCGAGTGCAAACCAAACTGATGGACACATCCTGGAGCTTGCATATTTACGCGGCCGTCCTGCCGCGGGGTTGTGCACCTCCCCGAAAGAAAGGGGACCACTCGAGGAGAAGACACCTCTTCGAATATGTGGGGTAACAGCAGGGATTCAAGACGGACCCCCCTGCCTGAGTCCATATCTGCATCTATAAGAACTACCGCTCCCACAATGCTCAGCCAACATCATCTTCCCATTGGAGGGCGTGCATTGTTGAAATTGGGAGCGCGAATCTCCGTGAAAGCCTCTGAAGAGAAAGCTGAGGAGCTTTCGAAACGCGTCAGGCACACCTGCACGGAGTGATTCAAGCGGCAACCGCCTGTACCTTAAAGAGAGTCCGACTCTCTGCTGCTGTTGGTCGAGTGCAAACCAAACTGATGGACACATCCTGGAGCTTGCATATTTACGCGGCCGTCCTGCCGCGGGGTTGTGCACCTCCCCGAAAGAAAGGGGACCACTCGAGGAGAAGACACCTCTTAGAATATGTGGGGTAACAGCAGGGATTCAAGACGGACCCCCCTGCCTGAGTCCATATCTGCATCTATAAGAACTACCGCTCCCACAATGCTCAGCCAACATCATCTTCCCATTGGAGGGCGTGCATTGTTGAAATTGGGAGCGCGAATCTCCGTGAAAGCCTCTGAAGAGAAAGCTGAGGAGCTTTCGAAACGTGTCAGGCACACCTGCACGGAGTGATTCAAGCGGCAACCGCCTGTACCTTAAAGAGAGTCCGACTCTCTGCTGCTGTTGGTCGAGTGCAAACCAAACTGATGGACACATCCTGGAGCTTGCCTATGTACGCGGCCGTCCTGCCGCGGGGTTGTGCACATCCCCGAAAGAAAGGGGACCACTCGAGGAGAAGACACCTCTTCGAATATGTGGGGTAACAGCAGGGATTCAAGACGGACCCCCCTGCCTGAGTCCATATCTGCATCTATAAGAACTACCGCTCCCACAATGCTCAGCCAACATCATCTTCCCATTGGAGGGCGTGCATTGTTGAAATTGGGAGCGCGAATCTCCATGAAAGCCTCTGAAGAGAAAGCTGAGGAGCTTTCGAAACGCGTCAGGCACACCTGCACGGAGTGATTCAAGCGGCAACCGCCTGTACCTTAAAGAGAGTCCGACTCTCTGCTGCTGTTGGTCGAGTGCAAACCAAACTGATGGACACATCCTGGAGCTTGCATATTTACGCGGCCGTCCTGCCGCGGGGTTGTGCACCTCCCCGAAAGAAAGGGGACCACTCGAGGAGAAGACACCTCTTCGAATATGTGGGGTAACAGCAGGGATTCAAGACGGACCCCCCTGCCTGAGTCCATATCTGCATCTATAAGAACTACCGCTCCCACAATGCTCAGCCAACATCATCTTCCCATTGGAGGGCGTGCATTGTTGAAATTGGGAGCGCGAATCTCCGTGAAAGCCTCTGAAGAGAAAGCTGAGGAGCTTTCGAAACGCGTCAGGCACACCTGCACGGAGTGATTCAAGCGGCAACCGCCTGTACCTTAAAGAGAGTCCGACTCTCTGCTGCTGTTGGTCGAGTGCAAACCAAACTGATGGACACATCCTGGAGCTTGCATATTTACGCGGCCGTCCTGCCGCGGGGTTGTGCACCTCCCCGAAAGAAAGGGGACCACTCGAGGAGAAGACACCTCTTCGAATATGTGGGGTAACAGCAGGGATTCAAGACGGACCCCCCTGCCTGAGTCCATATCTGCATCTATAAGAACTACCGCTCCCACAATGCTCAGCCAACATCATCTTCCCATTGGAGGGCGTGCATTGTTGAAATTGGGAGCGCGAATCTCCGTGAAAGCCTCTGAAGAGAAAGCTGAGGAGCTTTCGAAACGCGTCAGGCACACCTGCACGGAGTGATTCAAGCGGCAACCGCCTGTACCTTAAAGAGAGTCCGACTCTCTGCTGCTGTTGGTCGAGTGCAAACCAAACTGATGGACACATCCTGGAGCTTGCATATTTACGCGGCCGTCCTGCCGCGGGGTTGTGCACCTCCCCGAAAGAAAGGGGACCACTCGAGGAGAAGACACCTCTTCGAATATGTGGGGTAACAGCAGGGATTCAAGACGGACCCCCCTGCCTGAGTCCATATCTGCATCTATAAGAACTACCGCTCCCACAATGCTCAGCCAACATCATCTTCCCATTGGAGGGCGTGCATTGTTGAAATTGGGAGCGCGAATCTCCGTGAAAGCCTCTGAAGAGAAAGCTGAGGAGCTTTCGAAACGCGTCAGGCACACCTGCACGGAGTGATTCAAGCGGCAACCGCCTGTACCTTAAAGAGAGTCCGACTCTCTGCTGCTGTTGGTCGAGTGCAAACCAAACTGATGGACACATCCTGGAGCTTGCATATTTACGCGGCCGTCCTGCCGCGGGGTTGTGCACCTCCCCGAAAGAAAGGGGACCACTCGAGGAGAAGACACCTCTTAGAATATGTGGGGTAACAGCAGGGATTCAAGACGGACCCCCCTGCCTGAGTCCATATCTGCATCTATAAGAACTACCGCTCCCACAATGCTCAGCCAACATCATCTTCCCATTGGAGGGCGTGCATTGTTGAAATTGGGAGCGCGAATCTCCGTGAAAGCCTCTGAAGAGAAAGCTGAGGAGCTTTCGAAACGTGTCAGGCACACCTGCACGGAGTGATTCAAGCGGCAACCGCCTGTACCTTAAAGAGAGTCCGACTCTCTGCTGCTGTTGGTCGAGTGCAAACCAAACTGATGGACACATCCTGGAGCTTGCCTATTTACGCGGCCGTCCTGCCGCGGGGTTGTGCACCTCCCCGAAAGAAAGGGGACCACTCGAGGAGAAGACACCTCTTCGAATATGTGGGGTAACAGCAGGGATTCAAGACGGACCCCCCTGCCTGAGTCCATATCTGCATCTATAAGAACTACCGCTCCCACAATGCTCAGCCAACATCATCTTCCCATTGGAGGGCGTGCATTGTTGAAATTGGGAGCGCGAATCTCCGTGAAAGCCTCTGAAGAGAAAGCTGAGGAGCTTTCGAAACGCGTCAGGCACACCTGCACGGAGTGATTCAAGCGGCAACCGCCTGTACCTTAAAGAGAGTCCGACTCTCTGCTGCTGTTGGTCGAGTGCAAACCAAACTGATGGACACATCCTGGAGCTTGCCTATTTACGCGGCCGTCCTGCCGCGGGGTTGTGCACCTCCCCGAAAGAAAGGGGACCACTCGAGGAGAAGACACCTCTTCGAATATGTGGGGTAACAGCAGGGATTCAAGACGGACCCCCCTGCCTGAGTCCATATCTGCATCTATAAGAACTACAGCTCCCACAATGCTCAGCCAACATCATCTTCCCATTGGAGGGCGTGCATTGTTGAAATTGGGAGCGCGAATCTCCGTGAAAGCCTCTGAAGAGAAAGCTGAGGAGCTTTCGAAACGCGTCAGGCACACCTGCACGGAGTGATTCAAGCGGCAACCGCCTGTACCTTAAAGAGAGTCCGACTCTCTGCTGCTGTTGGTCGAGTGCAAACCAAACTGATGGACACATCCTGGAGCTTGCATATTTACGCGGCCGTCCTGCCGCGGGGTTGTGCACCTCCCCGAAAGAAAGGGGACCACTCGAGGAGAAGACACCTCTTCGAATATGTGGGGTAACAGCAGGGATTCAAGACGGACCCCCCTGCCTGAGTCCATATCTGCATCTATAAGAACTACCGCTCCCACAATGCTCAGCCAACATCATCTTCCCATTGGAGGGCGTGCATTGTTGAAATTGGGAGCGCGAATCTCCGTGAAAGCCTCTGAAGAGAAAGCTGAGGAGCTTTCGAAACGCGTCAGGCACACCTGCACGGAGTGATTCAAGCGGCAACCGCCTGTACCTTAAAGAGAGTCCGACTCTCTGCTGCTGTTGGTCGAGTGCAAACCAAACTGATGGACACATCCTGGAGCTTGCATATTTACGCGGCCGTCCTGCCGCGGGGTTGTGCACCTCCCCGAAAGAAAGGGGACCACTCGAGGAGAAGACACCTCTTCGAATATGTGGGGTAACAGCAGGGATTCAAGACGGACCCCCCTGCCTGAGTCCATATCTGCATCTATAAGAACTACCGCTCCCACAATGCTCAGCCAACATCATCTTCCCATTGGAGGGCGTGCATTGTTGAAATTGGGAGCGCGAATCTCCGTGAAAGCCTCTGAAGAGAAAGCTGAGGAGCTTTCGAAACGCGTCAGGCACACCTGCACGGAGTGATTCAAGCGGCAACCGCCTGTACCTTAAAGAGAGTCCGACTCTCTGCTGCTGTTGGTCGAGTGCAAACCAAACTGATGGACACATCCTGGAGCTTGCATATTTACGCGGCCGTCCTGCCGCGGGGTTGTGCACCTCCCCGAAAGAAAGGGGACCACTCGAGGAGAAGACACCTCTTCGAATATGTGGGGTAACAGCAGGGATTCAAGACGGACCCCCCTGCCTGAGTCCATGTCCGCATCTATAAGAACTACCGCTCCCACAATGCTCAGCCAACATCATCTTCCCATTGGAGGGCGTGCATTGTTGAAATTGGGAGCGCGAATCTCCGTGAAAGCCTCTGAAGAGAAAGCTGAGGAGCTTTCGAAACGCGTCAGGCACACCTGCACGGAGAGATTCAAGCGGCAACCGCCTGTACCTTAAAGAGAGTCCGACTCTCTGCTGCTGTTGGTCGAGTGCAAACCAAACTGATGGACACATCCTGGAGCTTGCATATTTACGCGGCCGTCCTGCCGCGGGGTTGTGCACCTCCCCGAAAGAAAGGGGACCACTCGAGGAGAAGACACCTCTTCGAATATGTGGGGTAACAGCAGGGATTCAAGACGGACCCCCCTGCCTGAGTCCATATCTGCATCTATAAGAACTACCGCTCCCACAATGCTCAGCCAACATCATCTTCCCATTGGAGGGCGTGCATTGTTGAAATTGGGAGCGCGAATCTCCGTGAAAGCCTCTGAAGAGAAAGCTGAGGAGCTTTCGAAACGCGTCAGGCACACCTGCACGGAGTGATTCAAGCGGCAACCGCCTGTACCTTAAAGAGAGTCCGACTCTCTGCTGCTGTTGGTCGAGTGCAAACCAAACTGATGGACACATCCTGGAGCTTGCATATTTACGCGGCCGTCCTGCCGCGGGGTTGTGCACCTCCCCGAAAGAAAGGGGACCACTCGAGGAGAAGACACCTCTTCGAATATGTGGGGTAACAGCAGGGATTCAAGACGGACCCCCCTGCCTGAGTCCATATCTGCATCTATAAGAACTACCGCTCCCACAATGCTCAGCCAACATCATCTTCCCATTGGAGGGCGTGCATTGTTGAAATTGGGAGCGCGAATCTCCGTGAAAGCCTCTGAAGAGAAAGCTGAGGAGCTTTCGAAACGCGTCAGGCACACCTGCACAGAGTGATTCAAGCGGCAACCGCCTGTACCTTAAAGAGAGTCCGACTCTCTGCTGCTGTTGGTCGAGTGCAAACCAAACTGATGGACACATCCTGGAGCTTGCATATTTACGCGGCCGTCCTGCCGCGGGATTGTGCACCTCCCCGAAAGAAAGGGGACCACTCGAGGAGAAGACACCTCTTCGAATATGTGGGGTAACAGCAGGGATTCAAGACGGACCCCCCTGCCTGAGTCCATATCTGCATCTATAAGAACTACCGCTCCCACAATGCTCAGCCAACATCATCTTCCCATTGGAGGGCGTGCATTGTTGAAATTGGGAGCGCGAATCTCCGTGAAAGCCTCTGAAGAGAAAGCTGAGGAGCTTTCGAAACGCGTCAGGCACACCTGCACGGAGTGATTCAAGCGGCAACCGCCTGTACCTTAAAGAGAGTCCGACTCTCTGCTGCTGTTGGTCGAGTGCAAACCAAACTGATGGACACATCCTGGAGCTTGTATATATATATATATATATATATATATATATATATATATATTTTTTTTTTTGTACAAGAAGGGCGGCACAACCGGATACTTTTTGAAAGTTACTTTATTTCACCAACACTCCACCGACGCGTTTCAGCCTCACGGCTTTTCTCACGGTCCGTGAGAAAAGCCGTGAGGCTGAAACGCGTCGGTGGAGTGTTGGTGAAATAAAGTAACTTTCAAAAGTTACCCTAGTTACCCAAAAGTGCCGCCCTTCTTGTACAAAATTGAATTTGGGGCTGTGATCCTGCCCTTGGGTCTAGCACACACTGGCGAGCGCTCTCGTGCATCAATGGATCGTATTGCTTGGGATATATATAATATATATATTCCGAACAAGTCCACTCCAATTGCGGCTAGACAAACGACCAGCACACCATGCCTTCAGTATCAAAAAGGTTTATTCAAAAAGGTTTATTCAAGCCCCTTCCCCACTCAACAGACGCGTTTCGCCCGGAGGCTTCGTCAGTGTTCACCTGTGTTTGGATACCAAACGCCATTTAAAGCCCACATTTTCATAAACACAAATGACGGTTTGTTGTTGTTTTTTACATTGTGTGGCGGCCATCTTATAGTGTGCAAATGCGCAACAGTATTACATTTCATGGCGTAGGTATTCAGTAAAGTGCTCAGTGCAAAATGTTAAAAAACCATAAGGTGCTCAATGAATTATCTTTTTCAAAAGTGCATGCAGGTATATATTAAATTGGCAAACATATCGATTTCTGCCTAGTGTAAGTTCACCCCCTTCCCTCCCTTCCCTTAGCCCATCCAGGGCAGTAAGTAAGCAAAACACAAAGAGAGGGTTAGATAGCCCATTCAGGGCACAATTGTGGGGATGCAGTACTACCTAGATGTATCAACAACATTGTCACAAACCGAAAAGAATTGAACTTACACTAGGCAGAAATCGATATGTTTGCCAATTTAATATATACCTGCATATATGCACTGGCGGTCGCCAGTTGGTAGTTATAGTTAGGATTTTTTCAATGCAAAATCTCAAAATTCTATTGTGAATAACGTTGGCGCCGGTTGACGAATCTGCCTGACAATTTCCTCAAATTTGCCTCGCGGAGCTCCGGTCCTTCCTTGAAAGTCTGGGGGGGATTCGTCAAGCGGTGGCCGAGAAAAAAGGGAGGTCCCAAAACGTGTTTTCTCCATGGTAATTTCCATAGGGCGGTAGAACTCACTTTTAGCCCGAACGGCTGAATGGATTTCCACCAAACTTGGCAAAATTGTAGGGACTGGTAGCCCGATGTGCCTTTGCTATGTCTCAAGATATGTGCTCCAGTGGATTTTGAGTAATTTAGGTTCAAAAAAATATATATATCTATGGCAGCGCCCCGGTACGCGCACCGGGGAGCGCAGCGGGCGCGACACGCGAGGTGCGCACGGAAAGCTGATTGGCTCTCGGGTGTCTGTAAACATTCGAAACAGTCCGGAATGGCCGCCATCTTGTGTCTCGGTAGGATAGAGACACAAGTGGTGGAAAACAAAAAAGGGGGAAATGACCATAAGGGGGCAGGGTAGACCCCCCTGACCCCCTAGGTTTGAAGTGGGGGCTAGAAAAGGGCCCAGCGGTGCAAAATAATATATTTTTTTTTTTTTATTTGCGCGGAGCGCCCGGTACGCGCACCGGGGAGCGGACCGGAGAGCGGCCCATGGGAAAAGAAGAATGACAGAGTTATTAAAAAATTTAGCCTTTTTTTATAAATTGGAGGTAGTTCTAAAAAGAACTGTTTTTTTCTTCTTTTTGCTGTTTTATATTTTTTTGTGTTTTTGGAACATTTTGTACTTTTTTTGGCTTTTATGAACTATTTTATATTTTTTTTGTTATTTTTATGGGGAGAAACGAAAAAACAGGGAATTAAAAATGGCTCAACTGGAGCAAAAAAAAAATAAGAAAAAATTAGGGTTTTTTGGGGCATTTGTGGTTGTCCCCAGCAAGGACGATGAGCTTTATGCTCAGTTCACCATAGGAGATGGTCTTACCACAATGAATACATGTTATATGGAAATCCGCAAACCGTGGCTGAATGCAAGGGATCGTCTCCCTTGCCTCTGGTCCCAATGGAGTGGGTTGCTTTCTTTTGGAGGTGGTGCTTGAAGATTGGGGAGGGTTACTGGCCAGTTCCCTCATCTCTGCAGCAGAATAGTTCATCGGATGCCTGCGCTGCATGTGGCGAATCATGGTGTTGTTTCCAAAAGAGTATTTTTTATTAGGGTTCCCCCTGGAAAGTTCCATGCCACAGATTAGGCAAGTCACTGTGGCCGTATTGACTTTTTTCTTGCCCTCTGGGATCGAAAAAAACTCCCATACAATGTGTGGGTTTGGCTGGTATGGGGTATTGTGTTCTTGCAGCCATCTTCTCCTCCCCTCCTCCTCCTCCTCCTCCTCCTCCTCCTCCTCCTCCTCCTCCTCTTGTTGACCGCCAATGTAATCTTGTGGTGGTCCTCTTGGTGGTTGTGGTGGTGGTGGTGGTGGTGGTGCAGATGCTCCAGCTGCTGCTGCTATTGAAGTCATTTCAAAGTACAAAATATACCTCAAAGATTGCAAAACAGGTCTTCCTAAGTCAAAGGACAAAGTCAGAATAAGGAAAAAAGGTGGGGTCTTTCATCATTTGGAGAAAAAAAAAAGGCCTGAACCAATGAGAAGTGTTATTTTCAGGTCACAAGACCAGGGATTTCATCATTATGAAACCAAAACTGTTCAGCACCAATAAAAAGTGTTATTTTCAGGTCACATGACCGACGCGCTTACGCGGCGCGCCCCCGGGCAGCCCCCGGTCGCGTCGCGTAAGCGCGTCACATATTTACATTGCGCGATCGTATTCGCTCGAGTGCTTCCGGGTGCGCTTACGCCGTGCGTATCACGTGGATCCGGCTACCCGATACGTCACAATGATGTTTTTGTTCGCGGCAATAGCGCTAACAGGACGCTCTCCGGAGCGCGCCCTGGGGAGCTTCAAAAGACTACGCTTTCCGGGGCGCTCACCGGGGCGCGCCCCGGGAGCGCTCCTGGGTAAAAAAATAATTTTTTAAAAATATTTATATACATTAAAAAAATTGTTTTAAATACAAATAAAATATAGGATTCATTCATTTTCAAAAATATTACATTTCATAGCTATAGACATTTGCTATTAACAACATTTTGAAATTCAAAGAAAAAAACATAGGTTTGGGGACCTATATATAGTTAGGAATCAGCATTTTAAAAACCTATGAAATTCACTGAAAAAGCCATAGGTTTCACACCAGTTATAGTTAGGAATTAGCATTTAAAAAACCTATGAAATTCAGTGAAAAAACCATAGGTTTGACATCCGTTATAGTTAGGAATTAGCATTTAAAAAACTATTAAATTCACTGAAAAAAACATAGGTTTCACACCAGTTATAGTTAGCTGGAAATTTTACTGGCATAAAACCATTGAAATTCCCACGTTATAGTTAGTTCGACCCACTATAACTTGCGCGCCTGCAATGCACTGCTGATGACGTCACATATTACATCACTCATGACATGGTCAGTGACATCACTCATGACATCACTGATAACACCATCCTTGTGACAGAGTGAGAGACCTCCTTTCAGTGTAATGTAACCCTTGAAACACATATTCAAAAATAGAAACTAACATTTTCAAAAAAATGGAGATACCCATACCAGTTACAACAACCAATTCAGTAATTCCACCATCTATATACACATCCTCTCATTCATCAACAGTTCTATATAGTCACTCATACATATACTCACTCATCATATGTAGTGATACACATATACATCCTGTTACACACCGACAGTCATCCAAAAGTTACTCACACACATACTCACACATGCAAATAAACTATTGAACATCCATGTATTTGAATATACAGCTATACACACACTAGCACATTACTTCTAAGGAAACTTACACATACTTACTCTCTTAAACAATCACTTATAGAAACACATACTTATTTAAACAGGAACTCTTTCAATCTCTCACTCTCACATATACTCACTTATATACATTAATACTCACATATACTAGATTAAAACATATGTAGTTACTGATAAAGACACTAGTGAGACAGTCATTCACTCACTAACACACACATATACACACACATCCACCCATACAGTCCTGCACATATGCTGTCTTCAAAAGACATAGAAACAGTGAGTCAATCATTGATGCATCTATGTGTTAAGTAACACCCCCACCAAACCATACAGACACTCGTACTGATACTAAAAAAACATCTAATAACCCATATACACACACATGTAGCTACTCACCAACCCATGCAGCCACTTATACACAAAGTGAAACACTGATACAAACATTTAAATATTTAAACAATACTCGCTAACAATAAGCCAGTTAACCAATCAAATTTTTTTTTATAAAACATCCATTAACACCCTTATTTAAACATTTATTCTTCCATCGTCCTTTTTCATATACATATATAAAACATATTTATTTTTCAGAAAGACACACATTCACTGGATGGTGTCATCAGTGATGTCATGAGTGATGTCACTCACCATGTCATGAGTGATGTAATATGTGACGTCAAAAGCAGTGCATTGCAGGCGCGCAAGTTATAGTGAGTCCAACTAACTATAACGTGGGAATTTCAATGGTTTTATGTCAGTAAAATTTCCAGCTAACTATAACTGGTGTGAAACCTATGGTTTTTTCAGTGAATTTAATAGTTTTTTTTAATGCTAATATGCTAATTCCTAACTATAATGGATGTCAAACCTATGGTTTTTTCAGTGAATTTCATAGGTTTTTTAAATGCTAATTTCTAACTATAACTGGTGTGAAACCTATGGTTTTTTCAGTGAATATATATATATATATATATATATATATATATATATATATATATATATATATATATATATATATATATATGTATATATATATATATATATATATATATATATATATATATATATATATATATAGAGAGAGAGAGAGAGAGAGAGAGAGAGAGAGAGAGAGAGAGAGAGAGAGAGAGAAACGCACTAGGTTAATTAAATTAGCAAAAAAAACTGCAGGAAAAACACTGGTCCAAAAAAAAAAATGATAGCCACAAAAGAAAAAAAATTGTATTCGGATTTAGATGTGGTAGACAATAAACACCAACCTGCAAGGTGGCCAACTGTAGCCAGGGCGAGATTGCTTTATTTCAGCAGGTGCCGCAGTACTTAATTTGAATATTAATATTAATAATAATAACTGCAAGAGCTCAAAGTTGTTCTTTAGAGCCTGCACCGGTGCTGTGAAATGCCAGAGACGGAGAGTACCAAGTCTGCCTGGTCTTGATTCCACCTCGAGCTTCTTTCTTACACCACCCTGCACCTCTTGCCTATTTATCTCATTCTTGCAGGCTGTTTGCCAGCCCTATTTGCTCAGCCATTGTTTTCCCATCTTTTTCTTCTTCCTTTTTCCCACCTTTGCCTTTCTTTCTTTTGCTTTAGACCTAAGTTTGATGATGAAAAGTCCTGGTTCCCAGAACACTATAGCCTGTGCCTCGTACCGGCAAACACTGGTACAAATTAAGTGACACCTGGGCCTGTGTTGTGGAAGGCCTCTAGGCCCCTTTTATTTATCTCTTTTGCCACCAAACATGGGGGTGTAAGGCCCATTTTCCCTTGGTCGTAGTGGGACCCACAGCACGCTTGCTACAGCACTGGCAGTAGTGCTAAAAATGCTAATTAGCTCCAGATAGCATCAGGCTGAGAGACTGCAGTGATTGTTTACCTTGCACTCCTGTGGCATCACTTTCCATTGTGCTGATGATGGTGGAAGATTGTCTCGCCGGTGCTGCCTTGAAGAACGCCTTTGCTAACAGCGAACAATAAACCGGGGTTAAAGCCCCAGAGCTCCCTTTATATTATGTATTTTTAAAAAACATAACTGATACAGGAGGGCACTGACCTACCCAGTAGCGGAAACTGGCAAAGTGTGCGCAATTATGTAATAAACAGTCAACAAAATCAGTGCAGCTCTACCTTAAAAGAGTATTTGCCATGTACATCAACCAGGAGGGGTGATTAAACATTAACTCGCCCAGGCCTCCACCCCTGAGCCGAGAGAGTATAGGCCTTGAAGCTAAACTAATCCTGCCAGAGGAATCTCTCAAATTAAGGACAGCAGAGAGGGGACGGGCCAGCGCGGAGGCAGCCGGGGTTCTGAGGGCCAATAACCTCAAACAAGGGACTGGCTGGGGCCTGGGCGCTGTTTGCTGATGATAATGCGGCTTTCGAAAGCCCTGCTAGACATGGAGATGGCAGACTACAGCGAGGCCCTAGACCCAGCCTACACCACCCTGGAGTTCGAAAACATGCAAGTACTAGCCATGGGCAACGGTAAGTCTGGGCACTTCAGTAAAACCTTACTTGATATTATTAAACATTTTTAGAAGTTTGGAAAGCGCTGCGTGTCCCCCTTTGATTACTTCAGGCCACTACTTGCTACGTTGTAGATTTCGCCTATTATTATTATTTTTAATCAGCACATTTGCATGTACTTATATTAGTTATTGTAGCTGCTTAATAGTTTTAGCTATACAGTATATTTATATTATATTATGTTCAATTTCATTCAGAAAGTCCAGCCTGTGGAAAGTGTTTCATGTGAATCAAATATATATATAAAATGTCAATTGTACAGAGTGTGTGTGACAGCAATGGATTGCCTGCCCTTGTTATGTGAACAGCCAATTTCTCTTTTTATATATTTATTTAGCTTTTTTTAGATTATTTTAGAATCATGCATATGTCTGTAGTGTTCACTGAGGTAAAGAAGTGCAACATCTTAGATGTCATAGAAATTAACAGTTAACTTTAACATCTTACGAGTTAGGCCACATTTTATCAAAAGTATTGGGAAAACCAGAGGAATTGTATTCTATAGGACTGTGCTAATGTTTAAAGCTTTTCATACCGGTGAACGACGCGTTGCCATTTTACCACGTTGCTCTACACCCTGTGTTAGTCCTGTTTTTTTATTTAAAAAAAAGTATCACCAAAGTGCTAATGTCGGGAATATTTTTGTTGGATATGAACAACCTCAAATTTCTGATGCTGCAATTCAGTTTTGCTCTTCATATAAATAACATTTCGATACATGTACATGTTGAAAATAAAAACAGTACTATGTACTTCTTTTTGGGCAAAAATACTTTAAGTGTGAGAGTACTTCTTTTATACTGATGCAACAGTTCACAATCGCGATCCAAAATGCTCACTAGTGTAATTTTGCCGCAACAATTCCAGATTACAGGGATCGTTCTGGTGAGGTTTCACTTTTTTAAACATACTTCCACTAACATACACGTGCAAAACCATGGCATTTTACATTGGTTAGCTCTTCCAAATATCGTGGAAATGTTGGTGCACAATTGCACTGGCATTAATATACAATCCATGTAAAACCGAATCCTAACGCAAAAAATGCTCTGACACCAGCAAAGTAATCTAGACCTGTATTGGAAACTGTGGGGCTATTTACAAGCCCCTTACACCACTTTTGCGTCACTTTTCCCATGTTAAAAGTGACGCAAAAGTGGCGAAAGAGGCTTATAACTTTGCCCCTGTATATTTTACACAGTTGTGAGTAATCAAGCTATGTGCTTACAGAGTCAATAGTCTTAGTACCAGGTGTGTGGAATGTGTGTATGACTATTTGTGAACTGGTCATTTTTCTGATGTTGTGAAAGTGACTCTAGGCATGTCAGCAGGTTCTTTCAAGCCTATACACACATCAGGTGGGTCATTTCTCTGTTGTGATCAGCTTTTTAGCAAATGACTGGTTCAGATCTTGACTGGTCCTGTCAAGCCTGTCCTGTCATTCTTCTCAGGCAGGTAAAATAAGTCAAACTGAGTTGGAAAACAGCAATAGTTGCTCTGAACATCTTTTAAACTGAAGAAAGGGTAACTGAACCCTGAAAAGCAATGAATGTTGAAATAATGTTTAGTTCATAAGAATTAAACATGTATGTGGTTAGCAACATTAAATATAATTAGAAGAAATTAACTGTTTATTTGAGGAACAGATTAAAAATATACGCCTAAAAAATTGAATACACTGATTATGGGAATAGATATTGTTAAGCACTTTTAAAAAACAGTGGCCTGCTTATTCGGTAGAACATACAGACAGCAAATTATAAAAAATGGCACCTGTTCTAAGTAGTTCTAGTAAAGTGTGTCAGCCAGACAGATATTCAAGAGTATGATTATTTGGAATTAGACTGTCTTCCATTTATTCAGTGGGATTTCGATTGCTTATGGACACCGCATTCAGAACAGATTAATTAAAAGCTCTTTAGGAGCAAAGGTGTGAATAATACGTTTGGCGTGTATGGCACAAGCAGGAGACCAATGCATGTATCCTGTATGTACCAGTTTGGCTAGGAAAAAGGTATGTTGTTTTAAATCTTGGTGGCTACGGCTTTTTTTTTTACATTTCTCACAAAAAGTAGAGTTTGGTGTCCCAGTGTGAGTGAGGGTAGATGTCACTTCGGCTGTTTACTTTACAGATAACTCAGTGATGCGAAGCATCCAGTTGTAACATCTGCGAATCTTAAGTTAAGTTAGAATAGGTGAGCCATTTGTGAAGTTAACACAGCAGTTAAATCACACGTGTTTCCCAACACTAGTGAGAACTAGAGAGGGGTTTCATTTTCACCCAAATTACTATTAGCGCCCGGCCACTCCTAGCAGCTCAGCTGTAAAGCAGCGGTTATGAACTAGAATCGTCAAATGGTCGTATTTGTGTAAAAACGTATAATGTGCCACTGCGAACCCACAGGGCCTGATTCACAGAAGCCTTTGCTTTCCTGACGGAGTTTCCGCTCAGAGAATACTCATTGCGGAGATTCCGCCCTGAGAGCGGAGACTCTCCCAAGATGGTGGCGACTCCGCCACCAGAGTGAGGTTCTATGTGAACCAGGGGCCTCATTTATGAGAAATGACGCATCGCTGCGTGAAAGCAGCAAAGCGTCACTTCTCAGTGAGCACTCCTTGCGACATTCCTGATGCGTCATATTAAATGTATGACGCATCATGTCGCAAGGAGTTACAGATACCTCAGTATTTCTGACGTATCTGTAAGCGCAAAAGTGGCGCATTGCTGGAGTGTGTCACAAAAGTGACGCAACTCCAGCAATGCGTCTTTTCACATGGAGCAAGCCCCATGTGAAAGGGCCTGCGTCAGTCTTACGCCTGCTGTGAGGCAGGCGCAAGATTTTGACGCAACAGCGTCCTAAAATTGACGCAGTGAAATCTCATATATTTCACTGCGGCACTTCTACGACCTTTCTTGCGGCAATACGCCTTCCTTGCATAAATTATACCTGGCACAGGTATAATGTGTCGCAGGGGTTTACAAAGTGACGCATCGACCTAGATGCGTCACTTTGTAAATATGGCGCAACAAGGCGCATTTTTTACGCCACTGGTGCGTCACAAAAAGTGAAACACCGGCGGCGTAAAAGTGACGCACAGCCTCATAAAGGAGGCCCCAGGCCTTTACTGCTTGCACCATTAGCTTTCTGTTAAAAGTTTAATAGGCATTTCCATCGACACTTTTTCTTTCGAATCGAGACTCAAACGTATTATCTATCAAAAAGCAAAGTAGTCTTACGCTTACAGTAAACTACCTTCTTACCTTTCGACAACATTAAAATGTGTCAAAATAGGTAAACGGTCGACACAAGTGTGTACGTGAATTTTTGTGTGTGTCTGCCGTGTACACGCCTGCCTGCATATGTACATTTACATTTGATTCATTTATAGTATATGTAGATTACATTTGGAAAAAAAGAAGAGTGTGCCATTTCTTTTGCGTATTTATATCTTTTGAGATTCTGGACGAATTTCCACCAAAATACCTATCTGGTTTGGTAGATGATATTGTTGGTTTTGTGAAATCTGGTGTGCATTGGTTCAGGGTTCGTGGTTTCTGAGTGGAGTGAAAGAAACCCGAAATCTGATTTTACAAAGAGCTCTCTCTACTAGAAAGATTTTCCTGAAGTGACTGAAACAATTCTCAGCAGACTAGTGCTTCAGTGTTCCCGTGAGATACGGTCATGTATTTATTTGTGAGACAGTGGTGGTGGTGGTGGCAAGTGGTGTTCTTAAATTCTGCTTGTAGCTTGACACCTTATCATGGCGCACGATTTTCAGAACTTGCTTTTCTTGTAAGAATGTAATGCATTCTGGGAGTTGTAGTGTTAGTTAACTTCAGTTGAAGATCACATAACACTGGTATGCAAAAAAAAAGCTTATTGCCGAAGCGTTCTAGTAGGGGTGCGAAATCTCACGTGATAACTTTATTCACATATAAAAACCCTCATACCCACAAGAAAGAATAATATTACTTTGTTAACCCCTTCGAGGCTGATGACGAGCTGGGCTCGTCATGGCGTAGCCCGCTCGCACGCTGATGACAAGCCCAGCTCGTCACGCAAAGTGCGATTTGAAAAATCTCAGCGCAGGAGCAGAATAACACTAGCGCGCATGAGGTTAAAAGAGGCAAACATTCACAGAAGACATTCGAAGAAGGAAACGAATGGAGAAGCCCTCGCAACATTCACAGATTGGAATTTAGAGAAGGCCTTGCACAGGCAAACTCCCAGAGAGTCTAAAAGACAGGCAAAAGCTCACAGACACACCCATTGATAATCCTAAACCTGCAGTCATTGAGAGGCACCACAGAGAGTCTAAGAGACAGTCAGAAACTCACAGACACGCAGAAACACTCATAGATAATCATAAACCTGTACTCATTGAGAGGCACTCCGGAGAGTCTAAGAGACAGACAGAAACTCACAGAAACACAGAAACACTCATAGATAATCATAAACGTGTACTCATTGAGAGGCACCCCAGAGAGTCTAAGAGAGAGAGAGAAACTCACAGACACACAGAAATACTCATAGAAAATCATAAACCTGCACTCATGTAGAGGCACTCCGGAGAGTATAAGAGAGAGAGAGAGAGAAACTCACAGACACACAGAAACACTCATAGATAATCATAAAACTGTACTCATTGAGAGACACTGCAGAGAGTCTAAGAGACAGGCAGAAACTCACAGACACACAGAAACACTCATAGATAATCATAAACCTGCACTCATTTAGAGGAACTCAGGAGAGTCTAAGAGACAGAGAGAAACTCACAGACACACAGAAACACTCATAGAAATTCATAAACCTGTTCTCATTGAGAGGCACTCAAGCGAGTCTAAGAGACAGGCAGAAACTCACAGACACACAGAAACACTCATAGATAATCATAAACCTGCACTCATGTAGAGGATCTCCGGAGAGTCTAAGAGACAGAGAGAAACTCACAGACACACAGAAACACTCATAGATAATCATAAACCTGTACTCATTGAGAGGCACTCCGGAGAGTATAAGAGAGAGAGAGAAACTCACAGACACACAGAAACACTCATAGATAATCATAAACCTGTACTCATTGAGAGGGACTCCAGAGAGTCTAAGAGACAGAGAGAAACTCACAGACACACAGAAACACTCATAGATAATCATAAACCTGCACTCATGGAGAGGTACCCGGGAGAGTCTAAGACACAGAGAGAAACTCACAGACACACAGAAACACTCATAGATAATCATAAACCTGTACTCACTGAGAGGCACTCCAGAGAGTCTAAGAGACAGGCAGAAACTCACAGACACGCAGAAACACTCATAGATAATCATAAACCTGCACACATGGAGAGGCACTGCGGAGAGTCTAAGAGACAGAGAGAAACTCACAGACACACAGAAACACTCATAGATAATCATAAACCTGTACTCATTGAGAGGCACTCTGGAGAGTATGAGAGAGAGAGAAACTCACACACAGAAACACTCATAGATAATCATAAACCTGTACTCAGAGAGAGGCACTCCGGAGAGTCTAAGAGACAGAGAGAAACTCACAGACACACAAAAAAACTCATATATAATCATAAACCTGTACTCATTGAGAGGCACTCCGGAGAGTCCAAGAGAGAGAGAGAAACTCACAGACACACAGAAACACTCATAGATAATCATAAACCTGTACTCATTGAGAGGCACTCTCTCACTGACTGGCTGGCAGGCACTCATATACACTCACAGTCAAATACATCAGGTCATCCTATAATCTACAGGCACTGGCTGTCACTTGCAGAGACTGACAGAATGACACCAACAGCAAGAGAAAAACACGTTCACTGCCGAATTGAGACAGTGTCAGACAGACAAAGACACTGCCAGCCAGAACCCAACAAGACAGGCAGAAACAGGTGCTAGCCAACAGCTGTGCACAGCTACCAACACAGACAGTGACAGACGGTGACACTGTATCACACAGACACTGGTAGACACTACAAAAAAGACACTGGCATGTCTATGTTGGCAGACACTGTTAAGAGAAACTGGCAAACACCAGCAGTGATCCCAAAAGTCATAAACTCACAAACAGGTGCGGTCTGACAGGGAAAATAAACCAATTAATCGATCAATCAATCAGGATTTATATAGCATGGCTAATCACCCAATAGGGTATCCAGGCGCTCTGATCCAGACAAAGTCTGATACTATGATACACTGACTCACAGCAGTGCAAACATATTCACACTCCAACACCGACACTTAGACAGGCCCATAGACAGGCCCAGGCAGACACAGACATGCATTGAAAGCAGTACCATTGACAGACACTGAGAAACACTGTTACTCAAATTGTACATTTAGGGATTATCCGTGAGTCTCACTGGGAGACAGGGGCAGTCACAGATACTCATTTAGACACTCACAAACATGCACTGACAGAAAAACATTTGTGAACATGTATTGATATTGACAGATACATTCATTCAGGCACTCACAGTCAGACAATGTAAGATATGCATAGAGCAGGCTTCTCCAACGAGCAGCTCGTGAGCTATTGGCAGTTCTCCAGCTACCTATAAGTACCTCTCCTGTGTGCAGCCCACTGTACTATATTGGACGCTTTTGTTTGACTGAATTAATATATATACACCTACATTGAAACGTATGTATTTGAGGCTAAAATGTGTGAATTTTCAGTACTCATGAGCAGATGTTCGGGAAGACTTATTGCTAATATGAACTTGGTCCCGGGGTCAATACAGCTGTGGCTGTTGTGTATCACCCTCGTAGATGTGGCCCACATTGACAAAGCATTTTTTACATTACTTCTGGGAACCATGCCTGATGCCTGGAGGTGATCATTGCCGGTCATCTTGCACATGGTGGCCACTGATGTAATCTTGTCAGGTGTTGTCAGTATTAAAACTCTAATAATGTTAGTAACTCAGGACAGTTTCCATTGAACACAGTTCTGGGTTACCAAATAGGCAAAGTAGGCACAAGTCCTATGGGCCCCACTCCTTTTAGGGGCCCCAAGATAACGAAACAAAATAACATTGATTTAATCTTGAAAGAAAAATACAATCTAGCTTTCTTAAATATTGTTGCCAAAAGATAGAAAAAAATGAATCAACTCAAAGAAACGAAAACTTTGCATTAAAGACTCTAAGGAGAAAATACTGTATTAATGTCATGTACCCATTGACAACTTAAAGTACATAAACCAGAGACATCAGATCCACATAACAGTTTGACTCTTGAAAGCTCATCTTCTGGCAGCTGTGAGTTTGTAAAAAAAATCCGATGCATTGGGTAACAGGAGATAATATGCAGGGGGGAGGGGGGGGCACCGAAATTTCGACTGCCTCGGGGCCTCCACAGAGTTTAATCTGGCACTGATTGAACATAAGTAGCTCTTGCTACATGTAAGGTTGGAGTCCCCTGGGATAGAGAGACACTGTGGGACACTCACAGACAGTCACCAATCTACACTGGCCAAGAGAAGCTAATAACCCGGCTGGCATAACTCACGCGCATACATTGACACTGACAATCAATGACTGGCCATTCCATGCAAATGGACAAGATTATCCAGACTACATTTCCATAACTTTCCTGCTGGATTGACCATGTTTTAGAAACAGTTTTTAAAATCATGGTGCATGGGCATAAGAAACGCAGAAAATAGTTCAGAATAAACATTGGCAACATGGCATACTGATGCCTCTGCTAAGTGACAATGCACTCTTGGGAACAATGCTTTATGAACCACATCAGGATTAGTACAAGTCATTTTGCACCCGAGTATGTTTTCAAAGGTTAAGTACCTTTGTTGTTAATGCCCAGGGCCACTGGAATTATGTGTCAGCGGAGGCCCAAATTATGCGGCAGAGTAGAGTAAAATATGCAGCATGAAAAGGCTAATTATGCACATTTTCTATTAGTATTACTTCATTATTTGGGGCCCGATGTAGGTAATTAAATTTTACCACTTCTTAAATACCGAATGATACCGAATCGGTATTTAAGAAGTGGTAAAATAGAGGGGGGGGGGAGATGTAGGTAAAACAGAATCGGTAAATACCGAATCGTAAAGATTCGGTATTTACCGATTCAGTAAATACCGAATCGGTAATGCCCATTGATTCCTATGGACATTGAAGCCCATAGGAATCAATGGGCATTACCGAATCGGTATTTACCGATTCGGTAAATACCGATTTCAGCAAGGGTGCAGGGGGTGTCACTTTGAAACCCTCTACCACCCCAATTCCGGACTTGTGTGCCATGTGGCACACAGACATGCCCTAAGGGCATGTCTGTGTGTCACATTGCACAGGTGTGCATGCACAGATATGCATGCACACCTGAATTCGGTATTTTACCACCCAATAGGATTGGGTGGTAAAATACCGATTCTAAAGGGCCTGTGGCACTCTTAGGAGTGCCACCTACATGTGGATTTACCGATTCGGTAAATATACCGATTCGGTATTTTACAGATTCTGTAAATCTACCTATTCGGTAAATTTACAGAATCTGTAAAACATAGGCCCCCTACATCTGAAAACCCATTTATCGGTCGGTAACGGCCGAATTTGGCCGTTACCGGCCGGTAAATGGCCACCTACATCGGGCCCTTGGTACTTTTTACACTGTCTGGATATTGGTTGCACCTCATTAGTACCAGTTTAGCACCCAGTTATAGCACTAAGCAACAGAAAGGTGGCCATTCAACCTTTGTAAAAGGCCTTTTACTGCATTGCAACACGTGTCGTTGCATTTTTAGTAACTTTTGACCAGTTCGAGCTCGAAACTAAATATTTTTTTGTTAAAATCTGGAAATCGTGCAGCAGATAATGGACTATGTGGCAAATCTATGATTATGTGAAAATCATGGCGGCCGTACAATCGCATAATTCGAGTGGCCCTGGTTAGGCTTCATGAATTATTGGGCTTTATGTTTAATTCAGGGCACAAGTCCTGAAAAAAGAAGTGGGGGACGCTGTCGCCGGAAGTGACGTCACAACAGGAAGTTTCGTCACGAAAGGTGCCGAGCTCCTCGTCCCAGAGAGGCCAAAGAGTGAAGTCCAGCTGTTTGGCAGGGGGGATGGCATCCCCCGGTAAAATAAGTGGGGGGACGCCGTCCACCCGCGTGGTACCCCGGCTCGAGCCCTGGTTTAATTGAAACTTTATGTCATAATCTTAAAGATGCTCTTGAACACCTTCCAAGTCAGGGCTACTCGTGCTCTACTAATGCGAAGTACACAGAATTGTATGTGGGCAGCACCAGAGGTCTCAGGCTGTGAAATGAGCAGCTTGAATATCCAAGGATGCTCCTTGTACTATGGGTGCCAGGCGCACAAATTACACCAAGAAAGGAAGGCCTGACACTCTCTTCTGCGCCTATTACCCAATCACAGAGTATTCTCATAGGAGTGGGGAATCTGACACTCTGGAGGACAGGGCCAATGTTACCTCGTAAAGCAACTAATGAGAGCACATGATGGTATTTACTTGGGTAATGGAGCCATTGTAGGGCACACTAGTGGTGATTTCATACTTAAATTATACTTAGAGGAACCACTGTGCAATTATGTGTTTATTTTGATTGTGACTGCCTTGACAAAGCACCAGGAAAGCCAGCCGTTGAATGGGTGAAACATGTGTTGGCTGGTTCTGTTTAAATGGACATATTAACAGCTATTTTTGTTCAATTGGAGATGCCATATTAATCCAATAAAATGATTTAGGAAGATCAACAACTATTGATGGATCATGATTTTCAAGAAAATGTTATACAAAAGAGGAGTCAAAATTTACCTTGAAGAGAACCAATATTTGTGATCACACGGATCCAAAAAAGAGCCTAAGAAGTAGCAAGTTTTAGGGGAGCATCACACTCATCACTTTTTACTCAGGCACACAAATTACCACTCACAAAGTGAGGATCTTTTGCATCACGGTGTGAGGATTACTTTGTGTTTCTACTCACTTATGTCAAATTTAAGAATAACAAAATGCTATGGGCTGATCCAAAACCTGATGCAAAGCCAATGGAACCTATGGCAAAAGGTAGCCCACCCCAAAAAGAGGCCGACAAAGTCCACTTTCTGTTGTGTATGCTATATGTTGGCTGCAGTGGTGTATGGTATTGTGTTTGGTGGTGACAGGAGGCCTTTTTAGACAGCTAAAGTTTTTAAAACTATGGGCCTTATTTATGAGGCGGTGCGTCACTTTTACACCGCCGGTGCGTCACTTTTTGTGACGCACCAGTGGCGTAAAAAATACGCCTTGTTGCGCCATATTTACAGAGTGACGCATCTAGGTAGATGCGTCACTTTGTAAACCCCTGCGCCACATTATACCTGCGCCAGGTATAATGTATGCAGGGGGGGCGTTTTGGTGCAAGAAAGGGTCATGGAAGTGACACAGTGAAATCTATGAGATTTCAGTGCACCATTTCTTGGCCGCTAATGCGTCAAAATCTTACGCCTGCTTCATGGCAGACGTAAGACTGACGTACGCACTAACAACATGGGACTTGCCCATGTGAAAGTACACATTGCTGGAGTTGCGTCACTTTTGTGACACACTCCAGCAATGCGTCACTTTTGCGCCTACAGATACGTCAGAAATACTGACATATCTGTAACTCCTTGCGACATGATGCGTCATATTATAAATATGACGCATCAATCATGACGCAAGGAGTGCGCACTGAGAAGTGGCGCATCGCTGCTTTCACGCAGCAATGCGTGATTTCTCATAAATGAGGCCCAAGGTTTCAATGAGATCATGGCTACAGTCGTTGTTGACACCTTTCTCACTGCAAAGAATAAAAATAGAACACACTGAAAAATGTAATGGGTTTTCTCTCACTTAAATAAAAAAAGCAAGGAGTCAATAAAAAAGTTCAAGTTTCCCTTATAACTTTGAAAAGAAGAGAACTTTAATATCAAGAACACTGTAGTGAGATACACACATATTCGTACATTTTTAAATAATCAAAAATAACTAATTTGCTGAATTTAAAGAAATATTGGTTACATCGGCAAGGTTACACGAACTGTTTTGGCTCGCGTGTTTACGAACGCTTTCTTTCAATATAAAAATCCTAATTATTGTTCGAGCAGTAAAAAATGTATCCTGAAACCCCTTTCCAGGTAGCACACCAATGGGAATTTTCCTTCTGCCTCATTTATGTACAAATCACAAAAAAAATTGCAAAGGTAGCCGAAATATTTTAGTGGTAATGTCTGTTTTTGCACAGCAACCTCAGGTCACTGAAGCTCTATCTAAAATGTGGTGAAATGTCCGATTGGCAGCGGCTCTTCTGCCTACCAGTAACCAGGACAATTTATGTAGGTAGAGTCCTGGTGAGCCCCGGTACAATGTCAGCCTTCAGGGGTGTGGGCTTGGCAAATGTGGCTGGGCGGAAGTTGTCCTAGGCTGAGCCAATCCGGTGGTAGTGAAGCTAATGCAAGACTGAAATAAGAGTATTTCTGGCAAGAGTTGCAGGTTCAAGTCTTCTTTATTTAGTAAGTGGAAACACCCACAGGGAGAAACCGCCGCTCGTTTCCAGGACTCCGGGCAACTGACTAGCGTTGCCCAGAGCGCTAGAACAGAACGGAGGAGTGGAACGTAAACAAGAGAAAGCAATCCCTCGTGCTGGGCACAGCACGAGGGAAGGTATATACTACAACTTCTCCCTCTTCACAACATTTCAAAGAAAAGGAAAAATAAAGAACAATAAAAGGAAAGCAAATACATGTGAGTAAAGACATCAAAAGCAACAAATTTCAGCTTAACACATAGTCGTTAAACCTGACAGGTAACCTCCTACACCGAACAGATGGAGCGGAAGCTTGATGAGAAACCTCCCCACCAATCTCAGAATGAAAGGAAGAAGAAGAGGGAGAAAGCAAAGAAGAGGAGGGACCAGAAAAAGGAGGAGAGGAAACAGCGATAGATGCAGATGCATCTGGCGAAGGAGAGGATGAAGATGAGTAAGAAGAACCTGGAGAATCTAACCAAAAAGACCAGTCACACTGATCAAATTGTTCTTGGGTCAAACTCAACAAGGAGCGAGCCTGTAAGCCAGATAGATGAACCAAAGCTCTTTTGTTCCACCATCCTCTGCTTCCAAGTAAAGCAGAAGCCTTACTGACAGCAGTAACCTGGACTGGGGTGGAAAACTTTGAGAGTCCTTTGGCAACCTTTCTTGGATTCTTGATGAGGACCCAATCACCAACTTTTAAAACAATAGAAGTGAAAGATTTACCTGAATCATGCCTGACCTTCATAAGGGATTGTTTCTGAGAGACTTTTTCAGAAAGAGAAACATCAGAGGGACGAAGGGTCTGAACGTTCTTCTCAGATAACCAAGTGGGACACAATCTGGTGTGAACGTTCCTATTTCTTAACAAAGAAAAGGGAGATATGCCAGTCGTGCAATGAGGAGAAATGTTGTATGACCAAAACTTCTCTTCAACAAAATTTCTTACATCGTTGTGGGAGGAAATGGCAGTCTGAACAGCATCTTTGAGCAGTCTATTGGCCCGTTCGACTAAACCGTTTGAAGTGGGCGAATAAAGGGCAACTTTGAAATGAACAACATCATGTTCCATTAAAAACGAGTCAAATTTCTCGGATATGAAATGGGAACCATTGTCGGTAACAACCACAGAAGGACAACCTTCAATGATGAACAAATTTCGCAAAAATTTGATGGCATTGGCAGAGGAGGGGGAGTCACAAAACATGTGATACAACCATTTCGAATGATAGTCAATAAGAAGAATAACATATTTCATATCATGGGGAAGGACATCAAAGGGGCCAGAAAAATCCAACCCAACCTTTTCCCAGGGTTTGAGTGGAAAAGGGACAGGATGGAGGGGCGTACTAATGGGTTTCCATTTCTTATCCGAGAGCAAACATTCATTGCAGGAATCGATGTAAAACTTTACCTGGGACTCAATAGAATGCCACCAATAATGCGATTTGATGAGTTGGGATGTTTTGGTGATGCCTAGATGCCCTTGATGTGCAAATTTAATGATATCGGGTCTGACATCAGAAGGGGGAACAAAAACATCATGCCTCATAATCAGGTTGTCAACAAGGGAGAGTTCAGAAGAAATCATGGAGAAAGCCTTAAGCTCATTGGACAATTTTCTACTCTCAGGCCAGCCCTGAGAAATGTATTGTGCAACCAATTTTAAATTGTGATCATTTTCATATGCTTTTGACCAAGAATCCTCTGAAATGAAAGGACACAACATGGTGGCGTCAAGAGTGGCAACAACACATTCGATGTCACCGATATCTTGAACATCAGAAGCAGTACAGAGCGCAAGTCAATAAGGGAAAAATACTTGGCACCACCTAGGTTGGCAAGAAGGTCATGAATTTTGGGAAGGGGGTGGCAATCAACCAAAATATTTTTATTAAGGGTGCGAAGGTCGGCACATAGCCTGACCTCACCGTTCTTCTTACGAACGATAACAATGGGTGAAACCCATTCGGAGGAATCCGAAGGTGCAATTATGCCATCCTTTTTGAGGGAGGTGAGCACAGATTTAAGTTCGTCTCTGGCACTGATGGGAACAGGACGGACTTTATGAACAACGGGTTGTGCAGAGGCTTTAAGTTTGATTTCATGTTTAAAACCTTTGACGGTACCTGGTTGGTTGGAAAAAACATTGGGAAATTTGTCCAAAATTTGTTTGATGTCTGCCTCATGATTATCAGAAAGAAGACAAACAGAAACAAAAGGTGGAACAGGGGAATAGCCTTCAGGTGGGTCACCAACTCTAATGGGATGATCCGAACCAGGAACTAGGAAGATACCCATTTTGGCAAGATCTTGCCAGCCAACTATATTGGGACCCTTGGTTGCAATATAAATTTTTGTGATAATAGATCTCCCAAAACATTCAAGCCTATAGTTGAAGTAGCCAAGCAAAATAATATCAGATTCATTAAATGCTTTGGGACTAAGGTCAGGTTTGAGCAAAGAAATGGAATTGTTCAATTTTTCAAGAAAAAATGCTTCATTAAGAATGGTTATAGGAGATCCAGAATCTGCCATAACTGTAACTTCGATGTTCCCAAACAGTGCAGAGCAATAAGGACCTTTAACCAAATTAGAGGTATCAATGAAGTTGCAATGGATAGATACAACCATGTCTTGAAATTCATCATACAATCATCCAAATCAGGACATACAATACTATTTACAGAGGGTCTGGATGATCTCTTGACAGATTTGCACATACCGTGGAAATGACCTAATTTTTTACATAAGACACATCTTTTTCCTGAAGCAGGACAAGAAGGGTTGTTGCCAATATGTGACTTAGAACCACACCTGTAACAATAAGGATTAGGGTTAGGTTTCTTTTGAAATGTTCTAACAGACCTATTAGTGTTAACTACACTAATTGAAGTGGCATTGTCATATGAAGGAGAGTGAAGAGAAGAATGAGCTTGGTCTTTTTGCAGAGCATTAGAGGTGGTGATGGATCTTTCAATGCTTTTGGCAATGTCAATAGTTTCTTGAAGTGTAGGCTTCTTGCAGCTCAAAAGGCGTTGTTGGATCTTTTTTGAAAAACACGCAAAAACAAATTGATCCCGAATGTAAATGTCGGGATTAGACTCAAATTCGCAAGTAGAAGCCAAGATCCTTAACTGAGCAATGTATTCCTCAATGGACTCATCTTCTCATTGTCTCCTTTTAAAGAAGTTATGTCTCTCAAGCATTTCATTAGGTTCTTCACCATAATGTCTTGCGAGTCTAGATAAGGCTTCCTTATACTCATCCCAATTATCACCAGCATCTCCAGAGGGAGGAGAAGATCTGGGAAGGTTCTCAAAAGTGTGTTGCGCAGCAACGCCCAAGCAACCATATAAAATGGCAACTTTCCTCTCAGGAGTGAACTTGACTGCATCAATTGCCACAATATGGTTGGCAAAAGCTCTAACCCATTGACGCCAAGGAATAGTAGGTTTTCCAGGGAGTTGAAGAAAGGGTGGGGGTTGAGCAAATTGCTGAGCAGAAGCCATTTAAATAAAATGAAAAGTATCACAGTAATGGTTGAAAATGTGCTCAATAAATAATAAGCATGAGTGAAGCTTATAGTAACAGTTGAAATGCAGGCAGGGGTGTGCCTGTCACCGAAGGAGTAAAAACAAAATTAATAAGTTTGTTAAATGTGATAAATAATGTTGTAGAAATACCAGTATTTGACTCCACAGTATCAATAAATGCGAAGAGAACGAAGAGAAGGTCGCGCTGTGGCGTCAGGAATCAGGAAACTGACTCGGTGTGGAAAACAGCGCAGAAGGTATTGTTGTGGGCAGCTGTAGCTAGGCAACGAGCTAAAATGGCCGCCGTGCGCAAGCGTGCTGACGTCAGGGCGTGATGAGGAGGAGCGCTGGAGCATCGAGGACGTAAGCGTCAAGTGCGCGTAGAAACTGATGACGCGCTGGGACAATGACGCTGAAGGATGCGTAGTACTCACTGAATGAAGCGCGAGCCTCCAAGGCAACCGTCACCATCTGCAGCCGTCACGCTGGGAAATGGAGGAAGATCAGTTCAAAAAACAGCTTCCGTCGACTTGAAGAGCAGGAAGATGAGACGGGATGCCAACAAGTAGATAAGCACCTGGTAGGAGGGCGGGCATCGAGGGAGTGGGCCGAGTACTTCCTGGTGGGTGTTTGAAGATGGTAGGTTCGGGACCCGCTCTTCGCCAAATGAAATAAGAGTATTTCTGGCAAGAGTTGCAGGTTCAAGTCTTCTTTATTTAGTAAGTGGAAACACCCACAGGGAGAAACCGCCGCTCGTTTCCAGGACTCCGGGCAACTGACTAGCGTTGCCCAGAGCGCTAGAACAGAACGGAGGAGTGGAACGTAAACAAGAGAAAGCAATCCCTCGTGCTGGGCACAGCACGAGGGAAGGTATATACTACAAAGACAAGTATATAAGCTCACTTTTCAGAGGGTGTGGCAGGGGGGCTGAAAGGTCCAGTCCTAATTAGTAGTGGTTTCGAAGGGGTTATTGTTAGCACAAATCTGGCACAGGTAATGGCGATCCTACTGCGGCTGTCATTCAGTTAATTGAGGCTGGTGGTGTAATAAGCCAGGGTCGGACTGGAAACTAGAAGCTGCCCTTCAAAAATGCTCTAACCATTCCCTCTCATTTCCTCATTTACTTCCTTCACTCTTTTTCTTTCCATCCATTTATTTACTCTTGCTTTTCTCACTCTTCTCACTCTTACCTTTCTCTCTCTCACTCTCCTTCTATCTTTCTTTCTTTCTTTTTTCTTTCTTTCTTTCTTTCTCTTTCTTTCTTTCTTTCTTTCTTTCTTTCTTTCTTTCTTTCTTTTTTTCTTTCTTACTTTCTTTCTCATCTTTTGAACCCCCTGTGCCGGCTTCAATTAACCTCAGGGAGCTGGGGAAAGTGACAGTGGTGCCAGAAGGCTGGGCTTTCAAGATCAGACTCCAATGGCTCCTGCCCACGGGGGAAATGCCCGGTGGAAAAAAAAGAAATATAACACCGTGATTTTGTCGGAATTATATAATATCAATTAACCATTCATAAAGAGGCTTAAGGAAGTCCTCCTCATTTCAGTTGGTGAATGAATGACAAGCACACACCAACATCAACCTGTTCACAAGTGAAAATTCTACTGAATCAAATATCACACATAATATACATATTTGCTTAGTGGGAGTGACAAATGTTGATTTTATGAGTGCAATGCTTTGAGAACGCTGTGTTAAAATACAAGAAACAAATAGCCTGGTTCTGCTTAATACAATCTAGAGATGCAATCAGTAAACATTCAATTCAAAGTTTTGCAAATTCATAGATTAAACAGTACAGGCATATAATGATATATGCGTCAATGTTTGACATGTGGTGGTTTGAAATATTGAATTGGATCTTCATCAGGGCAAAGAGAAATGGACACACCACCCGGGGCCCATTATTCTGAGACCATCAAAAGGTAACTAGTTGCCAAAAAAAGATTCTATGCTGGGCTAAACAGGGACCCAATACTTCACAATAGCTGTCTTTTAGGTGCCCAAGAGGGAAAATGCTAGTATTAGGATCAAGAACCTCCATGACACTCTTGCCCTTCTGCAGATCAAATGAAGAGCCCACAGGGGAAGTGCCTGATGAAAAAAAATGGCCAGTCCAGGTTTGTTCGTCAATGAGGAGAACCTGAAATAATTTTAGATGGTGTCTGCCAAGGATTTAAGGTCAGAATATCATATACAGAAATATAAATAATGGAATATGATGTGTGTAAAATAATTCCTCGTGCTTTTCATTGTAAGGAGGCCATGGGGGGGGGGGGCGGAATTATACAACAAACAGCAAAAATCGTGGTAACAGATACATACTGATCTGAGCAGAGCCAAATCCCACTCTGTATACAGTTTAAAGAATTTGTGAAAACATGTCAGGCTGGCATCTAAAGCTGTCTGTGCCAGACATAAACCGTTATGCATACAATCAGATGCCGAGGGGAAAGCCCAAACCTCATATCCGAAATGCTTTTACTTAACTTACTTACAAGTGGACAGGAGAGGTCAGGCAGGGGCTGCTAGAAGTCAAGGAGAGGGTGGCATGCAGAAGGTAGAAATGACCACGAAAGAACAGGAGAGGCCCTGAGAGGAATTATGGATGATAATATTGCAGAGAGCATGGACTAGCCTAATCCATGAGAAATTGAATTACTTTGCTGCAGAACGCGTGACTAGAAAGTACATTTGAACGATGTTGCCTTGCTTTATGTCTATGGGAGGGGCATTTATTGAACAATAGGCTAACTACAATAAAGGCCATGAGGTGGATTGATTTTCTGCCACCTTATTGTCAACACTACAAAGAACATCGCAAATGTCTTGTGTGTAAGGATCAAAAACCTCCAATGAGATTTTGTCCTATTTTGTTTTATTTTACTGTAATTATTTTATGTATCGCACCAATGGCATGATGTGAGAGCAGTGCAACTTACAGAGAGCAACAATAACAACGCATAAACCACATCAACATAACGGTATTTTACCATGATAGCATGTTATGAACCCCAATGTACCCCAATCTAGGCCTAGTTAGCTACACAACTTTTTACCTACATTTGTCTTACCTTGCTCTGCGTAACGGTTCTAAACACTGACCTTTTATCCAGTTATGTGCTAAATAAATGTTGATCGGTTTCCTTGAATTTAGCCTAATTTAATATGCATAAGGATTCTTAGAAAGATTCAGCACAATAAGTACATAACAGCATTACCATGCTCTGTCTAAAAGTCAAGTTCATCTTCATCTTAGGGCGAAATAACTACTTTGAATAATTGCAGGTATTGTTCTCGGCTCATTTACATAATCATACTCACCACATATCGATTGTGTAAGGAACCCTGACGCTATCTTTATGGTATTAAAGAGCCATACCTACGATAGAGAGAGGAGAAGCTTCCACACTGACACAAGACACTGGGGTCCCGCCCTGCACAAGCTACAACATGCAGATACCTGACATCCCCTGCGGGGTGTCCAACTCGAGACCAAGACGAGGTCCTTAACTCTCTCCCACCAGGTAATGGGGTTGGCTCTTTCTTAGTCGAAACCCCCCACATACATGCTAGGTACATTAATGTACACTTAGGGTCTGCATAGTAGGATTATGTTTGTTTACTCTCATGTCTTTATGCCTGCATATATTCACTGTTTTAGCACCATGGTAGAATTTTACCTTTTATTTACACTGTTGTTGCTTGTTATCTTATACATCTGTTTCTGTCTGATGATTGTCACAGCAAACATGTTTTATACCCCCTTTGACGCTGATGACGAGCTCAGCTCGTCATGAAGTACACCTCTCGTACGATCATGACGAGCTGAGCTGGTCATGAACCGCGGGATTTTTAAATCTTCTGCGCACAGCGGAAAAATGTGCAGCACCGATAGTGATACTAGAATGACGCTGGTTCAATAAATGCTTTTTGAAAATGTCCTCATTGTTTATTCTGTGAATCTCTTAGACTAAGTGAGCACATTTGACTGAACAAAAAGTGCTGCACTGTTTCCACAATCCCTGAAGGATCAAGGGTTGTCATGTTCGATAGTTGCCAGAAACTATTTGCTCCTTGGTAAAGTTAGGGGGCTGATGGTGACTCTGTGAGCTAACTGGTCTAAAGGTTAAAATACTATTTGTGGGTGTCTTGAATCAGTCTGGACACAAATCCCTTAGTTTATGTTGTCTAAACACGCAGATCCTATGTAGATTTGTAGGAACTACACGAAAAGCATAAATGACAGAGGAGAAAGAAGGGAAACAATTCATTGATTACTAATTTAAAATAAATAAATGTCAGCATAATATTAATGTAAAAAGTCTTTTGCAAATGTCACACTGTCACTGGAAAAGTAAAAGGATGAACCAGAAAACCTACCACACCTTAAATACTCAATACATTGCCATTATATAACTTATGCCAACCCATCATTAATGGCATCACGGATGCCAACTTGTATAACCTCCTCTATGCATACTGGTAGCAGTAGCATTAGACAGGAAAGCATTTCCATAACTTAAGCACCTTGCCAAGTGAGACAGAATAGGAAGGATCCCGTGAAGGTTTCCATCACATCTATGCGTCACATGCTGGATGTTACAGGAAAGGTAACACATTTCATTTCTCTTTAATTGGTTCTCCCCTGCATTTTTTACTGTTTCATGAAGGGGAGATGTTATTGCACATTCTCACCTCATGGGAGAATAAGAACTGTGGTAAAAAAACACCTAACGGTGCTATTCCCTCCACTTTTTAAGTTATGTAACGTCAGAGATGCAAGATGACACAGTACCAGTTTCCACAATGCCCTCTAGGACCACCTTACTCTTTCTGGTTGTTCCAACTAACATATATTACCGGGTCCCATATTTCCCAAGTTTGCTTTGCCTGCTTTGCGTATTTCCATACTATCCTGTTCCTCCGTGTTATTAGTTTCTATGATGGCTCCTTTTGCCACTCATGCCCCTAGTGTATTTGATTTTCTTTTTCCACTCCTCACTGTTTTCAAGCCCTGACAGGGTACCACTAGTTTTTTTGTCACCTCATCCACTCCAACTCAGCAGAGGTTTACCTCTGGCAGGACTTGGCTGCTCTAAGATTGTCCACCCTGGTGGCTGCTACCCCTCTCACAGACCCTCTCTGCTCAGATAACACAGAATATCACTAGGTATCACCTGCCTTTCCCCTTCTCTTAAAACGTTTTTTTTTTAATTCCAAGGAATACTGCGCATGTATTCTTAAGGTTTCACTTAATTTCCTGCCCGATGACAGGGTGGTGTTGCCATGTCCCACTTAAGCTTGGATCAAGTCATAGTTCATATGCCCTTTTTATTTGCCACCCTTTTCCTCCTGTTGCGTTCTAGTGTAGTTTCTTACAAAGTATGGCATGATTATTGAGTTCAATGATGCAACATGTAGCAACACCTTTTCTATCACCCCCAAAAACCTCTTGTTCTCCCTGTGGTTTGTGCCTCAATGTTGCTTCCATCATCTTTGTATAATCATAGCCATTAAAAGTTCACTCTCAGCAGATAACTTAATAAATGACCCGGAAAATCCAGGCTAACCTTCTTCCAAGATTTCACTAACTACTCCACCTGCAGAACTAACAGACTCTGCATCTGTGATCATGTATTACAATTTTTGCAAACCACAGAATCAGCTACAATTTCCAGGACTGGGCCAGTGTCGTAAAGAAACTTGAAGGAGCCTCCTTGGAAAGTACATGGTGGGGGCCAATGCATGCTCCAGACCCATTCAGGAACTCTCAGGCCCACCCGTGCACAGTGCCGAAGGGAGACCAGTGGAGCTCACCCCGCCCCCGCACCACAGTGGCTGCGAGGGCTATTGTTACGACACTGGACTGTTCCATAATGCTATCATTTTCATCCCAAGATGTCGACAATCGTTCAAGAGAATCTTCTGCTTACGGCCTTTAGTTGCAGTTACAGGATAATTCTGTTCTACTCTGGCCCTGGTGCAGATTCCCTTGTCCTGGACAAAGAAGGTTAAAGTTTATCCTCTATAATATGCACTTAAATTCAATTAAAAAGCGAATCCTTCATTAAGTCCTCACCCATGTCTCCGCCTTTATCATATCACGTGCTGCCGTTGTCACACCACCCACACACCACAACCGGTGCCATCAGCTTTTCCACACTGACCAACACTGATCAAGACAAAGCCTGCACTGGTACATTTTGTTATCCCTGGAGATGCTCCTCCACAAAGTGATGTTCAAACCTTAAGTGGCATTTTTGCTCCTCCACTTCCAAAAAGTTGCACATTGGAGCACATACATTTGGGTTCTGCCCTCATATTTGGGCTGTCAGCATTCAATAGCCTGGTCCGTGGTTTCCCCGGGATCTGCCTCTATGTTTCAACCACTTGAAAGCTTCTTGGTGTCTTGCAAGATATGTCAAGCATGTTCTGGCTGGCATGTTGGATGCTGTTACCTACTGAGACAATGATCCTTTGCTCCAGCAAGTGCTATGTACAGTACAGATGACTTGAACTTGATTATTGAAAGAACTGACAGCCACCAGAAAACTTTTGGGGCATGTTGCATGTCACCATTCTTTCAGAGAGTAAAAGGTACATTCTGACTGATTGGGTTTGTAAACTTCTTAGCCTGTCAATGAACATTTTTGGCAGTCACTTTTTTGTCACTTTATTATTGTTTTTAATAATAAAAAGCAATACAGAGGAAAGGAAGAGGGAGAAGAAAAGATTTGATATCAGCCATCCAGCAGTTGTATGATTTGTACATCAGTGTGATGCATACAATTGGCAGGACCATTTAAATGAATGTTTTTGTAATCTTACCATGCCATCCCTGGGGTTCTTTCCAGTGCCACCACAGGTCTCTTTGAAGGAGTGGGAACTCTCCCAGAGCAAGGATAGATGAAAACTGCCACTTGTGACAAATGTATTGGCTGAGGGAGCAAACAAGAGCTCTTTGTCATATAGAACTCCCAATTCCATACCTCCACAGAGAAGGGTGGAGGCATTGCCATGTTAAGAGACCATCTTAACTATAATATCTAAGACTTCAGCTCTCTCAGAACCAGAATCATACTTAGTTCCGTTAATTCAAATAAAGCTTATTTTCATCCAGAACACATGTAAGTCAGGAATCCAATGATGTTGCCTTGTTCACCTGGCTTCATTTCCAATGGATTGTAGATTTCACTGTTATGAGCAAGCATTTGAAAGTAAACATTTTTTTAACCACTTGGCTGCTAGGCGTTTTCCCGTCCTGCGCTAAAAAAACATAAATCCTATACACCATGACGAGCTGGCCTTGTCATCCGCGCACGGCAGGTAAGCGCCATGACGAGCCCAGCTCGTCATTAGCCTCGAAGGGGTTAAAGCTGCTTCAGAGAAAGCAAGTCAATATTTTAGTTTTGCAGTCTTTACAGTGATGATGTTTGAGTAATTCTAATGGCATCCTACCTTTAGACAACTCAGTTTTCTCAAACAGTATTGTTGACTGCTTCTGAGAGGGAAGACCATGATCTGATAATTAATGAACCCAGAAACAGTCAACTAATCCTTTAACCTTCACAGCAATGCACGGAAACCTGCAGGGTTTTAGGCTGCTGAGAGGACAAGGGCTTTTCCCATGTTCATCCATGATGGATTCAGTACCCTTTGCAAGCTGTCTTTCTTTCTTTCTTTCTTTCTTTCTTTCTTTCTTTCTTTCTTTCTTTCTTTCTTTCTTTCTTTCTTTCTTTCTTTCTTTCTTTCCATTTTGACAGGAGGTTGTGTGCATAGCAACATAATCACGGTCCAAAATGTCATATGCAATTGTGGTGCCAAAACAGGTGGAGGTGGTTCAGTTCTATGTGCCCTTGAAGACATCTTGTTACCACGTTTACAGGATTATACTGGGGAAGGATGACTTGGATATTGGCTGGTAATTGGCCAAGAGCTACTAGTTTACAGATGAATTCTACTAAAAATCATGATAAACATTTGTTTGAAGGGGTCAGGATTGCTGATTTCAGAATTGAGGTATTTATCTTTGTCTTGATATATGCTTTGAGTGACAATAGGAGTTCCGTCATCACATAATGGCTTAAAAGCTGCCTGTTTTAGGCACCTCTTTGTCAGGCTAATCTCATTGCCTCCTCTGTCAGTGAGTTAAATGTGGTCAATTCCCAGTGCGGTGAGAGAGGGACTAGCAAGGTGAGTGATATGTGCTGTTGGAGATGGAGTCACACATTCAGTACCTGAAGAGTTCCATGAGCTTCTATGAAGTTTTGTGGTTATACAAGGAATGAGTTACATAGATCCCAATAAAGGGTGTTATGTTCTTTGAGTTGGGGGATTGCTTAATTTCTATATGATAGCACCTCCAATACGCAATGCAGCAAATGAAGTCTTGAAAACAAAAACATTGAACCTCTCCCTATACATTAATTAACTAATGGTGATACATCCTAAGTAAGACACAACATCATTGTCCCAAACACAGAATTTCTTTTATATTTTATTGTTCAAAAGCACTGTTGCCCTATATTTTTTGTATATTTATTTATCAATAAAGCAATTCACATTTCAAATCATTATATGAAACCTTACTTATAGAACATTAATTAAATAAAACAGCCCCACTGAAACTTAACATACGCAGAATGACGATGAGACAACACAAATCCCATGCATGCCAACCATAACATACCAGTCTTATAGACAAAAACAAACAGCCAACACAATAACTTATAATTCAACAGCTAACAAAATATACAATTTATAGGTGAATTCAAAAGAACAAGCGCAGACGCGCGTTTCGGAGTGGAACTATATCCCAACAGTTCCTTCGTCAGGGCGCAGAGGGTATGATACAAGTAATGACCAGATGTAATCCAACAGTACTGGCCATATATTAAATATAGGATGAGGTTCAATGTTTTTGTTTTCAGTATTTACCCTGCCTTCCTCTCCCTTTATTTAGATACCCAGGGACCCTCTTGTTTGTTCATGCAAATGAAGTCTTGCACACCATGAACTCCCACCATTGGTGTTCCAGATTTTGGCTGATCATTTCAGTTTGACAAGCTTACCAATGTACTGTTAATCTTAGGTTTTGATGCCCTGCTTTAGCTTTCTTTTCCTATTTGTGTGTTCTGTGCATTGGGTATTTTGTGGTGGAGGTTTAACAGCAAGGCTTCATGGTGAGCTGTAGAGAGCGAGGGCATATATGTTGTGGAAGAACATGTTATAGCAGAGCATGCTCTATGACATTTTAGATAGAGCATGCCAGGGTGACTCGCTAATCAAATTAAAAAATAATAACAATAATTTCTATATGAACATTAACCATTTTTGAGAAATACTGTACTCATCAATTGTTTTGTCACAGTGAGATAGAAAATTGAGACTTAAAAGGTTGTGCGTGGCATGGCGATAATAGAGGGTTTCAGATACTTGTATAGTGATCCACCTGAACCTATATATTCTTACTAAGGCCTTCATTAGGAGTGGACCAATACATTCCAATATGATGAGTAACTCCAAAACCAAACAAATCGGAATTATACGTTTTGAGGTTTTTATAGCATCAGGTAAATAATGAGTGCAGTAAAATCCACACCGATAAGATACATTTCAGTGGGCCAAACCTGATGAAATTTGTTGGGGGAAAAATGTTGGAAAATTCCAGGGCATACATAGTTTTGTGTATTAAGCACTAAAATCTCCATGTTATGTGCCACTTTGGGGAATAGCTCATAATATGTGCTATTTATCACGCCCTATGTGTAATAAATCCATATTGGTATTTATCAGGTACATTAATGACGCACAAAAATCCAAGCCATACCTAATGAGGGCCTTAATGTAATGTGTCTTGCATGGCACAATGCCTTGTTCTTTGATATGAAATTAGAAGTGAATTGGACAGGTGATCTGAAATTACTAGGAGACTTGGTTCCACATAAGGTTTGGACCTACAATTATGATGACCAATCTAAATAAAGGATATGATCATCCTCCTAATGTGCATATCCATTGAATACCCGGTTGTTCACGCCATGCACTGGGTAGCATGTGCCTGGAAAATATGCATGTGTCTTAAGTCATTACAGAATGTGTGCACAGTTCTAGAAAATTATAAAGGTGCAACAATACAAATCTGTGGTAGGGAAATTTGGATGTATCATCTGCCGATATATGTCTTATTGGAACTGTATGCTAGAGAAGAGAGCAATCTCCTACCCAAGTGTATAAGCATCCTATTATTTTCTATCATTTATAGATACTTCACCATCTGAAGCAGCACATATCAACAACTCAAACAACATTGGCATCAGCTCACTATGCGCAATATGCGGAGACCGGGCCACTGGCAAACATTACGGCGCAGCGAGCTGCGATGGTTGCAAAGGTTTCTTCAGAAGAAGTGTAAGGAAAAATCACATGTATTCCTGCAGGTAAGATGACATGTTAAAATGTGTTATTAATTATTCTGATATTACTTAACCCCTTGGCTGTGGCGGTAATTCCACCGCAGCGCTAGGGGGGAGGGGGGCCACGTGGCGCCGCCATGCTCGTGACAGAACCACTCCATCACGAGCCACGGGCGCGCTGTGCTTGTGCCGGAGTGGTTCCGTCACGGCCCGCCCGCTCAATAGAATGCTCAGCGCAGGCGCGAAATCGCTGCCACGCAGGCGTGGCGGCCGGGCCGTGACGGAACCACTCCGTCATTAGCATAGCGCGTCCGTGGCTGGTGATGGAGTGGTCCCATTACCAGCACACAAAGGGTTAAGGGCACACAAAGGGTACCTTACCACAAATGGTCCAGGGAGAACTAGGGTGACCACCTCCATCACTGTTGTTGCAGTCACCAGCTCCAGTCCTGGACTTTTGAGTGTTCATCTAATGCTTTCTATACATTGTAACCTTGTTTGGCTTCCAATGAACTAATTCAATGAGCACGCCTGCAAACAATGATTTGTAGATGAAAAGCGTTGAAGAGTGCCCCTTATGCCCTAAAGCAGTGACTCTCAAAGTATGGCCCTGGGGCCGCATTCGGCCCTCCTGACCTTTACATGCGGCCCCCTGATCAACAGCAGCACTGGGCTAATGTTACTGACTCAGCACTAACATAAAAAAATATGTTAAATAAGCCAACAAGCATTTATTTAAAGGTTAATTGAAATTCCAGAAAGGAAGTTACTTTAGTAACACCATCATTTATTAAAAGATCTTGCTGTAAAAGTATGATCAAGTCTGTTAATATTTTGTTAACATGCAGAACCGTTTCACTGTAGTACATCAGATTATCCGTGCATTGAGAAGTATTGTTTTCTAAAGTGATTGTTTTCAAACGTGAATTGACAAACATTCATTCTTCCCCAGACCTTGATAATGGCAACAGTGCACGAAGAGGCAAGTCAGTTATCAAGTGCACCTTTGGGGGGCTGGGGTTTCTATTATGCATAAACAACATATTTATTAAATCAAACTCTGGAGAAAGCTTTGTATAGCCCACATCCTGAAGTCATGTATGTCGAGGTCCTTATCTGCTAATGAAGAAAAAGAAGAGAAAGTGAAATAAAATGATTACCTGGGATCACATAGTTTGGTTAAGTGGAGAAGCCAGGATTAATCTCACGTTTTTGGTTTTACGTTGTGCAATTCTGACACGAGATATATATGCCTAGCTTCCCTTACACCCACCTTACTAGAAACTCCTCCCCAAACCGCCACCTTGCTGCTATCAATGCAGCCCTCGCCTCGGTCATATCACAGACCAAATTTGCTGTCCCTGAGAAGATGTTTGTGAGTGCCCCATGGCCTAGAGTAAACTATACAGCTGACACATCAGATTAAAAAGGTGCAAGACGTTTTTGAACTTAGAGGATATTAGTTGGACTTGTATGTGGGATCTATGTAGAGGTCAAACAATCAACGATGTAACACCATCAGAATCATTATGGAGCACGGTGATTGGCAGGCGACCTTGCCGCCATTTTCAGTTGTAAATGTAAATGTGGGTGTACTTGTAAAGCGCACTGCGACTCCATGGAGTATCCTGGCACTGAAGACCGCTGGGGAACCCATCCTGGTTTTCCCTGTGAGATGGTCCCTTTCTGGGTATCTCCAAGGTGCAACCAGGCATCCCCGGCATCTGTGGGGGGCCGTTGTAGAGATGAGGCAAGCTTAATGCCCAGAGTTGCCGAGTGTGTTCCCTGGTTAGAGTAGGCACAGAGGCGAGAATTATCGAGTCCGTTTTGACACTGGTCCACGACCCTGCCGCATCAGGAATTGAACCCTGGTCCCGAGCCGTTCTCTGCTTACGGGTCTGCCCCCTCTAACCAGTGAGCCACACCACTTCCACCATTTCCTTGCCACACATTACTTATTGAACAATAATTTATTTGTTCCCATATACGTCATGAAATGCGTGGGGTCAAATAATGACAGAGTGGTATGTAAATACTCTACAGAGTACTGAGGAAATAATAATTTAGGAAGGACCGCCTTGCAGAGCAGAAATAGCAGTGGGTCATCAGATGCAGATCTGGTTTACTGTCAATGAGCGTAACCATGCCAGCTTTGCCTGCATTCATAAGGAGGAGTACTTTAACGTTGGTAAAGGGCACATCTGTAGAGGTGTATACACTCCATAGGTTCATGCCATGAAATAAACCACAGTGACAATAAATATGCATTTAGAAGACTTATTCTAATTATTGTGCAGATACATGAAAAGAAATTGTCACAGATCATTAGATGCTATGCTTGGAATAAACACATTTTCAGTCATTTGTGTTTCTTATCTGCGTTTCCACACATAAAATCAAGAAAATTCTAAATTAGCACATACATACTCATCGTGCCTTTAAAAAATCCAGAAAATGTATTTCTAAACATACTTCATATTAGGCTGATCCATAAATACATGCTTCTTCATACTATTGCAAAATCCTACAAGCATGGCCGGAATAATATCCTGAACTTTGAAATCACTTGAGTTCAGTTAAGTGTATGATGACTTACCTTAAACAGGAAGTGTGAGCTTTCATATGCACCTCATAGCTTGATTGACAATTTCTATACTTGGTTGTATTACAGTGGCGTCTCCTACGCTAAGGTGGGGTAGCGTTGCCTCACTGCTATTTAATCTGTGCTCAAAAGAAAAAGAAAATTATAGTAACAGGACGTTAATATCATTTTATTTTTCTACGCGGCACTCAGAGCCAGATGGGGGCAGGGCTGGGCTCAGTAACGCCAAGAAGAGTGAGGAGTGGTTTGCACTCCTCTAAGTGCACATGACAGTTTGGCAGGCTCTCTGGGGCTGGCCAAACCACCATGCGCACTTTGCATGTTCTCCATTGGGCTGTGTTGCACAGCTCTATGGAGAACATGCCCAGCCTCCCCAGGCACTGAGAGTCCAAACATGATAATCAGACCAATCAGGATGCTGCTTCTGCACCATCCTGATTGGCTGGAGGAGCCCAGAAGCCTGAGTGCTTCCGGTGCTGTAGCAGACCCGAAGAGGACAGAGGAGAGGCGGCGTGGTGGCCTTCCCCACCAACCCCATTCCGAGGCAGCTACCACTGTTGTATCATCCTTTGGCCAAATCCTTGAAAAAGACAAAACTTAAATTGTAAATGACAATCATAGTAAGGGACCTGAGCCTAATTGGTTCTACTTCTTGAACAACGCAACATATACATTTAAGCTACAGCCTGCATTTGAAAGGGGGTTAGAGGCCCCTCTGCGGGAGGGTGCCGTGAGTGACTGCACCTGCCTGCAGGGGGATACATAGTGGTCAATAGAACTCATTTCCCCTTCCAAGGGGTGCACTCGGTGGTTGGTGATCAAACCTCTATGGAGTTCATAGCTAATGTGCCTATGGTGGATTCTTTGCCTCTGAAATCGCACCCTTAAAACAGCACAGGGCCAGCTCCATGGAAATAAGGGAAATACCCCCTTTGAGGTCATAGCAGTGAAACGAGCGGCGGCACAAGCATTTGCAGTAACGTCTGTAATATCAAAGTGTCCCAGGGGTGCAAAAAGTAGGGTGCACATGTTTGTCGCAGTTTTGACACACTTTTGATAAAACAAGCTCGGAAGTCCATTTTCACCTATAACATTTCAATTTTCTTTGTAGTACAATACAAAACAATGCAAAGGCATAAAAAGTTATTTTAACCCCACCTTCTCATGAAGATTCGGAATAACTCATCAGTTAACTCTTCACACTAATTCCTCTACTCGGAATAGAATTCCATTAAACTTAACCCTGTAACTTAGACAGTTGACTATTAGACTATTAAAGTCAAAGTCAAAGTCAAAGTCAAAAAGTCTTGTATAGTGCAACATATCACGTTAGTTCTCAAGGCGCTTGCAGACAGATCGACACACCTAGGTTCTTAAATCGCATCAATGGGTGAACAGCCAAGTTTTTAATTCTCTGCGGAAGGGCAGGTTGTCTGGAATGGACAAAATGTATGATGGAAGCTTACTCCAGAAATGGGGGACAAGATAGGAAAAGGAGCGGCCACCGTTTCTCACAGTGCGCATCCGTAAAGGAGTTAAAAGAAGTTTAGAACTTGATCTCAGAGTTCTGGCTGGCTGATATTTTGCAATTTTTTTCCTAGATAAATGTGTGATAAATGCTTTTGTGTGCGAGGCAAAGAATTTTATATTGACCCCCTCAACCTAATTGGCAGCCAATGGAGGGCTTTTAGGTTGGAACAAGACGATGATCTTGAGGGTTGGTGCAGAATTAGTCTGGCTGCGGTGTTCTGAAGGGATTCAGAAAAGGGGGTGGTGATGAACAGAGTGTCTGAATTAAGCAGACCACTCTTACCCAGTCCAAAGATCAGGGCTTGATCCATCACCGTTATTTATCTCACTGCCCCATCCCAGCTCAGAACCTGGCTATATGCAAATCAGTCTGTCCCTGGCCCAGTGCATCATGGGAACAGGGCAGACTAAACTACCAAGCCAATTCTTCACCAGAAAGGAGACAAGCTACCGGGGACCGGTTTCTGGCATTTCAGCCGTCTTCGGCCCGGCTTGCTTGAATCCTGATGGAGCAGTGAGAAAGGGACTCATGTCTGAGTATACCCTGCCACACCTATAGTGGCCAAAAACGATTCAGAAAAGGGGGTGGTGATGAACAGAGTGTCTGAATTAAGCAGACCACTCTTACCCAGTCCAAAGATCAGGGCTTGATCCATCACCGTTATTTATCTCACTGCCCCATCCCAGCTCAGAACCTGGCTATATGCAAATCAGGCTGTCCCTGGCCCAGTGCATCATGGGAACAGGGCAGACTAAACTACCAAGCCAATTCTTCACCAGAAAGGAGACAAGCTACCGGGGACCGGTTTCTGGCATTTCAGCCGTCTTCGGCCCGGCTTGCTTGAATCCTGATGGAGCAGTGAGAAAGGGACTCATGTCTGAGTATACCCTGCCACACCTATAGTGGCCAAAAACGATTCAGAAAAGGGGGTGGTGATGAACAGAGTGTCTGAATTAAGCAGACCACTCTTACCCAGTCCAAAGATCAGGGCTGGATCCATCACCGTTATTTATCTCACTGCCCCATCCCAGCTCAGAACCTGGCTATATGCAAATCAGTCTGTCCCTGGCCCAGTGCATCATGGGAACAGGGCAGACTAGACTACCAAGCCATTTCTTCACCAGAAAGGAGACAAGCTACCGGGGACCGGTTTCTGGCATTTCAGCCGTCTTCGGCCCGGCTTGCTTGAATCCTGATGGAGCAGTGAGAAAGGGACTCATGTCTGAGTATACCCTGCCACACCTGAAGGGCCTGTAATTTGGAGTTGAGGTCATTATTGATGGAGGCCAGTAAGGCATTGCCGTAGTCTGTTCGACTAATGATTAGGCCCTGTACGAGTGGCTTATGGGTTTCAATTGGTAACCATTTGAAGATCTTCCGTAATTTCCGTAGAATGCCATAACAGGTGCCCAGTACACGGTTAACATGTGCTTTCATCGAAAGCTTGTTGTCAATGGTGATCCCCAAGTTGCAGATAGTTAGTTTTGGAGAAGGACAGGGGCACAGTGCCTGGGGCCACCAGCCACTAGACCAATGATCTTCAGCCCTGCCGAACAGAATGATCTCGGTTTTGCTGTTCAACTGAAGTTTATTTTGACCCATCCAGTTGTCGATGTGGTTCATGCAGTTCTTGAACCGGATTATAGTATCCGCAGGGTCAGGGCCGAAGGTGACCATCAACTGGGTATCATCAGCATGTGATATGGTTTCAAGGCTGAAGGATCTGATTATCTTAGCCAGGGGAGTAACATAAAGATTGAAGAGCATAGGGCTAAAGATAGACCCCTGCGGTACTCCAATACATACTGACCTACTACACGCAGCCATCGAACCTAGATGCACAGTGGTAGAACGATCTTTTAGATAATTGTTGAACCAGTCCAGGGCCTTCCCTTGGACCCCCATCTCCCAGAGTCGCTGTAACAAAATGTCATGGGAGATGGTGTCAAAAGCAGCCGACAGGTCCAACAGAACCAGAATAGCAAATTCCTTATTATCTAAGGCATAATTCTATGTAGTGCAAAATCTCTCAGAAACATTTTCAAAGCTTGTGTGAGTTCCAAATTCTGCTGCTTGGCTAATCTCTCACACTTGATGACATAAACATACATCACACACATGACTAAAGTTTAGGATTCTCACCATAGTCTGTTATTCACTTGTTATGGAACACTGTGCTATACTTTCAAAATGTAGAAAAACAATTTGCCTTCCAGATCTCTCTAATGAACTGCAGAGATCAAAAAGTATTGGTCCTAAGCAAGAAATGCTTAGCTGCTTGTCACCACAGCACCCAAAAGGCCTTGCGTGTCTTCATACTCCTTTCTACAAGAAATACAATTTTGTATATAGATATAAACATCTTCAATGTATATGAGATAAAGTACCCTCTGACATAAATTATAAGGCTATTACAAATCACAGTGGAATTCCATGACCATAGAGAGGAATTAGATTCAATGCCAAGTTAGTTCCATTATAAGGTCATGGACCTCTGAGGTTACTTGCATTATCCTTTTAAGGTACGACAGAGGGTATTTTATTTCTTATAAGACATGGCCATAATATTGCCCTTCCCACAAACCACTTAAATCCTTAGATTCTTGCCCCTTCACATGAAAGCAATATCATGGTTCAAAACAAAAATAAAAAGAACAGAATCTGCAGTGCAAAAAAGAACACACCAAAAAACAGCAATCAGTTGTAAAAAGATAGATTAAAAAATGGTGTCGCTCAAAATATGTAGAAACAATATGAGAGATTCTGTTGTTCCTGCAGCGTCCTTTAGTGCGAAATATAAACACTTGCCATGAATATGTCCTTTCTGCTGATCTCTGTTCACTTTACAAAAACAAGTCAGAGAAATGCAAAGCAAGTTCTCTTTTTTGTTGTGTAAACTGCAGCAGCAAATAGGTTCCATGACCTGCATTCACTTTGGGTGCTGGCTCTGGCAGAAGGCACAATACCATCACAACTCAACTGTCATATATTATCATGGAGGAGCAGCTATGTCACTATGATGTCACAACTCGACTGTAACAAGGATATTGGAGACTGCTTTTTCATGCTGAGCTTAGAGCTCTAGTTAAAATACGTATATTTAATTAAAAAAAAATTAAAAAGTGTGCATGTTAAGGTCAGATTTTTTTATGGCCCATTCTTAACTTTCTCTTCATCAGTCACCAGTAAACAATGCTTGAAAAAATGAATCTGAATTTAGATACTACCGGATCACTGTTTGTTTTTATATATGAGCATTTGCATTTTGCTAGGAACATTCCAAAGTCCACATTACCTGAAAATATCATGCAAAAGCTACATTCATACCGGATATCAAGTATAGTTTTCAAATATTGATATAACTAGTGTGCTTGCTCTGTGGTAATATATGTAGTTGTCTTTTGGCAGACTTCTTAGTTGAAATGAAAATCATTTCTAACATGTATATAAATTATGTGATTATTGCCTTCTTCTTTACCGCTGTCCACCTTAGTGCTCAAAGACCCGCTACAAAAAGAGGTACTTCCTTGTGTCAGCCAAAAAAAAACATAGGCACCCAGAGACCTATTATTGTTAAATGTATTGCCAAACACCCAATAAATTTGCCGAAAGGCATTAATTCCTGAGACCAGGAGACCTTTTAAATGAAAAAATTGAAAGAAGGGTCTCTGTCATTGGAAATCGGGGTTCCTTCCAAGAAAGAATCAACATAGAAGAGGAAATGCCTGACGGCACCCAAAAGGCCTTGTGTGCCTTCATTCTGTGAAGAGAGTAAAGATAGCAAGGATGGTCTAGAATCTCAAACAAATAAACAGCGTTTTCCATGGTTAGCCCATCCATCCAACTCTTCCATCAAATTGTTCTTTGGAGAACTGGTAGCTATCTTGTAAACCTTGCTTTCTGCTGACAGTTGGAATGATACCTTTGTTTGGGTGCTAGATTGCCCGTTGAAAATGGTCAGCACTTTGCTAAGGGAAAGTTGGTGAAGATTCTTGTTTCTGCTCCAGGTATGACCTGGCTTGGCAGTTCGGGCTGGACTTCTCCCATGAGGAGCAGGGTCAAGACTGATTCGCATATGGCTGGGTCTAAACTGGAATAGCATGGTGAGAAAAAAAACCCGATGAATTTAGGCCCAGATCTCTGTACCGGGGTGAATGCGTGGCATTGTTCAGCATTCTGTCCATCATTTGTTTTTTTTTGCAATTTTTCCATATAATAACCCATTACGTCAGTCACATCTCTACTTTTATATCCTGGTACATGTGTACACATGTGTCATTGTCTAGAGGGGGATGAGGATAAGGGAGAGTAAGGGAAAAAGATAGGATAAGTGGTAGGAGTAAGGGAGTGGGGTGAGGTGAGGAGGGGAGCGTTCATCAAAATGGCGAGGTGATAGAGAGAAGTCAAGACAGACGTTGACAGAGGGGGCCAGGTGGTCATACGATGGAAGGACGAAGCAAGATGGTTGAAAAGGTTAGGGATGGCAGAGGAGCTGGCAAAGCAGTGGAAGATGGGACAGGTGGGAGACAGTGAATAACAAGAGAAAATGTGATGGAGGATAGCATTATAGATGAGTGGAAGTGAGATAGGTGGAATAGAATGAGAGGTTTTGCAAAGGTGGCATTTGGTATTTGGATGTGAGATTGATAAATTCAATCTCTCAAAGCCTTGAGGTTTGGCAGGTTGGTGCATGCACTCATGGCATTGCACCTTCTTCAAATAAGAAAGTCAATTTGATTGCAGTGAAGCATTGGGTTTCAGCAGCTGGAGAATAAAATGAATTACCTTAAGTTCAAAAGATGCCTATCAATTGATCACGATGAATCATTAAACCATAGTCAGCTGGTGCATTACGGTCCTTACATTGACTATTACACCAGAGCAATATCACCTAAGCTTTTACCTAGAAGAGTTTTAAACCCATTTCAGGATGATATGTAAAGTGCTGATACAACACAAGGGTCCAATGTCGTGATAAATTTAACTGCTGCACGTAAAAATGGACCGATGAGTTTTAACAAAATTCCTGCAGAGTTATCAAGGACTACTTGACCTTGGAATGGATAATTTGTGATGACAATCAACAACCAGCAGTGAATTAATCTTTACTATGGCCAAGAGCGAAACAGTTGACTGTCCTGCCAACTTCATCAAATTGCAGAGAGCGTCTGAGGAAGCTGCTTGCCCATGTAGATTTCTGCATGCTTGACTGACTAGGGTGAGAGATTAACCATCCAGCAAGGTGAAGTGGGAGCAGCAAGCTTTCCTGAGCCATCCTTTGAATATCTTGTTGAACTGCGAAAGGAATGGGGTTGAATGGGCTTCCATGAGTTTGTGGGCCAGAGACACCTCTTCGCATTTCCTTGCAAGTACAGAATAATGGTTTGAATCGAGACAGGTTTAGAGCACCTATGGAACTTACAAATGACAGTTGTACTCTTTGACACATAACAAAAAGGCATTTTGTTGGTGGGCACTGAAATCAGAAAGTTAATCATAGAAAGGCTCCAAATATCTGTTGTGACAAATACTTTAACCTTTGCCTAGTTTCTGTGTGGCATAGGTCCTATGGACCTGTTTTGCTTCTGCAGTATAGCTTCACAAGTATTATGGTAAATTTAAATACAATGTAAATAGATTGGTGTGGAATTTGGAATTGCTAGAGTGTTCTCTGAAATGTATTTATACACACACACACCCCCCCCACACACACACACATATATATATATATATATATATATATATATATATATATATATATATATATATATATATATATATATATATATATATATATATATATATATATATATATATATATATATATATATATATATATATATATATATATATATATATATATATATATATTACCTACTGGCAGTCGCCAGTGGGTAGTTATAGTAAGGATTTTTTTCAATGCAAAATCTCAAAATTCTATTGTGAATAACTTTGACGTCGGTTGACGAATCTGCCTGAAAATTTCCTCAAATTTGCCTCGCGGAGCTCCGGTCCTTCCCTGAAAGTTTGGGGGGGATTTGTCAAGCGGGGGCCGAGATAAGCAGGGGTCCCAAAACGTGTTTTCCCCATGTTAATTTCCCTAGGGCGGTCGAACTCACTTATATATTTATATATATATAGGCATATTGGGTATCTTTTGCTCATGCTTAGCCACACTCTAGATACAGACCTGTTTGGACGGAGGATTAGATTTAGTTTTTTTGCAAATTGACCATTCCATGAGCTATTTACCATCTCCTAGTACTTTCAAATGACTCCAAGCAGTTTATTTTCGGGGTCATATCTGCAGTGAATGGTTCGGGGGCGGCTCCTCCGCTATGGTGGAGGGGCGTCTCCCCACTGGTTTTAAGCAGTGTGAAGAAGAGAAACATAAAATGATAATAACCTTAAGTTTTTTTGATGGGTCCTGCTGCTTTGCTGATCGGCGTGGCTGCTGTGCTCACGAAACCGGGCAGGGAAGGAAGTGTGCAATGACTGTTTGGGGTCCCAGCAATACGCACTTCCCTGTTCTCCATGCAGGCTGCATTAAAGTCTGCATGAAGAACATATCCACCCCTCCAGCCCCGGGCTGAGCGCCATGTCACAGTGCTCCGACTAATCACAACGCTGCATGGCAACATTGTCATTGGCTTAGGGGCCGGAGCCTGGCTGCCTGCTTCCTATTCCTGTGGCCGGAGACAGGGGAGCAGGAGCAGCGACGTGGGACCGACTTCAAGATAAATTTGTTTGTTTTAAAAGGAAAGCGGGGCCTATGGAGGCAATGCCTGTCGGGTGCGCACTGTGTGCCGTGCACAGCATGGTGCATGCAAACAGTGTGTCCGACATGCAAGTGGCGCTGCACGGCGGTGACATTTGCTTTAGGCTCTCTCTATGAGCTGAGGCATGCCGCCACCGCGGAACTGCTGCAGTCACACCGCCAGCCCAGCACTCAAGTCGTAATGCTGCAATCGGGATGCTGCTGGATTGGTGCATTCTCACAACCATCGCGCAGCGGCCTGGCGGTCTGACCACCATAGTCGTAATAATGCCCAGAGTGAGCACTGTATACAACTATGAATAAAATGAAATAATTAAACTATTATGATAGTTGCAAAGAAAACGTTCATATCTGAAAGACTTTTGGAAAGAAAGCAATTTTCACGACTTTCTTTCTCGTTTAATAGGTTCAACAGACAATGTGTTGTAGATAAAGACAAGAGGAACCAGTGTCGATACTGCAGGCTAAAGAAATGCTTTCGAGCTGGCATGAAGAAAGAAGGTGAGGCTATTATCTGTACAAAAATCTTTACTTCGTTTTAGTTTATCTATTTTACAAGTCAGGATGTGATCTCAGATCGTAGTTTAACAACCTCTTTAAAAGAATGGGTGTAGATGAATACTAGCTGTGAACTCCTGATTACAGACTGTAATTGTTATTTGTGCAACACCGATAATGTACCTACTCAGGATTGCAGGCAAACTGCACAAAGGGTCAAGTTCAGCAGAAAACTGTAATTGTACGAAGTAGCTGACAGTCACACATGAAACAAATGTTTGTAACTAATCGGAATCTTGTGGGATTTGACTTTGGGTATTGTCACCGAAAAGTAGGCGGAATCAGCAGACGAACAAAGAAAAACCCTTTGATGCATGGTTAGACATTGTTAGTTATTCTATCAACAACATTATCTCGCTGCTCCTCTCTAAGTAGTCATTTAATGGTTTTGCAATACTTCCATTCATGATCTGACTGTTTTTCATGCCCACTTTTGTATATACCCAGTTGTAAGACCCCACGAGTTAGAATTTTGGACTGCCAGTTGCAGCAATAGAAGGTGCAAAATATTCATACACCCTGGTGGAATCAATGTTGTGCAATCCGGGTGGCCTGATAGCCGAATGGTGCACTAGATGGTTTGCAGGGACAATGGCGTAAGATGGGGGTGAGGGGGATCATTTTTTGCAACCCATATTAATACAAAGGCAAAAACTAATTTGCCAACACAAAACCAATTTTGCAATGCTTGGCCACCTAAATGACCAAAATCACTCTGATCAGTAACCACCTGAAACTGACCAGTAATGTTTCCTAAAGTTCACCAATAAAGTGCCTTTCTGTATATAGAACTGGTCTCTTTCAGGCGACCATAGTCAGGTGAAAGCCTCATGGCTCTATCCTGAATAAACCTAATGACCTGCAAGTTCATTGAAAAATGGCACTGGCAACATATTTCATTAATGATCTATAGACTGCCGCTTGCAGCAATGCTGCCTGTTGGACGAGCAATCTGATTATTCAGAGCAGTTTTCATATTTATTATTATATTTAGAGGGGGCGAGAAGAGTGTGGCATATTCGGTGGCTGAGCTAGGGTGAAGTCCATAGCAGATTGGCAACAGCCAACTCCTCGTAAATTTAGGTAGAAGTGGGACCGAAGTATAAGGTGATACTGTGGTTTCTCAATTCACAGTGAAATCTTAACTAGTTGCCATCAACTATCAGGAGGATCCACGAGAAGAAAGTTGTGTAGGAAGACGGTTTTAGGAAGACTAAGGAGGGCGCAAGAGAGTGCTAAGGAGAGGTTTTCGGTGGGACATCCACACTCGCCCACAAAGAGTAAGGCCATTGCTATTCACAAACTGCACTCCTATAGTAATGACAGGGTAAAGGTTCCAAAACACTAGTAAATATACTCCAGCTCCACCATGGAGTAAGTCCTGCAACAAACATGCGCAATTGCTGTAACTGTAACACCTTTCCAGAGAAAATAATGGCGGTGGGGACTTAAAATAAAACTTACCTTGGGAAATAATGTTATGATGAGTTACCTTTTTTTGAGTTTTAGTAAAGATATAAACATTTTATTAAGTGATTCAAATATATTAATAAATAAAAAATACATAATTCTTCATTATACATGCTTATTAAACGTTGTCAAATTTATAAATGAATTTGGCTTTTGATATTTTGTGAAAGAAATGCAAATGATGTCAAATTAATTCTATAAATAACATTTAGTTTTTTCTATACAGACTAAATAAAAAGACACATTTTACTGTAGATTGGATTTTTTTAAATAAAATAAATCTTTAAATAAATCTCTTATACATTAATTAAATATATATTTAAATCAATATATTGATACATTTTTAAAATAATAGTGCTTTGACATTTATTTTATTTGTTCTCGGTTACAAAACAAATCTAAGTATTTTAGCTTACTATTTCACATTAACCTATTTTATACAAAAATATTTTAAAGTTTATTAAAGTTTTGTACTTTTTTCTATATTTTACTACAGAGGGGGCTCCACTTCAGTGGTGGAGACCTCCGTCTACATGTGAAAAATTACCAGTAGTAACTTTACATCCATAAGTTTGGCTCCACTCCCTGGTTTCCGGTGGTGGGGACATGTAAGTCTACACTTTGTGGTAGATTTATACTCGGAATTGGACTGGCACGCAGACTACTTGGAGTGCGCACTCACCAAGAGGCTCTACATATCCTCATTTCAAATTCCTGCCCAGTTCTAGTTATTTCCATCTCTAAGTTGCTTGGCACAATGTGGGTGATTCGTAGTAAAGCCTTCCACTGCCATGTCACTTGATCTCATTACACTGCACTATTATCTTGCACTCTTTCACCTTTCTTACTAATTGCCTGACACAGTGGTGTTTCCTTTTATAAATAATGAGGCATATTTTTATATCTTTTAGATAAGCTGTGAGTTTAAATATGAATTATGGATTACTTTGTAAACAATGCTTGCACAACTGCATATATTTGAGCTCAGGTTTTTCCTGCTGTCCTTGATAGAGATTTGACATTTTTCACATCCTCATCGCTCTTCTTCCTTAAACTATAACTGAAGTCCCTTATCTGTAGCCCATATTCTTTATCCCACTATTGCCCAATCACGGGCCTTTTCGTCTTCTTTTCGAGTCCGGACACCTGGTTTCCATGAGCTTCTCTTTTTTGGATAAGACAAATTAAATAGAGGTGAGAGTCCAGCAGAGCTGCATAGATACTTTCAGACTATGAATGGTCAACCCCTCTACCCTTGAGATTAGAATGGAGGAAGGCACCTTGTTGTCTCTAAGCCAAATGTCACCATGATTATCATCTAAACCTCCACTCCTTGGTTATTCGCTTGAGTGAGCACCAGTTGTTCTAGAGGACCTCCATTGAAGCAGTCTCCTGGGCGGTCAAGGTCCAAAATTATGGAATGCTCTTAGCCATTCCAAGCCAATCATATGAGCCCCAAGAAACTCCTGAAAACTGAACAATGCAAACTTGTAATCTAAATGGGACATCCTGACTCTCTGGTACCATACCCGTGCAAGCACAACTACAGACTCCACTTTACCTGTTCAGATGCTTTCTCCACCTGTGAAGGGTTGCACTGAAATAAGCCAAAAGAATTCTAAAATTCCTAAATGAATAAACTTTATGCTCTTGCAGTGTCAAGAATCATCATTTTACAATTGCAGATAAATACTAAATCCTTACACTACACACAACGGCAGTCTCTAGAACATAGAGTTCGAGAGGCCAAATGAAAGGGCAGCACACATAGGCACAAAAGAATCAGGCTCACAACCTTCAAAACCTAAACATGGAATCATAAATGTGTTTAAACTGTGTGTGTGAAATGCATATTTGCAAAAGGAAAGTAGCTGTTGAGGTTTATTTTCTCAAATGTTCCCAATGATATCTGAACAACAGTCAGCAAATATTCATGGATTGTTATTATAAAATATTAAAAATAAAAGGAATACAAAAAAAGAAATCAAGGTTTATTACTGATATAGACATAACAGTGAAAGGATGGAAACAGACAGTGGATGAGTGACAGGAGAAAGGGGAAAAAGTAGTTAAGGAAATAAAAAACATTTACATTTTTCTGGATTGAAATGAGGCTGCTTCTTAACCACAAACATTTTGAGACAGAATGATAAAAAGTTGTAAATAATGTATCAATGATAAGGAAAAAGAACAATTTGATGTTTTTTATCCGAAAATAATAGTACTTGTCACAGGGGGAATGTTGTGCTAGCCCATAGATGGGAGGTATAGATTGGACACCCTCAATGGTTTGCAGTCGCTTGTCCGGTGAGACTCCATTTTAGCTGGAGCATCCCTATCTTTTTAAGAAAGCATGACATTTGGAATGGATAAACATTTTTCAAGTGCACAACTGTCTTACAAAGTAGTGCTTCTATATATAGGGTCTGTTGTACTTCACTCTTCCTCTAGCTGGGAATCCATGCTCAGCATGCTGTAGAAGTAACTCAATAAGCTGGTTTCTTGAAGAAAGTGCTGATGGCCAGGTCAAGAGTTCGAAACCTGGTAATAAGCCTTCTGGCCTCCTGAAGGTTGTTATTTACAGCACATGTAACTCTTTAAGAAAAAAACACTATTATAATGTTTACACCTAAGAGCAAGGTGGCTAACGAAGATGAGCGGGTGCCAAGTGTTGAGTATACATCGTGGAGGGAACAGGAAAGGACTTAGAGGAGTGAAAATATTGGCACAAATTGATGATAGTTCCCCAAACTCTATGGGTCCTATTCACAAAGGTAAATTTGGTAATAAACATACCTTCACAACTAACTGGCTGCCAGGAATTCACAGATTCCTGGAACATAAACTCATTTACATGTGCAAAGATCTCCACAACAATCGTGCGCACCCCACACCTGTAAATCCTACTCACGGTGTATGACAATGAGCAGATGTGGTTAGCGTTGAAGTTTGTGAATACTTACAACCATGTAAAATTATGAGTATTCACAACTCCTCTCAATCTGCTTTCCACTGTAGAAACGGTAGGCATTCATCCTTTTCTAGGGTGGGAAGAGAAATGGTCACTCTCAGATATGGTGAGTATATGAGGAAAAGGCGAAAATAATTTTCCATTGAATGAAAAAAAGTTGCATTTGCCTAGGTGATCTGCATGCGCTTGGATCTGTAGGTCCTGTTTTCTGGTGGCCGTACCGAGTACCAGCAACTCGTTGGCCGATGTAGGCATTTAGAGCAGCCCGTGCATCCTTCTTCCTGCGGTGCTTTTATTTTCTGTCTTGCGTTGGGTTGAGTCGTCCTACTGCCCCGAGCTGCTGCTCGGATCATCCCTGGATAGAACTACATGGGGGAGATTTACTAGGCTTTTAAGCTGTGTTTGCGTCACAAAAGTGATGCAAATCAGATTGAAATCTTTTTTTTTCCAATGTACTTTCCAGTGCTAAACTTGTTTAGCGCTGGAAATAACATGAAAGTAACGCAAAGTAGTGCATAGCGCTGCTTTGCATTGCTTAGCACCAAGGGGGTGTACCATGGGTGGTGCCTGGGCGTTCCAAGCCAACCACCCAAGGTTTCTAACACTAAACCTTATTTACTAAATAAAGTAGACAATGTTTAACATCAGAAAACGGTGCCCTTTTGAAGTAGTCGCTAAGGGGCAGATGTATCACGCCTTTTGCGACTCGCAGAGGCCGAAATTCGCTGAATTTCGGCCTATGCGAATCGCAAAAGGTCTTTTTGCATGTTTTGGCATGCATCAAAAATTTGCAAAATAAGAAATAGCAAAAATTTGCAATTCCTTATTTTGGCATAGCATTTAAGGAATCACAATTTTGTCTTTGAGACACCCCTGCACCCTTGAAATAATTCTCAAATTGCGATTAGCAAATTGCGAATTCGCAATTTGAGAATTACTTCACAATCATTCCTATGGGCCTCCTGGCCCATAGGAATGCATGTGAAATTATTCCTTATTAGCGAATTCGCAAAATGCGATATCGCAAATAAGGAAGATTAAGGAATCGCAAAAAAATAGCGATTTTTTTCATACATTCCATTTTGCGAATTCTAAATAGCGATTCCTTAAAAATCGCTATTTAGGAATCGCAAAATGGAATCTTGATACATCTGCCACTAAATGCTTTAATTTCTCTTTCCTTTTCAAACTTTGTATGTGTGCTGCATTTTACAGCACACATACAAAGAGGGGAAAGGGTTAAAGTTAGTCTAAGCATTTTATTTTGTACTGAAAGGCTATCCTTCCACTAAAAACTCATAGAGACACCCTTGCATTATAGCGCAAAGGTGTCTCCGCGGCGATCGGCAGCAGATTTCAGCGCCGATGCTCGGGAAAAGGAGGAGAGTGCAATATTTCTGTAAATATGGTGCTCTCCACCTCTCTTCTTTTCACGCAGCGCAGGGCAGCAGCGCATTTGCGACTGCTGCACTGCGCTGCATGAATAAGAATTAAATCTGGCCCATGTGTGCATGGGCATGCACTTGCGTTGTAGTACTAGTTTATAGGTCGGTACACCTTGCAATAAATTAAACTACCATTGAACCCTGACCTGCCAACACCTCAATAAATAACTTAGATTATGAATTAGTATATGTATTTCAAAAAAGGAAACTACGGATTTTCAAGGGGGAAAGTTGGTAGCTTTTCGCGTTGGCCATTTAACACTGATTTTTATCTTAATGGACTATTTTGTTTCGTTGAATAAAAGTGCTATTATACTCGGAGAGCACATTGTTAAAATGATGTTTCATTTAACAAAACTAATTACCTGAAACAAGACGTGTCGGTAGAAAGAGACCCCGCTTGACTGACAGGCACGAGGACTCCTCTTCAGACATGCCCGTGTTCTGTCAGACAGGCCCTGATGTCTGTTAATATTCAATAGAAGCTACGTTAGGGCTATGACCAGGTAATACTGAGCAAACATTTAAAAAACACCATTCCGTGACTAAACTCGGCTCCCCCTGTCCCGCCCCCACCCCGCTGATAACGACAGCATAACCTTGGGGCCTCCTTTTACAGCAGCTGAATGCAAGCTTTTAATTTCACCAGAGCTCAGCCATTCCCCTAATCAAGCAGAAGGAACATTTTATCAATAGACGTAACTATAAACGGAGTCTTTACTACATGCAAGGCGTGGGTTAGACCTAAGCAGGCGCTAATACACCCAAGTATCTGCAAATCTTCTGGCAAACACCTTCAACCTGGTTCGTTGCCCTGGCAACGATTATTGATGGCCCCGGCGACATTTTAGAAAGCACCAGGGACAGCAACGTATTGATATTTAGGAAAAAGTGGAGAATGGTTCACAAGGGCATTACTTCTGGAGAATGGTCCAATTGGCCATAGGTGGTGGAGAATGGTTCACGCCAACAAAAAACAACGATTGAACAAGGGTCAAAGGGGAAAGGAAATTTTTAAAGACCTAGTAGTATCAAAATCCCCCACATACAATATATCACAACAAAAGAAGATACTACTGGTCTAACAGTGCAGTGCCATATGAGCAAACAGACCGTCTGTGGTGCGTCTGTATGTGTTATGACAAAAATGAATCCCATCAGCACACCCAATGGCAGAGCTTCATCATTTGATATTTATGGAAGAGATTCATGAATGGTTCACGCCGCCATAACTTTAAAATGAAGGTGGGATGTGCAGATGCCCACCAGTATGATAATAACCTCTTTTTATATACGACACCATTCCATAGTTTTTGTTGTCTCTACATTTGGAATAAGATCACCTAATTGTGATTTAAAGCGAATCACAATTAGGTACTCACTATTCCTAATGTATGAAACTCCAAGAGTTTCATTTAGCGAATCCTAAGTGATCGCAAATTGACCCACCTCGCTAATATTAATGAGGTAGGTCGCAATTTGGGACCCCTAGGATTCACTAAAATCACAGGATGGTGGCCTGCTGGGGTCAGCATACCAACATGTCCATGATTGCTTTTCAATAAGCAATATATATTTTTTTTAAATCAGCCCGTCTTCCTTAAAGGAAAACGGGTTGCGTTTAAAAGAAAAAATTGAAAAGTTTTCTTTTAATTTTTTAAGAGCAGGCAGTGGTCCTTGGGAACACAGTTTGCTTTTAAAAAACGTTTTCGCCCCCATGCAAAAAAGGGAAGGGGTCCCTTGAGGACCCCTTCCTATTTGTGAATGGGTTACCACCAACTTGAAGTTGGTGGTAAAATGCAAATGCTTTGCGACCATATTCAGTGTCACAAAACATTCCTACATACCACTGCAATTTGGTATTTGGAAGGGACGCTTTAAACACGCTCCTTCCAAATACCAAATCGCGAACCCATTTTGCAATTGGGTTACAGCTTACCGAATCGCAATTTATGGTTTGACACATAGGAAACGCCTTTTTTTGTGTTTGCAAATGCCCTGATTCTGCGAATCGGCCCATTTCTGAACGCAAAATAGGTTCATACATGTGGCCCTAACTGCTGTAAATAACACATGTTGCTACTGCCTCAGTTTTATCGTGCTCAGGCAAAGTCTTCATTTCCAAACAATAGTCAAATGCTACTTTCAATGGAAGCAATGCACAGTCTACCTGGCCAACCTAAATGTCAAGATGACCAATATGTCTCACAATTGATATTGAGAAACAGTGCCTTCTTTTTGTCTTACTCCTCCATTCTATATTTCTGACTTCTGCTCCTCGGCCATGCTTTCAGATGCACCCACCTGTCGATCATTCTCTACATGACTTACCTGCTACTTGTCAGGGGTGCATAGCGTTCCATTGGTTGGTACATCTGGTGTATTTGGGTGGTTTTGGGGTTCTGATTTGTAATCAATCAGGATTTCTAAAGCACGACTAGTCACCTGCAAGGGTATCCGGGTGCTGAGAGCCAAACTGTTCGGGATGAATCAATAGAACAACCAGGTCTTGAGTCTCTTTCTGAATTCCAGAAGGGAGGATGAGGTTCGGAGATAGAGGGGAGGCTGTTCCAGGACTTCTCAGAGAGGTAGGAGAAGGAGAATCCTCCCCTGTTGCTTCAGCAGTTGCGTAGGGTGTGAGAGAGGTAAGCAGTGCGCAGGTGTCTGGAGGGTAGGTGGAAGCTCAGGCGGTAGTTGACTTCTGCTGGTCCTTGATGGTGTAGGGCTTTGTGTGCATGGGTCAGCATCTTGAATTGCAAAAAACACAGTTGATGGACAGAATGCAGAACCATGTCTTAAAGTACTGTAAGACATTGTTCTGCATTCTGTCCATCAACTGTATTTTTTGCAATTTTCACCCCGAGTGGGCTGGGTATGCTCAAACGTGAGTCCCAGGCTCTCCACGTCACTGGAGTCAAGCTATCCAGGCTGGAGAAGGCTGATAGCCAGAAACCGGTCCTTGGATGCTTGATTCCGGTCTAGGAAAGACATGGCTTGGTAGTTCGGGCTGGACTGTTCCCATGAGGCACAGGGTCAAGGCTGATTTGCATATAGCCAGTGTCTGACCTAGGGTGGTGTGGAGTGCAAAAAAACGATGGATTTAGGCCCAGATCTTTGTACTGGGGTGAATGTAAGACATTGTTCTGCATTCTGTCCATCAACTGTGTTTTTTTGCAATCAGCATCTTGAATTGGCATCTCTTGTGGACGGGGAGCCAGTGGAGTTTCTTGAGGTGTGGGGTGATGTGGGTCCATCTAGGGAGGTTGAGGGTGAGTCTGGCCGCTAAGTTCTGTATGGTCTGCAGTCTTTTCACGTGGTGTGTAGTGATTCCTGAGGATAGTGTATTGCCGTAGTGCTGGCGGCTAGTGACAAGGGCTTAAGTGACGGTGCATCTTGAGCTGATTGGGAGGCATTTGAAAATCTTCCGGAGCATGAGAAGAGTGAAGAAGCAGGCTGAGGATATTGCGTTGATTTGGTGTTTTATGGTGAGCTTGCTGTCCAGAATGATGCGTAGGTTCGGGGCATGCTCAACTGATGTTTTTTTGGGGGAGTTTATATGCTTTTTGTAACCCAAAAAAAGTTGTTTACATCCTGAGGTAAGAAAGCTAGCTTTCCCTTTAACACATTTTTTCTTCCTAAATTGTTTGAGATTTTCAATAATGCACTTTGGCCCAGGCAAAAATAAGTGCCTACAGAGACAGCGATAGGCTTATTGGGCCCGATTCACAGAACTAACTTAAGACAATATCCTAAACTTACTATCATTTTGGTATTCACAGAAGGCACTTACTCATTTCGTTATTCACAGAAGTTAGGAGTCCTAACTTTAGGACTCCTAAATGCCTTCTGTGAATACAGAAAGTCTTACAAATTAGGATTTTTCTCAATTTATTAGTGGTAAAGTTAGGACTCCTAACTTTATGACTCCTTAATGCCTTCTGTGAATACCGAAAGCCTTAAAATTAGGATTTTTTTATCAACTTTACTACTACTAAACTGAGAAAAATCCTAATTTTAAGACTTTCGGTATTCACAGAAGGCATTTAGGAGTCCTAAAGTTAGGAGTCCTAACTTTACTACTACTAAATTGAGGAAAATCCTAATTTTAAGACTTTTGGTATTCACAGAAGGCATTTAGGAGTCCTAAAGTTAGGAGTCCTAATTTTACTACTACTAAACTGAGAAAAATCCTAACTTTAAGACTTTCGGTATTCACAGAAGGCATTTAGGAATCCTAAAGTTAGGACTCCTATCTTCTGTGAATACCGAAATGAGTAAGTGTCTTCTGTGAATACCAAAATGAGTATGTGCCTTCTGTGAATACGAAAATGGTAGTAAGTTTAGGATTTTGTCTTAAGTTAGTTCTGTGAATCGGGCCCGTAGTGTGGGATTTGAGTACAGGGTGTAGACTCTGGCCATGCCATTCTCTCTTGCCCCAGAGCTGGTTGCATGGCGGCTTCAGACAAAATGTAACCACAATACCCCCGAAACCAGAGGTTGATTGGGAGTGAGTGTTTTTTGTGTGTGTTTTTCTTCTTTATGTTGTTGAGGTGTGTAATTTTGAGAATGAGTTCAAGAACTGCCTTACTAATTCAAGGAACTAGCATGCTGATTTAATCTTAGTTTTCTACAGAATAGAGAGCTTTTTTAACTCTTCAGGACTGTAACCTGGCGTTGAAGTGACCCCCACTAGTTCCAGTTTTTCAATGGTAGAGACTTGAGAATGGTTTGATGATCACTTGTAATATGTAATAGCGACTGTAGCAAATGTTTTTATTGATTTAAATTGGTATATATATGTATATTAAGAAGTGCTACAGCAAAAACTGCTGATTGGAATTACTCCAAATGTGTCAGATTTTGGTCCGCAGATTGTGCTTTTTGTAAAACCCTTTAGTGGTTTTTAAGAATTTATGGGTAAAAAATAATTGTATATGTAGATGGTTGGATCTGGGAGAAGCTCTAGAGACTCTAGCAGGAATGCCAGTAGAAAAATAGAGCATTCTGATTCACCCATGGAGCCTTATTTCCTTTGCGCCAATTTGGTCCCCTGGGACTCATACTCCTGCGGGAGTGAGTGCTCTGATTGGCTGCAATCAACATGAGAAAAATGTTGCTGGCAGTCATTACAAGACTCAGGGACTTAGACCCCTGTCCTGAAATTTAAAAAAAAATTGTGTAAAGGTGAACAATAGGGATACCTTGCCTGCCTAGTCCCCATGGGGACCAGAAGGTCGAAGGGGGGCAAAATAAAAAGACAATCTGCAATTTTTGCCGCTATCCTGTGGGACTCCCATGGTATCGAAAAGAAACCAACAGAATGGTTAATAATAGCCGCAGGAGCCCAACCCTGGGGATGCATTGTTTATTTAAGGGGAGGAGTGTGCTGCCCTCCTTTTTGAGCCGTTATGGACCCCAGGGTGCACGCCACCCTTCCAGAGTTTCCAAGGGCCCAGGAAACCCCATTCCCTTAGGCTGACTTCATCCATTATGGGAAGGGGGAGCCACATAGCCCCCTCCCTGAGCCTTCTTTGGCACAAGAACCACAGTCCCTGGAGCAGGCACACATGCTGCAAACCGGGGAGGCCACCCACTGGACACAAATGTGTTTGCTCCCACCTGTAGAGAACATTTTTAAATCTGGGTTGGGGTCCCCAGAGCCTAATAAGTCTCAAGGAAGGGGACCATGGCCTACTTAAAACAAAAGTAAAGGTCAGGGGGATGGGGCCTGACGCGTAATGAGCCTCGGAGAGGGGGGCCTTGCAGCCCCCTTGCATTAAATAAAAAAAGGCAGTGGGGATGAAGTTCCGAGAGCATAATCAGACTCAGGGAGTGGGGGATGTGGCCCCCCTCCCTTTAAAAATAGTTAAAGGGCGATGGGGCCTTTAAAAGGGTCTTTTAAAGGCTCAGGAAGTGGGGCCGTCCAGCCCCTCCCCTTTTGAAAACAAAGCCCATGGGGAAGGGGTTCCCAGGGCTTAGTGAAGCTTGGGGAGAGGGGCCATGATGACAAAGCCTGTACACACCATTGGGTTGGCTGCCTGCGGAGACTTGGAAACAGGACCTGGCGGCAACACAGGCCATGTGGCTAACTCCATGCCACAAATGAGCAAAGGCTCTGTGCTGCGTGTGGCTGCCCCTGGGTGGCTACCTGTGGGGAGTTGGATGCAGAGCCTGGCTGCAAACCAGTCCCTACAGCTAAACCGTATGCCATGTGCAACGAAAGACTGTGCACAGTGTCAGGTTGGCGGCAAGCAGGGGGTCGGCTGCCTCCTAGTGGGTTGGCCACAAACCCTGGCCTGGGCCAGGATATGTTGCCAGGCAATGTTGCCAACTCTCTGTGGTGCATGGCAGAAGTTTGGGGTTGGCTGCCTGTCTGGGGTTTGCAGCATGGCGTGCCCACTAGCCAGACCATTCAGCCATGCACTGCGGGGGCTGGCTTTATGTAAGGCAGCAAAATATTACTTTACGTTACAAAACCCTAGAATTTTAACTGAAAAAAAGTCAAAGTAACATTATACTTAGGTGTGATCAAAAGATCTGTTCTTGTTTTAAAAAATACCTTAGAAATTCACAAAACAAACGTTAAAGTAATGTTATAGTTAGGTTAGTATGTCAGTGACAACATTAACATTATAAATTTTAAAAAACACAGAAATTCATGAGTTATAGGTAACATAGGTAACTCTAACTTGCGCCCCAGCCATGCACTGTTTATGACCTCACATATTACATCACTCGTGACATGTACTACGATATCATTTATGACATCACTGATGATATTTCAAATGACATCATTAAATACATCACTGATGACATCGCTGATATGCAGGCCTCACACTGGCAGTCATCGCAGACGGTCACTGTCAGCGCAAAGAGCAGGTTTAAATAGATCTTTGCATTGGCAATTATCATGGGAGATCGATTCTTGATGTGAAGAAGTCACTTTATGTTCCCAAGGAGCTCCAAACATCTGTATCTTAAATTGATACTTGTATAGCGCACTACTCACCCACAAGGGTCTCAAGGCGCTTGTACGAATACCGCTGTAGAACCCATCCTGGCTTTTGCCTGTGAGGCGTCCACTCCTGGGCACCCCAAGGTGACCTTAGCGTTGTGGGGGCCGTTGTGGAGATTAAGCAAGCTATTGCCCAGAGTTGCAGAGTGGGATTCCATGATTGGAACAGGCACAGAGGCGAGAATTATCAGGTCCGTGGAATTTTGAGCCCAAGACCCGCCGAGGCGGGGAATTGAACCCTGGTCCCGGGCTAGACCTCTGCATCAGGGTCTGCCGCTCTAATCATTGAGCCACACTTCTCCACATTGAGCCACACTTCTCCACATTGAGCCACACTTCTCCACATCTCCACCTTTTCTTCGGGACGAGTACACTCTGATGCTGGACAAGGGTCCAGGACGTGTGGGCACCTCTTCGGGATCAAGAGTCCCTCCAGCAGAAGCCAGTAGCAGGGTTCAGACATGTCCAGGCAGATTCAGTTGCAATTGTGGTCGCAAAACACTCGCAGTTTACTTCCTACTTCAAGTAGGTAGTAAGCCACTCACAAACAGGAAGGAGTCCCCAGTGGACCCCTTCCCCTTTGTCACTGGCGATGAAAATATTTTTTAAGAGCAGGCAGTGGTCTCACGGACCATTGCCTGCTCATAAAAATTGAAACAGAAATGTTTCATTTTTTTTAATGCACTCGTTTTCCTTTAAGGAAAATGGGCTGCGTTTAAAAAAAACTGCTTTATTTAAAAAAGTAGTCACAGACATGGTGGTCTGCTGACCCCAGCGGCCACCATCCCTGGGAGTGCTAGCCATTCCCAATGGGGTCGCAAATTGCACCTGCCTCATGAATATTAATGAGGCAGGCAATTTGCGACCCCATTAGGAATCACAAACAGTGCCTTAGACTGTTGTACATTGCATTTTGCGAGTCGCAAATTGCGAGTCTCAAAACTAGGCAATTTGCGACTCACAAAATGTAAGGGTCGTACATCTGGTCCTTTGTCTCTAATCTGGAATGAATACACAAAACACCACAGGAGAGCCATTCATAGTCACATTCCTCTGGACACTGGCAGAAGGACACATTTGGTTTAGGCAGAAAAATGCCAAATGTCTTAAGGCAGAATTCTCAGTATAGTAAAGTAAAATCCAACTTTACCATTATGAGGATTTTGAATTACCAGCCATTTGAGTGCAATCAGCATTTCTCTAGATGGTCCCAACCGGACGGTAGCAGTTATCAAAAGTACTAAGGTAATGCAGTATTAGCCTATAGAAAAGATAGCCTGACAGCAATGAAATACGACTTTAGTAGTTTTCCATAGCCAGGACAGGTAAATCTTTAAGACACAAGTCCTACCTTATAAATACCATGCCCTATCAGCCTTTAGGGCCTTTAGGGCCTCCCTTAAGAGTGACTTATATGTATTAAAAATGAAGGTTTAGGCTTTAAAAAAGGCTTATTTTTCCAGGTCAGAATGGTAGTTTACAACTGCAGTATAGACTGCACTGAAACTTTCAATCTCTGATTTGTCATTGTGCATTTTACATTTACCTCACATTGCACCAAAGGTATCAGCACACTGTACTAAGGCCGAACTGAAAACAAAAATCAGCCCTGGTGAAAAGTTGCAAACCAGCCCCACACAGCAGGAGGCCACAACTAGCATTGGGTCAATGGGGGAGTGGCTGGTTCATGTCGTCCCACCCTGCTCCTAAATCTTCCACCCCCACCCCAATGCAGTGAATTGCAGAAATGCTTGAGTGGCAGAATGGACAGACCAGTCCTGGGCATTACAATCACATAGCCGTAGGACAACCAGCACCACTTCAGGGGCGGCCTTAGGCATGTTCAAGCTGTGCACCTGCACAGGGCCACCAAACCCCAGGGGCCACCACACCAATATATATATCCATAATATAATAATCCTCTGAGGATGGATACATATTTGCATGGCGGCCCCTGGCAGGGATTTGGCAGCCTCCGGCTCTTTTCTACTTCCAAACAACCTGATCCCCCCTCTTCACTGGCCTCCGCGCTCCTCCCCACCCGGACTCCCTCTTCCGGGGCCCCTACCTACGCTCCCTGCCCAGGGCCGCCATGAGCCTAGAGCCGCCCCTGACCACTTACAGAGAACAGAGAAAGACACTACTAACAACAGATTCACAATTTATTGAGAGTAAGATCAGGCAGAGGAAGTTTGATCAAATGAGGGGAGGAGATCAAATAGAAGGAGGGGGTTAAAGAAAATAATCCAATCCTGCAGTATCTTAGGAGAGGGATGCCACAAAATAAACATCTGAGGTGATGGAGCAGATATATCAGAGGACAGGAGGCTAGAAGTCTGTTTCCCATATGAGGAAACAGAGGGCTGAAGCATCTTACGAGTCTGTATAACTGTTAATCAGACTCCAGGTTGTCTTCTAAGATCTTTGAATAGACAGTGCCACTCCTCATTAATGCTACATTTGCACTGCTGTAGAGAACAGAGGGTGTACAATGGTCAATTTCTCCGAAAGCTTTTTATGAGAATCAGCAGGAAGAGGCCACTCAGTATACTGACTGGCCGGTTTATAAATTCTTCGACTAGGCAAGGCCAGAATAAGTGACACCTACCATAGGTGGCTGCTTTAAAGAACTAACATTCAGTTTTTCATGACATTTTTTCAAAAACTCCTGTACCCATTGTGACAAGCTTCATCCATGGTGCCATAATGTTTAATGCCCTTACCCATAGAACAATTTCTGAATTTAGGGCAGTATCCTACAGCAAGATATTTTGCCAGCCTTCAAAATGCAGCTACAAGACTAAACTGAAACGTGAGGTTAATATATTGTTGTATATGTTGGTGAATTATATGCATGTCATGCGATAAGTATCTGAAAAATTCATGTTTATAAATTAATGGGATTCATTTTATTGAACTAAAGTACTTCTTGCAGCCGTACAGAATGAGCGAGACAGAATAAGCACAAGAAGGTCCAGTTATGAAGATAGCAGTCTGCCTTCAATCAATGCACTAATCCAAGCAGAAGTCCTTTCACAGCAGGTATATTTTATGGCACTAATACTATTACTAACACAGAGTGCTAATGTATGTTCCAGACTGGTCATAATACTAGCTATTGGTCCTACTTATGACAAGCTTGCAATATACGTTTTGACCCAGAAATGAGTCTCAGTCCACATTAAACTGGCACAAAATGTATGAGAGTGCCATTGAGTGATGGCATATGAATGAATGTGAATGAAATCCTCACGTTCCCTTTCTATTGAGCCATGATAACAAACTATTTAAACAGAATTTTCAATGTATCTCAAGATCCAACTTTAAATGGTTTATTAACCATCTAGTAAACATCATGGTTCTATATGGAAAAAGACGACTCATCATCACCTCATGAGGCCTAATTCACAAACAATAGAGTTCCACCACTGTCTATCTGCCTTCAATTTCCACTTGCAGAACTCTATGTCCCTTCTTGCATCAGTCGCTATTGTCCCAATTTAAATTCCCAAATCTATCTGGATAGAAACATAACATATTTAATCTTAATATAATGTGTGTCCCATATTGCAGGAAAGAGTTCTAGCTGATTTGGACTATGGCACCGCTCCCCTGAGAGACATTGAGCAAGAAATAATGGCACTGATAAAAATTGTTAAACACACAGATCCTGTCTGATCTTAGGTAGTATTGTAACAGAATATTAAGGGCCTGATTCATAAACTACATTTTGTAATATGTAAAGTAGTACTGGAGTAGCACTACCTATGTCACAATGTAATTCATAAACAGACAGGTGGAAATCTCCACCTCTGTCTCACTTTTATTTTCTGTAGGGAGATGCTCACAGGTATACATTTACTGCTTAGTAAATGTAAGAGAAACCATGGGAGTAGCTGGAAAAAGGGGAATATCTAGTTCTAAATGAGAAGGGGTTGGGGATGAAAAATGAGTGATTTAGGGAAGGACAAGCACCCACCCACAAAAGAGTATACCCATTGTTATTCACATACTGGATTTCTCAAGTTACTACAGCCACAAAGTACCCAAAACAGTAGTAAATATACTCCAGCTCATACTTGGAGTAATATTAGCACCACAGACCAACTACTTCTGTTGCAACACTCTCCAATAGAAAGAAATGGAGGCAGAGACATAAAATAGAACCTCATGGGAAATACTGTTAAAATAAATTATTATTTTTTACTTTTTTAAACATATATATATATATATCCCCTCCACAATTTCCGGTAGAGGGGTATCGGGCTGTCATGGGCGGTCTGAGTTTGAATACCGGCACTTCTGTAAATACTCTCCCACAAGCACAGCATGCATAATACAATACCCTGAGTAAAAAGTCAACTTGAAAAATGATGGCTGTGAGTGATGAACTTTTGACATTGTTTACTTGAAAACTCTGAGATAGGTGCAATATAACAGGTGGTGCTAAAATATGCAAAGGTATTTGTAGAAAAGTGACATGCTTAATTTCAGAATAGTGCCATTGGATCATCCAACGAAACAACAAATGCATTGACAGTACTGATAACTTATTTACCATCTCATTCAAAACCAATCACCTGTGACACTCAAAGTGATTGAAAAAGTTAATAAATATTTTTATTTTATTTTTAAATAAAGTTCATTATTTAACAAAAGGACTTTCTAAATCATGTTATTACTTTCATGAGCATTGTCCATGTTATTCTTTTAGCGAACCACGAAAGCTAATACAACCATAACACAAATACTTTACATTCATGACAAAAACATAACAATACATATACTCCTTTAAAGACTTTGTATGAATTTGAGTGAGCTAAAATTCCACAGCATTAAAAAGAAGAAAAGAAGAAAGAGTGAGAAACCCAAGGGAAAAGGTGAAAAAGAACACCGCCGTTGTCAGTTTAAGTGATAACACAAACCCAGGGGGGAAGTTTGGCCAAACAGTTTTAGTATTCAGGTCATGGAAAAATGAAATGTCAATGCTTGTTATACTAGAGACCTGATACTCTTCTTTAAACAAACGAAACTTGTTTAGGCACAAAACATTCATACAAAGTTGTTAAATGAGTATATGTATTGTTATGTTTTTGTCTTGAATGTAAAGTATTTGTGCTCATGAAGGTAATAACATGAACTAGGGAGTCCTTTTGTTAAATAATGAACTTTATTTAAAAATAAAATACAAATATTTATTAACTTTTTCAAACACTTTGAGTGTCCCGGGTGATTGGTTTTGAATGAGATGGTAAATAAGTTATCAGTACTGGCAATGCTTTTGTTGTTTCGCTTATAGTTTGGTCCAGCCTTACTGATTAAGTGCTAGAAACCTTTATTGATTGGTTTTGGATCATCCAGGCATGTTGATGAAACATCACTAAAAACAAAAACAAACAGAATCAGACATGTTATGGTGTAAGCTGCCTGGTCCCACATAATTACCAGTCATTCTCAAGAAGCATGGTGACTACACAGTAGCAATGCAGCAACGTGTGCCCTTGTCCTAGGATAGAAACCATTTTTAGCACACACCATATACAATGTTCCCTAGGGGTGGATGCTTGCATAATTCCTCAGGAAAATCTTTGAATCTCAGGTGAAATGGATGCTTGATCTAAAAGTTGTCATTTTCAACATGTTCATGATTGTGTTTAATGTGTCCCATTTGCAGATAACGTCGTCTATGTCTGTAATAAATGGAGACATAAGAGCAAAAAAGATTGCAAACATTACAGATGTCTGTGAGTCTATGAAACAACAGCTGCTGGTCCTAGTGGAGTGGGCTAAATATATCCCAGCATTCTGTGAGCTGCCCCTGGACGACCAGGTTGGTAGTTTCTCATTTGCACAAATACCAATCAGTCACGTGAAAAAGAAATGAAAATTGCACATTTTATAGAGATAATTCTACTAAGCATGCAATTATTTAGCTCACCTAAAATATATTTCTACCAAACAAACTTTTCCTGATTGCAATCCTTCTTTTATTCACCTACAATGTATTTGCCACAAAGTATTTCTACCAAAAGACATACATACATACATGATCCTGTATAACAGTAAGAGCACACTGTCCCTGTTTGCACCAGGGACAAACAAGGCAGTGCACCCTATTATTGATAATAGGCTGCCACCAGGGCCACCGTAAACTCGAACTGCCCTGTCGGCAATGCATTAGCAAAAGATAGGCCGTCATACTGAAGCAGCCAGTCCGCTTTCCACAGTACAGGCAACAGCCATAATGCACTTTCAAAGAAACAGATATCGCCCTGCTGGCAGGTTCAGTGAGTGACTGCACCCGCTTGTAGGGCAATTTTTATGGGTTCCATAGGACCCTCTTTTTCCCTTCCAGGAAGGCGTGCTGGGGCTTTGTAGAGCCCAGTCAGTAAACATCCTGACTTCCTCTCTGCCTTTGCCCTAGCATCTATAATACGGTGCAAGCGCAGAAGCAGACTGTTTCTCTCCTTTGCATGGGGCCACGCCCATATGCAAATGTGGGACGCTCCTTAATGGTAGCATTGGGGCAACATGTGTAGCATCCTTGTTTAAAGAAAGGGCATCACATATGCAGTCACGGCCCGTGGAGGGAGTTTCGGTAGGGCGGAGAGGCGGGGCGGGGGAGGGGTGCTAAAAAACTGGAGTATGGATAATTGAAGGTAAGTAAACAATTTAATTAATAAAACAAAATTGTTTACTTACCTTCAATTATCCATACTCCAGTTTTTAGCACCCCCCACCCTGCCCCTCCCCCGCCCCGCCTCTCCGCCCCACCAAAACTCCCTCCACGGGCCGTGGCTGCACATGTGCCTGTGGTCCATTCTGTCGTTCAAAAGTGCCCCAGGGATGCAGAGAATAGGATCACAAATCCCATTGCGCCCCAGAGCACTTTACATAAGACTGTCACTGATCTGTGTGTACCTCGCAGACTGCATACATGCTTCTACTTCTTTGTAGATGTCATGAATCCATCAAATGAAGTCTATCAACCCACCAAACTCTGATGAATTTGTGGCTTTGGATGCCATTTTTAAATGGTTTGTGGGATAAAAAGCAGACCTGTGCAGATGGTTAGAACGTTTGTTGATCCTCATAATTTCCTCTGTCATGTCTTGATTATTCTATTCTGCAGTGTTGTTCTGTATCATATTTTCCTGCAAACTACATTGAGCTATATTTTTCCACTTGTGTTGGCCCGTTGCTGTTTCTTTTCAATGCGCAATTATTCTTCACATTAAAACATGTTAGTTTCTTATTTTTGGGCCTTATCAACAACCAGTTCCTCTTTGCGTTTGGCCACTGCAAATAGTTGACCCATATTTTAAAGTATGGAGTCAGTTGATCATTTTTATATCCCTATTTACTCGTTTTGGTCCTCATCTAGGAAGTAAACCCACAGGCTAAGACAGACTTTATAGTTTTCCCTCCGATATCTAGGAAGGGCTGCTTTTATCCACTTCATAAAGTCCATTCATTTTCCCCAAAGAGGATATTTTAGTGGGATGACCTGCAGGGCGGTGACGGGGAAAGGGGAGGGGCTAGGTGGGGGGGTGGTAATGTATGGATTACAGAGTTTTACAGGGAAGTAAACATATAAATAAATAAAACAAATTATGTTGCGTGCACTGCATCGCATTTGGTGATGCAGTGCACGCAACGAAATTCGCTACCGACCGCGGCTGCATTTTATGTCAGAGGGTCTTTCCTTTAGTTCGAAGGCAACTGAAAAACCTGTAATTTCTGGACAAAGCTCTAACAATCCAGTGGTAGATTGAACTGCATGTTTAGAGTTTCTACCAGAAAGTGTAGGAATTTCAGTTGCCCCCCAAACTCTAAATGAAGCCTTCAATATTTTAATATTCTCTGTGTTATGTTCAAAAAGCTTTTCCCCAGGGAAACAAAATATCAATAAATGCCGTAACTGACATTATTTTAATTCAAATTTGAATGGCAGTACATTTTTGTATCGAAACTATCTACTAGATAAAACAAACTAATAAATAGCTTCATTTGCTCATTAGCCTTGGTCAAGTACGCTGGAATAAAGTATATTGTGATGATGATTAGTTCTAACTTTTGATTAATGTTAAAACCTCCTTTCATTATTTTGGAGCCTTTCACCACGTTCTTGCAATACCCAATGATATGATGGTAGGTTATATATTCTTGCTATTAAGGCCTTTTACACCTGCTTTTTAATTTGACTTATGTTCCACTCTTGCTTGAATCAACGTTCCACTTTATTGTTTGAATAAACAATCTTCTAAAAAGTACTTCTCTTTGAATTTCTTAGCTGTGAGTTGGTGTACACTTTTGTCTGATCTGTGCCTCACTTTAAAATCTGCTATATTGTTTTGCTTGTAATATAAAGACACTGTACAATATTTTTAGCTAGGTTGTCTTTCATTTACGAGTGGCTTCTCAACCAGTCATTTTCCAAGTTTTAATTTTCAATTCGGTCTGGGTAAATCTTCCCTTTTCTTATACTTATATGGTTGAGAATTATTGCTCTATTATATAACTATTACTTTCTCAATTTGTAAACTTGTGTTCAGATCTTTTTTGTCCAATACATCCTCTGATGCAAGTGTTTAATCATTCATAAATTTGTCACTTTCTAACCTTGTCTAAATGGTTTTTCAACTCGTTATGGTCCAAGCTTATAAAACATTTTTTCCTCAATAATTACCCATTCTTCAGTGGTGTACTGCGACATTTGTATTTTCTGATCACAGGGCAACACTTAAAAGCACTCTATTTCTTTTTTTATTTCTTTTCTGTTTTGTCTTTATTCTTCTTGCTGTGTTTTTACTTTTAGCCTGCCTTTTCTTAATCCTATTTAGTAGATTTTCCACATTTCAGCGGAATTGCCACTCTACTATCTTTCCCCAGCATCACTGTCAATTTGTCCAGGAAGTGAAGAATAACTGTAATGTCAAACAACTAGTGATTCTGTTCTTTCCTGGATGTCTTACCAAAGTCTTGACTTTAATTCCCTTGTAATAATCAATGTTTCTATGATTTAGGATTCAAGAAACATAAGGATTAAATTAGATTGCTTGCCAATAAATTATGAGCATTAAATATCAGGAAATAATATAGGGCCATAATATTTTTCCAATTAAAATTATTTTTGATTAACTAATCTAGGGAGAGTGCAGTATATATGACTGGTAGAGGGAAAATTGAAACTAACATGGAGTCTTTTTAAAATAGTTCAACATTTGTATCAGTCTTTGCAAAGTAAAATACATGTATTGCTATTGTTTATTACATAATAGATGTAATGTATATTTTCAGGTAGTTGCTGGAAATTCAGGACTGGGCATTTAGACCTGGATGCCCAGCATCGTGCTGATGGTCAGTCCCACCAAGACACAATTCTAGTTATTTGACAAGAACAACAAACATGAGCACAACAACCACTAAGCGTCTTGTGGTGCTATATGGACATTGAATTGCACAGGGTGGAGTGGGGGACTCGCTAGGATCCATTAACCCCTTCCATGCTGATGACGGTCCCCGTCCGTCATGCATCACGGTGGGCGTGTGCTTATGACGGCTGGGGGCCGTCATGAACCCGCCCACTCATTAAAACGGCCGCACAGGCGCAGAATCGCGGCTGCGCCCAAGGGGTTAAATCAGACCTGTAAAACAATCACACAAAAGGGAGGATCCCAGAAAAATCTACAACCAGATAATTATAATGCATGCAGCCAGGTGGTATCATAGTTTCAGATTTTTTGGGTGTTGGTTCAGAGCATACAGAGAGGGAACTGGCATTTCAACTCTGTGTCAGGCACCTGAAAGGCTCTTATGCCACATTTCTTATACCTGTGATTTCAGGACAGCAAAACGGACATGGGGCTGGGACTGCAATACTCATGGTGACGGGGAGATTATTTTGTGAACAAGGGCCAAATATTATTATTGATCTAATGGACCATACTTGTTGATTTGAATTGTACATGATAATGGACAGTTAACCAGTGTTACTCTTTGAAAATTGTGAAGTGCAATCAATTTTGGGCATGTTAAAAACTAATTTGACTGTGGTGTTCTGAATCTTTTGAAAAGTGGCAATATTTTTCTTAGGCTACCACGATTAAGACCCGTTACACTAGTCTAGTCTGGTCTGCGCTAACACATTTGCCACTGTGGTTTTTTGAGGAAAGGTTGGAGAATGTGTTTACGTGTACGGAGAGTAAAGTGACAAGCTTGTGTGACAGCTACAATTCTCCTGAAAGTCACAAATTACCAGCAATTACATTTTGTCTCAGATTAGTTACTTACTGCATGTCCTCTGCACACATGTGGACAATGACCTGGAATTCATGCAGGAAGGATGCTATAGTTCAGATAAAGATTGAATAAGATGTGAAACAGAGAGGAGCTATAGAGTTGCACATTACAAATAACATATAATAATACAGACATACATATATAAATGAAAAGTGTTTCTGAAATAAACATGAAGCAAGGTTCTTCTAAGCTTTTGCGAGTTACACATTCTTCAGGGAAATCCTTATGTACACATGTCATCTCCAATTCCAGGCAATACTGTCTACTTGTAAATCTATATTTTGCTGAAAAGAATCAGTCAGAAAGAGTGTCATATCTATTCATTCTTCTGGCTTTCTGGGACCAAGTAATGTGAAAACTAATTTCAAGATTGGTTTTCCATTGTCTTGTAGTGTTTCTGAAAGTATGTTACTTGCGGGTGGACTCATGTCCCCCCGCCACCCTAAAGGAGATGGGGACAGCCCAACATAGTGTTCGGGGGTCTCACAGACCAAATTACAATGCGACCACCACTGTGGCAGTCACAATGCCCACCTTTTCCATTGCGGCGGGTGCTGCTGGCTGCAGCACCCACCGAAATGGAAAAAAGGGACGTGTAACTAATCCCGGTACTACATGACTGCCACCATGCAGTGCCTGTCACTTGGTACAGAGATCTGTTGGGGGCACCATTGGTGCCCCCCACAACCGAAGAAAAGGGCACTGGGTGAAGGGGGGCCCAATACGGGCCCCCAATGCCCATCCCTGCCAGCTTTTTCGACACAGGTGAACCGCAATGGAAAGGCCGGTGGGGAGGGACCATCCTAATCCCTACAGCGGTGCCTGGTAGGCACCGCCACCATTTTAGGGATAGAAAGGCTTCCGTAGCACCGGTGGGCTCAAGGAGCCCATCCGATGCTTGAACTCAGATCGCCACAGGACCGCCTGCCATCATTATATGGCGGGTGGAAAATGGCCTTACGGTGGCGGTGAGACTTCCATCGACAGCCTGTGATCGTAATGACCCCCTTTGTTCTTTTAGGCAGTATTTTTCAGGTGCACTGATCCAAACGTACTTCTCAGCTTCCATGTTATCACTTCTAGGTTCTCATTAGTTAATTGACTTTTTCTTACCTGGTTATCTTGCGGTAGCTTTGAGGTAGGTGGCGGACACCAGGTCATATTTTGACTGGCAGCGGTCAGGTGGGGGACTCAATAGACTGCAATGCATTTGGTGCTATATAAACGTAGTTAGTAGTGGTAGTAGTAGGGAAGGGTTCGGCCTGGGATGGGGACCCATAATTTTTAATTCCAATTACAACTTGTTCATGTTTCACAGATAGAAATAGGCCACAGCTCAAGTTTCGCTCTTGTTACCTACGACTTCAATCACAACTCCTCATGAAAAACATCCTCATTATTGATAGCTACCAACCACTAAACGTATGTGTTGGAATAAGGTACTTCACGTTCCTCTGTGTCTTCAAAGGAGCAATTGAAACTTTGATCTCCGAACTGTCTTCTCCTAGATTCTTAAGGGATCACATGCAATTCTTTTTTGCCCATTTGGCATTTTCTTGTCCCCCTCCAATGCATAACTACAGATAGACAATATTCTGGTTTCAATTATATTAAAATACAACCCATGCTAAATTATTTTTTATTTTGATAAAAGAAATTAATCGACTTACAGCAGTATTCTGTGTGATATTCTTGAATAAAATGTGCCCCATGATTATGAGGTATTTTTAACTCTTTGTTTGGCACTCACGCATAGCTTGCACCACCTGCCTATATTCTCTCACGATTTCGGAGGGGCATTTTCTTGAAAGTCAATGCTCAATTACAAAAAACTGGTTTCAGAATACACATTAATTACCAATGGTAAAGGAGTTTTAGCTCAAGAATGTCCAACCTCCACAATTTTTCTTCGTGCATATTTAATTAGCTTTTTTCTTAGACTTGCCAATTACACAAAGCAGTGCTAATGATTAGTCAGCGGTTTCTACAGCTAAGAGCTTCCCTGGTGATTACTGAGTGACACTGGTGTTGTCAAACTATTAACCCGTGTTTCTGTAAAAACTTGGGATTTTTAACAGAGGTAGCAATGATTCTTAAGGTTCTCAGGGATTGTTGGTTACTTTTCAAATGACGTCTGCAATCATTAACTCTTAAGTGTTGTTTGTCTTGTTGGAACAAATGTATTTGCTCTTTTTACGGCACAGACGTATGTTCAAGTTTCTAAAAACATATTGCAGGTCTGCACCACTGCATGAACTGCACGTGCTCAGAATCCAGAACCTATAGCTATCTCTTCTCTTAAAAGCAAAAGCTAAGTGCCCCTGCTGGCCTAATTTGAAATTAATTGGTGTGATCAACACTTCTATTATTCCAGAAAGAAACTGCCAACAGTTTACCTTCGAATCGGAATTAGCAGATCCATAGCAGCTAAAATGCAACCGAAAACTGATTAATCATTGCGAAATTGTGCAATGCAGGATGGTGGCACGCGAGCAGATAACACTGCACACCGACAAACGGGAAATGCTGTGAAAGCACTTGTGCCAAGGAATACCTACCGGGAAACAAACTATGCAAATGCATATCGTTCTCACTGGACGCAAACACCTAAAGCACGAGAAGATCTCCGGAATTAAAAAGAAATATTGCCCGGAAATGATAAGCGTGCTGACATGGAAAACAAGCACTGGTAAAACCAAAACATCTGAACTATTTTGCTGCAAAAGTAGACGTTAGATGGAAGGAGGTTTGCAGTTATTAGTCGTTGTGTCACTATATTGAAGGTCTGCGGGTTGCTGCTTTGAGCAGTCCCATCCACTGTGCACTGAAGACGGTCATCCTCCTTAACCACATGTGTGCGGGGGTTATTTTTGCGCTACGCAGCTTTTTTCCAAAAGCCGCGTTACATGACGAGCTCAGCTCGTCATCAGCACACGACCACCGTGGCTAATGACGAGCTGAGCTCGTCATCAGCATCGAAGGGGTTAAAAGAGTTTAAATAATAACATGAGGAAATCAGAAATGTTGAGACTTATTCAAAATAGTTACCTGTAGTTACAACTCATCCCCCAGGAGTATGACACCTGGCAATGGTCTTCAAACATTTTCAATGCAGAGCACACTTCCTTGTAAAAAAAAATTAAAAAATCTTGACCCTCGAGAATGGCAAACATAATTTCTTATAATTATTCTATAAAATTGGCAGATTTGAACCTATTTAGCAATTCATATATTGCAGATATCAGGGGCGGCTCTAGGCTCATGGCGGCCCTGGGCAGGGAGGGCAGGGAGCGCAGGAGCGCAGGTAGGGGGCCCCAGAAGAGGGGGTCCGGGCGGGGCGGAGCACGGAGGCCAGTGAAGAGGGGGGGTCAGGGTGTTTGGAAGTGGAACAGAGCCGGAGGCCGCCAAATCCCTGCAAGGAGCCGCCACACAAATATGTATACATCCTCAGAGGATTATTATATTAAGCATATATATTGCCGTGGTGGCCCCTGGGGTTTGGTGGCCCTGTACAGCTGCACAACTTGCACATGCCTAAGGCCGCCCCTGCAGATATGTTCAGTAATATCTTTTACAATTGTGCAGCCTTGGTAACAAGTAGTGCACACACGTTTCTCCTTTGAGACAAGGATAAACTTTAACAGGGAGTAGATACTCATACTGAGACTGAAGAAACGATAGACGTCTCCACGTCGCTTAGCGCCAATGCCCACTACTGCCTGGCATGAGCTTCACTATTCTTTCTGATGTTCTCTGTCCAAGCATAAGCAGAGAGCAAACAGCACTCAGCCAAATTGGATCTCCACTGTGAATATATAAAGTCTTCACATTTTGTCATGCACCCATTCCTGCCAAAGTCCTGACCTTTCTACTCCATTGCTACACATCTTCCTCACAGCTGCACACATAAACTAACAAGCAAATAATGCACACACATGGTCAATAAAAGAATATTATTGAACCATGTCTAATCTTCATTAAATAAAGTCTCCCAACACATGCAGAGAAGAGTGACTCAATGTCCTGATGATGACGTCATGAAAGATGTGTTCAGCTAATTGAAGTCGAAACACGTCAATGAGTATTTTGCTGAGCAAACTATTAGACAATATAAAAAGAGTAATTGGCACACAAACAGCAAAAAAGGAAAAATAGGATGTGCAATCAGGTTCCTTTAGCTGGGTAAAATTATCGACTAAACTTATTAAAATGTTGACTCACTTTCAATCCATTATTGCTCTCAAGGTTGTACATAATGAATATATATATTAGAAAAGGATGTGACACTTTTCTGTGACTATTCAATAAAACGTTATTCAGAGGTATTCTACCACCCATAAAAGCACCACATAAAGCAAACACATAAAAGTGTACAGTACATAGCAGCATGAATAGATATACAAAGTACCAATATGCATGGTTAAAAACAACAACAGCAATCAGTTTAACATAGCATGGACCTGCGTGCTACCCCCTGGGCTATGCACATGATCTTGAAACCAAGCCCTGCCCTTGTGATGATGTATCTGTTCTGTGACTAGTTTTAGTAAGAAAAATTGGGTGATGAGAAAACTCTTTTGTTGAATATTTGAAGATTAACACTTTCATTACCTCTAAAACATCTAATGAAAGTTTAAGAGAAAATGTCTAAAAGGTTATATGAGACTAAAAGAATCCTACTGCCAAGGAGACACAGTTGTTAAATTTGAGTGTACCATGTAAACTATTTAATAATCCTACTGAGAACAACAACATATTGGACTGACAAATCAGTCAGTCAGTCAGTCAAATACACTTTATTCGATTTGTTAAAATCATAAAAGGCATAAAAATGTACATACATTCATAAAATAGAGTAATTGATGTATTTACAAACTCAGTGCAGAAGCTCTTTTGAAACATATACTCTGCTGGATGAATTAAAAAGATGGTTGATAAGAACAATCAGAATAATACATTCAATGGTATACTTTTCATTTTAATTCTAATTGCCGCCACTAAAAAACTAGCCACATGGAAAGTAATGCGGGTGCTACATAACATCTGAAGGTGGATGAGAGCAGGTCTGACTTGAATAAAGCCAGCCTCTTTCAGAATTGGAAGCAAATATTTTTTCTTATCTCCGCATAGTGCCCACAAAACATGATGAAATGCATGGTGTCAAATCGTTAACCGTCCTTATAATTTTTAAAATAACATTTTGTAAAGTGTTTCTCATCACACTGGAACACTCTCGTAGCACACCGTTCCAAAGCGATTTGGAGGGCGATGCTCAGGGGCCAGTGGTGGTGCCTACACCAGTTGATTCTCAGATCTTTTCTGTGCAGACAAAGATGCAAAGAGACAAAATGCTGTCACTCAACATGGCCGCTACTCTGAATACTGGATTGCTGGGCCCTGGACTGATCTAAAACGTGAATGACAATTCCAGCAAAACTGGCTGACGTGGGCTGACAATTCCGCCCTTTATGTATGCTGTCCTTTGTGCTAAGCCAAAATGTCAAATTGCTGAACAGGGTTTACCCAATGTTCCTCTCTTTAGTATATTTTTATGTATGGCTCTCAAACACAACCTCTATCATTTATTTTAATCTTTTAGGGCCAGATGTATCAAGGCTTTTGCGACTCGCAAACGGCCGATTTGCATTTTTTCATATGTATGAAAAAATTGCAATTTAAGGAATCGCAATTATTTGCAATTCTTTATTTTGCCATAGCATTTAAGGAATCGCAAATTTTGCGATTCCTTAAATGATATGTATGATACATTTTGAAATTGCGATTTTGAGTTAAGAAATCGCAAATTACCACCAACTTGTACTTGGTGGTAATTTGCGATTTCTTTTAAAAATGCCCTATTTGGCATTTGTGAGGGTGGCATGTGACACACATACATGTACACACATGTAAATTTCAGGGGTGCAGCAGGGTGTCTTTGAGACACCCCTGCACCCTTGAAATAATTCTCAAATTGCGATTAGCAAATTGCGATTTCGCAATTTGAGAATTATTGCACTATCATTCCTATGGGCCTCCTGGCCCGTAGGAATGCATTGAAAATTATTCTTTATTTGCGAATTCGCAAAATGCGAATTCGCAAATAAAGAATAATAATAAATCGCTAAAAAATAGCGGTTTTGAACATACATTCCGTTTTGTGAATTCTAAATAGCGATTCGCAAAAAATCTGGCCCCAAATGTCATAACCCGCTGCTATGACGTAGCACAGTTTGTAAGAAAACTCAGTAACCATTCTTGCTATGTCATAAAGGACTTCCAAGCCAGGCTAACAGAGTATCATCACTGCTTGTCTGCTTTGAATGAAAGCAGAAGGCACAGCTGCAGGAGGGGGAAGGAATGCAAGGAAGGTGATGGGTGTTGGTTATGGACTGCAGGTAAGTTTAAATAAGTGGGACAGAGAGGAGAGGCTGTGTTATATATGGGTCCCACATTACTCCTCTGTATAGCAGTTGAAAGCAGGGGAAGATGAGTTTGGGGCCCATACATAACATCAAATTATAGCTGGGTATAGTACAGGAATGGTGTTCACATCGAGGTTCTGATTGACATCATAGATAACTTGAGTTTAGCTCAGTTGTCTGTATTGTGTCACTCAGAACCCCTGGTTATAAAACATCCCTATAATTAACGGTTACCCATCTTTAATTAGATATATTGTATATAATATAAAGTCTTTGGAGGGATAGCAAAATCTGTCTATAGACCTAAAAAATAAGATAAACAACCCAGAACATCCAAATAAAGTCAAGAAGTGGTCAAGTTGGCCAGTGAGAAGGCAAGTAATATAATACATCATAAAGAGCCCTGCAAGGAAATTAAACTGGGCAAACAGCCAAAGGCAATGCAAAAGAAGAAAAATAAGATAACGTGAACAGGCAGTTAAGCAATCAGCGCATAAAAAGGCTAGATAACCAAGTTACCCACACCCACACTAATAGCAGTTGTGAGCATTTCACAATGTAGAGATGCCAGCTGAAAAGATAATGCCTATTAACATGCTTCATCTTAGAAGAGGTCTCTCACATCATGTCTGAGGAAAGAGCATTGGGATATACCCAGTAATGCATTTTAAGATAAAATTCCATCCTAGGACACTTTGACAAGAAGGGAAATCTTTTGAAAAGTATTAATGATTTGAAAAAAGTTATTACGTAACAATCTCTGCAAAGGTTCAAGGCTGATTTTAAGGGTTCAGGGCAAGTATCTGTACTACAGATGGCAAGCAGCCCACGATGATGACGCTTAGGATAAACGCTCCCATACTTCATCATACAATCTCTACTGAGACTTGTGGGAAAAGAAAAGAATATATGGGGGCCTAAGAGAAATTTCACATGGTCTGCATGGAACACGTCTAGTGTGATGAGGAAATTTAGTGAAGAGGTATGGGTTTTTCAATATTTTAGAATTCTGTTGTGTGTTGACCATGTTCATTCCCTCGCAGTCAGACTCAAGTGCTTCTGTCTGTCTATAACTTAACCCCTTCCCTGCTGGGCACATTCACACGCTGAGCTGGGGGGAGGGGTGCGCACACAGCGCCCCCGTGCTCATGATGAGCTCAGCTCGTCATGCAGCACAGTGCCACACCCGTTTCTTTAGAACGTTCTCACAGCAGGGGAATTTGCCCAGCGTGCAAGCGTAGCTCGTCATGAGCACACGAGAACCGTGGCTCATGATGAGCTGAGCTCGTCATGAGCATGGGAGGTGTTAATCTTTTCATGGTCACAAAGATATCTTGTAGATTCAAAACAAACTCATGAGACAAAAGTCTGTCATCTATTCGATATTCTTCTTTCAAAACGAATTTAGGTAAATCGGTTCTTCACAAAAAAAAATGCTTTATTAATGTCTCAAACTTTTTCTAATAATTTTCACTTACTTCTTCTGAATCACAATTGAAACATTTACAGATGTGTAATCCTAATACATTTCATGCATAGGTTGTGCTTCTTCAGAAAAAAACAACTCTGTGAAGAAAGGTAAATCCATCAAGCAAACTCTACAGGCTATTTTGCTTTAAACCAACATAACTATTATGTATGTCTGCCATACTATTTCATCTGACACTCTTTAAATATTATTTTAATATTTAATAACCCTGATGTTGAACAAAGGTAACGTTCAGATACCACTCAAATTTAAAGAACTACTAATGCTAACCGTGCAGTGAGTTTCTGTCCTTTAAAGTGCAGTGATCAACCAACAATTAAATATCATCACACAATACTTCATGCTTAAGCCAGGAGTCTCAATTCGTCACTAGACCATGTCAGTGGCCCTCCGATTCTCAATCGATCAAATTTACAGCGTTAGTACCCCCTGTTTACCCCGTTCATATCATTAAATTAATTCATTGTATGTTACAAACATTGTTACAATTCAGTACTCACTTCCCATTAGGTTCATTGGCTCAGACCTTCACATCGCATATCTTTCATCAATGGCAGCCTTGACTATGCAGGACCTCGAATCTCAGTTCTGCAGCTCCTCGGAACCGGCGCATCACCTAGGCTCTGCGATGCGCCCTCAACGCAGAATCTCGCAATGCTCCACAACCCCAATTTAAGGCACCCTCATTCAGCGAGCCTAACTGGGTCCCTGTCGCAGGCCTGAGCTCCATTGCGGTAGGCCTAAGATTGTGCTGTTGTCCCATTCCGGCGAAACCAGCTATACAGATGGTTTTTTGGCGCTATTTTCACTGACATCTTTAAACCTGCATATATCCGGTTCTACTGATTATTGTTGTTTTGGTCTTGTTTTATTTATTAAAACATACACTTTTATTCTAATCTGCCAAAAAGAAAGAAATCAGTAGGGAAGCAAAGCAGGAGGGAGAGGAAGAAAGCAGGAAGGATATTGTTTTCAGGCATTGCATGTTTCTCATTTACCTCACACCCAGACAACCTGAGACAAATTGAACAATTTCTCGCTTTTAATAGATTCTTAAAACTCTATCACTTTGAATCATTTTTTGGTACCTTCGAATTCCCACAGCAGCTTGCTTCCTTCTGGACTTTGGTGCAATACAAACATAGAAATGGTATGATATGGAATTACCTGACAAGAGCTGATAACACAAGAAAGAAGGCTCGAGATAACCTGAGTGAGTTTTGGTGGTTGCGGTTTCCAAGTACTCAAACCACTCAACAAATGCCACAGAGTTTAAGTTCTGATGGGACATGAGCAGAATGTGTTCTGCCAATAAGGGCCCTTCATTTCATGTATACACTGAAATGTGTGCTAGAATAAGGCCCCTAAGTGTTCATTTAGACCCTGGCAGGTGCCCCACCCGCCCATAAGGTTGGCAGAGGCTTTCACCTTCTTGCCTTTGCAGAAAATCACCCGCAATATTTAGAAATCCGTGCCTGCCTAGCAGGGATCTTAGGACCATATGTATCATCATCCAGATTTGTGATTCTGAAATAGCAATTTTTTAGAAATCGCTATTTCAGAATCGCAAATTGGGATGTATGTAAAAAATCGCAATTCTTTTGCGAATCCTTAGTATTCCTTAATTGCGATTAGCAAATTGCGAATCGCAATTAAGGAATAATTTCCCATTCATTTCTATGGGCCAGGAGGCCCAAAGGAATGAATGTGAAGTTATTCTCAATTTGTGATTCGCAATTTGAGAATCGCAAATTGAGAATAATTTCAAGGGTGCAGGGGTGTCCAAAGGACACCCTGTTGCACCCCTGAAATAAGCATGGGTGTACATATGGTGCACATACATGCCCTAAGGGCATGTATGTGAGTCACATGGCACTTTAAAAAATGCAAAAATTTGCATTTTTCAAGGAATTCTCAAATTACCACCAACTTGAAGTTGGTGGTAATTAGCGATTCCTTAACGACAATTTGTATTTTTTTTTTGGCTTCATACAGTGCATTTAAGGAATCGCAAAATTTGCGATTCCTTAAATGCAATTGCAAAATAAGGAATCGCAAATTTTGCGATTCTTTGTTTTGCACCAGCTTTTCTTTGATACATTCCATTTAGCAAATTCGCATTCGCAAACGCCGAAATTCTGCGAATTTCGGCGTTTGCGAATGCAAATTTGCTTGATACATATGGCCCTTAATGCCTACAATGCAACGATCAGAGAGGTGGCTGTAATGTGGGAACAAGTAAATGACTGTCAGCCTTCCATGTTGGTTCAGACCCCTAGTCATTTGGTTGTTTTTCACAAACTCATAAAGCAGAATTGTGTTGGTGTAAAACAAAAAAGCAATGGTCCTTTCACACAAGGAGCTTTCCCGCTGCTTATGTGGGCCATTCTTTGTTCCCTTTGCAAGAGCTTGCAGGTACTTTACATTTACTTCTAAAATGTGCCTCTTATTTCAAATTGCACTTAAGAATTTGTTAACAAAATATATGGGCTGCATATACACAACATGTGTTAAATTGTGATTACTCATAAACATTGTAGTATATCCAAACAATAATTATGTTTTATTCCAACAAAAAACGTAAGTTGCGGAATTTCATGAGTAGACACTTTATTGTATTCAAAAACAAGCATTGGCAAAGTCTTATGTTCTGAGTTTAATGTGCCAACCCATGTAAATATAGGCATTCACAAATACTGTTTTGATGTTTTGGCATACAGAAACGCTATTTACCACATTAAAGTCTACACTTTTGTTTTTGCCACTACCGGGGACAATAACAATAAAGGATCACGTTTTATCCAGCATACATATAGGAGATACCTTTTTTTTCTTCTTTTTCTTCCTCCACCCATGTATATGTTATGGTCCATGTAAATATATATTTTTCTACAATAAAAAATTACAGAAAAAAAAAAGGAAGTGAATGGGGGTAACTGCGTGATCTTTGAGTGTATGTTTCAGACGTAAAATACTCCTCATGTGTTCCACTGAAGACACTTCCAGGTAGGAGGAGTGATATTCCAAATAACCAATAGTGATAGAGCAATACTCCACTAAGCAGAGCCAAAGCCCACTCTATATATTTTAAAGAATTGTTACCAGTACATCATGGAGATAGCTTCTCGAAGCTTCTAAATCAATGCTTTTTGTTTTTTTCCAGGTGGCTTTGCTAAGAGCACATGCAGGAGAACACCTGTTATTAGGAGCTGCCAAGCGGTCAATGGTTTACAAAGATATTTTACTTTTAGGTAAACATTTTTGGGAATGTTGTCAATGCAATGAAATATGATGTTGTGCTATGCTGTATTTCCATGCGTGAGTGGATTGGAGCAGGTGTGTGTGGGTGCGAGTGTGTGTGTGTACGTGTGTTTTTTTCTGTCTGCCTGTCGAATTCCTCTGCCACAAAGTAGGGACACCTCTTGCTAGAAGCATGAGAAAAAACAATTTATTTTCAATAAAAAATATTAATGTTATGCACCAATTAAAATGGCCAATGCATTTCGGCTTACAGCTGCCTCCTACTATTTTACTGTTGGGCCCGCTATTCCAGTGCTATAATGAAACTTGAGGGTGGCCCCCTGAAAAGTACATGGAGACCCGGACCCACTCAGGAGCTCTCAGCCCAGGGGCTCGCTGCCCATGCCCAGTTCCTGAGGGGACCCCCTGGAGCTCGAGCCCCCCCCCCTCTGCGCTATAGAAGAGGTAACACACATACTCTAGTGGGGTACCAGTACCATGCAACCAGACTTCAAAGGCCACTTACTACTTCCTTGGTGACTGCGCTGAAGAACAGATATGTGATTATTACTATGAATCTAACTGGTGGCTGATGAGGATGGATGCAAACAATTAATGTTACTCCTCCCACAAATTCAGTGGGTGCATACCACCCCCAATTACAACATGATCATGTGCATAGAAGCGCCTCTTGTAAAATATATATTAAATACCAAAATATTGGTTTAGAGTGATAAAAAACCTTTAGAATTTAAAAAAATTTAAAAATATGTATGTATACTTAATTTTTAAATTCAATGATGTATAGGTATTGAAGATTCATGGTAGCTAATTATGGCGGTGAGTTATATTTGAATCAAATGCAGAAATGTGACTGTTTCGACACCATGGAGCTTTTTATCATGTCCATGTCGGCTATCGACCAGAGAAGGAATCCACCCAAATTTTGGGTTTTCTTCACAATCCAAAATGCACTCCCTTCTTGAAAACACAACTGGAAGCTTTCTCCTGACCCTATCTACTACCTATTCAGTTTTCTGATATCCCTGGTCTTTCCTTGCATGTAAACATTTCAGATTTGAGCTTGAATTCTTTTTGCAATAAAAAAAATGTATTTAAAAACCATATCTAAAACATCAAGCAATAGTTTTCCAGCACATGCTGTTAAAACTGATGAGGCCATACCAATACAAAAAACAGTTTCTTATTGAAAGGGTAAGTGAGTAGCAGATTCAACCAGTTATGGAGAAGTGTGGCTCACTGGTTAGAGGAGGCAGACCCTGATGCAGAGGTCACACCCGGGACCAGGGTTCAATTCCTGACGCGGCAGGGTCTTGAGCTAAAAAAAAATGTCCAGGAACATGATAATTCTTGCCTCGGTGCCTACTCGAATCATGGGTTCACACTCTGTAACTCTGGGCGATAGCTTGCTTAATCTCCACTACAGCCCCACCGCGATGGGATGCCTGGTCTTCACCTTGGGGATGCCCAGTAGGGGTTATCTCGCAGGGAAAGCCAGGACGGGTTCCCAAAGCAAGCGCTAAGAGACCTGTCAGTGATTTGGCGCTATATAAATCGAAATTAACATAACATATGTATACAAAAACAGATTTTATGATAACCACTGCTCTGGATGTGAAGCGCAAAAGTATATACGTACACCCATTCTAGGCATCAGTGGAGTAAATCTGTGACAAGGAGAGCATGAATGTAAGGCAGTCAAAGAGGGAGTGGGAGGTAAGAATGAACACATATAATATGGCTCTGAGTATTCAGCAATAGAAAACATAAGTCACAAGGAGGGATGGTGAGTCGCCATGGCTTAGTTAGCAACACCGCAGAAGGTGCAGTGGCCCAGGGCCGAGAGGCGTGAGTAATGCTCAGGACTCATATAATGGCTGTTTTGTACTATCAGACTGTGGTGTTTAAACAAAATATTGGAGAAAAAATACTGTGCTGACAAAATTTAATTCCAAGAATATCAAGGACAAAAATATTGTGATGGTAAGGTTTTATAGGTAAGCAACGTTTTACAATATCTGACTCCATATGTATGTACCTTGACGATATATAACTCAAGCTCCGTAGATGTGGAGTTAAGAATAGTAAATCTGTACTTACTGAATGCACTTACCTTCACAATATATTGGTCCTCAATATTTTTGACATGATATTCTGTCCCCATGAAATTTCTGTTTCCAACATTCTGTCAGTGATCTCCAAACTCTGAATGGGGGGGGGGGCTGCATATAGACAGTGGCCATCCTTGCTATATTAATGGACATTTATAGATTTCCCATGTAAGGGGGCTTAGCTTAGAACCCAGTAGGGTCCACTTACTTCTTACCCGCTCACCACAACTTTCAATTGCTCTTCTTCAGTTTTGGGTTGCCTGTAGGCAGATGGGCTGTTCTAATATAAGTACCTAAACATCATTTTTCTGTAACATGGCAATTTTTCTTCCAGGAAATGACCACATAATTCCACGAAACTGTCCAGAACTTGAAGTGGGCCGTGTCGCTGTCAGAATTTTGGATGAACTGGTTCTACCATTCCAAGATCTCCAGATCGATGACAATGAATATTCCTGCCTAAAGGCAATTATATTTTTTGACCCTGGTATGTATATGTACTGTAAGACACTGTTATTTACACCTCAAAAATAACAATTTCCGCCCTTGAAAACAGGATAAAGGAGTAAGGGTGGTACATTAGCTTCAGTGTGGATGTTGTGCAAACATGTGCGATCTCCGAGTAGCTAAGATGCTCAAACATACAGAGCATGAAATGAACACTTGACTCTTAGGAGAAGCTCTTACAGTTAAACCAGGGTCAGGATAGGCAAACCCAATGTAAGCCTGAAGCTGGGTTAAAGCACATGACCTACTCACAACGAAACACCTCGATTTTTAAAGAAACCTATCGACAGGCTTTGAAACTCCCACCATTGCAAGGGGCGGATGAAAATGGAGGGCTAAGCTTCATGTAAATGCATTGTAACATAATGTGATAGGAATTTTCGAGATTCTGGGTGATCACTGTTAAAAAGTGCCCCCGCCTTGCTGATCAAACACATCCTCACATAGAGGATAGGTGTCCTGGTTTGTGGTGCAAAGGGCAAAACATATGGATCCTCTGATGGAGTTTGTACAAGTGGCCTGGGATCTACAGTCTTGCTTTGAATGTGCACAGCAACAGTGAATTTGTCACAAAGTAGATTAGGAAAGGCCAGTAGGGGATCAGGAGTTAAGAGATGCAGAACAAGCAAACAGTTGACGCTATACACTCCAGTGGGACCAAAAAAATACAACTCAACAATAAGCCATGAACTGTGTTCAGAAATGTAAAATATAAGCAACAGCAGACTGTGCAATCATTTACGTCATAAACCTCACCTTCCCCCAAAACACCTGGTTTTATACCAAGGAGTGGCCTTACTTCAACACTGTCCGAGATGATCGCCCACATAGGCGATGTGAGAAGCTCGAGGAAAATGGTGGATCCAAAAAAGATGGTAACAATGAGGTTTAGTGGTAAAAAAAAATACATAGAAAGAGAATTGAGTGAAACAAAAGGAACAACCATTCCATATAAACTCAGCTGAAGACGAGCAACTGGTGATACTCTTCGCTGTGATCATGGGAATACTTAATAGCCAGTAGTAACTGCCCAAGAATTATCAACAATAACCCGCTGGCCGTAGGCTCCTTAAGTGTCCAGAGGTGACTCTTTCCTCACTTAAGCACAGGAAAAGCTAATTCAGAATGCCTCCTGGTAGCATTCCCTGGTAGGCAAAGGTTAGTGCGGCGGGATATGCCTAGATGCAGTGATCGCAGAGAAGAGGCTACCATCAGTACAAGTGCAGGGGCATGGAGTGAGGGCAAGGCCTGCAGGGAAGAAACTCAACATGCTTTGCTTTCTAGCACTGAAAAGTGTGGTGTATAAAATAGCTCTACAGCTCCTGAGGTCCTGTTCTCTTGAGGCAAACTTAAGTATGTCTCTTCAGTGATCCATTGTGAGCAGGCTTGGAACTATTGGTATTCGTCACTTGGAAAACCTTTTCTGTTTTCCATTGTGCATCAACAAAATAGAGCCTGGACTCCTCACCAAATGTTCTTCTTATGTCGTCCTCTTCCCAGAATGACAATCAGACATGCCTGCAAATCCCAGAAAAGGGAATTTCCTGTGAAACTTTCAAATCTGGGGATAATTATAAGTTACCTGATGCAATATTTTGAGCAGATTTATAGAAATCGTAGTTTTTTTTCTTGCAAGACAAGGCAATTAGGTAATTTGCTATTCAAGTTCATGTGATTATTTGTGTTTTGAAATATCACAAAATCAGGGCAAAGTCTAAGAATTGATAACGTGCAATCATTTACGGCCAAAAGGCTACAGGGGGAGATTGCGACCTGTTCCTTATCGTCATTTGAGGCAAATTCAAAGACAACTGTAATTGTTTGAACTAAAAGTATACTTGTCTGCCATCAGAAATTAAAGTGGTTCTATTGTTTCATAAACATTGTTGTGATCAGCAGACAAGAAGCAACTCACACATTAAGTTAATCTAATTTAAACAAAGAGATCACCAAACGTGTTTCTCCTCTGTATAGTCCTACTAAAATATTGGGAGCGTTAGTTAATAAAACAATTAAAAACAACAAAAACAATGTGTAACTTTGTAACCGGGAACATGTGGAAAACTGAACTAAAAAATTCAATTTGGTAACTGTGTAACTATGTAAATTTAGCTTTCGAAAGATCAGTTAGACACAAACTCTAAGTACTCATTTACTTACAAAGACTGGATACCTCGTTGTTTTCTAACCACAAGGACACAAGCGAAGATCCTAAAAAAATATGTTTATTCTCTGTGTTTTTTTTAGATGCTAAGGGGTTGAGTGATCCTACCAAAATCAAACGTATGCGCTACCAAGTGCAGGTCAGTCTGGAGGACTACATCAACGACAGGCAGTACGACTCCCGGGGTCGCTTCGGCGAACTGCTGCTTCTGCTCCCTACACTCCAGAGCATAACCTGGCAAATGATAGAGCAGATTCAGTTTGTCAAACTCTTTGGAATGGCCAAGATTGACAATCTGCTCCAAGAGATGCTTCTAGGAGGTAAGTATGAACAGTGCACAAACTATTAAATCTGAAATACGTTTGTCCAGAATACAAGACCGAAACGTGTACAGAAGATGAGAGAAGGCTGAAAACAGCTGTTCAAAATGTTATTATTATGTTTAATTATTTCTTTACTGCCTCAAATTCTAATAAATTCTTTTGAACTAAAATGTTTGCCAATACATTTCAGCCACACACTTAATCTTTTTTCAGACAGGTTGTTTTATTTGAGCTTTATGTGATACTGCCATAATTAAACTGTTTAAAGGCAGATGTTAGTTTTGCAGACACAATTGGAACAACATTGCATTCCAGCTTCCCATTTGTAAGAATTGGTTTTATATTGCTTGGGCTTTTCATCAGGCCGCAAGGCCTTCCAGGCAATCAGTAGTTTGGTTTTCCTTAAATATATGTCTCACTTCACTTCAGGTACAACTATTCGCAGAGCCAAGAGTAAGGGCCTTATTAAATTCTTGGTAGTAAGGATACTCCGTCGCAACAGCGATGGCGTTTCCTTACAGCCAAGAATGTGGTCTGCCTGCCGAATTTAAATGCGGGCAGACCTTAAGGTTAATTAAGGCTGACACTACTCTGTCTCCACTGTGAAAAATCACCTCCGGTGGCACTATGGAGTAATTGCTGTCGGTGGCTGACATGTCATTCTGCCCACCTAATTTTGATTGGCGAAATGCAGTTTTCACTGCCTGTCACCACCAGGAATATACTCGTGATAAAAGGTAGTGCAAACTGCTAAATGGCCCCCTCGCCATGGGAGTGGACTCCCATGTTGAGGGACCCATTGCAATTTACATTTTCGAAAATAAAATAAATAACAATTTTGTTACGTATAGGGCTCCTTCCTGCTGATGCAGCCCTGTCCAAACACAAAATGCATGCCATCTGACGCTAATTAAATCAGGACCTAGGTCTCCCAGGCATGCTTTTGACTTTCTTTTTAGGTAGCAAGTTCAATATGTAATCTCAACTGTGGTGCTGCAGTGATCATCATGCCTAAAGAAATATAATCATGAAATTAAAAAACTAAGGGGCATATTACCAAGCAATAGCGATAATTATCGCTATTGCTTGGTTAGAGACAAAAATTTATTGCATACCTGCGGCGATTTTTATCGCAGATAAACCTTGGTATTACCAAGGTTTATTGCAAATGCAATAAAAAACGGCCGCAATGCATGAATATCGCTGAAAAGTCAGCGATATTCATGCATTAGCGAGCTAATGCTCTAAGCCATGTTATCCACCTCCCATTGGATAACATGGCTAAGAACTGCTCAGGGCAGGTGTTAGCTTTTGGAGATATTCGCGCTTAGCGCGAATATCTCCAAAAGTTGATAATAGGAGATAGCGATGTTAGCGACTGTTTCCAGTCGCTAACATCTTGGCACGCCCACTTTGCATGTCATTAGTGATAAATATCACTGACATGCAAAGTGGGGCCCAAGATGGTCGCTATCTCCTACTAGCTGTCGCTAACTGGTGTTAGCAACAGTTAGGTAATAGGGAGATAATTTTATCTCCGCTTTCTTGGCTTTTAAAGCCAATAAAGCGGAGATAAACCCCCTTGATAATATGCCCCTAAGTTCAGACAAAGATAAACATCGTTTTTACGAAAAGTATTGCCTGAATAACAAAAGAGGAATGGGAAGAACAGAGGCTATCTAGATTAATTCAACTACTGATCGAAAAAGTTACAAAAATTCATTTTGGGTCTCAAAAAACACATTTTGCTGCAATATTCCATGGCACTTAAGGACACTGCTATGTGTGTGGATGTGCTCCTTTTGAAAGAGCAAAATGTCGTCCCTCACGGTAAATTTAGATAAGGCCTGAAGTGGACTGACCCCATGCCCTATACAATATGCTGTGGTGGGCGGAAGAAAATATGAATGACACAATAACAGACCAATGGTATAAGAGAGCCAGCTGAGAGCCCCTTTAAGTAGGTATAGTATACATATAATTTTAGTAAAATCAAAAGCCCCTGCCTACCGCCAGGTCTAATAAACAGTTTTACAAAGTGATATGTTTAGGAGCATTTACTGAAGACATTGTCATCTATGCGGTAGTCTCTACTGCCATTTCATGACTATACAATGTACATTCATCAAGGACCTGGTTTGGTAGGCTGCATAATATTGAGTAATTATGACAACTTTTTTCACTAATGTGATCTATAATTCTGACAAACATGCAAGATTATTATCCACAATGCACCTTGGGTGTCGTCTTCGTCTGCTTAATTAATGTATTCTTGACCTCAAATATTTGTGTTGGCATACTTTTACAACAAGACCTACATCTGCTGTAGTTCAGCCTCTTTCTCAATGTATGGACATTTCTCCTATGGTCTTTTAACAGACTTTCTCTGAATGGATTTTTCTAGGATCTACAAACGAGACACCACACGCGCACCATCCACTGCATCCTCACCTTGTCCAGGAGCATCTAGCAACAAACGTTATTGTTGCCAACACACTAGTTGCGCATGGACAAATGTGTAGGTATCTCTTTTTGTAAGATTTTAAATGTATATTTAAACACTGTTTCCTGAACTTCAACAAACATTATAATGCCAACAGAGTAAAATCTGCATCAGTTTCAAAACAGCTGGTTCATAAAAATTTCCACCAGAAAGTTCTGATGTTTAAAGAATTTACAGTCTCAGGCAACTCTAAGACTAAATCAGGTCTCATCTTTCTATGCTGACTGCTTTTTACTATCTTGGAGAATACAAATCCTGCAACTTAAAGGCATTTCCTAATTCCAATAAAACTTTGTGCTAGTGGGTCAGTTATTGTCCTGATCTAAACCAAATGAACTAATGTAAAACCTTGGATTGATGCTGATTGTTAGAAGTTTCTTTTGCCCTTTATGGAAATGTTTCTGTGTCACTGACGATTTTAAGCTGCATTACACAAGCAGTTTTATTACCAATTTTAAAATGTGCACGAAAAGTAAAATGTGCAGAAATTGAAAATGCATCAGTGTTCAAAAGACATACAACACGGGAAGATTGAAAGGAAAGAGTGTATTAATAAAACCATTACCCGTCCACCACTGTAGCATGACACAGCAAAACACTAGCATACCACTCGTAGTCACATGCTATAACCCTATGCTCCACTTTCCCCCTCATTGCCACAGGTGCTAACTTCAGTGTCTCACGATCGAATCCTTTCAACATCTCGCAACCCCCACCAACTTCAATTGCAGTAGGCCAAAGTCACAAAAAGAGGCAACCAACCAATCCGGTAAACATGACTTTGTACAAGTGAGGGGGTATTTGAGGTGTGAGACAAGCCACAAGGCTAAAATAGAAGCTGTATCCATCACAGATCCCCCATCAGCCCACCATTCCACCCACCATCCACCTGAACCATACCTGCAACCAGCAAGGGGAGTCTAATTTTTGCCAATTTCTACCAGAAACTGGCCTGCAAAGTTCTTTCCCTCAAGGTGCTTCCTTTCTGTTTTCTTTATGCATCCTTAGACGATTGTAAATGATTACTAATATGAAAGTCTTTTAAACACTCTCTTAAAGTTAAAATGTGTCAATCAAGTCCAAAATGGGAACGACTACTGTAGAATAATGTTCTAAAACAACTTCAGTTTAGAAAATAGTTCTCTCTATTGATTTTTTGTTCTCCTCAATATTTTTGCAGCTACTCCTGAAACACCACAGCCTTCACCACCATCGGTGTCCGGGCCTGAGCATTATAAAGTGATCCCTGGTGCAATTGCTGCTATATCTAAACAACCATCGTCAATTCCTCAAGCAACCATCACAAAACAGGAAGCAATGTAGCTCGTCCTTGTACTAATAACTATCGGGAACTCTGAAAAGACTCAGTTTTGAGAAACAGTTGAGACTCCCATCATCAAGGCGAACAGAAAACAACTGATTGGACATTGTTGTGCCAAGACCAGCAGATTGTTAAAAGATGTGTTCTAAAAAAAAAAGGCACAATTAAACTACACAAAAAGTCTCATCTATTTTTATGAACAGCAACCATCAGACCTGTGATCTGTGAATAATAGGGAAACATAAAGATGTATCTATATTTTTTTAGCTGTTTATGGCCTTCTTTTAGTTTAGGAAAATAATTTATATATATGAAATTCTAACTCTCCTGGCCTGTAAAATAGCATGTTGCACTAACCAGTGATGACATCTAATGAGGAACTAAGATTAATTTAATATTATATGACATACCTATGATAAGTTAGGTACATCTATCCTACAAAACTGTCTAACAATATCTTGAAGACCATTTGGGTATACTCTAGAGTCTAAAACTTAATGCACAATAACATTTAAAGAGGACTAACTTTGGCTGATATTACCAAGATGTCTTCTTTGAGCTTTCTGGGCAGGTTTAGTGTTTGCTTGTTGTTTATTAGTATAGAACCTATAACATTTGAGGTGCTTCTCCTCATTACCCAACGGATCAAGAAATTGTGTCCCTGATTTATTCCTGTAGCCCACAAGCGTAGATCAACTGCTATAAAATCAGATCAATTCATTTTTGCTTTTAAGACTCACCATTACCTTTTTCTTCTTTTATACAAAAACCTCATTGTGATGATAGGCATTGTAGAGGTGCATGTATTGGATTCACCTTACAAAGAGAGCCTCAAATTATTTAATTATTAGATTGCCCCCACCTGGTCTCCTTTGGTCTCACAGAAAAGGAAAAGCTTACCTTAACATAGTTGGCTATGATTTGCTTGTGGTCATCTTCATGGCGACTGTCCTGCACGACCCTCATTTTGGGAGCTTCAACTCATAGCATAACACCATTCAGATGTCCGCAATTACGACAAGTCAGTAATGGCACCCTGAGAACAAACGGGTACTATGGGGTCACGATGGGGCAACAATCGCAAGTAGATCGATGCCCACTTTCAAGCTGTGCTGCCTCTTCCCAAAATGAAACATATTTATTAATACATATCCTTGGGTGGTCAGATGGCACCGGGCACTCTCTCAGTACAAATATCATGAGACTGTCCACTTAAAGTACTAGGGCCATGGATGTACAGCAGAAACCGAAAACAATATTTTTTGAACAGTGGTGTCAGGGGGAATATGGGGTGTATGTGAGGGGTATCTTTGGTACCGAATACCAGCATAAGGTGAGACTAGTCCACGGCTAAAAGATAATCAAGTTCTGGAGAGAAGCAACCCTAGCCTTACCATTTGTTAAAGTACAAAAGTTAAAAAAATCAGTATTGTGGCATTTCCAGGAATAACTCTTTTTGGAGGATGTACGTTGTTACAACGCATGCTTTTACCACGCATGCCTTTACAACGCAGGTTTTTCAACGCAAGTCGTTACAACGACTTGCATTGGGGGTTGCTGGATAGTGAATAGTTTAATTTACTATTCAAACTCCAGTCCCCGTGGATAGTAGGGAAGGTATTGGATAGTAAATTAAACTATTACCTATTCTAGAGCGCCCCCCAGCGCAAGTCGTTGTAATGACTTGAGTTGAAAAACCTGCGTTGTAAAGGTACTGCGTGGTAAAAGTTGCGTCGTAAAGGATGTTTCCCCTTTTCAGAGTCAGTGTTTCTGGCTAGTCTTACCTGAATGGTTAAAAAATGCCTAGACATGACTTTTTATTTCACATTGCAGTGAATAATAAATGCAATTATTTATTCCAACATTAATTGGTGATTAAATGCTGTTAATTGCATCAGATAACAATTCTTTTAGGTAACAGAAGCCTGAATCTTCCACAGAGATGGCAAAGATGTCATTACTGGCATTGGATAAGCGACTGCTAGCTTCATAACTTGTACAGTCAAAAATCAAACAGATGAGATAACTCTTTGAAGATGTGACCTTTATGTGTCACCCAGTCAAACAGAGAGAGCTGTTCCGCTAACAAAGATGCAATGTGCCTGATAGGACGCTTTGTCTTTAAAACTACAAAAGTCCTCCCATACAATCAAACTTAAGCTGCCATTAGGTTTTACCACTGATTCAAAATGGCCGACGCTGACTCTACTGGACATTGACTCCACCACCAGGAAACAAACTTGGGATGCCAAAACAAAGTTGGCATATGACAAATGCTGCAACTACCACTGCCATTGATTTACAAGAAAGTACTGTTTGGTGGAACGAGTCAGAAACTTTGTGTGTTTTTGCCAAAAATGTCACCGGTGTGCCCTTAAGTTGATCAAAAATAAACTTCTATGTTTGCAATTAAGGAATTTCTGCAAGGAAGCCAGAGATCGTGAACTGTCTCGTTTGTTGCAGGAATAGTGAACTATTTAATTTGTTGCGTGGATAAAAGAAAAGCGACTTCCAAAAGTGAAGACTGTGAAGCACAACATTCTGTTGGTGATCTTTTACTACATGCATTGAGCACTTGTGGGAAACACAACATCCATCTATACCTTGTCTATGACTCTTGAAACTTAAATAAACTTTTTTTGGGATGTTGCTGTAATGTCTCACATGATGATTGGCCAATGACCAATTATACCTATGTCATCCATCTTTAGGAATCCCTAGGTTCTCAATTGTATTGTGTCAAGTGGCTGGAGATTTTCTCATTAGGTCTCACAGCTTCCTGCAGTATAAAAAAGAAAAAAAACTAGAAAGCATTCTTGATCTGTGAAGAGTTTTGGGAAATGATTTTCGAATTGCTTCTGAGATCAGAAAGGCTGATGGACACATCTGGTGGTTTATCATTTCAGATTATAGCACAATTCAAAGTAAAAAACGTTCTTTTTACATGGTATTTTATACATAGTATTATCAATGTGACTCTTTTAAGTTGTGGCCAACAGTTGTTTTAGAACCTTAAAGTTGTGATTAGCTTTAGCTAGGGTTTAGGTTTATGTTCAGTGTTTCTCATTAGTAGCCATATTTATGCACAGAAAAGATAGTCCTTACATTTTGCCATGTGGTGTGCATATCTTGACTTGTAGATTTTCATCACCTTTTTTACTGGTAGCATTGGGTCCAAGTTATTTGTGCACCAAACTGATGCCTATTTGTGTTAATCAGAGTATTTAGAGGTGCAAATTCCACACATTTAGTCACAAAACATAAAAAAAGTAGAAAACGATGGCGCTTTTTTGTTATGTTACATATGGTTACATACACTTTTGAGGGAAGGTGTTTAGCATTCCATGGTGGGAACAACTACAAAGATTAATTAACAAAAGTTGGTGGGAATTCACAAAATCTTTGCTTATAGTGTTCCACCCTGAAAACAGTCTGCTGTTCTCTCATGTTAAGGGTAGGAGTTACACAGTGGGAAAGAAGGAACACCAATAGAATTGGTCGGGTGTCCTGTTGCATTCCAAATGCATAAATGTTTACACATGCTTGTTTGTAGACTCCAAGAAAGTATGACTTTTGTTCGAAGTCTAGGACTAACCCCACAGGAGCATATTTCTGACTTTAGGAAATCAGTTAATTGTTATTTAATGCTTAATTCTATGAAACCTCTACAGGCTACAAATATCTACTCAGCTCACCCAAATACCAGAACACTAGCATTATGCCACTGTAAAATAATGTAATGTGAAGAAGAAACGAAATGCAAATCTAGGGGGAACAAAGATGATGACAACTTGTTTAAGATTTAAAAAAAAGCTCATGCTTATGACAAAATGCAAAAATCCTTGTTTAATTTGCAGGAAGCTAGAGAAAGCATCTGCTTAGGTTTGAGTTTGTGGATGATACAAAGATGCTGGAGGCAAAGTGTACATAGAAAAAAGAAAGTCAAATACAATTGGATTTCAGTATTGTCATGGAATCAAAATGATCTGAATAGTGGAACTGACAGGAAACAAACTTTGACACCATAGTGTCATCATACACTATTTGGTTCCATGATCCATATACTAAGGTTCTGATTCCAAGTTGTTGGATAATTTCCGACCTCTGTGGAAGCCCCTGTTTCTGCAGGAGTCAGAACTCTGAGTTGGGTGGGATTTAACACTCCCAGTAATTACCAGGTGTATTAAATATCTGACGCTTCATTAAGTTGCAACATGTCAAACCTGCAAACATTTAACACCATCAGTGCTGCAGCAATTCCCCCTCTGTGCTACTTCTGATTTATTCCCATTGTTCATGACGAGCTCAGCTCGTCATGAGCACACGACCAGTGTACTGCATGACAAGCTGAGCTCGCCATGAGCATCGAAGGGGTTAACTGGGCAAAAGTGTATGGAATTTACCGTAGCATACGTTTAAACACCCAAATCTGCCTGTTGTTCCCCAAAACTAAGAATATGCAATAAGTGACAAACGTGTGGAAATGGGGGTCCCCAGTGAAATAGTTCCATGTGGTACAAAGCATGGCAACGGTGGTCACCAGTGAAAGAGTTTGCTTTTCAGAGAGCAGAGCTCATTTTTTTCTAACGTCTGCCAGAAGTTTGTTATCTATTATTAAGATATACAGATGAAGCCACAACTGCCAGTATTTCTTACTTTAAGGCCAAAATGTGCCTTAGAGTGGGAATGAAAATAGGGTACTTAAAACATGGATTTTTAAATAAGTTATTGTAATTCTGAAGTAAATTGCTTTTTAAATGGTGTTATAAACCATAGATTGTAAATATGAGATTTAAACGGAACTGCTGCTCTCTGTGCACCCTTTCCTTACTCACTACAACTGTTTCTGGATGTTGAGTTGCATTTTCTACAATATTGCAAATTTCATTGTTAGGACTTCTTCTTGTTGACATATTCTTGGATTACTGCCATCTGATGAGAAATCAAAATCATGTCATGACTTCAGTCTGTGTAAATAGTGTTGCAAAGTAAATATTCTACAACCTAATTCAGTTACTGTATTGTGTCTGCTGTTCTATTCTGTTTAAAGTCAGAGGTACATACTGTCATATTTACAACAGTAAAAATAGGGGTTTTCCACTGTCTAGTTACTGATGCATATTGCAGACATTGGTACAAAAAACATTGACAATTCTAATAAGTGAAAGTTGGTGAGTTTGTCCATGCGGTTTTGTGGATGGGTGAGTGGATGATTTTGATAATGAACCCATGTATGGATGAATGAATTCAGGGGCGTATCACAAGGCGAATGGATGGATGTAAGGGTGAGTTCATGAGTACCTGGATGGATGCAATGAGTGAGAACCTGGACGAAAGTATGAGTTGGTCAGTAAATGTATAAATAGATGACTGGGTGAAATCATGCAAGGGTGCAGGGGTGAAGGAGTGCATGGATGGATGAGTAATATATGAGTAGGGGCATGGATGCATCAGTCACTCTGTGGATGGCTCAGTGGTTGAACGGGTGGATGAGTGAGTTGGTATGCCAATGAAATGTTATGAGTATTTCAACCTCTTCCACATTTGGGGACTGGACTGTCCAACAAGCTGGCACATTTTACATTTAGCATCAAGAGCCCAGCTGTTTTTGATTCAAGTGAAAGTCACTACAGATGTGCTGTTTGAAGTGGACAATTGTACTTCATTACATCCCTCAAAATCGTTTTAGAAATGCAGTATATCAAATCAAAGTGGCACTCATGTGCTTTATTCAAGCCATCTAGAAAACACCACATTTGCATTCTGAGGTTTTCCAAGAAGATAATCACCCCAAACTGGGTTGAACCTGCTCACAATGTCAAATTTAGCGCCTGCACTCATGAGTGGATCCTAGGAGCAACAGCAGGTGTAAGGATTGGAACCACTCAGGGTAAGCGGTAAGGATGGTGACTAATCAACCAAAGGTAGCCCAGCCCCAAAACCAAGAAAGCAGTCACCAGAGCATTTAATAGGTTGGCACTCAAAAACATCATTCACAGACACCCCTAGGGCTTGGGGGACACAGAATGACATCAACAGGAGATCCACTGTACTAGTGAGGAGCAGGGCATCCAGAACTTGGTGGGAGATTGTAAATTGATTTCCGAAAAACATCGAACAGTATACACACTGAATGGTCGAGGGGCAAGGAGATAGTGATGTGTGGCTTCATATTAACCATTTTCATTCTCCATCCATAGCACCCCTCCACCTATACATTCAGCATCCTCATTATATTGATATATTCTCTGCATCCCTTCTAAAAAGTCCAAAGGCAGTCTCATATCACATCATTTTTTCCACCGCAGGCTGCAAACAATTGGATTAAATGCTGCTTCCAAATCAGTGTGACAGCAATGTAGCAGTTACTTTTTCCTTCAAGCCATTCATGCCAAGCTGGTCATAACAAATATATTATGTTCTTTGAAAATACCCTTTGCCAAATCAGGTCTGGTCTTTCAGGTGCTTTCTGAGTATCATTTGCCTATGTAAGATGTTGAGATATATAATGTCAGCTAACAGTTTGCTGGTGGACAGATGATCTCTTGGTGCCAATAATTAACTCTTCTTAAACACTGATCCGATTTAAGCTTTCCCGTGCTGAAAGAATTCTAGGCGCTACCATGGCTAATCACACGACAGGTGTAAAGAATTGCATACACACAATAAAGCTTCCAAACAATGACAGAAATTCAATCTTGGTCAATGGCCCAGGAGTTCTTCAGTTATTGAATCCTTGAATATACATCCTTTGAGAGCAGTTCACCAGCCCCTGCATCTTTAGCCATCAGCTCATTTGTGGGCTTGATTTCTTGAACACTAATTGGAAGACCTTTAGTATAAAACATAGAAACACATGCCTCCCTCTTCAGTAGCTCAATCCTTTCTAAATCCTCACTGGATTTTAATTCTCTCTATTCGAGAGACTACTTTCCGAGATTATTTAATTTCTTTCTCACACCTAATTTTGGACATATGTTGCCTATTAGCTTAAAATCGTTTTCTAGTAGATGTCCAAATCTTTCATTATTCATTTCTTTTTAGTGCAAATCAATGTTTTCTAATGAACAGTCAAAAATTGGCTACTCTTAGTTTCTTCACATCACTCATGTGAATCCTCCTCTAAATTTTCATATTGGCATTGGACCAAGGGAGGTTTCCTCTCTTACTTAAGATAGGACTTTGCATTTAGGGCCCGATTGCAATCTCGATCGGAAGGGCTCGGAATTGGATTCAGAATTGCCTAAACCGATCCGGAGCCCTTATTTCCCACCGAATTATTCACAGTTCAGAACGACCAAGTAAAATGCCTGGAAACCATAAGCACTGCCCAAATCGATTCCGGAAGGCGTTCCAGACAGGATGAGCCTTCCGGAACCGATTTGCGCATCTCTATAGACTTGGTTTTATGAATGAGCGAGTACAATGAGTGATTCGGACTGCTTTTCCTTTTAGGTTTGACCAGAACAATTCAGCTGCCAGAATCGGTCTTTGGGGGCCCTTAGCAGTTCCCCATTCACCCAGGGCCCCCTGAATTTGGCCCATGGGGTACCCTTGGGTCCCCTCTTCCCAACTATGCACAGTATGGCAGGAACCAAGTGGTGCCCGCCACAGGGTACACGATTATCCCCAACCACCCATTTTGTCAATGCGAGCCCGTGTACACGTTCGGTACACTGGCTCCCATTTAAGTCAATGAGAGTCAAACCGAATCGTATCCGGATGCATTCAAGTGCATCATACTCGTTCGGTCAGACTCCCCCGATTCGAGTAGTGTGGAAAGCATTTTGGACCGGTTTGTTCAGTATGCTTTTTGAACAAGATCGGAACTGGGCCCTTAGTTTGTGCTCTCAATTAAAAATGTTTCCCAATAAAACCACAAAACCTGGATGTATATCCTCATCATGTCCTCCTTGGTCAACATTGGATCTATTAATAACAGCTGGTTTTCCACGTTGATGATCCCTCACAATTTAATATGAGTAAAGTCAGACCACATATTGTTAAAATATGATGCATCTGGCAATTCTGAGTGATAAAGGCAATTGTAGACCTACAACCAACTGACAATTGAAGTACTTAGCATTCATCAGGATTTGGTAAAGACTAAACATCAAATTGCATTAACATTGCTTCACTTTTATGAATAATTCTCAAGAATTACATCTCTTTAGGACCCCAAAACATCAGAGGGTTTTCCTTTCACTATGATCAATTTTAAGGTAAAACATTGTGGGACAAGGATCCACCATGCTTCTTCATGAATGATAGATTGGATATTGTAAACCGACAGGGCTAGAAAATTAACTTTAAAATTGCTGGCAACAACAATTAAAGGACAAAGACAACTAAACACGTCTCAACCTCTATAAAATACTGTCTTTGTTGCTGCCTGGAGATGAACATTCACAAAATTAATTTCAACCTGAACCCTTCTTAGACACAATACAAGGGGTCAGCACATAAACTGCAAGGACTTCACTTGAGCTATCCAATTGTTTACTGGTTCACCCTAAGTAAGTCCAACTAAAAGACCCCTTTTAGGTCAGCTTCTGAAACGTGTTTGGCATGAGACAAGAATAATTCATAACACTCCAGCCTGAACAGTCATGTGGGGAGGCAAGGGTACTCCTGCGACTACTCCCTACCAGTGCTATATGGTTAGGTTTCAGGACACACAAGCACACACAGCTTCAAGTGCACAGGGATTTGACTCTACCTATTTTCCGGTATAAGGTGCCAGCCTACATGTGGGAACTGACTTTGTTTTGCCTATTCACCTTTTTGAGTGCAATGCATTTATGATCTCACAAGCAAGATCCTGGCTGTAAGAGGAAATGGCCATTTGCAAGTGTGGGAAACTAAATAAACAGCAAACTCTCCACCAACTTCAATCATGGCTAAAACCAAGCTCCAGCACCAGTGCAATGCTTCTGATGGACGCACCAGTGAAGAGAATTCTGCATCAGTCCCTGGAGCACGAGAGAAGTGTATTGCAGCTATCACTTACATGAAAACAACAAATTGCTTGGATGTGTAGCTCACATATGCATATCTGCTATTACAATACATGCTATTTTATGGCACTGTGCTGTTGTATTAACCTCAATATGATTGAGGTCACCCCCAGTACATCCCCTTAGCTCTATAAGAAAATATATCCTTTTGGGGGGGAAAGGGGGGAACTGGCCGGTGTCTCTCACTCCTTCTCTAGACAGTTATTCTCTGCTAGATGAGGAGTTTTAGGATCAAGATAACCCCATCTGTAAATATCTTATGAGCAGGTGATAATGAAGTGGGGCCACAACCAAGTACCCTGAATGAGTACTCACACACTATGATTAGCATTTCACAATTATATGGTTATTTATAATGCAGTCATTCTCTATATAATGGCTGTATAAGAATGCTCACAATGACAACACAGCAGATAGTATGAAAAATAAAATTAAAAAAGCCCTAATCATATTTCATCACACATCCTTTTTTATTAGTCTTTAATTTATCCAAAGTATCTATAATAATTACAGTCATCCAACCTAAATGGCAGAATTAGTTATTTCAGTCTAATTATCCTAAGCCATCAAAAGCTCCCCGCATACCTTATGTGGTGTTGGTGTCTGCAGCCAGAATTCAGCCCTTCAGCATCTCCCCCTAGCAACCAGTCCATGCATCTTACCCTGCCCCTCCACCTGTACTTTATGAACCTTTATTGCTAATGGTGTCTTATTGAGCGAGGAGGGGCTCAACTTGTGCTTTGCAACAAAAACTTGCAATGTCCCACTGCAGACACATATGGAAGCTTTGCGAACTAATGCTATTGTTCCCTCTTCTTTCTGAGACAGATGTCTACAAGGTCATATTTCCCCTGCAGGTGGGATGACACCACATGCACTGGAAAAGTGAAAAGTTTTTCTTCTCTGTCCTATTAGTTGAAAAGGTGACAGAAGACATGGGGCCCGAATCACAGAACTAACTTAATACAAAATCCTAAACTTACTACCATTTTGGTATTAACAGAAGGCACTTACTCATTTTGGTATTCACAGAAGGCACTTACTCATCAATGAGTAAGTGCCTTCTGTGAATACCAAAATGAGTAAGTGCCTTCTATGAATACCAAAATGAGTAAGTGCCTTCTGTTAATACCAAAATGGTAGTAAGTTTAGGATTTTGTATTAAGTTAGTTCTGTGATTCGGGCCCATGGAGTTTCCAAACTAAAAACATTTTGATCTAGCACACATTTGCAAGATTTACCCTTCAAAGACTTTATGCTTTTGTCTAGGCCCTATGCCTATAAACATATTCTCTCATGTTAAACACAGTCATTTTTGCATACAGCCAGTCCTGTCCTGCATGTAACATGTATCATTAGCATACCAAGGTCATGCTGCCACACATGACAGTGCGTTCAAATGATATTATAAGTAGAAAAGCAAAACTACACGTTAATAGCTTGAACATGGTATGAACCTAGTTACACTTTATTCAATATGTTTGTATATGTAACATATGCATGAATGCATTTTTAATACATAACAGAAGAAATACCTTTTGTAACAGAATGCCATTCTGCCAAGATTGAAACTGCACTTGGACTAAATCTTAGCAGAAGTGGTGTTTTGTACTACTTCTGACAACATGGCATAACAACAACTGGCAAATACCACCATTGTGGTAATATTTGCAGAAGAAATAGACAGGTGGAACATAGTTTTATCTGGTGAGCTATATCAAAGCAGCTCAGAAATACCACCAAGGGTAAAAATCAACTTTAGCGGACCCTTTGACCACCAAGCCATATTGCTAATATATTAAATAAATTAATCAGAAACTCCCCTGACCTGCTTGGACCACTGAGGACAACATGGTAGAGCGACCTTGGAAACTTAGACGATGATGACTGTGTAGAAGCAATACAGAGCCCAAGGAGGGTAGCGATAAGATCCAGGTTCAGATTGATTCAACTGAAAATCTTACATCGGGCCTATTATGCTAGAACAGTACTGCACTGAATGGCCCATGCAAAGACAAGGCAGTGCCAGAGAGGATGTGCCAAGTGGGGACCTTCTACCATCTGTTATGGGATTGTCCGATCATACAAGATTACTGGACCCAATTGAACCCAGATGTTATTTACTACAAATCTCAGGGTAGGAGGCTTGGCCTAGATACATGAAAATTTGGTTGACTCTAGCAGCAGTGGTGGCAAAACGAAACATCGCAAAATGTTGGGGTTGGCCGCCCCTCCAAAAGTAGCCGAATGGAAGTCTGATCTAGATTTGTGTAGATTAGCGGAGAAAACCATATACTTGAGTAGGGGCTGCCTGCGGAAATGGGAAAAAACCTGGGGAAGCTGGCAAACCTACCAAAGGTTTTAGAGTGCAAGGAACCACTTGTACTAAACAGGTATCTATACCACACTTACACTGTACCCCATTCTAAAGGAAAGGCCACGTAATGGGGAAATCTAATACCCACAGGGTAGGCAGATTCTCAGGACCCCGGGGCGAGGGGGTGTTTGGAATGGAAATGATACTCTGTTGATTTTCTATGATACTTGACTTTAACACTGATTTGTTCCAACCAAAAATGTGTGGCCGGAATCTTGGTGCCGCATTACTTTTGAAATGTATTGTACACTGTGCACACATTAATAAAAATAGTTTAAAAAAATCAACTTCAAGCTGACAAAATAAAGTTGGAAATTACAGTAGTTCCAATACAAATGAATTTTCAAAAGCTAGTCCTTCCATGTTTCTTGAGTATGCAGTGACCAGATCCAATGTACAATGTAGATACCAATAGCTAATTGGGGATTTCATATCATTTTAGACCAGCTAAAATGTCATCATATATTTATTGGTAAATGTATATATTTACTTATTGAACAGTTTTGTATTCCACACCTGCACTACAGAGAATACTTTAGTGCTTTACATAGAACGTTTTAAAAATTCATTGAAAAGATAGGAGCACTATTGAACAAACAAAGTTGCTGTGCTGGAGCAGCAGTACACCAGGAGCAAAACAGAAAGCCATAATAGTAACATGAAAAAGCATTTGAGTATATAGATGTGGGGAGCTTAATCTTTGTCAGGAAAAAGTGGTAGATGTGCCCTGTTAGTTGCTTCTCAAAGAAGAGGTGTGGTTTTAGTTCTACTATCATGTGAATGAGAGTCCCAAGCAGATGTCACAACACCAGAGAAGGAATGTTTCTGAAGATGAATAGTTTTGATGCAAGAACTTCCATGTACAGCAAGTCATATCCATTCAATTTCAATTTCCCAAACTTTATGCGGTTCATGTCAAATATACCATAAAAGCATTGCATCAATACATAATAAAATTCTTTAAAATCGTCCTTTTCACAGTATAACACCGATTGATAAAATTACATAAAAAACTAAAATTAGTTTAAAAAATGCTAAAATATATCTAATAAAACACCCTTTTTACTTAAAACATTACAGATTATAATGCATTATGGGCAGCAAACTCCAAATCGCTTGGTAAAATCATAGGGCACTTAGGCTAATCCATTACGTTTGCTCAGTCATATATTCTGAGCTTCCTTGCACCGGCTGAAATGGTGACGAGTTTTGTTATATAAGTAGATTTGTTCCTGTTTTAGAGGGACAGCAACACAGTTTGAAATGGATTCTAGCTGCAATCAGCAGCCAATAGAGTATACATTGAATTGGCATGATGTGGTCAAAATTTTCAATTGAATAACAAATCTGGCGCGGAATGTAAAACTTCCATGAGCGAGACAAGCGATGCTTGTGGGGTACCAACTAAAATAGCATTTCCAAAGTATAGGCTGCTGATGTCCTGAGCTTGCACAGTAGTTTTCAAAGAGTCTGAGGAGGTTCAAAGTTTGGTTGTTTTGAGAGAGTGGGGGCTGATGACTGCATATGCTGGAGCTTGTTTGAAAAAAGGAATGAAGAAGAGGATGATGTCAGCAATTTTACTCTTCAACGGTAACAACAACCTAGGTGTCAAATTTATTTGTGTGTTTAGGTGTAATGAAGGACAACTAAATTTTTTGTGGCTTGAGAATAAAAAAAAGTTTCTGGCATTCAAGTGAGAGGTTTTCCTGGATATGATTGGAGCATGATGATTTCACCGGGAATAGGTGTTTTAACTAAACCTGCATATCACCCACAAATTGTAGTCTAGAGACCTCTGTGTCTTCAATGATCAATCTTAGTGTCTCCATATATAAGTTGAACAGAGCAGGGCCTAGTATTGATCCTTGGGGAGCACCACTGGTCACAGCAAATCTTCATGTGATGAAACCCCCATTCTCACTATCTAAGGTTGGTAGGTTAGAAATGAGGAGAAGAAGCTCATAGTCATTCTGAAAAGCCTAGTTGATTTTCCTGGGTATAAAAAAGCATGTCTCAATCAAACATGTTGAACGCTCCCAACAGATCAAGAAGAATGAGTAAATAAGACACTCCTTCAGGTAATATGTGATGGACATAGTCAAGGTATTTCAGTGCATGCTTCAAAGATACTTCATAGGCATTAATCAGATTGTTACTTTGTAAGCATTTTTCGTGTTTCCATGACTATGATTATGTTAAGGTGCATTGCATGCATATTTCCATAATGTTTCCTGGCCAGGGAACTACTTTCAGATGGTACTACTTCCTGTTTTAGGAGATAATGAAATTAGCATCAGTGATAATTGTCCCAGTGAGGGTAATCCAGGGGGGTGGGTTTCACCAGTGGGTGTCAATTTCTCCTAGAATAGGCAGTAGCTTGATCATTGCAGTGTTTCCCATTTACCACATCCTTCCAAAGCAGAGATCCATGGATTCATATGAAATGGATAAGTCCAAACCATTTTTACTCCTTAAAGTGGGGAAAATTGGAAATGTTCAAAATGTCATGACATCAAAAAGAGTGAACAAGATGCTGAGTGACATAGACATACAGCTACATAATGGTGATGCACGACCTGATGTAGAGTAGGTTATTAACAGAAAATCTACCAATAAATGGTAGAGAAACCTTCTGTGGCACAAGCTGCTTATCTGCCCCATTTGGAGGGAGGTAGGTGGCCTGTTGATAAAATATTCTGCCTCCCACCCTGCCAATGTAGAGAGAACTCCATCAAATATGACTGTGGCTCAGCCACCCAATCTAGGGTGGATGATTCAACACCATGTCTGGCAGAGTTGCTATTGTCAAAACTAGGCCTCAGCAAAATTGTAATTACATTGGAGTAATCAGAGTAGTTTCTGTAATTTCCCGTTACTTTTCCGATGCAAAATTACTGAAAATTACACAAATACACTAGTTCACGTAGTAATCGCGGGCAATAAAACATACACAAGAGCATAGGAACAGAACGTGAGCGACTGCTGCTGGCTGCTGCTGCTGTTCCTGTTCTGTCTGATTGCATGTAGCACTATTTGTTTTGCATATTTGGATGCGAGGATACATTTTGTGCTAAGAAAATAGAACAAAATACAGGGGTATTCTCCTCACATAATTCTGCATAATGTCACGTAATTTTACTGTGATTTTGTGTGATTATGCTGCGGCAAATTTCGCAAGTTATGACAACATGTAGTAAAATCTCCTGCACAAAAGGTGTCAAACTGTCACTGACAGATAAATAAAGTGACACTAACCTGCTGGGCCAAACACCCAGCAAGTTAGTGCATCTACACATGTAAATGTAAATGTAGTTGATTTATATAGCGCTGTATCACCGACCGGTTTCTAAGCACTTGCTTAGGGAACCCGTCCTGGTATTCCCCTGTTAGATAACCCATTACTGGGCATCCCCAAGGTGAAAGCCAGGCATCCCGCTGCGAGGGGCCGTCGTGGAGATTAAGCAAGCTATTGCCCAGAGTTGCAGAGTGGGACTCCATGATTGGAATGTACATGTGGTACCTGGCAGCATACCTTCACTTTGGGAGTACGTTTGTAGCGCCCACATTTGCTGAAGTAATTCCCAATATTAGTGGTAGATTCCACCACAGTCTTCTACAGTGGCTTCTCCTATGACAAAATACAGAGCATTTGGCAGAAAAGCTTCCACCATATTGGTGAAGAACTCAATATGTGTTAGATTTCTTACACTACATGGGTGTGAAGAGAACTCTGCTGCAATAGTGGACGCTCATTTGCCCCACCTACAATCTAAATCATGCCATTGATACTAACCAGAGGGCAGAAGAGATCTTGCTGGTGCGATGGGAATTTAGAAAACCAACAGGATAGAGTTCGATATATGGGACGAAAAACGAATAATAACAGATGATTAGAACAAGAAAACTTACCCTATCGTGAAGTTAACATGGGAATGGACTCAAACCAACAAACGGGAATTAAACGTGGTACTGTGTGCAATAAGAATGGAAAATGGGCTATATTGTGGTAGTGGGACGCCCTTCGCATAGTGGAAGCTATGATTGTAACCGCGGCAAGAATTAGTGTTAGCAAAAACTGTCAATTGAACAAAGAGACTCCAAGTGACCTCAGTTTGAGGTTCAGTCATGTGTACAGGGGGTATCACAGTGAAACACCATTTCCATGTTTAACTCCATAGCTGCTGTGAACGTTCCGCGCCAGTGTGGAACGTTCGAAAAACGGGTGGGGCTGGGTCGGCCAACGGTCGTTCGCAGCACCAGCCAGGTAGGGCTCCCGTCGGCCACGGAACAGGTTCATGTAAAGTAGATCCTCTAAAAAGTGTAGTACACACACACGTTTATGATGAGCCCTTGTGTTAATTGCAAGTCATCTAATAGTACAAATAAATTGAGTCATGAGCTACTTGGGGGCAGATTTACAAGCCCTTTGCGACACATTTAGGCCGCAGTTGCGTCACTCCTGTGACGCAGCGGCGGAGTAAATCATGTGCCATGTTGCACCGTATTTACAACGAGACGCATCTAGGGAGATGTGTCACGTTGTAAACCCCTGCGCCACATGACACCTGCCTCAGGCTTCATGTGGGTGTTCCAGTGCAGGGTGGGCGTTCCCTCACAGGGACGCCTCATAAAAGTGACGCAGGGAAATATACAAGATTTCACGGAGTCACTTTAACGGCCATGCTGCGTCAAAACGCTGCGCCTGCTTGAAGCAGGCGTAAGGATTGACACAGCATGTTAGGCATAGGGCACCACAGAGCCTTGGTGAAGCCGCGTGGCGCTTCCAACACGACTCCAGCAATGCGCCGCATTTCCGCCGGGGGATTCGACACGCATCTGCCCATCCGTGAAACACAGCACACCGTATTGTAAATGTGGCGCATCACTGGTGGCGCACGGTGGGCAGATGCGTCGCAACTCTTCTGGCGCATCCCTGCTGATTAGCAGAGATGCGCCAGAAGTTGTAAATCTGCCCCTTAGCCTTTAAGGAGAGGGATCCATTAAAGGGTCTTGAATGTACCTATGACCGTGTGAAATTATCAAGAGCTGTACCCCACCTAGCTCTATATTGTCTCAACGAGCCAGAGGCACTAGTGAGACAGGGTGACTCCTTAAGGGATGTGGTATTGTGATAATGGCAGGTTCATCACTGATTGATTGCAGAACATAATTTCGCAATTTATCAAATTTCTATGATTTCTGAAGCTAAGGAGAGATTCACCAGCACAGAGGTCGTCATGCAAGTGTTAAGCATGCTGTAAATTAACATAGTTATCTTTTAAAAATAATTGTCTCGAAATTAATTGAATATAAGTGATAGACCAGAACTGAAAAACAGTCATGTGCATGATCTCGGGTTGCAGCGGAAGGATTTAACAAGGCTGGTCCACACAGCACCAATCATTAACCATTATCATACATTTTCTTAAGCAATAGATTTTACAGCCTTCTTGGAAACTGTTTGCTTCAAAATATAAGCAATCAAGTTTATCTTAAATCAATATAGTTCCTGCTTTTGTTCCTGGATGCTTCTAATCTATGTTGTAAAAAAAAACCTCTGCACACTTCAGCAACCAGAAAATGATAAACACCCAAGGTAAGAAGAAGACATGAAGACCCGTGGCTTACATCCAATCAGTTCAGCAATGTCACTGAAGAAGATACTGCGGAAAGGTCCTTGTGGGGTTGTTTGTCTCCAAACGTGATGTGAACTCTCTTCACCAGAAACAAAGTGTGTTTTATGTCATTCAGACAACTACTTCCCAGGTTTTTAAACTTTAGATTTTACCTCAATCGTCTCACAAGGAAAGCCAAACATGCAAATGCAAAGTAAGAATAAAGAGCAACCGGTGATATTAAAAAATAAATCAAACTGCACCCAACATAGATTTTCAGATGGTGGCCGTGGGAAGGTGCAAACCAACACTGGTGCAGGTGTTTAGTTGTTATTTAGGCACGATTTACCCCGAGGTATAAAATGTAGCGAAATATAAAGGAAAACAAAGAGGATGACATGTACACACTGCATCTGGTGGCTCAGTGTACTAATGTGTGCACTTCAGGACAAGGGATTAGTCAGAAAATGTAAATACTCTCCACTGTGTAACAAAGCACGGATGGCTCCAAGCACCTCAAGCAAGGGAACCTGCCCCCTGCTGAAGGCCTCCATTGACTCTTCAATCCAATAATCTATTCATTCAACCTTGCACCCTTCCATCCACTGCTTGTATCCACTATTTTACTTTACATTCTGCCATCCATTCATTCGTTCATCCATCATTCAATCTTTCCCCATTCCATCCATCCTTTCATACATCCTTCATCAATGCATGAATCCATCTATCCAACCATACATCCATCCTTTGACTTGCCCATCAGTCGATAAAGCCTTTCATCCATATAGCCATTAATCCTCTGAATTCACTTTACTCTGCCATCCCTTCGCCTGTCTATCCAACTAGCCATTCCCTCATCTACCTACCCATTCATTCATCCACCCATTCATCCATCCTTCATACCTTTCTTTCACCCTATCTTCCATTCACCATTCTTTCTATTCAATATTCCTTCCTTCTTTTCCTTTCCTATGTATCTTTCTTCCTTGCTCCAACTCGCTCTCCTATTGTGGCTGGTATTCTTTTATAGCCTAGGTACTCACAAATATGTTCCCAAGGGCCACAGAGTATGGTAACCAGTGTGCCCAAAGGCTGCATTTATGCCAGTAGGGTGGGAGTGGGGATTTACTGGAGGGGTAAGGGGGGCGAGGCAAGGTTGGAGAAGCGAGGCATGTACATTGTATAGTCAGTGAGACATGGAGCAATTTTGAGATTCCATATTGCCCTCTAGATTGAGTCTGTAGTCTCAAGAAGAGTCATAGATCTGATGATATTTTGTTATATCTAGTTCACTATTCCTCCTACCACACCTCACGGTGGACCTTATCTACTTGGTATCACTACCGTGGGAGATTCTCTTTGCCTCCTTTTTCCTTATCATCACATGTAAGAGCACCTTGAAATAGATGTGTTCAGGATATGTACTGTACAAAAACATCTCTTCAGTGGCGTAACACAGGCCCCCGCAGCCCACAAGGAGCGGGCCCACAAACTCCAGGGGGAACCCTCAGCACAAAACTCTGGTAGGTGAGCTCCTGAATGATTCTGGAGAGGGCCCCTCCAAGTACCTTGCAGGAGGGCCTCCTCAAGTTTTGTTACGCCAGTGCGGCTCTTGTGTTTGAGTTACGAAACTATAATGTTTACAGAGTCCCAGGCTCGTACTTCACAGCAATTAATGGGGGGTTTGCACATTGCTGTGGGATGGTAGGGCCCCTAGGATTGCTCTGCAGAAACTGACGAAAAGCTGGTACGATGGTGGCATCGCCCTTCCTGACATACAGCGATATTATTGGGCGGCCCAATTGGTGACCGTCAATCACAGGATTAACCGTCCCCCGAATGACCCGGCGTATTCCCTTGATAGATATCAAACCGACCGATCTGGATACCTTGGCGCCCTGTATGCCACAAGCAAGAAAAATAAGGGAAAGTTCTTCGGCCCGACCAAACACACATTAGACATCTGGCGAATAGTTACCTCTCGGTTGGGTTGGACAGGCACTCTTTCAGTGGCCAAACCATTATGGTTTACTCCACAACTGGGGCTGCTGGGTTACCAACCTGGTTTTGATAAATGGGATATGCTTGGGATATCCATAGTCAAAGACTTGGTTAAAAAGGGGGCGATAATGACCTTTACCGAGCTCCAGCAGCAATATCAACTCACACAGGGAGAGGCGTACAGATACATGCAAATTAGACATGCACTGCAGACTGCGTTCCCTTCTCCAAAAGACATTCCAGAGCCATCACCCTTAGAGGACCGCCTGCTCGATGGACCGCTTGACTTAAAGGCTATATCCTTGACATATAAGAAATTGAGTAACAATCTACCGGGCGACTTCCCGAAGCTTAGGGAGAGGTGGCAAAGCAGCGTAGGACCCATGGACGACGAAGACTGGCCGGTCGCGATAATGTCCCCATGCGCAGCGGCAATTACTCAAAGATTTAAACTAATTCAGCTTAGGATACTCCACTGATCGTACATGACAGGGACTGTCTAAACAAGGATAGGGTCTAGACCTGACGATCGCTGTGTGGGAGGTTGTGACCAACAAGCCACATTCTACCACACTTTGTGGTCCTGCCCCATGGTACGCCCCTTGTGGGAAGGAGCCATGACCCGTATGTGCACAGCCCTGGGGAAAACCATTAAGCTGACTCCACAGCTGGGACTTTTGAATATCTGGGAGGACTCTGGCCTGACCGAAGTTGAGCAAGAGTTCACTACATTGGGATACACGCTAGCAAAAAGAGAACTGGCCAAGGGATGGGGGGAGTTTAACCCCACCCCGCACTGCCCTGTGGGTGACTGAAATGGACAGATGCATGCAGGAAGAGACCGAGGTTTAAAAGATTCAGGGATGCCCCAAGAAGTGGGACATGAAATGGTCAAAGTGGAACAAATACAGGGGAGATCTTTGTGTGTCACCAACTGTGGAAATGGAGATGCATCGACAGGGGAGACATGAGGAAGAAATTTAAGGGGCACCTATGATTAATGTTCTGTGTGGGATCTTGTGTCTAAAAGATTGTACTATGTCGTCCACATATATGCTGTATATCTGTGCTTTGAAACAACGAACAAATAAAAAATAAAAAAACTATAATGTTGTCCATGTATATTAACAATCCAGGCCATCCAAAGGGTTCGTTGTGACAAATGGCTTGCCTCGAAGTTCATTATTGGCATTGTTGTAGAGTGGGAGAAGGGTTGTACGTTTCTTAGTTCATTTTTGAAAACCATCACTTGTAAATAAATACTTCTCAATGCACTTATTTAATCTGTTGTACTAAGGTGAAAGATTTCTGCATGTTAATGAAATACACCTTTTTACATTTTGAAAATCATTTGTCATAGTTTTAAACATTTGTTGCAAGATATCAAAAAATGAATGCGTTTCTAAAGTTATGTGCTGCAGCATGTCTTATTTGCTTCTTTTCTTCCACTTATAGCTTGAAAATAAACGCTTCCCTGTGTGTTCAATATATTGAATAAAGTTAGTTCTCTCTCAAGTAAAATAAGACCCAGAGCGGTCGTTCAGCAGATGGCTGCATGTGAAGGTTAAGAGGGCTGCATGTGAAGGTTAGGAGGGCCACATGCTGCCCCTGGGCATTACTTTGAGTGCCACTGCTTTATAGCTTTAGTTATGAGCGGTTGTCTCCAAACAGAAGAACCCCACTCCTGCTACTAAAGTGGAGGGTTCATGATGCCTCTGCCTCAGGAATCTGCATTTGACCTAATGGTCACAGGTTCGAATCTCGGCAGGTTCACTCAATTTTCATAATTCCAAGTGCAACAAAATGAGTAGGATTGGAAAATAATAAACTATGTATTCAGCATCACAAGGTACCAAGGTATAAATTTGTTTTTTACAAATACTTATGTAAGCGGTATTTGTGCCCGAATTTAGGGTTTTTGTCCCTAGCAATGAGACTTGCCAAGGCATTGATCACAAGGAGGTACTTGCTGGGCCAAGCATAGAAATCAGACCCTCCAGGATATCGCAATTTCGCGATTTCGCGATTTGCCGCGAAAACGGCACTTTTGTAAAAGTGCCGCGATTTTTACAAAAGTGCCCGCGAAATCGGCGCTTTTGTAGAAATCGCTGCTTTTTACAAAAGCCGCGGCTGACTCGGGCATACATTGTCTGGCAGACACTTCGTCTGAAATCTGAGCCTTCCCTGCGCAACAGCAAGCAGTGTCCTCCACGGGTCAGAAAACTCTGTAAACAAAAACTCGGAAATCCTGTTCAGTGCACGTCTGTAACCCGCCATTTACAGACCGTGGACATGGCTAACTGTGCTGTCGTCATGACCTTAAAGCGCTGCACTATTGTGTCTGTATTTGTTGCAATGTGGGGACTGCATAGATATTGCATATCTCAAGGCCAGTGTAGCATGCATTGCTATACCCGAGTGGCTGCTCTCAATGTTATCCCCTTAAATTGAAAGACGCTTCTTTTCCGTCGGAGATGCAAGCCTCCCCCCCTGGTAATTGCCCGTACTTTAATGAAGCCCTGGACTTCTTATGACAGCTGAAATGGGACCCAGCAGGTGGTACTGTGAAGCATGGCATTAAATCAGCATAGCTCACCAGAGAGCCCACCGGGAGCCGAGGACCGCGGACCGCCCCAAGAAGCGGCTGTAAATCAGCCTTTCGCATGGCTGCATATAACACCGGGAGGCTAACACTTTCCCTAAACTGCTCACATTAACACATACGTACCACTCTGCACGAAGCCAGGGTGCTGGCCTATCATAAGAAATATACCTCTGGCTGCACCATAGACATGAGATCACCGCCCGAAGTGTGGCAAGCACCTCTGTGCATTTCCTGCTATGCAAATGTGCTGGATTCTTGTCATGCAAGACGAGGCTATCAATTAGACATTACAAGAGGTGATAATTGCTGCCTAGACGCTTCGATACCTCGTTGAGGTAGTAAGCGCTATATTTATCCAATTACAATACACTACCATGCACCTATGTTGCTGCTTGCAACTACTGTGATTTTATCAGCCTGGCTGTTGGTGATTTAAAAGTCTGTATACCTTTGGCTTTTGTTCGATTGGGTAGCTGTTTATCTGTATTTGTTATAAACACCTGTTTATTAGGACGCTGCAGCCTCGAGGTTTCAAAAAATCAATTGTGGCCTATCACTAAGGTCATTCAGTGCCCCTTTCTGTGATGGCATCAAGGTCAAGGAGCATGTGGTGTCATTTTCGCTGTCCCTAACTATAATCAAGAGTGTTTCTATGGAGGAATGCTTACATTAGTGTACATACATAGCTTCATGTTGTTAAATAAATAAAAAAACGAAGATATCTGTGTTTGTTGTAGGAAAAATGGCCAGATAAAATGCCGCAAGGTGGTCTGCTGACCTCAACAGCCAGCATTCCTGTGATGGCAAAGAAACATAGATGATCACAACTTTTGGCCTACCTCATTAATATGCATGAGGTAGGTCAGATTCCGACCCACTACCCATTTGGATTTTTGAAAACCAACCTATTAGTACGTTGGTTGCTCTTTAACAATCTTTACGGGTCTCAAATATAATGGTTGCAAAGTGCTACCAGTATTTTGCTACCAGTAAATAGCATATATGGTCCAAGGTTCTAGCAATCACATGGATGCAATAGGTACATTGAAAACGTTACCAGATCTGTAGTTATTAATGCATGTGTAGCTTCAAATAAGACTTCACTTGCACGTATTATATCGGAGAAGGTGGAAATATAAGCAAATAATGCAGCATAGAAAGGACATTGTCTGTTTCCTTTATTTCGGTGGACTACCTTTCGGAGTAGTTGGCTTCATAAAGGTTTGATGCAGATGCAGCAGGATAGATGTCTGGTTTTTGCATTGTGTCTCCAAGACCGAATCACAGACTATGTGAATCTGGCACTTTAGTATTTTCTTTTCTATACTACTATAATAAAGGAAGAACTTTCAGCCTTTGAGGCAGGTAAACTCGGGAACCACAGCGCCAATCCACACACCCGATACACCGTTGGAATCGGCAGGGTGTATAGATGGTTATAGGCTATATACATTTTTTTTAAAACGTTATTTAAAAAATTTACAGTAAAAAAAAAGTAGTCCCTCCGAAGTAGCGTCGGCCGCGACGTGCGTGCTCACGTCAGGAGCACGGGGAGGAGCGGCGTCCAGAAGCGCGGCGGACATGGCGCTGGGGAGGAGGAAAGGTGACGTGAGGAGCAGCGGACAGGCCAGCGGCGGTGCGAGCAGCGGACAGGCTGGCGGAGCGGCGGCTGAGGTAAGGGGACCCATGTCGGGGCAGGTGGCGGTCGGGGCAGGTGGGGGTTGGGGCAGGCGGGGGACGGGCTGGGCGGGGCCCGGGCTGCTGGACAATGTCAGGGCAGGCGGGGGTCGGGAAGCCTGTTGCTCCCGGACAGGGACGGGCTGCTAGTTCAAAATAAAAAAGAAAACAGTTTTCCTTACAGCTCTGTCATGTTTTACGGAGCCGTGCATCAAACTGCAAACAGTATGGACAGGAACTGCTGTGAAGGCAGTTCCTGGCAATGCTTTAAGAAATGACTGCCGGCTTGCTGGTCATTTAATAATTTAGCAGGAGGCGGTGCGGTCAAGGCGCCATGGTAAATTACTCTGTCACTCTGCCTGCCAAACCACCATCCTCCAAAATATAAATTGTCTTAATATTCTTTCATGTACATGTCTTCAGTTGTCGTCAAGCAACAACAATTCAAAACATTCACAAAAAAGGTACTAAATCAATATTCAGATAGCAATGAAAAGGGCAAAAAGGAAAGGAAAATATAGAGGGACCCATATACAGTAATTTTTTGGGAAAAATATGACAAATGTATTCTTTTAAAATAGATGAAACAATGACACTCAATACAGGGTGTTGGTACAAAGACAATATGTAAAACAGACCAAACAGGTGGCTGACAAAAAATACATGTCACATAGAGGGAACAACATAGAACAAAATAATGTGTCCTTCATTAGTTTTATGGCCACAATGCGTCAACGGCGTTTCGACCTCTGTAGAATTACACAGTCATCATCAGGACAAAAATTCAATTGAGAGTCCAAGGATTCTATTCGGATTAACAATGCGACCCGCTGTTTTACTTGAATAGGTCAGCATACAAATCATATATTTCGTTAAAACATAGATTGGGCAGGCGGGAGAATTTAGCCGTCCCAAGACGTTAGGAAATTACCAGAGGGCTGCATCTGTCCATATAATTTAGCAAATTATGCCCAGTCAAGGGTGACTCAATCACCAAAACACTTCAGTTCCGCAATGGGCGGAAATCGTTTGTGACAGCCCAAGTCTTCAGTTGTCAGCAGAAAAGAACCACATCCGGGATGTATATATTAGGGAAAACTATCCAAATACTTTAACAACATCAGATATGCAGTGTGTAAACATATAGCATATACAGTAAATATAGTAGAGATCCTTAGTAGGTAACAACAAGTCAGTTCACAAGCAGCGCAGGCTGGTTGAACAATGGATGCTTACATGATTATTAAAAAGGTATTACTCTAAAGATGAAGAAAAATCTGGTGTCAAACAAAAATCAAAGGTACAGGCAGCCCAGTGGTCAGTGCCACAGTGATTGAAGTGGTAATGGAGAAAAATAAAATAAACCATAAACTTATTTTTGCGATGAGACAAGTAGTTATAAGATACATAGCTAAAAAAGTATTCAAACAATCTTATGTTTCTATCTCAACATCCCCCATCGCAGCCACATTACTCAACACCTCCGCTATCTTCACTGGCTCCCAGTCAACAGCAGAATATCCTTTAAACTCCTCACCCACGCATACAAGCCCCTTCACAACGCCGTACCTGCATACCCGAATCACCACCCCACATTCTACATACCCAACAGACACCTCTGCTCCGCCCTGCTTCCCCCAGCTTCCGTCCCACGAATCGCAAGGACAGAAATGGAGGAATGTACTTCTCCTACCTCGCCTCCAAGACATGGGAGACCCTGCCCATCCACCTCAGCTAATCATCCTTGCTGTCGAAATTCAGGGAGGACCTCATGCCCTTGCTCTTCAGATGAACGCAGCACTTAGTCTGATCTGCTGATCCCCACACTCAGCACCGTCCCTCAACAGCGCCTTGAGACCCTCACTTGTGAGTAGCCGTGCTTTACAACCCCTAATTGATTGGTTTAACACATGTCAACATTTCCGAGCCTTAGCTACAGCAAAAAGGTCAATTTAGGCTTGGTTGCACCATTCAGGAGGGGGGTTATGGAGAAGAATATCATAGGAAAAATCAGCATGAAGCTCGGCCTTGCTCATCATGGAAAAGAAACTTGGGTGAGGCAGCAACCGCAGCACCTAGAAATAAGAATGCTTGGAGTCAAGATGATGGAGGATTCCTGTTTGGCTTGCTGATACTTCTGGCTCCAAACACTGCCCAGATGCTGGTTGGAATTACTGGCTAATCTGTCCTCCAACTTGCGTGTTTCTATGTGATATGAAGACTACCACTTAAGGAAAGACAAGGAAGGAGTTTAGAAAAGATTGGAGTTTCTTACTGTTTACTTTGTTCTACATGACTTCTCTTCACCTATTTCTTGATGACTTAATTTGCAAGAACATCTTGTAATTCCCTCAAATTACCCCCAAACGTTTTGGTTGGGCAATTGTGGACTGCATACAACACTGCAACCATTTTCTGTACTTTTTATTTTCCTCTGAATGTCCAAACACCTTGTTTGAGCTTAGCAAGACGTGTTGCTCTTTAATATTGGTCATTCAAGTAGGGGTTTCGAATGTATAAGTCCACCTCAGTAAGGTGACCATTGCAGAAACTAAGTGGGTTGACACCAGAGAAGTGTAGAGACAGGAATGGCTGTTTCCACATATGCTTACCCCCATAAGCACCACAATATGGCTATCCCTGAGAACAGAAGGAAAGTGGGAGGCAAGTTATCCTTCAAGTGGCAAGGGCAAAGCTTAGAAAACTGCTGAAAGCAACACACAAGGCATACACAATACTTCCTCCATCAGTCTAACCATCCATTTACTTATCAGACTGCCACCTGTGGCACAGTCACATTTCTGACAATCCTGGAAACTGCTATAATTTCATGCTGTGGCTTAAATGTACCATTTCTAAAACATTCCAAGTCTTTCCAAAGCTGTTTATAACAAGACATTCCTTTAAGACTAAACGACTTCAGGTGTAAAGGATTTGCCTGATTTTTGATTTTCCAGTGAGGTCTCTAAATCTACTGTACAACACTCACTACAGATTCAGACAACAATGATGGTCCAGCCTTATTTAACCTTCGAGTTTTCAGGATATGAAAGACTTTTTCTAACAAGGTTAAGACTTAACATTTTTCACCACCTAGTCACCTTCCCTAAGATTAATAACTGGGAAAAAGATCCTCAACCATGCCCCTGTGACGATTGCTCCCCCCAAACTACGATCCACACGTTACTTTTCTGCAAGTTTTACCAGGATCTGAGGAAACAGTGGCTCACTCCTATTTTAAAAATTATGGGCTTACGCAGGTGTCATCCGGCATTCCTTGCGCTTCAATTTCTAGAAGTTGAACCTTTTGCTAAATCAATAGTAAACTTCTTGAAATTGACTATCAAGCACAGGCAGAATTTAGAGTAACAGTGACTCGTATCTTGTGTATCTGTAAAATAGATCCGTTTTATTTTCTTTTAGATTCTACTGTATTTTTATATCAATTCCTGACGCATTGTTTGTCACTTTTCTTAACCTGTAAGCTTTTTACCTCAATTGTATTGGCTCATTCCGTGTCTACGCATTAGCAGCTTATACTCTTATGGTCGTAGCTTCCATATAAAGAGTAAAAAGTGTCTATATCTATGGGATGAATGGAACCTTGGAAAACTGTCATATTGTTGTTATTTTACCATTTTTTAATCCAACTGTTTTTAATTGTACTTTTTTAGATGTAATATATACTGTGCTTTTATGGATGTTCTACGTACAACCGAATAAAGATCAATTTGATTTGATTTGATTTGATTTGATTTTCTTATGTCTTATTTTGCCCTTCTACCCACAGAAGCCAAACTCTTGCCAGTATATTTCTCTAAAATGTCAAATTCTGGAACTGTATACCCTCCTTTTCTCAAAACATTGAGCTATGTGAGCTGCTCATGGACGCACATACATGTTTCCAGCCATTAAGGCGAAAAAATGGACAAGAAGCATCTATCAAATGGAAACACACAAAGTGGTAGCTGAGGGAGTTAAAATCTGCTAGAGAACTTGGATTGAACAGCTTCCTTCTCTCCTTTTCGGAGTTAAGAGATCTGATGCCTCAAAGTGTTATGTTAAATATAACACTGGGTAAGTAAAGGGAGTGGGCACGTTCTGAGAGGCCTATAAGGCCACTGTTAGAGTGGTAATTATCTCTGGCAAGGTAAGTCACAAACTAGAGAGGGAGAAACAGATGAAGAAGCTCGATCAGGACCGCAGGAAATTAGAAGCAGAACATGTACAGCACCCTACAATGTGAGCCGCTTGCACCCCAGCTGCTAATTAGAACAATACAAAGCTACCCTACTTAGAGATGTAAACCAAACTATCTCCCCAAACAAAAAAGCCTTATGAAACAGGGGACAAGGCTGGGAAACAACTAGCATGGTTGGCCAGCCGCAAATGGGAACAAAGACATCTTGGACAGATTCATGTACCCAAGGTTGGGAAGGTATTGGGGGCTCAAGAAAGAGCAGAACATTTTCTGATTGCTTCCAAATCAGTCATGACTCACACTGCTGCTGTTGGAACTCAACAACTTTGTTGAAGATTGTCCCACAAAGTGCTTCGCGAGAACACGGTGGAAACGAGGGGGAGATAGGAAAGAAAATCTCACAAAAGGAGATTGGGAAACTGCCTGGACCCAATGGCCTTCCCATAGAATTCTGTAAATGAATTGGCAAATAAGTTGGTTAAGCCACTACACGCTTTGTACAGGCAGGCGCTCCATTTCAGACATTGTCAATGGATCTACGAACTGCAACAATCATGCTAATACACAATGCCAGGAAAACCCTTGATGCTCACGAGTCTTATTAACCGATATACCTACTTAGTTCAGAAGTCATGAGCCTTGCAAAGACACTAGCCAGACTGCAGACTGTGATCACGGACTTGATCCATCCAGATAAGTCTGTATTCATTCCACAGCAATCTACCAAGCTAAATCTAAGACGCCTAAATAAACATATGGCCCTGGTGACAGCAGTACATGAACCAATAACAGTGGTATCTCTAGGTGCAAAGAAGGCATTTGACTCAATAGAGTAGCCATTTTTCTTTGCCATTCTGAAAAAATGGAGTTGGAAGTGAGATAACTTGCATGGGTATGACTCCTGTCCTGCACTGTACCTATTCATAGGTAAAACAAATGGTTGGCTTACATCTGTTTGCTCTGAATTGGAGGGGAAGAGAATCATGGAAGTGATGCAGGGATTGATGTGTTTTGAAAAAAAAATCTCTTTAAAAAAAACAAGAATCTGATGTGCCCTCCTGTTTCTTCATGCCACAAGTAGACACATGGATTCCAGGTTGTTATTAAATGTTTCCATACTTCTTCCAGTGCATTGGTCCATTGCTATATTTCTATGTTTTCTACATGTTGCTGGAAAGACATAAGTTGATGAATGTAACCAAAACTTTGAAACACTGGCTTATGAGTTCAGCTCAGTCCACTTTGAGAGAAATCCAGCAAGGCATGACATCACTATCCCAGGAAACCATGATAGGTATCGAAGACTTTCAGTCAGGGCCACTGAAATTCTGCGGCTGAGAAGGGCCAAATTATGTGTCAGGGTTGAATAAATTATGCATAAAAGAAATAGCAAATTACAGGGCATAATGTGACACATTCTGTGATGTATTACTTCATCATTTTGTCATTTTTACATCTTAAGACTATCAAGACAGCAGAGTAAAGTAGAACAGTGGAAAGTGGACTGAGTGTCACAACAGTTGAATTTTCATCTGCCATTGCTAAGATCACAAATCAGGGCATCTTGACTTCCATGAATCACTTTCAACTAAAACAAATTGGAAAAAAAAGGCATCCATCTCTGAAGACAACGCTGTGAGATGAAATAATAATACTGCAAACAAAATGAAAAGAGACATGCTGGTTCTCACCTGACAACACTACTCTTTCAGCTATATGGGGCTAGATTCAAACTTCAAAGTGCTGACCTTGGGGTAGCAGGAGATTGAGAGTTGGGAAGTTCTATCCAGCAATGCAGCTCCGAGAGTAGCTCAGATCTAACATAGACTGGATAGGGGATCAGAAATCTCCTGCCTGTCCGGTAAGTTAAACCGTGTCTCAAAGACAAGTTACTGTTTATATGTGGGTAAGATAATGGTCTTCAATTTTTTTTTCAAGTTATGAGTAATGAGGTTATAGGGTTTTAAGGAGTGGATGTACCATGCCTATTTGAGAGCCTCTAGTGTAGCCCTCTCTGAGACATTGGCCATCGAGCTCCTCTTTGCAGAACTAATTCACCATGACTCCAGGAGCTTGAGGTGGACCTGGCAATTGACTGTGGAGAGGTAGAGATGACTGTGTTTCTGACTGTCCCTCTGGATCATCCTCTGCCTGTGGATGTAATCCCTGAGGCTGTACTCCAGATGCACAGTGAGGAGTACTGAGGTTTAGGGAGAGAATACTGCCCTCGCAGGGGGATCGCAATGGCAGCTCTATGCAGTTCATGTTGCCACATACCCCAGACCCAATATGTTGGCGACCCTAGAAAAGAATGCAAACTACTCCCCTTCTGGGAGCAAAAAGAGAAATATGCTGTGAGATTTGGCAGCAACGTGAGGCATATGCAAGCGAGGAGCTTCTGCTACTGATTTGAAGATACAACTGAGGTGGCTGCTTCTGTGAGGCATAGGCCTGAGGGGGCTCCATTTGGGAGGAGTGGCAGACAGGGCTTAGGGCACATTATTGGGCATTGGCCATGGCCTTGGGATGGTACTTGGAGCAGCAGTACTGGACTGTGAACAGGCCACATTCTTCCTCACTGGCAGTACTAGCTTTGCTGATATTGGTCTCCCCCAAATCGCCCGTGCTTGGAGAACCACTGATATTTCCTTGAAACTACAAGGCTGCATGCGGTTGTACATGAGGCAATGATTTTTCACACTTAAATAATAGAGAAAAGGAGGGAAAGAAAAAGAAGATCAGGCTGCTCAGTAGTAACACATTGCATTGCAGCAATATGCATGCCACTGGGAATGAACAACAATGCCAATGGCATCTCTCTTCTGCTGATTAACAAAGCATAGCTAAGGTTTGGTACCTGTTCCCTATCCAATAAGTACTTCTTCACAACGTCTAAGTAACTGGTGAAACACGCCCACCCAATGGCAAAATCAAAAGCAAAACAAACTGGATAAATACAGCCACTCAGAGTTGAGGTCCACCGCCGCCGCACCGCAACAAGAGTGGATTACTTTGGATTACCTTGAAGCCTCTATTGCTGTGATATTCTAGTAGCAGTTACAGGACGCCATGAGTGCATAAAGTGGACATGATTGCAAATGAGGGACACCTGCTGCATGCTGACTTTGAAAATGTTACAGAGAGGGTAGAAGGTGGAGAATGAGAATTTGCCTAGCCTTGGTGCTGGTAAATTCCAATTCTATTAAGGACTCGGAGGTGAGGATTATGCCTTTCTTTCATCACTTTATTCTCTACAGCAGCAAGAAAAAATATATCACAAACTACTTTTCCCATGAACATTCGGGAAAAAACAAAGTCAAACATGAGTCCTATCACAGTGTCCATGCACCGGTGGCTCCCATCATGCTCCGCTGTTCTTGCCTCCTCCTCTTTCTTCCCGCGAAGCTTCAACCCTAGTCCAATCACGCATCCTGTTTTGAATTATCCGCACCTGCAATAGAATACACCATCAGATCTATCCCGTTCCAACAGAACGTCAGCAGTAAAAAGGAAGAGCATTACATCGCAGAGCAATAGCCGTACATCCGTTAAAGGAACATAAACGCTTTACTTACTATGCATACGGGGAGGGTCCACTTCAAGGAAGTCACTGGGGGGGATAATCCTCGCCTCCGAGTCCTTAATAGAATTGGAACTTACCAGCACCAAGGCTAGGCAAATTCTCATTCTATGTCAGGACCGGAGGCTCCGGATTATGCCAGTTCAAAGCTTATCGACCACCAACCGAGCCACATCGATAACTGGCTTGAAATAGAACCTCTTGAACGTGGAGTCCGAGGACCAATCAGCCGCTCTCATCAAATCCTCCAGTCGAGCCCCAAGGGCAAAAGCTTTAGAGGCCATGGCTCCTCGCGCTGAGTGAGCCCCAAATTGCTTGGTATCGATCCCCGCCTCCTGCATCACCCAACGCACCCACCGGGCGATCGTTGGCGAAGTAACTGCCTTATACGGTTTTCGTAGGGCAATAAGTAGCTGCCCCTTACCCGGAGGGCGAGTATCATCAGTCATATCTTCATAAGCACGGAGGCACTGCACCACACACAGTTTAGGGGAGTCCTAAAAGGCTGGGTAGGAAATAACCCTAGTAAGGGTCTTGGTCCGCCTGCTGACGGTAAAATAAACTCCCTCTGGAGAAAAAACCCTGGCCGTGATATCCAGCGCTCGCACGTCTGAGACTCGCCTGCATGAAACAAGGCACAACAACATGGCTAATTTAGCCGTCAACTCTTTACGAGATAAGAACCTGTTCGGTTGCCAGGAAAGGAACAAATTCAGCACCCAGTTCACATCCCACAGAGCGGAATACCGAGGCTCCGGCGGAAAGAAAGCCGTATACCTCTCAAGAGCCTGCAAACAAAAGGGTGTTCACCAACCGGGGAACCCTGAACCAGGTCGTGTCCCGCCGAGATCTCCGACCTGAAAGTATTGATCGATCGATAAGCCAGACCTTGGTGAGCTAGGTCGGCCAAAAAGTTCAGGACATGAACTACAGCCGCCCCCACAGGATCAAAACCCAGTCGCACACACCAACGGCTCCACCTATGCCATGCTGATCGGTAGCGTTTGGTCGTGCTGTCAGCCCGAGCCTTGGAAAGCAAGTCCTCAGCTGTTCTCAAAAGGCCAGGCAGCGTCCAGCGACGCCTGAGAGCCTCCACGCCATCAGGCGCAATGAGCCCTCCTGGACTAACCTGTGGGGAGCTCCTTCTGGATTCAGCAGAATGTGAGGAGACTGGGGGAGTAGGATCGGAGAATCCCAGGAAAGTTCCAGTAGAACCGGAAACCAAACTTGCGATCGCCACCACGGAGTGATCATCACCACCGGCGCTAACTGACGGCGCAGCAACGCCGACACGCGCGTTATCATCGAGAACGGTGGGAAAGCATAGCCCTGCACGCCCGACCAATCCTGGAGGAACGCATCGGTCGCTTCTGCCAGAGGATCGGGGCACCAGCTGAAATATCTCGGGAGTTGGTGGTCCAGGCGCGTCACGAAGAGATCCACCGAGAACGGACCCCAACGGTCCGAGAGCCTGGCAAACAGAAGCGGATCCAGCTTCCAGACGCTGGCGTCCATGACATTCCTTGAGTGCCAATCGGCCACCTCGTTCTGGCGTCCCGGCAAATATTCTGCCGTGACCGACACCTGATGGTCCAGGCAAAAGTGCCAAAAGTCCCTGGCGAGGTCCGCCAACATTTTGGACCTGGTGCCACCTAGATGGTTGATGTAACGGACCGCTGACACATTGTCCATCCTGAGAAGGACGCAAGATTGCACTCTGTCCTTGGTCCAACATTGCACTGAGAAGGAGCCCGCTAGCAACTCCAAGCAGTTGATATGCAAAGACTGCTCGAAAGCGGACCAGGCGTCGCCCCTGGAGAAATCTCCGCATCTGGCACCCCAGCCTGAACGACTGGCGTCCGACTCTATCACAATGTCGGGAGCCGAGCCGAAGATCGCACGGCCATTCCAGGCTTCCATGTGCGTGAGCCACCACCTCATCTCGTCCCTCACATCGTCCGATAAAGGGATCAACTGAGAGTACGTCAGTCCCCTGCGAAGATGGTACGCCTTCAAGCGTTGCATGGCGCGATAATGGAGGGGGCCTGGGAAGATAGCCTGAATCGAAGACGACAACAGGCCCACTAACCTCGCCAGATGACGCAAGGAAATCAACCGCTTCGCCAAAGTTTGGCGCAACTCGTGTCTGATCCACGACATCTTCTTGGCCGGAAGACTCAAGGTGGAAGACACCGAGTCTATGCTGAAGCCGATAAAGGTCGCACACTGAGTGGGAACCAGAAGAGACTTTTTCTCGTTGATCACGAACCCTAGGCCTTGCAAAAGGTCGACCGCTGACTGCAACTGAGACCGTAGCCTCCTGGGGCATTGGTCCATGAGCAGCATGTCGTCCAAGTAAACTATCATCCTGACACCTTGCGCCCTCAAGGCCTCCACCGTCGGACGCAACACTTTTGTGAAGCACCATGGCGCTGAGGAGAGCCCGAAAGGTAGAGTGGTGAACTCGTAGACCTGATCGTCCCACCTGAACTGGAGGAAACGCCGGTGTGGAGGGAAGATCGGAACCGCTAAGTAGGTGTCCTTTAAGTCGAGCCTGACCATCCAATCGGACGGACGTAAAACATCCCGCAAGAGATGTATCCCCTCCATTTTGAAATGGCGATACACCAGCCACTCGTTGAACTCCTTTAAATTTATCACAGGGCGTCTGCCCCCATCGACCTTGTCTACCAAGAAGAGATTGCTGACGAAACCTGAAGGGTGTTCGCAAGCGCAACAAATCGCCCCTTTTTGGAGGAGGGCCGCGACCTCTTCGCTCACCAAAGCTGCATCGCGCTGGGAAAAGGTAATGGGGCGAGGACGTTGTAGCTGACATGGACGACCATGGAACTCCAATTGGAAGCCCTGCACCGTCTGCAGCACCCAAGCATCGCTGGTAAGGGAGGCCCATGCTGGAAAGAACTCGCAAGCTCGCGGAAGGCAGCACACTCACCTCGACCACCGCCTTGCTGTTGGCCTCGCTGACTGCCACGTCCTCCGAACTTCTGCCCTCTAGTGGGGTAGAAATTGTTGAATCTGGCCTTGTCCTGATACTGGCCGCGTCCGGAGCCTTGTCCTCTATCCGAGCTGGTGCCCCGGCCGAACGAGCGGCCCCTGCCTCGTCCGGCCTTGTCAAAAACACGAGGCGTGAAAACCTTCTTGATGTTTGACTGAGCACGGTCTAGGGAAGTAAAGGTAGCCACGAATTTCCCTAGTTCCTTAATGAACGGGTCACCGAACAAGCCCCCTTGGGCCACCGCACCTGCCTCCGACGAGGCGAGATCGCCCAGCTTGGGGTCCACCTTGATGAGGAGAGAACGCCTCCTCTCCGTAGAGAGGGCGCAGTTGGCGTTGCCCAAGAAAATGATGGCCCTCTGGGCCCAATTGGATAGCACCTCCGGGGAGATCGCGTCGCCCGACACTTTGGCCTCCTCCGCCATATCCCAGATCTTGGTAATGGGGCCAATAGCGTCCAAAAGCTTGTCCTGGCAAGTGCGCCAGGACCTGTCGATCCCTTTCCGGGGGTCCTTGACGAACTTCTGGAGGAAGGTCGCCATCTTCGGGTCGATGTCCGGGGTCATGGCCACTTTACCCTCCAACGAGGGTCGGGGACACTCCGCACGCAGGCGGCTCCTGGCATCCTTGTCCACCGGTTTCCTCAGGCGATTTGCGACGTACTGGGCCACCTTGTCACACGGGACCCACTCGGAGGACCTGGGGTGGACGATGTTGTCCGGGTCCAGCATGTCGGACGGACCCGCGGAGGAGGAGGGCAGTGAAGGCAGCCACGACCGGGAGGAACAGGCCTCCTCTTCCGAGTCCGGAGAGTCGTCGTCTTGCTGTGGGTCCGGGGACATAGCAGGGGGTGAAGGAGGAGGAACTTCCGAAGGAAGAGGTTGAGGAGGTTGCGAGTCCTCTAAGGCCTTGAAGGCGCTCTTCACCCGTGCGAAAGCCGCTGAATCAACCCCCTCAGTGCAAGGCTTCTTGGGAGGAGGGGGGGGGATGCGTCCGGTCCGGAGGCCGGAGCAGGCGCAGGAATAAGGGCGGCAAGCTTAGCGTAAGCCTCATCCAGGCGCGCCGAGAGCCGCTGCTCAAGGGGGACCATGGCCTGGTCCACCGCGCGGTAGATCGAATCATCGACCGCCTGGTAGAAATCATCGTCCAAGGGGACGTAATTCGGAGGGTCCTCCTCTGGGTACTGGTCCGCGTCCCTCTGCATGGCGAGGTAAATTAGGCTCAAGCAGCGGGGACGTAAGGAAACCCAAATGACCCTCCACAGGGCACTCTATGGTCTGGGGTGTCCCAGCGATATGGGTGGCCCAAGGCGCACAATTAACGGGCTTGGCCCTGGAAACACTACAGCCCTCAGAGTCCTGGGGCGCCCCCTGGCAAAGCGTTCCCACGCCGAACAACGGCACAATTACGACCCCGAAGGGTGTTCGAAAACAGAATACAACCCAGAGGGCGTCCAGAAAACAAGTGAAAACCTAATTGCGACCCCGCAGGGTGTCAGAGCCGGGAGGCTGGGCACGGGCTACCCGCTGGTGACAGGACCGCGCCAGAACACTCTGGAAGCACCTGGGGGCGGCCCTTCAGCAGACGTGACACCGGCCCCTAGCGGCAAGTCCACCGCACCGCACACTACTGGGCAATAGAATCGCGTAAGGAGCGCACTAGGGGTCCCGCGACCGAAGAGGGGAATCTGTGAAGAAACAACAGAAACCGACACCTGGCCGAAGGCCCAAGCGTACTACACAGAACCCAAAACCCAGGAGAGAAGGAAAAAAAACAACTTACCTTGCTGCGAGCAGCGAAGAAAGAGGAGGAGGCAAGAACAGCAGAGCATGATGGGAGCCACCGGTGCATGGACACTGTGATAGGACTCATGTTTGACTTTGTTTTTTCCCGAATGTTCATGGGAAAAGTAGGTTGTGATATATTTTTTCTTGCTGCTGTAGAGAATAAAGCGATGAAAGAAAGGCATAATCCGAAGCCTCCGGTCCTGACATAGAATTACAAGCAACACAACGTTCAGGTGATGTCCAGGTGCTCAAGGAGACAGTGTCACCTCTACAGAATGAATCTTACCAGACCATCCATGGGGAGGACACAGATAACCACTCTAGGTAAAACAATTCCTGGGTGGTTGGGGTGCCAAGAAATGTAGAGGGTTAATTTATAGAACTGTTTATAGAAGATCTGATCACTAACCATATTAAACCTCAAGACCACTTTTTTATAGAAGCCAGCAGTAAGTCTTGGTTCCTCGTCCTGTCCCTAGAGCTCCAAAACAGAGCATTAATAGTGAACATCCTTAATTTTAGAGAGATCGAACGAGGAAGAGAGAGATGTTATAACTGCAGCCAGCCATCATTTACTGATTTCATATGACATTGCTCTAATACTTCTATTTCCAGACTTTACACTCCAGGTTTAGAGGTCAAGGACAACATTAGAGTTGCAAAGGTGGAAATGAGAAACAACCTTTAAAGGAAGGAACATGGGACTTAACAGTAATTCAACTTTTTCTCTGCAGCACAATGACCCTGATCCTTCTCAAGGTTCCACCATATCTTTACTCTGTGGACTACTATGCATAGGTTTGCAAATTTAAATAACCAGGCAAGAGATCATTCCAACCGCTCCCCCTTCCTACATTTACGGAAATCCAAAAGATTAGGACAGTGGTTTTTAACCTTTTGACTTCTATGGACCCACACTGATGGAATCCAGGGACCCCCAATGATCTAATATTGGAAGCCGGGGATCCCCCGACTAAGCATATTCTATGATTTGAACCTCAAAACAATGCACAAAAATGCAAAAGCAATTATACACCAAACAAATACTCAAATATCACAATCAATTATATAAAAGGTTTTCCATTTTGCTTCTGTATTTGAATATACTTTATTAAATTTTATGTATTCATTTTAATATTATTTCATTTTGTAAAACAGTCGAAGGCCATGTGGAGTCCCAGGGGTCCCCGGACCACAGGTTAGGAACTACTTGATTAGGGAATATGATGGTGGAGGTTGGATGCTTTGGAGTTGAGAGTGGAGTGAGCTAAAATGTTCCCACAGGTACTTAACCCTTGCATGGCATCAGGTCCTGAGTGACCTTCTCTTCACATTGACAGCAACTGTTTGTGATGACCAGTTCAGGGACCGACTGCTTCGAGCTACAGCAACAACTGTCCGCGAAGATCAACCTGCTCCTTGTGTAACAGCATCTTGCACAAACTCATGGACTTTGAGAAGGTAACTCTTCTGCTAGACTAAACTGCTCCCTGCATCCGACCCGCACTCCATTAATATCGGCCTGAATTTGTGACTTTCCCCAATCTAGCGCGACCAGCAAGGGGCGCATTTTGCTTCTTGACTCCATTTTCTCCTTAAACTCAAAAACCTCATATCTCTGGTTCTACTGGCCTTTTCTGCCAGCCTTACAAGCTACAATGGATGTTTATTTCTGACCACCCATCCAAATTTTGTGCGCTGAAATGCCGAACTGTGGTTTCGTCTAACCGACATCGTAATAAGGCCCTAAGTCTCTGAAGCAAACATGGCATTTTAATTTTTCCAGTGCTTAATTTGAACAAGTGGTTTCCGAAGCTTGATACCGACACTTAATTGAGAACACTAGTAAGTATGACAGTCGGCCACATGGTGATGCTGTTTGCATATTTAGATATGAGCACAACAACATTATTAGTGACTAATTCCTAATGCCCAAGCCATTCTTCCAGCGCTAGGCACCTGGAACGATCTCAATTATCTCACTTGTAGGAGGGTGATGGTTAGTACTTGTATTGTTATTGTAATTGGAAGCGCTGGCAAGGGCAATGGGTGGGGTAAGTTGCAGGGGCCTCCTGACGAGGGCCCTGGCACTTATTTTTTTTACAAATTAAGCAGTGGGTACAACACAGCTTTCACCAACAAGATTTAGGCATTAGCAGCCAGACAGAATATAATCAAGATTAGAATTGTTGATGAGGAGGAGCTTCGCGGGCAAGCAAGATGGCCGCGTAAGCTCGGAGCTCCGGAGACCCTCCGACCCTCCGCATAAATCCTGATGGAAATCCTGATCCACGGCAGTGGAATACTGTGGGTGAACGGTTGTTGAGACGATACCCGCTGTCCGATTCAAAATCCGACACTCCTAGACGGAGTTACACCGTGTTGGAGAGTCGTGCCAGTGACGTGCTATTGCCTGTGTGGTGGCTGACGACGGCGACGCTGTAACACATAAACGGTGTACTGTGAGAGTGACTCCTCCGCTGGCCCTACGAAGCACGCGGAGTTACGGAGTGGTCCATCGCTGAGGAACAACTGGTGGCCGCGACACTTGGAAGTCGCTTTGCATAGCCGGGGTGGCCTTGGTGTACGACCCATTGTTCTGGTCCCCGAAACCATCATGGCCGGCAAGGGCGAGCCAGACAAGGCGACGAATTGAGTAAGTAGGAAAACTACTTATGCCCAGTCAAACAAAATGGATCGCTACGCCCAGCAGAAGAATTCACCAGGTGCGGCTGCCCGGCCAAAGGACTCTCATCGAGAAGAGTCGCCAGACACGTCGGACCCGACACTTCGAGACGTTATGGGCGCCATTGCGGGCATCAAAACAGAGATGCACAAACAACATGAGGTCCTGACGCATAAAGTCGACACTTTGGCGATTGAGATCAATTTGATTAGAGCCGATCTGGGTAAGACCAACGATAGGGTCAAATCGTTGGATATTAAAACCACAAGCCTCACAACTGATGTATCGGACCTACAAACAGAGGTCCGAGACTTGAGGTCGGCCAACGATCTTTTCTCGAGGCGACTGGATGATTTTGAAGGACGTGCCAGGCGACAGAACGTTCGAATCATTGGTGTACCGGAAGGGGCAGAGGAATCGGCCACTGATCTCTTTGTGGAAGACCTGGTGCAAACTCATCTGGCTCCTGTGGGCCTCAGCCATTTCTTCTCAGTGGAGCGAGCTCATAGACTGCCGGGGGGACGCCCGAAACTGGGTGCCCCGCCGAGACCCATTATAGCACGGCTGTTTAATTTCAGGGATCGGGACGCTATCCTGCAGGCCTCAAGAAGGAACGGGCCGCTCAAGTTCCAGAATGCGGACATAAACTTTTATCCGGACTTCACTCGGTCTGTACAGCGGCAGCGACAAAGTTTTGCGGGGTGAAGAGGCGCCTTAGAGACCTTGGGATGAAGTACTCGATGATGTTCCCTGCGAAACTGCGCGTTGAACATGATGGCTGTGCTATATTTTTCGATTTGCCTGAAGTGGTGAGCGAGTGGTTGGACACTTTGCCGCAGAGACATAATGAACGAGAGGAACATTCGGAGGGCGCCTCGGGAGGCCCTGAGCAACAGGAGTAGAGTCTACTTTCGCAACTTTATCGGACGGTGGAACTGTTGGCGACAACCGATGTCACACTACTGCACTTTATAATGCATATCCTTCGCTTCGTTATGGAGGGTGGCGGTGGGGCCTGTGCGATCTCCTTTCTCCTCTAGGGTCTTTCTGTAGCGTACTTTTCTGGGGCGACAGGCACACTGCTGGTTGGGGGGGCTATTTAGTCTGATGCAGGGGTGCAGGGTGGGGGATGGTTCGATTGTTGGTTGTGTGTTTTTTTATTTTTTCTCTTTCTCTTCTTCAAGGCAACGTGAAGACTGCAGTTTTTCTACTTGTGTAACTATGATGCGTGCCAGGATCGGCAAAGGCCCACGATTTGACGATGGGGGGTAGGAAACTAAAAGTATTGTGTTGGAACGTCAACGGGCTGGAGGATCGCATAAAGAGAGGTGTGGTTCTGCAACTGTTTAAAAGATGTATGCCTGACGTTATTTTGCTACAAGAGACACACTTGGTGGGAAATACGTGCCAAGCGCTTAATAGGAAGGGATTCAAGATGGTGGCACACTCTGGGTTCTCTTCGGGGTCCCGAGGGGCGGGGATCATGGTGCGCGCGTCTCTCCCTCTTGAGATTGACTCTAGTGTTGCTGATGAGAGGGGGCGGTACGTTGCTGTCTCGGGAAGATGGGAGGGACGGTCAACACGTTTCAGGATCTTGGGAGCGCCATTTTGGGTCTACCTGAGGGTTTGCTTATCATAGGAGGCGACTTCAATTCAGTTCGGGGATCCTAGACAGACATCCACCCAGAGATCTCCGAAGTTCGCAATCGTGGCTACCCGACTTCCTGGACACTATGGGACTTATTGACTGCTGGCGGCTCAAGCATCCTACCCAGAGTCAGTACTCATTCCACTCAGGGGCACATGGAAGCCTCTCCAGAATCGATTATGTTCTGGCTCTAGCAGCCCACGCGTCAGCAGTTTCTGAAGCCCGATTGATGGCTAGGGGCATCTCAGACCATTCCCCGGTCTGGGTGTCCTTTGACTTCAACATTGTGGTGACCGAGAGGGTGGTATCGGTTAATCCGTGGTACTTCCTCAACCCCAGGACTCGTGGACTCATGGCCAAGGCTATTGAGCTCTATTTTTCTGAAAACTCGGGGTTGGTTGCATCGGATGTCACCCTATGGGAGGCATTTAAGACGGTCTTGAGGGGTGAGGCGTTCTCCCTTATTGCTAATGTTCGAAGACGCAGAGACGCGGATGTGGTGCGTATCGAATCTGAGATTAAAGATCTGGACTCCCAACTGGAAGTTGACCCTACACCGGACCTACTCCATGTTCTCTCACTCAAACAGTCAGAATATCAGGCTACTGTCACTGACGCTGCCAAGGTCATGAGTAGAGAGCAACAGGGTGGGATCTACGATGTCGGGGATAAGGCGGGCAAGCTTATCGCTTGGTTGGATAAAAAAGAGAGAGCCAGCCGGGTGGTCCCGGAGGTGTTGGGGGAGGACGGCGTGACTGTCACCGATCCGAGTGCCATTGTCGCGACGTTTGCGGACTATTTTGAGGCTGTTTACACCTCGGTCTCTGACCAGTCCGAGACCGACTCCGAGGAGCTTTTGGCAGAGGCGGAACTCCTGTGTCTGTCGGAAGCGGATCGGGACGACTTGGATAGAGATATTACCACCGATGAGATTGCCCTCGCCATTCCCTCCTTTAGGTCCGGCAAAGTGCCGGGCCCCAATGGTATGCCCGTGGAGCTTTATAAGATTAAGCCTGATGTCATCTCCCCGCCCCTGCGGAACATGTTCCTGGAGGCGCGGGAGACGGGCATGCTTCCCCTGGACCAGAGACTGGCCACCATTGTGGTCATTCATAAGGAAGGGAAACCCAGAGACCTGTGTTGATCGTATCGTCCCATCTCTCTGTTGAATGCTGAACCCAAGATTCTGGCCAAATTGCTAGCTAACCGTTTGATTGGCGAGATTGGCGACTTGGTGCACCCGGACCAGTCGGGCTTGATTCCACACCGCAACACTGCCCTTAACCTTCGGAGACTGCATGGGGCCCTCGCCAGGGCCCACACGCTCAGGGAGCCAGCCGTCCTGGCGTCTTTGGATGCTACGATGGCGTTCGACTCCCTCGAGTGGAACTACCTGTGGGCAGTGTTGGCGAAGTTCGGATTTGGTTCGGAATTCATAGGGTGGGTCAAGCTTCTGTACGCTAGTCCGCTGGCCAATGTAATGGTTAATGGTCATGTGTTTGCGTCCTTTGCTCTCTGCAGGGGTACCATGCAGGGTTGCCCCCTGTCGCCCCTGTTGTTTGCATTGGCACTTGAACCGTTGGCTGCGTGGCGGCGACACCACCCAGATATAAACGGAATACGCTGGTCCCCTGGATTCGAGGACCGGGTGTCGCTATACTCTGATGACATCTTGCTGTATCTCACCTCTCCTTGTAAGTCACTCATTGTGGTGTGTGATGTGCTCCGTCTCTTTGGTCGGCACTCTGGCCTGGTTATCAACTGGTCGAAGTCGCACCTGTATGTGCTGAGAGGGGGGACGCCTCGACTTCCAAGGGACTGCGGCATACAGGTCTCGCGGCAGGGATTTAAATACTTGGGGATCTATATTTCAAGGGATCCCAAAGTCCGCTACATGAATAACTTGCTTCCCCCTCTCGTCCGTCTCAGGCGTGATGTAGAGGGCTGGCGAAAACTCCCGCTTTCCCTGCCTGGGCGTGCGGCACTGTTTAAAATGATGTCCCTGCCTAGGTTCCTGTACGCTCTACAGAATACCCAGGATCCGGTCCCATCCAGCTACTTTAGGGAGGTCAAGGGTTTGCAACGGGCCCTTCTCTGGGATGGCAGACCACGCATCGCCATTACGAAGCTTACGCTCCCATGGTATGACGGGGGTATAGCATTGCCTGACATCCGGAGATACTATTGGGCTTCCCAGTTAGCAGCCCTTAATCACGGCCTCTACGGTCCAGCGGTAAACCCAGGTTATGCCATGGATCGGTGGCTCCTGGACGACGGGAAGTATCATAGGGGGTATTCTCGAGATCTCTGGATGGTCGAATGTCGGGATCAACGAAGACAGCTGTACACATATGGCGGGCGATTACAAAGTCGCAGGGGTGGAAGGGTAGGCTTACGATGGCAACCCCTGTTTTTGATTCTGAAACACTGGGCAAATAATGGCACACGAAGGGATTCGACAAGTGGGACATGATAGGCATATCTAAGGTGGAAGACATGATTGTGAAAGGGGAGATAAAATCCTTTACTCTTTTACTGACAGAGTACCAGCTGGGTGGAACGGAATATTTCCGGTACGCCCAGCTGCGTCATGCCCTTCTAGCAGCTATGCCGGAGGGCGAGAAGATCCCTGAGTATTCCTCGTTGGAGGATAGGGTGCTGGACGGCCATATGCCGGACAGCGCCATTTCCTTAATTTATAAAAAACGTATTAATGTCTGTACTGACCTCCTCCTTGGGGTGAAACACCAGTGGGTGCGGGATGGGATAGAGCTAGACGATGAAGACTGGCAATGTGCAGTGTCCTCCCCCAAGGAGGTGGCTATCCCGGCCAGGCTGCGGCTGGTTCAATTAAAAATTCTTCATAGGGTTTATGTGACGGGTCCCAGGTTGATACACATGGGTCATTCAGTGGACGGCCTCTGTAGGTGCGGCTGTGGTGCTTTAGCCACCTTTATGCATATTATCTGGGAGTGCAGTGCAGTAGCCTCCTACTGGAGGCGGATACATATGATCATGAGTGAAGTGACCGGGGTGGATGTTCAGGCGGAGGCCCGACGCTGCCTCCTGAATGTGTGGGGTCCTACTGATTATAACAGTGCACAAACCCAATGGGTCACCCTGGGAAACATGGTCGCGAAACGAGATATTGCACAGATGTGGGGTGCTGCTACAGCCCCAAAGGTGGTACAGTGGAAGGACAACATGGATTGGTGTATGTTCCGAGAGAAGATGGTCTATGTGGCCAGGGGTAAACCCAAAAAGTGGCAAAAGATATGGGGGGCCTGGAACGAGTATAGGGGTGACATCTGCATACCGCCTGACACCGCCCCCCTGGAAGAACGACTGACCCCGTAGTCTATGGCTCCAACACACGTTCTACTCGCAGATCTATCCTGTATCCTCCCCCCCTCTATGGTCTTGCAAATGGGTACTATTCTGACTGTCTTTTAGGTTATTTGGCCTAGCCTTTCCCATGTTCGGGCTCTGTTGCACAAATGTTTAAATTGCCTTGCTTCTTAGCACTAGTTTGGTGCTTTCTCCTTCTTGTCTTAGTTAATTTCCTACAAAAACAGAAAATAAAAACCTTGGTACGCTTTGGTAACATGCTTCTTGTACACTAGCCTTCTGATCGATGATATGCTGCCTAGACTCCGGGATGTATGGCTAAATAGCTGTGTGCACTGACTTGAAAATAAAGGTTTTCAAGCAAAAAAAAAAAAGATTAGAATTGTTCATTTGGGATTAATTAAAATGATTTATAAACACTTAAAATATCACTTGGCCAAGGACACCAGCCTTGCATATTCACAGAAAATTACATAAATATGTGTTTAACATATGAAATTCTAAATATCCAATTGGGGTCTAGTACTTGATATTTTAACACGTACTACCTTTGAATTACTTCATATTTTAAAGTAAGTGGCTTGATAAATCTTGCTCAATGGTCACTTTGGGGCATATTAGCAAGGACATGCGGTATTTTCTGCAAAACGTGCCAAGCGCGTTTTTTTATTGCCGCCTATCGCTGGATATTATCGCAGAGATTACACACTATTAGCAACGTTTATCTCTAACGCGATAAAATATCCAGCGATAGCGGCTAAATGCGTGAATATCGCTGGAAGTCCAGCAATATTCATGCATTAACGCCAATGGGGACCTAACATGACATCCACCCCCATTGACAACACAGGTAAGTAATGTCTTGAGCAGGCGTTAGATTCTGGCGAAATTCGCGCTTGGCGCAACTTTTTTTATCGCACAGCCTGCGTTGTTAATAGGCGATAGCAGTGTTAGCGACTGCTTTCAGTCGCTAACAGTTTGGGTACGCCCACTTTGCATGTCATTAGCGATAAATATCGCTGACATTCAAAGTGGGCCCAGAACCGGTCGCTATCGCCTGAAAGCTGTCGCTAACTGTTGTTAGCGACAGCTTGCTAATAGGGCGATAAAAAAAAATGCCGCTTTAGCAGCAAAAAGAGCCGCTAAGGCGGCGATGAAGCCCTTGCTAATATGCCCCTATGTTTTTGATGATACCAGAGGTAGTCAGGTAGAGCCATTTTCATGCATAAACCAAAGTCACACCTTAGCACTTTCCTTCAGCATCTGCTATCCTCCCTGGGATTCACACAGCTCAATGTGGTCTTGATGCACACCTAGAGTGTGTAACCTCACCTGGGCTACATCTTTGATCAACAATAAGTTGAAATGCAAATTTCTCCACAAATGTATTCTACAGCGACCAATAGTTATTCCTCTATTAGTCTTATGTAAATATGAAATAATATATTTTTGCATGCTCTTTTTATCATAGTTTTTAGACAGCTTTGCCAAAAACCGCCTATCAAAAATAACAGATCATATTTAGACTTTGCTTCTCAATGGATTTCAGGCCCTTCTTTCAGTTTCTATCTGCTGGTCCCTGGCTCGGAGGTGGTCATTTTGGAGAATTTGTATATTTGGGTCATTCGGCTTTTTCAGAATAAAGTGACATAACAGTATTAAGTCTTATCCACCACTTCCCTTCCCAACATTGACTGCACCGTGGAGAAGCGAGGACACTTTTGCCACATATACTCTGAATAGAAACTTTAGGGAAGATCCCCCCACTAAAGGTTAAATCACATCAGCTGTTGAAGGCACAAGGAAGCTCTGTTGATTTTAGTCAAATGATTTGCACGAGTACCTTTGGTTCGTATGATCATGTCCAAATAAAGGCACTTCATCACTTCCTTCAGTTTAGTAGAAACAATTGTCCTGGTGGAAACGAATTTTATTGCAGCAATGCTAAATGACTTACTCCTCTATTAAGTCAATGCATGGGTACTCGCAAACATTTTCCCAGGGACCAAAAGGTTTAGTCCGCGATGTGACTGAGGGCCTCATTGATATCAAGAGGGCTGTGGTCAGGGCTTTGGGGGTGGGGGGTGGTCGGCTGGTGGTAAGGTAGGTGTAGGGGAAGTGTAGCACAAACATCTAGTAGCTGAATTGCACAATGTGAAACCAGACAACCTGGGATTAATCCACTTCTCGATTATCCACAGTGTGGAGAGTGTGTGGAGTGGTGAGCAAGCCGCTGGACGATGCTGCATGTTGAGGCCGTGTGGAGAATCAGGCCTGTGAGCAGCTGTCAGGTAGTTGGTAAGCGTGGGGGGGGAGCTACCTGACGGCTGTTGGCAAGTCGGCAAGTGAGTGTCTTGCCCCAATTTTTCCTGCTGGTCATGGTCTCTGTGACAAGCCCCCACACCTCCCTGGCCATCCTGCCCATCCTGTCACAAAACTCATGCTTAGACCCACCCGCCCGCTTAGCCCAAGTTTGACTTGTCACCACCTGCTACCCGCCACCTACCCGTTCACTGCAAAGAGGTCCAATAGGTGGTGAGTAACAGATGATATGAGCTGAACTGGCAAACCGTTGGGACAGAGCGTGGACCGGCAATAGGCCAGCTAGCTTCCCAGTGCAGAAGCGGCAGGCTGTAGGCCGGTCCAACCTGCTCTCTGCAGAGGGGCCAGGATGCCCAAGCTCACTCTGACTTTTCATACACATTGTGTGCCAAGCACATTGAGCACACTGAAATAAATCGTACATAAGTGAACATAAGCTCAGTAAGTCACTGAAGAGGGTATAACCTCACTAAGCAGTTGAAGTGGTCGCAATCCAATGATCCAGCGAACCCCATATGGGCTCCTCAAACAACAACAGCAAACGCATTCTACTCAAAAGCGAACAAGCCCGAAACAACTCGCTGAAACATAAGCGTCCGGTGTAAAAATAAATTTTACCCAGCACCAACTGCTTCAGCGCCTAGATTCTAAGGAAACTCTGAACAAGAGCATGGTCATGCCCTCTCAGCCTTATCCTCTCAGCCCTTTTTGACCACTAAGTCTCACATGGTGCATGGTTCCTCAAGGTTATTGGTCGCAGAAGATATGATGCATCTGGCATATCCTAAAACCCTGAGAGAGGGCAGCGGTAGAAGGTGCAAAAAGGTCTATTGAACACCAATCAAGTTTTGACAAAAATCCCTACCAAAACTCAGACCAAAGACTAAAGAAATAAAGTGTGAGTATAAAAGATCAAAACATACAGACCACAGATTAATCTGAGGCAGGTGGACCCACGAGGTGTTTAGATGTCGGTTGTACTCGCAAAATGTATCCAACCACCCTAAATCCTAGCTAGATCATTCAGCAACACTTTAAATTGCAAGTAAAAGCTACATTTGTCTCACCATCCAATCGCCATAGTCGCTCGCTCAAGATGAGATGAGGAAAGTCTCAGCAGCAGCTGGTGTACAAAGGGGTGTAGTGTAATGAAGCCCGTTGTTCTTCTCCTATGTCCCATTTTGAAGGGCCACTGGCAAAGGTTCTTGTCTGGCTCAGGCAGGAACATAATCTTCCTCTTTTCAATGTACTGGTTGAGTCAGTAAAGAAGAGTACCACGCCAATCACTGCTTGGACAACCTACTGACCAAGAGTTCTACTCCAGCCCAGTCCTCATAGAGTCTACAACCACTACTGGAATACCAAAGTGTTTTAAAAGGTTATTAAAGCCACCCAAGGTTCACTTCCAATTCTGACAACATCTCCATTTAAAGAAATCATTCTAAATCCTGGAAAAAGCATGCCCCACCTCCTGCTATCTGGAGCAAGTGACCCCTTTCTCTTTCAGAAACTTGAAATCTCCTTAGCAGTTCCTTGAGGGCTCTAGACTCGATGACTCCCCGCTTTTCAGCGGCGTTTGGACAGCACTCACAATAAAGTTGCTAGGATGGAAGTATCAAAGCATTCTGGCTCTGTAGGTAATAAACATGTTTTTGAGGGCACAATTTGATTGTTGTTACCGACCTTCCCAACTTGCCCTCAGACGCTGCGCACCCAATCTGTCAAAGGATGAAAGAGCTCATCTGTTATGTTATGTTATCGTTATGTTATCGGTATTTGTTGTGCACACAGCTGCTCCAGCGAAGGAGCGTCCTGGCGCCTTAACAAGATAGGACATAGCATAACAGAGGCCAAGACGAAAAAGCATAAGATCCTCCAGCAGGCGAATTTTAACCGGGAGGGAGTTCCAGATGGTTGCAGCCTTGACACAGAAAGAGCGTCCACCGGCACGACAGAGCCTAAATCTAGGGACCACGGCGAGAGCCTGGCCCAGGGAACGCAGAGCGCGTGTAGGGACATAAAAAGACAGGAGGTTGCACAGAATCTGAGGGCCTATTCCCTTCAAAATTTTAAAGGTCAAACAAAGGACCTTAAAGTGGATTTACTTCCTCACAGGAAGCCAATGCAAGGAGCGAAGGACATTGGAAACAGGACAGAATCTGGGCAGGCCGACTATCGCTCTGGCCGCTGCATTTTGTTCTTTTGTTCTTGCCTTCAATCAATCAATCAATCAGTCATTTGTGAAGTGCATTACATACCCGCAAGGGTCTCAAGGCGCTAAGGGAGGGCACGCTACTGATCGAACAGCCAGGTCTTGAGTATCCTCCTGAAGGTCAGCAGGTCTTGGGTCTGTCATAGCCTCAGTGGGAGGGTGTTCCATGTCTTGGCGGCGAGGTGGGAGAAGGATCTCCACTGGTGGTTGTTCTTCGGATGCGCAGGATCCTTACCCTCATCACATCTTTACTTCCTAAAGGTATGATTTTTCAGACCCTTTAGGCACCCTGGCTTCTCATTCCTTGCCTGGCAATTTATTGTTGGTTCCAACGCAACAACTCTAAACTGCATTAGCCATGGAAAAAGTGACATGCTCAATGTAAAAATGTGATAGAACTAGTTAAAGAGATTTGACAGAAAACTAGTAGTTTAGTGTCACTCCTTTTGGGAAGGTTAGACTGCTGCTGTCTGTTGTTTACCTGTTCTGAGACTGCACTTTCCGATGATGCTGCATTTGACTTACCTCTACCGGATGGATGAGTAAAGCTCAAACTGCTGTTAAAGCTATTACCCGGCTTGCACTGCTCGTGGCCAAGCTCAAGAACACATTTTTGGTAAACAAAAGGCAAAACAATTGACACCACCAAAAATTATTATGTATAACACTGCATACTTGTTTTTGAGGATTTAAAAAATAATGTAATTCAAAAGAAACACGCTATTAGGCATTGTCAGACCTTAGTCAGTGATTGAGTGCTCAAGATTTTAACGATCACATTTCAGAATTTTAGTGGGGTACTTTCCAACAAGTATTACTTTTAACCAAATACTTTTCTGTTTGATTATTTTGTTTGGGCAAATTATTTTGAATTAATTGTTTTTCTCTTCGATTGTTTCACCACACACAAGTATTCATTTTTTAAAGAGTTTTAGTGTAGAATGAATTAAAATATTTTTTTGTATTTTGAATGCGGTTTGTATTTTTATTTAATCAGGATGTCGATCTATATGTAGATACATGAATGAAATAATAAAACTATTTCCTTAATCCAGTAAATTGTAGAAACTGTACAGTCTGGTGAAAGGAATGACTGTGTCAGCACTGCCACGTCTTTTTCGGCTTTGGGAAGTGGCCCTGTTTTATGAGTTTTTGTAATGTAGGCAACTGTTTTACAGCTGCAATAGTTTTTCTTATCAGCGATTACACGTAGGCAATAAAGATAATTTTTATTTCGTTTGCAATGAAATGTTGAACAAAATAATATTGAAAGTGATTCCTCTGCTTTTCATTTCTTACCAGTATCAGATGTTGTGGGGCCTTTTAGTGTTGCTCATTTGATGTCAGAATAATGTGCACCGAAATATTGTCTTACAAGAATCGCTTACAAAAAATATTCTATTTAGTGTAGATTTTCTGTTTATAATTCCAATTGTGTAATTTTTTATTCTAAAACACTCCATTGGAAATGGATGTGTGTTGTGTGAGAGAGCCAGAAACATCCATTGATTGTGTCGCTGTGAGGTTGACACAAGAGGTACGTGAGATAGCGCCTTATTATGATGGCGGTCGTTCAGGAACCCACTCGACACGCAGTTGGCGGTCGCAAGGTGCTCCTTTACACGGTGACTTGTGGTGCGGTTCAGCAAAAGGCTGTGTTAAGGAGCACTTCATGCACCTCCATGCACCATGTTCCATGCACCATGGCTTTGGATCAGAGGCAGCGAGCAGAGGAACCGACCAATGCTCCCGAGCCCATCCGACCGTCAGTCGGAATGTAATGCCCTACAATAGGGTGGTGCTTGCTCAGACACTGCCATAGGAATTACAATGTTCCTTTTGTACAGTCTTTGAATGGCGGTCCAACCCCCATTGAAAGGCTGTCATGAACAGACTTTGGGGGCCTCCAGCAGGGCCCCGGTCCCTCAGCGGCATCCACTATGAGGCCTGGGGGCACCTGTGGTGCACTCCCAAACATCCATACCCTGAGTGCAGGCACCACATGGTGCCTAGCACATGGTGCATGGATGTTTGCAAACATCAATATTTCCAATGAGGCTTTTGCTTCCGCTCTTTTCCAGCCCCAGCACAAGCGGCAATTGACAAATTGATGTTTCCAACCAGCCCATGGGCGGTTGCACCCCAATTTGTTGGATGGAATCAGTTTCCATTCCGAAACGATATTGGTTGATTGGACGCGCCTCTGACCGGCATTGTAATTGGGGCCAAAGTGTAGATCTACTCCCCTGAGGCAGTCTTTTTTTAGAAAAGGTCAGATTACTGCCCAGAAACAGCATCTAAAGTGAAACTGGTGCCTTTACCTTCTAACTGAACTGCCACAATGCCTTCCAGGTCTAGTTGCTCAGAACCGAACATAAATATGCATAGGTAAAGCATGAGTAGGTTTCAAAATGTATAACTTGAAACCAAAATAAAACGATTTAGAGGATCAATGAAGCATTACCTCTAGCCCACTCTTGGTAAAAAAAAAAACAGTGACATAGGTCCGGCCTTCTAATTGGGATCAGAGGAACAATAATCCTAAAGTAAGTCTAGGTGTTATTTTTAGAATCCTCAGTATCAAATATGCACAAACTGTCTAGAGATTCTCTTGTATCTGCTGTAGGTTAGAGAACTAAGTATACATTCTTGTCAGGTTTGTCTAATTATGTAATATCAGTGAAGATTCGCCCTGTGGTTTAATGTGTTGCAAGAGCAGGCAAAGTGAGGGTTACTGAACAAAGGAAATGAGTGTCAGAACAGGTAGATAGGTAGGACCTTTGACCCTGTCACCAGGTAGGTCGCCCCCTCAGCCGCCACACGGTCCACCTGTGCTGCCACTGTCCCGCTGCCCGCTGTGTAGCCTTTAAGCGTTGAAGTCCTTCTCCTGCCTCGGACCGTTTGTTTCCTTTTCTTTTCCTTCGGTGCCATTGTACGGCCTTTCCTGTTGTCTCTTTACTTCCCTCCTCACTTGTTTGCCCGTCGCACATTGTGCCCGTGCCCTCCCCCCCTGCCCCCACCCGCTCCCCTCTCTCACGATTCCCGCCGCTGCCTCCCTGCGGCCCTGCCCCCACTGGTGCCCCATTCGCTGCCCCGCTCCCACCTCCCAGCTGCTCCTCCCTCCCATAGCCCTTCTTATGGAGGCCGCGCAGTGGTGAAGGGAGCGACCTTTGACCCTGTCACCAGGTAGGTCCTCCCCTCAGCCGCCACACGGTCCCCCTGTGCGCCGCTGTCCCGCTGCCTGTTGTGTAGCATGTAAGCATTGCAGTCCTTCTCCTGCCTCAGACTGTTTGTTTCCTTTTCTTTTCCTCTGTGCCATTGTACTGCCTTTCCTGTTGTCTCTTTACTGCTCTCCTCACTTGTTTGCCCGTTGCCCATTGTGCCCGTGCCCTCCCCCCTGCCCCCCACCCGCTCCCCTCCCTCGCGATTCCCGCCACTGCCTCCCTGCGGCCCCACCCCCCTGGTGCCCCATTTCCTGCCCCGCTCCCACCTCCCAGCTGCTCCTTCCTCCCATAGCCCTTCTTATGGAAGATGTGCAGCGGGCGTGCCGCTGGTGCGCCAAAGGCGCGCCCGTCCACGCCTAGACTGCGCCCAGTGCCAGAACCAATGGCCCCCACCGAAACCAAGAAACCCAACTGAGATACGACACCACCTCCCTCCACGCACTCAACACCGGCCGACCAGCCGCCTGCTACCAAGCCACTCCGAAGCACACCCACGGCCCTTCTCCTGACAAACCTGCAAATTCACCTGCGAACGAACCTACATCCCACCACCTAGACCAGGCAACAACAACAACCAACTCAAGTGCATCCTAGTCAACACCCGCTCCGTCCACAAGCACGCCGTCGAACTCTGGGACCTCCTCGACACAACAGCACCAGACATCGCCTTCCTCACTGAAACCTGGATGAATGCCTCCTCAGTCCACGACATCGGTATAGCCATCCCGGACGGCTACAAGATCACCCGAAAGGACCGCGCCAACCAAACCGGAGGAAGTATCGCCATCGTCTACAGGAACACCATCAACGTCATGACCACCTCCGAAGTTGCCCTCACCACCGCCGAACACCTACACTTCCAGATCCACACCGACCCTAAGACCACCCTCAGAGGAACCCTCGTCTACAGACCCCTAGGCCCACGTACACAATTTAGTGAAGCCATTGCCGACTTCATCAGCCCACATGCCCTCGCCTCATCAGACTACATCCTCCTAGGGGACCTGAACTTTCACCTGGAGAAAAGCAATGACAACAACACCACCACCCTGCTCGACAACCTCACCAACCTCGGACTCAAGCAACTGGTGAACACTCCCACCCACTACGCCGGCCACGCGCTGGACCCCATCTTCTCTGCCAGCAGCCACGTTGCCTTCAACCACTCCACCGGACTACACTGGACCGACCACAGCTTCATCCACTTCACCTTTAGGAAGACCACATCCCACCACCGCCCGCAACAGATCCCCCGTAGATGCCGGAGCAAAGTCACAGCAGACCAGCTAACCACATCACTGAGCCAGAACCCACCTATCACCACCACTGACACCAACGATGCAGCCCACAACCTCACACAGTGGATCATCAACTGCGTCGACACCCTTGCACCACTAAAGAATCCTCCAGGCAAGCCCGGCAACAGGAAAACAACATCGTTCACCGATGACCTCAAAGAATCGAAGAAATCCTGCTGAACGTTCGAGAAAACCTGGTGCCGCGAACAGATGACAGAAAACATGACAGCCCTCAAGAACGCCACCCGCAAACACCACCAGCTGATCCGCACCACCAAAAAGACATTGTTCAAAGAACGGTTGGACAACAACACACACAACAGCAAGGAACTCTTCAGCATCGTAAAAGAGCTCTCTAATCCCAACGCCAACAGCAACGACATCACACCGTCGCAAGACCTCTGCAACTCCTTCGCCACGTTCTTTCACCGCAAGATCGCCGATATCCACAACAGCTTCGATGCCCAGACTCCGCCCCCAGGCACCAAACCAACGCCCCCTACAACCACCCTCAGCGCTTGGACTCCCATCAGCACCGAAGACACCGCCCTCGCTATGAACACCATCCACTCCGGCTCTCCTTCCGACCCATGCCCTCACCACATCTTCAACAAAGCTGACACCATCATAGCTTCCCACCTACGGAACGTCATAAACAACTCCCTCGCGTCCGCCACCTTCCCTGAGTGCTGGAAGCACGCAGAGATCAACGCCCTACTGAATAAACCCACAGCGGACCCTAAAGAACTCAAAAACTTCCGCCCATCTCTCTTCTTCCCTTCCCGGCGAAAGTGATCGAGAAGATTGTCAATAAACAACTTACCGCATTTCTCGAGGCCAATGGATCCCTCGACCCATCTCAGTCCAGATTTCGAGCCAACCACAGCACCGAGACCGCCTCCATTGCAGCCACCGACGACATCAGGACCCTACTCGACAACGGGGAAACCACAGCCCTCATCCTCCTAGACCTCTCAGCCACCTTTGATACAGTCTGCCATCGCACCCTAATAACCCGCCTCCACAACGGCGGGATCCAGGGTAAAGCTCTGGACTGGATCACCTCGTTCCTCTTCGACAGAACCCAGAGAGTCCGCCTCCCTCCCTTCCACTCCACGGCCACCGAAATCATCTGCGTCGCACCCCAAGGCTCATCGCTCAGCCCAACCCTCTTCAATATCTACATGAGCCACCATCGCACGCAAACACAACCTCAACATCATCTCATAGGCCGACGACACCCAGCTGATACTCTCCCTCACCAAAGACCCAGCCACCGCCAAACTCAACCTCCAGGAAGGAATGAAAAATGTTGCGAAATGGATGAAACTCAGCCGCCTGAAACTGAACTCAGACAAGACGGAGGTCCTCATCCTCAGACCATCCCCATCCGCCTGGGATGACTCCTGGTGGCCCACAGACCTTGGCACCGCACCGTCACCCACTGACCACGCACACAATCTGGGATTCATCCTGGACTCCTCTCTCACGATGACCAAGTAAGTCAATGCCATCTCATCTTCATGCTTCAACACCCTGTGCATGCTCCGTAAGATCTTCCGATGGATCCCTACCGGAACTAGAAAGACGGTCACCCAGGCCCTCGTTACCAGCCGACTAGACTACGGGAACGCCCTATACGCAGGAACCACAGTCAAACTTCAGAAAAGACTCCAATGCATACAGAACTCATCGGCACGACTCATCCTCGACATCCCCCGCCACAACCACATATCATCCCACCTGAGAGACCTGCACTGACTCCCCGTCAACAAAAGGATCACGTTCAGGCTCCTCACCCACGCTCCACGACATAGGCCCTGAATACCTCAACAACCGCCTCACGTTCTACACTCCAACACGAAAACTCCGCTCCGCCAACCTAACCCTCGCCACCGTCCCATGGATCCGGAGAACCACCGCCGGAGGAAGATCATTCTCCTACCTGGTGGCCAAAACGTGGAACTCCCTCCCCACCCACCTACGACTGACCCAGGACCACCTCACATTCAGGAAACATCTCAAGACCTGGCTCTTCGAGCTGTAGCGCCACCCCCCCAGCACCTTGGGACCCCCACGGGTGAGTAGCACGCTCTACAAGTGTATTGATTGATTGATTGATAGTTGAGGCATGGTAGGGAGGGGCCTTGTGTCTTTAGGAACACACTCATGCTTGGAAAATAGGCAATGACTTGGTTGGAGACTGTGACAGCAGGGCACTTGGAGGCAGAATCTGAGAAGGAGGGACTTCGGTGTTGTACTGGGACAATATTCATTATAGGCAACATACATCACAGGTCTCCAGGCTTAAGGAGTGTTTCCTTCATGAGGAAGCTAAATAATGGAAGCAGGAAATTATGCCTCGCAGCTTCTTTAGTTATAGGGTTCACACTGGAGTCGCACAGTGTGCACGTCAATGTACATCTGTTGTTGTTCCCCAGTCCAGTTTTGATATGTTTTCATATCCTGTTTTGTATTTTTTTGAGATATGTTACTCCTATACCACTTCTTATGTGGCACAAAAGTGCTATTCTTCTGCATTCCGATTGTCTGCTGGTGTTCATGGATCTGGCGGGGGTATCCAGATATTTCCCAGGTCCAGTCACAGTCTGTTTGAACACTGCAGAAAGAAAAACGCTATACCCTGAGTAAGTAGGGCTGATATTTACTTACATAACATGTTATTACTACTCACTGTACATCATTATTGAAGTTTTCCTTATGTTAGACTTATGCTGTCATGCTGCTGTAGCCTGTGTCAGCTCCTCCTCTAAGGTGAAGGAGCATCGCCCCACTGCTCTTTGAGCAGTGCAGAAAAAGAAAAAGAAAGTGATATGATTTTATTTTTCTGTGCGGTACTTGGAGCCAGGGGCAGGGTGGGGCTGAGCTCGCCAGAGCAGGATGAGCGTGGTTTGCACTCCCTAAATGCGCATGAAGGTTTCTCCGGCAATCTTGGGCCAGCCAAACGTCAATGGCACTTAGCATGTTCGCCACCTCTCTATATTTTGTATAGCCGGGTGGAGAACATGCCCAGGCTCCCAGGCAGTACCTGAGTAGCCCAACAGGCTGCACAGACCAATCACGACGCTGCTGATGCAGAGTTGTGATTGGCTGGGAGAGTCTGGGAACCTGGGTGCTTCCGGTGTTGTCAGTGTAGGGTGAGGATGGAGAATAGGCATTTGGCGGCGAAGATAAGTTTATTTAATGTATTTTTTCATCCCCCACCACCCCGGTTATGAGGCTGCCGCCACTGCCTATATCTCTGTTGTACCCTTGATAATCCCAAGAGGCCAGTGCATCTCTGATGAGCAAGATCTCTTGTGCTGTTTCTCGTCCCCCTTAACACACTTTTTCTAGGAGCAAGTCACAACCTCTAACATTGGAATCTCTAACTCCTACCAAATCTTCAACATAGCAGTCTTGACATGCAAAGTGTTGGCAAATTGTGATGGAGCCTGCAATATGTTGAAATGGGATTTTGAAGAATAATTAGTGGTAATAGTTAATATGAATGCCAATTGTAAAATTTCACATAGTGCTGTTGTAATGGTCTGATATACAAATTGGAGGGTAATGGAGATGAAAAACAACTCTGTTGCACAATTAAAGTACTACCGCAAATGGAGATATTGAGCACTAAATAGAGATTTGAGGAGTGTAGTGTCTTGAAAAATTATGAAACTATTCATAAACTATATCTGATATATTACCTATTTTCTGATGGTCATCAAATCGGTGTGATAGAGCTGTATCTCAATTGTTTACTAATGTCAGGCGATAACCCTCGAAATACAGGAGATTAAAGTTAGTTTCATCTCTATGGACCAAACCACATTACCATTCCTCCAGTAGTATATGAGATTCGAAATCAATCTATTGTAAAGTAACTTTGTTAGACCTGTCAGTCTTAGGGTGGTCTTCCCCCAATAGTTTTGCTTTTTGCTTACATGTGTTGCTAAATCTTTTCGTTGGCCATAGGACTCTGAGACCTTTACCACTGCTAATCAGTGCTAAAGTGCACATGCTTGGAGACAATCTGGCACACATCCGTTCTGTGTATCTGCACTGAACCTTTATGAAAGTATTTTTCATAATATGCAGTATAGCAGGCAGGCATGCTTAGCTGCACCCAGATATGTGAAAATTATTGTTTCTTTAGTAAGGGTCCTGGATGGAGTTTGCTGCCCACTGTAAAATTGATCAGATATGGTGTCCACTCATATTAGGCCCTTCCAGAATGCTAAGGGCACTTACCGCTTTGATATTTGTTTGTGTCCAATTTGAAAGCACGATCTTTCTCAGTAAAGACCATTCTCGCTCTTCTACCCTTTCAAGTAGATCATAACGTCAGTGCTCGGCGCCCTCCATTTTAAGGTTTTACCTAGACAGCCGATACGCTGTCTCTGCAAGACTCTAGTTTACATACAATGGGTTTACAGCCCACCCATAGCTTACTATTTGTCAGCATCAACACCGCTCTCATTTCCTTTATCCCCATTTGTCATGGGATGCAAGGGTCATTGTGTTTGTTCCTCCTCTGGAGAATGGACCAAGAATGGACTAAGTATGTGTCTATCCATTACTCCCATTTTTGGAGCTACTTTTTTCTTTGTGTTCAAGCACTCCATATAAGTGCTTGGGTTTTCGGTCCTTCTCCCATATTCTCACCAACATAGCTTTTATTCCCTCTCACCCGTCCCCGTTCCATGTTGCTTTTTATCCCTCCCACTTTCCAACCCTGTACTCTACACCACTGCACTCAACTCTATCCCATTGCACTCAACTTGGCACTGCTTTATCTGTGCAACTGCACTCAAAGCCACTGCACTCTACTCTGCACCACTCTACTCTGCACCACTCTACTCTGTGCCACTCCCCTCAACGCCAGCCCACTCTGTGCCACTCTACTCTGCGCCACTACACTCTACACCACTGTACACTATTCTGCACCACTGCACACTATGAAACTGAACTCTACTACAATGCATTCTACACCACTCTACTCTACAGCACTCTAAGCCATTGTAAGCCATTGCACTCTACTCTACTCTGTTTCCAGTGCACTCTACGCCACTGCACTCTACAAAGTTGCAGTCTACTCTGCACCACTCAACGCCATTGTACTCTACTCTGTACTCTACACCATTGAAGATGCTCTAATCCACTCCACTCTACGCCAATCTACACCACTCCATGACATGCCACTCCACTCTATGCCAATCTAGTCTACCCCACTCCACTTTACTCTACTCAACTCTCTTCCAAAGCACTCTATGCCACTGTACTCAGTCTACTCAAAGACACTCCACTCTACGCTACTTAACTCTGTGATACTCCGAGCCAGTTTACTCCACTTCACTGTACACCACTCCAGTCTATTCCACTCCACACCACTCTACACCATTCCATGCCACTCCACTCTACTCCACTCCATGCTGCTGTACAACATGGCTATAACACAGTGGCAAATCCAATGGCTCTTCCATAGGGGAAACCTATTGTTTTGACCAATGCTTGTTGTACTCTGCATGTTAAAATCCCATACCCCACAGTTCCCAACCCTACACTGCCACCCTTGTCACCTTCACGTATACAAATCTAGTACCTTATAGTGCCATCCTACACTCCCAATGTTTATATGTGATCTAATTATTCTACAGACCTGTCATGTTATTTTCCTATTCTTCTTTTTAGATTTGCATCCTTTAGCTCCTAGTACACGCCCGCAATGCACACAAATCACAAATCAATATGACCGCATGTAAAGTAGGTGGTACACTGCTTAGAGCACCTGACTCTGGACACTACTATGCAGAGATGTTTATCGGTTTCAGGTTTTGAAGGGCTACCAAATCCCCATGTAAGTGCTAGCCACAGACTTTGGAGCTGTCACAGTAAACAGGAGGCAGGTGTCTCATTTATTCATTGCTTTGAGGATCAGTGACCCGAGTTCTTCCCTAAAATAGGAAGTTCATAGTGTCAGTACAACTGAATAGCAGGGGACTCACCATTTGAGGTATGTGCGAGGCCTTCCATTAGGCTCATCCTGGTGACCTGTTTCAAGTATGTACATGTAGATTATATATTCTAGGGCCACCACTGTGGCATAGGGCCAGATGTAGGTAAGTATATTTTACCAATTCATAAATACCGAATTTTACCGATTCGGTATTTATGAATCGGTAAAATAGAAAGGGGGAGATGTAGATAGAATTGGTAATTGAATTACCGATTCTGTAAACGAATCGGTAAATATCGATTTGGTAATGCCCATTGATTCCTATGGGCATTGAAGCCCATAGGAATCAATGGGCATTACCGAATCGGTATTTACCGATTCGGTAAATACCGAATGTTGCAAGGGTGCAGGGGGTGTCACTTTGACACCCTCTAGCACCCGGATTTCAGGCATGTAGGACATGTGGCACACAGACATGCCCTAAGGGCATGTCTGTCTGTCACATGCCATAGCCCTGGTACCGATCACACGGCTACCCACCGTGGTTGGTAAGCCATTTTTCGTCATTTCACGAGTCCTTTCACGTGTCTCGCTTGCACACAGCTTTAACCTGTGGATACTCCTCCTTAGAAGTCGTGGAACTACTCCTTATCTGGCCTCACGGAACTGGTTGAGTCCGTATATCAGGTAGCCATGCCAACTCCATAGACCTTCACTTATTTAAACCTTCACTGGGTAGTTTGTTTCACATCTAGTTAGTTTCACACCAACTGTGACCGCTTTGTAGATTTTCACTTTTTGTTGATCACTTTTAGTCCACTGTGCCACTGCCGATGGCCGCATATTCCACCAGTACTGCATTTCTTCACGCATCATCGTGATGACTCGTGCACGCTAGTTTTGCATGTGACGGTTGATGTTTTTGTAGACATTTCGTAATTTCGTATGATTCCCACCGACAGGACTGCGCATGTGGTTAGATCATTGTTTCCCTTATGGAACTTTTAACTCACATTCACTGGATGTCACTTAAGATTTTTTGCTGTAAATTCTCTCTTGTTGATATTGTCTATTCTTCCTTCCTTTTTTCTTAGGCTATTGTGTCAAAAACTCTTTAGGCATAATTCATGTCCTGATGATGATCCCATGTATTATGTTTAAAGGATCGAAACGCCGTCAACTTGTTGAAACACCATATATTTAAATGTATACCAAATGTGATATGCGTATAATGGTGTAATTGAATTTCTGTCATTCTCTCATTTTCAGAAATCGTTCACTCTTTGCCTAAAAATCTCTCTTTTCTGCCTTTTTACTACCCTATCACTTTGCCAATTTGTAAGCGTGAGGGCACAGGCTTGTGTCTCACTCTTTTGAATGTAAGGTATTACTTTATTTAATTTACTTGATAGTAAAGATTTGTGATCCCTGTCCGGCTAAACAAATCACCTTGCTCAATATAGCTCCATTGTGTCTATATTTATTTTTCCTTGTACCTATTTATGCATGGGACCACTGTTGCTTGAGAAATATGTTTCCCGAGGTCCTATGCTGACTCGTTTGGGTGCCCTTGTTGTTTTTGATATGCACACATGTGCATGCACACCTGGAATCGGTATTTTACCACCCAATTGGATTGGGTGGTAAAATACCGATTCCGTAAGGCCTGTGGGACTCAGAAGAGTCCCACCTACATCTCAAAATTACCGAATCGGTAATAATACCGATTCGGTATTTTACCGATTCGGTAAATTTACTGATTCGGTAAATTTACCGAATCGATAAAATAGGCCACCTACATCTAGAATAGCCATTTACCGGTCGGTAACGGCCGAATCGGCCGTTACCGGTCGGTAAATGTCGACCTACATCTGGCCCATAATTCTTACTGAAAAGAATGGTTAGCAGCCTTCCTCTCATAATCACCAATCACTAGCGTTCAATAACAAATTATGTCCACCACACATTAGGTTGCATGTACACTATTCAGATATTTGTTTGATTTATGTTGGAACACATGAGGGTTGGTTAGGAGTCTAATTTCCTTTACATCCCACAGGCTTTGACAAGGCACTACATTGACTCCAGTGGATTCAAACTTCAAGGCATTGGCTATTTCTCCTCACATTTGCTCCCCAAGATCACTTCCTGATGTGTGGGTTTGAATTGGGAGAGGCACTCCAATATCAGCATATGCAATTAGCCATACTTGTAAGTTTATTTTGCTTAGCCTGAATTCTGCTATCAGTAGGATTGCTGTTTTTCGGAAACAGCCTTTACAACGCGGGCAGAGCCACTCGCGCCGTTTCCCCGTAAGTGTAACCACGCGTGCCTGAACCATGTATCGTCCTTAACCACGTGCAGATAGTGCTGTAGTGTTCAGATGGGCGGAGGGAAGAAGAGGAAGCGTTGGAACAGGAAGCTCCAGACGCGGACAGGTAAGTGGGGCTGGGGCCTGGTTTTGGGGCGGAGGTAGTTTTCAGGGCTGGGGTTGGTGTTAGGGCTCATGTCGTTTTTGGAAGGGGGCAGGGTTTTAGGGCTCAGAGCAGGGGGAGGGGGTCGGGGTAGTTTTAAGGATGGGACTGGGTGGGGGAGTTTTTAGGGGTGGGGGTCGGTTTTTGGACTCAGGGCGGGGGTAGGTGTAGTTTTTTATAATGGGGCAGGGTTGTAGGGCTCAGGGCAGGGGGAGGGGTTTGGGTCGGGGTACTTTTAAGGGCTGGGGCTGGGTTGGGGGAGTTTTTAGAGTTGGGGTCAGTTTTAGGGCTCAGGGCATGGGGGTCGAGGTTGTTTAGTTAATTGGAGGCAGGGTTTTAGGCCTCAGGGTAGTGGAAGGGGTAGGGGTAGTTTTAAGGACAGCGTGGGGTACGTTTTAGGGCTCAGAGTGGGGGGGGGCTGAGTTTGGGGTCGTTTTTGGTAGGGGCTAGGATTTTAAGCCTCAGGGTCGGGGTTTGGGAAGGGGTAGTTTTAAGGACAGGGGTAGGTCTTAGGCCTCAGGGTGGGGAGCGAGGTAGGGGGATAGGATTTTAGGGCTTAGGGTGGGGAGACTGGGTTGGGGTTGTGGTAATCTTTACCATGCATATCACTTTACCAATCATGCCCTCACCACGCAATTGCATGGAAAAGGCATGCATGGTAAAAGCATGCATGGTAAAAGCATGCATGGTAAAGGAATGCGTGGTTTAGACACATTCGTAGTTAGGACGGGGTTGTAGAGGCACGCATGGTGCCGACATGCGTGCCTCTGTCATACAAAGACCGTTTTATGATGGGAAACAGTCTTCCCCCAACACTATACATTTTAACGCCATTATTGTGATTCAGTGGGAACAACTTGCAGGCCCTGTCTCCTGAAAGAGTGTTTTTTACTATTCCTACAAATGTGGTCAATGACTCTGTGTGAGGCCTAATTATCAGAATGCTCACAATGAACTGAACAACTATTGGGAATAGTCTTTGCTCTAGGCTCATTCGGACTAAACGCCCCTTTTAAGTCTTTATCTTTTCCTCCAAAGCATCCTCTAACAACTGTTCAGAATAAGATAAACTGGTCATTTCAATATCTTAGTGCCTTGCTCTTCTGAAATGCACCTCAGACACTATGGAAGACCCCCTTCCCCTAGTGTGGGTTGCAATAAAGACTGAAACCTCCTAACCAACCCTGCATTGGGTATGATGGTGTCCTGCCCCCCCAACAGTGGCACACAGCTTTCACTCACTCTGCCATGAGTGCTGCCTGCTGCCAGCCACCAGCCAGTAAAAGGAGCTCCTCTGGACGGGGAGTCTATTAGGATCCTAGTATATCACCCAGCGCCCAAGGTTCACACACAGTCATTCTCCTGGAACACTGTGGCAAGCCTCAATATTCTACTGTGAGATTACCGGTACTAGCAAGTGTAGCCATATGCCACTAAATAAAAGCAAAGCATTCAGGGTGCATCCGGCCCCTGTTAGACACAACAAAACATAACCAAAACATCCCTTGTTTGCAAGAAGGAATAAAAGTGCACTGTAAAGAGAGTGGGGTGTGCTTCTCTCATGAAAGGGATGTTTTACAAATATCACACCTTCCTACACCTACAAAGGTTCACAAGTTACAACCTGATGCCATGCCTTGGACACCAGGCCTGGCACAATCCTATATTTCTAAATATCCCATTGGGTAAGAAAATTGAGGTGTGTGATTCCAAATTATGAAGCAGGGTGAACCCTTTTACTCAGACCTTTAGTGGTGATAATCCAAGACTATCATGTAGCACTAATTCCCCCTGTGTCAATTGTATACTTAAACTGTGCTCTGTCAGATCCTCATCCACTGGCCAAGTAAACAGGGAAAAAGTGCAACTCACCAGAGACCAGCAAGGGTACCCTCAACCTCTCACCCCACACCTACATCACCCTGCACCTCAAAGAGCTCTGCTGGCTCCTAAACCACAAACAAATGTTCTTAAAACTAATCATGTACACATACAAAGCCTTACACAACATGGGCCCCAAGTACCTCAACAACAGCATAAACTTTGTAAAACCTACCAGGCTCTCCGCTCAGCAGGACTCCTACTTGTAAACACCTCAGCATATGTAGAACCAGATCCGGAGGCCATGCCTACTCCTAAAGCCTGGAATGATCTGCCACTGTACATCAGAGCTGCCTCGTCAGTTCTTGAATTTCACAAGAAACTCAACATCCAAAGGAACTTCAGGAGTTACAATCAATAGATCATTGTGGTCAGGTAATGTTCATGGGAGACTTGCGATTCTCGGAATGAAATGCAAAGAGAATCAAGATTTCATTAAAGACACAGAGGATAAAATGATGCATTATAACTTTTAATGCCACTCCACTGCAGCACCTTTAAAGAACACTCAACGTAACAATCTAGACTTAGAACTCCAGAGGCCACAAATAAGCCATCCATAGAACACTCTTCCCCTTTAAATGCAGCATTAAATTTCTTCCTTTCCCCTTTTTTCTTCTTATATTCCTCCTTTCGTCCTTCTTCTGTCCTCTTTACAAAGGAGCTACAGAAAACAACAAGCTGTCACCAACATGAAATATAAGACATGCCAAGATATTTTCTAAATTACCCATTACAAGATTGATTTAAAAAAATTCAATTACTCACTTAATAAAACATACTCCCTGTAATTTGCCTTAACGCAATGTACAAAAAAATCCCTCTTTTCCCTGTTATTAAGCACTTCCTCTTTTTTATTTTAATGTTAAAAGGGTCGTGGTGGTAGGGATAATGTTAGCCTCCGTGTCTTTAATGAAATATTGATTCTCCTAAACAAGATGGTGTACCTGTGAGAGACCGCTGCAGTCTCCGAATCTCCCGCTGCTCGATGCTGTTGATTGAGGCGGTGCGGAGCACTCAAAATACCCAGCCTGCTTTGGTGAAGGCGCACAGTGCTTGCTTCGCGTATCTGGACTGTGGAAGTGAATACACGGTCCGTGTGGCAGACGGCTCACAGACGGTTCTGGCGGCGCTGAGGACTTTAATAGAGCAGGTTGCTCTCTCCACTTGGCCGCTGCTGTGCTCCTGGCTGTGCTCGCAGTACGGCACAGGTGGCTCTCGGCAGGGAAAGGCACCAAATTGATTATGCCTCCCAAATCTGTTCGCTCTACCCGAAACCGGAATGGAGATGCTGGACAATCAGCTTCAGTGGCCGTCACTGTGATCCCATCATCTACGGGGGGTCAAAAACTGTTCTTAAAGGAAGCAAGTGTATGGAAGCCAATCCAAACAAGAGTAATGCTGGGAAGAAAGAGGGGCAGAAATGGATTCCCCCCTCCAGCAGACAATAACCGAGTTCTTCCCCGCGGCAGCCCCTGGTGGACATAAGAGCATCATCACTGAGATAGGAGGGGATGGGGAAGCAGAGCATCACTCCACAATTCAATGCAAGGAATTGATCCCTAACAATGGTGTAAATAATAAGAGGGACAGGCCAGAATTAAAACAATTGGACCACAATATAGAAAATGAAATCTCTTCGACAGGGGCAGTCGAAGGCGCAGGGGTTGGACAAGAGCAGAGCGCTGGCGCATTGGAAGAAAGTAACCCAGACTGTAGAGTAGACTGTGGCCCCACCCAAGGCTGTTGATCATCTACCCTCAAGTAGGATCGGGCTGGAGACAAAGAGTTTGATAAAACGGGTCGCAAGCCACAGGTCCTTTGAAGAGTCCCTGGATTCAGGGGACAAGTTTTTTTTCTTGACTGATAAGTCAGACACAAGTGCGGTAAGCATGGTTGTTTCTGATGCTGAGAGTGTCTCTATATTCTCTTTCTCTCATCCTGGTAGTCAGACGGACGGGCCTGATACGGTAGTTTGTAGGAAAAGAAACTCAAGGCAACGTAAGGAGCGGGCATCCCAGGGACAAGGCAGGGAAGGCCCGAAGAAGCATTGCCTTAAAGTGGGATTATTCTGCCACGTAAAAGGAATATAAGGAACCCTAGTCGGCAGGCAGAAAAGGACATAGCAGTCTGGATTCTGAGGAGCCGACCCTGAGATTGATCTATGAATCATATAAAAATCACCAGGAAGAGACACAGCGAGATCATCTGGCAACAATAAAGCTACAAGGGGCGGTCAGAAAGGTTGCGAAAGCCTGTACCGAAATGGGTGAAAGGATTATAGCTGTGGAAGAACGTACAGCCGGATTAGAGAATGAGGCAGCAAAAAGACAAGATCAAACTGAAGCCCAGGGTGCACAGATAACGAACATCCAATGGAAATTGGAAGATTATGAAAACTGGCAGAGACGCAACAATTGAAGGATCTTCGGCATAGAAGAAGGTATAGAGGGAAGAGACATAAGAGCCTATGTCCTAAAACTACTGAAGGGGGCCTTTCCCGAGCTCCAACAGTAGAACGGGGACACAGAAGTCCAACGAGTACACCGCCATCCTCTCATGCTCAAAAATTCCAGGCAGACACACATAGGGGGTACGTAACTACCAACAGCCATCATAGTGTATTTTGGGAACTTTCTATTGTGAGAGGCTGTATTACACAAAGCTCGCCCGGACTCTAAACGTTCACACGAAGGATAGACATTTTTCGCTCAACCTTACTTTTGTCATGTGACTGTTGAATGGCGCTAGCGCTTACGCCAGATGATCCAACCATGTCAAGCGCAGGGGGTAGAGGCATATCTTTTATATCCAGCACGTTTGAAAACAATATACAATAACAAAGTCAGAATCTTTACATCAGAAATTAAGACAAAAGAGTATTTGGATGATATACATAAGTAGAGACTGTATGAGAGTAACAGAACAAATGTATCATTGGTATGATGAAAGGGAAAGGGATATAACGAAGTAGTGAAGAGAGGTTTTGTGTAGAATAACGAGGGCATCGAGTGGGGGGACACGTGCGCCATCACTCAAGACCTCACAAGGTCTGTTTGTCTCACTAATTGGGCAGGAGGAGTAAGGGGCTCAGGGAAGGGAAAGGGTGAGTCTCTGGTGAGAGGGGAGCGGGAAGGGAGGAAGGGGTGGCAGGGGAGATAATGGGTGACAACAAACGCTAGGGAGATTTCAGATAAAAGTTGAAACCAGATTCTGGGAAAAGGAGAATAAGAAGGCTGAAATTATTGAAGGGAGGTGGTTTCTCCAAGACACAGAAAGAATAAAAAAATTGTCATGGCAAACTTAAGAATAACCTCAGTTAATATCTGTGGTTTAAATGACCTTTGAAAATGACGCAGGGTGGCGGAATAATTTGAAAATGCTGCGGTCTGATATTGATTGTCTCCAGGAGACGCACATTATGGGAACGGAAAAAAAAGTTTTAGATCAACTAGGGTATAACCTTATAGTACACACTTCACAGGGCACTAGAACTAGGGGAGTCGCCATCTTAACCCAGGGAAAAGAGATTGTTTGCAAGAAACAATTGGGTGATAAATGTGGGCGGTGGGTCATGGCAGAGTTACATACGTCTACTTTTTCATTTACCCTGTGTTCACTATACGGCCCAACTGGGGACGACCTCAAGGTTTTTGACTTTTTGAATTCAGAATAAGCTGGAGGACTGACCCCCATTATAATGTGTGGGGATTTGAACATCAACAGGATTGGGGTGTGCTGGGGTGGCAAAGGCCGAAAGCCCAGGGTTTACAGGGCTCTGTCCCACTTAGCTTGGATTATTAGACACATGGAGAGAGTTAAAAATGGCAGAATCTGACTCTGGAAGTACTTAGTTTTCGGCTCCTCACGGCACACTGGCCCGACTGGATTATTTTATTGTTTCTCAGGGCCTAATTTCGAAATGCTGCATCGAAAAATTTCCCCGAATAATGTCAGATCATAGTCCTCTAGTCTTGGAGATATTACAGATTAGGGGTGAGAGGGCACAACAGAACTGGACTTTTGAAAGGGGACTGTTAGTGGATGAGGGGTGTAACACCCATATAAAAAAATGGATAGATGAATTCATGGAATATAATAGAGGGAGTGCTCAAACTGGCAGCGTGTGGGATGCTCTTAAGGCAGGCATCCGTGTAGAGACACTAAGTTTTAGCTGACGCCGCTCTAGAAATCAACGCCAACATTTAAGTGAATTATTCCAAGTATTGAGAGTAGTGGAAGAGGATTTAGTCAGGGCAATAGAGTCTGGAGACAGTATTGAGGGTATACTGAATAAGCTTGCCTTAGCTAAAGCAGCAATAAGGGGTGTGATGGTAGCTAAGGTCACTGAGAAATATTTGACATGAAAGGAGGAATGTTATGAGTGTAGCGAGCGATCAGAGCACATGTTAGCAATTCGAACTAGACAGAAGAATGTACAGAACAAGATAATCTCAATAAAGAATGAGCATGGGAATTTGGTGACAACAGCTTAGGGAATCCAAGAAGAATTCCGTAGGTTTTATATGAAACTATACAATTCTGAGGAAACTAGGGAGGATATTGCAGATGATATAATTAAGGAGTATCTAGATGCTAGTAGTCTGGAGGAATCCTCCTTGGAAAACCAAGAATCTCTAGCCACTGCTTTTTCGTGTGATGAAATATTTAAAGCACTTAGTGAGCTTGCAGCAGGGAAGGCGACAGGTCCAGACCGAATTCCACTTGAGTTTTATAACATTTTCTGGTCCGTTTTTGGGTAAGATTTCTCAAATATGCTCTGTTGGGTACAAGTGGAGAAGCTGAAGTACCGGAAATTATTTACCACCTCCCAATTATAATTATATTCACAACCAATCCCATTCCCATTACCAATAATCAGTCAGTTGGCAGTGTAGAAGGTCCAAGCATTTATTATAACAAACAAACTCTGCCAGAGGAGCTCCTTGCGACCTAACCCCAAGAGGTCTGCCAAGAAGACTACTGGCACACTGTCAGGACATCACATATATACAGTTGGATTTGCAGAATCATGGCCCAAGATGGAAAAATACAAGTTGGTACAGGTTGGTACAGAAAGGAAAAGCCATATATGGCACACAAAGTGCTCTTGGTTTAGCTCATCCTAGATTAGCAAGGTCGAACGGGTGACTCCCTTCTGCCAGCTCCGAGACAGTCCGCCCCGCACCCCTCCCGGTATGTGCTTATCAGGCCTTCTCCTGCTACCTACAACCTTGACGGGCCTAACGAGCTGAAACAGCAGTTCCGCAACAGCTGGGTTTTTTCTCAGGAGAACGACTTTGTTGCAGGGAATGAATGGGGTCTGCTAATGTAAGACTTCGAGCGAGGCCACAAAATGGCGTCGGTCAAGTCAATTGAGTGTAAAATGCAAAAAGCGGCGCAAGCTGAAAATCTAAAATACTGCAATGTGAATTTATGCTAATGTTTGCGTGTGTATGCTAAATTATTTAAATACATCATGCTAATCACAAGGTATCGATTATAAGTGTTGCATAACGAAAAATCGATTCATGTTCCTCAAACCCTCCTTTTAGCGTGGTGTAGCTAAATACGAAGGCAGGCATTAGTCTCTAAAAATCTCCTCATTAATGGCCATCAATTCATGAATCTCCTTTTGCAGCATTTGAAGTTTGGCGGGGACTGGGGTAGGCACGCACAGTGTTGTAACTCGGGAGGCACAATAGGAGCAGCAGGCCGGGCCACATTGTATCAGGATGCAGCAGGTGAAGATGATACCGGCTGCTCCGCCCAAAATCAATAACAACTTCCATCCCCAGGTGGACAGGAGCCCCCAGAACCAACCCGACAGTGACCAGGACCCTTTATCAGTATGCATTTCAGAGACAATGCGATGCAGCTTTTGATTGGCTAGATGAACGGAGGGGGCGGAGTCTGGGATATATACGCAGCAAGAGCTGCCGATTACGCAGCATGCTCCGCCTCGATCAGCCAAGATAACGTCCAAAACCATACGGTTTTGGAGCGCAACAAGCCTGGTCACCTGAAGCTCAACAGGTAAGTTGGCCAGGATGTCAGTAGTTATGTTAATGATGTTTTCCACTATCCTGGACAATCTCCTTATTTCTCTGCTATTAAATATGGGTCCCCAGAATGGCACTAAACCGTTGCTAAAATCCGTGAATTCCTGCAAAGAGGTGTCGGTCTGATCGACTTCGGACTTGACAAGCTGCCTACGTTGTCTAATGGGTTCCGCAGTGGGTGCTGTGCTTACAGGGTGTAGCTGGTGTGTCCTGTGATAATCAGATGGTGCTATGTATACTGGTGGGTATAGGAAGGACAAGTAACAGTGCCCAGCCCAATTACGTGGTAACCAGGTATATGCATTTTCTCCACAGACGAAATACACATTGGGTGGCGTAATTAACGGGGGGCTAATGAGTTTCTTCATACGATAGGTATAATTGCAGATACTGTCTCCAACCCGTACACGGCCTATTCCTTGCACACAAAATTTGGAAGAAACATTCAAAATAGGAATGGGTACAATACGGTCACTTGTAACATTTCGTTCAACAAAAAGCTGGATATATTGAGAAGCATTGAAATGGCTAAAATCATAAAGTTCTTCCTGCAACCAAGTATCGTTCCTAGCCACCATATACATGTTCATGCATGCCTGTGGGTCTATTGACCCCCGTCCCCCATTTCCTTTTCGGTCAAAACCCCGATGCTCCTCAAAATATGCTATAATCATATTGTATTCATTTACATCGTAATCTCTGCGATTATCACCCCAGTGGCGGTACATGGCGGAAAATAGTTTGAACCAGGCCTCACAGCTTCCTAGATAGGACAAGGGTAGTGAGAGAAACAGATCATGATTGTGCGCCACGGATGGCAGAAGCCCCCAAACCCAGCCATCAGTAGTGTTGGTAACACTGTGTGTCTGATGAAGCATTTCAACAAATACATTTTTAGCATAAGTCTGGCGATGTCGTTCTTTGTGGGGTGCTAAAGTGTACAGCAAATGCTCAGATGGGGCAGCAGTGGACGGTAGAAAATTCTGCAAAGGGTATTGATGTTCTAGGTATACAAACAAGCCCATAAACACAGCAATTATAACAGCTAAAACCACTACAAATGCTACTTTGACCCTCGTGGTCCATGTGGAAAACATAGGCTCATAGAATGGTACGTGTCGTGGTGCTATTGGAAATTCTTCTTCTAAGACAATACGGCCAAAAGGGTACATTCCTAGCTAAAAGTCCAAAAATAAGCTCGGGCCTAGCAGTCCGTCCTGCCAGAGGGTTCTTCTCCCTGTGTCCGTCAGAGTCTCACAGGTAGACTCCTATCGTTCATCTCAAGCAACCAAAAGAGTGGTGGTCAGACTTTATCCAGCTGCGTAACCTGGCCGTTGACAATAGCTGGTCTTCTTTCTGAACAGAGCACAGCGATCAAAGTTCCAGCTCTCAACGTGTTCAGTCCAGTGTCTCGCTCAGCACCTCAGACCGACAAACTAGCAAGCCCTATCTATTCAATCGAGTCTTTCCTTATCTCCTAGCGGTGGGGTCTGAGGCACCGGTATTTGTTTTCCTTGGCCGCAGGTTATACCGCACATGACCCGGAACTTCTTGATCAGAAAATAGTACTGCAGGTACTTTTCGAGCATGAGAACTTTCGCTTGCCGGGGTGCGTAAAACAGGATTCAAAGCAATTGGAGATTCAGCAGAGACCAATTCACCTGATCTTGTCACTCCCTCCTCTAGCCTTTGCTCAATCTCACAGGCGTCGGAGAAGGGTACAAATGCAGCAGCTCTCTCAGTTTCCTGTGTCAGAATTCCCCCTGGTGTTGCTGATCGTAGGGAAGTGGAAGTGGCAGCTTCTTCAGATGGGAGACATGGATCCAATGTTTTCTCCCATCCACTTTAACCGCCGTCCGGGTGGCAAGCAGAATCTGCCGTGGCTCAGACCACCTTGGAGCCAAACTGGTGTCACGTTCAAACTTCTTGACTAGAACCCACTGGCCGGGTTGTAGTCGATGTCCGGGGCCCTCTGGCAGAGGCTGCAGTACGGAGGCTACCTGCTGATCAATATAACGAAGATCTTTAGTCAAAGCATATAGGTAATCGATCAAAATAGGATATTCAATGTCAGAAAAGGATCGTGGCCTGGGTACCCCCCATACATTTGCGGGTCTGCCAAATATGATCTCATACGGAGAGAGGCCAGATCGGGAGTGTGTGGTAATGCGTAGTGACATAAGGGCTAAAGGCAAGGTGTCAGGCCATTTCAACCCTGTGCTTTCCTGAATCTTGGCCATTTTGAGCTTGAGGATACCATTATATTTCTCCACAAGCCCTGCTGATTGTGGATGTCGGGCAGCATGGAATTTTTGTTTAATCTGTAGGCCCTCACAGATATGCTTGACGAGGGCCCCATGGAAGTGCCCCCCATTGTCCAACCAGATTAAACGGGGCAAACCAAAGCGGGGTACAAACTCTTTGAGAAGGGCCTTCACTGTGGCCATTGCAGTGTTTTCCTTAGTAGGGTAACCCTCAACCCATTTGCTAAAAGCGCAAACCACCACCAGGACATATTTCAAGTTGTTGACACGCTCCATATGAATGTAATCCATTTGGAGTACCTCAAAAGGCAGCGTTGGGGGTGCAAAATTTCCACTCAGGACACTTTCTCCCTTCCCCGGATTGTGCTGCAAACAGACCATGCAGTATTGGACCAACCGGACAGCCGTCCTTTGGATATTAGGGTTGTTCCAAACTGGGTCCAGGAGCCCGCAGATACCTTTTGCTCCTATGTGTGCAGGACCGTGCGCCATAGTCACAAAGGCCTGTACTAGTGCATTGGGCAGTAACCATCTTTGCTTTTCTGTCAGAGCAACCCAACAATTATTTTCATCCAGTCTTCCTACCTCCTTTTCCCATTTCTCTAATTCTGCGGGGGTAGCTTCCTTCTGTAATACTCTCACACTTTCCATGGTGTTATCAAACAGTTCAGATTCCTCCACCCATCTTCCGGAGGAGTTTACGAACATAGTTGACATTGGGGACTGTGCTGTCTGTTTGGCCACCTGAACTGCGAAAGCATTTCCCTTCCCCACCACATCCACTATTGCTTTGTGCGCACTGCATTTGATGATGGCAAATTTCTTGGGCAGGGTGAGGGCATCTAGCAGCCGCAAAACCAGGGGACCGTTCTGTATTTTCTGACCATGGGAAGTAAGGAAGCCCCACTCCCTCCACAGCCGCCCAAAGCTATGGGCAACGCTGAAGGCGTATTGGCTGTCGGTGTAGATGTTGACTTCGAGTCCGTCACTCAATTCGCAGGCTCGTAGTAAGGCCATAAGTTCAGCAGCTTGGGCTGATCGATGAGGTACTCGGAATGTTTCGACTACTGTCTTCAAAGTTGTAATTGCGTATGCAGCTGTTGTTGTTCCATCTGTTAGTTTAAAACATGACCCATCCACATATAACTCCCCTTGAGGGTCAGATAGAGCAGTGTCAATAAGGTCAATCCTGCCCTTAGTTTCTTCTTCGGTGCGATAAATGCAATCATGTGTGTCTTTGTTAAATCACTCGGAGGGAGTGGTAACAATGTAGCAGGGTTTAGTGTTGCACATCGAGTGATCGTGATATGTGGTGCAAACAACATCAGTTCATATCCAGTGAGGCGTGCACTTGTAAGATGCTGTGTCTTCGTTTTGTTTAGTAATGTGTCCACAGCATGCGGCACCATCACTGTCAGATTGGAAATTAGGACGAGTCCTTCTGACTGCCGGATTGCCACTGCAACAGCTGCTGTGGCCCTCAGACAGCTAGGAAGTGCTCTGGCGACATTATCCAGTGTGGCTGACAGATCAGCGCAAGGTCTTTGCTTACCACCAAGGTCCTGCGTTAACACCGAAAGTGAGCAACCGTCGACCTCATGCACGTACAGTACAAAAGGTTTACGGTAGTCAGGTGTGCCCAAGACAGGGGCAGAACATAAAGCAGTTTTTAAAGAGTCGCTGACATTCATCCGTCCAGGGGAGGGGTTCATGCACTTCCTTAGTGGTCAGATGCAACACAGGTTTAGCAAGAAGAGAAAAATTAGGTATCCATTGGCGACAGTAAGAGGTAATGCCAAGAAAAGCGCGAACTTCGCGCTGCGTGCAAGGAACAGACATTTTAGAAATAGTAGTAATACGTTCAGGTGTTAGTCGTCTACCCTCCTTCGATAGTAGATGACCGAGGTAGGTCACCTCCTGTCGACAGTATTGGAATTTAGACAGTGATACCTTGTTCCCTTTAGCAGCCAAATGGTGCAACAATTTAACAGTGGCTGTTTTGCAGCCTTCTTCCGTATCCGAGGCAATGAGCAAGTCATCCACATACTGCAAAAGGACATTGCCTTCTGGCAAGTCCAGATCGTCTAGTAAAGCCTTAAGGGCTTGGCTATATATGCTCGGACTTTCAGTATAGCCTTGAGGTGCGCGACAGAAGCGGAAGCTTCGTCCAGATAAGGAGAATCCGAAGATCTGTCTGCTATCAGGATGGATAGGGATGCTGAAGAAGGCGTTTTTCAGGTCTATGACCGAAAAGTACTGGGCAGTCGGTGGAATCATCGAGAGGATTGTGGTGATGTCTGTCACCACGGGATACAATTTTGTTAACAGCTCTAAGGTCGATCACAAAACGGTAAGCAGCGCCATGGCCCTGTTCACCAGGATCAGAATTCCGTTTCAAAATCGGATGGATCGGGCTATTGCAAATATTGGCAGCCGTTTCTTCCACCACCCCTTTATCGATCAGATCTTGAATAATGGACAGCAAAGCCCGTTCTCCCGCTGGTGCTATTTTGTACTGCGGGATGCGCTGCATTTTCGCGCCTTGTTTCAGTGTAATGTGAACCGGGGGAATATCCAACTTACCCACATCAGCATCCCCTGTCACCCAAAAAGTTGCGGGGACGCCATCAAACTCTGGGGGAAGGGGTTCATTTTTAGCGAAACATTGTTTCATGTGGTCCGCGTAGGGTTGTATTGTTAAATAAACCCCGTCAGCAGAGCAATGTATTGTTGCGTTCAGTTTCTTTAACATATCCAATCCCAGGACGTTCTCCCCACAATGTGAGGTCAGTAAAAGAGGAGTGTCAATAGTGGCGGGCCGACTGTGAAGGGGAGAGGTTTGGAGATGGGACTGACAACTGGGACTCCCGAGAACCCCACTGAGACATTGTTTTGCCCGAACAGAGCCGCCCCTGGAACCAATGATCGAGCAACAGAACTATTCATTGCTCCCGTGTCAATTAGGAAATTCTCAGAAGTCCCCATCACTTCCCCTTTTACATAAGGTCCCTTCTGATTGACCGGGATCGACACTTGGCCCCTACTCTGTCCCTGGCTGTCCTATGCTTGTACATATGCATCTTGATCTTTGTATTCGTAATCGTCATGGTAGTATTGCTTTCCTTGGTGGTTGTCGAAATGATTTCGCTTTGACTTGCCTGATCCTTCTTCTCTGCGCATATCACTCCGGTCGGGACCGCCTCGTCCTCGCCCTCGCCCTCGGACTGCATCGTTTTGGGCAAGCAACAACGGACACTGTGCTTTCCAATGCCCCTCCTCTCTACAATAGGAACACTGGTTTAAACCCACAGTTGGAGCCCCGCCCGTGCCTCGGCCTGCACCCGCCCCTCTGGACATGGGCCCTCTGACTCCTCTCCCCCCTCCTTGTCCCCGGGCTACCTGCTGAAGCAATACCCTTTTCCTTACTCTCGTTCTCCCTATGTTCATAGTACTGGGCCATGCTCAAAATTACAGAGGGGGTGGAGGTAGTCCAGGTACTTTCTGCCGCCTGTAATCGTGCAGAAATTTCCGGAGCCAAGTTCGTAACAAGCCTGTTCACGAACAACCTAGTTTCACCTTCCGTAGCCAAATCCTGTCCGCTAAAGTCAATGAAGACTCCTTCGAACCTCGTGAAGAAGTCGGACACGCTTTCATCCTTTTTCTGTCTGCAAGCAGTCAGTTTATCCCATTCGACCTTCCTCGACGGTATCAAAGTGTGCATAAAGGCTATAATTTTTGCTGGCAAAGATGTTATTTCACCCTTAGGTTTGTCTCCCGGTTTGCGATCTCGATCCCACCCTCTTAACTCATCCCATGTCCCCCCTAGTTCAGGGTGATCAGAGTCATGCACCTGCCGCCATATATCAACAGGCACAAGTAACCCAAAGAATAGCTCAACATCTGCTAATGTCATTACGGCAGATGCCGCAGCTTCGGTCAGTACTTTATAGTAGGCGGTGGGATTCTTTCGGGGGTTGGGCAGTTGAGATTTCAGAGGAAGGACCTCACTTCTTTTCCATGAAGTGTATACCCATTGCTCCTGAAACCGGGCGTCTATCCGTGCATGTGTGATCTGTTGATTATCATCGCGTAGTTCGGGAACTTCGGGATGATAAATGGGATGTACCTCTCGCATGGGATGCTGTGAAGTCCACAGAGGGCTCTTTAAGAACAATCTGCCATCGATATTGGACCAGGGTGACTACGTTTTTGTATACATCCCCGGGTGTCAGATTAAATCTATGGGTCCAGTCTCGAATATAATACAATATCTGAGGAGCGCTCCCGTTATTGAAGCTGACCTCCCAAGACCCAATGAGGGAATTGGACATCTGGATTAACACGTGTTGCTGCATTACCGGTTGTGAATCTTTTACCGTACTCCATATGTCAGCCACAGTATACACGTCACTCCGCATCCATCTGACGGCCTGATCTGCTAATACTTCCTTCTCACCATATGCCACAGATGATCTAGTGAATAGTCGTTTACCATCCAACCCTCCGGATTCCCCTCTTGGAGTCTGTTCAGACATACCGGGTGTGGTGCTGGCCGATTGAGACGCCCATACGGGACTCGGGACGCTTAATTGCGTGCGAGGGGATGTTAGAGTCTGCCTGGAATCAGGGACAAGAGTGGCCAGGTCCCCTGCAGAGGGGGATGGAACGCCATCATCACATCTGGGCGTGGCAGAACCTCGTTCCTCTGGTGCAGAGGCTTGCGGTGCAGCCGCCGTTTGAACAGGGACCGCGGGATATATGCGCTGCGGGCATATGGCGGGGGAGGTCTTTTGTCTAGCAGATCCTCTATCTCATCTTCAGCTTCATTTCGCGTTACATAGCTCTTATCCACTTGCAGCCTAAACCGTCTATCCTCATTCTCAATACTCTTTTCTGTTCTATTCTTGTCATGCGCAATAGCTTTCTGTGTTATAGTTTGCCCTTGTTATATCTTGAGGAGTTTTTCTGACCGAATACGCATTCTCTTTGCCTCTTTCTGCCATTTGTTAAGGGTGTCAAACATAGCCTGTAGGCTGCGTTTAGCAAAGAGACGCTCTTGTAAATACTGAATCTTTTTCTCATCAAAAGATCCAGTTTTCGGCCACTGTAGTTCCACATTATCCTTCGTATACCTATGCCACAAGGAATTAAAAAGAAAGGGGCCAATACTGTGCTTGCAATACATATCGTGACTGGGTGTTCCTTCCTCCCTTTCTCTATTCTACTCGAGCTGAAAAGGAATTGACGATTATTTTTCACAAAAATAGCAAGATCAAATTTCATTAATCACAACTCTCTCATACACATGGCCATGTTTACATTCATATTCATACTTCACGTTGCAAAACAAACCTTCAATTGGTCATAAAACAAAAAACACAGATATTTTATAAACGGCAAAACGAAAATACCAATATTTTGCAAACAAAAGGCGGAGCCTGTCGACTCCCACCTATGGAGAACCCTTTATCCAAGTATCCAAAGCTGCAAAGAACACCTTCTGTCAACAGTCTTGTCCTTAGACTGCCTGGAGATAGCTACACAGGTTTCTAAAGCACAGACCAACCTACAGGCCATCCGACAGTATTCATGGTTCACCTCCCGGACTATGCTGAGTAAGCCCGCTTTCGCAAGCGTCGCTCCAGATCTGTCCGAGTGCTACCCAATCTCAACCGTTGGCATTCCCGAGAACAGTCCGGCCGAGCGAGAACCGCAGTTCCCACAAAAGGCGTATAGTCTCTATCTCCAGTGTTTCCACACAAATCAAACCAGAGGCATCTGCACGTGCAATTTCAACGTTGCCCCGTCAGACCCCCTACTCAGAGTTTCTCCGTGACCATAGTTCACCAAATGCCAAGTACCAAATCCGGAATTCGAAAACGTAATCCAACACAAAACGAGACGAAACACTCACCTGGTGCACACAGGTCTGATTGCACGTTCTTCACTGCCAACTCTTGATAAGGCCAACGTGGCTGGTTCTCGGGTCACACCCGAAGGACTCCGACGTGGGGCCACTAGCAGCTGAGGCTCTCGGGATCGGGAGGGCGGAGCAAACCCCAAATTCTCGTTGGTCAAATCTACAACCCCCCCGATCGGGAGCACCCCTTTTCAATGTCCCAGTTCTCATCTGTAATACAGAGGGACGACCCCAACGCGGAGTCCCGGCGGAGTCGCCAACTGAAGTACCGGAAATTATTTACCACCTCCCAATTATAATTATATTCACAACCAATCCCATTCCCATTACCAATAATCAGTCAGTTGGCAGTGTAGAAGGTCCAAGCATTTATTATAACAAACAAACTCTGCCAGAGGAGCTCCTTGTGACCTAACCCCAAGAGGTCCACCAAGAAGACTACTGGCACACTGTCAGGACATCACATATATACAGTTGCATTTGCAGAATCATGGCCCAAGATGGAAAAATATAAGTTGGTACAGGTTGGTACAGAAAGGAAAAGCCATATATGGCACACAAAGCGCTCTTGGTTTAGCTTGCTTCAGCAAGGTCAAACGGGTGACTCCCTTCTGCCAGCTCCGAGACAGTCCGCCCCGCACCCCTCCTGGAATGTGCTTATCAGGCCTTCTCCTGCTACCTACAACCTCGACGGGCCTAACGAGCTGAAACAGCAGTTCCGCAACAGTTGGGTTATTTCTCAGGAGAACGACTTTGGTGCAGGGAATGAATGGGGTCTGCTAATGTAAGACTTCGAGCGAGGCCACAAAATGGCGTCGGTCGAGTCAATTGAGTGTAAAATGCAAAAAGCGGCGCAAGCTGAAAATCTAAAATACTGCAATGTGAATTTATGCTAATGTTTGCGTACATATGCTAAATTATTTAAATACATCATGCTAATCACAAGGTATCGATTATAAGTGTTGCATAACGAAAAATCGATTTCGGTTCCTCAAAGCCACCCCCTGAATCTTGGGCACAAGCCAGTTTAGTGGTATTCTTGAAGAAGGGGAAGCCAGCCACGGATCTAGGTTCTTATCAGCCGATCACGCTGATGAACACAGACACCAAAATATACTCAATGGTCCTGGCAAATCGCTTGAGCCCTGTCCTCGTCGAGTTATCTCGCCTAGACAGCACTGATTCATACCTGGGAGGGGCACTACAGATCATGTTAGAAGAGTCATCACGCTCTTTGACGCGGCATCAGTCTCAGGAGACCCTATGGCACTTATTCTTTTGGATGCAGAGAAAGCATTTGATAGGGCCTCCTGGGACTTTCTGTGGGCGGTCCTCGAACAGCTGGGGGTTGGAATGGCTTTTATAAAAGCTTTAGGGGCATTATATGCTGCTCCCATAGCCAAACTGGTGTTGGCGGGAGGACAAATGGAGGAATTTAAGGTAAAAAGGGGGACTAGGCAGGGCTGCCCCTGCTCTCCATTATTATTTGCATGCTATATTGACCCCTTGATTCCAGAATTGATGCTAACTCTAGGATAAAGCCTATAATCAGTTGTGGGATGGATACCAAGATCTTAGGCTATGCAGACGACTTAGCGGTTATTATATCAATACCAGAAACAGCTCTGGATGAAATTGCGAAAGAAACACTAACCTTTGGTAAAATATCAGGGTATTCTCTTAATCAGCATAAAACTCAAATTGTAATTAATGAATATCTCAGACTAAATGACTCCCGGGTCGTGCAGTCGGCAATGTATGTAGGAGTGAATATTTCATCCAATGTTGGGGAAATTGTTGAGCTGAATCTTGCCCCGGTTATTCAGAAGGGATCACAGGATTTTGAATAATCTTCACCTATCATTGATAGGTCTTTGTAATGTGCTGAAAATTATTGTTTTACCTAAAGTTTTTTTTTTAGATCAATACGGTTGATATTTGAGACAGTATGGTTCAAAAAGTTGGATGGATTGGTAAAAAGATTTATATGGGCATATGAGTTACTATAAGAAAGTAAGATTCAGGACCTTATTGGCAGCAGGGCAGGTGTGGAAGAAGATATAAAGAAAGACGGGGATAGGCAGAATAAATTACTATATCCCCGTATATAAGAACTCAGTATTATCAACAGTTTTTCATGATTATATATGAAACGATGGAAAGATTTAGGGGTCGGCGTAGTGGGGGACTTAGTTAATGCAGTTGGACTCAGGCCATTTTCAGAGCTACAGGATAGATATAGGGTAGATAGGACATATTGTTTTAAATACTTGCAGATATGTAGTTATCTGGGGAAGAAAACAAGGGGTCCAACTTGGTTGGCTAAGAATACCATGATTGATAGTCTGTGGAATGAAGCCGTATATACTATTAGCAGAATTTATAGGGAGCTGATCGCCATGCAGCCTGACGATTTAGAGAGACCGGTGGAAAAATGGGATCAAAGGCTCGGGATAAAAGGATCCGGCTTTCTTGATTCCATAGACAAAGGACATAGTATAACCTGTTCATCAAAGTTACAGGCGCAGCACTTCAAAATGATCCTAGACTTGTATTATTTACCTGATAAAATAGCAAAATGGGGTGGGTCTGTAGGTGTCTGTTGTCCACGCTGTAAAACTGCTTGTGCAGATGGGATACACATGTTTTCAACTTGCCCTCAGCTGGACGCTCTTAGAAAAAGTATAGCACAGTTTTAAGAGCTAACCCTGAAGGTTAATGTGGCCTTAACTCCGGAAGTGATGTTACTGGTAGTCAGTAGCACAGGATCTGATGGTGCTCAACCATATTTTATTTTTTGGGCAATGGCAGTGGCTAAGATCTGTATTGCTACAGCCTGGTTAGATCCGGTGGCCCCATCTTTTTCACAATGGCTTGGAGGAGTGTGGCTCAATGGTTAGAGCGGCAGACCCAGATGCAGTGTTTTGGCCAGGGACCAGGGTTCGATTCCTTCCTCGGCGGGGTCTCGGGCTCAATTTCCTCGGACCTGTTAATTCTCGGCTCGGTGCCTATTCTAATCACGGGCCCCACGCTGCAACTCTGGGCAATAGCTTGCTTAGCCTCCACACCGGCCCCAACAGCGCTAAGGATGCCTGGCTGCACCCTGGGGGTGCCTAGGAGTGGACACTTCACAGGGAAAGCCAGGAGGGGTTCTACAGCGGTATGAGTATCAGCGCCAGGAAGCCGAATAGGCGACACCGCAAGGTGACCGTCTAGTGACAGTGCGCTCTGTAAGTACCATGAAACTTTACATTTACATTTGCCCGGCTTCCATCCACTTTGAATTTGGAGAAAGGAATTTATGAAAGAAAAGGTTGAAAAGACAAAAAGTAAGGTAAAACAATATGGGCTCCAATTTATCGGTGGAAGTAGGAGGCTGGGGACCCCTGAAATAATAGCGAACTTAAATTTTGTATATAAAAATAATGCTGCTATAGCCTGCAGGGGTGTTTTCCTTATTTATTTATTTTTTTATGTGCCCTTCGTTTTTGTTTTCTATCTTCCAATGTAACAATTACTTCTCAAAAAGAGTAATAATGAATTGAAAAAATGTCTTCTATACATGAGAGTAATGATGGTACAAAATGTATAAATTCTTATTCTATTGTATAGTTTTCCACAGAATCTCTCGGAATGATTGTTTGAATATTAATTTATTCATGTGCCCCAACTAAAAATAAAATACATTTGAAATATGAAATCTTGATTCTCTTTGCATTTCATTTGGAGAATCGCAATTTAATTTCAAGACAGGAGGCTCCCATTATGCAAGTTGGAATTCCTTCAACACCATATTTGATGCATGTGTTATTGGTCTGAAATAATGTCTAGCAAAAGTACCAGCATTTGACCAATCCACCGCCTTTAAGATCTCCTCCAAACGTCCACTGTTACTTGCCATCAAACCTCTCAAAGAATGTGATTTATACTGATTAATATCTCTTCTTACTTCCTTCATAACACCCTTTACCCACCTTGCAATGGTCGCCGAACTTACCGCTTTATGCGGTCCTACATATGAAATCAACAACTATTTTTCATCATACGGTCTATATTCCCTCATTGTTCTCTTATATTCCATCAAACATTTAACCACACACAATTTCGGATTACCTGTAAACCTAGGATAAAAAAATGGACTCAGCATGGTCAAAATGAGCTCCTTCTGGACCATACAATCTATTACTTACCTCCAGTCTATTACTTACCTCCAATGCTTTTAACATCTGAACATCTGCTGCATGAAGCCAAACATAAAAGAGTTGCCAGTTTCTCTGTTATCTTTTCATCATCCAAAAACCTATTTGCTAGCCACTCTACAAATGTTCTCAATATTAAATTCACATCTCACAGCACATAATATCGAGAGAGGCCTTTGAAATCTCATACTTTTCATAATCCTACAAACCAATACATTTCTTCCTATTGATCTCCTATCTAGCTGTGCATGATCTGCTGACACTGCAGATCCATAACAATTTAGAGACCTGTAACTCTAACCTTCCTCAAACTTTTCCCCTAAACAATTTGCAACCTCTACCACAAGAGCTTTGACGGAAACCCAAACTTCTTTCCATGCACCAACTGTTCTAAATTCTCCATATTCCTCTTTGTCCCTGGAGCCCCAGATTCCTCCAGTAGCTCTGAAGCCCTGCTTGAAACTCCCTGCATACTTCTGTGTCTCATGATACCTTAAAAACAAGAAGGTTCAGCACCCCACTGTGCACCAAATGATATTCTTCTCCATCCCCACTCCTTAAAATGCCTTCCTCTGCTTGAATCAAATAAGGTACCACACATGCCAGTTCCAGCACTGCTGGAAACGAAACCTGGGAAACTAAAAAAGGAGTCAAATACCCTATCTAACATCTCTCCTCTCTCATCTTCAACAGTACTCTCTGCAACATTGCAAAAGGAGGAAACTCCCTTTCCAAATTTGCAGGGATGCATCCACAGCCCCCACCCCTGGATCCGGTAACCAACTGTAGTAAGTCGATAGCTGATTTGTCAATCTGCTTGAAAACAAATCCACCTCAAATGGACCCCAAACCTTGTTTATTCTCCCAAATGTCTTTTGATCTAGCTTCCAGTCGCTGTAATCCCTTAAATGCCTTGAATTCCTGTCTGCTGAAAGATTCATCCCTCCTGGCAAATACTCTGCCCTCACAGTAATCTTTTGCTCCAAACAAAACTACCAAAAATCCTTTGTCAACTCCGCCAATCCATGAGACCTGCGCCCTCTTTGCCTGTTGATATATTTCGGGGCAGACACAATGTCCATCTTCATCAAAACACCCTGTCCTGGTAATTCGATTTTGAAACTCTTTCACGCATACAATCCATCTGTTAAATCCAGACAATTTATATGCTTCACTCTTTCTTCCTGTGTCCACGTGCCCCCTGTTGCTGAAGCTCCCAAATGAGCTCCCCAACCTCTTCGACTTGCATCCAACTCTAAAACAAAATTTGGGGCACAGCCAAAAATTGCTCTTCTATTCCAAGCCTCCATATTGCCCAACCACCATAACAACTTCTCTTTTGCCTCTGAATTCATTATTAATTTGTCCCCATACCACAGACCTTTCCTCAGAGCCTCTCCTATCATTCTCTGCAAAGCATGATAATGTAAAGGACCTGGAAAAATTGCCTTGCCAGAGGAAGACAACAATCTTAATGTCTCAACGTTAAAGACTCTTTCTTCAAAACTAGACTTAATCCCTTCCTTATCATCTTCACACTACTTTCTGAAAGCTGAAACATTTATTTCTCCGTTTCTACTAGAAAACCCAAGAATTCTAGTTCTCTGCCCGGTTCCAAAATTAATTTTTCTCTGTTTATTATAAAACCTAACGATTCTAACATTCCAATCACATTCTCCAATTCCTCATTCAATTCTACCACACGTTGAGACATAATCAGAATGTCGTCCAAATATACAATTATCTGTACTACTCTTTCTTGAAAATAAGCCATCACTACCCTCATAACCTTGGTAAAGCATCAAGGTGCTGAAGAGAGCCCAAAAGGAAGGCACTGAAATTGATACAATTGGCCCTTCCAATAGAACTGCAAATACCTCAACTCTCTATGTCCATAGGAATTGTAAAGTATGCATCTTTTAAGTCTAACTTTACCATCCAATTGTTCTTCATCAAGAAAATCCCTCAGACAATGAATACCCTCCATGTTGAAATGCCTGTACACTAAATATTTGTTCAAATCTCTGAGGTTGATCACTGGTCTCCAACAATTCTCTTTTTGTTACCAAAAAAAATGTGCTCACGAAACACCTTTCTCTTTCTACTTGACGCCTCACTGCCCCTTTCTGTAACATAGAAACTATCTCTCCGTCCACTATTTCCTTTAATTCCTCGCTCCCTGTCAGTTCTCTTGGTTACTTCCCTTGAACTGGAGCTTCCATGAACTCTATTACATAACACTCTACTTTCTGTAACACCCACGGATCCTGAGTTATCTTTCTCCATACTTCCAAGAACTACCTTAAGCGACCGCCTACTCTTCCTTGGGAAAATCCAGGAATAGTCTCCATGCTCACCTTGTCCTCCTGAAGTCTAACCTCATCCTCTGAACGATCTTCCTTTACCAGACCTTCCTGACCTTCCTCGATTAGGATAGAAGTTACTTGAACTTCTGTCCTGAGTATAACATTGGGACCTCGCCATGCCCCGGCTAGCAGTGAGTCCTCTTCTACTAGCCCCTCCAAAACAACTATTTCCAAACACCTTTGCACACATTTGATTGAGCCTTGTCCAAGGCTGTGAAAGTGAAGACGTACTTCCCTACACTTTTTACAAGTCCATCACCAAAGAGTAAACCCTTTGGATCTTCACTTGGCTCTTTATGAAACATGTCCCCAAGCTTAGGACTTATCTTCATCAGAATTGCTTTCCTTCTGTCCTATAGCAAACCTGTGTTTGCATTTCCTAATAAAACCCCTGAGTAGTTACATATCTAGAGGAACCTCATTAACATGTGCCTCCTCCACCATATCTATAATCCTTGCTAAAGGACCCAAGACAACTAAAAAAATGTATCTTGGTAATTCTTTAGCAATTTTTCTTGCCCTTTTCTAGGATCTCTACCCAACCTGAATAGAAAACTTATCAACTCTTGATCCAAGTTTGGTGTCATGCATAACTTCTCCTTAATCACTGGTTAGGAACACTCGACCTTTAACACACGTTTCACGTCTCTGTCTAATCGTTTCCTAATCCACTCTTTAATGAACTTGCCCACATGCTCCGTGGGCCACCAATCCCCACTTCTGGGGTCACATATGTTAAAAGGTGAGAACAATTCATCATGTAAAAGATCCCTCAACACCTCTCCTGACGCCACCTCATCGAAACTCACAAGTTCACTGTCCATCTCATCACACTGCAGATTCAAAATATATTCATCCCATTCCTTCTCAACGACTGGTATTGGGCTCCCCAAAACCTTCCTTTTTCCATCATATTTTGTCCGCTAGGGACACACTTTCTTTGCATGCCGCTAAGGACACCCACTCTCTGTGTGCCATCCAAGACACCTCTTCTTTCAATGGATCTCAGACCTTCTTTTCATTATTTAGCTAAAAATATAGCCTCAACGTGCTTCATCTACCTTAGCCTTTGACCTCCTGCTCCAGCTAAATTTTCATCCTTCTCTGTTAATGAGGAAAATTCCTCAGCAGATTCTAAACCTTTCCTGCCTCTCTTCCCTAATATACTAGTTACCGATTCCTCAACCTTATTTTTCATTTCCAGCTGAATAAGTCGCCTGATCAGGTCTTCGCCCATATTCCCAATATTTTTACTTGTACTGCAACCCTGTTCTGCCTCCATCTCCAAATACACACACTTCCCTTAAAAACCTTCCTTAAAAGTATCTCTCCTCCAAAGCTCCTGCTTTCTTTTCTCTTAAAATTATCAACTGTTGCATTAAAACAAGCAGTACACTGCCGCTCCTTCAGTTCTTTTAAATGAACTGAGGCCCAACCCAAGATGGCCTCCAAATCTCATGAGACTTCTTGCATAACATCACACGCAGGAGCTTAGAAACTAGCTCTATGGTGTATGACGTGGTTCGTATGAAAGCGCGAAGCTTGATGTGGGCTCTACAACCGTTCCCCTGTCTACACAGTAAGTGCAAAGCACGCGCTCGCACTTACCGCGCAATAACATACTAAAGCCTACAGACTCTAAGAGTTCAATTCATTAACCTGTAATGCTTCTGTAACTTAGAAGTGTTCCTTCACCTAAAACCTTTTAAAACATGCACACAGGCTTACAAAAAGAACTTCAACTCCAACATTATATTAAATCGTTATTTCCCTTTCATATTAACCACACATGATCTCTTCCACAACATATTCAACGCAGACAAACAGAGTAATATAAAGGTACTTATCTAAGTAAGAGCAACATTTAAAAGAAGAAGAGTGTTCTATGCCAGGCTTATTATGGACTCTGTAGTTCTAAGCCTAGATTGTTCGGTTGAGTGTTCTTTAAAGTTGCTGAAGTGGAGTGGCTTTAAAAGTTATAATGCATAATGGTAGCCTCCAGCCTTGAAATTAAATGTGCAGCACAGCAGCAATGAGTATAACGTCCTAAATGATCTGCCTCTAGAACTCTGTTCGTTTTGTACAGGCTTATGTACATTGAAGCAGCACTATTTACATGGTCTGATATACACAGCTACAGAAGATCCACGAACCTTAAGTTCGTAAAGAAAGCAGCACACACAGGGGGTAGTTCCACAAGAATTTAATGGAGGAACTTTACAGCATACGACGCGTTTCGCCAGAGGGCTTCGTCAAGATATGCAAAGAGCAAGGCGTAGCAGCTTGTTTAAATCAAAAAATCTCTTACTTCCGCTATTACAATAAAAAGCAAAGAAGGACTATGTACATGGTTACAAATGAAACCGCCATCATTGAATGGTGTATCAAAATACAAATATGTTAAAGATTAGAGGTCGAATCCACACAATCTATATACATATATACATGAAATGCAATCCTCCGGGAAGGCCCATAGTCGCCTCCAACGGTAGTCTCACCGAAAACCTCTCCATTTATGTGGACTCATTCCTTTCACCTTTGGTTATGTCATTGCCCTCTTATCTTAGAGACACTAAACACTTTTTGACTCTTATGGACAACATTGTATGGAAAGACACTTATTGCATGATGGTACTAGACATCGCCAGTCTATACACTTGTATAGCTCATGACGATGGATTGAGATCTATGGCAGGTTTTTTGGATAAACGTCCTGCGTGTTACTATGAACACAATAAGATGTTGGTTGATTTTATGAATTTCAGTCTGAAAAATTATATTTTTCTTTTCAGCAAGCAGCTTTACAGGCAGATCTCTGGAGTCGCCATGGGGGCTTGCTCTGCTCCTAGTTTCGCTAACCTCTTCGTAGGTTGGTGGGAGGAGCAGGCTCCCTGGAAAACAACTAATCCAGAGTGGCACAACAGAATAATCGGATGGCATCGATATATCGATGACTTGTTCATCATCCTTGAAAGCCCGATAGACACTGCTATGTTGTTCATAGACTTACTCAACAGCAATGACATGAATTTAAAGTTCACAGGTCATATAAGTAGGACTTCTGTAAACTACCTTGATCTCACTGCATATATAGATGACATGGGAATGGTGCAAACCAAGTTATTCAGGAAAGAGACGGCAGGTAATTCCACTCTCTTCGCCACCAGCAGCCATCCACGCCAATTGGTAGAAAGCATCCCTTATGGCGAACTTCTAAGGCTTAGACGGAACAATTCTAATCCTGAAGATTTCAAAAAGGCAGCGGATGCTAGTCTTCTTAGATTCAGGATAAGGGGGTACAGTGATAAGGTGCTAACCAGGGCTCTTGACAGAGCCACCAAGATGCAGCGAAAAACTCTGTTTCGCCAGTAGTTATAGTTAGGACCTAGTTTCCATTGGCGTCGGTTGATGAATCTTCATGACATTTACAAAACTAATTGTATGTTGATATCAGCTCCTATTTTGAAAGTTTAGGGATGATTCATCAAGGGGGGGCTGAGAAAAAAAGGGGGTCCCAAAAGGTGTTTTCTCATGTTAATTTGAATAGAAAACTTTAGACAATGCTACAGGTCGAACGGGTGAAAGGAATTACCCCAAATTTGGCATGGGAAAGGGTCTTGGTCTAGAAAGCACGCTTTTGATTATTATGTGTAAATCATTTCAGTCGTTTTTGAGAAATATCAAAATTTACAGATATCCGTATTTGGGAATTCCGCCATCTGATTGGCTGAGGCGTTACGAGCACAAGTTTGCTGCTTATTGGTTGCGAGCACTGTGAGCGGTTGCAACGAGGAAGTGTTGCTCGACATTTTGTGATTCCGTTGAAGCAAGTAAGGGGAAAAAAGGGCGACAAAAGTAGAAAAGGAGGGTAGGAGCACTGTAACCTCTGTGGGGGAGTGCGAAGCAAAGTAGTCACTCCTACCGGACTGAACGTGCGGTGTTGCTCAGAGTGACATGGTGCTGAGATGATATGCTTCTACTCTCGGGTATGAAACCGAGAGCCTAAACCGTGAGCTCATTGCTGTAAAGTGATGTGCTCTGGTCTTTGTAGCATACGTGTGCAAGTAGTGTTAGTAGGCATTTATACCATACAAGGAGTGGGAAGTGAAGTAGTGACCGCTATTGTGCTTTTATACTATACCGGAAGAGGGAAGCGAAGTACTCACGCCTACCGGTGTGAAGACTTGGGGATCAAACCGAGGTGATTGCTGTAAAGTGATGGGCTCTGGGCACTGTAGTATACGTGTGCAAGTAGTGTAAGTTGGCGTTTATACCATGCAGGGAGTGGGAAGCAAACTACTGACCACTACTGGTCGTATATACTATACCGGAATCGAAGTACTCGCGCCTACCGGTGTGAAGCCTCGGGGATCAAACCAAGCTGATTGCTGTAAAGTGATGGGCTCTTGGCGCTGTAGGATACTTGCCGCTGTAGTACTACTGTGTAAGTAGTGTTAGTATGCATTTATAGTATATAGGGAGTGGATAGCGAACTAGTTTCTCCTACTGGTCTGAAAACTCGGGAGCTCATTGCTGTAAAGTGATGTGCTCTGGGCACTGTAGTATACCTGTGGAAGTAGTGTTAGTTTGCGTTTATATAATACAGGGAGTGGGAAGCGAACTACTCACCCCTACCGGTCTGAAGACTCCTGGATGAAACCATGAGCTCATTTCTGTAAAGTCATGTGCTCTGTGTAGTATTCCAATGTAAGACATAGTAGAATGTTTGTATGTAATTCTACTAAAATGTAAGTATGTAATGTTAGAATGTAGGGCTGTCATGAGGGGAACTTTGGGGAGTTTGTACACGGTGCTGGAGAAGACGGTTGCCTTGCTGTCTGCTCCTGTAGGTGGGTGTTTAAGGTGTCATGTTTTCCTGCAATAAATCTACTTATCGGAACCACTGCTGTCTGCCTTTTCACTACATACATTTTGCGATGAGCGGGACAAGGTAAAAAGAAGGCAGCACTCACCAATATTTCAAAGTTGCTTGCGTTGTGCTGAAGACCCGTTTTCTTTGTGTAGCTGTTTCTACTCATCCCAGGGTTGTCGGCTCATAGAACTATGTCATCCAACCTCTGGTAGGATTTATATTTTTTGATTTTGCTCTTCCTCTGCCTCTTCACTACACTCTGGTCTCTGTAGTACACCTGTGTAAGTAGTGTTAGTATGCGTTTATACTAACCAATGCATCATGGGCCTAGGGAGTGGGACCTCCCAGGCGCAGCTCATAGAATGTCCCAGGGTGTGTATCCGCGGGACATTTATGTTTGCTATTAGAGGGCGGGCTTGGCTACCACCCTGTGATAGCAAATCCTTGTTTGACTAGTTGAAGTGAGAGGAGGAAAACCTTGTATCGCTTTAATAGAGCGGATCCGGGTGGTAAAAATTGAGAAAAAAAAAAGCAGGGTCTCACTCGTTGATTTAAATTAGGCTCCTGTTGGGTAATATTCCGTGGCTAATCCTAATATTATATTGAGGTGTCTCTGTAGGACTGGGGATCTTAATGTTACGTGTAAATTTGGCACGAAAGGGCACAGAGCCGTTTCGTAGCGTAGGGGCTCGCCACCTTCTCGGATGTTGTTTACTAATTGTTCGGGGGCTTCGAGGCCAACTGAAGCCTGGGGATCGCCACCCTCCGGGGCTTTACTTAAATATGCAGGGTGGGCCTCAGCAGTCCCTGAAGTCGTGGTGGTGCTAGGCAGTGCCTTATTGATTCTGTAATCACACGGGCAGTACTCATGGTGTTATAAAGTGATACACGCATAGAACCCTTGCAGTTGTAGAATTACGCAGGCTTCATTTATGAAATAGTCTATTGGCTTATATTTGGTAGGTGCACTGCTAAATTATAAATGTTTTCTCTCTAAACCTCCAACAAACATCGATTTTCACAATAAACTACAGACAGGTGTTGTCAGAAAAGGAAGACCTATACACTCACTTATTTATTGGAAAAAAAATAATCTTTATTAAAACAACACAAATAAATGGAAACGCAAGTTTATTAGAACAAACAACAGTTTAACATGAAATACGTGAGTGGGACTCCTTCGGAAGCAGCGTACAAAACCTGAAAGACAAAAATGAAACATAAGTATGTGTGCCATGTGGAAGAGGAAAAGAAAGGTAGTCTGAATGAAAGGAAGATAATGGTAATGGGAGGGAGAGGGAGTGGGTGGAAGGGAGAAGGGGAAGGAGAGTCAAAAGAACAGAGGGAGGAGGAGACAGAGCGTCAGCCTATTGCACCCAGCCCTCAGTGGTTACGTCCCATCACTCGTTTGTCTAGGACGCTGGGGTCCGCGAGAAAGAGTGTAGTCGAGCAAGTCCTTAAAACCAAACATATGAATGAGACCAGAGATTACATTATTAGCTACGGTAACATCGCTTGCCTGCACCTGTGCACCCAGGGTGCTGCACCCCAGCACCTGCCCCCACACTGTGCTCAATTGTAGGTCCTGTGCAACAAGGCTTCACTGCTCACCTGTCACCATTGGTGTGTCCAAAGACGTGTTGGTGCAATCTCCGAGTCCGGGGTACCTTTCTAGGGTGGGAGAGCAGGTCTTTGGTCGGGGACGGTGTCTTGATACCACGATGGAAGGCGTCAGAATGCCGAGGGCATCATGACGGGGTGAGCACCAGCTCCACACATTTTCAGTCAATTCAGTGTCTGAAAAGGGACAAATAATTTTATGGTGGAAATGTCTGGAGGTAAATGAAGGTTTATTTCAAGCTTAATAGAAAACACCAGTTGAGTGCATCCTCAATTGAAGTACGATCTACCAACTGTTAGTGGTAGTCATGGTTCAAAGAGGAGTTGGATTGCACGACAATACACATGGGGCCCGATTCACAGAACTAACTTAAGACAAAATCCTAAACTTAGTACCATTTTGGTATTCACAGAAGGCACTTACTCATTTTGGTATTCACAAAAGTTAGAAGTCCTAACTTTAGGACTCCTAAATGCTTTCTGTGAATACCGAAAGTCTTAAAGCTAGGATTTTTCTCAGTTTAGGAGTCCTAAAATTAAGAGTCCTAACTTTACTACTCCTAAACTGAGAAAAAACCGAACTTTAAGACTTTCGGTATTCACAGAAGGCATTTAGGAGTCCTAAAGTTAGGACTCCTTACTTCTGTGAATACCGAAAAGAGTAAGTGCCTTCTGTGAATACCAAAATGGTAGTAAGTTTAGGATTTTGTCACAGAAGGCATTTAGGAGTCCAAAAGTTAGGAGTCCTAACTTTACTACTCCTAAACTGAGAAAAATCCTAACTTTAAGACTTTCGGTATTCACAGAAGGCATTTAGGAGTCCTAAAGTTAGGACTCCTTACTTCTGTGAATACCGAAAAGAGTAAGTGCCTTCTGTGAATACCAAAATGGTAGTAAGTTTAGGATTTTGTCTTAAGTTAGTTCTGTGAATCGGGGACAAGGTTAAATAATAATATGTTATAACAAGGATTCACATACAAAGGAACAGAGCGCATGCTAGAAGAATAATGTGCGCGTGTAATTCAGTGGCGGAAGCCTGTGTGCATGTACACAGTAATGAGCTCACTACAGTGCCCTAAAAGCCAACGCCATGTGTCTGTAGGGCAGCGCTGCCCGCTGGCTCAGGCCTACAGTACGGTCCAGCAGGTCCTTAAAATGAGACAGACATGTGACTGAAAGAGTTCAGAAATCACATCATTATGCACGGTAACATCGCTTGTTCGCACCTATGCACTCAGGCTGATGCACCCCACCCCTCCAGCAGCACCGAGCTCAACACGATTCTGTAGGGCAGCGCTGCCCGCTGGCTCAGGCCTACAGTACGGTCCAGCACGGCAACATCGTTTGTTTGCACCTGCACACCCAGGCTGATGCACCCCACCCCTCCCGCAGCACCGCACTCAATTGCAGCCCCTGTGCACCCAGGTCCAACTGCTCACCTGCTGTCATTGTTGTGTATGCACACACTATGGGCAGCAGTGTTCACAATTCAATTGTAGTGTTGATTTTAGGATGGTGTACACCTCATGAATCCCTTTGGAACCACGACGGGCAGTAGGGCTCACAATTTAGAACCAGTGTTGATTGTCAGGATGGTGTTACACCTCATGGATCCCTTCTTTTTTTATTACGCATTGTGATATGCAAGGTGGATGCAGCCATATCACCTGAGGCAGTGTGGAAGAACTGGGACATGTGGCGTTGTTGTTATCCTATTTATATGTTCGCAAAGTGGGCTGGGCTTTTGTACGCCAGGCCAGCGTAGGGTGTGAATAATTGTTCCGGGGGATTTGGGCTTTGTTCAGTTCCTGCCTGGCCAGGAAGTGTAGTTCTGTATGTTTCTTTTGCAGTTTTGACGTTGCAGAATGCGCAATTTATATTAATGTAGCATGTATCGGGAGGGCAGCAACTATCGCAAATGAGGTGCTGTTCGAAAAGATTGAATGGTGAACATTACATGTTGTTGTCAAGGTTGGGGATATGCGCAGACACGCATGTCAATGGTGCGCGGTATTATTGAAAGTGTTGCTATCGCGAAGCGTACACATGTGAATGTGCTCGGATGGAGGGAGGATCAGCATTGAGGCTACGTCATACACAGTGATAACGCTCATTACAGTCAAGCAATGTATGTCAAACGTGAATCTGAAAGTCTCACATATGACACACTACTATATTGGTAAAGCCTGACAACAGAGAGTACAGCAATACAAATCTACATTTTACTGTTTGTCACATGTGACCTAGGATGTGCACTCTGCATGTGGCAGATGATACTCCTAAGAGCCACCAATAGCCAGGCTGAAAGGAAGCACAATAATGTGCACACACACACACACACCAGGGGCATCGTGTAACACACATTTGTTTTTTGATGTAGCGTTTGAGATGCATGGCCATCACACATGGAAGGCTTAATGTACAGACCATTAATATTGATCAAGAGGATGGTTGCATGTTGTGTGTAGTATGAGATATGTGTACACAGAAAAAAAAACTTTTCAAAAAAGTTGCTTACGGTGAAGTGGTGTTTCTCATCAAACGCTGTTGAGAGAATGACTAAAATGGGTGCGGTCTTCCAACTGTTACAATGGGAAGTGTTATGAACTAATCAAATGCTTTTTTTTAAGGTCACATGGCAATCGCGCACCCGATGCGATTTTGAGAAAATATATTTATCATAATATAAGTTTATTACAGTTAGAAATATATAAATGTATAAAATATTTTATATTATCGCTTGCTGTCATATACTGTTTAAAGTTATTTACATATAATTTTGAGACAAAAAAAGAGGGAATGGCGTGACTGGTGTGACACCATACGTCTGTGATGTTACACAGGGCCTGGCGGCGTGCACCCGTCGCATACGCAACGCGCAGTGGGCGCGATCCCATACGTACATGATGTAATGCGTGGCTTGGTACTGCATACCCGTCGGATACCAAAGTAGCAGCTGGGGCAACTTCATGCGTATATGATGTTCCGCGGGGCGCAGTGTCACAATCCGTCGGATACGAAATGCGCATCATTTACGTGTTTAGCAATATGGTGGATCAGATTTGCGTGGTTATGGAGCTTGGTACGTTACCGGTATGGGAGTGCAGTTTTCTCAAAAAAACAAAAAAAGAGGTTCATATTTTGGGGGGAAGATATAAAATATTACATAATTTTTAAAGTTAAAAAAAGAAGTATAATAGAGTTCCAAAATATGTAAAAATATAATAGAAAAAATACAGGTTTTATAAACATTAAAATATGAAATTAACATTTAAAAAACCTATGAAATTCATTGAAAGAACCATAGGTTTTACAGACATTATAGTTAGGAATTAGCATTTAAAAAACCTTAGAAATTCCCTAAAAAAACCATAGGTTTCAGGGACGTTATAGTAAGTTGAACATTTCACTCATATAAAACCAGAGAAATTCGCCTGTAGTAGTTAGTTGAGTTAACTATAACTTGCGCACACTGGTGATGACGTCACATATTACATCACTCATGACATGGCCAGTGACATCACTAATGACATCTCAAATGACATCACTGATGTCATCACTGATGACATCATCCACATGAAAATCTGAGGTATATACTGATGCCCTAATATAAAGCTTGATACACCCACTCTAAAATGTAGACTACTATTTTTGAAACCATACACACAACAATGCCAGATACTACATACCAGCCACTATTTCCTAGGTCTGTACACATATCCAGTCACTTATACAATCAATTACTCATGAACACAGTACTATAATATGCAATCATACACCTATACATACAGTAACACTCCGCAGTTCATCCATAGAGTTACTCACACAGCTAGTCAGTCATGCAAAGAATCAATCACATTCCAATTTACTCATGTATACAGTTATACACAACAACTCCATTATTTATACACACACCACATCACTTATTTATGCAGATACTAACGCATACTTACTGTCTTATACAATCACTGATACAAGCAGACACTCATTGATACACACACTCTTCAAATAACCTACTCTCACGTACAGTCATTTATATATTCTAACACTCACATATACTGCCTTAAAACATATGTAGTTACTTACACATATACAACTGAGACACTCATTCACTCACCAAGACACCCATATACACACTAACTCACCCATACAGCCCTTGCTAGATAGACTTTTGAATCCATACAACCAGTGAATCAACCACTCAGACATATATGCACAGTCACACACCCTGCCACTCACCCACACAGACACTCAGGCACCCATACAGATACTCAGACAACAAATCAATAACCCATATAGACACTCATGTAGCTACTCACCAACCCATGCAGCCGCTTACACACCAACTATGCCAGATACTACATACCAGCCACTATTTCCTAGGTCTGTACACACATCCAGTCACTTATACAATCAATTACTCAACAACACAGTACTATAATATGCAATCATACACCTATACATACAGTAACACTCCGCTGTTCATCCATAGAGTTACTCACACAGCTAGTCAGTCATGCAAAGAATCAATCACATTCCAATTTACTCATGTATACAGTTATACACAACAACTCCATTATTTATACACACACCACATCACTTATTTATGCAGATACTAACGCATACTTACTGTCTTAATCAATCACTGATACAAGCAGACACTCATTGATACACACACTCTTCAAATAACCTACTCTCACGTACAGTCATTTATATATTCTAACACTCACATATACTGCCTTAAAACATATGTAGTTACTTACACATATACAACTGAGACACTCATTCACTCACCAAGACACCCATATACACACTAACTCACCCATACAGCCCTTGCTAGATAGACTTTTGAATCCATACAACCAGTGAATCAACCACTCAGACATATTTGCACAGTCACACACCCTGCCACTCACCCACACAGACACTCAGGCACCCATACAGATACTCAGACAACAAATCAATAACCCATATAGACACTCATGTAGCTACTCACCAACCCATGCAGCCGCTTACACACCAACTATGAGACTAATACAGACTTTTACACAGTTTAGTCACTAACCCATGTATTCAGTAAGACACGTTCAATCACTCACTTATACAGTCAGTCACGCACCTACTAAATAATCCATTCAGGCACTTGTAAATCCACTCATTCATCAATACACCTTGGCATAGATATATATGGAAATTATTTAAACTTTCCAGAAACACACATTCACTGGATGGTGTCATCAGTGATGTCATCAGTGATGCCATTTAAGATGTCATCAGTGATGTCATCAGTGATGTCACTGACTATGTCATGAGTGATGTAATATGTGACGTCATCACCAGTGCATTGCTGCAACGCGAGTTATAGTTAGCTCAAATAACTATAACAGGCGAATTTCTCTGGTTTTATATTTGTCAAATGTTCAACTAACTATGAGGTCACTGAAACCTATGTTTTTTTAAGTGAATTTACAAGGTTTTTTCAATGCTAATTCCTAACTATAACGTCTGTAAAACCCATGTTTTTTCAGTGAATATATATATATATATATATATATATTACCTACTGGCGGTCGCCAGTAGGTATATATAGTTAGGATTTTTTCTCTATGGAACTTTTGAAAATTCTATGTCTAATAACTTTGGCGTTTGTGGACGGAATCTGCTGAAATTTTCAGGGGAATGGCACATTTTGTTTCTGAGCAGCCCCTGAAAATTTGGGGGGGTTCCGTCAAAGGGGGGCCGAGAAAAAAGGGGGGTCCCAAAACACGTTTTCCCATTCATTTTTCCATAGGGCCTTTGGCCTCACTTTTAGCTCGAACGGCTGAATGGATTTACACGAAACTTGGCAAAATTGTAGGGACTGTTTGCCCGATGTGCCTTTGCTGGGTCTCAATATATGTGCTCCAGTGGATTTTGAGAAATTAACTTTTAAAAAAACAGATATATCTGTGACAGCATCCCAGATAGCGCACCAGATCGCGTACTTTTCGCGTAACGGAGATTTGCGTAGCGAAGCTGATTGGCTCTCCGGTGTCTGTCAACATTCTAAACAGTCCGGTGCGGCCGCCATCTTGTCTCTCGGTAGGATCGAGAGACAAGAGGAGGAGAAAAACGAAGGGGGAATTTAATGAAAGGGGGCAAGGTAGACCCCTCTTGACCCCCTAGGAATGATGTTGGGGTTATTAAAGGGTCCCGTGGGGCAAATAATTAAAATTTGATTTTTCACGGTAGAAGCGCTTCTCGGTTCGCGAACCGGGCCGCAAACTGGTAGCGAAACATGAATTCGCCATTTTGTGTTTCGATTTATTTAAATTACTAGGTATAAGGGGGTACGGGAGACGTATCCTGACTCCTTATGTTTTCTGAGGGTGGCTGAGGAGGCTCATATATGTTGATACATGTCTTCCAGCGGCTGTGCGTGAGCTTTTTTTTTTTTTTGCTGCGTGACGTCTGTTAACGTTCGATTCGATGGAAATCAGGAACTGTTGACCGCCATTTTGTCACTGCGAGTAAATATTTTGTTAAAAACAATTGTTATAAATTAATCCTTATTGATAAACATTGTCTGCGCCATCTTGCCTTTTTTGCAATGCCACACTTTTGTCGAGCACGGCAGCCATTTTAGATGCCTTGACCAGACCCACTCTCTGCACGCCGCCGATCCTCAGCATGGCTCCCCACCCTCGCAAGCATCTCCCCCACGCTCTGGTCACCCCCGCTCTCTCTCTCATGCATGGGCCAGAAACCTCCTCCCATCTGCGCTGTTCGTGAGCGTTTTTTTTTTTTGCTGCGTGTACCCCCGCTCTCTCTCTCATGCATGGGCCAGAAACCTCCTCCCATCTGCGCTGTTCGTGAGCGTTTTTTTTTTTTGCTGCGTGACGTCTGTTAACGTTCGATTCGATGGAAATCAGGAACTGTTGACCGCTATTTTGTCACTGCTATTAAATATTTTGTTAAAAATAATTGTTATAAATTAATCCTTATTGATAAACATTGTCTGCGCCATCTTGCCTTTTTTGCAATGCCACACTTTTGTTGAGCACGGCAGCCATTTTAGATGCCTTGACCAGACCCACTCTCTGCACGCCGCTGATCCTCAGCATGGCTCCCCACCCTGGCTAGCATCTCCCTCACGCACTGGTCACCCCCGCTCTCTCTCTCATGCATGGCCCAGAAACCTCCTCCCATCTGCGCTGTTCTTCTCTGAGAATCACACCCTGTGCCCGCCCAACACCTCCCTTTCACCCTATTCACTACCGCACCCTCTGACACTCCTCTTCCTCTGTGTCCGATTGTCCAGGCCGGTCCCAGGCTATCACCTAGCCCTGCAGATGTAGTTTATGGCCCCAGCTGTAGAGAATCACCCCTCTTCAAAGGAGTTACAGTAGATCAATGCCCCCACCCGATGAGATCCGTCACACCACACACGTTTCTACTATCTGATAACCATCCTGTATTGTGCTTGGGGAGGGGATTCTCACTGTGAGGGTGTGTGGGTCCGAGCCTGAAGCGGAAGATTCCAGGGATGCCTCTTTGTACATCAAAGTTTTTACAATTATGTGTCACATTATAAATATATAGCACTCCAACAAAGTTGTAGGATTATAACACTTTAATAACTTATAAATATATACAACTCAACAAAAACAGTAAATACATTTAAACATTTTTTAAAAAAAGAAGCAACAATGGTCAGTAGCTGTGTTTTGTGCGAATACTCCCAAGGCAGCACAACGTGCTGAGTTCTGGACGGCACCCAGGTGATGTTACCTGGGTGCCGCACTGGTTTTTGGTATCCTACAATGCAGCTCCGAAAAACGGCGTGGGGCGTCCCGGGTGATGCGGGGGGAGGCCTCGTCAGTAGCAGTCTGTTGTGCAAATAGTCCCAAGGCAGCAGAACGCGCTGAGATGTGGATGGCAACCAGGTGATGTCCAGTAAGTTGCCGCACTGGTTTTGGCATCCTACAATGCTGCTCGGAAAAACGGCGTGGGGCGCCCCGGGGGGGGGGAGGCGGCGTGAACGGGCCTCCCCAGGTGGAGGCTCGTCTGCTGTACTGGGGCGCCCCTTTACCGTTTCAGTTGCCATTCCGCCCGCTTTTGCTACACTGTGCCTCATCCTCCATTCAGCTGGTTATCGCCCGCTCTTGCGGCTACAGCGTCTCGCTCACCATGTAGTCGAGTTGCGCGCACTCTTGCGGTGCAGCGATAGGCGGCTGCTACAGGACTCCTAAAATGGCGGACGGCTCTTCGAATTTGGGCCTGGTCCACTAAAATGGCCCTGGGACACCTTGGAACTCGGATGTCCCCTGAGCCTTGAAGATTTTACAAAAGTCTTGAGGGCCCGACTCCTGCAGGCTTCCGGTGGGGAGCGGCTGCCATGATTGCTCGCGGAATGACCACGACTGAGCCACGAGATGGTGGTGCTCTCATGCTGACGCCAGCTTCAGTCTGAAACATCCAGAAACAAGGTGGGGCTTTCATCGTTTGGGAAAAAAAAAAATGTTTTAATCCAATGAAAAGTGTTATTTTTAGGTCATATGATCAAGCCTTCTATCATTAGGAAACCAAAAGTAAAATGAACCAATGAAAAGTTTTATAAACAATTCACATGACCTGTTATGCTTACGTTACGCGCTGGTATAAAAAGCGTAGAAAATCCGTTGGCACGTGAGGCGGCGTCAGTAGCGGACCGATGTGCGAATAGGCCGAAGGCAGCACAACGCGCCGAGATCCGGATGGCACCGAGGTGGTGTTCAGCAAGTTGCCGCACTGGTGTGGCCATCCTACAATGCTGCGCCGAAAGTCGGCGTGGGGCGCCCCGTTGGCCTGTGAGGTCGCGTCAGTCAGTGGGGGCTGTTTGAGAAAGCAATGTGATGCTGTGCATCGCCCCCAAGATGGAGGCTCCTTGGCTGCAGTGGGGCGCCCCTTGGTGTTTCACTCGCTATCCAGCTGAGTTGCGTCTCCGCACTTGCGGCTACAGTAGACCGAAGGCAGCACAACGCGCCGAGATCTGGATGGCACCGAGGTGGTGTCCAGCAAGTTGCCGCACTGGTGTGGCCATCCTACAATGCTGCGCCGAAAGTCGGCGTGGGGTGTCCCGTTGGCTTATGAGGTGGTGTCAGTAGCGGACCGATGTGTGAATAGGTCGGAACCAGCACAAGGCGCCAAGATCCGGATGGCAAGTCCTGGATGTTGGGTGCCATAGTTGAGAGCCAAGATCCGGATGGCAAGTCCTGGATGTTGGGTGTCATAGTTGAGAGTTCTGAGCAGTGCTTGTAACACTGTCTGAAGCTTATTTGCACCTGCTGCAGCTTCACTATTGCCCTGGTGTGGCCAAAGATCGCCCATGACATAGGCGGCCGGCTCCCATGGTCGGGCGGAACTTTTTTCCTTTTCTTTTTTGCATCTTGTCCCACAATCCGTTTGACCTTTAGACACGACCAGGTCCCTGAATGTGTGCAGGGGGACGCTATTGATTGAATCAAAATGGCGGCTTCACACAAAGCTGACTCAAGCGTTGCTGGTGATGCTATACAGACAAAAAATGGTTTTCAGTTTGTACATTCTTCAGGATTTTTCCATCCAAGTCTGCTTGAGAGTTTGTAGAACAATGGCTTTAGATCTTACCCTCCCCTCTTTTGACTGTTGGTTCTTGTTGCCTATCTCTTCTGTTGTCATTTAACTGAACCTTTTTTGACTGCCGAAAGGGGTTCTGGTCCGACCGCTGGTTGGTGGAGACATTTTGACTATATCCTGGACCTGCCTGGCCTCGCCCAAAATGGCGCCGGTATAAATGGGACTCGTAACTCCTTGTTGTGTACTGGTTGAACAACCTTGATATCACGAGATACGTATGCAGTTTTGAAGCACATGGCGGGTGGGGACGAGTACTGATTGAACATTTGGACATCCCTATTGATATTAAGTTCTGATGTGTTAAAGATTACTGTACTATTGTAAGTTCGAATTAACGTCACTCATGGTACTTGCCCGCAAATGTATATCTTGAACATTTTATTGTAAGTGGCCCTGTCGTAAATGTAAGTGTAAATGTTTCCTCATCATATACGATTCCAGTTTGCTCCGTGGCCGGCCCACGTGGTTATAGGCCCGTATTTGTATACTGACATTTTCACAATAAAGGTTTTTAAAACAAAACATGGTAGTAGTATTTACATTGGTAAAGTTTTTAATTTTAGTCACTGTTTTCGAATTAGTAAAAGGCAAGTGAAATAAAGCAGTCCAATTATATGACGGATAAAAGGTATAATACGCAGGAACGCAGTTAAGATAAATGGTCAAGGGCTGTTGTGTTTTTTACTCCTGCAACATAAAGTGATCGATAAGAATCTGATATTCAGGCGTATCGGCGACTAAGACAGCAGGCCGAGCATCTTTTGCTCAACGGCTCCGTCATGGGACGAAGAAACGCCCTTTTGCTAAAAAAGGAATATATTTTACTTGCAGGACAGTTGTAAATTTTCCGGGAAAGTACATTAGCCTGGAACATTATAACATATATGTTTAAGAAAAAATAATGTTCGAAAGCAATGAAAAGCGTAATTTTTAGGTCATATGACCTAGCCTTTCATCATTAGAATAACAAAAGTAAAATGAACCAATGAAAAGTTTTATAAACAAGTCACATAACCTGTTATGCTTACGTTACGCGCCGCGCCGCGCCCCGGATCGCTTCCGGGAAGCTGCGCTTCGCGCACCGGAGCACTTCCGGGTGCGCTAACGCGGCGTGTCATATAACGCATTACGCGACAACGTAGGTTCAGAATATAGTCAAAATGTCTCCACCAATCAGCGGTCGGAACACAACCCCTTTCAGTAGTCTAAAAAGTTCTGTTAAATGACAACAGAAGGGACAGGCAACAGGAACCATCAGTCAAAGAGGGGAGGGCAAGTTCTTCCCTACCGGGTCACGTTGGGGCGCTACCGGAACTGATCGAATTGGTAGTCTACAGTGTTTCTGGATGTTTCAGGCTAAAGCTGGCGTCAGCATGAGAGCACCACCATCTCGTAGCTTAGTCGTGGCCATTCCACGAGTAATCATGGCAGCCGCTCCCCACCAGAAGCCTACGGGAGTCGGGGGCCCCCAAGACTTTTGTAGAATCTTCAAGGCTCAGGGGACGCTTTCGAGAAGGGGGCCCAAGCCCTAGCAGACAAGCGTCCGAGTTCCAAGGTGTCCCAGGGCCATTTTAGTGGATCACGCCCAAATCTGAAGAGCCGGCCGCCATTTTGATAGTCTTGTGGCAGCCGCCTATCGCTGCACCGCAAGAGTGGGCGCAACTCAACTACATGGTGAGCGAGACGCTGTAGTCGCAAGAGCGGGCGGTAAACAGCTGAATGGCGGAAGAGGCACAGTGTAGCAAAAGCGGGCGGAATGGCAACTGAAACGGTAAAGGGGCGCCCCACTACAGCGTGTCTTCAGGTCAAACGGATTGTGGGACAAGGTCCAGAATGGATGAGTCATCAAAAGGCTAAAAGTTCCGCCGGACCCCGGGAGCCGGCCGCCTATGCCGGGGGCGATCTTAGGCCACATCAGGGCAACACGACTTAGGGAGGGGGCAGGAGCCAAGCGCCCCCTCCCAGTCCGCGCCACCACACCTTATGTTGAAAATCTGAAGCTATCGTTCTACAAACTCTCAACCAGCCTTGGATGGAAAAATCTTGATGAATGTACAAACTGAAAACCAGTTTTTGTCTGCTTAGCATCAGCAGCAACGCTTGCTATCAGAGTTTATGAGTTTCATACTCGATCGATTGAGCTAGCCGGATCAGGCAACAAAAAGTATAAAATAGTTATGTAAATAGTTATTTAATAAAATGTTTTACCCTGTTACTTTGCTGGTGTGTTGTATATATTTATAATATTTGCATAGAGTTTATCGTTATTTTGGGCGGGGTGGGTGGCGGAGCCGAGTTGTCCTGCAGTTCTCATGGTGTGGAGCTCAGTTCATCTCACTATTTTCGTATTTCTCAAGAAGGGTTGTTCCTAATGTTTCTATTTTAGCGAGGTCAAAAAGAGATTCCATTAGTGGCCTACTGATTTTGCTCGATTACTTTTATTTTTTTACACGATTTTTCACAATCTGCAAAGACTAAACAGAGTATTGCGACTTTGTGCTTGTTTGTAAATAGAGAATGAACCAAAGAGAACCAATTGTAAAACAGTAAATGCTTGGATAACAATCAATCAAATGGAGAGACAAGCAGGCACGATGGATTACAACGGGGGTAAAGGCCTGCGTTAACTACCCTTCACTATCTGCAAAGAGAGAGTACTACTAAGAGAAAAGAGGGGAGGGGGGGCAGCGTTCAAAGCACATCAGCATGCATAAACACGAAAAAGTTTTTACCTATCACGTACTTGACATTTTACAGCTTTTGATATTTGCTATTAAAAAACCATTGAAATTCACTGAAAAAACCATAGGTTTTAGCCCATATATAGTTAGGGATTAGCATTTTCAAAACCTTAATTTACTCGCACAAAACCATAGAAATTCGCATATATAGTTAGATGCAATAACTATATATCGCGCACCCGCAACCCACTGCTGATGATGTCACATATTATATCATTCATGACATGGTCAGTGACATCACTGATGACATCACTGATGACATCTCAAATGACATCATTCATGACATGGTCAGTGACATCACTGATGACATCACTGATGACATCTCTAATGACATCACTGATAACATTTCATTTGTCATTACTGATCACATCACTGATGATATCATTCATGTGATAATACGATCACCCTCTTCAGACTCTAATATAACCTTAGATACAATCAGTGTAAACAGACTCTTACAGACTGTCACTCATCCATGGAGTTACTCACACACCTAGTCAGTCATGCAAAGAAACAATCACACCTCTTTTTCCTCAACTATACAGTTATACACACCTTACTTAATCAAACATATACTAACACATATTTACTCTCTTATACAATCCCTGATACAAGTTCAGAATGATCCATACAGCCACTCACACATTCAGTGGCTCTTATGCACAGTTATTTATATATGTCAACTCTTACATGTACTGTGTTTTACATATGTACTTACTTTGACATATAGCACTGATAAATCCAATTACTCACCAATGCACTCATGCTGATAGTCAACCGCCCATACAGCTGTTTTCACATGCACTTTTGAACCCATACATCTAGTGAATCAACTGCTCACACATCTATGCACAGAGTCACACACCTCCCAGCCACCTCCACTCACACACTCACTCTCCCATACATATATTTGGGCAACCATTCAATAACCCATATAGTTACTCATATAGCTACTGATCAACACATGCAGCAGTTTACAGAACAACAGACATAATGATGCACAAATTTAGACAGTTTAGTCACTAACCCATGCACTCAGTGAGACACATTTAATCACTCACTCATACAGTCAGTCATGCACCTACTAAATCCTTCATCCAAACACTTATACATCCACTCATTCTTCAATATCTAAGACATATTTTAACTTTACAGCAACTTACAGTCACTGGATGTTGTCATCAGTGATGTCATTTGAGATGTCATCAGTGATGTCATCAGTGATGTCACTGACCATGTCATGAATGATGTAATATGTGACATCATCAGCAGTTCAGCAGTGGGTTGCGGGTGCGCGATATATAGTTATTGCATCTAACTATATATGCGAATTTCTATGGTTTTGTGCGAGTAAATTAAGGTTTTGAAAATGCTAATCCCTAACTATATATGGGCTAAAACCTATGGTTTTTTCAGTGAATATATATATATATATATATATATATATATATATATATATATATATATATATATATATATATTGTCTAGCAATTCAGAAAATACACTGCACTTTTCTCGGATGATTAAAGCAGTTTAATCCAGCTCTGAAAAACTTCCTTCACCAAGTGAAGGAAGTTTTTCAGAGCTGGATTAAACTGCTTTAATCATCCGAGAAGAGTGCGGTGTATTTTCTGAATTGCTAGACAATAAATCACGAGTCTTGTCCTTGACTCGTCGCCTGCATCAGCTGACTGGTCGCTCCTCCTCAACCAAGGGAAGTTTGCTTGTGAAATATATATATATATATATATATACACACACACACACACACACACAGAGCCATATGTAGTATTTTTACATCTAAATATTTTTCATACTTTCTTATAATCAGATTGCCATATTGTGAAATGTGTTTTCACAGAAAAGAGGCATAAAGACATATAGGTGTGCTCCTCCAATTATGTTATGTAAATAAGATGTATTTGGTTTGTACTATGACATACATATATCCACAAAACTCCTAGTCCGTACTGTAAGAAAGTTCGGCACTCAGTAAGCATGTTGATCAAATTTTAATGCTTGGCTGCAGCGAAAATTCTTATGGACGCGTTTCAGCAATAGATTGCCTTTTTCGACATACATATATATGTAATGCAACAGATATACATTTATTTTGATATACAGACGTTTTCTCTTTTTTACTATAACTAAAACAAAGAAATACATTTTTCCATGTTTATAGACATACCCACACTTCTAGTTCTAATTACTATGTGCATAATAATATACATCATGTACACAAATAAGCATTATAATCATTAATATTGATGTACAAGAAATAACTCCCTAAATCTATGCATCCAATTCATATGTACATGCTTGTAATAATAGTTACATGTTCAGTCATAACAATGTATGCTGTGCGCATACATAGACTTATTTTTAGAAATATACGCAGACATAGAAAATACATACATAAATAACATAAATACATATGTATGCACGCGTTGACATTCATACAAATAGTACTGCCATACCCGTACGAAGTGTAGACCAATATATCTTCATATATGCACATACACATAAGGACGTGAGTACCCTCCCACTGGCTAATACTGGCTAATCATTGGTAAGACAAGACAATCACCAGCAAGACAGGCCTCACCGGTACATGCTTCGGTCTCCTAAAAATGCTGCGCAAATTCCTCCCTCTGCTTCCTTTGGTCCATAGGAAGTTGACGGTACAGGCCTTAATCTGTTCCAGGCTCGACTATTCTAATGTCCTTTACTTGGGCCTTCCGGAATACCTTCTGCAAAAACTTCAAGTGGTCCAAAACTCTGCGGCGAGGGCCATTTTTGGCCTCCCCGCCATGTTAGGACATCGGAGCTGCTACTCTCCCTTCACTGGCTTCCTGTCAGGAAGCGGATTATCTTCAAGGCACTTACATTGGCCCATAAAGCACTCCATACGGTTGGGGCCTACTATATCCAGAAACGGCGTACTTTTTATAAGCCCACTAGATCCCTCAGATCTGAATCTCTCGGTCTGGAAACTGTCCCTATCATTAGAAAAGTTAGGATAGGTGGTCGTTCTTTCAAGCCCCCAAGTTGTGGAACTCCCTTCCCTTGGATCTCCGCTGCACTTCTAATCTGTTGGCCTTTAGAAAGGGCCTGAAAACCTGGCTTTATAGTCAACTAGCAGCCCGTCCCGACGTTGTCTGGGTATGAATTGCTGCCTGCCAGTAGTATATTGTTTTGTAGGATTTCGTTTTGATAGCATTTCTTATCTGTGACAGGCCTGTGAAACGCTCCGATTCACAGTTCACTTCTGATGCACTTAAGAGTGCGCGTTCAGTAGTTTGTGAACTCGAGTTTCCCTACTTTATTTTTCCTTGCAATATTATATAGCGCGAACTCGACAACATGGCATGAGCACAATTTACATTACAGAAGAACATATTCATTTGTGGTAGGCACGGGGAGACAAAGCGATTTGCCTGGAATCACAGGATGTTGAGCTGATGCTGAGATTCGAACGTAGCTCCCCAGCTCTAAAGTTCGCAATTCTAGAACTTGTGGCGGAGGGTGTGTCTAAACGTGTATGTCGGTGCTGGAGGTAATGAGAGAGACCTGTTCATTTTTCAAATCAGTGGTGAAAAAATATGAGTATGTTGCTGGAGATGTGGGCCGCCGTGCCACCAATGTACTTACCGGGGGAGGATAAACACCCATTATTCCGCAACTTTCTTTCCGCATACCATCACTCCGCATACTTTCATTACGAAAGTACCATGACTCCGCAATGCCATTATAACGCATGGCATTACATTTTATATGCTTTTACCACGCATACATTTAAAACGAAATTCGTTGTACATGCATGAACGGTAAAAGCATGTTTTTTTAAAAATGTTTGGGTAAGGTAAGTATGGGTATAGGGGTATATGTTTTGGGGTACTGAGGTGTATGCTTTGGTATTTTAAGGGTTCAGATATCATTTTGGGTTATGGGGTACAGGGGTAGTTTTAGGGTTTAGGGTTAGGTATGGGTTTTGGGGCACAGGGGTATTTTTAGGGTTCAGGGCTAGGTTTGGGTTTTGGGGTATAGGGGTATTTTTAGGGTTCAGGGGTAGGTTTGGGTTTTGGGGTACAGGGGTATTTTAAGGGTTCAGGGCTAGGTTTGGGGTACAGGGGTATTTTTAGGGTTCAGGGCTAGGTTTGGGTTTTGGGGTACAGGGGTATTTTAGGGTTCAGGGGTAGGTTTGGGTTTTGGGGTACAGGGTTATTTTTATGGTTATTTTTATGGTTCAGGGCTAGGTTTGGGTTGTGGAGTACAGGGGTATTTTTAGGGTTCAGGGCTAGGTTTGGGTTTTGGGGTACAGGGGCATTTTAGGGTTCAGGGCTAGGTTTGGGTTTTGGGGTACAGGGGTATTTTAGGTTTTAGGGATAGGTATGGGGTTTGGGGTACAGGGGTATTTTTAGGGTTCAGGGCCAGGTTTGGGTTTTGGGGTATAGGGGTTTTTTAGGGTTCAGGGGTAGGTTTGGGTTTTGGGGTACAGGGGTATTTTAAGGGTTCAGGGCTAGGTTTGGGTTTTGGGGTACAGGGGTATTTTTAGGGTTCAGGGCTAGGTTTGGGTTTTGGGGTACAGGAGTAGTTTTAGGGTTCAGGGGTAGGTTTGGGTTTTGAGGTACAGGGGTATTTATAGGGTTCAGGGCTAGGTTTGGGTTTTGGGGTACAGGGGTATGTTTAGGGTTTAGGTTTGAGTTTTGGGGTACAGGGTATATTTATAGGGTTAAGATGGGTTAGTGTTTAAGGGTGTTTGGGTATTTTAAGGAGTACGGGTAGGTTATGATTATGGGGTGCAGGGGTATTTAAAGGGAGCAGGGTGGGATTAGCACAGGATATGAGACATGGCATGAAGGGCGGAACGTACCACACGCCCCCAGCGTTTGTCATGCCCCCAGCACACGCCCACAGCACAACGCAGACACGCCCAAAAGGGACTACTTTGCTGGCACGGTTCTTTTACCTTTTAAATGTATATGGTGGGCGTCTGCATAGCCTATGTTCTTCTGCTGCAACTGCCCTTTCCAACGCTGTATTGGGTGTTGTGATTGGTGCTGTGGTTCCTGAGATTACCTGCCTCAAAGGTTTGGGCTCTCTCTTTATTATATTAGTATGGATAATTGGTCTGTTTCTCTTTTCTCTCTTTCAGCTATGGGTCAGAAAGCGCCGGGACACTCCTTGGAGTAGCGGAGCGCTATATAAGACACCCATTAACATTAACATTAACATAATGGTCAAGCATTCTTGATCTCAATAATGAAAGCCACTGTGAGGCCACTGTGAGGAGGACTGCATTAGAACTAACAGTTGCAGGCTTCAAGAGATTCCACAGTCTTAATGCGAGCTGTAGCAGAGTTCTAATACTGCCCACATGGAGGATTTCAGAAAATAAACAAGCTCAATAAGAAAAGTTTTGACTCAGTGCTGCGGCTTTTTCTGGGCAGCACAGTATCCTCAGAGAAAATGTATGTGGTGCTGCGTATAACAAATCAACAACCAATACATGTAAGAAGTTTTTTTTTTAAACGTAATGTGTCCCACAAGTATAAGTAAAACGAGTGCATGTTAATGAGGACAAATAATAATATTAATAAACACAAAATACATTAAAAAAACAGATCACTGGTTAAAAAAGAATAAAAATGCATCTTTTATTCAAAAGCAAAAATCGAAAAGGGTCTAGTATGAAACGTGTCCACTAGAGGGAAGCAATGCATCAACAATATTCACAAGGAAACCACCTCAAGCAAGGTATGATCAGACAGAGCAACCAGCTGGGGGAAGTCAATTAACTGATTTGTAGGTTATCTTTATGCTAATGTTGTAGACTCTCACATGCATATGATGTCACTGAAGCAGGAGCAGTAGCAGTAGCATCTACAACCTCAGGATGATTGCAGAGACAAAGTGCCTTTTTGTTGGTGATTCAAGCCCGATCCCATCGGGATTGTAAATCACATCTTCACAACTCATGTTGGTCTCCACTGTCATCCTTGCAGCACAGCAGTTCACAGGTGTAAAGTAGTGGGCTCTAGGTCTACATACTTGTGAATAAAAGAGACGGACAGCACTTAGTATGGTACTGGAAAACTGGCCCAGGACACGTGCGCCCGGCCTCTTTTATTGGCAGGGTCACCTGACCGGTAAGGCCTGTGCCTGGTGTATGTTGTAGTAATGCATCAGACTCTTGAACACTAGAACATGTCCTGCAGGAAAACTACATATCTCCAAAACTTTAATGTAAAAGGACCAAACAAAAGTCCAACCTATGGAAAAAACAAACAACAAAAACACAGCACCGCAGAGTCTCTTCAGGTTATCTGGCGGTCAGTGCTGGATCTCTGGACTGCATGGCCAGGGGATTTTAGTCCACCTCGGCAATGTCGTACAGACCGGTCTGGTCTCACGGTGCTGGAGACTATATACACAGTTCAACGCGGGTACATCAGGAGTGGTTCTGGAGTCCACTTCGGAGATCTTCTTGAAAGTATGCAGCTCTGGTGAAAGTAAACCTGCAAATTTTGAGGATGACCTTGGTGGATGAGGGCCTTCCTTGAAGGTGATGATGCTTCCCAGTGCCCAGAGTAGTGCAGCATCAGACTTGCCTCTCCTGGCTGGACTCCCCTCTCACAGGAGTCTCCTTGAGGCCCTTTCTGCCAGGCTGCCCCGGGACCGTGTGGACAGTGCGGGGCTTCTCGTTGGCCGTGCAAAGGCGTTGCTGAGGTACTGCCAACAGAACCCCAACCAAGTCGCTCATGCAACTGCAAAGGATGGTGTCTCAGATGTGTGTGCTCTGGATTTCAGATAGTCTTCGGATGACCAGTCTCCTCCATGCTTCTCAGTGCCTGTTGTGGAGCTGCAGCAGACACATCTCTCTTGACAGGATTCCCCCTCACCGGAATATCCTTAAGGCCCTTGCACCTGGATTACCACATGACTGCATGGGCTGTGCAGGGCCTTACTTAGGCTGCAGAAAGGGGTCACTGCGGAACTCAAATTGGCGCCACAGCCAAGCCTCGTTTAACCCCAAGGGTAGATGATTTAATGGTCGAGCATGCTCTCTTTGACAGGTCTCAGTTCACCGGGCTCATAGAAAGTTTCTGGGTGGCAAGTCTCCCACAGTGCCATCAATGCCTTGTTGGTCTCCAGATGTTTCAGGAGTTTGGATCCATTCTGGTGGTGCGATGCTCCCTAAAAGTTTCTGGTTATGCACCTGTGTAACGATGATGAATAACTTATACACTTAGTAAGTAAGTAAGTAAGTAAAGGGCTTATAAACGTGTGAATGCCGAGGCGTCTTGGCATTGGAGGAAGCAAGAAGATGCAGCGGTCAGGAGGTGCTTGATCGCTATTGGGGAGGGAAAAGCCAGGTTTTAACCTGGCTGCTAAACTGGGACCTGGATGATGAAAGCCTAATATTGAGTGGGGGTTCATTCCGAGGTTAGATGCCATAAAAGCGAGACATCTGCCTACCCATCTGGTCTTGTTAAATCTAGGGACGTGGGCCAGAGCTTTATTGGCAGATCTTAACATCAGGCGTGGGGCATGCCACTGGAAAAATTTGTGGTAGTCGTTAGGCCCCCCACATAGGGCTTTAAGAACCAGGCACAGTGCCTTAAACTCAGTTCGCTGCTTAACTGGAAGCCAATGTAGATTTCTAATGGCACCAGAAATATGACTATATTTTTGTTTAGCAAGGTACGTGCAACCGCATTCTGTAGGGATTGAAGTTTAGACAGCTGGTGTTTGTCAATGTCTAAGTACAGGGCATCCCAATAGTCTAGGCAGGAGAATAAGAGCCACCACAACCGTTTTCCTCAACTCCAGAGGTAGAAAGGGTTGGATTATCCGTAGCATTTTCAAGAAGAAGTAACAGGCTGATGTCAACTGATTGATCTGCCCTGAGAAGTTGAGCTGGGCATCACATAAAAAACCAAGGTCACTTAGGCTACAGGTGGCGATATCTTGCTTGCGATATATTTTGGAGTGATGAGGACTGACGGGACTTTGAGGCCACTTGCAATTATCTTTTGGTGAGCGCATTTGCTAGCCGGGATGCCATCAATGCCTAGCAGCCAGTGGGGGGTTTGGGCAGTCGCACTGTGAAACATGGGGCCTGAACGTAGATCGTTCTTGCTAGAAGCTTACAGTTGGTTCTCCCGCAAAGCTGTCTCCAGAGATGTCTCTGCATCCTGGTGACTGGCTTGTGTTAATGGATACCCTCTCCAGTAGTGGCATGAGTACTCAGTCTTATCACTCTTCTCCCTTTTCTCTTGCGCAGTTGTGGTGGTTGCGTTGTTCACACTGCTGCATCATGCCACTTTCTTCTCATCCTCACCTCATTCGCAATGTGGCATCCTGCCACACTCTTCTATACTTCTGACCAGGATTCTCCCTCTGATGTGGAGTCACGCCTCAGGTCTCATGTTTACGCCGCATGGACATCTCGCCGGTCGTGTCCATTTCTTAGGACTGTGTTTTGCTGTGGACCTATAAGTAAGATATACTTCTCCTCCTCGTGAGCCTCTCACAGGCCCCATCCCCTCCTCAGGGATATCTGGGGCACTCCTCTACCTGGATGGAGGGTTACCTTTCTTTCCTCTCCTTCGCTCTAGGGCATAGCGTTTGTGTCTCGAACCTGCGCCGTTGCGGTGTTTGCTCCTGCCTCCGTTCAGACATTCTTGACAGGTTCGGGTACTTCCTGTGACATGCTCAATGCTGGGCCAATGGTGGCCATTCAGTGCTGGAGTGGACGACTTGTGCAGCCTCTTCTGTTCAGCATTTATTCTTTTTTCAGAGAAGTCTCTATCTCCCATGCTCCTGACCATGCTGTCAAGTTTCTGGGTGCTGGCTTCAGACTTTGGACACTTGGTTTTTCTACATGGGTGCCCAATTCTGGCATCTGGTGTGCCCATTTTCTAGTGTGTGGTGGTGTTGGTTTCACCACTGGGATGGGTGGCGTCAGACAGTCACTGGGGGTTGCACACACAGCGCACATTCTCCTTGCGCCTTTCGTGGGCTCACTGCCTTGGGTTTTGCTGCTTGGCTGCTCTTGGTATCACTGTACTTTAGGCAGCTTTGGCTGTGCAGCTTTGAGCTTCTTGGGGCTCTCTCACTCGGGTACACAGTCTCTCCCGTTCAGCCCACTAGTCAGTCCGCAGGGGGCGTGCTCCACTCTCTTCTGCCAGTCTTTTTGGTTGCGGCTGCTTGGGGCTTGCAGTCTATTGGGGCTGTGCTAAGTCTTTCATACAAGACTTCCCATAGCTGCATGTGGCTTTACAGCCATGGGTTTTGCTGTACACCTGGCAGCTCTCTTGGCAGAAGATCTTTGCTGGGAAGGCAATGAGATATGCTTTGCAGGGTCCTAGAAAGATGCAAGGTGGCATGTATCTTGTGCAAATATCTGCTTCATTTGGGGCAGTTTCTATGCTCATTTGCTAGCTTTGCTCAAGTGCAGTACCTCAAATGGCCAATAGGTTGCACTGCAGTCACTCTTTCCAATGCTGGAGCAGCCCTCCTAGTACTGGCGGTTGGGATGCTGAGATGGGTTCAGAATAGGGTGCAGGCGCGGCATTCTTTCCTGCAAGTGGGTTGATCACGACGCTGCCTGCGAGGCCACCGCACCCTCCTCATGCACTGTACTGTGCTCAGGTAACTGGGGGCATTCCTGGCTCTTAACTGTCATTACCTGTCATTTGGTGCTTTTTGACTGTTCACTCCTCCAGCCACAGTCCCAGTTTTCACCATATGGCGTTTGGTGAGCAGCTACTGTTCACTATGCCACTATTCTCTTCTGCTGAGCGCAGTCGGGTCAGAGCAGTCTCTCCATTCACCGCAGGCCTGCTGCCTTTCATTCTCCGATTCTGCAGGCAGTTCTTTCAGGCACTGGGTACGTGTCATGACTCCAATGTTAGCCGCTCTGTAGGGTAGAGGTCACTGGGGTACTAGCGGCTAATTTGGGGTCCGTGTCAGTGGGCCAGCTGCTACTTCACTCAGGCCGCTGCAGGTTTCCTTTATCCTGTGGGCCTTTTACCTTAGGCGAGTGCTGATTTTGCACAATTAGAGGTGTGGGGAATGCATAACTCTGGAGCGGCAGGGCAGACTCATATCTTCAAAGGCGTTTAGACGCCTTCGGGCCACCCTCTTTTGCCGTCACTTTCGTGGCCCTAGATCGATTCATTTATCTATAGCTAAGCGGCTCCTCTCCTCACAGACCGCAGCACAGGCTACGACTGCAGACCCTTGACAGTTACTAGGGACGCCAGTACAGGGCTTCCCTCCCTGCCGGTGGGAGGCTCGGTCTGGTCTGACTAGCTGGCAGGGTGTCACGATTGGCTAAAGAGTCACCTCTCATTCCTGCTGGCTTTAGCTGAATTTTACTTATGAGGGATGTCATGTCGCTACGCCTGACCTCTGTCCCGAGACAGAGCAGGCGAACAGGAAAGGGCGGGACAGGAAACAGGAACCGGAACGATACGTAGTCTGTAAAGCAGTTGAGGTCTGGCAGGGAATAAAGAAAGATGTGCACCTGTTAGCACTGACTCCAGTGTCTGATTGCTAGGGGCGAATGTGACAATGGCGACGAGGGTGGGATGGATATGTTCCCACAAGTGAAGTCACGCAGCCCAGCCGTCTACACCCGGCCCGACCAGCGAGTCCGCAGTCTATCCCACCGGCAGCGCGGGAAGAGCGCGAAACAAAGACCGGCGTCGGGAACTGCCAAGAGCAAGCCTGTCAGAAGATACCGCGCCGCTTACTCGAAAACCGCAGCGCAGGCAAGAAGCTCGTGCCCCGCCGTGCAGACGATCACGAGGGAGCCCCAGACACCGAGCAGCGCTACTGTGGACGTGAGAGACCCGTCCACCCGCAGATGCGCGAAGAACCCGGCGAAAGCAGGGGTGAGTCCCGCCCCAGCAGCAGAGAGAGAGAGAGAGCGTGACTGTGGCAGCCATTCGGAGTGCAAGCAAGCAAGTGGGTAGAGAGCAGCCAAGGCCCAAAGATACAGCGTCCCACACGGCGGCCATCTTAAGGTCAGGCGCTGGCCATTGGACAACCCACGATCTAAAAACGGCGGCCATCTTGAAGTCAGGCGCCCTCCACTATGAGTCACAAACTTTAACATGAAAGAGCGGGAAAGCTCCTATTAAGCCGAAATTAAGTCCCTGCAACAATAAAAGAGCGGGAGAGCTCACTTACAGCCACACCAAGCCAAGGCTCACAAACTTTAACAGAAAAGAGCGGGAAAGCTCCTGTTCAGCTGAAATTAAGTCCCTGCAACAACAAAAGAGCGGGAGAACTCGCATACAGCCAAACCAAGCCACGGCTCCCAAATGTCCGACACTGAACCCAACAGCACATCTGGGGGAAACGTCGTAGCAGGTCCAGCAACACAAGCCAACGCAGCCATGATGCCTCACGCGCCCATGGGGGCACCCTTTATGCGACAACCACAGCCACTGGCGCCAGGCAACAGCATAGGGCCTGCGTGGAAAAGCTGGAGCGAAGACTTCGAGGATTACATGGTCGGGTCTTTGGTACAAGACCCGAAACAAAAACTCGTAGCCTTAACAAACCTAATAGGGCAAGAAATAGCACAAATCATCAAAGAACTGCCAGATGCGGCGACTGCTACATATGAGGAAGTAAAAAGTGCCCTTGACTGACGATTCCTCCACAGGCGCAACGTGGACTACGAACGGTACACGTTTAATCTGGCCACCCAAGAAAAAGAAGAGTGCATGAGTGACTTCATCATGCGCATCAAAAGGATGGCACGTTATTGTGAGTTTGACAATTTCAAGACAGAGGACGCACTGCTACTCCGCATTATTGATGGATGCCAATCCGAATCACTACGTCGGAGACTCCTGAAGAAACAATACACCCTGGAAGAAATCGAGGAACTAACAAGAATCAACGACCAGGCAGAAGAACATGCTAAACGGATGGAAACTCACAAGCCCGACCGGAAAGAGCACGCTCTCCGGATGCAGGCACACAAAGTCACTAGACCCGTGACAAACTCCCACAGATCGAGTAAACCAACCTACACCTCTCGAAAAACATCTTCCAGACGAGACTCGCGACAAAACAAGTCCGTCAAATCAGCACCCGCATGCTACAGGTGTGGACAAGACTACCCACACTCAGGGCAATGCCCAGCAATTGGTCAGCGATGTCACCGCTGTGGGAGAGACAATAACTTCGAGGTAGCGTGTCAGGCCAAACAGTCAGCACGCAGGTCATCGATCTCGCGACACGGCACACGACACCACGCACGTGCCATAAAGGGGAGAGAAGGACGCTCATCCAGCTCCTCAAAATCCAGCAATCAATCAACAAGCCCATATCAGTCACGAGGTCGATCCACGAGCACCTACCGCTCCCGACACCAAACAGTAGATTCATACCGATCACGCAGACCCACGTCCAGTGACCCATCACCACACACGCCTTTGTCACAAGACAGTGACAAATATATCTGCATGGTATCAGACCCTGACCGTTTGAAACGATACCCCAAACTAGACATCATGATAGGAGACCACCCAGCGAAGTTTGTCCTGGACTCAGGAGCATCACTGAACTACATCTGTGCACTTGAATATTACAACATGAACCAACGACCCAAACTGGAGCCAGCAGCGGTTCGCATATTCACATGGATGTCACGAAAACCCCTACCGTGCCTGGGTCGTTTTCACACAACTCTTGCATTCAAAGACAGAAAAATCCCGGCCTACATTCATGTAGTAGAAGGACCAGATGTGGCTGATTGCCTGCTCAGCCTACCGACAGCAGAAAGACTAAAACTAGTGGAACTCCTCTATATGACCGAAGATGCCCCTGACATCGTGGCAAAATTCCCGAACCTCTTCAAGGGCCTTGGGAAACTGAATCAATTCAAGGTGAAACTGCACATAGATGAACGTGTAACACCCATTGCTCAACACCACAGGAAGGTGCCCTTCCACTTACAGCAAGCCGTCGACGATGAGCTCCAAATGTCAGAGCTGCCAGACGGGGTATGGCAGCAAGTCGCGGTCGACTTCTTTGGACCACTGCAATCAGGACAAAATATCATAGGTGTCATGGACGAGTATTCACGGTTCCCATTTGCACACCTGATACCATCTACCAGAGCAACGGCAGTCATTCCAATACTGGACGAGATCTTCGCGGCATGGGGCATTCCTTTACGAGTCAAATCTGACAACGGGCCCCCATTCAACGGCCGCAAATTCACAGACTTCGCGGCACACCTCAATTTCAAACACCAAAAAATCACTCTACTGTGGCCCCAACGGCATGGTGGAACGATTTATGGGGACACTTAAAAAGGCGATTCAGCAAGCTGAGCTAACACACCGAGACATCCAGCAGACCCTGAATGAGGTACTGAGGGAGTACCGGACCACACCGCACAACACTACAAACCAGTGCCCGGCCACTGTGATGCTAGGGAGGGCGCCCCGCACTCGACTACCCATGATGAGCACTACATCTCAACCACGGACCATCACCGTTGATCATAACACCCTAGTCGAGATGGATCACGAGAAGAAACTCAAAATGAAAACGTATGCTGATCGGCGCAGACGGGTGATAGTCCGGAGCGACCGGCGAGCGAAAGCGGACAGTCGATATCTTGACATTCCTCTACAAGTCAGCAAAAGGAAAGGAACCATGATCACGGCAAAGGCTGACCACAAGCAGATAACAAGGAATACATCGTACTTCAAGAGATGCAATCCCCGCAACCACCGTGGAGCCTCCTCGAGTCAAACTTCAAGTGACTCAGCAAGCCAAAGCGACAGCGGCGACCAAAATCGTCACTGCCCTCTAAGAATCATCAGTGACGCAAGTCATCACGTCCAAACACCAGAACGAGAGAGTCGTCCGAGGCGCCAGATAAGAAAACCCAGACGACTCGTTGAGGAAATGTGAGAGACGGTGAGACTTTGTACAAAAGGGGGAGATGTCATGTCGCTACGCCTGACCTCTGTCCCGAGACAGAGCAGGCGAACAGGAAAGGGCGGGACAGATAACAGGAACCGGAACGATACGTAGTCTGTAAAGCAGTTGAGGTCTGGCAGGGAATAAAGAAAGATGTGCACCTGTTAGCTCTGACTCCAGTGTCTGATTGCTAGGGGCGAATGTGACAAGGGAGGCCGCTGCTGTGGGCTGCCGCGGCATCACAGTGTCTCGACTGGCGCTAGGGATGCTGGTGCGGGGGCTTTGAATGAAGGAGCGCCCTCGGCCCCTAGCTCCTCACCTCCTGTTGTAGAGGCAGGCTCAAGTCTCTACTCACAAAAAGCTGCAAATAAGATGCTCGATGCTGGTACTTCACACATGGGCCACTGCAGCCGTGGGCCAAAGGGGGGGAGGGGTGGAGGTTGCGATGCTCACTGGATAGAGTGGGGGCTGATCCACTAATTTTGCGCCTGCGGGCACCTCTGCAGCTTCGCTCTCTGTAGTCTCTTCGCCCTCAGCCTTCTCACGCAGGTGATACTTCTCTAGCGGGCCTCTTGCCTAACCTGCTCACACCTTGCCTTATTGCTTGGCTGTTGTCTTCACACCTCGGGTGGGCATAACGAGGACTCTTCAACTCCTTAGCGGCTGTCAGTGTTCAGGCACCTCATGCACGGGCGGTGCTGTATTCACTATTCACAGCCTTGCTGGTGGCCCACTCTCACCTTGTTGAGGGGGGGGGTGGCAGGCTGCAGTGCTGCCTATTTTTTTACGCTTGTTGAGGTGTGAGGCAGCTGCAGGTGGACCCTATCAGTCCCCTGTGCCTTGGGCATTCTCGTGCTGAGAGCAAGTGTGCAGGCTACACTTTCCCCATGACCACCTAGAAGACTGCTGCCATCCTACACGCAGGGATCAATCTAATAGTCACCCTTGTAAAGTAGTGGGCTCTAGGCCCACATACTTGTGAATAAAGGATACGGACACCACCTAGTATGGTACTGGAAAACCGGCCTACTTTATTAGCAGAGTCACCTGACCGGTGACGTCTGTGCTGGGTGGGTGTACAATGTAATACATCACACTCTTGAACACTAGAATGTGTCCTGCATGACACTGCAACAGGGATTTTATACACTGGTCAATCAAACATTTCCCCTTAATTCATCGAAAAATGAGCTCATGAAGAACATATATATATGCAAGTATATCTATCTATCGATCTATCTCTGGTGGAGAAATTAGTTAGCTCAAAAAAAGAATGAGAGGGGCTCCGTTACCACCAAAGGAGTAGGGCACCAAATAGACCTCAGTCAAAAGGAAATCCCTATTGGGCAACATAATTCACCAAAACACATACATTCATACACATAATCATATCACCAGAACATAATACCACCACAATCAAAAGGCCAAAACTAAGAAAATACAAGTATTTTATTTCAGTAATAATTAAACATATAGAAACACTGTTTAGCAAAGGTGGCAAACAGGAACCACACAAATTAATACATTACTGGGGGAACATGCGAGAAAAATAGTTTCTAATCATCAAAACAGGCCCATACATCAGACAAAATTCATTATGATGAAATTAGATTTTTGTATAAATGAATTTAACAATAACAAATGTCTTTCACAGTCTACAGCAGAGGTCTTCAAACTTTTGTAGGTTGAGCCCCCAGCAGTATTGTTTTCGATGTTGGGCCCAGCCACCACCTGACAGAAATTTCTGAAATCTAGTACACTACATAATCGACCGCCGCGTACATATCACGGGCCATATCTATTAACTAAACTGTAGTTATCAATTACATCTTTTTAAACACTTATCCGCTGCTGCCGTGAATAGATTGCTGTTACAGTTTTTTTAGCTATGTGTCTAGGTTAGTGTAGTACTAGTAGTAGGGCAGAAAAGTACAACGCCACGGAAGAGCACTACCACAGCATGGGGGATTTTAGTTTAGGATGGGCTCACCACCTTCTGCTTTAGGAGGCCTACAGTCAGGAGCCACAAGTGATGACAAGAACACCATGCTGGCATGGCTGACCTGCAGGCATGATGTATTTTTTACTCATGTATGTATGTGTCTGTTTATCAGAAGACAACTGTAGATTTGGCGGCCCAGCTACCGCCGGCATGGTAGAGACACTGCGTCTGCTACAGTGGCGACGAGGCAGAAAATAACTTTACAAGGCCCAAAGTCTTTACTATCCAATCGACATACAGTGGCATTAGGCCTTTTCCAACGGCGATCCAAGTGGCAGTGAGCAGGATGGCACAGAGGTTTACCTGAGTGAGGTGACAGGAAGGAGGACTGTGCATGGGGGAAAGAAAAACTGTGAATTAAATACCGCCACGATCATACAAAGCATTTGAATTTCGGAAAATATAATCAAATATGAATGCCGGTGGCAGCATGGCAATCGTAAACAATATGTTACATTTAAAAGCCATTCAATATTCTGAAGCTCTCAGGTGGCTTGTTCGTAAATATATTTAGCCAATTATGACTTTCAAGTCAATGTATGATTCCGTCATTAAATAACAGAGTTATCCTATGGAATAAAAAGCCAAGTAACACAATGCAAATTTTGATATTAGAGAAATTGTTTTTAAAGAACTGATAACTCACATAAACTCTGCAGCCAAGGCGGTCTAGAATTTATACAAGTGAATACATTGAATTATTGCTCCAATATGTCTGTCATTTCTAATGTTTATATACATTTCCCTCGTCATTACTGCTTGATTTTACTCGCAAGAAAAGTGTCACTCAGTGGTTGAAATGTAACTCATAATTACACTGAAATTATAAAAGTCACACAAAGCAATCTTAAACCTTGGCAGCTATGGAACACTAATTTCAGCTACTGTGGGAGGCAAGGAGCCTCCTTTGCTTTGAAATCGAATGCAAAGGAACAGGACTGTCTCTTCTTTTGCTTTCGGTTTTAGCTGAGGAGACGTTCTGCATCCCACTGCAGCTGAAGCATTTCAGCGCAGGCCTGCCAAGCATCACGCATCAGGTGTGACGCTAATGCATTTCAGTGCGGTGTTCCGCATCATCGCACTGAAATGCATTGTCACGCATTTCTGCCACTCTGAAACTCTGGCAAGCAGGGTGCCAGAGCGCGCCGTCAGCGCCTGCCAGCTGCTCCCTGCAGACTTGCTGCAGGCACTGGGCAGTAAATTAATAGGTAATTTTGTCTGCTCTCAGCTCTGGAGTGGCTGAGAGTGTTACAATGTATGGCTACAAATTAAATCCGACAGCTGACTCATGCTGGCAACATTTATATGTCCCGCGCCGCGCTGCTTTTAGACACACCAGACGCATCAGACACACTGAGTGACATTTACACTCTGACAATTACCGAGAGCGGGTGTGAGGCCTGCCCAGGCTGGCTCAGCAGTGGTTGCTAACGTTGTGGCACACCAGGGGGCCCCATCTTCGTCATGTCCTGGAACGGAGGAAGAGAGTTCAGTAGTGGCGGGGAACTCAAACTGAGATTCGAGTCCTCCGTACGCTGCCACTGCTGACTGTGACACAAATTTAATAAAACCCAGCAGCGTTGCCGGACTGAGCAGTAAGTGAGTGACTGATTTAGTCACTCCTGCTACACTACTATGACTGACAGGACACATGGGCGCCCGTGCGGGCGGGGGACTTGTCAGTGAGTCACTCTGCTGGGATAAGAAGAGTGCATGATGCAGTGTGCTGTGCGGCCGCGGGTCCCTGTGTGAATCACGCCGCATCCACCGGACGGACCGGAATGCAGAGACAGTAGCAGTCTGAAGCATCTCCAGTTCATTAAGTAAGGGGCATATTTACATTAACTGGCGCATCCCTGCATAACAGGAGGGATGCACCAGTTATTGTGCGTCATAGCTCCGCCATCATGGATGCGCCGCATTTACAATGCGGCGCACCATGGGGTAAAACCGGCACAGATACGGGAACGCCTACATGTGGCGCAGGGCATTACAACGTGACGCACCTCCCAGATGCGTCACGTTGTAAGTACCCCGCACCATGGCGCAGGATTTGCGCCGCCGCTGCGTCACAAAAGTGATGCAACGGCGGCGTAAATGAGGCGCAAGGGGCTTGTAAATCTGCCCCTAAGTGTTTATGCGCCAGGCAGACTTAGTGTACACAGTTTAATTAGTGCTTGTGTGACATTAGCGCTGCCTCGGAGACACACACACAGTCTGATCATCTCTGGTAAGTTATTTCAGTCTGACTCACACGATCAATTTAGTTTCAAATCTGCAGGCCTGGCCGCGGGGCTGCTCTGTCTCCTCATCCTTATCATGGCCGCCCTGACTAACTAGATTTATCTTCACAGACTACGGTTGACAGTTTTACCAGCACGCTCTCCCTGCTCTCTCTGCACTGGGGCCCGGCTGGGGGAGGGGGAGGAAAGGAAGGGGGTCCGTTATGGCTCACGTCATCATCATCATTCTTCAGATGCCCACTGTCCGCTCTCATCTGTTGTAACATCATTACTTCACAGCGTGGAGCGCACCACGCATTGCAAATGATTGAGATGAGATGAGATAAGATGATAATAAACTGAGATACAGAAATCTGCAGGCGCAGGGCCGCTCGTCATCCTTCAGGTTTACATCTGCAAGAGATCTCAGATTTCATTTAATTCTGCAGACAGTAATCTCAGCAGGCCGTCATCCTTCTTGGGTACTTCACTTGAGGCTCAGGTATTTCCTTTAGACTACGGGTGCCGGTGTGTGATTTGCCACTAGTGTCCTTTCATTTCTGGTGCTCTACAGCAGTTTCAAGAAGTTTTTGGAGTTTTTTGTTGTTCAAATGGCTGCAATTTCTGATATTTGGAAGTTTCCTTTGTGTTCATTGAATTATTTTTGTTTGCGAGAAAGTGTCACTCATAGAAGTTGGAATGTCACACATAGCAATCTGAAACCTTGGCAGCTATGTCGGCGCTACCTATTAACCCCCTCCTGGGATGGTGAACAGTTAGCACTTCGCAAACAAAAGCATGGGCGCGTTGTGCCCAATGATTTCCCCTCCCTCCCTGCCTCCCTCCCCCCTCCAACCCTCTGTCACCGGGAGTTATTTAATGAAAGAAATTCCCATTTGAATGGGTGAAGACTTGCGACGCCGAAGACAACAAAGGTAAGATTTTAGTGTCGAGTGCGTGCCCCCGCAGGGGTGCGCGCCCCACAGTTTGAAGAACTCTGGTCTACAGTATGCCTGTTAACTGTAAGCGTTGACGCGTTTCGGTGGGTATTACTGCCTAAACACCACCTTCTTCAGGACAAAGGACGATAGTTCCCAGAGCATTATAAGAATCTGTACATAGGCACACAAACAAAGACATAAAGAAAAATAAAACAATTTTTAAAAAACAGTTACCAGTGCATAGGCAAAATGGTAAAACAGTATTTATATCCTGGTGATACACAAAACAATCCTTTCACTCAACTTCGTAGACAGAATCCTAAATTTAAAAGATTAAAAAGTAGGGGACACATCCCTCCTATCCCTTGAATTGTGCATACCAATCTCATCCTATTTGCTCATAGTTTACAGTGACTTATCAAACCTATGTTGGGATGCGATTAAGTGCCCTTTATTTTATAGCCAAAATAGTCTAAGATTGCCGCCGTGCTTGTGTGGCCATCCTCGATAAAATGAACAATGCGTTTGGTTATGAAAATATAAACTCTGAGAATTAGAGTAAATTAGGAAGTAGTATAATACTCTTTCTAAATTCATTTTCATCTATATATTGTATATTTGGTCGGTATTTAAATAAAAAAATATATAAATACATAATGGGTCGTCTTTTTAAATAAATTGTCCATATAGCTCATCTGACTATTAAAAGTGTTGGAAAATTGATTGTTCAGGAATACCTTTACAAATAAGAGCCTTTCCGCTTTATAGCCGAATATTATTAAAGAACATATGGTAGGCTAAAATGGCCAACACTTCTAGAAGGAATAAGATTGCGTAGATTGATCACAATTGGCGGAGCGGAGGTGACGTAACGGATCACATGCACGAATGTAGGATATTTAAATCTACCGCAAAGCTGTTGAAAAATAGATTCCCGTTTACAGTGGCGTCTTCTACCCTGTATCTTGATATCCGAGTGTCAGTAAGGGAAGAGGAAGGGCTTGAACTGTTTATAGTCCTTGAAGCTACTCGTAGATTCAAATAGACCGGGTTATGTTAGTCTAGAAGTTGCAAGGGATTTCAGACTGTCATTGTTTTGTAGCGATACTGGTATTTAATCATGATTTTGTGGGCTAGGAACCTTGTTTTGACAATGAGATTGAGTCATAAGATAATTTTGATTAATATGTGGGGTTCCCTATTCCTCACGTTGTACATTGTAATAAATGATTGACAGATAAAACTTTCATTTAGAAATTCACTAAAATATGTATAGAGGACACCTTAGTCGAGTTAGTATGGGCAAAACTATAGTAATAATATTGCAATACCACAGACAATATATTTGTTAAACATTCATTAAATGAGTAGAGCGAATGCTTTAGTGAGAGTAGTATAGACAGAACCTTAGCAATAACATCTTAGATTTACAGTCTAGATTCCAGGGCATGTATATCTGTTTTATTTCTTAATTACTAGAGAGATTGCTTGAGGCATAGTAATATAGGTGGAACCTTAGCGATAACAACTCCATATTTCAGTTTACGTTCAAGATCTATTGCAAATTGCTAAGACAATAAAATAATATCGGAGGGAACTAGATAATAATCTAAAACTCCACAAGAAGGAAGAGAGGAAGGGGTCTGATAACTGAGTCTGTGATTTTAAATGAAAGGTAAATAGAATAGGTTATTATTAATAATAACGATTCAGAAAAGGGGGTGGTGATGAACAGAGTGTCTGAATTAAGCAGACCACTCTTACCCAGTCCAAAGATCAGGGCTTGATCCATCACCGTTATTTATCTCACTGCACCATCCCAGTTCTTTTGTCCACCATAAGCGTGGAAGGGTATACTCAGATGTGAGTCCCTTGCTCATTGCACCATCAGGATTCAAGCAAGCCGGGCCGAAGACGGCTGAAATGCCAGAAACCAGTCCCGGGTAGCTTGTTTCCTTCCCAGTATAAGAATTGGCTTGGTAGTTTGGTCTGCCCTGTTCCCATGATGCACTGGGCCAGGGTCCGACTAATTTGCATATAGGCAAGTTCTGAGCTGGGATGGTGCAGTGAGCTAAAAAACGGTGATGGATCAAGCCCTGAACTTTGGACTGGGTAAGAGTGGTCTGCTTAATTCAGACACTCTGTTCATCACCACCCCCTTTTCTGAATCATTTTTGTCCACCATAAGCGTGGAAGGGTATACTCATATGTGAGTCCCTTGCTCATTGCACCATCAGGATTCAAGCAAGCCGGGCCGAAGACGGCTGAAATGCCTGAAACCGGTCCCCGGTAGCTTGTTTCCTTCCCAGTATAAGAATTGGCTTGGTAGTTTGGTCTGTCCTGTTCCCATGATGCACTGGGCCAGGGTCAGACTAATTTGCATATAGCCAAGTTCTGAGCTGGGATGGTGCTGTGAGCTAAAAAAAAACGGTGATGGATCAAGCCCTGATCTTTGGACTGGGTAAGAGTGGTCTGCTTAATTCAGACACTCTGTTCATCACCACCCCTTTTTCTGAATCATTATTATTAATATTAGTCTCTTTACACAAGTGAGAAGCACTAAAACATGTTTTTATATATTTTACAACAGAGGCATATATTGGCCCCATCTCCTTCTATCATTTGGTGTGAGAAATAAGAGGTTTAGAAGTAATATCTGTTTAAGTGTTCTTGAAATTGATAGTACCTCGGTGGGGATTAAATATTGAGTATTGATATAAGAAGGTCATTTTGGTTTTCTTACAGAATATCCCACCAATGAAACAGGGGTGACTGATTGAGAAAGAGGTCTAACAACCCCTCTATATCTGACTGCAAAAGAATACTTACAGCTGATACTGTATAGATATCTTGGATTCAGAACAGGTACCTAGGTATTACCTTTGGATGCCTGATTGATAAGGGAAGGGTTGCTCTAATACACATGGGATGCGATTAGTATGCACAATTTGAGGGATAGTAGGGATGTGTCCCCTCCTTTTTAAACTTTTAAATTTAGGATTCTATCTATGAGGTTGAGTGAAAGGATTGTTTGGTGTATCACCAGGATATAAACACTGTTTTACCATTTTGCCTATCAACGGTTAATTGATTTTTTTTTTATTGTTTTATTCTTCTTTATGTCTTTGTTTGTGTGCTTAAGTACAGATTCTGATTATGCTCTGGGAAATACCGTCTTTTGTCCTGAAGAAGGTGGTGTTTAGGCAGTAATACCCACCGAAACGCGTCAACGCTTACTGTTAACAGGCATACTGTAGACTGTGAAAGACATTTGTTATTATTGTTAAATTCATTTATAGGAAAATCAAATGTCATTATAATGAATTTTGTCTGATGTATGGGCCTGTTTAGATGATTAGAAACAATTTTTCTTGCAGGTTCTCCCAGTAATGTATTAATTTGTGTGGTTTCTGTTTGCATTATTTGCTAAACAGTGTTTTTTTTTTTACTTTTCTATATGTTTTATTAATACTGAAAAAAATACTTGTATTTTTTTAGTTTGGGCCTTTTGATGGTGGTGGTATTATGTTCTGGTGATATGATTATGTGTATGAATGTATGTGTTTTGGTAATTTTAGGTTGCCCATAGGGGAATTCCTTTTGACTGAGGAGTTATTAGTTAGATCAGACTTTCAAAAAGGTATTTTTTGTTTTCTTAATAACTTTGTCTCTGTTCAACGTATCTGGATTAAACTTTCCAAAAAGGTTCATCCACTTTGGCTCCATAATTGAACTTTTTGTGCTGAACGAGGGCCAAGAAATCCCAAAACATTGATTTCCCATTTTATTTCTCAAAATGAAGTTTGGTCTATAATAGAGACAAAAGGCTAAACTGAATTTTCTTTAGAATGAACAAAATAAGACAATTAATTTTGACATAGAAAATATGTTTAGTGCTCTAGAAAGCTAACATCAGTACACATTTTATACACATTCTCAAACATCTTCCTCCTACATGTAACAATGAGTCACCTTATTGCTTTAATCATGACAACATAAACCTCTCTATTTTCAATTACTGACATTTTGTATATCCTAAACAAATGTATCGTGCATAAAGTAGCATACATTTATACTTAATTTACCATCTTCCCGTTAATTAAAAAAGAGAGAAGGGTTAGGTGGTATGCTGTTTTAAATATAAAACCAAGGTATACCGACCAATTACGTCGTAACACCCCTATTTTGGTAGAATAATTATTATGTACCCAAGACAAATGAAAATTAACTAGCCTAATGATGTCTGGAGGCTGAGGACTGAGTTAACTTGCACCCTGAGGCAAAGCATGGTCCCCTAGAAAACCACAAATATTCACAGGAATAAATTAAGGACAGACATAGGAAAGAGGAAGAAGGTGGTAGAGATATCTATGCAAGCTGTGTGTTACAGGCTTCTCTTTTATTTTTGCAACATTAATTTAATAACATCTAGAATTGTCATGCAAGAAAAAACTTGTATTTGTAAAGTACAACATGAGTTGGGATCCCGGATTTATGGTATTCATCTTTTTAACATTTCTGTCTATATTAATCCATATTCATTTTTGGCTATCTTATTTCTATTTATCCATGTTTGTTTTGAGAATAAATGGAGGCTTAAAATTGCATATATCCACGTTTATTTAACTGGCAAATATGCACTCATATTTTGGTGCCTGTCGCGTTTAAGCAAATTAAGTAGCCAAATAACAAGGCACTACACCAACAGAAAAAGATTAGGAGATACATATATGCTCTTTCGGTGCCAAGAACATAATGGTGTGTCCTCGACAGTTGTGTTGCTGGGCCGAGTAAGTAACAATTACGTCCTGGCACTGGCCCACGGGGGAAGCCTAGGTGCTTCCACAGTTGAGCGCCCACCCACATGACTCCCCAGGGGATGGCAGCAGAAGCGCTTCCGCTGCCACCCTAAACCCCCCATCAAAGGCTTAAGAAGGAAAGGTGAAGTTTAGTATGCCTGAACTCACCCTTCAATAACACATCTTTTTATAAAGATGGATTTTGCATTATGTGTTTGTAAGCCACTCTTTCAGAAGTGGCTGGGTTTTTGTGCTTTAAACATTTCTGTGTGTTTCTGCCTGGTTTTAGATTGACTGGCTGGATTTGAAAGCGATAGGATCTGGAGAATGTCTTGACCCAGGGGAGGAGGTGAGACAGCACAGGCTGACCTGCATCTGGAGCGTGCAGGGGGAGGAGTTGGCCTAGAGGTGAAGAGGCCTGGCCTGGTGCTATAAAACAATTGTCCCATCTCCCGCTGAGTGATTGAGATCCAGATCCCCATTATCAAAGGAAGAAGGTGTCACTGGTAGGAAGGCACCCAGAACTGGTTTGCGCAGGGGTCAGTGCCTCCTGTAACACAAAGACTTCAAAGCAATTGTGGGGTATAACTATGCGAGCTGAAGCCCCTGAACTTTGGATAATGTCTTGATCAAGTGTGAACAAGACTGGAGCTGCTTCGTGGATCAAGAGGAACCTTTGCCAAGGAAGAAGCAACTGAAGAGACTGCTGGATAGGACTGCTCTTGCTGTGTGATCTGGGGCTGGCCTGCAGTTTGCTGTTTAAACTAAGGAAAGGCTGTAGGGACTTTGCTGTGTCCCCCTGCTTGACGGACTTTGCTGTGTGCTGTGTCCCGAAGTATCTATCCCCAAGGGCCCGAGGTGAGCTGGCTGCTTGTTTGGAAACACAAAAGTTTCCAGAGAAGACTCTCAGATACGCTGTGGGTGCATGTGCTCTGTCTAGCCTGAGACCTTCGCAAGTCGTGCCCGGTGATCTTGGGCACCTGGAGTTCCAAACAAGACTCAGAGATGATGTGTGCTTGTGCTATGTCTAGCCTGAGCCCTTCGAGAGGATCGTCCTGTGAACGTGTGTACCAGGGAGCCAAGAAAGGGCCAGCGACACAGTGTGTGTGAGCTTGGGGGGCAGCCTGAGACTTTTGTGTGGATTGGCCCGTGATTGTGTACATCAGAAGAGCAAGTGTGTCTCAGCGACACTCTGTGAGTGTGCTGTTTGCAGCTGAGACCCTCACTGGCGGTGCCCCGTGACGGGGGCACTGGAAGATAAAGTATGTCTCAGCGACGCTGGGTGCGGGTGCTGTTTGCAGCCTGAAACCCTCTCGGTAGGTGCCCTGTGATCGGGGGCACCGGAAGATAAAGTGTGTTTCAGCAACGCTGTGTGCGTGTACCTTCTACCGGCTGAGACCTGCGCAAGTGGTGCCTTGTGATCGTGGGCACCAGAAGATCAAGTGTGTCTCAGCGACACTGCATGTGTGTGCCGTGCGCAGCCTGAGACCCTCGTGAGGAGGTGTCTGGTTATTGTGCACCAGAAGTTCCTGTGAGTCTCGCTGACTCTGAGTGCGAGTGTAGTGTGCAGCCTGGGATCTTCACATTGCCCAGAAATTCAGAGAAATTGCATCAGAGGTCCAAGTCGCTGGATGAGGAGAGTGGGTTCGCGCCCCCCAGGTAATGTGTGTCGACTCCTGGGGCGCAGGCGCGGAGGGAGACGCTCTCGGACGCTCTCTCTGTCCTGCAGCACAAGCCTCTGCTTCAGCTCGGATTGCGGCCCATGTGCCCAGGGAGTGGCAGCACAGGGGCCTGAGTGCGAAGCTGCATTTTACTGTGTTCTATCTTACCCGTGTGGTGGGGGCAACTGTGACCGGAGACTAACCGCAAGCCAGCACGAGTGGCAGAGAGACCACCGGAGGCACTGTGAGCGGTGCCAGAGTAACTTACGTATTGCCTTGCTCCTGCATGCCGGAGTATCTGATGATTGTATACCGCATTGCTTTATTCCTGCACAACGGACTGCCTGTTTTGCTATATTGCTCATTGCATTAGTTTGCCTAACTAACTGCCTGATAGGAGTGTTACGCATTGCACTAGGTTTGCATAACGAACTGCCTGATAGATGTGTTACACCCTGTCTTAGTCCTGCATCACAATCTGCCAGATTGTCGTATTACACGTTGCATTAGTGTTGCATACCGAACTGCCGGATATATGTGTTCTGCATTGCATTCGTTTCACATAACGAACTGCCGATAACTGTATTACACATTGCATTGCTTTTTCCTGACAGAGTACCTGAAAGGGGAACGCACGCATTGCATTACGGGGGCATAGCAGTTTACCACATTGTTGCTTTATGCATTTCATTACAGTGACAGTACAAAACGGCAGATAGCCGTATTATGATCTGCATTATTCTTATGTTGTGAAGTACCTGATCCTTGCATAATGAACTGCATATTACGACATTAGGATTATGTAGGATTGTTTAGTTTAGCTCAATAATAATAGGCCAGGGGGAGAATTACCCCAATGCATATGCTGGTTTCGTATTGTGTGGTCGCATTGTATCTCTTTTTGTAAACATACACTTGTTTTTCTATGAAACTCGTATGGAGTCTATTTGTGGTGTCATCGTTGGATTGCTGTGAGCGCAATTGCAAATACTTTACACATTGGCCTTGAAGATAAGCCTGGTTGCTCGTGTCAAGCTACTAAGGGGGTGGAGCAGGGACTATCTCTAGAGGCGACCTGTCTTTTCCCTAACGTTGGGACTCCAGGTCCCTGTTTGGCCTACAGTACCTACCTCAGCCAACCAGGGATTCTGGGAATTCTAACAGGGACTATCCTTGGTTTATGTTTAGGGAAGGAATAGAAGGAAGAGTAAGGGTGAACAAATCAAATAATTATGAATAATATAAGACAAATATATAATAAATATCTATAAATAAACAGATGTTCAAGTACTCATCCGATCATCTTCTACCGGCGATCATCAACGGGGTAAACTCCAATCTGTTGGTTAATGTAGAGAAATCGATCAAACAATCATAGTACAAGATACACCCTCCTCAAATAAAGGAGATTTAAGAGGAGAGCGTGATTTAGCCCTATCTCTTTCCTGTGTAAGGGTGAAATGTGATAGACTCCTTTTGAGTTGATCATGACTTTTTTTGATATTCAGAAGTGATTTTGGGGGGACGTGTTCAACCATTTCTGCAACAATGGCGCTCCCTCTCGCAAGATCCTTGGATCTTGGGAGACAGTGCAAGGGTACAAACTGGAGATGTACTAGACTCCTTTCCAAACTCTCCGACCTTTTCCTCTAAATTTTTCCCAACAAGATCAGACATTTATCTCGGAAGAGATAGACTCCCTCCTGCAGAAAGGGGCGATTGCGGTTACTTAATGTCATCCCCGGGGTTTCCTCAGCAATGTATTCCAGGTCGAGAAGAAAGGGGGAGGGACCAGGTTGGTCCTGAATCTCTAAGAGTTCAATGGGTGGATTGTCTATCGCCACTTCAAAATGGAGGGCGTCCACCTGCTACGCAATCTTCTGCAAGAAGGAGATTGGATGGTCCGGTTGGACCTGAAGGACGCGTATCCGTCCGTCCCCATTTACGCCCCGCATCGTCGTTTCCTTCAGATTCTCTGGCAAGGCGTCTATTACGAATACACCGTCCTTCCCTCCTGACTTTCGTCGGCACCCTGGTGCTTCACGAAACTCCTCCGTCCTGTGGTAGAGTCCCTGCGTGCGCGAGAGGTGCGCTTGATCGTCTATCTAGACGACATCATTATCATGGCGCAGTCCCCTCAGCTGGCGGTTACTCATCTGGATTGGTCCATTCAGCTACTTCAGAGCCTCGGATTCATAGTGAACTCATAGAAATCAGCCCTGATCCCTACACAATCCATAGAGTTCCTGGGCTTTCAAGTGGATTCTCGCAGCTGTTAGCTGCTCCTACCCTCTTACAAGATCAGAGCGATCAAGAGAGAATTGAAGTTGATTGTGTTGTGAGCTGGCAGATTGTGTCCTTGACGTCCATTGCCCGAGTAGTGGGGTTACTGGCCTCGTTGATCCAAGCAATCTTCCGGGGCCCCTTCATTATCCCGCAGTCCAACACCTGAAGATCCAGCATCTCAGCAAATGCCTTGGTTATGCCGAACAGATTCCTCTTCCAGAGAACGAGAGGTGGGAGATGTTGTGGTGGTTAGAGCACATGGAGTCGTGGAATGAGTTAGCCATATTTGGCTCGAAATCCGAGATAGAGATAGAATTGGTCGCCAGCTGCTGGGCCTGGAGTGCCCGCTGCAGTCCGATCTCAACAGGGGGCCGATGTTCTCCTGATGAGCTCTCTCTTCATATCAACTGCCTGGAGTTACTGGCAGGTTTGTTCGCCATCCGCAGTCTTTCCCCACGGAAAACAGACTGCTGCATCCTTTTGCGGATGGACAAAGTATCGGGGTTGTGGTACATGAACAAGCTTGGCGATACGAGGTCCCGTATTTTGGCGGAGATTGCCACGGATTTTTGGCATTATTGTCTACAGCACAGACTGTCGGTAGTGGCGGAATACCTTCCGGGACGCAAGAACGAGGTTGCTGACTGGCACTCCCGTTACCTACGGGATTACAGTGATTGGTGGTTACACCCTCGAGTTTTTTGGATGCTGAACATTTTATGGGGTCCTTGTCAGGTGGATCTGTTTGCATCACGTCTGAACAAACAGCTCCCGGAGTTTTACAGCTGGCGTCCAGACCCGGAGGCTCTGGCCTCCGATGCGTTTCTTCAGACGTGGCCCAAAGCCCTTTGTTATGCCTTCCCGCCTTTTGTCATGATCACCAGGGTCCTGGCCCAGACCAGGTGCCAACGGGCAGAATTAGTGTTAGTAACCCCTCTGTGGAGAGCACAGGTATGGTTCCCGATGGTGTTGGGCATGTCTTGTGCTGTACCAGTGCTCCTCCCCCAGAGATGGAATCTGTTGCTGGACCCTCACAAGACCCCTCACCCTCTAATAGACGCGGGTCAGTTGCCACTCGTGGAATGGCGAGTTTCAGGGACAGATGGCACGCCCCAGGCCTTTCGGTGGACGCTTCTGAGTTCATCAACCAGGCATAGTCAGATAATACCCACAAACGGTATTCATCAGCATGGAACAAGTGGCGTCGCTGGTGTGTTCGACCCTACTACAGCTGATATCTCCATGGTCATGAATTTCCTAGCTTCCTTAGCTTCCTCAGGTTCGGCCTGTAGAACAGTGAACAATTTTCGGTCCGCGAATTCGGCGGGACATTCTCAACTTGATGGCAAAACAGTTGGGGAGCACCCCTTGGTTTGTAAACTGCTGAGGCATTAGGATGGTCAGGCCACCATGCCCCAAATATTCTTTCCTGTGGGATGTCTCAGTGGTTCTCCGGTTCTTAGAAGCTTGGCCGGCGAACAAGTATTTATCACGGAAACAGCTTCAGCCAAGCTCGCTATGCCCCTATGTTTAGTTTCTTGCAGACGAGTTTCCTACATCAGAGCTTTAGATCTGGCTGGTCGTCGGTTTTCCTCAGAGGGAGTCACTTTTGTTATTTCTAGACGCACCAAGTGCAATTCTACTTCGGTGTCTTATCCGATGTTTCCAGAAAATCCCCAAGTTATGAGTGGTACAATGTTTAAAGGCGTACGAGGTAAGCACCTCTGAGTTTCATTCTGATATGTAAGGTCAATTGTTTATTGCGTTGCAGAAACCTTTCAGACCAGTGACTCCAGCTACCTTGGCAAGATGGGTTCGCTGGCTCATGAGTGAAGAAGGCATTGATATATCTAAATTTGGCGCACATTCTGTTCGAGGCGCAATGGCGTCTAAATCATTTTCATTGGGAGTAAGCCTTTCTGACATCATGAATACAGCAGATTGGTCCACGGAAACTACATTTAAATCTTTCTATTACAAACCTATTGGGGATGTTGCATCGGTGGTGGTGGCTCAGCTTTGAACAAGGATAATCGGTGCCTCCGGTCCTGACATAGAATTAAAAATTTGCATACATTCGTGACAAGAATTTTCAATTCTATTAAGGATAACGGAAGCGAGGTTTATCCCACCCGGCAGTTATGTCTTTATATAAGGATAAATGAAAGAAAGAAAGTATGATTTCTGTCTGTATGACACTCTCATTGCATTATTTTGCATAGTTCCTGTTCTCCCCCCCCCCTTGTTGTAGGATTTGCTGTTGGCACATAGTTATGGGACAATTGTTATTATGCAATTCTCTCTTTTGGTTCCAGATTCAAATGGCAAAGGGAATCACATTTGTTGGATTCCTGTTTCCGTAGAGAATGATCTCCCTCTACGAAGTTGGTGTTTCTTCACCTGGTTTACCAAGCACGGTTGGTCCTGCAAACCTGAAGTTTTCCTGTTGGTTCTTCGGGTTATCTGGTTCTTCTGAAAGTTTCACACCACGGACAGCGTGCAAGTATTAAGTTGAAGATGTTGAACTTATATGTTACAGTTTCGCAAAGAAAGAGGACGTATGTGCCTCGGATGGACATTATATAGGCACAGTCTCTATGGTTAGAGAGTACAGTGTGTTTATGGGATTTGTAGTTAATGATAAAAGATTGTTTTTTATTTGCTGCTGTATTAAAGCAAAGAAAATGAGAAGCATAATCCTCGCCTCCGTTGTCCTTAATAGAATTGAAAATTCTTGTCACGAATGTTAGCAAATTTGTAATGTCCGGGCTGACACAGCTTTGCGGGCTGGCAACAATCTAATTGCAGCCGCACCCGAGTACTTAACAGGTCTTTAAAGACCATTTACTTGTAAATTAGGCTTTTGTTGTGTTTCCACCCCTTCTTACAGCCACTCTGTCTATGGTTGGAAGAATTAGCCCCCCTAAAATATTTTTCAGCCCATTCCACCCCCATCGACCCCCATGCCCGGAATTTGGCTCTAGTTGCCCGCCTGACATATATTAATGGAAAAAGTGGCATTCGCCAAATGAATATAGGTTGAATGTTATAATCACCGCGATACATCAGCCAAGGAAACTCGTGAAGCAGAAGGATATTGCTTGCTTGATAATGCCCAAGCAACGTGCACCTGACTCATGGAGCTCTCTGCTCTGTTTTCCTTCTAGCGAAAGTCCATGTTGAACAGGGACACTGCGCCACCGAACACCGGTGACAATGTGACATACACTAGTGTACCATAAAAACAACAGCGTGGAACGACGGTGACGGCTACGCGCTGGACAATCACTTCCGGGAAGGGAAAGGTATGTTTTTCCCCTACGCAGCAGCGGCGCTGTCTTCCGCATGTTGGGAGGAGGCGGGCCATTATATTCTAGCCAATCGCCGAATTAACAGGGCAACACAGCCACTCGATTGCCTTAAATTCCCTTCAATCATTGTGTCAAACAAAACAGGCAATCGGATTCTAAGGTCCTCTGGAGGGTGGCGGGAGGTAAGACCCTGGCGCGGTATCCTCTAGCGTCATTTGAGAGTGTTAGCTTGGATGTGGCGAGATTACTGCTTGCATGCTGATGACCTGTTCTCCAAACCTGTAATTTACATGATGCTAGGACGAGGGTCGGCTATCGTTGCGGGATGTTAAGACAAATGGTAGATGCAGGGTATGTGCACGACTTCCGCAGTCACTCATGCATAAGGCCAGGTTATCACTACTTTGTGGATGGACATGCGATACAGAGGGTCAGAATAGAAGAGGTACTTGAGTAGGACGAGGTAATATCGCGTATTATTTAACCCCATCACGTTCAGTTGGCACAATTTATTCAAATAATTTCTGTTAGCCAGTGTGCAGGTGTGCGTTCAGGACAGGTGTTTCATTAAACGACACACCGACTACAAGGTCTAGAATACACAGTACTCGAAAAGGAAAGCACAACATTGTAGCCAAGAAGACTAGGTATGGAGCGAGAAGAAGACATGAATCGTACCTGTCATCCTGTTGTCTGCAATGACTGATGTTAAACGGGGTCATCACGTTAAAGAGGCTGGAGAAAGAACACCTTTTGAAGGTTGACCGGTTTCAAAAGAGTGTCGGAAGACATTATGTTTGTCGGAGGTGAATACAGTGCAAGAGCGACACCAGTCGAATTTTGCTAAATTGAAGGTTATGCTGGGGGTATGGAAGGGCTTGATAAAAGCTTAAAAGCCTGGAAAAAGTTGTCACTGCAGCAAGCACGTTGAGATAGGAAAATGCGACTGGTGACCGACTCGATTTACATACAGGGCACACGTCTTAAGCATTTGCAATGCAACGGTCTCGCCTTTGTAAAAGTTAGAGCTATAATAAATGTCCTACTTTTTGTTTGTGTTGGTGTTGAAAACATATAAATAAATGGCATTGTCATCTATAATGGCAATAGCTTAATCTCTTGCCAATGTGAGACCTATTGCATTGCGTTTTGCTGCTTGTGCAAGAAAATTGTGGGGTGCAGGACGAGATGCAACAGGATGCATGCATATTCCTCTTACAAGAAAAGCAACAGTGCTGGTGTTTGACTTTATTAAATGTGAGGGGGTAGAGGAAGAGGTGCGGGTATCCTCTATGGGAGTGGGGGGGGGGGTGTAATTGTGCAGTTATCCGTTTTTATGCTCTGAGATATATGCCATTCTAAAGGAGGCCTAGATGCTTAAATGTGACCACTATGCGCTCTCCAAGAAACATTTTAGATACGCAGTTATATTCTTTGGTTGTCTGTAAAACATGCACTTTGACTAGAATATACGACTTTAAAATTGATCCTTAGTTCAGAAGTGTTTCAGTATCCTGACGGGTAAGTAAAGTGTACTAGAGAGTGTGTATTAGTAGTACAGAGAAGTGAGTGTGTAGTATAGAGTGAGTAGCAGAGAATAGTAGAGAGTAGCGAGTGTGTAGTAGAGAGTAGTGAGTGTGTAGTATAGAGTGTTTAGTATAGAGTGAGGAGTAGAGAATAGTAGTGAGTGTGTAGTAGTAGTGAGTGTGTAGTAGAGAGTAGTATATTGAGTAGTCGATAGTGTGTAGTAGAATAGTAGAGTAGTAGAGACTATGTAGTAGAGACTGTGTAGTAGAGACTGAGTAGTAGAGTGACTAGTAGAGAGTAGTATATTGAGTAGTCGAGAGTGTGTGGTAGAATAGTACAGTGTGTAGTAGAGACTGACTAGTAGAGAGTGACTATCGTCTGACAAGGTGGGGGCCACAGGATGATGACAGACTCGGTGTCATCACGAAAGAATAGACAAAAGATGTTATGCAGAGGATGATTATAAATAATGGTTTTGGAGGTGTGTAGGGGTCTTTTGATTGTGGAAGTAAGAGAAATACGGTATATTTGAAATAGTGGATAATGGGTAGCAGTGGCGGTGGATATTTTGAGATGGTGGGTGATGGAGGACAGTGAATACCTTGAGATAGTGGGGGGTGGAGGGCAGTGGCGAGGGACACCTTGAGAGGGGGGTGCTGAATCATACAGCGCAGCCGGCGGTGAGCAGTGGTGAAGGAACAGTGCTGAACGCAGCGCCCTGAGGCCCCCTACCTGACTTGGTGAAGCTGATGATCTCTGAGGTCTGCTGCTGCTGGTCCGGCATGGACTTGGCGTGCCCGTCCAGGTTGGGGATCTCCACCCGGCCGTCCTCGCGCACCTTTCGCTCTGGGTCTTGACGCCTTGAGAGCTGTGCACCATAACAGCGTATGTTTTTCGCCACAGCAAAACAGCGATTGCCCCGTCATATCCCCATCACTCTTCCTTTCGAGTTGTTGAGACTCGAGTTGTTACTACCCAAAAACACGTTTTCATTCATCAGTTGCACTCTCTACAGAGACTGTATTCATCTTGGTATTTACTTATGTCCAAGCAAATTTGCTCTACCTTTTTTTTTTTTTTTTAATGTTTTGCCCTACCGAGCACAAAATGGAAGCACGGCTCAGCCCCCAGCATTTCTACCGCGTGCACCGCTTTTGCACTGCCATATTTATCCTTCCCACAGGCATACACAGCTGTAGCAGACTGCATCGCATGTAGCTGAAAAGAAAACCCGGCAATAGAGCATTGCAACACATCGGAATGGCCAGGGGGACTCATCCCTACCCCCTTGAGGTTTACAGTGTGTCTGCGCAGGACAATCTGGAGCCTTCGTCCTGGGCTACGCAATGTCATATGTATTTCGATATTTATTTATTTATTTTGAAATGCGCTCTGAAAAGGCGCAGCTTTTCATGTTGAAGGGGTGCACGCTGCATCACTTGTCACTTTAGCACTAACTTGGGCTACACGTGCGATGTGGTGGTAGCTATTAGTAGTATTTGAAAGCGGCGACAAGAGACCAAAATCTCAGCTTCACCTACTCACCAGAACATATTACACTGTGCCCATAAGTTTTCTTCTTTTTGCAGAGTTATATAGTGCCAACTCGCCCTAAGGTATTGGAGTGCTTTTAACTGTTCGCCAGTGGCGCAAAGCAAGGACACATTCGCTCTTGGTAGGCAGGGTAGGAGGGTGGTGGGTGGTGAGGGGTGGGGGGTGAGGGGTGGGGGGTGAGGGGTGAGGGGTGAGGGGTGAGGGGGAGTGTGAGGGGTGAGTGTGAGTGTGAGGGTGAGTGTGAGTGTGAGGGTGAGTGTGAGGGTGAGTGTGAGTGTGAGTGTGAGTGTGAGGGTGAGTGTGAGTGTGAGGGTGAGTGTGAGGGTGAGTGTGAGGGTGAGTGTGAGGGTGAGGGTGAGGGTGAGGGTGAGGGTGAGGGGGAGTGGGAGTGGGAGTGGGAGTGGGAGTGGGAGTGGGAGTGGGAGTGGGAGTGATTTGCCCAGAATCACCGGGGGCCGCCCACGCGAGGCTCGGACTTGGCTCCCCTGCTCGAAAAAGGCCTCTTTTTGACCTCGTATATATCCAGCAGTCCATCTATCCGGAAACAATATGCACATAAACAGGATTATGTTTTGTGGGCTGCATAGCATGAGTCATGGCAATGATAGGATTGGTCACGTATTTACAGCTCGCACAGACTATAGTTCTACTCATGCTTCCCCCTACTCCTGAGTGACCCCTACTCCTGAGTGCTGCGTGAGCCGAGACGTCGCTGTTATTATTAAGCGGATTCTACTGTACGCCTTTTTAATTGAGGAACGATTCCTAGCAGACCGCAGTCCTCGCAGTGATAGTCCAGTGAAAATTATATTTACCTATAGAAGTTCAAAACGGGGCAATATCTTAATTTATGCACAAGGTACGAACGCTTCGTCCAACCTCTCCTGGCCCTCTAGCTGTGCATAGCGTCTGCTGTAGTGCAGGAGGGAATATCCCCGCGCCCCCGGCAGTCTTTCCCCATCTCTTCAGGATAAATTCGAAGTCAGACCCCGTTGCTACTCATGTCTCCGTTCATCAGTAATGACGTGGTAGCTTTTCATCCCCCTTCAAAGCTCCGCACAGACGTGCATTTCCACTGTACTACTTGGGCAAAACCTTGCCTAACGTGTTCATGGACTTAACCAGTCACCTCTCAGGAAGACAAGGCAAACAGCCGCCTTACAAAAGTTTCTATGCTTAATGTTGTAGCTACGAACCTTCTGTAATTAATTTAGGATTCATGGTTTCAATTACCAGAATAAACTTCTCCAGCATTTTGTGGCTGCTTCTTCTTTTTTTTTTTTGTGACGAGTTATCCTGGTGAATACCTGGATCGTACGGCTTTTGCGGACATTGCGCAAACCCGTAACCCTCTGAGCCATCCTACCAGCCTTATTACGCTTCTCGTATTTCTGTTAGGGAGTAAAGTGTGGTAGAGGCACCCCGCCGCAGTGGCGGCGTTATGAGGCATCAGTCCAGCCCTTAACCCGCTGGGCTTCCAGACTACGGCAACAATTGCCGCTACTGGCTGAGTGGGACTCGACGAGCCGGTGTCCTGCTGCGGGGAGAAGCCCTGGGGTCCGGCATGTGGGAGCCGGCGGCATACAGCAGACAGACCAGCAGGCAGGTGAGGGATCCGTCGGCCATGCTACCCGAGGTGGCGGGGAGCCCCACTCCTGGCGGCAGCCTCTGCGCAGGAGCAGAGATCGAGCAGGCGGCCCGGCTGCCCCAGGAAATAGGAGCGACGCACCAGCCTCCTCCGCGGGCACCGGGTCGGAGAGGTGCAGCCCCTTCCACTTCTCTTCCTGGTGCTCCAACAGTGTCCCAGTGCAGATATTCTAAGCAAGAACATTACGGGAAACTGGCACTTCCACCAAAAGTCCACTTCAGGGTATTATATTATTGCATGTTAGTTTCCGATGTGAGCAAAAGTTCGTTTTTTGATATTAAAAAGTGTACTTGCAAGTCCTTCCCCTCTGCAGCACACGTAAAAACCTACGATCCTCCCCTCAGCAGCACACGTGAAAACCTACGAAAAGAAAATAGACAGCCGAGGCTAGAAGTGTCACAGATGCAAATTCACACTGACGTAGCCTTTCTCTTCCCCCGACTTCCTTCTGCTGTAAAAGGTTTCTAATCTTTGAGGCAGGCCCTATAAAGATAACACATCTTTTTAAGTCAAATAAGCCAGTCTGAAAAGGACGGGGCTTAGCGAGAAAGGAGAACGTCACTAGGACCTCTTCTCCAATGGCTGGCAACCGTTTAGGAGGCCAGCCAATGGAGAAGAGGGGCAGGGCTCAACCCTCATTAGTGAAGTACACTCTAAAACATAAAATCTCGCGAGCTTGATTGCGCATGTGTGCAGTACACCACGCGAGACCTAAAAAGAAGCTGGGGGTCTAACCTTGTTAAACAAGATGCAAGGGTCATCACGCTCGTGATATCGCATGTGGTATCACAGGCTGTGACATGAGATCCTAAGATCTCATTCATAAGTTTAGTAGATCCATTATGAGTACATTTAAGGACATATCAAGATTTAACAAATGAGATTTTATGTCCGGTTTGTGTTAAAAAAGGCAAGCAACCCAACAGAAAACCTGGATGTCAATTTAGACATTTATTTGTTAAAAACTCCTCCTCAAAGAAACTGGTAACATTGAGAAACTTGTCTGTAAATCTGCACTGCTTAAGTGGTTGCAAAGTCTGCATTTTAAAATATCTTATCGGGTTAAGGCACCTGATGCAGAGATATGTGTGTGTCCTGTAAAACTCAAGGAATAATGATGATAATGGTAGGATAACTGTGGAGGTTAACACATTTGCTGGAGAGATCTGTGTTGGTCTAGTCACAGTTTTGACTCGGAGTAGCATAGAGGGTTAATGTGTCTCCTGCAAAGCACACCATGTAACATGAGCATTACTGATTTTTATTTTATGTAGATAGGTATGTGGGTTGCTACTTTTGACACAGATCCTTTTGTTACTTGCAGTTCATAAATTGTAATCCTTCTAATATAGAACAGGACATGTGACTTCTACACCCTGTAACCATCCCTGTTTAATGTAACACATCCTGTTCATTAACTTACACACATATATGATTTATTGTCAATGTATAATGTGTATGTGTGACGTAAAGTGATCCGACACCCTGCATTTTGCTAAGTAGCTCTATAAAAGAAATAAAAACAAATAGTGGCATTTAAATTGTTATTTGAGTAAATGCTGGGATAGACCAACACATCTGACATTCTTACAGTGCATGCATATCTCTTATATACAGGAACTAAACAAAGTCAAAATCATGACACTCTTACGTACTTGTGAGGTAATAACAAGCTATGTACTTTTGTTTCCGCTCCACTGAATTTGCATCTTTGTTTGAGGCTCCAGACAGCTCCAAGCCAAGGAAAGGAGGTCTGATGGCCCCCTGAATTTAGAATTTGTGTGGGACTCTGCTGGAATTTAAAATAAACAAGCCCCCCTGCCACCTGCATGTTGCTGCTCAGAACAAAGAGACAATGTGCAAACAGTTCTGCTGAATGTGTGTCGGTGCCTGAAAATTACACCCGGACCAGTTGATTTCAGATGAACCCAACTTCTTGGTAGGGTAGACCGCGTCTACCCTGTGAAAATAGTGGGTGGATGCCGCCTACCTGCATGTACCCTCGTCTTGCCCTGTTTACATACCATTAGAATGTATCAGCAATAGGACAAAAACCAAGGTATCTTCTCTAGGATCTCAATGTCAGTTTGCTTTATAATTAGTTATGGGCATTCTTATGCTTCAATGGTTTATTGAGCCAGATTCTACGGAGCATTGTTTCTGTGAATTGCCGTACTCTGAGAAGTTTGATTAAATGATGGGAAATGGTGTATTTTTAAATGCAATTTTAATACTTTTCCAACAGGCATACATTTTACACCGGCATTTCAAAAATTCCTGGCATGCACATGGTCTCCTATTTTCCAAGATATAGAATAGTATCACCCTTAGCTCTGCACCCTTCACCTCCATGAACTTTCTTTCATTTCCCTATTGTGTCCCTTTACCAATAGATTCTCAACCGGAAGGAAAACCTACTTAATGGGGGCAAAATGTGAAACTTAAAATGCAAATTTTACAATCTCGGTTTGTAGACATTCGAGCCATCAGTTAATTGTTTATTGCAGCTGGTTTAAAACACCAGTTTAATTCAGATATGTATCAAAACTCAGTTAACTACGTGTGTCTTAAAAATGCAGTGCCTAAAAAATTATCATGGGGGCTTCGCCACCGAAGCTCCGATGGAAGAGAGTGCTCCTGCGATGTCAGGTACTGCCCTGTTAAACCCCTTTCATCTCTGCAGGGAATGAAGAGTTGACCCCTTCCATTGCCTGGGGGCCACCTGCTGCGGTGTATCCGATCCCCACAGCCTCTTGCTGTGACTGCCGCCTAAACTAGAGCTAGACAGAGAAGGGCAGCCAGGGTGCCTGAGTCTGCCTCCTTTGCCTGCCCGCCCGTGACGGGTGGGCGTTCACCACAAATCTGGTGTACTGGAAGCACCTTTACACCACCACCACATATTTCCTCCTTAAAAGACACCAAGATCCTGGCCCTATTGCTGACAGCCGTGTGTGGCAGCTCTGAGCAGGGGGCCTAACACTGGGTTGACTGGTACTGTGGGGAAAGACACCATCTAGGTGACCTAAGGAGTGGACAAGTGGTGCCTGCTGGCCTGGGAGCACTGTGGGGATTGAACTAGTGTCATACACCTCTCCTGCACCTCATGACCTCCTCCCAGTCTCATTGGCCTACATCTAGTCCTGACAAGGTCTTCTGAGTTACGGATGCACCTGGCCTACTCCTCCCCTTTTAATTTAGCACTAGATGTACAGTATTGGGTTCACCCTTCTACCCAGTATCCACTTTAGGGTAACCGGATTGGTTATAGTTATGATGGTTAAGGGCAATCTACAACAGGAAAGGCTTCTCTTTGATTCTAAGACTCTTCTCTACAGGGACTCCTCCACCATTATCTCTGAGCCCCTACCAGGCTCCAGGGACGAAACACACCCTAATTCCAATTCCATGGCAGCTGTTTTTCATGAACTTTGCTCCGGTTTGCAATCCATCGATGCCAAGATCGTATCCTTGGTCACTCGCCTCATGGTGCACTTGGACAGGCAAATTGTGCTGATTTACAGTGCAGAACAGCTGAAATTGGACCTCAAGTATGACCACACTGACTAGAACGAGAGTAGCCAAGCCGAACAGGTTTTGGCCATTGATGTGAAAATTGAGGACCTAGAAGCACACTCTTAGCGCAACAATATCTACATTATGGGTATTGCGGAATTCGCCAACACTGGTCGTATGGCACCCTATATTGATCCCTTGCGTGTTTCACTTTTGAAATGTAAGAACTTTTCATGTGCATTCTTGGTGAAAATGGTGCACAGGTTGCTTGGTACTCGCCCCTCTCCTGGGGCTCTCCCTAGACTCATTATTCCAAGTCTCCTACATTTTTAGGACTGTGACACTGTTCTCCGACTGGCCCAGAAGCTGTTCAGGAAGCCTGTCACAAATTTACTGAGGCACATCGGTATTGTGACCTAGTCATAAAATATACAATGTTGTTCTCTGCAAGACTAAATTTGAAAATCGATTGGCAAGCTCCATTTCTTTCAGCAAGCTCCCGGACCCTGACATTCTACAAATCACTTCCTGCCTCCGGGTCTGTACCAGCGTCTCCAACGAGCCTGCCCGGGAGGAGTCGCTCCAGTCCGATGCGATCTAACACTCCTGTTGACTGATTAGATAGCCCCTCCTCATTACCGATTAGTTTTTATTGTATCTCTGCACATGGCCATTTGGCTGGGATGTGACTATGATGATGCTATTTCTTCCTGACTCACTTCCCAGCTCAGAGCTACTGGTACTGAATTGGGATGCATGTGGGTGGGGCAGTATCTTATGCACACACACCTGTTATATTATGATTTCCTTTCTTATCTCTCCTACAAACTATGTCTCGCTTCATGGTGTGTATCACCCCCTGTTTACATTCGACTTCCCTATGGGAACTTTCGCTTGGAGATCCAGCTTTGGATGTCAGAAAGTTGGATCTAATGTCTACTGAACTGAAAGAAATACACAAATTATGTAATTCAGCCTCAGACAGTAAGCCACATAGGAAACGCCCAATTTGTATAATTTTCATGCTTACCACAATATCTAGTACTTGTCTTAATCAATAATTTAGAAAGCATCAAGACACATTAGATGCCATGCATTGCACCAGTTCGTGTTGAACTTACAGACCTGCATAGCTGGAGTAACAATATTGACACATGTTCATGGGGCTAAGGGCATTAATATCTTCCTCAAAAATATGTTGCCTATTGCAGCCTTTATTACAGCACTCGTACCTATTTTGGAGTTAGATTTCTCCTCCCAAGCATCTTTCAAATCAGGTTTTGCTAGCATAGCTCTCCCATACCCAGTAGAGTCAAGGTTGCTACTGCTATTTTGATCCCTGTTCCAAAATTTACACTGATGCACCACTATGGTATTTAGCTTCGACAACTGAAGGAAATGATAAAAGACTAAGTTCGGCTATTTCGGGCTACAAGCCAATGGAGGAGATTCAGATAGTCGAAAATACATTTCTTCGTTCCCTCTTGTCTGTCCCTCAATCAACTCCTACCTTTGCAATTCATCAAGAATTAGGTGTTGGTTACGTGGCAGGCAGGCTGAGGCTGGGCCCAGTGCTTTGTTGGCTCAAAACATGGCTCTTTAACACTGAACCATATGATTATTAGGGAATGTGTCACCCTGGACCGAGCGATTAACATTCCATGGCTTGCTTACGTTAAGAACATTCTAGCTCAGCTTGGACGTTCAGATCTATTTGATTTACCTGATAAAATAAGAAAAGATGATTTGGCGTGGATAAAATTACTCTTTTCTAACCTGAAGTCAGCAGAGCGGAGGAGACTGAGTTAATGAAACCGTCAGTTAAAGCTCGTTTTCTGTTAAAAACTCATCCAGAGAATGAACCTTACCTGAGGGTTGTTACAAAGCCATTTCACCGCCTGCTTCTAACCAGATTTCGTTTTAACCTGATTCACTTTTTTCTGGGTAACTCGCAAGTTTGGTGTAGGACGAGTGACTTTGGTCCTTGTACTTGTGACAATTTCTTGACTCAGGACGCAATGCATTTTACAATGTTCTGTGACCACTATAATGATATTCGTAGGAGGTTCCTTGTTCCAATACTTGAGGGGAAATGATTTACTCGGGTCAAACCTGCTTTACTGTTTAATGAGCTATGGGAGATTTGTAATATTGCTAGCTACTTCGTCGCAGCTGTCAGACTAAGAAAAAAAAGCCCCCCCTTTGCTATCCAATGTATATTTTTATTTTTTAGTTTCACACTTGCTTTTTTACACTGATTTATTTTAACTTTTTTATTTACAGTTAAGATTCTGATTTACAGCCTCCAATACTATATTTTGTCGCCCTCATCCTTGATAATTTGGATATGATATTTTATTGTCTTTTATGTGTGACTTATGTATGGTTTTTTATGGTTTTTAATAACCGAATAAAGTGGGTTGTTTTTGTTGTTGATAAATGACTGTTTTATTGTTAGTCCTATCATTAGGAGTTATACCAAATTCCAGTCGCAGCAGTGCCTGAGGTGTTAATCTTCTTAGTTTTTTTTTTTAATTTTCTTACAAATTAAGTAACAAACAATATCCAATGTGGTCGCAATTCAGTCACATACTTGCAATATATAGATCAAAGTATTAGGCATCACAGCTGGAGGGATGTTCAAAATAACAAAAACAGTGTTATCCAATCTCTCGGTCCGTCCAATCAATATCTTCAACATTTCAGTTGGTTATTAATTCTAGTCTTTTTGTTCCACTTGTCCGCTTTATCAAAATATTCAAACATAGACAACAAAACTAATCTAAGGACGCTTCAGATAACATAAGTCACATGTCTAACAATATGGCCTGTCATCCTATACCCTGAGGTACTATGCCATTTTCAACCTGTGAGGTTGACTCTCGGCATCTCTCCTCAATATACACCCTGTACGGGCCCCATATATCTTTAGGGCGTGAGGAACTTGGCATGAGGGAAGCGTATATTTCGCAATTTATATTACAATATGCCAGGCTACGCAGCCAAGCCTGTAGATTAGGAGAAGTTTGTTTACCCCATAGCAGCTCTATTTCCCGTTTAGCTAACAATAGCCCAAGAGCAGTGAACCACCTGATCTTTATGGGAAAGTTGACCTTGTATCCCAAGAGAACCATTTTTGGCGTGGGAAGAAGCGTCAGTGATGTCATTGCACCCAATCTGACATGCACCTGTTCCCAATATGTCTGTAGTTTAGGACAAGTCCATGTAAGATGGGCAAAGTCCGCATGTGGGCATAATGTTTCAGGCAGTGGTGCGGCCTGGAAGGATCAATTTTGTGTGACCAAGCTGCCGTATGGTATAATCTGCGGAGGAATTTAAAGTGACTGAGTTTGTACCTGCTGTTGAGGGATACTTCGTCACCATGCAACATTTTTCCCATTGATCGACAGTAATGGGACGGCCAAGATCGCGTTCCCATGCAGTGCGCACTTTAACATCTGACCCCGGTCAAATACCAGTGCAGGGCCTATACATTTTGGAAATGAGATGGGTACCGTCTCGCACTCGATTATCAACGTCAGCGGGTCCATAGGTTCCGGTGCAATCGGATAAGTAGGGAGTGTGAATACTTTGCATTATAAAGGCATCCATGAAAGACCTGTCCTGAAACCAGGTGTCATAGGATATAGAGAGGATATGATCATTCAGATATAGATCACCTATCTTCGTGATGTTAAATTTGTCCAATGTGCGTTGTACCAGTGTTTCGTCCGTAATGGGGTAATCTTCTTAGTACCCATTGGTAGTACATTAAATGACATTCAATTAGTTCCTTATTGAGTGATTGAAGACGGTACATGAATATATTTATTAAGATGTAAGTTCTCTCAACAAGTGTTCAGTTTATGAACAACTGAGTTTACTATCAAACATCTTTAGCAGGTTGCTTGCACTGAGAACTTTGCGAATGATGCTACTTGTGGCATATGTAATAGAGAACTAGATATTATCACACCCAAGTAGCTATAGTTACAGTGCAGCTTTCTATTCAGATTAGACCAGCTGCACTCATTAAAGGGCCAAAGGGACACTGTTTGCGTTGCTTCATGATAATGTTAAATGCAAATTTACAAAGTGATTCTTTCGGGGAACCAATGTGTGTTTCTGAACTTGGGAACAAGGAGAACACAAGTAATCCACTTCACGAGTTAAGCATTGATCAGCTACAACACTTTATGCAAGAGAACAATATGTATTAACTAAAAAAAGGAGCTAATGCAAGATTCTGTATACAGTCAATAGGAAGAGAGTAACCTCCTTATTTTGTCAATAGGCAGTCCATATGCATCAAGCTCATAGAAATCCAATGTTGATGTTTCGTCCTGTATGAGTATTAATTTTTGGAACCCGGTTTGCCATCCATACTAAGGCCCCACACACTTCCACCCGCCATTTAGTGGTGTCGAGGGAGTATTCCTATCTCTTGTCCGGATGAAGACCTGACTTCCAAAAATGTCTTTCTATGAGTTAAAACATGTTGTTTATTTGTTGGATTTGTGACATCACTTTCACAAGCACTGCACTGTTTTTCAAATTGTGGAACATCCTTATGAATGGAATTGTTTGCATTAGATTGGCTAATACAGTTTGATTCTCGTACATAGAGTGTTGTGGGTGGCCAATGTATAACTCGGGAGGGCGATTCCTTGTGTTCCCCTTTTTTTACAAGTTAAAAAACACAAATTGGTTCCCCCCAACAGAATCACTTTGTACATTTATATGTAGTGAACCAGGTTCTGAGGGTTACCAAGCTTACCCACTGTAATTGAATTTTTTCCATGATGAACAGTTCGCACTCTGCTTTTTATGAACAGTTGTATTACTGTTGATTTGAATTTCAGGGCAGTCACTACTGAAGCATGTTGTGGCCACAGACTCAGGGTGTTTCTGAGAGGTATCTAGAAGAAGGGACTAGGGCTTGAAGTCTATACAGCATGGATTTTACTGTTTTACAAAACCCCATTCATCCAAATGTCCCAAATGGGTAACCTGAATTGTATAAGAAAGTGAGAGTTTAGGGGCATTTTCTGAGCGGCCAAGATGGCGGGCGCTTTTTATAGCTCTCATGGACCTCCTCGTACATCTTGAGGAATCCTCTTGCTGGATCGTTTAAAACTGAGCCTCTACCAACCTGCACAAATTTTGAGGTTTCTAAAGATATACGATGAGCAAATCCAGGTTGAAAGATGTTGCAGGACCTCTAAGTACATCCCGAGGCCTGTATGGCGTGACCCAGTCAAAATGGAATGTCAACGGCTGACAGTGGCCCCCTCAGCTGATCATGCCAAGCTTGGTTGATGCTCTGAACTGGAGGACTCCTGAGGCCCCCGCCAGGTGCTGAACTGCTGTTCCCTGCTCTGGGTGAGTTTGGGCAGGGGATTCAGGGGTCAGCGAGGCCTGCTTCAAGGAGGCCTCCTGAGGACCTGTGAGTCCCCCATACGGCCAGTTCTGCTGCAATAAGGGAGCCTGTGGAAACTCTGGGTTGCGCCAGTAGAGGTGAGCAGGGTCCGCATGAGGACATTTGACCCCTCGCCTGGCTTGGCAGATGAGAGTACTGGGCCCCACAGGTCCTCGGGTACTACATTCAATGAAAATTGTAAAATTATTTGAAAGATTACGAGTGACCACAGCACCTATCTCGCATGGGAAACATCAATGGAAGTCAGTTCTTGTGTGTTTTACCGTATAACCTCCCATTGTATACATTCCTTAAACAAGCAGGAAACGCTGCACCCATTTACATCGGAAAGAAGGAAATCTGTGCAAATCTTGGCTGCTGCACTGAAGCAGAAGTCATTTCTCACCTAACTCCGGGTTCAGTCATAGCTGTTTCCAAGCGTGGAGGCAGGATTCGTGGATTTTTAGACCCAGAAATTATTTTTGGGACTGCTGAAAATACAGCGGCATGGCAGACTTTAAGCCGTCAGAACGATAGGTGTAGGTTCACCAGATTCACAGGATACAGGGATGGGACAGGGTTATTGAGCATGTGGTGGGCCCTTCCAGACAGATTCTCACACATACTTTAAGTGCCACAAAAGGTTGTAGTTGTATAAAAAAAATTGTGTGAAAAGGGGTCTTATTTGATAGGTTTAGAGGGTTAGAGGGGCAGATTCTCATCACCTATAAGGTTTTCCCTGCACGTGTACCAAGGTCAGTGTCGACAGCTAGAATTTCCTTCATCGGAAAGTCAGCCTGTTTGTTATTTTAAGTTTTGTTGTGTTATTTCCTTCTAGAGTGTGCTGGTGCTAGACCAACTATCCAATCCAGTCGAAAAAAGTGTGTTTCTTAAGCTTTTCCCTGAAGATCGTGTAACTGATGAACAATTTAAGGCCAGGAGGGAGTCCCTTCTTCTCGTTGGGTGGTCAAATAAGAAACTAACCAACCACCAGATCCAATTTTTCGGATTTTAAGAGCGGACAGTAAACACCCCGCTAAATATTTTAAGGTTCCTCACAGGAACATGTCTGGAAACCTAATCATTGATAAGTACAGGCACAAGGCCATAAGTTATTTTATGAAATATGCATAATGTCTAGTAGACAATTCTCTTATTGATGGGCAGCCGCATCAGCGGGAGGCTTACGGAAACATGCAGAGGCAGTTTAATCATGCATCTCACGGCCATGGTTAACTTCCCTCAAGCTGCATTTCCTGACATTCAAAAAGAGAAATATATTAAAAAAGTTATGCATATGTCATGCAATACTTTTTCACCATCACAAATTCTTACTCTTTATGAGTGGTTGTAACCCAAGAAGTGTATGATCTTCAGTGCCAGTGTATATGTTCTGGATGTTTGCAAACCACATAACATTTGTTACTTTTTGATTTTGTTTTTTTTCGGTTCGAATTTTTAAATTGAAGGTTTATTCATACATCTTATTTGAATGCAGTGGCACAATACAAAATGGCTAATCCCGTCCCCACCCCCTCTCAAATAAATGTTACGAGGAGCCACTCTGAGACTTCAGACACAGGCGGTCTGAATGCCAGCACTTAGCACTCATTTAGGTCACTTAACATATCTGTTTATTTATGCATTCAAGTTATTTGTGTAGGACAGATCTTGCCACAAGGACAATAAAGAGCTTCATATGTAACACGGAAATATCACGAACTAGAGTCACAACTGGCTGATTAACATGAGTCAAGGTGTATTAGAATTGACCTTCACTGGACATTATGCTTGAACATAAAATAAATGGTACTTCTGAGTAAATGCTTATAAAACTAATGTATATATGACAAAATACCATGTATTTTTTTCTTAAAGATCTTCTCTTGAGCATATTTGATTTGAGACCTTTTGCAGGTGATCTTGACATTCGTTCTTCAGGCAGTACCCTTTACATTTTTATTAGTTAATGAAAACCTTTTCTACTTAAAATTTTGTTTTTTACATGAAGGCGACCCTTTACTCATAAGAGAATCTTTGTAAATGATATATTGCTTTTATAAACCAGTTGCACAACTTTTAACCTAGTGTGTAAGGCCATTTTTTGTTTACATTCAAAACGTTGGTTTATATTTGATGTTGAGTATTACCAGTAATAAGAACATTATCAGTGTTGTATGATTTGTATCAATGATTTTTTTAAATTTTTTTTTTTTTTTGCTTTAGTGTTCCACTGTCTGATGGCTGAAGGAAATGGTGTGCTGGGAAGTGAGACCTTAGAAGAAAAAGAGTCAGAAAGTGAAGGGGTACCAAAACACCAAACGTATGTGTGCTCGTTGACTCCAGAACTTGTTGCAAAGGCACGTGAAGAACTGCAAGAAAAACCAGAATGGAGGTTACGTGATGCCCAGGCCCTCAGGGACATGATCCGGAAAGATTATCCAAATCTCCCAACTCGCGTGGATGATGCTTTTCTTTTGAGATTTCTTCGAGCCAGGAAGTTTGACTATGATAAGGCCCTGCAGCTTCTAGTAAACTATTATGAGTGTCGAAGGAGCTGGCCTGAAGTTTTCAACAATTTAAAACCATCTGCAATCCAAGCTGTTCTAGACTCTGGATTTGTAACCGTTCTGCCTCAATCAGACACCAAGGGACAGCAGGTCGTCTGCATCCGTCCAGGTAAAGGTAGCTCTTTGAAAAGGAGTAGGGGTGGATTACGAAATGCATTTGTTGAGTCCTACCTTAATGTTTGTTCCTATGTGCCAGTCTCCTATTTTACAAGAAAACGTGGAGCTGACAGCCCCCGGATATAGGCTACATATAAACTGTTTTGGTGGTGTAATGACTTCAGTGTCCCAAGAAGTCATGCTTACTACCTCAAAAATCCACAAAGCTGATGAGATATAGAAGCTGTCAGCTAAATTTGAATCTGATCTTCCTCCTTGCACCGTTAAAACATGGGCCAGTTTATCCATTAACATATTCTCTTGTCTCTAAAATGTTTTGTTGAATCATTTGCCACTCTTGGTAGGCCAGTTGTCAGTGGCTCATCATGTGACCCAAGATGATGGCAATGTTTACCACTTAATGTTAGGCAATGCATTTGTTACCTGTGCTCTACCTACTCTTTAACAGTACCTCCATTACTCACTATTGTTATGCTCCCTAGTGTCTCATTAATGCTATAATAACACAGAGCCAATGTTTCTTTTAAGTATGTAACGGTCTCATAAATCTTCTTATACATTGCACGGTGGTCAAATAAATCACCTATACTGGTAAAATTCTACTGCTTAAACAAAATATTATTAATTGAATCCCTCTTGAATTAGTCATGTTAGCCAAAAAAACTCGTAAACACACTTTATATTTGTTTGACTTAATCTAGGATCATCCAACAACTCTGTAGAAGCCTTGTAGTCCTCTCTTGCTGACAGGAAATTCTGAGGGCTTGTGCTTTTTAGGTCCACATCCTCTTTATGGGAATTGTATTTGATTTACTTAATTGCAGCTGTTCTGAAGGCAAAAAAAGAGTATAGGTGTAGTGGATATGGCTTTAAATAGCTTCTTTAGTACGAAATAGCCATAGAACAGCAATATGAGATATCAAACACCATGTCAAATCAAGCTGTCCTGTCCAAGAAATAACAATGTGTCACCGTCACTGTCGTCTAATTGATTTCTCGTAGCACAGTAGCAAAGATTGCTCCAGGTTTTAATATGATTACTTCTAGCATATCTCAAATATGTTTTTACTTATTTATGTGAATCTCTAGCAGTACATGTTGGAGCTAAATGTAAATTATAATAATGTGCTTGATTTTCAGTAATTCTTCTGAACCGCGCTTTGCAGGGTCTTTTTACATTAGTCCCACCAACCCTATCCACAAATCCCTGTTAACCCCTTCGGTGCTTCGGACGGCCCCTGGCCATCATACTTCATGGTGGGCGTATGCGGAGGACGGTCGGTGGCCGTCCGAATCCCGCCCACTCTCTAAATCGCCTGCACAGGGCGAAAATCGGCACCGCACACAAGGGGTTAACATTTATCTATATGTATTGGATGTCCAAAGCATCACCGATTAGATTGTAAATAGTCTGTCAATTAGACAGGTCCATAATTGTAAGACAAAAAAAAGAAATCAACAATTCCATTAGTTTTTATTTCATTTCTTTATACAATTCAGTTTGAACAACAGCCGGCACATGTTTCATCATATTTGATGACTTTTTCAAGGCTGTAGAATTCAAGCAAGTCTCGCTAAAGACGGCTGTAATGCCAGAAACGGGTCCTAGGAAGCTTGTTTCCGGTCCAGAGAAGGCATGGCTTGGCAGTTCGGGCTGGACTGTTACCATGAGGCACAGGGTCAGACTGATTTGCATATGGCCATGTCTGAACTGGGGTGGCAGAGTGGGCTAAAGAACGGTGATGGACTAAACCCAGATCTGTTGACTGGGTGTGAGTGTTTGATTGGTTCAGATGCTCTGTCCATCACCACCCCCTTTTGTACCGCTTTGTTCGCCATAAGTTGGCAGGGTATGCTCAGACGTGAGTCCCTTGCTCACTTTGCCACTGGATTCAAGCAAGCCAGGCTGAAGACTGCTGTAATGCCAGAAACCGGTCCTAGGAAGCTTGTTTCCGGTCCAGGGAAGGCATGGCTTGGCAGTTCGGGCTGGACTGTTCCCATGAGGCACAGGGTCAGACTGATTTGCATATGGCCATGTCTGAACTGGGGTGGCAGAGTGGGCTACAGAACGGTGATGGATTAAACCCAGATCTGTTGACTGGGTCTGAGTGTTTGATTGGTTCAGATGCTCCGTCCATCACCAGCCCCTTTTGTACCGCGTAGAATTAAGCAAAACATGGATTTTCTTAGATTGTACATTTCACCAAATAAGATGACAGAAGGCTAGCACAAAGAAGAGTATACTCAGAACAATTCCGAGAAGATGATGGTTTAAAAAACAGAGCAATCTTTAGATGAATCGTCCAAAAGAACATCAAATATCCCAGGGCAAGCCTGAAACATGAATTAAATTCAACAGATAAAAAGTTCATAGACAATATCCTAAGCTTAAAAATGTAATTCAAAAGCACCTACAAATTCCAATAAAAACGTATGAGTATGTGAACAAGGTGAAGATAAAGAAAGAATATGTGTAGAGAAACTTGTGGTCAAACTTGAAAGAAAAGTTATACCGAAAAGTGATGTGGACCCCAACCAAAACGAGAAGAAAAGGCATAAAAAGCCCTCCGTGGTTACATAATCCTTAGCCCAAAAACAGGGTGAAAAGAGCTAGGGGGAAAATGTTCTTGATAAAGCTACCTCCAAGTAGTCAGCACAGATGGCTAAATCCGTTGAAATGAGAAATTAAGATCCTAGTCCTCAGAGCCGGAGGACCACAAGTAAGAACAATCTGTGCAAATATTACTTCCCACACAAAACTTCACAGTTAATATCCACGCAATGGTATGCAATGAGAATCATGTAGCTGTAAGGAAAAGGAGAATGATAAAGAGAGACGGTCAGGTCCAAAAATAAGGTGAGATGGTATGACCATGACCTGGAAAAACAATCCTCAATAATTGCAGTCTACAGTTTATTGAAAAGGCACCTACAGCAGCAACAAGCATATACACAGTTGTCAATAAAATATTGACATACAAATCCAGAGCATAAACCCACAGAACCAGTCAATGAATTAGTAAACAGCTTAGGTCTAGGGCAAGTTGAAACAGGAGCCATGTGACACATGTGAAATTTACACCCTCATTTCCACTTCGTACGTGGCATGAAGAAACAGACAGTCTTACGAAAGTGAGAATTCATATTAGGTAATGGAACACCACACCGGAAGCCGTTGGGCATTTAAACAGAGAGGCGGTGAAACAAGGCCATGGTCGGATACAGTTAGCGTGTCCCACAAATCCCACCAGGTTTAACAAAGTATAACCGTACCTTGTCACACAGAGAGAAGTCAATAACAAAAATATATATGTGCGTCTGTTCCAGCAAGAGCCCTAATAAGCTTTGGTCTTCGTATTGGTGGACAATCTAAACATAAAAAGGGGTATCGTAAATGTGCAGAAAAACAAAAGGACATGACAAGAGTTTAATCGTCATGTGCCTCAAAGAGAGCCATATTGGTATCAAAAAAGCGAGAACCCCCCAAAGCAGAGAGAACTCGTCGTCCGTATCTAAGTCCGCATGTACGTGTTCTAGGGGCCACTCAGTGTGGCTCCTAATAAGCAAAGCTTAACGTTATGCACGGGGCCATGAACATATAAAAGAATGTCACATGATCAAAAGGGCTCCATCGGCAAAAAAAAGACGAGCGCCATGTTAAAGAGGAGTCTAAGTTTGTGTACCCAATATTATCTGATCTCTTATTCACAATATTACGCACAGTAAGTTTAACCGCAATAAATACGTTTATGAATGATCACATATTAATTTAAAAATAGGTTTGAGAATGAATTCTGTACCAGTACATGTTGCGAGATAGCATAGCTATAATATCACACAAAACGCGAGACAGTCCTAGAATAGTTTTTTTTTCCTATAGCGGGCATCAGATCTCTGTTGTTGCCAGGAACTCACAAGCAATGCTTAGCCACCAAGAACATTGCAGATAACTATAGCCAGTGAAGTAAAGAAAATTAGAAAGGAAAAATAAATTCAGCATAAAGTATAAAGTGACATTAGTTAAAGTGAACAGGAATATTGCCACAGCCACCATGTGATCTTCACATAGAGTTTGAAAAAGGAGGAATTTTTGAAAGAGCCCGGTGACAAAGAGATAAATAAATAAGAAATCCAACATTCTTAATTGGGTACTATAGGTTTGTGGCAATATTCCTGTTCACTTGAACTAATGTCACGTTTATACTTTATGCTGAATGTATTTTTCCTTTCTAATTTTCTTTACTTGACTGGCTATAGTCATCTGCTATATTCTTGGTGGCTAGGCATTGCTAGTGAGTTCCTGGCAACCACATATAGATCTGATGCCCACTGTAGAAAAAGGTTTTTTCTAAGACTGTCTCTCGTTTTATGTGTGATATTATAGCTACGGTATCTCGCTACATGTACTGGTACAGAACTCATTCTTAAAGTTATTTTTAAATTAACTTGTGATCATTCATAAACTTATTTATTGCTGTTACACTTACTCTGCATAATATTAGGAATAAGAGATCAGATAATATTGGATATATACTACTTAAGACTCCACTTTAAAATGGCGCTCGTTTTTTCTTTGCCGATGGAGCCCTTTTGTTCATTTGACATCCTTTTCTATGTTCCTGGCCCAGTGCATAACTTTAAGCTTTGCCTAATAGGAGCCACGTTGAGTGGCCCCCAGAACATGAACATACGGACTTAGATACAGACAGCCGGTGAGTTGTGTCTGCTTTGGTGAGTTCTCGCTTTTTTGGAACTGACGTGGCTTTCATTGAGAGGCTTGACAACAAAACTCTTGTTGTGTCCTTTTGTTTTTCTGCACATTTATAATCTACCTTTTTTGAGTGGATTGTCCACCAATACAAAAGCACAAGCTTATTAGGGCTGTTGCTGAAACGGACGAACATATATATTTAAGTTATTGACGTCTCTTTGTGTGACAAGGTACGGTTATTGCTTGTTTGAATACATGGTGGGGTTTGCGGCACACAGTAACTGCATGCGACCATGACCTTGTTTCGCAGCCTTACCATTTAAATGCCTAACTGCTTCCGGTGTGGTGTTCCATTACCTACTGTGAATTCTCACTTTCGTAATTTGACTTCAGACTGTTTGTCTGTTTCTTCATGCCACGTACAAATTGGAAATGAGGGGTGTAAATTTCACATGTGTCACATGGTTCCTGTTTCAACTCGCCCTAACCTTATGCTGTTTACTAATTCATTGACTGGTTTTGTGGGTTTATGCTCTGGGTTTGTATTTTGACCTTTTATCAACAACTGTGTATACACTTGTAGCTGCTGTGTGTGCCTTTTCAATAAACTGTAGACTGCATTTGTTGAGGATCCTTTTTACTTCTCATGGTGATACCATCTCACCTTATTTTTGGACCTGATTTTCTCTCTTTCACATTATTTCTTTTCCTCACAGCTACATGATTATCATTGCATATCATTGTGTGGATATTAACTGTGAAGTTTTGTGTGGGAAGAAATATATTCACAGATTGTTCTTATTTGTGGTCCTCGGGGCTCTGAGGACTAGGATTTGAGTTTCTAATTTCCACAGACTTCACCATCTGTGTTGACTACTTGTTGGAGGTATCAAGAACATTTTCCCTTAGCTCTTTTCACTCTGTTTTTGGGCTAAGGATTGTTTAGTCACAGAGGTCTTTGTGCCTTTTCTTCAGGTTTTGGTTGGGTCTACATCACTTTTCAGTTGAACATTTCTTTCAAGTCTTTCCCCAAGTTTTTCTTCAAATTTTTCTTTATCTTCACCTTGTTCACATACTAATTCGTTTTTTATTGGACTTTTTTAGGTGTTTTTTTAGAATATTTTCAAGCTTGGGATATTGTCTATGTACTTTTTATCTGTTGTATTTAATTCATGTGTGTCAGGCTTGCCATGTGATATGTGATGTTCTTTTGGACGATTCATCTAAAGAAGTGTTTTAAACCATCGTTTTCTTTGATTTGTTCTGAATATACTCTTCTTTGTACTAGCAATCTATCATCTTATTTGGTGAAATGTACAATCTAAGAAAATCCATGTTTTGTTTAATTCTACAGCCTTGAAAAAGTCGTAGAATATGATGAAACACGTCTCGGCTGTTGTTCAAACTGAATTGGATAAAGAATGAAAAATGTCCTAGCTAACGTAACAGAAAGTTTCAATTCTATTAAGGACTCAGAGGCGAGGATTATGCCTACTTTCTTCACTTTTATTCCATTAGCAGCACAAAGGTAAACAAAAGACTACTTTTCCCATGAACCATAGGGAAAACTTAGTCAGAAAACAATCATGACAACAACCAATCATGAACAGACTCAATTTCCAATCAGGGGCAACCAGCCCAATATAGCCTTTTGCGAGTGTCCATTCTCCTCTTTCTGAGCGCAACGACAGTTGTTCCGCCCTCTTCAGACATCTTGTTATTGGGCATCAGAGCCTGTAAATGACAGAGACCATTACCTAGAGAACACAGAGCCAACTCGTTACAGAGTAAACAGATTATAACATACAGGCAAAAAACTCATTCCATGAAAAACTGTTACTTACTACCTTACAGGGAGGGATCTCCTCCTGGAGAAATGGGCGGGATAATCCTTGCCTCCGAGTCCTTAATAGAATTGAAACTTTCCGTTACGTTAGCTAGGAAATTATTCATTCTATGTCGGGACTGGAGGCGAGAATTATGCTTGTTAAAAGCTTGCCCACAACCAGTTTCGCCATATTTAGAACTGGTTTGAAGTAGAACGTCTTAAAGGTAAAGTCCGAAGACCAATCTGCCGCATTAAGGATATCCTCCAGGCATGCGCCCAAACCAAACGCCTTCGAAGCCATTGCTCCACGAGCGGGGTGTGCACCAAAATGTCGCAAACTTATGCCTGCCTCCTGCATCACCCACCGAACCCACCTGGTGATCGTGGGTGAGGAGACCGCTTTGCAGGGCTTCCGGAGAGAAATGAGTAACTGACCCTCTCCAGGGGGACTAAATTCTTCCGTCATTTCTTCATACGCCTTGAGACATCTGACCACGCACAGTTTTGGCGAGTCCGGAATTGCCGGGTATGAAATAACCCTGGTATGACACTTAGTGCATCACAGAAGGGTAAAGGTTACTCCCGCAGGAGAGAAAATCCTTCTGGAAATGTCCAAAGCCCGGACATCCGAGACCCGTCGACACGAAATCAGACAGAGGAGCATAGCCAACTTTGCTGAAAGCTCCTTCCGTGACAGAAACCGGTTAGGCTGCCAGGAAAGAAGAATGTTAAAAACCTGATTGATGTCCCAGAGGGAGGAGTAGCAGGGCTCAGGAGGCAGGGCCAGCCTCACGCCCGTAGTAGTTTGTAGACCAGGGGGTGTTCCCCTACCGGAGTACCATTGACCGGGACGTGACCGGATGAAATCGCTGACCTAAAGGTATTTATAGACCGGTAAGCAAGGCCATCGGAAGCTAGCTGCGCCAAGAAATTCACCACGGCAACAACTCCGGCGACCAAGGGACCGTAACCCTGTCGCAGATACCAACGGGACCATCTACCCCATGCGGACCGGTATTGTTTAACCATACTGTCCGCCCAGGCTTTGGAAATGAGGTCCTCAGCCTCTCTCGAAAGGCCCAGGGTTTCCCATCTGCCCCGGAAATCCGCCACGCCATGAGAAACAGAGAGTCCGCTAACACCAGCGGGTGAGGATTCCCTTCTGGATTCGTGAGAAGAGCTGGAAACTGGGGGAGTAGGATTGGAAAATCCAGAGAAAGTTCCAGAAGAACTGGAAACCACACTTGCGACTTCCACAGGGGGGAAATCATTACCAGATCCGCCCCCTGTCTGCGAATCTGAGCCGAAGAGTGCGTGATCATTGCGAATGGAGGAAGCACGTACCCCTGCTCCAGGCTCCAATCCTGGAGAAAAGCATCTGTGGCCGCTGCCAAGGTGTCCGGCCTCCAGCTGAAGAACTGGGGTGTCTGGTGGTCCAGACGGGACGCAAACTGATCCACTGAGACCGCACCCCAACCGTGCCTGCTGGCATCTTACTCTATCACTAGATCTGGGGTAGAGCCGAAGATTGCATGCCCGTTCCAGGCCTCCATATGGTCCAACCACCATTGGATCTCGGCTCTCACCTCGGGTGTCAGGGCCATCTTGTGAGAGTAAGGGAACCCTTTCCGAAGGAAGTACACTTTGAGGCACAGCAAAGCCCTGTAATGTAGGGGGCCTGGGAAGATGGCCTGAAAGTAGGCCGACAAGAGGCCCAGTACCCGCACTATCTAGCAGAGGGATACCTTGTGTGTGGCCAGAACGTGACTCAACTTGTGACGGATCTTGGAAATTTTCTTGTCCGGAAGACGGAGTGTAGATGACGTTGAGTCAATGACGAACCCCAAGAAGGTAAGAGACTGGGTCAGTTGTAAAAGAGACTTGTCCCTGTTGATCACAAAACCTAGGTCTTGGAGTAGGGTTACCGCCATCTGAAGCTGAGCCTCCAGGCGATGAGGGCACAAAGCCATCAAGAGGAGATCGTCCAAGTACACAATCATCCTGCTCCCTCTGACCCTCAAAAACTCTACTGCTGGCTTGAGGACCTTGGTAAAAGACCAAGGTGCTGACGAGAGGCTGAACGGAAGGAACGTGAACTCGTAAATGCGGCCTCCCCACGTGAACTGCAGGAACTTCCTATGTGGAGGAAAAATTGGAATCACTGAATAAGCATCCTTGAGGTCCAGCGGACCATCCAGTCGCAGGGGCGTAAAACATCTCGAAGTAGGTGAATGCCCTCCATTTTGAAATGGCGGCATACTAGCCATTCGTTGAACTCGCTTAAATTTATGACGGACCTCTTGCCGCTGTCTGTCTTGTCTACTAAGAAAATATTGCTCAAAAACACTTCTGGGTGGTGGGCAGGGAGGGAGATGGGGCCCTTGTGCAGGAGCGAGGAGACCTCTGCGTCCACTACGGCAGCATCCGAGGTTGAAAACAGGATGGGACGAGGAGGGTAGGGTTGCACTGGGGACCCCATGAACTCTATTTGAAACCCCTGCACCGTCTGGAGAACCTGCGCATCGTGTGTGAGCGACAACCAAGCCTGGTAGCAACTTGCTACCCTAGTTGCTCCCCTAGTTTTGACAGGGAAGAAAGGTGAACACTCAACGGGGTTTGTACTGGAGGCACCTCCACGGAATCCTCTTCCTTTGCCTCTGCGTCCTCTCGTAGGATAGAAATTCCCAAAGCGGGACTGGTCCTGCTGTTGAGCGGAGCCTTTCTGGTTACCCTGCTGGTGACCTCGACCGGCCGAGCGACCCCTGCCTCGGCCGGCCCCGCGAAACACACGGGGGATACCTTTCGGATTGTAGACTGCGCCCTATCAAGGGAAGTGAAGGTATTTACAAATTTGGCGAGCATCTTCATGAAGGGCTTGCCAAACAGACCCCCATGAGCCACAGCCCCAGAGTCCGCCAGGTCACCCAACTTTGGGTCAATCTTTATGAGAAGGGACCTGCGGCGCTCTGTGGAGAGGGCACAATTGGCATTGCCCACGAAGATGACGACTCTTTGAGCCCAGTTGGAGACTATTTCAGGAGATATAGTGGAGCATGACTCCTTGGCCTCCTCGGCCATATCCAAAATCTTTGTAGCTGGGCCGAGGGCATCCAGAAGCTTGTCCTGGCAAGCTCTCCAGGACCTATCGATCCCTTTCTTCTGATCACAAATACATTTCTGAAGGAAAGTATGCATCCTGGGGTCAATCTCCGGGGTGAGGGCTATTTTACCCTCCAATGAAGGACTGGGACATTCTGGCCGCAAACAATTACGGGCCTCCTTTTCCAAAGGTCGGCGGATGTGCTCTGCCACATTAGCGGACACCTTCTCCCCCGGGACCCACTCCGAAGAGCGTGGATGAACAATATCGTTTGGATACAACATGTCCGAGGTGACTGGAGGGGGAACTGCCGGGCGGGTGGGAAGCCAAGGCCCCGAGGGGCCTTGGTCAGTGTCAGTATCACCAGCAGTGTCCGGATCTTTAGGCTGGGTGGTCGGAGGTGGAGGAGAGGGGTGGGGTGCAGTCGGTTGTACTGCCTGACTGTCAAGGAAAGCCTGACATAGGCGCTCAAAAGCGTCTGAATCCACCACTGGAATCCAGAGCCACTAGCCGGAGGGGAACCAACCGGGACAGAGACAGTAGGGGCTATTGGAGTTGAGGGAGCCCCTATGCGCTGTTCAAGGCGCAATAATGCGTTGTTCATCTGGCGGGAAAGCCTGTCTTCCAAAGGAGAGATAGCCTGGCCAACAGCTTGATAAATGGAGGAATCGACAGCGTCATAAAAGGCATCCCCCGCAGGGCATCTCTGCAAGGGGATCCTCCTCCTCATGATATTCATCATAATACTTCATGTAGATGGAGATAAGGCACAGGAATGGCAACTCTACAGGCCTGTGGAGGGGCCGTATGAATACAAAAGCTGGGTGACAGCTGAGTTCAAGGGCGGTAGGGCAACACCGCAATTAAAGGGGTTCAAGCCCCAGGAGACAACTGCTGGCAGCAACTGATGCAAAGAACACACACACACCCCCTTGACAAAGGGGCGCTCACTGGTCTGGGCCTTGTCCCCTATAAAGCCTAGGACAGGCAAATACAGGACCCCACTCCAGGCGTAACAGAGAAAAATATACAGACTCCACAACCCTTAGAACAGCCACACAAGCGGTTGAGCATTATAATGTGCAACGCGGCAGATGCAGTAATTAAATCCGCCCGGCCGCTACAACCTATACGGGCTTTCACCTCAGACCGGGGCCTCTGAACAAAAGACGTGTGCGCGGTGTTTGAATCCCTGGAGAGATCAAACACCGCATTGCGCCTTCGACGGCCTCCTGCGCACTCAAGTAGCGGGAGGTCCACAGAAGCCAAGCCAGCAAAAAAAAATAAAAAACGCGCACACACACACCTCCCACACGAATGGACACTAGCAAAGGACAATATTGGGCTGGGTGCCCATGATTGGACATTGACTCTGTTCATGATTGGTCTTCGTGCTGCTAATGGAATAAAAGTGAAGAAAGAAGGCATAATCCTCGGCTCCAGTCCTGACATAGAATTGGAATAAAAACTAATGGAATTGTCGCTTTTTTTTGTCTGTCTTACAATTATGGTCCTGTCTAATTGACAGACTATTTACAATGTAATCGGTGGTGCTCTGGACATCCAAAACATATATATTTTTTGTATATCGGGGAATGTCTCTGATTTACTTTGCACTATCAGGGGGGCATAGAGTTTTTTTGATCCATTGAGCACACTTTACTGTGGATATGTTAAGATTGTTTTCCTGAAAATTATGTATGTGCTAGCAACTTTACAGGCCAGTTACCCTCATGTTTGTTTAGTAACCTTTATCTATATTTACATTAATTTACTACCAATAAGTTCTTACACCCAGCCTAAGTATTGCAGTTCCACTGATTTGTCTGCAAACATCAATGTTCTCCAATCTCCTTTAGTCCTGATGATGACCTTCTAAATAGTACTACCCGGTAAAAACACCATCCACACCCATACGCTGACATCTGGGGATGCTAACATAATATTATTTACTGTACTGATCATTCAGAAATTTCAGTGGCATGTTTTTGCTGCTGGTCCTTGATTGATTGTGTTTGTTGTATATAAAACTTTTTCAAATTTTCAGTGTGTGATTGCTTACGATCTCTTTGTTAGTCAGTGATACATAGGATGTACAAAAATGTATGACTGTTAAGAATAACATTATTCCAGCTACACACTAGGGGCAACTTGCCAGGTTGCTTTACAATGAGGTGATATTTTGGTAATTGTTTTCCCTCACAATGAAGAAACATACTAATATGAATCTGTGAGTCCACATTGAACCATTTACTTTTATACACATGGTGCCTATCGCAGCAGCAATATAACTCAAAGCCATTAGTCACCAGAAGTCTGCAGAAGAGGACAGTAAAAGCCTTAATTTAAATCAAAGTGAAAACCATTCATTATATTCATTTAAGCACTTCTCCACTGGACCACTGAGTTTATGAGTGGTTTTGGAATTTTTCCAAGTCAACTAATTGTGTTTTTTGGCAATGCAATAGTTTTAGATTGGCATAGGAATGTTCTCCTTCTAGTTTCTTGTGTTCTTTTTCCAACAAACGACATTTAGTTGGGAATTACATTTTAAACAGTGTATTATGTTTTCAGATTTACAGTGAGTATGTTGGCATTATATCCATTCTCTGTGATGGTTTTGAATCTTTTCAAATTCACCATATTTGTGCACTGCATGCTTGAAGTAACCTCAAAGCTTATAAACCTCAATTAGTCTCAGTATAATGTACTTAACCCCAGATGCTCATGATGGAACGGTTCCGTCATGAGCATCGGTTGAGCTGTGCTCATGACGGAACCGTTCCGTCATGACCACGCCCGTTTCCGTTAGGGGTCAGCACCCAGCGGTAAATCGTACCGCACAGATGTGGTTAATATAGTTGCTATATGATCTACCTTGTGGAAATGCACGAAACGTGTGTGAGCATCTTTAGCTTTCTTGACTGCACGTGGAGGTTTCTCTATTGGATAAGACTGCTGAGTGGCTTTGTAGATGCCAATTTGATTCTTTAATTGGTTGCTCAATGTGTCCAAGGTGCTGACACAAACTAACTTGAGGTCTGACTTTTTGGTTGTCAGATAGCCTCTTTAAGGATCATAGCAAGTATATCTGCTTCCCAGAAGTAATCATTCTTGTTAGTACAATTTCTCTTCAATCTGAGGATTTACCCAAAAAGTAAATAATCCCTCAGATTGTGGGATGGTGGCTGAAGCACTGCAGGACAATATTGTCCCCCTCTGGCTTTTTTTTTTTTTGGTTTGAAAAGATCTTAATTGTACACTCTAGTCATTACACAGTTTAAGGCCTACAACCCAAGGGGGCCGGCTGCAATATCAATCATGTGCTTCTTCATAATTTCGTATCAACACAGCTCTTTAGCCGACAACCTTAGGTCCGGCGGCATACTTTAGGTGGTCGGATATTTCAGTTAATTCGTATTAGGGTTAAATTAATGTCATTCAGTTCCATCGAGCATACAACAAAAATGCTATACAAAATAGCTGACTTAAACATTAAACAACCAACAACTTCGGCAATTCGACACAGTATATAACATTGTAGTTCTTCGCATCTGATCATATTTTTATTGTACGGTTGCCTCAAGGCAGCGCATTAGGCCATTCGTTAAAGTCACTCGTAGCTGCTGACACCACAACTCACATCTATCTGGTATACTGCTTCAATCCTCCTCCCCCTCTTCATCTGAACCAGAGATATCACCCTCAGGCAATGGGTCACAGATGTCCCCCGTATAGACATATTCCACGGCATCCAGATCTTGTTCCATTTGCGTGGACTTGCCCTTGTCGTATATACCGCTCTTTCTACTAGCATCAGTAGGTCCATAGTCGCACACCATTGTGCCAATGTAGGTGCATCGTCCGCTCCCCACTTCTGCACCTTGTCTCTTTTGGCAACCATCATTCCTATCGTACCCCAGATTTGACCATGTTTTGAGAGGTCGTTTGGCTCCCATATATTTAAAAGGCATTTGCGGGGCTCAGGTGGGAGGGAGACTTCTAGTGTTAGCAAGATAGTGCGCATTATCTGCCTCCAGTATTCTGCTACCCCTGGGCAGTCCCAAAAAGTGTGCCAAAAGATCCCTTCATCCCCACATCCGAGGAGACAGTATGGATGTTGTGCCCTGTGGAATTTATGTATTGTGGTCCTGGTATAACATATCCGGTGGAGTACCTTTAACTGCACCAGACGGAACTTGGCTGAGATTCCCACCTCCCTTGGGGATGCCAGTGCTTCATTCCACTCTGTTTCATCCACGTCACCCAGTTCGTCCACCCACTTCTCTCGTAGTTTGCATGTGGGGTCTGGTAGGTTGTTTGTCAGTTTGCGGTATGTGAGTGAGGTAGCGCTGTGTTGCATAAAGTCTGTAAGCAGTCGGTCCTCCAGCGGGGAGGCTTTAGGCACCTCAGAGTCCGTTGGGATTGCGGTCAACAAAGCATGCCTAATTTGTACGTATCTATAGGTTTCGTTTGGGCCTTAACCATGTTGTTGCTGGAGCTGGGGGAATGGGATTACTGTCCCCTCCGCCCACATGTCTCCCACTGTCGATATTCCAATATTATCCCACTGCGTAAAACCCTTGCTCTGTCTTAGGTGGCCCAGCGCCTTGGTGTTCCATAGTGGAGTTATTCTTGTGAGCACTCCGTTCCACCCAAGTTTTGTTTGTGTTGTATACCATAGTGCCACTGTGTGTTTTGCAGGTCCTACAAGTTTCGCCGCTACCCCCTTATGGTAAAGCGCTGCCAACAAACTATGTGTACCCCAGCTGTGTTCTATTCGCCCTATATGCTGGGTCATCCTGGGGTATATGTATCCAGTGGTTGATGATCTTGAGTTATGTCGCCCAGTAGTACATCTGCAGGTTCGGCAACGCAATTCCCCCCCATACCAGCTTCTGTTCAGTTTTGCATGTGCTCTGCGTGCAGGGCGATCTCCCCATAACCGGCTGGAGATCAAGGCTGTTACTTGACGAAAATACCTCGGTGATACTGGGTATGGGGTGTTTTCAAGTACATATAGAAAGCACGGCAGCGCCATCATTTTGTACAGCGCTGCTCTCCCCAGCAGTGTCAAAGGCAGATTCGCCCAATGTTGTACATCCCGCCTCAAACGGTCCAGCGGTGGCTTGAGATTTTTGTCATAAAACACAGGCGCGGTCTTAGTGACATGTATGCCAAGATATTAAAGGAATCCCCTGCCATTTCTAGTTGACACCCAGTGGGCAGGACCGGTGCCGGTCCGTTTAGTACATAGATCACTGATTTTGTCCAATTGATTGTATAGCCCGATGTTGCTCCATGGGAGTCGCACAGCATCAGCAGCTCCAATATTCCACGGTCCGGTTCAATTAAGTAGACCAGCATGTCATCCGCATAAAGGGAGACTCTATCTTCCCATCCTTCACCCCAGCTGACTCCTTTCAACAATGGGGTAGTTCTAATCAAGGTCGCCAGCGGTTCCAGTACTAGGGCAAACAGCAAGGGGGATAGAGGGCACCCTTGACGAGTCCCCCTTGTCCGTGTTATTGAGTGTGATATGTGGCCATTTGCTGTTACGTGTGCAATCTGATTCGTGTAGAGGAGGTGTATCCAAGACATAAATTTGGGGCCGAATCCCATTTGCGAGAGTACTGAGAATAGATACTGCCATTCGACCATGTCAAACGCCATTCTTGCGTCTAATGATAGTATCACCGCTGCTGCTGTCAGTTGCGGTGCTCGTGCCAACGCCCCATGGATTCGGCGTAGGTTCAATGCAATATTTCTTTTTGGCATAAAGCCCGACTGATCCGGCTGGATCAGTTGCGGCAGGTGGGGCATTAGTCTATTTGCTAGCAATTTTGCCAGGATTTTCACTTCAGCGTTTAAGAGCGATATCGGGTGATAGGAGGCGCATTCTGTTGGGGGTTTTCCGGGATTCGGGATCGCTACGATTGTCGCGGTTCGTTGGTCTAGCGGGAGTTCATTAAGTTCCAGACTCTCCACATACATTGCTAGCAGTGGTGCTCTCAATGTCTCAGACATTGACTTATACCATTCGATTGGGATCCCATTTGGACCCAGCGCATTTCCGGATTGCACTGCATTAATGGCTAATTGTATCTCCTCGGTCGTTAGGAGGGCTTCTAGTTCTCCCGCTCTTCCGGCGTAAGAGTTTGGGTTGGTATGCGGCTGAGGGACTCCGTTGCTTCCTCCTTCGTCACCGCTCTATTCGGAGTGTACACTTCCTGAAAGTATTCAGCCAGTGTGCTGACTATATCTTCTGGACGCGATTGAAGTGTGCCGTCAGAGGCACGTAATTGTAGAATACCTTTAGTTACACCCCCTTTCTTGTCTAACCAGGCTAACATCTTCCCAGCTTTGTCTCATATGTCATATATTTTATGTGCGGTCGCTGTTTTTTCTTCTATGGTCTGTCGCTTCATATGGTCTCCGTGTCTTTGTTGACATAACTGCAGTGCATGTAGGGAGTCCTTTGTAGGATGTGCCATGTGCACTGTATACGCTGTGTGTAAAGCTAATTCTAAATCCGCTAGCTCCTGCTGCTGTGAACGTTTGTGCCCCACAATTGATGTTATGGCTTGTCCCCGTAATACTGTCTTGTAAGCTTCCCACAGGACTGAGGGAGACGATACCGATGCCGTGTTTTCAGCGAAGTAGTACTGCGTTGCTTTTCGCAGGTCTTTTCGTATTTTAGGGATCTTAAGATATCCCGGACATATCGGGTATATCCTTTTTCGGGTCTTCTCCTGGCAGGATATTGCTAAGATTACCGGGGAGTGGTCAGATATACCCCTGGGTTGAATACATACATTGTCTAGTCCCATTACTCGGTGTCAGGAAATAGTTGATGCGTGACAGGCTATTATGTGTGGCAGAGTAATATGAGTATTGCTGCAGGGTGGGGTGCATATGCTCCATACGTCTATCATTCCCAATGCCTCGAAAAACTACTTAATCGAGAAGGGCCTGGCACCTGCGTCCGGGCGGGGAGTCTGTCTATGGATTCATTTGCCGCTGCATTAAAATCACCTCCTATAATAAGGTCCCCTGCTGGTAGATCCAAGATGAACTTCCCCAATGCAGGCAGTACCACCGAGTGTAGAGCTGGTGGCACATAGACCGATACAATATTTAATGTTCTGCCTTCCCATTGTCCCTGAACTGCCGCAAAGCGGCCCTGATCGTCTGCTTTGGTAGTTAGGACTATGAAGGGGAATGTCTTTTTTACTAGGATACCTTTTCCCCTAGAGCCTGACGTGAATTCTGAATGTACTACCATTTGATATCCCCGCCTATCTAGTGCCTGACTTGCCTTGTCGGTGAGATGTGTTTCTTGTAGTAGTAACAGTGCCGGCTTGTATTGCTTTATCGCTTGCATCACCAGACCCCTCTCAATCTTTATCGCCTAGTCCCTGCACATTCCATGTCAATAACTGCAGGGGTACTGCTTGTGTCTCCCGTAAGTCTTCCGCGTGAGTGTTAGGTTGTGTGTTTTGCGTCATGTAGAATATGGGTTAGAGTACAGGGTTGTCTCCCGAGTTGTAGTGCAACTTTGCCACCTCTCAACGGTGTAACCAGTGCGTCTTTGTTGCCATGTCTTGCCACAATGCATAAACTTAACAAAACAGAAACCAATACGTCCCTTCCCACCCACCTCCCTGCCTCCCTGCACAACGGACCTTGAACTGCCCGCCCCCCCAACTCAGCAGACTGCTCTTCCCCCGTAAATCCCATGGTACTTGCTTGCTGGGGTAAAAGGTCCCGTGAAGGCTGCGGCCCCCTTTTCTGTCATCTTCAGCCCGCCCCAAGCCAGAGCCCAACGGAAACTCGACCTTCAGTTCCTGTGATAGCCGGCATTCCTGTAGTATTCGTGTGTGCATCAGCCCTTTTAGTGTTCAGTTGCACTCGTTCTCGATCCCGGTGAGCGATCTGGAGTTCCATGCCGTGATGTTTGGGACCCGTTGCGGTTCTCTTGTTGCTGTAACTGATGGTTTTTGTTCTGGTGTCGAGGTGCTCCCGCCGGTCTCCAGCCCTCCAACCAGTTGTGTGCAGTTTCGGAGGTGTCGAAGAACCATGTTTTGTTATCTGCTACAACCCTTCACCTAGCTGGGAACAGCATGGAATACGGCAGTTCCCTCGCTCGTAGTGCCTTCTTGACTTCTGTGAAGCACTTCCGTTTGCGGGCCACTCCGGCAGTGTAATCCGGGAAAAAGGCAATCGTGGAGTTGTGCACTTTAATCGGTGGAGAGATCCTAGCCACTTGAAGGATTGCATCCCTGTCTCTAAAATTGAACAGTCTAGCCAGGACTGGTCTGGGCGGTGCTCCCGGTTTTGTCTTACCGCCGTGGACTCTGTGTGCCCTTTCAACCGAGAAAAAGTGGGACAGTCCTTTAGGCTGCAATCTGGTCTTGATGAGTTCTTCCACATATAGATCCTTTGCTGGCAAACCTTCAGATTCCGGAATACCTAAGATCCTGACGTTATTCCTTCTAGAGCGCCCTTCTTGGTCAACCAGCTTCTCTTTAAGTAGTCTATTCTCCGTTTCAATGCGTGCCATCGCCGTCTGCAAGTTGGCTACATCGACCACTAGCGATTTCGTCACTATCTCCACTTCCTTAACTCGTTCTGTCATTTTATGAAAGTCCGCCCGCAACAGGGTGATATCTGTAGAGATTGTGCCCACCGTAGCCTGCACTTGTAATAATGCCTTCATCGCGTCATCAAGCGTAGTTTTCTTTACACCTTCCCCATCTGGTTGCTTCCCCGTAGGTGTTCTACTTTCCACTGTTTGCGGTTGGCCCCTCTCAAATGCGTATTTATTCAGCCTCGCCTGAGCCGACTGCGATTTTGTCCCTCTTACAGTCATGGCGACCTCTCTTGTGCGGCTATATAGTAGTGTCAAGTCACTAATGAGACGAGGCAGCTCCCGACTCTGTTGGGTGTGTCACTCTACCAGGACCACGGGCGAGGTGGCTTTGCGTGTGGTCTGTGTGCTGGTTTTCCCGTACTGCACTGAGGGAGTGGTTGTCTTCCGCCCCTGGCAGCACAAATTCTCTGTCACTGCTGTTAATGTTCTTATTACTGGCGGAGGGCCAGTCTCTCATAGCCTCAGGGCACCGCCCGCGTGTTCCAGCGCGGGACGTGGGGCTGCAGTCAGACAAACGGTCCTCAGGGGGTATTAATTCTGGACCGTGCTCTCCTGCCAAAGTCCTCTCCACGAAGCTTGCCTCTCAACGCCTTGTTACGCTCCCCACTTTGTGTGCACCCAGTGCCCACACTGCCGGTGTCTCTACCACCACACTACCACCTCGCTTCTGTCTTTTATTGTGGTGCTGCTGCCGGGTATTTTTTATTCACTCCCTGGAGGCCCCAGATCCCAGGAAATAGCAGGAGAGATTATTGGGTCTACCGGCACTCCGGTGAACGCCGCTGCTGGTTCGTGGAATGGAGTGCGCTAAACGCGGTTCCGTGTTACCTGCGTCTGCGTCTCCGGTGCCCACGTCCTCCGTAAACGCCCCTGGTTCTCCGCTGAGATCTAGCTGGTGTTCCGATGGTCCTCTTCCAATATGTCCTGCACCCCAACTCCTGCTCGGTACGCCGGGCGTTCTGAATCTTCCGGCTACATGAATGTCAGGGCGGACTTCCTGCCATTTGTGTCCGCCCTACTCGCACTTCCGCCCAGTCACTCGCAGCACTGTGGGTCGGTGCTGGAATCGTGGTGCTGGCCGCCTCAGGTCTCTCTGGTTTTTCGCCGTGATTCAGTGTCTGATTTACACCGATCGGTTCCGCCCGCTCCCGTGCTTCAGGGCAGACCTCTGAGGCAGTGTGCTGTATCGGATTTGTAGCCTGATTGATGAAAGGGACGTTTTACCCACGGAGCCTTCACATTATACAGCCGTCTAGTCCGGCTGCTGGCCACGCCCCCTCCCCCCCCCTTGGCTTTTGGTTCACAAAAGTGTACACACTGTTTTCATTGTACATTATTTGTAGGCCCAGGAAACTAATAGTTTTTGTTCTGTCATTAATATGATGTGTGAGTATTTTGATCCATTTAAAACACCCAACCAAATATTATCCTCTGGCCCTTTAAAAATTGCCAACCTGTTTGCCCCAGTTTCACTGTTCTGTGGCTGACCGGCCTGTACTTTCCCACACCTGCTGCCGCCAAGACAGGATTCTGACCTCCTGTCAGGCAGTGTGATCACTCCCAGGAGTCAGGAACAAAGGGCTGAGCAGAAAGGAGGTCACACCTCCTCCCCCTCAGACAGGCTAGTGAAAAGGCACATCAGAGCTGTGAGCTTAAAAGGCTGTACTGCCTCGTATATGCATTTGGACTGTCCTCTGAGTAGGAGAGGGCCCTCCTGTTGCCACAGATGTGCTTGCACTTGGGTATGGTGCGAAATTTAGGTATGCAGGAGGTGTACATCTCCCAGAAGGCTGGCCACACCTCTAGGGTAAGCAGCCTGATCTGTACCCCTAAAATAGAATTCTGTCATCTTTAGTAGGGCAGAAACAGTGGGTTCTGGGTAGAAAAGGTGACCTTTCTCTTCCGTGCCAAAGTGGCAGAATCAACAATACATTCAAATGGCACTTTGTGATTCCGGTGTCCTGTTTAATACCACTTTTTTCACTTCTGTATCCCGCCTTGGAGGATACTGTTCTAGTGGCTCTCCGTATTAACTGTCATCAGAATATTTGTGACTGGCCTGCAAGGTGATTTTCAGTAATAGTTGTAAAACCATACTGTCTCTGATTTAATCTTTGGCATAAATAATGAAATGAATGCATCAGCATATTGGGGGAAATGGTTCAACAAATGATTATCACACGAATGAAATCAGGGGTGCAAGCAGGTTACATACATTTGTATGAATGTTTGGTAATGTGTATATAACTTAGATTCTCAACTCTGGCTGTTCTATGAGCAAATTCGGTTTAGGGAGTGGCTTCTTTTTCCAGTCTATTAATTTACAGATTATTAGAAGAGATTACATCATGCAGTGGGAGAGCAGGATCGCACTGTAAAATGTTTTTGATTTTGTAGAAAACCTTTTTTAATGATTTTGTGGAAGCGGTTTATTTAACCTTAAGCCTTTGTATTTTAAAATCCAGGTAAATGGGTACCAAGTACCTATCCATTAACAGAGAATATCCGTGCCATATACCTGACTCTGGAGAAACTCATTCAATCTGAGGAGACACAAGTGAATGGAATTGTGATCCTCGCTGATTACAGCGGAGTTGGTTTATCCCATGCATCTCATTTTGGCCCTTTCCTCGCCAAAAAAACTATTGGAATTCTTCAGGTAAGGCATAAAGGCAAGGAAAATGTTTCTACAGCTTCCTGTGTATTAGAGTCCATTGTTTCTATTCGAGAGAACGAGTGATGAAATACAGATTGAAAGACAGCACATATGCTTCTTTTCTTTAAACAATAATTTCCATATATCCAGTTATACTCTAGCAAGAAAAGAGGCTATCTGCAAATCCAGTGTGGTCCTGTTGGTTAGAGATAAAACGACTTTCTAAGTCGAAGAAGCTCTCTGTGATGAGCACTGTATCTGTCTTTTGATGACGTAGTTAGAGTCAGAGTCAAAAATACTTTATTCGATTAGTTAAAATCATAAAAGTATACTACAAACACACATAAACACATATAAGCACATATAAGGCATATAAGGCATATGAAGACATATAAAGAAATATAAAGATGGAGACGGCATTTCATTCATATTTCAACAATACGGTTCAGGGATGTGGTATACATATAAAAAATGTTTTAAAAAAGACATTAAAAAGAACAATTATGCAGGGAAAATCGGGGTCAGGTGTTACTTTTACATTTTACTTTTTACTTTTTACTTTTACTTTTTAAAGTAAATCAAACCCCTTGATAAAACATCACATTTATATTCTATAAGTAATTCATTCATTGGCAATTTCAGAAAACATTTAAAAACTATATGGTGCAAGTTATTTATAGTTAAATAAAGCCATGTGATAAACAGCTTGAAATAGTTTTCTGCCTCTGCATGCTCGCCACCACTTTTTGGAAGGTGAGGATACCTCCATACAGTCTATAGAATATAGAATAGATATATGCTGCTGTTCAAGAAAGTTGACCGCCTGACATCATCTTTGTGCAGCTCTTTTTCTTGTGATCCTCTGGCTTCTCCAGGCGCTGCGAGAGGTAGATAGCACATACAATTTCATAGGACACAAATACCACAGAGTAGTTTAAAAACATAGACTCAGTCTTTGTCTCAATGCATTATGGGTTACTAGTCTAGTCACTCATATCATGCCTTAAGTCGAAACAAAGACTTAGACCATCCCTTGCAGCTTCCTCTAAGCCAGTGCCGAAATCTAATTCAGCATTTCTGGGGAATTAAGCAACTCAATAGTTCTGCCTTCTAACTAGCAACCTATTTGTGGACATTGGGGTAGTTTGCTCTCTTATGAATGTAGGGATGCTGCCCTGATGCTAAACACATGCTAGTGTTGGGGTGCTTCTTTGTGCGTGGCTAGTCTCAGGGCAATCTCTTGTGGTCCTGGCTTCTATTCTTGAGGATGCCGACTCTGGGTTCTATGAATAATCTCCCATGTGATATACAAATAGTTTTACATCTACCATTCACGCAGCTCTTTATTATCTTAACAAATATTTGCTGCTTTTGTGTGCCTGATGTTGCTTCATTGAATTTGCGTCGCCTGCTGTGACCCCTTTTGAAACACCCACCTAACTGATATATTTACATTCATTTACATACATGTCCAAAACATCAGTTTCAATAGCTGTACCAATGTTCAGGGACATCATGCGGGGTGATGAAGTCAAATTAGGCCGACACTTTCATCCAGGTACCAAAATAATATTTATTTTACCATTCTATCCACAATCTGTTACAGGCAGTAGTCTCTGGTGTTGGAAACGGTGCAAAAACAGTGTGTGCATTTCAGAAAGGTGCACAGAAGATGTATTTAAATTACTTACAAACTAATCTGCACTACATGGCTTTGAGAAATTAAAAATCTTAAAGCCCACACTGGCTTCGTTCTGTATTATCTCGCTCTGTACAAAATGAGAAATAAAGTGGTTTAATTTTCAGGGAGTGGAAATGAAAGGGGTGGGCCTAGCTCCCAAACCAAATATTCACAAACATGATGACCAAATAGCCTCAGAAAATTGCTGATGTTGAGAATGGTTGTTTGTTCTTTTGCAACAGGATGGATTTCCCATTAGAATCAAAGCTGTCAACATCGTAAATGAACCTATAATTTTTAAAGGAATTTTTGCAATCCTCAAGCCATTTCTAAAAGAGAAGATTGCAAATCGGGTAAGTCATTTATGTAAATATAGTTCTTTAAACCATTTATTACTGCTTAAAAGCGATGACATTACAGTACTCCATTCAGCTCTAAAACTGTTAAACTATCTATATTGCTTGTAGTGTTTGTCCAGCTATTGTGTATATTTCAGATTGGTATCACCCCATGCTTCAAGTCCTATTTCCAGTAGATAGCATGGCTCATGTTCATATTGTGATTAAAAGTGAGGGTATCTCTCTTTTTAGTGTACTATTGTCTATGGTACATTTAGATCTCGGCTTCAATTGTGTCTGAGCGCTTCAATGGACTTGACATTGGTCGGCTTGGTTGTATAATTTTGGATGGTTTTAGGTTTGTGAGGCATGCATGTGAGTTGGTCACAATGTCAATCAGCTTGAGGCAGTTTGTAGGGGACCTGGTATTTAGCTAGTGTAGGGCAGGTTTTTCTTATGGACAGCATGAGTTGCACTGGATCTTCTCTTTAAAGTGTTACTGGAACCACCCCCTGCAGACTCATCAAAGATTGCATCCATTGGTCTGGATCAATTTTGACCGAATCTATATGACTTTTTTCCAAAGTTCTTGGATTTTTGGTAATTCTCAAGCCACATGGCAGAATCAACTAAACGGTGAGGAGCTGGAGTATCAGTTTTTCACTTTTGATCAGTTAGTGCTTAGTTTCTTGTGGGTTAGGTAGGTGTGGTGAATGAACATAAAGTTACTTACCTTAGGTGTCAATCTTTCTGGTGGATACGCTATCTAACTGTAGATTCCTTATCTTTTGAATGTTCGGCCAAAGCTCAGACTGCATCCAGAAACTTTAGAACAGTACTCCTGCGTGCCAGTAGGTGGCATTGTGGGGCTCCACGCTGACGTTTTGCTCCAAAATTGACTAGTAGAACTGCATGTAAGGGCCACCCATGTGCTGGCATCAGTTGATTTCATAGACTGTCCACATGCTCAGATGCGGAGCTCATCAGCAGATTGGCATGAGCAAAGTGGAGATCTCTAAATTGGGACCTTTTTAGATGGAAAAGGAGACCATTCCACAGAACGAGGAGGTGGCGAGGAATCTGTGGTTAGATAGAGTATTACCAGAAAGAGAGTTACTGGAGGTAAGTAACTTGTTCTTCTGATGGATACTTTTAACCTCATAATCCGTGCCTTGTGAATAGATACAATACAATAGAAGTACCTCTCCAGGTGGTGAGGTCTTTGAGCTGGGTCAGACCAAAAAGTCCTACTGGACCGAGCCGACATAAATGCCACTCTCGACAGACATGACTGTCAAGGCAGTAAGGCTTTGTAATGTATGTACTCTAGCCCACATAGCCACCTTACAAATAACTAGGACAGGCGCTCTACATGCCAGCAAGGTGGGAGGTGCTTTGGCTCTTGTTGAGGTTGCTTATCACAAGTGCAGATCGTGGACCCGGCCCTTTGGGCAGGTTCACCCCAAGACTTTTTGCTTTTTTCTAGCCTGTTTCTGGAACCTGGTGGTGGTGATTTTAGGCCTCTGCGCACTTTTTCACTGTGGTACAGTGTAAAGTGCTTGAGCTCTCTGTGTATGTGTGGTGAGTGACCTGCCCTCCCATAGGAAGGAATGGGGAATATGTATGCCCATGGTAGTTCCTGATGTGTGGGCCGTGCAGGGGCGAGTTTGGTATGAGAGAACTCGTGAGACTGAATGCTGCGCAATGGTATATGCAGCATGACTGTGTCTAGTCTAGAAGTGCCACTTTTAGAAGTTGGCATATTTGTGTAATTTGTGTCTGGCATGTGATTGGCTGGTGAGCCTGGCCCAAGAGTGCCTGGGCCTGCTTGTGGATTAGCTGTCTGGTTGGAGGGTGGCAGGGTCTGGGGGGCCCCAGGAGGTTGTCTGAGTCAGCCCGTGGATGAAAGGCTGCATCTGCTGCCAGGGAAGTGGGAGGAGATGGCACCTGAGAGTAACTAGGGCTGTGCCTGCCTGACCACAATGCTGGCTCCACCTCCCGCTGGGCGACTGTCACCTCTGTCCCTGACACTGAAGAGAGTTCCCTAAAACCAGTTCTAGCTGGTTCTCACACTGCCTGCACAAAGACTTCAAAGACTTTTCTCTGTATAAGAAGGGGCTGTGTCCCCTTCCAATTTGTTCTTGTTTCCAGCTTGAATCAACCAGGGGCGTGCTGCTGCTTGGGCCCAGGAGGAAGGCTTGCCTCCCTGGGCCCTGCCCAGCCCCTGGATGCCTGGAGGACTTCTGGGGGACTTTGCTGTGCCCTGCCCAGAAAGGACTTTGTTGCTGGACTTTCTGCTCCCCTAAGCACCTGGAAGTGCTTTTTCTTTGCTATAGCGCTTGGGAGCGGTTGATTTGTCTTTCTTAGTGCTTGGGAGCGCTTTTTGCTTTATGGGAGCGCTTCATCTGCCTTTGGCGCTTAGGAGAGGTTCATTCGTGCTAGCGAGTGCCCACCTCGCTTATTTGCTATTGTTCTATTTTTACTCGAGGGAGCCCACTCCTCGGTTAATTTAGTCCCAGCCTGCAAGTGCCTGAAACTGGCCGCCGTGCTGCCCGCGAGGACCCGGAAGTGGTTGGCAGGCCGGCCAATTGCGGCGCGGCCCGGCCAGAAGTCCCGCCCCCGCAGTCCGGGGAAAGAGAAGGAGATGGCGTGCAGTCGGTGCGGTGCTCCCGTGAGCTAGAGGGAGCCCGAGACGAGAGAAGAGGCGGCTGGAGGTACCGGCGGGGATCCGTTCCCGAAGAGGAGCCCCGAGCTGTGAGAGAAGCCTCGCCCCCTGCCTGTGAAGAAACCCGGCCCCATAGCCCGACGCCCAGGACATATTGTTTGGGGTCAAGGGCAACAAGTTTTAATGTGTATTTTGTCTTTGGGCAAGTAGGCCCAACCCCCTGCAGCACAAACCCTTTGGCTGTCAGTTTGCAGTACCACATTAAGGATCAGGGAAGGGTACTGCCTGTAGTTAAGTTATTATTTGTGTGCATGTGTTAATGCTGTTCAAACTTGTATTAATGGTTCATTAATTGAAAGCCTTTATTATTAAGGTGAGCGCTCTAAGTAAATGTACGTTCTGACTGCACTACGGACAGTGGTTCCAGTATGAAAATGTGTACACACAGTTTCAAAGTTTAGCAACATGAGGCTATGCATGATGCTCACAGAATGCTCTCTGATTAGATGCAAATATTTGCAGAAGCTTGAAAGCAAGATTAATGTTTCTTTGCTTTCAATATAAAATGTTCCTAAAAAATGAAAGTAGGGAAAAAAATCTTCTGCTAAATTACTGTAAAATTTCAGGTACCATTTCATTGCAGCATCATTTAGTAAAATGTGTTGATGCATGCTAGTATTTCTCAAAAATATTAATATTGGAAAATTTGTGTAACCAGTTTCAAAAAGATTATGAGAAACAAAAATAAACAAGCCTTGGCAAAGCCAGTAGGTCCGACATTGGTGCTCAGCTTTTTAGTTTTGGCAATACGTGACTTGTTTTGGTATGGCTTTTGTAAAACATTATTGATGTGAGAGCTGCCGGGCCCTCACCATTATAACAAACATTGGCAAACGCAAAAATTGTTTTTGGTCTCAAAAAAGTGCACACTGCCACATTAGTTACTAGCACTGAACAAAACTACTTTGTGTACTGATATGCTCCTTGCGAAAGAGCAGAATGCTGTCATTCACAGTGAAGCCAGCCGATACTGAGAGAGAGAAATTTAATAAACACAAAAGTTCATAGTTAACGCCACACCACATTAGGGGCCCAATTAAAAAAGAGAGTCTCAAAAGTGCACCTTTGGTATATGGCTTTGGTGAATTCACAAGAATGTACATTAGTAGGGCAAGAAATTGTACTTCTACAAAATGTTTGTGAACTACATTTTAGCATGAGCAAATAAGCATGTGTAGATTTGCTCATGTGAAAACCTGGATGTTTGAAAGTTCATTTTCCCTCCAACTACTTTTTTCCCAACTCTGAAAGAAGGTTTACGTCTGCCACTCTCAGGAGTAAATTTCCAACATTTCTCAGTATGAGAAAGATTAGAGAAGATTTGTTGAAAACCCTTAAAACATGCAAGTTAGTAGGTTTGCACAGACTCAAAAGGGCATTCCAACCCTGGAACTACTGCTTACCACCATCATCAGTCCCAGTATGTAGATCTGCGGAAACGTGGCAACATAAAATGATTACTGGTATTCAAACACTACTATGCAATATGCCCTAGCATAATTAGAGAGGCTATATAAGAGCTCTTGTATAATGAGATTTCTGCCATAATTCGTGGCAGTACTACATGGAACCAAAGGGACAAGTGGTTTTTGTTACAGGACAAGTAGATTTATGAAGCAACCTGCTCCATGGACAAGTAGATATTTTAATATATTCCACACCCCTGGAAGTTCCCCACGCATCAGGAGGGAAGCTGCACCGGTGCGAGACCAGGGGGAGAGCGGAGAGGAGCCCCCGCCAGTAAAGAGCAGCCGGTGAGTAGAAGCGGCTGAGGGGGGGGGGCTCCGTGTGCACAATAGCTGGCGCCTGGTCGAGGCGCCGGGTCCTGCCTGTGCGGCCCGTCTGGCAGCAGGCTGCACCAAAGAGGGATGATGTTGGTAAGGACGTCCTTAGAGCCTAGAGTGCTCCAACGGTTCCATATGTGCAGCGAGGTCCCCCCATGGGGGTCCTAAGGCCCTGGAGACCCATGCCGCCCCAGTGGGGCATTATTCTCAGCTGCCCCACTCTAGTAGGGGTCAGCTGCGATGAGAGGGCATTTGGTTCATTAGAGCCCGAGAGGCTCAGGGTACATTTGTTTACTTCGAGTCCCCCGAGAGGGACTCCAACGACATGGGGCTGAGTATTTTTAGAGCCTCTGTGGCTCCAATGCACATGTTTAGTTAAGAGCCTAGAGGGCTCTTAGGGGGCAAAGTTTGTGTCAGAGCCTGTGTGGCTCCAGCCTGCAGATTAGTGTCAGAGCCTGTGTGGCTCCAGTTTGGCGCAGCTTTTGTTCTAAGGGTCAGTGAGGACCCTGTCGCAGTTTGGACTCCCAGCTGCCCAGCAATTAGTGGGCAGCTGCACCGTTTAGGCCTTTTTGTGATTGCTTACAGCTGCCCAGCACTTCGTGGGCAGCTGCCACGTTTAGTTTTTTTACTTTTGACTGGCGCTGCCTGGCAGCGCGCCCTGACATTTGGACACAGGGCGTCGTAGCCCCAACAAGGCCAGTTGGCCTAGGGACTGCCACAGGTGGTGGCTCATGTGTCTTCTTGCGCTGCACCTCTGAATGTATTTTATTGCATCATGTGCTTTGTTCTGAACACCGCTGAATGTGTAGGTTTATGCATCATGTGTTTCCCTTGTCTTAAACCTCTGAATGTTTTTAGGCATCATGTGTTTTACTACTCCTCTGAATGTGTTTCATGCATCATGGGTAATGTGTTCTTGTTTATACCCCTAAATGTATTTTATTCTTAGGTGGTTGTTATTTTTGTACAGGTGGTCCTAGTGAGGTCCTGGTTCCTGTTACCAGTGGTTACTGGTTGTGTGCCATAGTTGCTAATTTGTGCTACTATTATTTTGATTCTTTATTATTCTTTATTCTAGAAGTGCTATTTCTGATTCTGACAGTGGCCCATGTGGCCCTGTCTCCTGTAAATAATCCCTTGTGAATATTGCCCGTGCCAGTTGGCACCATGTATTTTGTGTGATACTATCTGATGTGTTTTTACAATACAAAAGTTATTTTATAATAACCTTGTGTGGAGTTCCTTTTGTGGTGTGCCTAGTATGTTGTTGCTGTTGTGTGCTGGCGCAAATGCTTTACACATTGCCTCCGAGTTTAGCCTTACTGCTCGTGCCAAGCTACCAGGGGGTGAGCAGGGGTTATCTTGGCGTGTGACTCCCTTGCCCTGACTAGAATGGTGGTTTCTGCCTGGCTTTGGCGTCAGCCTTAGCCTACCAGAAATAGCCAGTTCTAACACAGATAACATTCCATTGGGAGATAACTGGCTTTTGCACTACCTTGCTCTTTTTTGCCCTGAAGAAACCCAAAAAACTGATCATCCACACAAAGTTCTTTAGTGCAATCAATGTAAAAGCTTAGTGCCCTCTTGAGGTCCAAAGGATGAAATCTCTCTTCCTTTGTAGAGGCATGAGGTTGGGCAAAGAATGCCAGTAGGTTGTTAGCCTGCCCTGCATGAAAAGGTGTGAACACTTTCAGCATACTGGAAGCTCTGGTCCAGCTTAACAGGGAACCCTGAATGGATGCATCCGGAAGGGAGATGGGTCTGCCACTGACCAAATCACTTTCCAGGGCCGCTACTGCAGAACCCTTTGCTGTCTCCTTTGAAAAATTGGATACAATCGGCCATATTCCTTGGTGATGTTTCACTGGGACTTGAAGTCCCACTGCAGAGTCCACACCTGGTATGTTTGGTCAGCAGGAAGCCAACAATCCTAGCAGCCTCACTCATCCATACTGAGCTCCACCACAGAAGGCTGAAATATTGGTATCATAGCTCAAATATTCTGGATTCTCCAGTCCAGCTGAAAGGCATGAAACAGCACCTTATACAAAATAGTGTGTATAAATTGGAGCATCTGCAAACCAGTCATGTGTGACTTCGCCATGTTGATGGTAAATCCCAGTGATGTTCGGAAGTTCACTGTCATCTGAAGGTGGTTGATAATTGTTGGGGCCGAGCCTTGCCTTCGGCTGCTAGTCATCTAGGTAGAGGAAGACTGATATCCTTAACCTCCAATGGTGTGTTGCAACCACTGCCATCACTTTCGGTAACACCCAGGGGGCACTGGTTAGGCCAAAAGGATGCACTGAAAACCAATAATGCTCCTAGTATTGCTTCTGGACCTGACGTCCTGCAGGTCCAACACCACCATCCTGTCACCTGGTTGTGCGGCAGACAGGACCTAGCGAGAGCATCTTGAATTTATCCTCTTTAAGAAAGGTGTTGATAGTGTGAAGATCTAAAGTAAGGGAAAGTCCTTCATGCTTGTACAGCAGAAAGAAGTAGCAGGAGTGACACCCAGTTCCTTCTTTAAAGGCTGGACTCTGTCTACGGTCCCCTTTGGTCAAAAGAGCCTGCATTTCATGCTGCAAGCATGATCGGTTTGACTCAGTCAGTTGCACTGATGGTGGTGGAAGGTGCAGCGGGTTAAAAAGAAATTAGAGGTTGTAACCCCAATGTACAAGGACCCACTTGTCTGAAGGGATGATCTAGCCATCCTTGGAGAAAATATCACATCCTACCTCCACAGGGTGGCTGTGGCCCAGTTTTGCGGCTGCCGATAGAGGAAGGCTGAACTGAGCTACATTTTCTCCCTGCTATCATGGGCGTTGTCTTTCAGATTTATGATCTCGGCCACGAAAGGGATGAAAGACCAGCTGGGCTGGTGGAGGATGTGGGGTTGGCAAAACTAAAAACCTGTCCATAGCCATGAGGAGGGTGCAACTGTTGGTGGAATCATCTGGTGGTAGCAGAAGACCCAAGGTACGTGCCGTGGTCCTGCTTTCCTTAATCCGCTCTAAGGCTGAATTGGCTTTGCTGCCAAAAAGGATGGAGCTGTCAATTGGCATGTCCATCAAGGATGTTTGCATATCCCCTTAGAAGCCCATAGATCTAATCCAGATGTAGTGCCAAAGTTTCACCCTGGTACCAATTGCTCAACCTAAGCAGTCGGTCATGTCCAAGCCAGATCGTATTATGAATTTGTCTGCATTGCTACTTTGCATAATAGCTTGATTGAGAGATGCACAAAGGTCGCCAGGAACCGCTGGTAAAACACGTGCCACCGTGTCTCAAAGGAGTAGCAGCTTAGGAGACACCTAGCGTTGACTGACCCCCATAGCAAGACTTGTAACTGAGAAAATCTGCTTTCAAAAAGTCTCCGTTCATTTTGACTTACAATCAGGAAGTGGTGGGGCAGGGGCAGGGGTTGGGGTTGCGGGCCAGCACCACTAAACTCACTGAGTTGGATGTTGTGTAAGAAAGACTGGGCCATCTTATGCAGGATGATGGTAACCTGCGTATTAACAGTTTGATCAGAACATGGTTTCACCCAAGTGCCAAAAGAGTATCCTTGAGGGCATCATTAAACGGCTTTAGAGGATGTGTAGAGAACTGACCAAGCTGAAGTACCTCAGTCAAAACATTAGCCTGGGAGCTGTAGGTATAAGACTTCTGCTGCCTTTTGCGAAGGAGGTGCTTTCCTCAGTAGCAGGAAATGGCAAGACGCAAGGGCAATATCTGGAGAAGTTTTAAGAACACATGCACCTTGATGTTCTTCATACCGGTTTTCCTCAATGTACCTGGGATATAATAAGCCTATTCATCATTGTCATTATATGAGTCCCTGCCAAAAAGATTGTGCTGTGCCGCATGTTAAGGGCAAAGTTTCAGAATCTGAAGGATTGCCTGTTGGCTGCTTACTGGTCAGAGCCAGGCTTAATCGAGGTTGCAGTGGATTCTGCTCAGAGTCAGATAGCACAATGGGCTGTAAATCTTCCCTCAGCGTTGGGGACATCTGTGCCATTGGCATCAGCGTTGATGCAAAGGGAACCAGCACAGGAAGTGGCACCAGAACTGAATTCAGCACCACAGTCACTGCTGCACCCTATGGTTTCAGAGGCACCGATGGTGCTGATGGTCACCAATGGATGTTCGACTGGAGGCCGCTTAGGATCCTTGCCGCCCAAACACATGCCAGAAGAAACCTGTAAATGCGAAAAATGCGCCGCACAGCCTCTCTGAAGGCCTCAACTCACTGCAACGTCGCTGGACTTGGGATTTTGGAGTTCATCGCAGCTAAACTCAGAATTGGCTTTGATGGAGATCGGGAGCACGATCAGGAGGCAAGTTACTGCTCTCACACTGAGAGTGGTCGGAAGAGTAAGATTTCTGCTTTGACTTCTTATGCTTTTTTTTTAACTTGTCTTGAAGACTTCATCTGCGACAATTATCTGCTGTGGGGATGACTTGCATGAACAGGACCTTCCTTTCTACCAATTGTGGTATGAATTCTTCTTATGTGTGGAGACTAAATATTTGGCCTTGCGATCCCATATGGTCTTCGGATTCATGTGAGGGACAGTCACCTCGGGTACTGGAGTTGTGCTCCAACACCAGGCACCAAAGACGCACTATGTTAGAGACTGTTATGGATATCGGTTTGCAACAGTACATACATGGCTCGAACTCCTTTATCTTGGGAGTGGCATTTTCCCTCCCTCGCCCACTAGTACATTAATTGAGGGAAACTGGGTCTTTAAGTCCAAGGAGAAGCTCAGAATCTGTATGTGACGAAGCGGAAAGCAAGGAACTGACCTCAGCATTCATGGGTGGTGTTTGAATGTGGAGCAAGATTCCTTAAATTTTCACTTATGGATGCAGTCCACTACCTATGATTTAGCGCCCCCTAAACGTCTTAGGAAATATGGCAAAATCAAGAAGATGAGTGCTCCATGGTACTAGTCAGCTCTTTCGGAAATTCACCTCCAGTGCAGGAAAAGCGAGAGGAAGTGGAGAAAGGACAATGATCCCATAGCAAACGATCTCTTTGTAAAAAAGAGAAATGAATACTTTGCAAGCATAAAAACAGCCAAGAAAAACTACTACACAGCAAAGATTTTCGAAGCACAATAAAAACAAAAAACTGTGTTTGGGATTGTGAAATCTTTTACCCATCCCAAAATGCTTCAAATGGAAATCCCTCCTTCCCAGGTGCTTTGCGACCAGATCGCAGACTATTTTGAGGAAAAAATAAGCCGCATTCAGGATAACTTCCCACAATCAACCTTATCTAACATAAAGGAAATTAATGACACTTCGACCATGTCATATGAACCCCTCAGAAGGTTTAGGCCGGGCACTTTTGCCCGTACTAGGGATGCTATCATATCCTGTAAATCAGGGACGCCCTTGGATTCATGTCCTCCCCTCATTCTTCATCAAATTGTTGATACTGTAAACCCCCACATCAATAAAATTGTAAATGATTCCCTGAGCTCAGGTATTGTACCTAAAGACAGGAAAAAAGCTATGGTCAAACCACTAATGAAGAAGCAAAAAAAAAACCAGCTGACCTATCGAACCTACGCCCCATCTCTCTCTTACCAATTCTTGGTAAGATAACAGAAGCCATAGTACACCAAGAACTCTCTAATTTTGTGGAGCTGAATAACATCTTGCATCGTCAACAATCCGGGTTCCGTCCCAAGTACTCGGAAACGGCTCTTATGGAATTGACCTATTACATTAAATTCCTGCAAGACGAGGGAAAGGACGCCGTCTTGATATTACTTGACCTATCGGCGGCGTTCGATACCATCTCCCACGACATACTCATCGACAGATTGAGAGGCAATGGCATTACTGATAACGCCCTTGACTGGATCAGTTCGTTCCTTTCGGAAAGAACCCAAGTTATATCACTGGGCTCTTTTCTCTCTAAGGAAAAAAAATCAAAGCAGGAGTACCCCAGGGCTTAATTCTGAGTCCTCTCCTTTTCAATATATATATGATGCCCCTCATTTCCCTTATCGAGTCATATGGTATGTGTTACTTACGCTGATGACACGCAATTGATTGTTTCCTTGGAAAAAAAATCTACTAGTGCCGAATTAAATTTCCAAATTTGCTTGACTGAGATCTTTAGGTGGATGGATAACAACCACCTTAAATGTAACTCAAGCAAAACGGAAATTTTGCCCATAGGGAAAACTGAGTTTTGTCCTAGCAAATGGTGGCCTGAGGGCACTACTCCCCGCCTACTGCGGTCGAGTCGGCAAGGAATCTGGGTGTTCGAGTGTTCAACACGCAGCCGCACGGCTGGTTCTCAAACTGCCCAGAAAATCCTCAGCATTTGCAGCGCTTAGAATCCTGCATTGGCTCCTGATTCATAAAAGAATTCTTTTTAAAATCTTATTGACCATTTTTAGAGCACTAAACAATATTGGACCCAAGTACTTAATAAATAGATTTACTCGCTATAACCCTACCAGAGTTCTGAGGTCAGCAGGACAGAACCTTGCGAATACCCCGAAATTTCTTCTTAAAAGGAAAGGTGGCAAAACACTTAATGTTCTGGCCTCCAAAGCGTGGAATGCCATGCCTAATGCCCTGAGAATGTTGCCCACTGAGTCCCTCTTCAGGAAGAGACTTAAAACTTGGATATTCAATCTAGTGCCTCCTTACAGTACTCACCCTATGTCCTATTGCGCCAGGATGCTCTTTTCAGAGCGACAGTTTGCGCTTTATAAATGCAAATAAATAAATAAATGCAGCTCCACTCATCCTGTTTTGATTAGAACGAAATTGGCGTGAAGTTGCAGGACGTCACTAACCGGTACACAGGAGTACCGCTTCAAAGTTTCCAGATTCATTCTGATAACCAAGGGAATAATCACAAGGTGAGAAACTGCGATTAGAAGTATCCAACAGGAGGAATGTGGTAGCATTTTCGGACTGGATATGGGAATAATGCCCCAGTTTTCCTGCAGATTCTCTGCCCTATTGTCCTCTGTTACCTCAATTCCAGATCTTTTGTCCACTCTTTTCCAAACACAGTGGATTTGCTTGTGCTTTTAGGAAGCTGTACGCTTTAATTAGATCATTGAAGACTATCTTTAGCTTGAGTGCCACACCTTTTGCCATTATTTGGGGATGGGAGATTGTGTAGATGATGTTTACTAACTGGTAGAGGTTGAACACGCTGGTTGGTGGTTGCTGCATTTCTGCTGTCCCTGCTCAAATATTGAAAACATTTTTGCATCATACAGATCTCAGTTATTTTGCAGGACACACCCTCATTCTTAAAATGCTGAGTGAGTAGACATGCCAGGGAGAACTGTGTTTGCCTATAGGTATTGCATAGTGCATTGGTATTGGAGTGTAAATGCCTTTGAGTGTCTCATATCATCCAACTAGGGCTATGTGTACCAGCTTTTTTGTATTGTATTGTTTGCCATGTATTCACATGTAGCAGTGTATACTGAGGGTATGTATGAAGTGAATCATTCACACTGGTTGTATAAATAGGTGTGTGGGAAGAAGTTCCTATAAAAGCATTAAATACAATTGTCTTCCATTACTATGGGTGAAATTCTGCCCATTAAAGCCACCTTTAGTGTAGCTTACAGTAAGACCGCTTCCTCATGGGAAAGGGTTCCAATGCTTTTGGCATCTTTATTAGTGGACAGCAAGTCCATTTAAAAGCACTTAGTATTTTTTTTTTGTTGTATTCAGAAAGCTCAAGGATATTGAGGATAAGCACTCTGCAGGGGATTAAGAGGTAACACTTACACTGGTAGTGCCATTCCATCGTCAACTGTTCTAAGTCTCTGCTCTTCAAATAATGCTCAGGCAAGGCCCTTCAAGACATTTGGGGCCTATTGCAGTGGGGTAATCACCACATGTATCCAGGGCCGGCCTTAGGCATGTGCAAGCTGTGCACCTGCACAGGACCGCCAACCCCAGGGGCCGCCACGCCAATATATATCCTTAATATAATAATCCTCTGAGGATGGATACATATTTGCGTGGCGGCCCCAGTGGCAGGGATTTGGCGGCCTCCGGCTCTGTTCCACTTCCAAACACCCTGACCCCATTCCTGAGCTGCGGGGGGCTCCGCCCTGCCCGGACCCCCTCTTCCGGGGCCCCCTACCTTCGCTCCCTGCCCAGTGCCGCCATGAGCCTAGAGCCGCCCCTGATGTATCTGAATACTCCTGAGTGTATTTAAGATGTTTATCAATTATCTTTTAGCCAGATGTACAACAGTTTTCTAAGTGCAGTAAGTTGAAAAGTGTTCTACTTTCCATTGTTGAAATACAATTGAATATTATCCGCATACAATGAGAAACGTTTTAGTCTTCCCTCTAAATCTGTATTAGCATCCTGACCTAGCTGCAACCTGAATGCTGAGTGATCTAAGGTGTACATTTTATGATATCACACATAAACCTGGTAGCCCGCATAAAAAATACTTTTTGAAAATGTATCTATGCATTTGGGGAATTTTTGACATGGTTATTCTTTATCGCATGATCTTCGTTGACAGTCATAGACAGAATATTCCAAGCTCTTTGCAGGGATCCTGAAACACTTTAATTTTAAATAATAACATCTCTGTTTAGATGAGGTCAAAGTCTAAAAATTATTAAATGTAAACATAGCCTACCCAGGCCATTTTTTTCAAAGTATCCCCTTTTTTCTTAAACATCTCTGCATCACACCTTGGCCCATATGGAGTAAAATATGAAAGAAACGTTGGTGGATGGGCAGCATGTAAAGGAATGCTTAACATCTATTGACCCCTTAGGGAGCCAGTGGTGTCCATATCCCATCATTCTCTGCACTGGTGGTTGTCTCAAAGACTCAGTTGTTTTGGCTCGTGTGAGTAGAATCTCTGTACACTTCCATGGATTTCTCACCTTTTTAGTGATGCTTTTCTCCTCATTGTTCCCTGCCTCACTCTGTTTACATGTTTAAATTATTTCCAGTCTTCAGAAGGAGAGTTCTCTGGATTCTTAACATGCCGTCATTATTTCTATATTAACACTCCTTAAGGGGACTAAGACAGGCTCTGATCCTCATAATTTCTGTGCGGGAGTACCACCTTTACATACCATCAAAGGTTGGTAATTCTGTTTAAAAAAAAAATAATCCAAGAGCGCTCTGAAGAAGATATTCACCTCAGAAATGTTATTAAATACTCGGAGTTTAGGAGGTAACAGTAACACAGCATAGCCAGGGAAGGTGTCTCTTCAACTACAACAGTATCATCCCCTCCAAAAGACTCTTGCACAGCGACATCTAAGGAAGAAGTGGCCTCACCATCACTGCCGCTTGGGTCACTGCCATCATTCCTGAGATTCTCTGCCAATGTCATACTTTGTCACATTGAAGACAGGTATCATTCCAACTTGCTTGCCATTAATGACGTCTTAACCGTAGGGTTAGCATTAAAGCACAATAGGCACTTATTGTTAAAGTTAGGCATACACTTTCTAAAAATCATGCCATTGGACGTCAACACCCTCAGTGATGATGGCCTCGACTTCCATTAGTCAGTGTTACTGCGATCAACATGTTCTAATTCTTCATACATTCCGACAAAACTCATAGTCCTGTCTTCCTTATCATTGTCAGATCCAGTGGTACTAAAGCCCCTGCCGGTGGCTACCCCACCAGATCACCTGGCCCATGTCCAACTATAGCTTCCAAATCCATCTGTATATATTGCCTATTCCACTAGTTTTATACCCCCCAACCCCCACCCAGAACTCTGCCTCACATGAAGGTTCTTGGTCTTCTGCAGTTTCAACAGCAGAAGAACCCTTGGATCTGCATTCGCATAAACGCAAGAGGTAGAGGACTCCTCCAATAAGACATAATTTGATTTCAAAATCCAGTAGTTTGCCAGTTTATTCACCATCAAGAACATCACATATAGATGACATCACCATGTTTCATGATCTCTTGCTGCAAGAAAGTTTCAGTAAATATTTAAGCAGAAGTTCAACTTAACTCTGTTACACATTCACAAGGTCCGCCTCATGCCTTTTGTTACCTGATTTGCAGAAGTGACACATCCTGCCACATCTGCGGTTGCCACATTGACTCACGCCGAGAAGTACAAACTACCAGAGCAAGATGACTTGGTGATTGTGTCTGCAGTCAGAAAAAAATCACACCACTACGCCTGAGATTTCTGTCGATCCTGACAAAGAAAATAAAAGTATGGATGCAGGCACAAGAAAGTGCGTGGTATAGCAGCAACCGCTTTCAAGATAAACGTGCAGTATCCCTCTTAGGGAGGTTGTATAAGCCACAGTAGGAAAGTCTGCAGAACTTTTCAGACTATCACTCTAAAGAACATAGACAGAATTTCATGACAATCTTACTGGAAGGTTTGCTTGTATCAACTCCTCTCATTGGTGTCTTTAAAAATTCGGCATAGTTAGTCATTTCGGAGTTCTCTTTGGGTTTTTCTTTAAGAAGATTCTAATGGTTGCATTTAACATATCTGAAGTGTGATGCTCACTTTAAAATAACAAACCATCCCTTCTTGCATTCAGTTCTTTTTAGTTCCCAATTGATTATGCAATGCAGTGTATTAAAAATGAAGGTGAAACAACAGAAGAATGTACTCCTACAATCCCAATTTAATTTCCACGACTTCTGTTATCAATCCAGGTTGAGGTTCCAATCTTTTAGAGCTAGACCACAACAGCACTGTTCATGGTAAAAAAAGACCCAGTCAAATAGGATTTCATCTCGCCTCTTTTCCTCTTCAGTGGATGTTCCTCTGAAACCTCCACCCAAACACCACCTACAATTGCTGAGAAATTAATCTGCTTTACTACTGCAGAGGTGGATCATAGAGCCTATTCCCACCTCTAAAAGCGGAAAGCATTTATTCAAGATATTTCTTGACTTGCAAAAATGGCCTCAAAAGACAGTTCAGACCAGTCATGGACCTCAAACTAGCAAATTAGGATCACGGAGAAACATTTTATGTATTGGCTGTCCATCTAAGCATCTCAAGAAAGATGCATACTTCCTCATTCCAGTGGTGAGAAAACACCAGATATTTCTGAGGTTCATAGTAGGGAGCTCACACCATCAATACACTGTCATGCAAACGGATGTCACACCTCAGACATCTTCCTTTTGCTTGTCAGTAGTTTCAGCTTTTCAGATCAGAAAGAAATTCTTCTTTTCCCATATCTCAATGGTTAGTTGATCTCTCTCAGGAAAAGACCCAACAAAACTTCAACACAACAATCGCTCTGCTGCATCTTTTGGGTCTTCAGGTCCATTTTCTCAAAGTCAACATAGTTTCCAGAACAGACTCATATCTAGACTCCCTCTTTAAGGGGAAAAAAGGACAAATGGCTTCTTCAGATTAAAAACTAACTTCATCTTTCAGAAGTTTCCAATTCTGGCAATAAGTGTTCCAGCAGTTGACCCTGTCCATCATTCTCATTGTTCCAAACGCATGGCCTCATATAGCAGTATTACAACAGTCTTGGAGGACATGTGGTTTCCATGGGAAGACAGATTTTGCCTTTCTCTCCATGGTAATGCAAGAGCATCAGTCTTGCCAATGGTGCTTACTTTCATCAGAATCTTCCTTTGCTGACCTTTTTAACAGATGCGTCCGTATTAGGATGTGGATCTCCAGCACAGAATCTGACATTACAAGAAATGTGGTCGGGCAAGGAGCATCTGCATTGCATCATTATCCTAAAACCGAGAGCAATCCTTCTAGCCCTTCCTGCCTTCTCTGACCACAATCAGAATTTCAATTAAAATGCATCCAAATCATGATGGCACCAGATCCAGGACACTTTCTTGAACTTGAAACAATCATGTAAAGGATCTTGATGAGGAATCAGTCCTTCACCTGAGTATTTAGCACCCCCAGGACGCTCTCAGCAGATTCTGTGTGAAAACCACAATACTAAGAGACATTTCAAAGATTGAGGGTTTTCTTGGATCATCTTGTTTATAAAAACACAGATACAAAATGTGGAAACTTAGCTTGGAGTTTATGGAAACTAGGATTGTTGTGCAGTGCCACTTTCATTGATTCGTTGGAGAAGGTCCTTTCTGCTTTTCCTTCAATTCCCCTTACTGCATCCTTTTTAGTGAAGCTGAAATACTCCAGTGACCAGATGAATCTTGTTCTCTCTAAGTAGGCAAGGCAGCATGATTTCCAGATCATCTTTACCTATTCCAAAGTCTATTCAAGATACCTCCATGCAAACTGAGTCTGCTATCCAGGATGCAAGGCCAGATGTCCTTAGTTTGAAAGCATGACTCTTGAGGTTGTGCAGTACTGCTATTTCCTCAGGCCTCTATGACAGCATAAAAGGACAGTTTAGGCTTTTAGGTGAAAATGGTTTTATATGTGGTGCAAGCATTACAACTATGATCCAGTATTCTGTCAAAAGAATGTCTTAATTCTACATCTTCTCAGCCAAATTCATAATTTGCTTTCCTCTCGTTGCATTTAACAGCCATTACAGCTTGCAGGAAAAGTCCCTCTCAAAGACATTTCATAATGGTACCAGTCTTCAGACATTTTAGAAGGGATACAGAAAACATGCTCTCATGGATGGCAACCTTTTCCTCCATCGTGGCTCAATCTGGATTTGTTTAACTTGCTGACTCTCTTAATTTTTGTCCTTCTACATATGACCTCATTAAAGCATCTCTCAAGGAAGGCACGTTTCGCTAGCTATTACATAGTGCCGGACGATGAGGAAGCTTCAGCAGGTACCTCTAGTTGAGGATTCTCCTAGTGTTAGATATTTGTAAAGCAGCTTCGTGGAAATCCATTCATTCATTCATTATTCACAGGCATGATTGCCTAAACACAGACTCTAGAGCTAGTAAGATAGTTGGTTAGGCTCCTCTAAAAACAAAATCTGTTCAGGTTAACATTATTTCCTATCACAGATGTTTACAGTTTGTTTGCAGATTGCAGACCTTCTGAGGCAAGCTAACTTTTCTGTTCTACGTTTATGGATCTTAATAAAGATTCTATTAAGTTGAACAAAATATTAGTTATTATAATTCTTCACTCTGGGGATTTTCAATAAAGTCATGAAAAAATTGTCCTATCTTCCCTATCTCTCCTTTTGAACAGCAAGCACATCTATGATCGTTAAATCAATTTGAGCCTCTCAAAAAGACGTAACCCTGTGAGGCAACTGCCAGTACAAGGCATGCTGGTAAATGGAAGCAGCTAGCTTCCTGAAGGACAGACATTCTTCTCCTCTAATTAGATGTTACCATTTGAATTGAAGTGATCCAGGTTACTTATATACACTCATCAATAATAAACCTTCATAGAGGGATATATATATATATATATGACCAAGGGCGGACGCCCGAAACGCGTCAGATTTGATGAACTCGCCTTTCCATTAAATATTGCCAAATGAAGATTGGGACTCGCGTGGTTTTTCTGCTCAGCTGCCTTGCCGGTGGTTTGTGATGAAAAATTGCTTTTGTTATATATATATATATTTTATTTTTTTATTTTAGTGATATAAACTTCTATCATTAAAGTCAAAATGAAAACATTTACATGGAAAACATTTGAAGTTGTTTCTGGGTTTCGCCTAGACGGTGCATGCGCTGACTCTGGCAGGCTTTTAAAAAAAATATATAGTGGGCTGACAGCCCATCCATAGCTTACCATTTTGTAGCTTCAGCGTTGCTCTCATTTGCTTCACTCCAGTTTGTCACTGCATGGTGGCATTGTGTGCTTTTCTTGTGTTTTGCCCTCTCCTGGAGCATGGACCAAGTCTCTTCTGTCCATCCACTGCTCCTGTTTTTGGAGCTACTTTTTTCTGTGTTTAAGCACTCCATGTGAGTGCTTGTGTTTTCAGTCCATCTCCCATATCCCAGCAATGTAGGTTTTATTGCCTCCCACCTGCCCCCCCATTCCATGTTGCTTCGATCCTCTCCCAACCCCTTATTTATGCCACTGCACTTTACTGCACCCTATGCAACACTCTACTCCACTCTATGCCACTGTACTCTGCACTATTCTATTCCACTGCACTTTTTGCCACTCTACTGTATACCTCTGCATCCTATTCGGTACCACTCTAGGCCACTGCACTCTACTCAGTAACACTCTAGGCCACTGCACCCTACTCTGTATCACTCTCCACCACTTTTCTCTTCTCTGTACCACTCTATGCTACTTCAGTCTAAGACACTCTACTCTGAACCACTCTACTCTAGGACACCTGCATTCTACACCACGGCAGTCTACGTCACGCTACTCTGCACCACTCTACTCTAGGCCACCTTCATTCTACACCACTGCAGTCTATGCAACTGCACTCTACTCTACGTCACTGCAGTCTGTCACTCTACTCTGTGCTATTCTATGCCACTGCAATCTACAGCACTCTACTCTGTGCCACTGCATTCTTCAGCACTCTACTCTGTACCACTGCACTGTAGACACTCTATTCTGCACCATTCTACTCTATGCCACTGCGCTCTACTCTGCACCACTCTATTCTATTCTTCTGGACTCTACACCACTCTACTCTGCACTTTGTGCCACACTGCACTTTATGCCACTGCACTCATCACTAGCCCCTCTACTCTATCCCACCCTACTGTTACTTCACTACACAGTACCACACAACGCCGTGCCATTGTGCAACTCTACCCCACCCCACACAGTGCCACTGGGATGTATGACGTTACAACGCATACTTTTACTCCGCATACCATTACAACGCGGTATTCACAACGCATACCATTACAACGCATAGCGCTTTGGGGTGCTGGATAGTGGTAAGTATAATTTACTATTCTAACTCCAGTCCCCGTGGACCCTAGGGAAGGTGTTGGATAGTAAATTAAACTTACCTCTTATCCTAGAGCGCCCCCCAGCGCAATGCGTTGTAATGGTATGCGTTGTAATGCCTGCGTTGTAGTGGTAGTGCGTTGTAAAAAATGCGTTGTAACAGGTGCATACCGTGCCACTGTACTCTGTCATTCTCTCCTACACCACTTCACTCTACACTCTACGCTACTCCATACCACTCTTTGCTCCACTCCATACCTGTCTACGCCACCCTAGTCTACCCGCTCTATGCCACTACTATCTACTCCACTCTGCCACTGCACTCTACGCCAGTCGACTCCACACCACTAGAATGTAAGCCACTCCACTCTACACTACTGTACAACATGGCTACAATATATTGGCAAAGCTAATAGCTCTCGCTTAAGTGAAACCTATTGGCTTTGCCAGCGGTTGTTCTCGTTGAATTTTCTAATTCAGTCTGTCATGGCAAATTACAACACAATAAAACAGGATTTCAAAAGTGGAAACATTAAGAAGAAAATATAGCTCCTAGGCAGAGTGAAAACTGACTCGATTTAAAACAAAGTAATCTGTACACAAACCTGGGAACTGTAAAGATACTTTAAATAACAAAAAAAAAGTTTAATCTTTACCTTTAATTAAAAGATAAGGCATTTGCGTTGCTTTTAATGAAAAGATCCGGTGTATGTGGTGTTGTTTGTACTTTAGTTGCTCAATACTTCTATTAGTTACTCCCTTGTTTCATTAAAAGTTATGAATATTTTTTTACAGTTTTGTATATTTCTCCTTTGATCAAGAAAGTATGGCTTTAATACTTTTTTGTGCCTTTCTACCTAGTTTTTCCTTCATGGGTCGGACCTGAACTCCATGCACAGAAATATTCCCCGGGACATCCTTCCTTCCCTGTACGGAGGCACTGCTGGGATTTTGGACATAAGCACCTGGAACGAGACCCTGCTGTCCTCGGAAAATGAATTTATTGAACAGTTCTGCCAGCCAAGCCCCCTGGGTGACGCCTCTGTGTGTAGGATTTTAAGCGAAAGCGAGATATCCGAAGCTCAGTGTGAAGACACTCTTCGAGGAGTGAAATCCCAGCTGTATTACTGTTATTAGTTGGATGTGGCATTAAACTAGCAAGAACAAATTTACGGTAGACCTGGTTCAACGACAGATTCAATCTTTAAAACCTTGCATTCCGAGTAATATATTACTCAAACCACTGTATTGAGAAGCACAAACAAGCAAACCAGTGAAGTATTGTAAGCTGCATAAATGTGAGAAGTGTAGTAACCAAGGCCGCTCGACTCAAGTGTCACTTGCTTAACTCTGATTTTCACTTCTAGTTATGAGCAATTGAAACAAGAGCACTCGGTTTAACATTGATACCGAGGTTACCTGTGTCTTCAAGTAAAACACCGAGAACCAGATTTTCTTTTTTTCTGGAATTAGGATTGTGCATTCCTGTCTGTTTTCAATAGTGACCACAAAACAGCTTCCTCACGACAGTAAACACACTTTAGACAGAGGCGGCAGTGCCTGACAGAAGCAGAAGATCTGTATATGTCAGTAGGAAACTAAGTATTGCAAGATAGAGCAACCTGCAAGTTTGTGAACAAATGAAAAATTAATTCATATGGTCAAACAAAAAAAATCCCAGTGCAGTAATAAACCTCATGTTGTTTCCTGTTATAAAAGAGTATTATTATTATAAGGGTTTCAATGTTTGTATATTTTACTACTTGAGAATTAAAATGTGAATTTGTATCAAAGTGTTCGAAAGCAGAATGTAAGGTTGCAGCTACTATTTGAATGTACCCAAAGAGTATTCAAGAACCCTAGCACATAGACAGTAAAATGTCCGTTTCACATGGGTACAAATATAAATCCACCCCAATTTGCCAATTTTCATGATTGCACAATAACCTATTCAGAGCGAGAGCCTAGTCTGTACCGATTACCTCAGATAAACTTACAGGGTTAGAGTGTAGGACGGCTTTGATTTCAAGTTTTTTTTGTAATGTTTTTATTTACATTTTTTTTTATATGAAGCACCGCTAATCTTTTCTAGAACAATTACTGTTTTTTCCCACTGTGGGATAATCTATTTATTTGCTCAGCTATTGAAAGAAATATATATATTTTGGTATTTTCATTGTCCAGCTTTGGGAATGTATGCTATATTAATTTCTTGTTGGTGATGAGTTTAAAGAATTGTATTAGACTTTATTTTTTTTTTTTACACAGTGCACCCTTATCCTGGATACCTTGTGGAAGTATTACAACGCAATATTGAAGGTGATTTTAAACTACAGTGGGCCATACTAAGAACAATTGCATAAGTTCTTTATTTTTGCTGTAGTCGCTAAAAAATACATAATACTTCTCGTTTTCAAAATAAAGCAGTAAAAATACATGTTGCCAATTTAAACTCTTAAGATTCTGGCAAGCATTACCTGCTACACGTTTTGACTTTGAAAGGTTTGAAAGCACACCATGCAGCAGTAACAACTGTAGTAAGTAGTGTTTTCCTCAGAATTCACTTGGCCCAGGTCTCTAGAAAGGGATGCATCTGTAGTCGAGCCTTAGTGGTTACATAAGTGTGTGTCTGCTTAGTGTCAAGTAAAGGAGGGCTGTTTCAATATGGTCTTGAGCTATATTAACCTGTTCACTAGTGCAGTGCCTTGAGTTTGAGGTTGGTTCCCAGAGCCTAGAATGAGTGTCATGGATAAAATGGTAAAGTTGATATTTTAGCGTAATTTTGGATTTGCTTGTAATATTCAACTCATTTCTGTGAGCACTGCACCGGGCTTTCTTGATAGATGTTCCGTTTAGGCAGATGCCTCTGGTAATAGGCGTCTTCTGGTGTGGCCCTCTTGCAGTTAGTTACATGCTCATTTTGTGCTGGAGTAATTTATTCACACGAGCTGAGAGGGAGTAGAAGGCGAGCTGTGGCAAATAATGTTTCCTACTACTCAACTTCAGGTCTCTTAAAGCATGGCCTTTCTATCCCTTTGGGGTCCAGCCTGTAGCATCCTATAAGTTGCAAGACAGAAAGCCATTTTCATAACTACTCAGAGGTTGATTTGCGGGTTTTGGCTACAGTAAACCCCCTTGCTGCCACAAGGTGCCAAATGATTCCCACATATTGGTAACACAAGCGACCAGCAGCACCAAGATTTCTATAGCCGTGAGGGTATAATTATGATTTGAAAAACTGAGCTGTTTGCGGGCTCTGAAGCGTAAACGGAGAAAGGAAAAATGGATGCCTGCGTTTGAGAAAGGGAGCAAGGGCGCTTATTGGTTTCGTAATAATCAATGCTTTTTACGGTTAAATCGTACTTGATCAACTGGAACAGTTTAACCTTTTATTAATAAATATTTTATCTACTAAATTAAAGGGATTATGTGCAAAATGTTGTATATCTGTGATTTATATTTCTGTGGGCACTTTACCTTGTTGCACCAACATCTGATTACTCGTGTAAATGCAGCTCGATTTTAGTTTGGAAGGTCTCTGGTGCTTACACAGCAAGATATATACATTGTGTTTATTTGGGTAAAAAAACAAATACGGTTCAAATTCTATTTAGAAATGAATAAAAAGCTCGAAGAATAATTGCTCAAAACAGAGTTGGTCTTATTCAAAGTTTCAGGGTGTATTATTTTTGAAATTTTATATCTTGTTTATGGATATCTTTGTCTCCATTGTTTGTAGGGCCTGCTGAGCTATGTGCATGTGTGATAAACGAAGATCAGGACAGGCAGTGTTGCGCTGAGCAGTTTATTGTGTATACCGTTCATTTTAGTGTCTGCCCAAATTATCCCCAACACTTATCATACAATGGAAGTTTGAGTCCATCTTTGTTTGACTTCTCAAATCGTAGTCCTCCCTGGTCATTCGGCATCCCTCCCTTTCACTCATTCGTGTCATGGCTGTGGTTAGTAACCAACCACCAGCACTCATTTTTGTGGACCCAGACTTTTTCGTTTATCACAAGACTTTCACGCAGGGAAAAGGATTTATTTATTTATTTAAAGAGTTTTATGTAGCGCGAACTTGACCCGAAGGTATACATAGTTGGCAGAATAGAGGTTACACGATGATAAGATAGGAAACTGTGACATAGCGGGGAAGCAGGGGGAAGGAAGGATCTGTAACACAGGAGAGACCAGAAATGCAGTGTCAAAGAAGGCATTTAGTACAAACAAATCTTCTTAGCAGACTGCAATACCTTAGGGTACTTGTGGTCCCTGGAAGCAGGGCAGTCAGTTTCTGACATCTGATAAAATCCGAATGGTGATGTGGAAAATGGAAAGTAATTTTCTGATGTCAGTAGTAAAAAGATACAACCCATCCAATCAAAACCCGACCCCTAAGGTCAGACACAAATACTCTTTGTAGCAAGTCACATTACCTTAGTAACGCAGGTACTTGCTAGAGGTCCCTAGAGTCAGGTAAACATTCTTTCTGTAGAAAGCTGCAGTATTTTTGTTAGTTTCTTCACGACCCGTACCCAGATTTTAGTCTTTTTAGGTCTCGCCTCAGCCAGCGCATGCGCTGCTCTGGCGAGACATTTAATGAGCGGGCTTCGCTCCAATGCTCCTCCCCCTCCCCCACCACAGAGTGCGTCTTGCAGCTTGTTTTTCCTTCAGCGCGAGGCGCGTGCCTCTCGTCACCCTGACCCCACCGCCCTTCGAGGCGTCTGCTTCCTTCCCCTCTCTCACCTTCATCTCCACCTTGGTGCTAACTGTCCCTTTTCTTTCTACCAATGCTTGTTTAACTTGCAGCACTCATTCACCCACGCACCTCGATCACTTTCATGGCCGCGTCGCTTTCACGGCCGTGCGGCCAATGCTTGTTATGTTGGTGGTACTGACATCCTGTCTGTGTCTGATGGTATCTATCGCTTTTACATTGTATCGATTGTTTTGATATCTTTTAATTTGCTGCTCTGTGTTTTATGGGTTATTGAATCCGAAATCATTTTTGATGACTAAGTTGTAAGATGTGCCTTTGATTTGCAGTGCTTACACTTTAGGTTATACTCTTTAACGTATTCTTTTCCACAAGTTCAAAAGTGTCCTCTAAATGTTAACTACCTTATAGAACAAGCATTTGCAATGCAATAGGTCTCGCATTAGAGAAAGTTTGAGTTCTTGGCGATGCAAATGAAAAAGTATTAGTACTGCACGTTACAACACATACATTTGACATGCCTGCAAATAAGCCCTAACATTGTACATTAAATATGACATGCCTGTAAAGAAGCACTTACACTGCACATTAAGAGAGTGCAGTGCTAAGTTGGGAATGGATGCATCCAGAATGGGAGGCAGCTGGGTGTGCTTCATGATCTATTGGAGGGAGTGTCTGCTTTGCCTTGGGTTACTGGAGGGCAATTTGACTGGTATACTGGCCATTTTGTGTTTTATTAGTCCAGTATACAATAAAAACGCTGCATGACCACACTTTGTGATCCTGGGCACACTTTACAAATCCTACCCCCCATCCAGTGGCTGAACTGCATACTGTAAGACCTGATAACTGGGCTTAATTACGGCATCCCTGAAGGCACACCCTGTGTGATCTGGGGAGTTTATCACATCTTTAAGTACTTTTAAATACTTGAGCTCCTGATAAACCTTGTACAAATGCTCTCATGCATTTGCCCTACCCAGGTGTTTGCTGCTACGTGCATAATAAAAAATTGTGCAACACACAATTGCAATTTCTGTGCCCCTTCCGCACAAACAGCACTGTCTCCAGAGCCAAGGGTGGTGTGTTTCTCTGTTCTTATTGGATGGTGGTTGTCCATTTGTTGTTTGGTGTGCTGTGCCCACAGCTCCAGGACATGTAGTGTAAGGGAGGTAACCCTGCCTCTGTTATGTGCACGCCTGTCCACCCCGCCCCCAGGTTTGTAGAGGGCAAAGCGAGCAGACTGCAGTTTTCAGACAACAAGAAACATCTCAGGACAACTCTGATGTGTGTTCCGTTCCTGCTGGCATGAGATCGGATGCCTGTCTGCTGTCAGTTTGGAGTAACATGTAGAGTCAATGTGCAGCATATTTTGTCCCACACTGATTCACTATGAGGTCAATTTGAACACTATTGTGGCTAAACAGCATACCACTTCAGAGTTTGACACGTGGCAGTGCTTTTAATGTATTCTAACTAGTAAGTATTCTATTGAAGTTTGTAAACAGGGCAGCGGGGGGAGGGGGAATTATGTGGCACATTTTTAATTATGTAGGAATAGCCTCAGCATCTCATAAATACAGTAACACTGATATGACTACCACAACAGCACCCCAAGACAGGGGCACCTCCCTGGTTGCTCCCCATAACGCCAACAAATTTAGCATACAGCAGCAACAGAAACAGAACACTGTCCCAGCCGTGTAATGCACCGCAGTGCAACTTCCTACTTACCCGATGGCCCAAAACATGACTCCACGCCCTGCATACGGAGATGTGCAAATCTAAATATACATTGGACCCGATAGCTGCCCGAACATGTATACGAAGCGCTCTGACGACTGCCTGATGTAGTAAGCGCTATGCAAACCTGTCGTGGGAGTGACTTGGAGGACTTCAGCCCTGCGCTGGTGTCCATCTCTAGTTCCGATTACAAAAAGCATGGGCCGCGAAATGAATTAATGAAAAAATACCAAAAAAATGCGAGTTGTGCTCCCGCAATGAAATATTCACCACTGCAGCCCAGGGAGTTTCATCAAGTTCCCGCCGGGCCGCCGCGCTGCCTGCGGCGACCCGGAAGCGGTTGGGCAGCCGGCCAATCGCAGCGCGGCCCCAACCGGGAGTCCCGCCCCCATCGCGGCGCGAGACGAGAGAGAAGCCACTGTCCGAGGAGCCCTCGGGCTCCTGATCGAGTCCCGGTCCGCCCGAACAGGTGAGTGTGTTGCGGAGGAGAAGGGGTGAGTGGGGGTGGGGTGTGCGCGTGTGTCTGTTAAAGGGGGTGCGTGTGTGTGTATGCAGTGTGTGTATGTGCGCATGCGTGCGGGAGCCTTTGTGTGAATGCGAATATCAGGCAGGGTGACGCAACGTGCGCGCTCACGAGCTGCAATCTCCAGGACAGGCTCGTCACAGTCTGATGTCCACACCATTCCCAGAAAAGCGGCGACATTAGTTGTCTCCCTAGACAGCAAAGCTTCGCTTTGCTTATGTCTAGGCGAGACCTAAAAAGCAGCACCCGGAATCCTCACTGTGCCTCAAAATAATACTAATAAAATAACAGCTTCAGTCCTAAGTTGGAACGTTAGTAGCTAGCGTGCTGTGATTTTTCAATAGAACAACTGTCAGGCCGCTCACTGATCCCGTATCCAAACTCCGGGCCTCTGTTACTATTGTTGAATTTCACGAAAATCGAATGCTTGCAGGGCGAGAGGGGCGCCCTAGTGTCTTGTCACCTAATACCCACGGAAAACGCAACGGACAAGCCAATACAAACAGCGCAGTTCTCCATCCTATGTGGTGCTTCTCAGGTGCGAAATCTGGATTTTTGGGGGAGTTTAAAGGGGTGGGTAGAACCGAATAGAAAAATATTTTTGTTGAATTCTACAATGGCAGACAAGTCTGACAAGGGCTCTGGGCGACGTCACTCCTGCTGTCTGGATGTCGGCTGCGTGCCCACCAACCTAGGACTTGGCACTTACTTCATTAGAAATAACACGGACCCCTGAGCTGTGTCTGTGCAACGTAATTGTGCATCTCACATTCATTACAAATGAGGTATCTCGCTTGTGCGCCATTATTCCAGACTTATCCTTTGCAGAATACATAAACGCCTTTCAGCGGCGACGTAATCTGCGGCGGGCCACAGGTCTGTCCTCTGCTTAAAGGCATTATTTCGTATGACGTGGCCCTGGAGTATGCCAGCACCACATAATAGATTCTTTAGTGCTCACTTTTAAGAAATGCGCAATATCTGTCTCAGGTCACAAGCTCATTCACTACGCTCTGCTGCGAGCATGACCTTCACAAGCATAGCACAACGTGTGTTTGTCTATAAATGCGTCTTGCTGTGCGTCCTTCACCAGCACGCCCACTTTGTCTCCACTTACAAGCAGGGCCCAAGTTCTAAACAAGCATTGGCATAGCCAATAGGTCTCGCCTTTGGGACCTTATAAGTGTTTAGCCATGCAACAGTTAATGTTGTTGCACCAAGGATATTGTGCTGCATAACTAAGGGGCATATTATCAAGAACAGCGATAAAAGTATTGCGTTAGCGGCAGGAAACTGCTGCGAAAGCGGCGATAATAGGCTTGATAATGTGTCCTTGTGAATTCCCATAGCATCCCAGGTTCTGGTGTTAACCTGGGCTTCTATGGGAATTCACAAGGGCATATCATTAAGCCCATTATCGCCGTTCTTGATAATATGCCCCCAAATACTTATAAGTCCCAAAAGCAAGACCTATTGGTTATGCCAATGCTTGTCCTTAGTAGGTACAGTACCTATCGGCGTTACAAGATGCCACAAGAGTCAGACACAATCTTTTCCTTAGCAGGCGCAGTACCCTAGACTCTCACTAGAGGTCAGTGATGTCACACAGGTGGCCACCGCCGCCCCTTAGATCTCAGGACTCCAGCAAATTATGTACAAACAAGCTTGTTGGGAGTGGAGAGTTAGTGTGGGAGCAGTACACATGAAGTGATGAGGACAACAATAATAAGCACTTCCGTCTGATAAAAATAAAATGATATATCAGTGTGCACAAAGATCAACAGTTGCTTGATGTTGGCAGAAGAAGGATTTCACGTAGGAAATCAAATCACTTCTCATAGAGTCAGGCACAAATTATAGTACCCTTGCTCATTACTAGGTGTCCCTGAAGTCAGAAATAACAACAACATACTCTACCGTCTGCTAAAAGGAAATTGATATAGCAATGTGCAAAACGAAAAATACATTTCTCAGCAGATGAAGGCTGCAACTAATACAATCGAACACTTTCCCAGGATTCAGACACAAATCTTTTTCCAGAGCAGCCTGTAATACCTTAGTACGTTCATTTGAAGTCGTAGTTGTCAGAGATAAATCTTGTCCATAGCAGGCTGCAGTAGCTTATGTTGTAACTAGAGAGGTGTTTTGTGAAGCAGGGTGAAGTACCTTAGGCTTACTGGAAGACTCTGCAGTCAGACATATGTCCGTCCTGTAATCAGGGTGCAGTACCTTAGGCTTACTGGAAGACTGTAGTCAGACATATGTCCGTCCTGTAATCAGGGTGCAGTACTTTAGGCTTACTGGAAGACTGTAGTCAGACATATGTCCGTCCTGTAATCATGGTGCAGTACCTTATGCAACTCCTTGAGTTCTCTCTGGTGTCCACCACCGTCCATTCAGAACCAGATTCCAGAGAATGATGATCAGAGCAGATGCCTGTGAGTCTTTAGTTGATATAAACTAAACGTTTGACCCTGATTTTGTTTTCAGCTCGCCGGATCAGAGATACATTTGCCTAGTCACTATCGTAACTATCAATTTTTGCTCCTGTCCTCCATAAGTATGCTAAGTTGTGATAATAGTACTTATTATGGCTCTAAACACATTCCTTTATGTGGTGGAAGAAGTCACCCTAATATTAGCTAATTCCAGTCACTTGTGAGTACAAAGAGCATGTGGGGAATCGAGAGAATGTGAGAGAGCAGAACACCGAGTGATGAGGAACAATTACACGCATCACAGTTTGCTAAAAAATGAAACAATGCAGTAATGGGTAAAAAAATGAGTTATTTGATCTCCGCAGTGAAAGGATGCAACTCATGAAAACACTTTCCATAGAATCACAAAACATTTTTCACAGCAGGCTACTGCCCTGCCCCCCTTTGTTAATAGAAGTACCTGGAGTCGGAGACATTTTTTTCCTCAACGGGGTGCAGTACTGTAGGCTGTTACTCTGGAGTCACCCATCAGTCTTTCCTGTAGTCCGGCTGCACGAACCTATGCATGTGTGCACTACTGCCCCTTCAATCTGAGAATTGCACATACTTATGATTTTTTTCATTTTATTTTTGCAGAGTTTTATGGAACGTGAACTTGACCCGAATCGGGTATCAGAGCGCCTTACATAGCACTAGTTACGTTACATGAGGACACACATTCATTTTTGTCAGGCACGGGGAGATTAAGTGATTTGCCAGAATCACAGGATGTTTAGCGTCGTTACCAAGACTTGAACCCAGTTCCTCCAGGTCCGAGGTCGAGCGCCCTAGCCGTTAGGCCAAGAGCAGGTGCTCTTGGTTGAAAGTGGAAACAAACAATGGCAGAATGTTGAATGTGTTATTGTTTGAAGCAGGCCAGATCACAGCTGGGGTGTGGCTTTAAAAATACATTTGCAAATTATCTTTTGCAAAACGTATTGATCGTGCTCTAAATTCCCACCAATAACTCTTTTTTTAAGGTAGGTTTCCATTGAAGGAAGCTCGCATAAGGCCATGCCTGGTGACAACCTGAAAGTAAACGCAACCCCAAGACCCAGCGACTTGGTTCTGTAGTAGGGGATCTCTGTGTATAGTCATAATCTAGTGAATAGTCCCGCCCATGTGCGTGGACCCCGGAGCAATCAAAAATAATCTCTTACAGTGTCGAAAAAAAAATGCAGAACTGCACAGACACGTAAGAGAGAATTTAAAGACATATAATGCAGCCTATAAAAGGCTACACTGTCCAGTACTTCAGCTATAAAATCCACAAAAATCCACAAAACAGCAAAGCCTGTCCAGATTTCCCTTGCCTTCAGCATAAACCCCTCTGGAAGATAGAGAGGAGGACATGGACAGACAAGCCCCATAGGCTGCCATTATGTGGCTCAGAATAGGATACTGTGCCTTTAAGAGAACTTTCCAGAAATTCACAGTATCCCAGAATGCCCTGCAGGTCTCTCTTACTTTCAGTTCTTTTTTCCGGCTCCTGCAAGCAGGACCCTGGAGCATTGAGCTCTCCCTTTTCAAGGGTTTTGTTGGTGTTTTTTCACTAATTTCGATTTTGTGTACTTTTAAAGTACTTTGGTGTCTTCTTCTTGGCTGTTTGCACCCTTTTGTTGTCCATAATGCCTGCATTATTTGACAAATGCCCGGAGTGCTCCAGGAAGAAGGCCAAGTCAGACCCCCATGAGGTCTGTATCCTCTGCCTTCCCTCTTCCCACATCCCTGAGGAGTGTGAGATCTGCCAAGGCTTCACTGGCAGGACCCTGAAAGACAGAGTGAAGATCAGGCTTCAGGGTCTCGAAGAAAGAAGACTGAGGGCGCAAGGTGGGTCTGGAGGGGCTTCATCTGCCCATGCTGAGGCCTCTGGGGGGCTCCCCAGAGGCAGGAAGTCCAGCACGCGTACCCACTCTCCCTCTGGGTCGGTGGCACCCACCACGACGTCGAGAGGGAGGTCCAAGGCCCGCTCCCCGTCTCCCCAGGGCTCTGGGTCGAGAAAACGTCGCCCGTCGACGTCGAGGGACCTGCATAGGCCGCTGTCGACCCCCAGGACATTATCTTCATTGTTGTCTTTGACATCGACGTCGAGCTTTCGGTGTCGACGGGTCTGGCATCGGCACTCGCCGACTGGGCGACACCGTCGATCGCCGTCGAGAGGCAAGACATCATCATCGTCGTCGAGGGGATCCTCGTCGTCGAGACCTACGTCAAAGCGGAAGCGTTCGCCGTCGAGGCAGAAGAGGTCGCCGCTGAGGCGGAAGAGATCGCCGTCGGAGCGGTTGAGGTCGACATCGAGGCGGACGAAGTCGACGTCGAGTCATTCTAAGGCGACGTCAAGGAGGTCGTGGTCGCCGTCGAGGCGCAAGAGATCGCCGTCGAGGCATAGAGGAGCGTCGTCGAGATGGTCCGGGTCGACGTCGAGACATGGCAGGCGTACGACACCGAGACAGAGGAGACAGTCAACGCCGAAGGGACGTTCGATGTCGAGGGACCGACGTTCGAGGTCTGGTCACCGTTCGTCGGCACCGAGGGATGGTGCGGCGCGGCCTAGGGCTGTGGGGGGCTCCCCTCAGTCTGGAAAGGTTGGTGGGTCACCAGGATCGTTGCACTCGGAGGTGTATACTCCGAAGAAGTCTGTTACACCTCCTCCTCCATTACCTAGAGGTCCGCGTCCGAGGGCTCCTACCCCTCCTCCGTTGCCTCCGCTGCCTCCTCTTCCGACAGGGCCAGGGGCCACTGCGCCTGAAAAGCCCCCACCGGTTCCGGCGAGGTCTGTCTCGTTGCCCACGCTCCCGACCCCTCCCAAGAAGACTCCTAAATCTAAGGAACCATGTAAGTCGACCGTCCCGGAGGCTCCGGCTGACCGTCCGAGGCCCAGAAGATAGAGGTCGCGCTCCAGACGGAGGGAACGATCGAGGAGCAGACACAGGTCCTCCACCCGTTCTAGGCGATGCCATAGGAGGCATAGATCCAGGTCCAGTGCGACTTCTAGGACCCGCTCCTATTCGCCTACTCTGTCCGATTCCCCGGACATTAGGGTGTCTCCGATCGACGACATCGGTACATTCCAGGAGGTTCTCCTGAGGGGGGGCTGCGAAGTTGGGTATCACGGTGACGGCTCCTACACCTACGACGTCCGTGATATTCGAAACTTTGCACAAAAAGCACCTGTCTCGCCCTCTGTTACCTTTGGTGCCAGGACTGGTCGAACCAGCGCAAGAGCTGTTTCTTACACCTGCGGTGGTGAAAGCTGCCCCGTCCAGACTTTTGAAGAAATACAGGGCACCTGACTCGGACCCTGCCTTCTTGAGGATGGACCCAGTACCCGACTCGGTGATAGTGACGGCGGCCAAGAAACAACATTCTACCTCCCCGTCCTCCACCGTGCCTCCGGATAAGGAGAGCCGCTGGATTGATTCGGCGGGAAGGAAGGCATGTGGGACTTCCTCCACTACGATGAAGGCTTCCAGCGACTCGGCATTACTGGGACGATGTGACCGTGCGCTTTGGGATTCCATTGAGCAGTTCGCGGAACTTGTGCCGCGTGACAGGAAGGAGGACTTCATGGAAATCGTCAAGGAGGGGATGCTGGTCTCGAACCAGGCCATCAGTGCCGCGGCGGATACCTCCTTGTTGGCCGCACATGGCTACTGCCATGGTATCAACCAACGACGCCATGCGTGGCTCAGGCTTACGTCACTCAAGCCTGAGGCGCAACAGTGAGTGGCCAATCTGCCGTTTTCCGGGGACACGCTCTTCGGTAAACATGCAGATGACGAAATGGCCCGGATGAAGGCAGAGGCGGACACCCTGACGGCTGTGGGCTTGGAAAAGCCGAAAGACAAGAAACCCTACCGCCAGGTCCAACGGCGGTTCGGTTCGCAAGGGAAAGGAAGAGGACAGTCTTCGGAACTGCTGCTGTTGTTGCTGCTGCTGTTGTCCTGAAGACCCTTCCAGAAACGCCAGAGGGGTAGAGGTGGACAGCAGTCCTCTACCGCGAACAAGGGCCCGGCCGGTTCTCGACCCTGAGCGGCTACTTCCCCGTCATCCGTTACCCGCTCCGGTGGGGGGAAGCGTTCAATTTTAACTGGCAGAGTGGAGAAAAATTACTCAGGACAAGTGGGTGCTGAATATTGTTTGCAATGGATACAGTCTTCGATTCATCAGTCCTCCTCCAGCGATCCCTCCGGTCAGCTCGCAGTATCAACTGCGCGAGCTCCAGGCGGAGGCCGATATCCTGTTAAGGAAAAGGGCGATTGAAGATGTACCTCTGTCTCAAAGAGGAAGAGGTCTGTACTCCCGGTTCTTTCTGGTTCGCAAGAAGGAAAAGAACGAGTTCAGGCCCATTCTGGACTTGCGGCAGACAAACAAGTGGATTCGCAGAGAAAAGTTTCGCATGCTGTCGTTGCATCAGATTTATCTCAGTTGCAACAGGGGGATTGGCTTTGTGCCATAGACCTACAGGATGCGTACTTCCACGTGCCCATCTCGTACAAGCACAGGAAGTTTCTGCGATTCCAAGTCGGCACCAACCATTACCAATACACAGTGCTGCCTTTCGGGCTGAAATCTGCACCCAGGACATTCTCGAAGTGCATGGCAGTGGTAGCGGCACACCTCAGGAAAGACAAGGTGTTTGTCTACCCGTACCTGGACGATTGGTTGATCAAGGCCTCCTCCTTCTCAGAAGCTCAAGCTGACTTCCAGAAGACGTGCGTTCTCTTGAACAAGTTGGGGTTGCACATCAACATGTCCAAGTCTGTCCAGATCCCGGTCCAATGCATTCAATACCTGGGAGCCACCATCAATACGCTGTCAGCAAGCGTGTCTCCTTCGGAGGAGCGACGGAGATCGATCCTTCGGAAGACTCAGGCTCTTATGACCGCTCCATCTACAACAGTGAGGACGGTGTCTTCTCTACTGGGGTCGATGGCCTCTTGTATCTTCCTCACTCCTCATGCACGACTACACATGAGGCCTCTGCAGGAGTGCTTGGAGGACCAGTGGGACCAGAGGAGAGGATCTTGGGACGACAGGATACGGCTGTCCCTGCATGCTCTTCAGTCTCTGAAGTGGTGGTGTTCAGCGGAGAATCTCCTCAGAGGGGTTCCATTCCACAAGGACATTCCTACTCAGGTTATCGTGACGGATGCTTCTCTCCAGGGCTGGGGAGCGCATTCGGGAGACTTACAGATCCAAGGCACGTGGTCTCAGACGGAGTCCACGTATCACATCAATTTCCTGGAACTCAGAGCTGTTCACTTGGCACTGAAGGCTTTTCATCCATCCTTCCGGACCAACTCTCTGCTTGTACAGACGGACAATACGACCACGATGTATTACCTCAACAAGCAGGGGGGCTCGAGATCGCGCACCCTGTCTCGGGAGGCGCAGACGATCTGGCACTGGCTTCGGGCCAGAGGATTGACTATAACGGCTACCCATCTGCCAGGTGTACAGAATGTTCAGGCGGACGCACTGAGTAGACTGATTCAGGAAAACCACGAGTGGGTCATAAACGACGACGTACTAGGAGAAGTCTTCGCAAGGTGGGGGACTCCAGACGTAGATCTGTTCGCCACCGCCGAAAACAGCAAATGCCGAGACTTCGCCTCCAGGTACTACCAGCAAGGGACGCTGGGGAATGCACTCTAGAGCAACTGGTCGAACAGCTTTGTTTACGCTTTTCCGCCCATCCCCCTGATTCCGGCGGTGCTCATCAAACTGTCCCGGTCCAGGGCACGGATGATCCTGATTGCTCCGGAATGGCCCAGACAGTGGTGGTTCACGGACCTTCTACACCGGTCCCTCCTTCCACACATACGGTTGCCGTGCAGGCCGGACCTTCTCACGAAGTTCGGGGGGCAGATGGTGCACCCCAACCTCTCGTCCTTGAGTTTGGCGGCATGGCTCCTGAGGTAGTGCAGTATGGCCATTTGAATCAGCCCAAAGATTGCATGGACATACTGAAGGAGTCGAAGAGACCTTCCACTCGGACGTCCTACGCTTACAAGTGGAAGAGGTTTTGTGTCTGGTGTGTGTCCAAGAATTTTGACCCTACGACGTGCAAGGAAGATGTCATCCTTCCCTACCTTTTACATTTGGCGCGATCTGGCCTTAATGTTCATTCCATTAGGGTTCATCTCGCTGCATTGACTGCCTACAGGAAAAGCCCTTCACAGACTTCCTTCTTTCAGATCCCTGTGATCAAAGACTTTTTGGAAGGCTTGAAGAAAGTGTTCCCTCCTGTCAGGCTTCCTTCTCCATGGGAATTGAATGTGGTGCTGTCCAGTCTGATGAAGGAGCCTTTTGAACCCATTCATAAGGCTTCGTTGCAGCACCTGTCCTGGAAGGCGGCGTTCCTCGTGGCCATTACTTCGGCCCGCAGGGTGAGTGAAATTCAGGCGTTGTGTTGTAATGAACCTTATACTGTATTTCATGCTGCTAAGGTTGTTATGCGTACTCACCCTAAATTTCTTCCCAAGGTTATTTCTGACTTTCATGTCAACCAAACTATAACTTTGCCTACGTTTTTTCAGAATCCTTCATCTCCAGCGGAAAGGTCTTTACATTCCCTGGATGTTAGGAGGGTGTTGAAATTTTATCTGGATAAGACCAAAGATATTCGTAGGTCAGACCAATTGTTTATCAATTACGGATCGGTCAGGACGGGTCTTTCGACCTCTAAGCAGTCCATCTCTAGGTGGATTGTGTCCTGCATACAGCTATGTTACCAGAAAGCTAATAAGACCTTAGGAGGTAAGCCTAAGGCTCATTCCACCAGGGGCAAAGCTGCCACGACAGCCTTGCTCCGTAATGTGCCGATTGCAGAAATTTGCAAGGCCGCCACTTGGATGTCGGTTCATACCTTTGCTAAGCATTACTGCCTGGACGCTGATGCCAGGGCAGATGCTCAGGTTGGACAGGCTTCGCTGCGGAATTTGTTCGCACAATAGTGGTGTTGGTTTCTTTTCTCCACCGCCGCTTTGGTGTCGGGATGGGCTTGCCATTCTATTCACTAGATTATGACTGTACACAGAGATCCCCTACTACAGAAGGAGTAGTTCCTTTTCTGTAACTCCAGTTCTGTAGTAGGGGTATCTCTGTTATAGTCATAAGCGCCCGCTCTCCTCCCCGGTGGAGAGATGATCATGTAATGAATGCTACAGGTCTGGAGTGTTACGCCTTCAAAAAGAACTGAAAGTAAGAGAGACCTGCAGGGCATTCTGGGATACTGTGAAGTTCTGGAAAGTTCTCTTAAAGGCACAGTATCCTATTCTGAGCCACATAATGGCAGCCTATGGGGCTTGTCTGTCCATGTCCTCCTCTCTATCTTCCAGAGGGGTTTATACTGAAGGCAAGGGAAAGCTGGACAGACTTTGCTGTTTTGTGGATTTTTGGTGGATTTTCTAGCTGAAGTACTGGACAGTGTAGCCTTTTACAGGCTGCATTATATGTCTTTAAATTCTCTCAAGTGTATGTGCAGTTCTGCATTTTTGTTTCGACACTGTAAGAGATTATTTTTGATTGCTCCGGGGTCCACGCACATGGGCTGGACTATTCACTAGATTATGACTATAACAGAGATACCCCTGCTACAGAACTGGAGTTACAGAAAAGAAACTACTCCATCTCATATATTCCACACCGAAGTGTGCAAACTCCCAATCTGTTTTTTTTATCCAGAGTTTCAGCAAGTAGAAAAGGTGCAGAACTTCCAGCTCCTCCATACCAGAACCTGTTCGAGTTGGATAGTCAAAAACGTTTCAAACAAAATATGAAACCCTATGGAATTCCTTTTGAAGTCTTTCTCTCTCATCTGGCTAGACTGCACTGAGTGTACTCTTCAAAGGACCTCCCATTTATCTTCCTCACCCGATAGCTTTCCCTCTGAATGCAGATAAAATGGGTATTGCTCCCCCTGGCCCCATATTCAGTACAGATACAAGCTACAACTTCAGACAGTGTACAACTTTCATAACTTATATGGTACCACGAAGAGAAATATTAAATCCCAAATTTAGTATGTCAAAATAGGGAGCAGGAGGTAGTAATTCTAGCGTGATTCATCTCTTTTAAATGTGTATGGCTTGTTTTACAAATAGGGCGTAATAAACAAAGGGTTTTACCCTGGCAAAAAGTAAGACTCTTAAGAATGTCTTTCTTGGCTTAAAGCATTTGTAAAACTGATGGACCTGATTTAATAAAACTGTCTAAGATTAGGGCAATGGTTCTGTAAATCGGGTTTGTTCACAATAATCTGTCTTAAGTCATAAAAATGTCTTTGTAAACCTGATAGAGACTTGTAGCCGCAAAGTCCTTACCTTAGAATTATCATGAGGTGTCAGACTGGATCCGGAAAGTTTTTGTGAGCAGTACCCCTGTACGCTGGTAGGTGGCTTGGGTTGTCTCCACGTCCGTGCCGGAAGTGACGTGCACAATGCCTAAATAGGCGATATCCCAGCTCACTGACGCCAGTTGTTTTCTTTCCGTGCCAGTCAACGCAGATCCAGAGAGAGCTACCTCCAGTCATTTTTTGACTGGCCATTTTAGGACTTTTGACATACTTTTTTGAGAATCTTTCTCCTGGTGTGACAGGGATGTCCACTAGGAAAACCAGCTCAAGCCCTACGGCGCCTGTCACCGACAGATGTTGAAGGACCCACATCTTGTTTGGCTCTGCTGCCTTGAGCATGACCATGACGTGAAGACCGCATCAGCACCTGGCAGCTCCTTTGGGAGTGGTATTGCGCTAAACAAGTACTCAATTCAATTCTGCGCTTCGCCATGCACCCAAAGACCTTGAGGGAGTGATCCCTCAAGCTCCTTGCCACTCAAGGTGAGATGCTTTGAAGGTCTCCATCACAGTCAAGGGAAAGGTCCCTGGAACAGTCACGGAGTCCTAGATTTCATCACACTCAAAGTTGTCTTCCATTACGTCCCACAAAAAGAAAAAAAAGTAGGAAGTCAAAGAGGTCTTCAACTTGGCCCCGTCCATTGAAGTCATCCAACAATACAAGGGAGTGTCATCATTCGAGGTCTGGCTCCACGGTAGAGCCTGTGTCTGACCCAGCTCCGCGCCTCCCCGAGTTTTTCAGGAGTCAGAGTAACCCCCATCCAACTCTACAAATTTTATGAGGCCGTGCACCTCATATTTTATTTATTTAAAGAGTTTTATGTATTTGGCACCCGTCCACGATGGCGAACCATTAGGCCCTGCGGGTTTGGGAGGGGCACTAATGCAGATGCAGCGTCATCCCCATTCTCGCCCCCTATTCTGACACGGAGCGGATGGGGCATTGTCAGACGCCAAATGGAGCCATGCCCTCCAAGCCAGAGCCTGAACCCTATTTCTGTGGGCTAGGACTTGGGGAAGATTTGGAGGGGCCACTGGACCCTAAAGAATACCAACCCCGAGACCCCAACATCGACTGGTGTGAGGAATTGGTGGACTGGACACTTTCTCATATATACTGGCATGGTCTCTCCTCCTACTATGACTATGGGGGAGGGAGCTTACCCTCAGTGGCAGTCAAGACTAACCTCTTTAAAGAGGTGCTTCAGCCAAGAGTGACCATCTCAGAAACTCTTCTCACATTTAACGAAGCCCGTACAGGTGTTCAGCTTGAGACCTCGTCCAAACCCTGCACATGAGCTCTTGTTACCAGGACAATTGCCAACCGCCATTGCCCTGCCTCTGGGGACCCCAATTTCTCATGCACAAACCTGCCCGGGAGAGCTTGGTGGTCCAGGCCTCCCGTGAAAATTCTGGTGCATTCTCTACCACCCGACTGGATAGAGAATTCAAGAGGCAGACACCTTAGGCAAGAAAATATTTTCTACCACCAGCCTGGCACTGCGGTCTGTAAACACTGCGTCCCTTTTGGGCTGTTACTCCCATGCACTATGGGATTTGGTTGTGCAGGTGATGCTCATAGTTCAGTGGAGGCCTGGATTGTACTCTCGCAAGCTATGGCAGGCAGTAGTGATGCAGCTATATTCACGATCCTAAATGGGAAGGACATGACCAACTCTCTAGGGAGTGGCCTTACGGAGCCACGTCTGGCTCAGGATGACTGGCTTTTCAGGGGATGTCCAAGCTTTGCTTACGGGCAGGCCCTATGACCACTGTCTCTTGCAAAACAATGCGGACTCAAGGATAGCAGAGCCACACACAGGCCCTTGAGCATCAGTCTTCCCCTATCTCAATGACTGGCTGTTTAAGGCAGGATTGGCCCAGGCAGTCGTCTCCCACCACCAAACTATGGCAGACCTCCTGTACTTGCTGGGGATTACTATCAACAAGCCAAAGTCCCATTTCACTCCCTCTCAGATGCACTCTTTCTTCAGAGCTGTTCTGGACATAGTGCAGTTTTGAGCTTTTCCTCCTGAATGGTGAGTCTAGGATATTCAGGCTACAATACCGATGTTTCAGCCTTTATCCTGGGTTTTGGTGAGACCGACTATGAGGCTGCTGGGCCTCATGCATCCTGCTTGTGACGCATGCCCGCATATGCGGGCTGTGCAGGGAGACCTGATTTTCCAATGGTTGCAGCATCAGGGGAATCTCTTTGACATGGTCCAGATCTTGGTGAAAACTACAAAAGATTTGCAATGGTGGTTAACAAACCAAAATGAGGTCAGCAGCAGACCCCTCTACCCCCCCCCCAACCAGATCTGACTGTAGTGACAGATGTGTCACTCCTGGGGTGAGGCAGCCATCTAGGAGAAGTGGAGATCAGAGTCCTCTGGTCTCCGGACTCTACATAAACCTTCTGAAGCTGGCACTGAAAGCCTTTCTACCCTCCATCAAGGGAAGACTACTGCAGGTGTACACTGACACCACCACCGACATGTGATATTGCAAGAAACAGGGCACAGTGGGCTCGTGGACCCTATGTCAAGCGGCCCTGCGTCACTGAACATGGCTGGAATGTCAGGTGAGTCTACACCTGGCAGGCTCTTTGAACGCCAGGCAGACAAACTCAGTCGTAGATGTCTAGCAGAACACAAGTGGCGTCTCTATCTAAAGGTGGTGCAAGGTCTCTTTCACCGGTGGATTCGATCTGTTGTCCACTGCCAAGAACACGCACTGTCAGCAGTTTTGCACACTGGAATTTCCAAGGCAGCTCTTGCAGGGAGGCGCTTTTCATCTCGAGTGGAGTTCTGCCCATACCACTCCTGCCCAGAGTTCTCAATAAGATCCGGAACAACCAGGCCAAAGTAATGCTTGTGGTTCCGGACTGGACTCAGAGAGTTTGGTATCCCGAACTGCTCAGCATGGCCATCGGTCCTAATCAGGCTGCCTCTTCAGGAAGATCTCTGTCGCAGCAGCAGGGGAGAGTTCTCCACCCGAACCGGCCAATGCTCCACCTTCATGCATGGAAATTGAGCAGCAACAGTTGACACCTTTTGACCTTCCGCCCGAAGTCTGCAATGTTATCTTGGTAACCAGGCATCTCTCTACCAGAATGGTATATGCCTGCCGTTGAGGCATGTTTATAACATGGTGTGCACTTCTTTCTGACACTCCTTTCACAGGTGCTTCTGTTTATTAATTCTCTTACCCAGCAGTGCTCTGCACTAGGCACGTTAAAGGTCTATCTTTCGGCTATCTCATCCATTCTGAGGTTGCCAGATCAGTTTTGATTAGGTTTTTAAAAGGCTTGCAACACGTTTCCACCTTCACCCATCGTCCTGCCTCGGTAGTAACTTAATCTTGTACTCACTTTTCTGACGTGTGCTCCCTTTGAGCCACCTCACAATTGTCCTCTCAGGATCCTTACCATCAAGATGGCTTTCCTAGTGGCAATAATATCTGCCCAGAGGGTCAGTGAGCTTCAGGCTTTGTCATCTAAGCCTCCATACCTGAACATCTTCGCAGACTGCCAAAAGTCCTCACTCCCATTAATGTAGGGCAGTCATTCACCCTGCCCACCTTTTACGCTCCGCCACATCCCTCTAGAAAGAGAAGCGACTCCACTGAGAGGACCCAAAAAAAGCATTGGTCGACCTTGACAACACAAATGAGTTCTGGGTGGACCACCAACTCTTCGTGGGGTATGTCCAAGCGAAGACGGGAAAGGCTGTGCAGAAACGGACCACCTCTCGATGGATTGTGCTGTGCTGAAATGCCTTGGATAAGAAGCAACCCTCGAAGGCTTGCATGCTCATCCTACCAGAGCCAATTCTTGTCTGTTTACATTTCCGGCCTGTGCTGGCAGCAGCTTCACAGCCTCACGTGCGCATGCGTCACACACAGTGCATGCACGCAGGCGGTGGCAGCAGGAGTCCAGAAGTGGACTCCTACTGCGCAACTGCGAGCCAGGGGCGCTTTTTATTTAGCACTGCCAGTCCATTGCATAACATTAGGAATGCTGCGCATGCCTAGTTTAGTGCAGAAGTCTGCATATAGGCTCCTCTTCGGGCGGTGACGTACAGTCGTCCCATGCCCTTTCAAAAGGCCTGGATGCGACTGGGGGCGGTATCCTGCCAATGATTTGTCACGTTGGACTCGGAGTGAGACGTGCTGTGACGCGGAACCGGCCGCCGGCGCAGGACATGCCTCATCCTGATAAGCTAAGTTTAGTTTTTATTGTATTTAATTATTTTATTTATTTTGGACCGTTGCTTTTCCTCTTAAAATGTATATCTTTAACCTGCGTAGAAGATAGTGCCCAGACTGCTAAGTTATAGCGCCATGTAGGAGCGGTCATCTCATTCAAAAAGCATTGCGCCCTGATTACATGGATGTAGCGCCGTGAATTCCATGACTAGGATCCGTGTGTACTGTGTAGATATATTCTTTTACTATTTGAGGGGGGCTTCATGGTGCACAGACATAGCGTTGTGTACTGCATGCAAGTGAACTGGCTGAAAATATAGCACACGCTTAGCTGCTTGCACTAAGAATAAATCAATTGACGGACATTGTGCACTGTTCTGCGTGATCGAAATTAACGCACAGATGTGGGGGCCTGCGCTTCGGACGTATCGCTTCCTGTTCCGCAAAGGCGACTATAGTGCACACACAGCGCGGCTGTTCTATATGCTAAGCAGGACGTGCCCGTAATGCATTGCATTTAATTTATTTCATATTCTACTTCCTAGCCCTAGCGAGGCACCAGAAACTTTGCCGCAGGTTCAGAGCAGTGTTGGTCATTTGTGGGCTTTGGTGTGCCATTGCTTGGTTAAAAACGATAATTTCTCGAAACCGAGTCAGCGCATTTGAATGGAAAGTTTTGGCTCTGCACTTCCGCGCCAGGGGAGCTTCACCACAGACATCCCTGATACCCAGTGCGCCCTAAATGCGCAGAGGATTCTCCTCCGTTCTTTGGGTCCCGGTGAGTTCATTATTATTATTTATTTTTGGTCGAGCAATCAAATCATCCAATCCAATATACACGCTCATGTCTATAAATCCGTCTCTTCCTTTTTCTCCCTTCCTCGAGATAATCTTATCCTCTCACTTGTCATCCTTCTGCTCTTTATTTATTAAGACAATGCAAGCCCCTTATCCAGTTCTTTAATTTAATAACAATAAGGTTTCGACATCGACAAGTTCTTATAATTGTGAAATATATATGTGCTTCCACAAACCTTAGTTATTATGGGCAGCTTGATGAGCACTAACCACGGCAGGCAGAACATTTCCAGGAGCCCTCATGCGGGAGAATTCTTATTGGAGGAAGACTCCACTTTAAAGGACTTTTAACTGCGCGCTGTCAGTAATTATAAGGAGAGCCCCTGGGGAGAGCAGGTCTGCCAGGATAAGGCAGGCGTTATTACATAGGGATCAACCTCATTTTATTCCTGATTTGATCTTTGACACATTCGAAGCATTTAACCTATCTATGAAAAGAGGATGGGTTATAAAGATATTCCTCGATATACGGTTTTGAAAAACAAATAGTGACATATGGTGCATTTTACACGTTTCTTCCAACACAATACAATAAAAGCAAAGGTTTCCCAGCCAGTACTGAAAAGGTAATGGCATCATGAAATATTACACTTTTTTTTAGGGTTCGACACCATAAACTCTGGTCAGAAGCACTGTTAACCTGTGAGCCGGTGGAATGAAATAACTAATCTGAGGGCTGTAGTAATCCAGGTTCGGGCTCAAAAGGGAGTTAGCATTTAATGATTGTGGAATACAAAAATACCACCCCAGTTCTGCATCGATTTCGCCAGGTAGACCTTGTGGAATTGGTTTACTCAAACCTCCAGTGCACCAAGTCTGTAGCATGTAAAAAGCTAGGTGTGCAGCAGGGGTTAGGTTTCACTGCTGCAGCAGGTGTAGTGGCACAGCTACCCAAAGTCTTGAGGGCCCGCTGAACCCTGATTGCGGTTGTGTGTCGTATGTCAAAAGGCGGTGTGCTCCACCACTAATTTTACCCTCACCACTTTCAAATGTCACCAGCCGCCACTGGTTCACCAAGCACTACTACTTGGTGTGAAATTTTTTGCAGATCCTCCTCCAGAGAGGTATTGTTTGAGTATTTATATTAAGGTAAGGAATCTGTGTTGAGAAGTCTATCAGATGAACAAGTTACTTACTTTTGGTAATGCTTTATCTGGTAGACAGACTGTCAAGCGGTAGATTCCTTACAAACCCTCCCACCCTCCCTGCTCTGAAAATGGATTTCTAGGGACAGGGCTGTTCCCCTTCCAGGGCCCTAGTTTCACACACAAGTAGTTAGTGTTCTCTTTGGCCAGTATTCTTCATTGCTCAGTGCACTGGGTGGTGCCTATATAGGCACCACGCAGGTCACTTCTGGCGTGGATGACTTCGGAGACGCCAGGCAAATGACACCACCTGCCGGCGGTCAGGGATACTTCTCCTGAATAAGTTCTGGGTCCTGTCTGATGCCTGGGGATATTCTAAGGTAAGGAATCTACAGCTATATAGTCTATAATAGATAAGGTGTTAACAAAGTTTTCATCAGGTCTCTAATGCTAGCCTGCCACAATAAGCTTGGATTTGCAAAATTTCAAACTACACACCACCTGTGGAAAATTAATCCAAATGCTTTTGGCAGTTTATTCAAGCTGTCTTCAGTGGATGTCAAAATCATCACTTCGTCTGAAAAATGTAGGAGTTTTAGGTCTCGACATACAAACAACATCAGTTGACAACTTTATGAAGATTTGCACTCGTTTAAATAAGTATGAGAGGACAATCCTCAAATCAGAGGGAAACTGTTAGAAAGGTAAATATCTAATGGATATTTTAAAACATAGATTCCTCATGTTTTGAATAGCCACAGGTGCTAGACTCAATCCGGGGAGGTTCACTAGCAGATCTCCCATGTCCCAGAAGGTGTTGTCATACAGCTTCGAACTGCCTCGAAAATGACTGGGTGGTGCGTCATATAAGCAACACACTTGTGCCCTAATGTCAATTCCTTTCTTTCTGTGCCTTTCGAAATGGATCTGGAGCTCCGTTCCCAACTTTTGTCAACCTAAGATTATTTTCATAATGATTAGTGAGCTAGGGAACCAATGTCCTCTCTAAAAACATTGCCGGCTTCAAACTGTGTAGATTCTCCAAGAAGCAGATGCCAGTCACAGATCTCCATTAGGTATGACTTTGGTTCCTGGGATCCGGTCATGACTCATGCAAGAAGTTTGCCGTCAGGCACCCAAACGTAATTGTCCCAGTCAGGAGGCCATTCCCAAGACTGGTCCACATTCTCATCGAAGTCTTGAGAGAAAGTCAAAGTTGACGACCAAGTGCAAACACAAGAAGACAAACCAGGACTTACCTTACCAAGTGTCGGCTTTAGTGTGGTGCTACCAGTTCCACCGCACTGGGTGCTGAAGTTGAGGTGGTTCTGTCTGCGTGACAGACTAAACCGTATTAAGAGCAGCCTGCATAGATCTTTCTGTACGGGGCATTTTTTAGGGAATCATTACAACAGCATGGTAACTATAGTGGTTAATGCACTTGAGGCCTAGATCTGTGATATGTTTAGTTTAAGTTTTGACCCATGGCATAGCGTGTAGAGGGTTACTGTTCCAACTGCAAAGCACAATGGGTTACATGTAGATCAATAATTTATTGTATATGGCTCAATGAGTTATTGCTTTTGTCACATAAATCCTTTTATCACTTAAAGTTCTTGAGTAGCAATACTTCTAATATAGCACATTGAGCAATGTACTGGCATCAAAGTGCTGCAAGCACATTGAGAGGCCTATGTTTAGAACCTTATTATTTTTTCCCCTCAGTCTTTCTTTATTCTAAGGTTGCTGGCGGATATATGAGGTTAGCACGCATACTTTTAGCACGCATACCATTACCACGCATTTTTTACAACGCAGGACCTTTTACAACGAATACCTTTACAACGCATTACACTACAACGCAGATACTATTACAACGCATACCATTACAACGTAAGTATAGGTAAGTATATAATATGAATAAATAATGTAAACAATAATTATTTAAATATTTTAATTAATTATTAAATATTTTATTAAATATTTTAATTAATTATATTAATTTTTATGTAATAATTTGTAAATATATATGTTAAAAATACCCCTGTACCCCTAAACCCAAACCCAGCCCTGAACCCTAAAAATACCCCTGTACCCATAAACCCAAACCCAGCCCTGAACCCTAAAAATACCCCTAAACCCAAACCCAGCCCTGAACCCTAAAAATACCCCTGTACCCCAAAACCCAAACCCAGCCCTGAACCCTAAAAATACCCCTGTACCCCAAAACCCAAACCCAACCCTGAACCCTAAAAATACCCCTGTACCCCCAAACCCAGCCCTGAACACTAAAAATACCCCTGTACCCATAAACCCAAACCCAAACCCAGCCCCAGCCCTGAACCCTAAAAATACCCCTGTACCCCAAACCCAGCCTTGAACCCTAAAAATACCCCTGTACCCCTAAACTCAAACCCAGCCCTGATCCCTAAAAATACCCCTGTACCCCAAACCCAGCCTTGAACCCTAAAAATACCCCTGTACCCCTAAACCCTAACAATACCCCTGTACCCCCAAACCCAGCCCTGAACCCAACCCCAGCCCTGAACCCTAAAAATACCCCTGTACTCCAAACCCCAACCCTGAACCCTAAAAATACCCCTGTACCCCAAACCCAGCCCTGAACCCTAAAAATACCCCTGTACCTCTAAACCCAAACCCAGCCCTGATCCCTAAAAATACCCCTGTACCCCAAAACCCAAACCCAGCCCTGAACCCTAAAAATACCCCTGTACCCCTAAACCCAGCCCGTAACCCTAAAAATACCCCTGTACCCCTAAACCCAGCCCTGAACCCTAAATATACCCCTGTACCCCTAAACCCAAACCCAGCCCTGAACCCTAAAAATACCCCTGTACCCCTAAACCCAAACCCAGCCCTGAACCCTAAAAATACCCCTGTACCCCTAAACCCAAACCCAGCCCTGAACTCTAAAAATACCCCTAAACCCAAACCCAGCCCTGAACCCTAAAAATACCCCTGTACCCCAAAACCCAAACCTGAACCCTAAAAATACCCCTGTACCCTAAAACCCAAACCCAGCCCTGAACCCTAAAAATACCCCTGTACCCCAAAACCAAACCCAGCCCTGAACACTAAAAATACCCCTGTACCCCAAAACCCAAATCCAGCCCTGAACCCTAAAAATACCCCTGTCCCCCAAAACCCAAACTCAGCCCTGAACCCTAAAAATACCCCTGTACCCCAAAACCCAAACCCAACCCTAAACCCTAAAAATACCCCTGTATCCCCAAACCCAGCCCTGAACCCTAAAAATACCCCTGTACCCCTAAACCCAAACCCAGCCCGGAACCCTAAAAATACCCCTGTACCCCTAAACTCAAACCCAGCCCTGATCCCTACAAAAATACCCCTGTACCCCAAACCCAGCCTTGAACCCTAAAAATATCCCTGTACCCCTAAACCCAAACCCAGCCCTTAACCCTAAAAATACTTCTGTACCCCTAAACCCAAACTCAGCCCTGAACCCTAAAAATACCCCTGTACTCCAAAACCCAAACCCAGCCCTGAACCCTAAAAATACCCCTGTACCCCAAAACCTAAACCCAACCCTGAACCCTAAAAATACCCCTGTACCCCAAAATCCAAACCCAGCCCTGAACCCTAAAAATACCCCTGTACCCCTAAACCCAAACCCAGCCCTGAACCCTAAAAATACCCCTGTACCCCCAAACCCAGCCCTGATCCCTAAAAATACCCCTGTACCCCAAAACCCAAACCCAGCCCTGAACCCTAAAAATACCCCTGTACCCCTAAACCCAGCCCGTAACCATAAAAATACCCCTGACCCAAACCCAGCCCTGAACCCTAAATATACCCCTGTACCCCAAAACCCAAACCCAGCCCTGAACCCTAAAAATACCCCTGTACCCCTAAACCCAAACCCAGCCCTGAACCCTAAAAATACCCCTGTACCCCATAACCCAAACCCAGCCCTGAACCCTAAAAATACCCCTGTACCCCAAAACCCAAACCCAGCCCTGAACCCTAAAAGGTTAAATTAAATTATATACTTACCTATACTTATGTTGTAATGGCATGCGTTGTAATAGTATCTGCGTTGTAATGTCTTGCGTTGTAAAGGTATGCGTTGTAAACGATCCTGCGTTGTAAAGGTATGCGTGGTAATGGTATGTATGCGTGGTAACAGTTACATACCGTTGTGGATAAAATGGTTCCTTTGCGTAGCAATATAATTTTTATTAGTAAGGCATCCCAATCATTGTTACATTTATGGGACGGATCTACTAATATTGTGCACCAGGTTTAAATCTGTAATGCAATACAAGGGCAAAGTGTTGTTTTGGGGTTTACTTTCCAGTGCGAATCATGAATTGCGTTGCCCTAAAGTAACAGTGGCATTAAGGTCAGGTAGCGCAGTTGGAGTAACATTATGAAGCAGTACCAACGAACTGGATTATTTCACTTCCCACTTGGGATTTATTGGTATATATTGTGGCAATCACGCGGCGACTCACTGGAGGAATCGCTAAAGACTACAGGTTCCAGCAGGCTACAAAGTGGCCACGCCTATTGGAGCGGGAATGACTGTTTATTAGGTGGTTTAGAAAACAGCCGTGATATTTGGCTTGCACAGTCCAGAGCCCATAAAGAAGTGCTGTAATGCACGAAACGCGTCGGAGAGGACTTAATATGTAGTGAAAACAATCTTGTGCGTTTGGCATCAGCTGTTCCTCCAATAAATGTTTGGCTGATGAAACCTACCTGAGTGGGCCCTCTCTCTTCGACAGGCAACTTGTTGGAATATATATATATAATTACTTTTATTGTAAGCATAAAGCCATCTCGTTTAGGCTGCACCATTTTGTCTTTTTAAACTTTTAATTTATCTGATATAGGGTTTCAAAGAAAAGCATAAGTAAAACCATCGCACCAGAAACATTTTTGACAAATACGGCCAGACCAATTGGCTTTGCTAATGCTTGTTACATATGTTTTACCTACGTTTTTTTGCTCCTGCCCGAATAATAGATTTGAAGTAAAAGTGCCTGTTGAAGTGGTCTAGGCAAAACCTATATGGCCGAGATACCCGCCACCCCCTCTCAACACAATCCCCAAGAATTGGGAAACCGGAAACAGTTCTTGAACTTTTGGAAGGCGGGAAGGGAGTCACCCTTTCCGGCCGTATTTATTAAAATATGAAACAAAAGAAAACATTAAAATAACAGTTTCATATAATGTACAATTTCATTTCCACATTACGATGTTGGCTAACCTTAACAGATCTCTAATACAAAGGTTCTCCTAGCCGAACTAACATCCTACAAAACATTTGACTTGAAATTGTACATCCTAACGTTAAGGGCCAACGGCAAGGTCGTAACCGGTGTCAGATCCCTAAACCAGAAATACCCCCCTCACTTGTGAGAGGAGCGACCGCACAGAGGCGTACCTCAAGTGCATTTACCAATTTCCCTTTGTACTTGACGGGGGCCCAAATAAACTCGACGCCATTTAACGGTCGTTCGAGGACTCGTGTGAGGTGTCTAAAAGGTAGCGTAAACCCCCTCCCGCACCCCACACAACTTACCCATCTGCCGTCGCAGATGTCCTGGCCCCGGGAAATTCCCCAGGAGGGGCCGTAGCCCCTCCTATCCAGGAAGGGGCCTTGACCACCTTTCCTTTCCTTCCGGCGGCCTCTCCTTAGACAGGACCGCCTCCCCGTTGAGGGGCCAATTGGCCACCTCCCCCGCGCGCTCCCATCCGTAATGGGTGACGCCCCCTCATAGGGATCTTCCAATTACTGCTCACCGATCATGACCTTACCGCCCGACCAAAATAAATACGACAGTTCTACCTAAGTTACTAAGATCTATAAAGCAAAACAACATTTATTATCAAGCGTAAATACTGATCAATCCTTGTTCAAAATTACTTTATTAGCAAAACATACTGAAAATAACCAATCTTTATTGCATCGTTAAGAACTTTCACGACAATCATCACAACCTGTAAGAAAACAGAGAAAACCAAAGATACTATATCAACTGTATTTACAACGAATCGCTGTCCTCAGGGGCTGGTGGGTGGGTCAAAATTGCTCTTCGTTCTGTCTCGAGCTCACGTGCAGCGGGGAGGTGCAGCTTCAGAGCACAGGAACAAGAGGATGCTTTCTTGGCTTCCGCTCCTTTTATCCGTCTTCAGGGTGGGCGTGAACCCGCCCCCGCCTGCCTCCAAGGGCGTGGCCGGCCGTGTTGGTGTCTAGGCCAGCCCACTCTAGGGCGGGAAAAAGGCGCGCCCCGGCTACGCCGCTTCGGGCATACCAGCCGGGACTCGCCTCCCGCCCAAGATGGCTTCCCGGGGGGATCGTGGTACTCGACCATACGTTCGGGGGGACGATTGGTCGCCCCTTTCCATATGGCCGAGATACCCGCCACCCCCTCTCAACACAATCCCCAAGAATTGGGAAACCGGAAACAGTTCTTGAACTTTTGGAAGGCGGGAAGGGAGTCACCCTTCCCGGCCGTATTTATTAAAATATGAAACAAAAGAAAACATTAAAATAACAGTTTCATATAATGTACAATTTCATTTCCACATTACGATGTTGGCTAACCTTAACAGATCTCTAATACAAAGGTTCTCCTAGCCGAACTAACATCCTACAAAACATTTGACTTGAAATTGTACATCCTAACGTTAAGGGCCAACGGCAAGGTCGTAACCGGTGTCAGATCCCTAAACCAGAAATACCCCCCTCACTTGTGAGAGGAGCGACCGCACAGAGGCGTACCTCAAGTGCATTTACCAATTTCCCTTTGTACTTGACGGGGGCCCAAATAAACTCGACGCCATTTAACGGTCGTTCGAGGACTCGTGTGAGGTGTCTAAAAGGTAGCGTAAACCCCCTCCCGCACCCCACACAACTTACCCATCTGCCGTCGCAGATGTCCTGGCCCCGGGAAATTCCCCAGGAGGGGCCGTAGCCCCTCCTATCCAGGAAGGGGCCTTGACCACCTTTCCTTTCCTTCCGGCGGTCTCTCCTTAGACAGGACCGCCTCCCCGTTGAGGGGCCAATTGGCCACCTCCCCCGCGCGCTCCCATCCGTAATGGGTGACGCCCCCTCATAGGGATCTTCCAATTACTGCTCACCGATCATGACCTTACCGCCACAGGCCGGATAGTTGACCGGCTATCCGGACCCCCCACAAAACACTCCTACCTAAAGGTCATGCTGTAATCTCCTTAACCATGCTATGAAGTCTCCTATGAGTAATTCGTTCCCCACCCGGGACAAATGAACACCGTCTCCCAAATACATACTGTCCCCTTTAATACAACCATGCGAAACAGAATGCAGTGTACTCGAACGAAACAATCTACTCATTTTATTATTAATTTTCCTTACTGAATGATTCAGCGCAGAAACAGAAATAGCCCCCCGCCACACTTTCCGTGGGATCATATGGGACCATGCAATTGTGCACCCTGGAACTCTTCTCGCCAACCAACTTACCGTGGAAAGCATCGCCTCAAGAAGAAGTCGTCTACCAGTGGTCACCAAATCATTGCCCCCAAGATGTACTATGACTACAGACGGCGGTGACCTTGTCCGCCCTAACAAACCCTCGAAAAATGATCGAAACTGGTCAATACAGAGCCCGCCCTTTCCGTAGAAGGACACACTGTAACCGTATTCCCCAGCCACGTGAATCATGTCACCTGCTTTGAATACGTCCGCGGCACGCCTCACGTATGAGTGGCCCACGACCCACACCTCCTTTTTCACAGCCGGCAATGTCTGACCGCTGGCCCCCCGGTGTCGGGTCGACTGGACAGTCCGCCCCGCCTCGTAGGCTTGCGCAACTGAAAACCAAACAAAAACAAGAAGCGTGAGTACATCATTACAGCTTCACAACATGTGCAACCGCACATACCTCTTATAACAGTTCGAGGACCAACGCCCCACACGTTTTACTTGTTCAACGTTCAGACCCCTGGCTGTAGCTTCCGTAGCAGCCCCTATCCGAAAGGAATGGGTCCCAAAGTCGCCGGGGTTCAAGCCCGCGGCAGCAATCGACATCGCAAGCACCCGCTGAAACTGAAACCTTGTCAGTGGGGTGGCGTCAGCGTGTCTTAACAAGGTTCCCCCCCATGCTGCCACCCTCTGTGCTAAATATTCCTCTACGCACCCCACAGGGCACATGGCAGACCCGGGGATCCTCTGGATGATTACGCAGTCCCCGATTGCATCCTGATCGGATTTGGACCTGACAAACGAGACCGTCATTGTCTCCTCCCTGACCTGAATGTGTTCCCGGCACAGTCCCCCCATCGTATCCCGCTTGTTCCTTGCCACTAACTCGCTTACCCGCATAGCCCCATGGAATGCTAACGCAAATGCGGCTCGGAACAACACTGCTTCATACTGGGAGGAACATGTTATCGGTAGCACGGATAATAACAGGGCCAACCTATCCAGACCTATCGGGTGCCTATCGTCTACTCTGCGACCCTCAAGGCGTTGCCACCCACGTAGCGCTTTTTGCACAACGAAAGACGCTGTCGGGTCCTGGATCCCATGAGCCTTTGCCATGAAGGAAATGGCGGCCCGATGCCTCTGGGCCGTGGCTACTGACTTGCCTGCGTGACGTAAGGAGAGCAGGAATCTCACTACACTCTCTTCCAGACCCCAAAGCTCCCTCCCGGCAGTACCCAAAAAGGCCCAATAGGAACGGAACGCCCCTTGATATGCCATCCTCGTCCTGGGTGCTAAACTCTCTCCCACGAGGTTTTGTAGTTCGGGGCACCGAGAGACCAGAGAGCTTCGGGAAAGGGTGCCGCCACCGGGTCCGCTGTGGGCAGAAAACCCCAGAAGGCCTGCATACGGAAACGAGAAAGCGCATCAGCCGCTTGGTTCATCACCCCCGGCACGTGTCGCGCCCTAAACAGTACATTCAGTTGCATGCACAACAACACAATTTCTTTGAGCAGTCTCAGAATCAATTTGCAACGTGCTGCCTGACTATTGATACACTCAACCACGGTCATGTTATCAGACCAGAACACCACAGAGTGATCCCTAAATCCTTCTGGCCATGTTTTCAAGGCCACCATAATAGGGAACAGTTCGAGAAAAGCAATGTTACTTGTCAACCCACACTCATGCCACCATGACGGCCATTTTTGGGCCGACCATTGTGTACCCAATATGGCGCCAAAACCCACACTCCCCGCCGAGTCTGTCCATAGCCCCAACTCCTCGGAAGACACTGCTGGTTTATTCCAGACAATTCGACCATTGAAATCCGCCAGGAATGCAATCCAAATGCGCATGTCCTGGCGAACCTCTGCCGAGAGCCTCGTACGATGATGTCCTTCCTTCAAGCCGACCATGGACTGTGCGATCGAGCGGGAAAAGGGGCGTGCCATCGGCATTACTCTCAGGGCAAAATTCAACTGACCCACCACCTGTTGCAATTGATGCAGATTCACTTTCGTTGCACGAATACATGTCTCAAGGGATAACCTGAACTTTAACACCTTTTCTTTAGGTAATCGAAAACAACCTTCCACCGAGTCGAGCTCGATCCCCAGAAACTCGATCAAGGTCGAGGGGCCCACCGTCTTACCTGGCGCCAATGGCACACCGAATTGATTCATTAGGACACAAAATTCATGTAAAGCCTGTCCGCACTCAGAATCCCCGGCTGCCCCCAGAAACAGAAAGTCATCAGGATAGTGCATAACATGTTGAAAACCTGTCTTCCTCGTGAATACCCACTGCAGAAAACAACTGAATTTCTCGAAATAGGCACATGAAATTGAGCATCCCATTGGCATACATTTATCCATGTAATAGCGACCCTGAAACTGAAAACCAAGGAGACGCTGATCGTCTGGGTGTACCGGGAGCAACCGGAACGCTGACTCGATGTCCGATTTGGCCATCAGCGTCCCGGGCCCCAGGCGATTCAACATGGCAACGGCCTCATCGAAAGATGCGTACCGCACCGAACATACTACCGGGTCTATTGCGTCATTCACGGAAAGACCACGTGGGGCTGATAAATTGTGTATCAGTCGAAACTCACCCGGGTCCTTCTTGGGGATCACCCCTAGAGGAGAACACACAAAATTAGCAACTGGTGGCAAATCGAATGGACCGGCGACACGACCTCGAGTCACCTCTTTCCCAATCTTTACCTGCACCACTGCCGTGTGCTGTAAGACCGACATTTGATTCTTACAGTCCGGTACCCCCCGAAAATCCCCCACTGGGATGCGGAAACCATATGAAAACCCGTTCCGTAACACCCCAGCGGAAGCATGATCCGGGTATTCGCTGAGCCAAGGAATCATTGCCATGGTATCAATCGGGGTTGGTAAAGGCGCCCCTCGGACTATATTAGACCTGTTTGGCGCCTCCCTTACCACCGTTATCACCCGTTTTGGCTCTGCACATGGACTCAGGATGGGATGGCTGCCCGCACCCCCCACACTCATGTCTGAATTTGCATGACCCCTGGGGCCTGGTACATTTGCCCCTGTTAAAGTTCCAACAGATCCCCTTTTTTCCTGTGTTGCCACTCGGCTTCGTGTGGAACTCGTTACCTGTACTCGTCCGAAAGGGCGTCCCAGAGTTTTGGCGGGAGGATTCCCCCCCGTTACTCCCTACTAATGGCACCTTCAACATCCCTGTACTTTCCATTTTTTGCCAAGACACAGAGTCGTAACAATCCCAGGACAACAACGGGTTGTGTTCTTTAGCTTTTCTAAACAGGTTATCATAGCAGAACCACTGATTGCCCCCATATGCCACAGAATACTCCATAATACGTGACTGATAGATGGGTAACTCGGTCAACAACTCAGGTCTGCGCTCCCCCATGATGGAAGTAAAAATTCCCCACGCTCTGCCCCAAGTACCAATGGTCTCGTCGACCTTAAAGGCGGCCATTTTTGCGCGCCAAACACTCGGATGCATGAGCTCTTTTTGACTCTTTACATGCTCGATCTCGTAATGGTCGGTAAGCAATGAAAACATGTTTATATATTTATCCGCCCAAATCAATTCCTTGACTTCTAGTGGGACGTGCTGGGCAATCTTCTCCTTTCGAGAAGGCGCAGACTCCCCCCCCGCAATCGGCAATGGCCGCTTACCTGAAGTAGACCCCACGCTTGTCGCCGAACTTGGGCCTGCTGTACTTCCAACCGCCGGGACCTGCGGGGGAACAAGAGATGGAGTCTTCGCAGCCTCCCTAGATTCCCGCAGTTGCCTCATCACTGCCCGGGCGTCGTCAGCCGTGGCGCCCTCGCTATCGTTTCCCAACCACGCTGCCAATTGCGCCGCTAACTCGGGGGGCATATCCTCCCTGTTCGCAGGGGTAACCACCACAGGGATTGGATTCCCCTCCTTTGGCGCCGGGGTTGGCTCCTCTCGTGGCACTTCGGGAACCGGGGTCTCCCCCCCAAGTGCTCCCCTTCTGGGCCTCTTGCTCCTTCCACCGGGAATTGTTCCCTGCAAAGGCCGTTTCGATCCTCCCTCCCCGTCCTTAGCCTCAACCTTTCTCTTTAGATCGGCTATCTCCTTCATGAGTATGCGGAGCATCTCCTCGGTACCGACCCGCTTTCCGACCTTCTTCGGCATTCTTAGACGGGATATCTGTAAGACAAAAAGAAGGATTACAACGCTCAAAATTGCTCTTCGTTCTGTCTCGAGCTCACGTGCAGCGGGGAGGTGCAGCTTCAGAGCACAGGAACAAGAGGATGCTTTCTTGGCTTCCGCTCCTTTTATCCGTCTTCAGGGTGGGCGTGAACCCGCCCCCGCCTGCCTCCAAGGGCGTGGCCGGCCGTGTTGGTGTCTAGGCCAGCCCACTCTAGGGCGGGAAAAAGGCGCGCCCCGGCTACGCCGCTTCGGGCATACCAGCCGGGACTTGCCTCCCGCCCAAGATGGCTTCCCGGGGGGATCGTGGTACTCAACCATACGTTCGGGGGGACCGATTGGTCGCCCCTTTCCATTAGTTTGAGGTTAAGAGCCACAAAGAATGAGTTCAGTATTTGACAATTCTTTTTTGTTTGATTCGCTGGTAAACGAGAAGTTGGCCCTTCCATGCCATGCATTGCAATCTGTATTTGGAACAGGGCACTGGGAGGAGTCAAAGTCAACTCAGAATTCCTCTGCCACCATGCTACCCATTCTCTAATGTTTTTCGGTTAACTGCATCGTAAGGCAATCATGCCAATGCCCAATTGGGTGAACCGACCTGTCAATCAAGCAGAAGAAGTCTTATCGCTGCAGTGAGGAAAGGAACCAAACCACATTCTTCTTCCTTGTTACTGCCCTTGCCTAGCACTAGTGAATATCACACACTTCTTCTCTCACCCCACCCACCTCAAAAGGCCACTCAATCAGCTCTCTCATCGCCACACCAGCCTGTTCCATATTTACTGCCTTGTTATCTTCTTTACCAGCCCAATATCGAATGGGTCAGGCTGTCTCACAAAAATATCTTACATTCTGGTGAGTGCGTGCTCTTTGAACAGACCTTTTATGGCCTATAGCACACAAAGCAGTGTTGAGGCTCAATGTGAGCTTCATCACACCCATTTATGGATTTTCCCCCGTCTAGACAACCTGAGCAAAACAATACCTACTATTACTTCGGTATCCGCGTATGTAATGCTGGTGTTGATCACTCTCCAGTCCTTTATAGGTCACAAATTTGCATGAGAGAGACCATTTAAGACACATCAAATCACAGGGTGTTGTGCAGTGCGTAAGCAATATACCCAGTGCGTCAAAACTTCCATATAGAACCAAAAGACAGTCACGTGTTTGCATAGGGACGATCGAAGAGCGCTTTTGTCATCATTTTACAGAGACTTCAACCGTGTTTCTGCAAATTATTCCAATACTTGTGACCCCCCCCTTACAGGTGTTCGCAAAATGAAAAACACGAGGCACAATTATGCTAAAATCTCTTTATGAAATCTTTACAGTGTAAACCAGATAAGTGCTTGATGCACACGACACAAACACAATGTCGCAACATCTTCATTGGGGATACATCATATGGAAATTACTTCATTGGTAAATAAGAACAGTAGACTTTAAACAACATTTATATGCTTGCCTAGTCAAGGCAGCTGTGCAACTTACGAAAACAGGCCTACAGCTCAAAATCTTCAAGCAGCAAAAAAATTAGGTAGTGATAAAAGAAAAATGGCTGCATTCTCAATGGCAAGGTGAAAGTCCTAATTGTAGCATTTATTTAGCAACTGTTAAGGTTTCTTGTCTTGGGGAGCAGACTTCAACCAGCAGGGTGGTGTGCACCACTGTGAAATAGAGTTTACATTCGTGACTGGAATGGCTGGGGGCTCGATGAAAAATTTGCACAATTTGAAAATATATTGTGTGCTGTTCTAGTGAGACAAAAAATATGTACAAGTAATAAAACTTGGTGGAAATTAGATGTAATAAGCTACAGAAATTATGTTTTTCATTTTACATTTCACAAGAGAATTCGAGACCACAAAACAAGGAAAAACTCTTCAATCCTAATCAGCTGTTTATGGATATGTGCATTTGAGGTTCATTGAGCAAATTAAAAGTTTCCTGACGGTTTAAATATCTAAAGTTTCGTTTCAAAACATTTAAACATATTCTTTTCATAGCACTATATAAAGTAATAACAGCTTTTTTGCAAAGAAAACATTCACAAAGCTGTAGGATTTGTCCAAGATGTTGACTGCAAATGCAAGTTTGTAAAGTAAATTAAAATTTTGTCACAAACAAATTAAGGTTTTTTGCAGCTCCAAGGCAGCTAAAATGGACTCCAGCACTTACTTTGTTTTGAATAAGGCTTATCCACCTTTGTTCAGTAAGGACCGAAACAAAATCTAGGTAACCACAGTTCTGCATGAATCAGACAAAAGCCAGTTGGTTTAAGTCCACTATCTTCAAGCTGTTAAATTCACACAAATTTGGAATCTGCGATGGGTAATATTCAGCAGATCTCTAAATCAATGGGGACTGTTGGTTCTCAAGAATGTAAGCTAACTTAAAAATGGTCCCTGTAAGTTAACCTCTTTTAATCAATAGTATGCAATGTCAATGTAAGATTTCTAGGAGAAGTTTCGTGCACCTAGTCAATTAATCTTATTTCACAAATGGTAATTATTTTTCAAACATATATTTTCTGAAAAAGACAGCAATGTAATGCCACCAAGGGTTTCTGGTGACCTAATAATCCAAACAAAAATACAGAGATGGCATAATTACACAGTAATGCACTCTTCAGCCACCATATACATATTTTTTCATTGCATGTTTTATCACAAGAAAAATATTTATTATTCAAGCAGATAAATGTATATGAAAAGGAGTAAGTTGAACACTGGAGTATACTATTGGTTGGCTTTAGTAAAAAAACAGCAAAAATGATCAAGGGAGAGCTATTTGTGAGGGTATATCTACTTTTATTACTTTTCGTGGGTGTAGTGCTCACTAATGTGGCTTAATTAAACTACATAGCTTGTATTGATTAGTCAAAGTGATTGTCATGCTTAGCAACTTGTTAATCAGAATGAAGAAATTATTTTCAAGACTTCCATTTTGGATGAAATTTGGAATTCATGAGAATGCTGTTTCCATGAATTGCGTATCCACAAATCACTCCTGTTTGTGAAATGACAAGTGCAAGAACGAAATATATATACATATATATAATATATTAATTTATTGTAGTTGAAATAAGTATATTTATTGGGGCATCAAACTGCCTCCTTTAAATACATGCAGACAGTTTAATAGAACAGTGTATTATCAAGAAATACTATTTTCTCTATGTCACAAGTAAACCTGCTTGCATACGTGCTTATATGTTGTTTAGGTTTAAAACAAAATGTGTAATGCAGAAAGTCATTTATATAATGCGTGCTACTAAGAGAAATGTTTAATTGAAAAAGACAATCGCTATAGAAAGGGAGAAGCCCCTGCTTTGAAATAACGTTTGCTGCTTCCAAAAATAAAAGCATGTGCATTGGCCAAGGTCAAAATGCCTGGCTTTGTGCCAATGTATATAAACACAGGCTTTCACAAATGCTGTTTACATGTATTACATACCAATGCGGTTTATCGCAGTAAAGCCTACCCTCTTGGTTTTAACAAAGCTGGGAGAAAATGTAGTCAGAAGGATTGTATTCTGTATATACTCTAGTGCAAAAGTTTATTGGAAGGTGCAATGATACGCTAATCAACTGATAGCATGGAGGTGGAAGAGTAATACTGCCCTGAATGGAGCCAAAGCCTCTGTATGTCATTTTTAGAGTATTGGTAATAATTGGTCTTGCAGACAGTTGCAATGTTAGGCCAATCCTAATAAAAGTGGGCCAAAACAATGTACATGTTTGGCACAATTTTCCAAATATCAAGCGAGTCTAATTCTAGACACAGGGACATATATTAAGTGTTACAATGATTGTGCAGCACATTTTGGCAAAATCTGTGACTCTAAAAGAGAATCCAAACTTGTAAGCTACCATACTCACTTTTCTTCAATAATGGTAAAATAAAGGTAAAATTAAATATAATGTATCTGTTTACATTGAGCAACATTTAAAACATAAGTTAATGAACCCATGGCAATTTTCTTTCTAAGCAAATCACAGTGCTACTATGGTGGATGAAAAACAAAACTGTATATAGATAGATATATATAGATATATATATAGAGAGATCATATAGTCTTACAAAGTGCAACACAACTTAACATGGCTTTACAACATTAAGCATTATTTGGTCTAGCACTCATAGAACGTTACAATCTGCACGTTGCACAATGCTCAGAGTAATCCACACAACTTTCTCCATTTTTAACCGACTTAAGTAATGTGTGAAGATTTCACTTATCAATTGAAGAAAGGGAATGTGATCTGATGAACGAGGAATGTTTAACTGAACTCGCGATTGGTCAGAATGGCTGGCGCTGCCAGGGTCCAAACATACAGCAGAAGGCATACCCAAGTCGAGGTGATTTTGACCCAAACTGCTGGCCACTTGCTTGTCATAGTCTTAAAGTCTGCATCAGGGCTATAAAATGAAAATAACATTAAGAAGTGAGGAGTGAGAAAAGAAATCAAATGCAACTAAAACTAGCAACAAGGACACGTTTACAGTCCTGCTAACCCTATACAGCTCCACTTTACTTCACATTTTTGAATGGCAGCGAAATGTGGTAGGAAATGATTGCAACAGTGTTGGACTTATTCAAAAGCAACAAATCAAAAATTTGGTGTCAGCTCATTGAAAGCCTTTCTGTTAATCTCATTCTGCTAGGAGGAGGGAGAAAAGGCCCAAGTTGGAAAGGTTAGGTGTAGAACATATCATAGTATATCCCCACAGAACACTTTCTGATGGATACTTAGTATACCCCAAGGCGCCACACTGGATCCGAAAACTCAAAGCAGTGCTCCTGTGAGCCAGTACGTGAAGCTTTCCGAATCTGTGCAGGCTTAGTTTCACTACAGAAGTAACAAAAGCAGCTGCATATAAATGTCACCCATGCACGTTGACTTCAGTTCCTTTCTTTCCATACCTTCAGATGCGGATCAGGAGATCTGCTCTTTTTCTTCATTCCTTGTACAGATGTTTTCTCTGGTAATTCTATTACACTTTTCCAGTGTGCAAGGGAACATAGCACACTCTTAAAACTACAGGGTTCAAACCTTGTAAGCACTGTCACAAACAGATGTCTGTGACAGATACCCACAAGGTCTGCCCCTGGTTTGGGTTTGGCACACAACTCCAAGGCCTGCAATGACTGAACCCAGATAAATTCAAAAGCCATTTGAAGCATAAAGTAAACTTTTACATGACAAAGCATTGTTGGACTCCATGCAGGTCCCATTTGGTGAAGTCTCAAGGCAGTTCAAAAGATTTATGAGCTTCTTTGGCCCAAACAAGTCAGGATAACCAAGTTTGTTATTCGATCAGGCCTATATACCACAGATTGTCTCATACAGGCTAATGAAACGTGTGTTGCTTCCGCGCAACTCCTGGATGATACACAGGCTTCTACATGGGCGTCTTGACATCCCTAATGGACATGTCCTTTGGCGTGTCCCTTCTGTGTATGGGGAGACCGGCAGACAAGACAAAAATATTACCAATGGTAACCACAAATAGTTTGCCTGCTTCCTGCACCCTAGACATGTCAGACCATAAGACAATACCCATCTTGAACCTCTGCCATTATCAACTATCTAAACAGGAAATATCTTTATTAACACCTTGGCTGTTAGTGGTTTTCCCCTCCTGTGCTGGAAAGTAAGATCTATACTTGTTCATGACAAGGTCAGCTCGTCATAAGCACAGCTCCACTGTGCCTCTTGACGAGCTGAGCTCGTCATGAGCAGGAAAGGGGTTAAGTAAAGGCCTCTCCTTTGTTCCCACCGTTAATCCTAACTTTTGGAACTTCAAGCTGATCTATTGTGGTTTTTTAGAAAGAGTCCGCTACATGTCTTTTTACCAAGATAAACGTACAACAACCAATACCGCCTATACTCCATTCCGTCCCCCTTCTACATTCTCACCCCCTCACAGCAGCATTCCTGCTGAAGTCCATACCTTTGATAAACTTATCCAAAGGAGATATTGGGACTGGAACAGAAACACAAGTTTATTCCATACAACCTACCTCTGCAGGAGAAGGATGCCCTCATGGGATTGAAACTGGTTGACATTTTGATTATTAAGCCAGCAGATAAGGGCAGAGGTATTGTCCTCCATGACACTGACACATAGGAAAGAGACCTTAAGGCAACTGCCCAATACAGACCATAACAAGAGACTAGGATCGACCCCACCAGTGAGATTCAAGAACTCATTCTCAATATCACAGAGGCAGGCAAGTCAGAGGGTTTCCTCAGCCAAAACCAATTCCTTTATCTCAATCCAAAATCCCCAAGGACACCCGTGATTTAAACGCTTCCCAAAATACACAAAAACACAGATGCCCCGCCAGGACGTCCTATAGTGTCCGGGTGTGGCTTTATTTTGGAACCACATGGACATCATGTGGACAGCTTTATCAAAGGCTTTGTTCCTAACACACAATGCTATATTAAGGATATGATGAACATGATCAACCTATTTGAAGATGTAGCATTTGATCCTTACAATTGCATATTGTGCACCTTGGATATCGAATCTCTGTATACCAATATCCCTTAAGAGGAAGGAATCAATGTAATTCAAGATATTCTTGACTCTAGGACTCACCCACACTTGGTCCCTACACCATGTATTCTTCAGCTGCTCAAGATTTGTGTAACTCACAGTTTTGTTACATTTCATGGGACTTTTTTCCAACAAAACAAAGGAACGTCCAGGGGGTCAGTTTTTTCTTCCAATTTAGCGATATTGTATATGGACTGGCTTGAAACCAATAAAATCTTTTCTAAAGCCAACCAATTCTTGTCGAAAATCATACTGTGGAAGAGATATATCAACTATATTTTCATGATTTGGCAGGGCTTTGAAACTATATTGATCATGCTCCATGACTGGTTAAATGCCCACTGTAATGGTTTACCATAACGAACTGTAAATTCAAGATAGCTTTTCTGGACCTAATTATCAAACCCCACGAAAGAAAATCATACACTACATTATTTCAGAAACCCACTGAGAGAAACACCTTACTCTCTTACAACAGCCACCACACACGTGCATTAAGAGACTCCTAACAATTCTCACAATTCCTACGCATAAGAAGGAATTCTTCTTTCAAACCGGACGACTTTCATGAAGCCAACAATTTGTCCTACAAACTCAAGATCAGGGGTTTATCCTCACAAACTTGTCAGAAGGTCATTGAAAAGAGCTTGGTATTGTCCACGTGAAGCACTCGACACCCAAGTCTAAAACAGAAAATGACCTCTTAGTATGCGTGACTACCTTCTCTCCTGTCGCTAACCAGGTCAAGAAATACATTTTAAAACACTGGCCAATTCTCAATGCTGGCCACATGATATTAGAACGCCCTCTATTTGCCTTCCACAAAAACATTAGAGACCACTTGGTTAAAGCGGCCCTTCCCACCAAAAAAAAAGCTCAAACCCTTACGGATATGTGGGACTTACCATCTCTGGTGGGGCATTTTAAATGTGGAGGTTGCAGTGTTTGCCATCTGACAATCAAAACCAAAGAGTTTACTTCCAGAAACATCCACATAACGTTGAGCCAATTCTCGAATTATAACACCACCAATGTTATGTATGCTATCTTGTGTCCCTGTAACCTAATGTATATAGGCCAAACAACTGAAAAGATCAGAATCCAGATCTGTCAACATCGAAGCCGACTCAGATGTAAGACACCGAATGCACCACTGGTGGAGCATTTCACAGATCAAGGCCACACAGAGGACGACTTAAAATGGTAAGTCAACAATGTGATCAAACCACCACCATGCAGTACAGACATCAGTACTATCCTCAACAATGAGAAACTGAGATGGATATTACGGACTAATAGCCTACACACTGGACTCAACAGAACTGAGGATTGGACTAACTTGATTTAATCTGGGAATCCCACGTCTACGGCCTTCTCTTTATTTCTTCCAGGTTTTTTTTGGCACCAGCAGAGATCAGACTCTCACCAACACTGCTTCCTTTTTGGATGATACTGCTACCTTACTTGATGTTCCCGAGACAGTATAAACTAATTCACATTTATTCCATATGGTTAATTTATCAGATTTTTTAGAATGTGATTTCCCCTTAAAGGTCATAAACTGCATTATATTTTTGGATATGTGAAGTGGGGGTTTACATCCTATAACTTGCCTCATATGAGTACTTCATTCTGTCTCTTTTTTAATTTGTATTTTTTATTTTTGTTGTGAATATCAGCAGATCCTGCATTATCTAATTGATAGAGTAAGTTATGGTAATGAAGATAATTTCACTGTACGCTACGTATCCTTATGCATTTGAAATCCATGTATCGATCCTATTGGTTGCCCATTGTTTATTTTCCCTGATCTTTGTTTAATGTATACTTTCATTTTTAACAATGATCTTATGCCTCACTTCAAGTGATTTATTCCTCATAGGTCCCCTTATTTTTCTTCACGCTGTAATCTTTGTGCTACTTTCCTTTCATCTGTAAATTTGTGGCTATGCACTACACACTACCCTTCCTTATTAGTTTCCTTCATTGTGGTTGTCCATCATGGTGCCCATCCCCAACCTTCATTGGCTTTCCTGATACACCTATTAGCTCTTCCTTGTGCTCCGATGCGCATTCGCTGGACGCCGGGTTGGTTCAATATCGTGTACGTAGAGTAATTGCACCTCCTCTGCGCTTCCAAGTTTGCGAAGGGCTCCTCCACATCATGCTACTGTGCGTTTTCATGGTAAGGCAGTTCTGCTTTCTCACCGGTAACGTCCGTAGCATCATTTATCCGCTTGAATTCCCTTTTCCTTATGTTGCCTTCAGACCCATCATTGGCTTTTTCCGCATCAGGGCTCCGATACAGGGATCCTTGATTGTAGGCGGCTGGTTATTCCTTCTCCCGCGATTTTCATAATTTGCAGTGTCTATTTGCACCCTCACCCTGTTGGCGACGTAGGCCACATTTTAGTCACGTCACACTTGTAACCGTTTTCGGTCTTCCTTAGGTTGCCACTTTATTCTGAGCGGTATCAGGCTCATGCCTGTGGAGCTTCGGCCTCAATATTCATACTTACTCAGTATTTGATTCACTTGTCGCTCACTGCGTCTTTACTTTCTATGTGTGCAATTTAAATAACACTCTGCTGGTCCTTATCTCGAGGGACAAATTGGCACCCAGTTTTCTGATGCCTCACTCACATCTTGAATGTATATGCACTTCACACTGGTGCCTTGTTCCATCGGCCCTATTCAGTACCAATTAAACCTTTCTAATTTTTCCCTTTTTTCTTCTCTCCTTTTTTTCGAATTTGTTTTTACTTTTGGCCCTTTTTTCCCGCTCCTGCTTCCATTTTTCTCCCCTCTCCCGCACCGCCTCCCTTTTTCCATCTTGTGCAGGCTTCCTCTCAGGCAACACTCGTGTGTCCTATTGATGATCCCCCAATTTTAGTTAGAATCGAAACGTCGTTGACTTGTACATCTTGACTCTAAACTGGCTCGTTTGAATTTATGTGGAGCAGAAGGTGTATTTTTTACTGTGACTGTTTCCAATATGTATCTATTGTTGAAGTCACTATGTGCATAATCGGACAGGTGGGTCCTGCCTGGATAGTGGTGTTGGACCTGCATAATGCCTCATTTCATATTCCTGAACAGGCCACAGGTGCTAGCTGTGGTTGAACATGGGCCATGAGTACTTTCATGCTCGCTTTCGGCCTCACCAGTGCCCCTCAGATCTTCACAAAAGGGATGGTGGTGGTTGCTACCCATCGTTTAAGGTACCAGTCTTCTACCTCTATGATAGGCGGTTGCAGGTGGGACCTGCCAGGCAGTCGCAGACCACCTCCAGATGACAGCAAATCTCCTGATATCATTGAGGTTCTCACATCTGACTTTTCTGCAGTAGCTTCACTTATGTGCCTTGCCCCCAGATGAACAAGTCCAGGACATTCGTGAGAAATGCTTTGAGGCTTCTTGAGGCGCCCGTCCGCGCCTGGACCGCGCCCAGCGCCAGAACCCCTGGCTCCCATCCCACCCAGCCCACCCGCATTACATATGACGCCTCCACCCTCTTAGCCCTCAACCCCGGTCGACTCCCCAACTGCGCCCAAGCCGCGCCTGGACACACCCATGGACCCTTCACATGCAACTCCTGCAAGTATGACGGCACCAAGACCAACTCCTCATCCACGAACACCAAACAGAGCTCTGACACCAACCACCTAAAATGCATCCTGCTCAATACCCGCTCGGTCCACAGACACGCCATCGACCTTTGGAATCTACTAGACACCATCTCTCCGGACGTCGCCTTCCTAACAGAAACATGGATGAACGCCTCCTGAGCCCCAGACATCACCATTGCCATCCTGGAAGGCTACAAGATCATCCGTAAGGACCGCACCATCCAAACAGGAGGAGGCATCGCTATCGTCCATAAGAATTCCATTCGCATCTCAACCAGCTCAGACGTCAACCTCCCTAGCGCCGAACACCTTCACTTCCAGATCCACACCGACCCCAAGACCACACTCAGAGGCACCCTCCTCTACAGGCCACCAGGACACCGTGCACAATTCAGTGAAGACATCACTGACTTTATCACCCCACACGCCCTCCCCTCCGAAGACTACATTCTATTGGGAGACCTCAACTTTCACCTGGAAAACAGCAACAACAGTAACACCACCACCCACCTGGACAATCTCGCCAACCTCGGACTCAAACAACTTGTTAATACCCCCACTCACTACGCAGGTCACACACTCGACCCTATCTTCACCTCCAGCAAACATATCTCCTTCAGTCACACCACAGTTCTCCATTGGACGGACCACAGCTGCGTTCACTTTGTCTACAAAAAGACCACAACCCACAACCATCCTCAACCTACTCTGCGAAGAAACTGGAACAAAATCACCATCGACCAAATCTCCTCATCGCTTCTTCAAAACCCCCCTGCCCACTCTTCGAACCCAAACCAAGCAGCCATTAACCTCACTCAATGGCTAACCAACAGCGCCGACAACCTAGCACCGTTGAAAAAACGTCAAATCAAACTAGGCAGCAAAAACGCCCCCTGGTTCAACGATGATCTTAAGAAATCCAAGAAACTCTGTCGCTCCCTCGAGAAGGCCTGGAAAAAAGACCCAAACACCAGCACCAGGGTCGCCTTCAAAAACACCACCCGCATACACCACCAACTGATCCGGACTGCCAAGAAAGCCGCATTCAAAGACCGACTAGACAACAACGCCCACAACAGCAAGGAATTATTCAACATCATCAAAGAGTTTACCAACCCTAACGCCAACTCCAACGACATCACTCCCTCTCAAACCCTTTGCGACTCCTTAGCTTCGTTCTTCCACGACAAAATCGCAGACATCCACAACAGCTTCGACAACCAACCCGGAGACCAAGCCACCCAACCTTCTACCATACCTTCACCCCCCTTGAACATCCTTAATAACTGGAACCCAATCTCCACTGAGGACACCATCCGCCTGATAAACTCCATCCACTCAGGATCCCCCACAGACCCATGCCCTTACCACATCTACAACAAAGCAGACTCCATCATAGCACCACACCTCCGAGACGTCATCAACTGCTCCCTCAACTCCGCCACCTTCCCGGAAATCTGGAAACACGCCGAACTCAGCGCCCTTCTGAAAAAACCCACAGCTGACCCCACCGAACTCAAAAACTACCGCCCCATCTCGCTCCTTCCATTCCCGGCCAAAGTCATCGAGAAAGCTGTCAACATCCAGCTCGCCGCCTTCCTCGAAACCAACAAATCCCTCGACTCCTCACAGTCCGGCTTCCGAGCCAAACACAGCACTGAGACCGCACTCATCGCAGCAACAGACGCCATTCGAACTTTACTGGACAATGGAGACACAGTCGCCCTCATCCTAATCGACCTCTCCGCTGCCTTCGACACAGTCTGTCAAAGTACCCTGTTACAACGCCTCAGAAACATCGGAATCCAAGGAAAAGCACTGGAATGGATCACCTCGTTCCTTGCCGGTAGAACTCAGAGAGTCCGCCTCCCACCATTCAAGTCAGAGGCCACTGAAGTCATTTGCGGCGTGCCACAAGGATCTTCACTCAGCCCCACACTCTTCAACGTATACATGAGCCCCCTCGCGGCCATCGCACGCCAACACAACCTCAACATCATCTCCTACGCTGATGACACTCAACTGATCCTCTCACTCACCAAAGACCCTAACACCGCCAAAACCAACCTACATGCAGGAATGAAAGAAGTAGCCGAATGGATGAAGCACAGCCGTCTGAAACTGAATTCAGACAAAACAGAAGTCCCTATCTTAGGTACCTCCCCCTCCGCCTGGGACGACTCTTGGTGGCCAGAGGCCCTTGGAAAAGCACCCATCCCGACGGATCGCGCACGGAACCTGGGCGTCATCCTGGACTCCTCACTCTCGATGACCAGACAAGTCAACGCCGTTTCTTCCTCTTGCTTCAATATTCTTCGCATGCTCAAAAAAACATTTCGCTGGATCCCCACCGAAACTAGGAAAACAGTCACCCACGCACTGGTTACAAGCCGCCTGGACTACGGAAACACCCTATACGCCGGTACCTCCGCAAAACTTCAGAAAAAACTCCAACGCATCCAGAACGCATCAGCCAGACTCATACTAGACATCCCGCGTAAAGACCACATTTCCGGTCACCTGAAAAATCTCCACTGGCTCCCCGTCAATAAGAGGATAACATTCCGCCTTCTAACCCACGCACACAAAGCACTCTACGAACTTGGACCCGTATGCCTCAACACACGACTTAACTTCTACACCCCCTTTCGCCAGCTACGCTCTTCCAACCAAGCCCTTGCTGCTGTACCTCGCATCAACAAAACCACCATGGGAGGAAGATCCTTCTCCTACCTGGCGGCTAAAACCTGGAACTCTCTTCCCATTCACCTTCGCCTCACTCAGAACCATCTAGCATTCAGAAAGCAACTTAAAACCTGGATTTTCGACATGTAATTCCCCGCCCTTCTTCAAGCGCCTTGAGACCCTCTGGGTATGTAGCGCGCTATATAAATCAATTGAATTGAATTGAATTGAACTGCCCTCCTGCATCCTGTTCACTGACCATGCCAGGTGGCACATGCAATCTCTACAATGTGATCTCAAGTCTCAGTAGGCCCAGCACCAGGAGAACCAGTTAAGATTCCATCTAGGTTTCAGAGGAGACTACAGACATCTGCAGTGGTTGCTGCTCAACAGCAATTGGCCTGGGGCAAATATCTATCCCTAGCCCACCCAGAGTTACCGGTGGAGACGGGCATGTCAGTTTGGGAAATGGGGAGTCCATCTGAGGTAGGTGGAGTTCAGACAACTCTAGTCTCCAGTGAAGACCCGCCTCCACATCGATTTGCTGGAGTTGAGGGCAATTCCCCTGTCGTTGATGGCCTTTCTGCTAACCATCAAAGGGAGGCTGGTGCAAGTTCTCATGGGCAATACCCGTCTATGGGATACTGCAACAAGGAGGGTGAGGTGTTTAGACATGTTAAGCTAGTAGCACAACACACAAACGCGGGCTCTTTTTTTGAGGTGCCATTGTATATTTTTTGTCCCAATCTGGGCTCGTTTTTACCCATAGCTTGATGCTAGTATTCAGAGGGGAAAAAAATCACCGAAATACTTATGGACTTTCTACATATGCAAATGAGAGAGAAACGTGCATGAGCACATTCAACTTTTTTTTCTCTCCAAGCGAAATATACCGTTGCCTGTACTTTTGCCATATATGAGGGGTGTTCTTTCACGATCTCACTTGTAAAAACACTTCTGCATGTGACAGGAGCTATTCAGCATGTATTTCTAGGGTGTCAAACCACCTCTAAGAGTTATATCGATACCCACAAATGTAAGAGTTGAAGGGTGCACTACTTTTTCAGCTGGGACCACCCAGTAATGCTATCAAACCTGTCCAATACAATAATAATGGCAGAATTTCCACATCTGCACATCCCAATTGTGAGGGTAAAATTCTGCCAGTCCCGAAAATGTGAATCAGTGCAGAGAATGCCCTCTCATTTTTTTGTGCACATAAGTTGTGCTTAGGTACACACAAAAGGTTTGCGATTTTTGCCTAGTATGCCAAGTTGAACAACATGAGGAAGACACAGTGTAGAGATCTGCAAAGGTGTTGAAAATCAATGCTGAGCGAACCTACGCCAAGGTGACATTTTGTTGATTCAAACACGTATGACTCCAGCTATCCCAGGAAGCAGCAATATGTTTAAGATGGGTTCCATGGCTGACAGAAGTGCTCAGTAGTGTACAAGCATTTTAGTACCTGAAACGTGTGGAATATATGACAGGACAGAAAGCAGCATTGGAGGTACGAAAATATACCACATATCCCTGTGAGAGAATTGTGGTTACAATTTAGGATTAATGTACAATTTAGTCAGTGCCTGTAGTCTCTTCCTGTGAATTTCTTTGAAACTTTTCATGATGAAGAGAAGCTCGGAAATGTCTTAACAAGATCAGATTCAGAATCACATTTTGTCTTCTGGGATTTCCTGCAGACCTAATTAAAAACACACACTATCATACTTTTAGCAAGGTTGTGTGGCAATTCAAACTAGTCCAAGTGAGCCACTATATTAAAAAAATAAAGGAAGAAAATGAATTAACATTTCCGACTCCAATCTTCAGACGTGTTTAGCGATGTACTAGTGATAAATATGGCTGGCAACTTATAGCTCTTTTCAAAAATTATGATTGAGCAGTTTTGGACTCACCTGTACCAATTGGTAAGGGTCATCATGATATATAGTGATGCGAGAAACAGCATAAAGTGGAAGAAAGAATAACTGTACTGGACAGCATCTTTTTCATTGTCCACCGCACGACGCACACCTCCATCTTCCCCATCTCCACTGGCGCCTCCAGCACCATCATCCAGTATGACAGCGTCACTGGCAGATAAAGTTAACTTATTCACCTGACTGTTATTTGAAGAGCGGATACTACATTGGGAAAATAATAGAATATTAACATTTTAGTTGCAATGCTAAAATCAAAATATAAAATATAAAAGTAAGATTGGAAACAATTGTAAATACAGGCTAATAATGTCAGTATTCATTTTGTAAATGTATAGCACTACTAAATCAGATCTGCTGCCTTTGCAGCAGTGCCCATCGACACAGACCTTGCAACGTTCATACATGTACTTCACTTATCCTACATGGTCATAAAAGTGAGATTTAGCCTTAATGAATCAAACATGATGTTAATGTTAAAAATTTGTTAAAGCGCAAAACAGCTGCCCCAGCAACGGAGCATCCCGGCGCTGAACCTTAACAGTACCTGAGGGGAGGGGGAAGACCGCAGGAGAGTTAGATTACGGAGAACAGATGAGTTTTAAGTTCCTTTCGAAAGGTAGTCAGGTTGGTCAGGGTACGGATATGCAGAGGCAAGGAGTTCCAAGGTTTTGCCCCTAAAACTTTGAAAGAACGGCCACCCATTCTGCAGAGCTTGGTTCGAGGAACCGCCACCAGGTGCTGTCCTAGCGAGCGCAGGGTGCGCTGGGGAGTGTAGGGTGCTAGAAGCGGACGTAGGAGTTCAGGGCCGTCTGACTTAAGAATTTTAAATGCAGTGGTGAGAGTTTTGAATTGAATTCGAGACTCAATTGGCAGCCAATGTAGTTTCCGGATGGTGGCTCTGGCAGAGCACCTGCGCGGAAGGCGCATCCCATCATATCCACTGGACACCTCCTCTAAATCCACCTCCCTAACTATAACTGCTCATTTTCAAAGGGCACTTTCAGACATTCTATTGCAAACAGGCCACATTGGTGTATTCTATGATAATCTATAATCCACCCTAGATCTGTTTCCACCCAATACTCTACTCATAATATTAGTGGAGCTAAACCGTAACCTAAAACACAACCAGCAATACATAAACATTGCCCGACTTCTCTCCGCTCAGTCACTTATCAAAACTCCTTTGATCTAATGTGAATATTTAATATGATATTCATGCTCCCCTCCATCCTCTGAACAGGCTACAGTACACATTTGCCAATGTTCCCAATAATCTAGACCTGCAACAAACACGGCTATCACCATACATATGATCAACCTCATTTCAGATGACCTTAACCAGGTCCATCACAACCTAGTCTCACACTCAATTTTACTTCCTAATCTAACCTCACACCTTAATGTAACTTCCTATGACACTTCCAATACCATGTCATCAAGTATTAGACTGCACTTACCCTCACGTTCATGCCAAGAGACCTCCTTTATATATTCGTAATCTTAAGGCAAAACCTTGCATTCACCTCTACAATTGAAGAAATACCCAAATCCCAAAACACTTAAATAACAAGATAGCCATCTCCAAATTCACAATGGCTCGTCTACACTAAACAAACTTGCCATTATTTTCATCAAGTGATCACATTTCAAATGCTTGTCACACCCTGCTCTCACACTTCATCCAACGCTCCCTTTAAAAGCCATCAGTTTGTTGTTTTTCATACCTATTAATATTGCCTACTTTAGCTTGAAAATCACTATCGTGAGAAACCCTCTTCACACAGCTCTCAGCCTACCTCTACCACACAACTCTTGGAATTCCCTCTCATCCTGTGCATCTCCCTGTTTTAAACTACTGCAGAATTGTTCACTTTAGTTATTGACCACCACTCCATCTTTTACAATTACAGACCCTAATAACCCCCAAATAAATAAACTACCTCGCCTCCGGAGTTCTCTATTGCCTGGCTTTTCTATTTCATTAGTCCATTCCCCTTAGCCTTTATCCATGAAACTTCTGTTCCACTGTAGCTTCTAATAAAGGAACTCTCTGGCGACCCCCTCTAACCTCTTTTATTAGTGTCCAGGATCTAAATTACATTTAGTCTTTAAAATATTTTGACTAACCAACCCTTTCTATTGCACCTTCTGGGCACTTTATTCGATTGAGACAGCACTTTGCCATGTGTGCAACATTATTACTTGGGTTTATCCTTTATTTTCATACTGCCAGGCCTCTTAGCAGCATCTGCAGCTGTTGACCACCTAACTGCACTGCCGACAGGACACTGAAATAGCTTTCCTTCTACCTAGCAATTATTGCTTTTCAATGTCCTGGTTCTCTTCTCATTCTCCTCGAACTCCCATTCCTGTTAATATCACCCAATGCTCAGTTCTCATTATCATTTCTTCACTCCCTGTACTCTTTGTCTAATCATTCCTTATTCAGCTGCTTCTATCCCCTCCATGCTGACGTCACCCAGATGGTCTTACTAGACTCATTCACCATCTGTACACTATACCCTGTTGTAGAAATAGCGGTGTGCTTTTCACACTCACCAATCTGAAAAAGGTAATTTCTGCCACACCTGCCATATAAGAGTGGATGAATAGCTGCAAAATCCAACCCCTCTCTCAACATTCTCTCAGGCAATGCAAGGTTCTAGTAACCAGCAAATCCATTATTGCAAAAGTCTCCTTGTTGGCCTCCCCTGATATGCAATTGCACCCAGAGACAATGTTACCTACTTTATCTTGTACTCCACTGTCAATCCAATCGACACAAAAACCTACATCCATATTTCAACAACAGCACGGATGGCTCTCTGCCACATGCAGAGCAATCTATAAATCGCTAGCAGAATTCTTCAAGTGCTTGTAAGGAATAGATCCTCCAGACCTCACACACATGATCTCTTGGTACAGACCAACTTTCAATCTGCAGACCAAAATCTGCTATCACCACCATAACCACTCTAACCCTCATTCGATTGGCAATGGAATTGGCTTCCTGGCCAATGCTGAAGAATTACATGCCCTTCTCCTCCTCTTCCCAGTGAAAACCTTACAATTGGAACATATTAAGAGGACAAGCTACAAGGCCGAACAGCCATCATCTGGTCCTGGACTATTACAAATTAAACATCAGTTGTGATAACATGTACCTTTGTTCAAAATATGTAACAAGTTGTGCTTTTGTAATTTTTGTGTGTTTTTTCAAGTGGTATTTCAACCATACCTTGCCTTGCACAAAGTCTGCATAATCCACGCAACATTCCTCAACTTATTTCCCTGCCTTCCCAATGAAGTCAATGGATCCATACACCTGCCTTTGACACTTTGCACAGCATCCCCAAGAGATATCCTTTAAAATTGTTGGTACAAACAATAAGGTGAAAATATAAACTCAAGTCCTTAAAGGAAATTCAATATTAGGTGCAGTAAAAGGAAACTGACAGATTGACAAGAAACAGCTGAGATCCTGAAATCCTGCAGCATACTATTGTTTTGTTAACAGAAGTTAAAGAAACATAATTGCACGAAGGTATACCAAAGCAGTCTGTGTGGTAGCACCGTGTACAAATGCTGTACATTATTTAGCCCAAGTGAAAGTGATGGTACACTGGAGAAGTAAAGCAAGATTGAGTTACAAGGGTGTTAAAGAAAACGATTGGAAGGAAAACAGATTACCTCTGTTGGGAGACCCCGCAGAAGAAGACGCACTACCTTCAAAACTTTAACTGCAGAAAAAACATTCCCCAATCATTGAGATCGGCTACTACATTGATTTAAGATTACTGTAAAGTGTGCTAGCAACATACAATAAGGCTGTATAAATCAACAATCATTTTATATCTGTAAGAAGAACACAGTGTGTTCTATATTTACAGGAAATAAACTACCCTGGCATCTGCTTCATTTTTCTCCAACCAACTACGTTCTTACCTTGAGTACAAAATACAGAGGACAAAAATGATAAGCCCAACAATATTTTGAGCATCCCACCACTGCATGGATTTGGGGGGGAAAACAGTAGGCTCTATGTCACTTCCATTAGCTTTTGGCACAGTTGTTTGCGTAATCAGGTTCAACAGGCTTGGGTTACAGTTCCGTTCTAAAAAGAGAACATATAAAATATGAGAACATCTTAATACACACACTACGTTTTAAAATATGACTTGTAGTAATAAGCATTCTATTTCTTTAGAGTAAAACAGTATATTTCCTTTGGAAGGTCTGATAGCAAACCAAGAGTTTGAGGAGCCTCTCTGGTGAATGATGTCACACAGATCTCAAAACCTAGTCATACGCCATCAAAAAAAGCAACATTCTAGAATGCCTATTGGAGGTGCCTTAGTGACGCAGAACTGGGTAAAGGGAACTCCTTTTTTTCTCTGCAATGGATGGCCCTTTTAATATCTCACATATTGGGGTGGAAAATGTATTATGACGGTTTGTCAACCCTGGCCTATATTACAGAAAAAATACAGAAATATACACATTTGGTAATGAAGTGAGCATTACTGGCAACTTTCTTCAATTGAATGAAGCAGGTCCTAGCAGACAGTGGGGCTAGGGCTCCACCCTCAATGTCAGCCGCTCCCAGAAATGGCTACAACGTTGCCTCTTTCCTGAAACCACCACTATTGTTCGATACTACCAAATAGCTAAATATTAGCGATAGATAGACTGCTTGAATAGAGACATTTGATGATTTCCTTGATGCACTTGCAGAGACTAATAACAAAAAGATTATTAAGTATCTAAAAAAATGTTGCTGGTAATGGTGTAAAAGAAGCCATGAAGAAAATGTTGTAAACTTCAATGCCAAATGTTGATTATGAACAATATATCTTCAACAAGAAACATCAGAAAGTTGGTGAAATCATTGATGAAGTTGTGGAGAGACTCACCAAACTCAGACATTGTAAGTTCAATTCATTTAATGTTGAAGAAGCTATGCGCCTGAGAGTTACTGACGGATCCTTAATAGGTTCCTTCAGAAGACGAATGCTGAGAGAAACATTTAGTCTGGAGCAAGTGTTAATGGCTGCCAGAGCTGAAGAGCGTACTGAGAGACAAGCAGCTGACATGGAGACCGGAGGTGCCCAGAATAAATCAGTCATGCATGTGAAAAGTAAGCCAAAACAAAAGACTGAAGGACACAAAGTGAAGTCTACACATAAAGAAAAGTTGTGTTTTAGATGTGGATTTTCATTTCCGCACGAAGGTAAATCTCCTGCTCTATGACAGATATGTAAAGGCTGAGGGAAGGGGGCCATTGTGTGACAGTTTGCAAAGCAACAGAAAAAGATAGTGAGTCAAAGCGCAAAGACAAAGTGGCTGACAGAACGTTCCCTATGCAATGTTCGATGCACACCCACAAGGCCAAGCAGCGACATCAGTTAAGACACATCGTCAATGTACACATTTGATTGTCATCAAAATCATTGTCAAACAGTTCTTCTGTATCAGTAGCAAGTGAAAGTGAAGAAAATGATTGTGCCATGTCTATGTTTACCTCAGCAAAGCGTGTGCATGTTGGGTTGGCTGCTTGTTAACAAAAACGTCAGTCAAAGAAAGAGCGACATGCCAAAGTACCAAAGTCAATCAAACATTGTCTGAAGATTACACTGAAAGTAAACGGTTGTTCGATACCTTTCATTATAGACAGAAGTGCCTCAATAAACGTTATGCCGGAGGAGAAATATAATGAATTATCTCCATTGCCGCAACTTACGCCATCGAAAACCAAAGTGTATACATGAGCTACATCAACACCCTTAAAAAGTCAACTTTCTTTTGTAGCGAAAATGAAACACAAGAAAACTAAGGTGCAAGCCCCCATCCGTGTGATTCAAGGCACAGCGTCTAGTGCCTGTCTACTCAGTTTCAGCACAACCACTGATATGGGACTGATATATGTGAGCTACAACATGAATGCTCACCACAAAATAGTAATCAGTTCCCTTTATTAGGTCTCGGCTAGAAGCGCGCGAAGCACGTTCTCGCCGAGAACTATAGTCGTCACCTCAGCTTCCAGCAAGCGAAAGTGGAGACAAGAGATGGGCACGCGCTTGCTGTGCCCATCTCCCGTTTTCACTTTCGCTCGTTGGAAGCCTCCAGTTGCTCGCGCTACTAAGACCGCCTCCCCAGCCTCTCCCTGTTTTCTCACACACACAGACACACACAGAGAGACACACACACGCACGCACCTACACGCACGCACACACACGAGTGCACACATACAGACACACACCACCCCCCCCCCCCCCACACCCCCACCCCATCGCCAATGCGGGTTTATCCAAACACTGGTTGAGATCCCCAGGTTTGCAGAGATTCTTATGATCCAAATGTCCGTGTGTAACCCCCGTAGGGCATCTGTGATAGCAGAATTTTGTGTCAGAGGCCAACAGATGAGGAGGCAGGAGACCGAGAAGGCTGCAAATAGAGGGCAGCGAACAAGCAGTGTTGGTTGTTCGAGGCAGTGAATTCTTTAGTGTTGGTCGTGGGTAGTTACTGGGGGTATTTGGCAATGGGTGGTGAGACGGTACCTCCCATCCGCTGGTACTGAGTGATCACACAAGACAGTTTTAGTGAAACAACTAGATCAATCAGAAACTCCTAGTGATATCTGTCAAGGAAACAGAGGGCAGTGGAGCACAGTGAAAGAAGGGGGTGTCAGAAAACACTGCTCAATCAGTTCTAATTTGATTAAGAATCATATTTACACCAAGTAAGGCAGACAAGTGTGAGTTTCATTCGACAAAGCTAAACTTCTTTGCCTGTATCTTTTCTGGTAGGGGTATGACACCAGATCCTGCTAAAGTACTAGCGCTGTCAAATGCTGATCTGCCACAAGATGTTTCCATGATGGGTTAATTGCTTGGCATGGACAGTTACTGTTCGAGATACATTCAAGACTTTGCCAATGTTTAAGTGCTCCGTTGTGAGACAGGACACAAAAGAACGCTTCATTTCATTGGTCACATGAATGTGAGAAAAGTTTTTTTAGGAAAATCAAACAAGCTATTGAGAATGCTCCTGAAATCGCATACTTCAATCTGAACCGTCATACAGAGGGTGTTGCTGATGCTAGCCCAGTCAGGTTAGGGGCTATCCTTGCACAGCACAGCGGTCACCCAAATGCTCGAAGGCACGATGTGGCAAATGCAAATAGAAGTTTGTCACAAACAGACCGTGCTTACTCACAACCAGAAAAAGAAAGCTTAGCTGTGGTTTGGGCTTGTAACCATTTCTATCTATTCCTGTACGGAAAACCTTTATGTTGGTAAATGATCATCAAGCTTTACTGACTATATTTAGCAAGCCAAAGGCCAAAAAGGCCTAATCACACTGAACAGTGGGGGGGCGTGGCTTGGATGCCGAGGAGGTAGGCAGCGTGAGCTCGGAGCTCCGTGCCCGATCCCGGAAAATATCCTGAAAATCTGATCGGACCCCGAGGTAACCGATACCATCCGGTACTGGACGTTACAGCGGCGGGTCCGAGACCCACGGAGGACGACACCGAGCCATCCCACAGCAGTATTTCGACTTTGAAAGTTGAACCCAGGCGAGAAGTCGCGGACCCCAAAATGGCGGCGAGGGCATGAGAGCAGACACGACGGAGACATCTGCCCGGAGACCAACTGAGGACTGCTCCCTGACGAATGAAGGGTGTGGGCGGCCACATCGCGCCTCTCCCTGGGTGCCGAGTGGACTTTGGGAGCACTCTTGGGCGGTGGCTGAGGACCGCCCCCCTAGTAGGGGCGACGGCAGTGCGGCAGTGGCCCAGTGACGAGAGCCCCGGGCCCCTGGCACGTCTGGCGCAGGCCGGGCTGCGATCGCTCAGTGTTTCCTACTACTTGGTGACAAAACTGGGCCCGGGAACCCTGCCGAAGAACGAAACCCGACGGCACTCGGAGGGTGACCAGGAATATACTCGGAGACCACCGCCCAAGCCGGCCCAGATGGGGAAGCCAAAGGGGAAGGGAGATGGCGCGACCGACACTGAGGCTGCGGAGGGAGCGGAGCGAGACCAAGCGGCATTGCAGCGGATGCAGGATCGTATCCTGGAGGCCATCGCCACCACTAAGGACGCCCTGCAGCAAGATATCGCTCAGGTGGCGACGGGCTTGGGCCTCCTGAAGGCCGACCACGACAAACTTAAAGACAGGGTGAAATCCGTGGAGATCACGGTTAAGGAATTAGCCCCGGGCCAAGAAACGATGAAGGCCCAGATGGTAGACGTGATGGACCGCCTGAAGGTGCTGGAAAGGAGGGCCGAGGATGCCGAAAACAGAAACAGGCGCAACAACGTACGCCTAGTGGGCCTGCCGGAAAAAATTGAAGGCGACGACATGGTGGGATACCTTGATAACTGGCTGCGGACGGAGGTGGCACCGGAAGGTCTGTCCCCCTTCTTCTCCCTGGAACGGGCACATAGAGTTCCAGCGCGCCCGCCAGCCTTGGGCCTTCCTCCTCGCCCGGTGGTGTTCAAGTTGCTCCATTATCGGGACAGAGATTGGCTCTTACAGAGGGCGAGAGAAGCAGGGCCCTTTCAAGTGGAGAACAATAGAGTCACCATGTTCCCAGACTACACGTTTGAGACGCAGCGGCTCCGGGCAAACTTCCTGTCCCTCAAGCGGGAGCTCCGCCAGGAAGGCATCAAGTACTCCCTGTTGTTCCCTGCCAAGCTAAGAGTGGTGGTGGATGAGAAAACACTATTCTTCACAACTTCCGCGGACGCTTGGGACTGGTGGGACACTTATAAAGCGGGAACGGACGGTGCCAAGGCCAGGGAGGAGGAGGCCAAGGTGGCGAAGCCGGTCAGGCAGTCCCAACGGATCAGGAGGAACCGCAAGAGAACCGGGAAACCATCGGTGTCGCAGACGGAGGCGGAAAGGCAGGCGGCACTACAGGCGGTAGTGGACTTATCTAGGACCGCCAGGACTCGGTCCGGGAAGGGCACGGAATCGGAGGACCCGGGCACGGGCTCGGAGACAGGACAATCGGAATTTGGTGGAGCCCGGGGCCCTATTGTGACGCCGCAGACTTCGGAGGAGATATTGGAGGCGTGTTGAACTGAACTGGTGGAGTGAGCTCGTTGGTTGGACACCGGGGCACTGGGCCCGCAGCAGTGGAACATTATTGATTGAGGTTTTGGGGAGCTGTAATGAGGGGATTGCGGGGTGGAGCGCGCGGGGCTGATTTGTTTTGAGGTTCTATCGCATTGAGCCGCGCCTTACTGGCCCCTAAGGTCATCGCAGTGGGGACTGCGAGCATTACCACCTCTCCTTGAGGGGTGGTCGGGAGTGTTGGTTTGGATGGGGGTACTTCCAGTTGCGGGGGGGCCTGTCCTGGGGGGGTGGGAGTTGCGAGCAGTTGGGGTTGCTCGGGGGGCAGTTGTTGTTGGTGGGGTTCAGCTTCCTGTTTGGAGAGGGTGGGTGGGTGGGCCCGTGCTCGCGGGACTTGTGCGGACATTGTTCTTTGCTGTATGATCCGGTTGTGTAGGGGGGGATGGCTAGCACTGGGGCTTTGAAATGTGTGACCTGGAATGTGCGGGGTATGCAGTCCATGGCGCGCAGACATAAAGTCCAGGCGTACCTCAAGCGTAGGGGGGTTCATATAGCGTTCCTGCAGGAGACACATCTTAATAAGCAGGAAGGGGCGGCTCTGCAAAGGCGCTGGAGGGGGCAGCTATTCTACACGACATTTTCGGCTTTTGCAAGGGGGGCACTAATTTGGATACGGGCGGGGGTCCCCTTCCAGGTCTCAAAGTCATTGGTGGACCCTGAGGGCAGATATGTGGCGGTGGAGGGGAAGCTAAGAGGCAGGGTGATATCTCTCTGTAATGTGTATGCTCCTAATGTAGACCTGCCCGCCTTCTTGTCTACCATCTCGGGCAAATTGGCGGGTTACCTGGCAGGGCCGGTCCTCTTGGGGGGGGGACTTCAACTCGGTTGAGGATGTGTTACTAGATAGGTCCCATCCCCCGCTGCGCGCGTCCCCAGTACATAGGGTCGCTAAGCGTAGGTTGGAATGGCAGGAGAGCTGGGCCCTCACAGATGCATGGAGGGCGTTGCACCCCACCGCTAGGGATTATTCCTTTCACTCACACCTGCATGATTTGCATGTGCGGCTGGATGCGTTTCTTTGTTCGGCATGTGTGCTCCCCGCGGTGGGAGGGGCGGAATACTTGGCCAGGACGATATCGGACCACAACCCCTTGTTGATGTCTCTGGAATGGATGGTGACTGTTAACTGCGTGCCAACATGGCACCTGCAACCTGCTACCCTGGACGATTTGTTGTTCAGGGAGGCCCTGAGTGAGCGCATTGAGAGGTATTTTGAGGAGAACAGTGGCTCGGCCTCCACGAGGGCGGTTGAATGGGATGCGTTCAAGGTGGTGGTGCGGGGACACTGTATTGGACACACGGCAGGGGCTCGGAAGACTCTGTTGGATGACTTAGATAAGGCTGAGACACGGCTGAGGGAACTAGAGAAGAGGCGCCCGAATCACCCTGAACTGCAGGAGGGGCTTAGCGGGGCACGGGAGAGGCTGGCGGTAGAGCTGGAGCGGCTGCGTAGTTTCGACCACAAGGCGTACATGACAAGGGCGCATGCGGAAGGTGATAAGGCGGGGTCAATGTTGGCTTGGCTTGCTAACCCAATCCGGGGGGGAGCGCCGATCATGGGGATCCAGGAGCCAGGGGAGGAGCCCTGCCACACTCAACCCGGGATCCTGAACAAGTTTCGTGCTTATTATGAAGGGCTCTATGAGAGTGGTGGAACAGGAGGGGCAGAGGAGCTTGAGGAGTTCTTGGACGGATTACAGTTGCCGCGAGTGGAGGACTCGGAGGCAGACGAGCTAGGTCGGCCCATCTCTCTTGAAGAAATAGGTTGTGCTATAAAACAAATGGCTAGAAATAAGACCCCGGGCCTTGACGGACTGCCGATTGAATTTTATGGCAAATACCTAGAGTACCTGGCACCACGGCTGCGCGAGGTATACAACGAGGCGCAGGAGAGGGGCCGACTCCCGGGCTCCATGTGCGAGGCCCTCATGATCCCGCTCTTGAAGCCGGGCAGAGAGAGTGCGGCGCTGTCCTCGTATCGTCCGTTGTCTATGTTGACGACGGACTACAAGATCCTCAGTAAAATTCTGGCCAACAGACTGCTGGTACACATGACAGGCCTGGTTCACGGTGACCAGTGCGGTTTCATACCGACACGCAACACCACCCATAACATTCGTAGACTCACGAGACTGATGGGTGCGGACTGGCCGGACGCCGTCTCCCCATTTGTCCTTTCCATTGATATTGAGAAGGCATTTGACAGTCTTGAATGGGGATACTTGTGTGAGGTGATGCGTCGCTTCGGGCTGGGGGACGGATATATAAAATGGACCAAGGTCCTATACACCGAGGCGGTAGCGAGGGTCCGAGTGGGCACACTGATCTCGAGTCAATACCCGATTAGGCGTGTGTAATGGCAGGGTTTTTGGCTTTATTTAGCAGTGATAATAGATCATTATTCTTGCTCGCATCTAGTATAGGTATTCTTAGCCTGTGTTGGCCCTTTTAAGCCCTTTTTCCAGACCTAGAAGAGGATAGCTGCTTAATATGCCTTTATTCTTGACTTTAACCTGTCTATTGCCTATTGGCTTTGACATATTAGACATATTGGTATGGTTTATGTAGGTATTCTGACAGAGCTAAGGAGCATTTCACCCCTTTCAGGCCTAAAGCTAGAGAGACTCCATCTTGATGGAAGCAGGGAGGCTTTTCAGGGCAAAGGCGAAGTTTATAGTTAAGGCTGTTTTCCACTTGGAGAGAACCGGTCTGGGCCAGCCCTTATCGGTAGGCTGTATTATTCTCTGTGTAGAAGACACAACAAAAGGCCGGCCGGCTGGTGTGTGTCCTTGATGCGAGGTGATGCAGAGACCTGGTAAGCGGAGGGCTGATGGATGGAACTTTCCATGAGGAAACAGCATTCTATATTTGTGAAGTGCAGAGGCGGAGTCAGTCAGTCAAGCAGAGGGGAGTCGAGGAGTCAGTCGAGGAGAGAGTCCAGCAGAGAGGAGAGCAGTGGAGTGGAGTTGGCAGAGAGAGAGAGAGGGTTCAATCTGGAGAAGAGCTGAGTTGAATAGTGAGCTGGAACTGAAGGAAGCAGTCAGAAGCAGTTGTTTATCAGGAGGAAGTGTGAATAGCTGGAGTCTGAAGTAATGCCTTTTAGAAGAGATAGAGGAGAGCTCGTGGATTAACCTATGGGAGCAGATGGGATTGGACATTGGCGCAGAGAAAGAGCGACTAAGATAGTGGAATGAACGGTGATCAGAGCGGCAGGAACTATTAAAAGATTGAAGACGCAAGGTGAAGAGACAGTTTGTGTGGGGGAGAGGAGTCCAGAGACAGAGCGATCAGCGCAGAGGTGTACCCAAGAGTGCAGGAGAGGAGAGAGAGAGCATGAGATGACCCAAGGCACAGACGAGAGAGGAACCCAGATGACAGCTAGAACAAGACTACACACTAATAAGGTGAAGGCGTTCCTGTTATATTAATTTACTTTACACTTGCATCTTAATCTTATCTTTATTCCCTGGGCTTTTGCATTGCTAATCTTTTCCCTTTCAGCGGAGTGTTCCTGTTATGTGTAATCCTTCTCTTTCAAGCGGTGTGTTCTACCTATAGCCTTTGTTAGATTTGTATTAATGTTTATATTACTATAATAAAATGTCCCCAGTTTATAACTAACTGGTGTGTAGTCCCTATTCTTGTTCACTAAAGGTAAACGGCGCTTCTAGGTAATCCCAGGCGCATGAATGGATGAGTAATCCCAATCAGGTAAGTGGTGATCACATAAATAGGGAGTGAGTGGACCTTTGATGCCAAGAGCAGGTAATACACAATAATCTGGACCCACAATCAAAGTTATTATTGCAGTTTCATCCCGAGTAGACAGCTGAGATAATATCCCAATATATATATATATGTATAGGTGTTCATAGGAATGTGGTCGTCGTTTGACATGCGGCGTTAATGAGAGCACTGGGGGGGTCAAACCAGTGTTTATACCCACAGGATTGTGGCTTGAGCTAATGAGAGCACTAGGTGGTTGAACTAGTGTGTAGGTTTCGCAGGATCGCGAACGGTTTGGAAAAGGGAGCATTGGGTTCTGCAGGCCCGTGTGTAGACGCACCAGATTGTGTGTCAGATCTGCCCTAGGGTAGAACGGTCTGGGTCAGGGTGGCCGCGAGACCAACTGATGTGAATAAGTGTAGTGTAGGGTATGGATATCCCTAGTAATCAGTGAGTATTCTTAGTATCCCTATAGATTTAGTGGTGTTTTTGATAATATGAGCTTGTATATTGCGAGTTCCCTATCCTCAGGTAGGTACCAGGTGCCTGGATAGGTGGTCCTGAGGACGGAAGGTGAGTACGTTTTGGCTGGGTCATAGGGGCCCCTGGGGGCTGATCCCATCTAAACAGAAAATCCAGCCATTACAGGCGTGGCACTAGACAGGGCTGTTCCCTATCCCCGCTCCTATTCGCGTTGGCGATGGAACCCTTCGCTGCGGAAGCCAGACTGGGCCGCCACTACGCAGGTTTGTCATTTAGGGGGAGACCGCACTTCATCTCCCTGTACGCGGATGACTTGCTGATGTTTTTGGCCGACGCGGGCCCCGAGCTTCAGGGGGCGCGGCAGCTACTGGGACAGTTCGGTAGGTTGTCGGGCCTGAGGGTCAACTGGCCTAAATCCTGTCTGTTTCCCCTGAGGCCGGGAGAACCGTGCCCGCTCACTGCTCAGGGACTCCGATGGGAGCCGCGCTGTCTGCATTATTTGAGGGTCTATGTTTACCACGCCCCGTCCGACCTGCTGGATGGTAACATCACTCGCTGTATTAACGCCCTGCGGGGGTCCATGGACTTCAGGGCAACCCTGCCGCTCTCCCTGGCTGGTAGAATTTCCCTGCTTAAAATGATAGCCCTGCCCAGGCTTTTGTATTATTTTAGGACACTACCGGTGTGGGTACCGAGCTCGGTTTTCAAACGCCTGAGGTCACTGGTCATAGCGTTCTTGTGGGGCACGGGTAGGAGGCGCATAGCGCTCGACACGCTGTTGCGCCCCAAAGATGAAGGAGGTATGGCAGTGCCAGATTTTGAAGGGTATTACCTAGCTGCGCAGCTGCAGACCTTTACTCAGGAGGTGGCGAGAGTGTATAGAGGCCCCGAGGACGCGAGAGTAGAAGGCACCCCGCGACACGTTCTGGCATATATTACGCTGCACCAGAAACTCCGGGTGGGAGATCTGACGGTCGAGGAGCAGACGTTCCGGCTTTCCTGGGACCGAGCCCGTAAGCGGGCGGGTGTCCGCCTTATGTATGCCCCCGAAATTCCGCTGGGGATGGTCACCGCCCTCCCACATGGGGGTGACTGGTCGCGCTTGCTGGGATGGGAGGAGGCGGGAATACTAATGCTGGGTGACCTCTACGAAGATGGGGTGTTGCTGCCGTTTCAGGACCTGCAGGAGCGATTTGACCTTCCGAGGGGCGATTACTTGCTGCACGCAGCAGTCACGGGCGCTATGCGAGCCCACTGGGGGGAAGGGCTGCAGGAACCGGGCACCTCGATGGCCTGCCAGTACGCCATGATGGCGGCGGGAACCTTTAAGGCTGTCACGTGCCTCTACTCCAGGATGCAGCGGGAGGTCTTGCAACCTTTGGCAGCCCTGAAGGCCAAGTGGGAGCTGGACCTCCAAGTGGAGATACCAGACACGACCTGGGGCCAGTTGCTAAGACGGGCAAGGAAGAGCTCGAGGAACGCTAGGTTCCAATTGATTCACTTCTATGTAATTCACAGGGCATACCTCACCCCTGGGAAAATCCAACAGTATTTTGGGGCGACTGACGCTGCTTGCCCCAGATGTAACACAGCTGGGGCGGATTTGTGCCATATGCTGTGGGATTGCCCCTCCTTGGGAGATTATTGGCAGGAAGTTGGGCGGGCCCTTAACGCAGCGACAGACAGGGATATCCAGTTTACTAAAGCGGTTGGCGTCCTACATTGGTTCCCGCATACACCTAGGACTAAGATGACTAGTAAATTTATAGATTTGGGGCTCATCCTGGCCAAGCGGGAGATCACGAGAAACTGGAAGTCCAGAGTGGGGCCCACGTATAAAAGATGGTATGGAGAATGTCTGAGATGGGCCGCGTGTGAAAGTACCCTACGATACCAGTTGGCCTGGAGGTTGAATGATGAGAAGGCGCTGGAGAGGGCGACGGCATGGGAGGTGATGGTGCAGGCACTCCGGGATGTGGACGATGAGGGGCAGGATGGCGAGAGTGAACCAGGTGGAGCAGACCCTAACACTACACAGGAGAACACACCTTAGCGAAAGTTTACTTCCTCCTGCAACACACCAGACACTTTTACACTGTTAACCCAGCGCAGAGCGACCACGGGGGGTGGGTGGGTAGGAGGCTGTTTTGGAGGGGAATTGGGGTACCGAAATTTGGGGAGGGGGAGGGGAGAAAAACACAAAAGCGTCCCAGGGTTATTTGCTTGATGAAGCGGTCAGACACTGTAAGGAGGCACAAGAAATGGGCAGGGTTGAGGTCACCCGCGCCAAGCTCGAGGTGAAACCCCCTGCCGGCGATCGACTGGATCTAACTAAGCCTTATACATGATGTGTTGTTAATGCTAAGTATATTGTCTGTACATTTTTATTGGTGATGCAATAAAAATGAAGTTAAAAAAAAAAAAATCACACTGAACAGTGGGGACTGCGGTTACCAGAGTATAATTATACCATTGTGCATTGTCCAGGGAAGTATCAGAACCCCGCTGACTACTTTTTTAGAGTGCCTATAAGGTAACGGTACTCCATCCAAGACGGCTGAGGCATATATTAACTTAATTGTAAAATCAAACACACCAGCTGCCAATTCGATAGCCCAGATTATCACTGCCACGAGCCATGATAGTGACAAGTTAAAGTTCAGAGATATCATTACACGTCAGTCATGGAACCAACACTAAACCGCTCACCAGTAGTTAGGAATATCAAAATACAAAAATGTCAAGGATGAACTTTGAATGCCTCAGAAAGGAGTTATAGTATGAGGGTCAGGAATTCTGATTACGAAGAGTCTGTGACAGAAAATAGTTGAAGTTGCACATGAAGGAAATTGTGGAATTGTTGCCACAAAACAAGCTCCCGAGAACGAGTTTGGTTTTCTTATCTTGATGACACGGTTGAAAGGGAACTAAAGGCCTGCCATCTATGCAACTGCCTTTCAGCAAAAACTATTCAACACACCTTCAACTTGTCAGAACTCCCAAAGCATGCATGGGAGAGATTAGCCATTGACTGTTTCAGTCCCCTCTACAATGGACATCACCTGCTGGTAGTTATGGATGAATACTCAATATTTCCATTAATTGAATATCTTTCATCTACTGCTCAAGTGCGTCATTGAAAGACTAGATGGTATCTTTGCGACATTGGGTGTTCCAGCCATATAGAATTCTGACAATTGCCCGCCTTTCAACAGTTGAGGGTTTAAAGATTTCTTGGAGCATTTGAATATAAAGCATCAGAAGAGCACACCTTTGTGGCCACATGCCAACGGATTTATTGAGCGTTGAATGAGTATGCTAAAGAAAGAGGTTCAGAGTGCTACTCTTGAGGAGCTCGATTTGCAAACTGTGTTGAATTCTACCTTGAGAGCTTATTGTTCTACACCCCTCTTGACCACTGGTGAAAGTCATGCAACACTGATGTTCGGGCGAGCAATGAACACCAAGTTACCTCAATGGACCAATCAGAGAAAGAAAGATGAGATAGCATCTCATGAGAAGGACTTGGTTAGCAAACAAAAGATGAAAGAGTATCCTGACAAAAGAAGACATGCAAAAAAATCTTCTTTAAGAAAGGCAATCCCGTACTAGTACGACAAATGCGGAGAAGAAAATCTGATGATCCAATTGATGCAGAACCTTTTTAAGTAGTGTCTACATAAGGACAAATGGTGACTGTCCAACACCCCAGGAAGTCGAATACCAGTGACTCTTCTAATTTCAAGCACTTAACTTAGCGACCATAAGGTCTAACTGTTGAAGAAGAGACGGGATCTGAAACATCAGTTACTGCTGTTGCCTCTATACAGTTAACGCAGATCCCAGACAGTGGTGCTGACAGTTCCCAGTTTCCAAAAATAAGATCAGGTCGAACAATTAAAGCACCAAAAAGACTGATTGAAGAGATTTAATTGTACATGTTTATATACGTCTATTTTGTAAAAAAAATATTTTTTACTCAATAGAGGAGGAGTATTAGTGTCTTGAAATATGTAATGTAATGATGTCTTGTAAAGCGCATGAATCACCCCACATGGGGTATCTCCGCGCTGTAGACCGCTGTGGAACCCGTCCTGGCTTTCCCTGTGAGATGATCCCTGCAGGGTATCTCCAAGGGGAAACCAGGCATCCCCGGCGTATTTGGGGGGGCCGTTGTGGAGATGAGGCAAGCTAATGCCCAGAGTTGCCGAGTGTGATCCCTGGTGAGAGTAGGCACCGAGGCGAGAATTATTGAGTCCGCTGACCCTGGTCCACGACCCTGCCGCGTCGGGGAGATGAACCCTGGTCCCGGGCCGTCCTCTGCTTCCGGGTCTGCCGCCTCTAACCAGTGAGCCACACCTCTCCAAGATAGAAATGAGGGAACCCTTTTGCCTCCTGATAGACTCCGTAGAACTGTGACATTAGTGTTAGAGTGGAATACAATGAAGACTGCTATTTTAACTGAAACTTTGTATTGATTTTAAAAATACCTGTAGTCTGTTGTTTGGACCTGTGTCCACCGCTAATTCTTGCCGCAATTTCCTGCCGCCGCCATCAGCGGCGAGGCCGCTAGCCACGCCCACTTGAGGCCACGCCCCCTTCATCTCTCTTCTGGCACATATATATAAATGTGCAACCCTAGGAAGCGCAGCGGACAAGCGCAGCGGGCGCGCCTAAGGCAAGCCCATCTTACATATACTCTAGGGAAGCCCTCCTTAGACTCATGCCATCCCAGCATGCCCACTGCACTATCCTGAACCCTCACTGCGCCCCATGTACCTGCCAGACTTGCTTGCTTCCCCTTACCTCCTTCCCTTCTACAACCAACATAGCCACCTCAAACTTCCCTCCTGTATGTCCCAAACCTACGGTTGCGGACCAGACCCAAACCAGGATGTTGATCAGCCTTAATTTCTCTTCTATGTTTGCCTAGTGATCTGCAGATCACTAGGCAAACATAGAAGAGAAATTTTCGATCTTCTTGTCTCGGAGAAACCCGCAGCCCTCTTTCTCACAGAGACATGGCTAAAAGATCACTCTGGCCCAGATATTGCGGCCGCTCTCCCTGACAACTACACTTAGGTGGGGAAAAGTAGACCAAAGAAAGAAGGTGGAGGTATAGCCATAATCTATAACAGACTACACTCCTGCAAATGGGAAGACTCTGCAATGCCTAACTGTGAGGCCGGTCTGTTTAAGCTCTCGCTCTCTCCCAATTTTACCTTCTCTGGGCTACTCATCTACCGCCCCCCGGGCCCGGCGAATTCCTGGGCAGGCTCCCTTCCCGAATATATAGCACCACTAATTCAGACCTCAACAAATTTTTTCATTATCGGTGACCTCAATTTGCACCTGAATGACCCCTCATGCACTATCAGCAGCAACCTCTTACAGGATTTGGCTGCTTTAAACATTTCTTTACACAACTCTGGCCCCACGCACAAAGCAGGGAACCTTCTGGACCCCATCCTTTCTAACCTGGAGGCCATTGACTGTAAGGCTCCTTCACCTATCATATGGTCCGACCATTACATGGTGACATTTACTATCAAACTAGGCCAGCAACTTAACAACTCCTCCAACCCCGCAGAACCCAGGTTATCCAGAAACTGGAATAAATTGGACTTAAACAAATTTAACACCTGTCTCGAAAATACTAGACCTCTCATGAAAGACACTAGCACTGCATCATCTGTCGCTATAAACATCTGGCTTACACAGGCTGCCGATGCATGCCTACCTTTGCGTATGCTATCGCACAATTATCATCATCCTCCTGCACCCTGGTTCACTGAAGCCTTAAAAAAAGATAAAACCATTTGCAAAAATCTGGAGCGCAAATGGCGCATAAAATATGACTCATGTTCAAAACAAAGCTATAAAGTCGCTTTAAAAAAATACCACTCCCTATGTAAAGCTGCCAAAGCTGAACATGTTAACCACACTATCCTTGAAGCAAAAAATCGACCAAAGACACTCTTCAAGGTAGTGCAAAAACTCTCGGGAGCACTTTGCCAGCCCAAAGCTCCCTGTCTTAATACATCTCAATGCAATTCATTAGCTGAATTCTTCATCGCCAAAATTGACACCATCTACTCCAATTTTGGAATCTCATCCCACCTTCCTACTTTACCCAACTCATCGGCCCCTACCTCATCCCTCGAGCAAGAGATACCAGATGACAACAGCCCCATTCACTCCTTGCCGACCCCCTCCTCTCCACCCACGCCTTCCTGTGACTCTAGGCTTACATCTGGTACCCGTCCTCCGATTGCTCTGCTGATCGACACATGGGATCCACTCAACATCGAGGCCCTCTCTGATATCATCAGTAAAATTAAATCCGGTTCCCCACTAGACCCCATTCCTTCCCAAATTCTAAAAAAGCTGGACAACGCCTCCCTAGAACTCATCATGGAGCTTTTAAACTCCTCTCTAAGAGAAGCTACGGTACCCTCCGCATGGAAACATGCGATGATAATGCCTCTACTAAAAAAGGCTAATGCTGATCCCAGCATTCTAGCTAACTTTCGCCCCATCTCGCTTATCCCAGTATTTTCTAAAATTTTAGAAAAACACATTAACTCTCAACTTTCCACCCATGTTGAGCTAAGAGGAATCTTACATCCATCACAGTCAGGCTTTAGAGACGGTTTATCAACGGAATCTACCTTGCTGGGAGCCTCGGAAAACATCAGTTTCCGAGTCAACAGGGGGGAAACCGTGGCACTCATCCTGCTGGATTTGAGTGCCGCATTCGACACGGTTTCCCATCCCATCCTTGTTAATGCCCTCCGATCATCGGGCATTACCGGCTCTGCTCTCAACTGGCTTGTTAGCTTCCTATCCAACCGCACCTTCCAAGTTTTCTCTTCCTCATCTGCTTCCCAAACCTTTACATCTGCGTATGGAGTACCACAGGGTTCCATCCTGAGCCCCTTGCTCTTCAACTTATACGTCAGACCTCTGGCGTCCATTGCGGAGCAAGCTGGGCTCACAATTTACTCCTACGCAGATGACACCCAGATCATCTACTCCCTCTCCTCAGACCCTCATGCCCCCTCATCCGCCCTCTGTTCAGGACTGAGCAGTATCGCAGCCTGGATGTTGGACAACAAACTCCAACTGAATGGGGGGAAAACAGAACTTCTTCTGTTTGGACATAATACCACTCTATGGGGGACCCCAACACTGGCCCGCCCAAATGGGCACTCCACCCACTCCCTCTAAATCAGCTCGCAACTTAGGAGTGATCTTTGACGATCAGCTATCCATGAAAAGCCATGTGATCAAAACCTCTTCCACCTGCATCACAATCATCAAATGGCTGCGCAAGATCATCTGGATGCTGCCTGTGGATACCCAGAAAACTGTTGTCCAGGCTCTAATTACTTCTAGACTGGACTACAGTAACATCCTTCTCCTGGGCGCCAGAAAAGAGGTAACCCGAAAATGTCAAACTGTTCAGAATATGGCGGCATGACTGCTCTGCAAACTACCCAATACCGCCCCCACCTCTAACTCCCTCCGCACACTTCACTGGCTTCGCATTGAAAATCGCTCGAAATTCAAAGCACTCTGCATCATGCACAAAATAAACAACGGTTCGGCCCCACCATATCTTACTTCTTTGGTCCATCACCACTGTCCCCCCCGCACTTTGCGTTCATCCAACCAACACCTTTTTTCAGTGCCTAGAATCGGAAAAGCCAGAATGGGAGGTCGATCCTTTGCCTGGCTAGCCCCTTCACTTTGGAACTCTCTCCCCCTTCAGTCACGAAAAGAACCCAACTATCTTAGATTTCGCAAACAAGTGAAACATTGGCTATTCAACATGTAAGCTTCCTCCCCTCTGTCCTTCCCTCTCTTTTTGCTGATTTAGCGCCGGGAAACCTACGGGTAGCTGAGCGCTTTACAAATTCAAATATAATAATATAACTGCTATAAAAAGTTGAGTTCGCAGTTACAGGCAGACAATTAAAGACGTTTAATACTAAGCTCTGTGTGTGGCTTAGTCATTGGTGGGTACCCAGGCTGCAGAGGACGCTACAGTAGCAGAAAGGTTTCATTTAATGATATAGAGCTAAGAATTTATGCAGTACCAAAACATTAAAAAGTCAAAATGCAAAAACATAAAAGCCGAAAATGAAAAACAAAATGACAAAAAAATCAAAACAGAGATTTAACCCATTCAAGTTTTACATAGGAATAGCACCAAGACGCACTTGGGGCTAATGATACTCAGTGGTCGCAGGAGACTAGGACCTAGGTAAAATTTGACCCTGACCACGATGGAGCGTGGGTCCGATACACTAACTAAGTTCGTCCCGGTCAAAGATTTTCCCTCCTGACTTTGGTCTTTTAAATTCCAATCCCCCACAGGTGAACATTTCTAAAGCCCCCAAATACCTCAGGAGAGGAAGCACTTAGAGACTTACAGGGTGTCAGGCAGTGGCCAAACAGCAGGGACCATTTCTGGTCCAGATGCCAGAATTTAGTAAGAGGAAACCGAGATATAGATTTTTAAAGGAATTGCACAAAAAAGAATAAAGTCAATTGTCGCAGTAGAACAGAACCTACCTGAAGTTGACAAAGGTTTTACCCTCTGGCTTTGGTCCTTTAAATCACAATGCACCACAGGAGTATACTTCTAAAGTTCCCCAGCACCTTATAGGAGAAATCTAAAGACTCAGAGTGGCAGGGAGAGGACAACAGGAGGCTGGGTTCCAGGTTTGTTGTCACTGGTCAGCTGAGCAGCTGCAGGATTAGGCCACATGTAGCTTGTTGTGTCCTTGTGTCCCTGTAGTTTTAACTAGAAGTCAGCCATATGACCCTTGGCGCCCACTCCTTTGTTGTGTGTATAAGAGGGAAAGCAGTTTCCACCAGTGGCGGCTCCTCTATGGGGGCGTTTGGGCGCCGCCCCCCTGCTTTCTCGCCGTGCGATAAGGCAGAAACAAATAGTAATTACCGTAATAACTACCATTTGTTTTCGCCTTCTCGCACAGCGAGAAAGCAGAAGTTCGTGATTGAGCGAGTGGGAGGGGTTACTCGAGGGCAGGGGGGGAGCGGCTTACCCACTGTTGTTAATACTGTGTGTTTGGGCAGCTCCAGGCTGCTCTCATAGACAGTATTAACAAGAGTGGGCAAGCCGCTCCCCCCTGCCCTCGAGTAACCCCTCCCACTCTCCCTGTTCTCTCTGTATGCTGCTGTATGCTGCAGCATACAGAGAGAAATGACGCAGGTAGGGCAGCCGGCCGAACCAATGAAAGACGCCGCAGTGGAGGGGAGGGAGGCTGCCTGCAGATTTCCTGATGACGTGAGTGCCCTGCAGGAATTCAAACGCAGCGACGGCGGGAGACGGGAGTCTGCAGTCTCGGGGTAAGTTTTACTTTTGTTATTTATCCCACCTACCCCCCTCCATCCCCTCCACCATGACAACCCCATTTACACCCCCCCCACCCACCCGCCTGTAATGTCGGCTGCGACTGACACTAAGTATTAGAGATAGCTATGGAACGGCGGAGGCGAGTGCATGCAGTATGATATATTTAAAAAAACGACATTCTCCCTGCACAGACAATACAGGACAGGGCTACTTTATGGACCCTGCAGGCTCTTAAAATTGTATTCTGAGGCTGCTAAAAGACGTGACCAGATGTCATTAAAATAAGCACCACTGCCAAGGAGTGGAGTTAATGCAGAGTGCTTTTCGGCAATTTGAAAGGTATAATCCGTCTGAGCTATTCAGTGAATGACGACCAATTAAATCTCCAAATAGATTACACAGTTAACAAACATACATCAATCGTCGCTGACATCTTAGCAATGAACGCGTGTCTGCCGCAGACCCTTAGAACAGTGAAATGTGTGTAAAATATGATGATTGTGCTACGAACGGCAGCGTGTGGGGTTTCTCATAGAGAATGGCCACATTTTCACAGTTCTGAATTTGATGCCGGTCATTGCGCACGATTTGCAGTGAGTGATGTGTCAGCAGAAAGTGTAGCTACAAAGCAGCATTTCCTATTGAATGTAGGCAAACTGGATCTCGTCACGAAGCTGATCACTAATTGAAACATTGGGAATTGACTTAATATTGTCCTTTGTTGTAATTGCTCTTGATGCATAAAGTCTGTTCTATGTACAACCGCTCAAGTGTGCGTGACTTGCTTATGCACACTTCGTGCACATCAGCACGCATTGGCAAAGCGCTCCATGTGCAGACACTATCAGGCTATGGAAGTGTACAATAGATGTGTGTCGCCCTACCACTTTTAAATGTCACCAGCCGCCACTGGGTTCCACACTGCTGGGTCAGTCCTCTTCTGATCTTCAATAGGTCCAGTAGTTTTCTGAAGTGGGTGCCTGAAGGCATGAAATGTGTGTCTGGCACAAGCTAGTGCATGGGATTGACTCCTAGGTTTACCCTAACCAATGGGGTAAAAGTTGCTGCGGTCAACCTTTCCCACTTTGTGCATTTTCATGATAGCAAACATCTTCAGCCACACTAAACATGGGCTCTGAGAGGTGGGGGTGTAATGTGCAGTGTATTCTGTTATTCTTGTGTCCTCCCACTTCTAACAATAAAATCCATGTTGTGACAGTCAATGTACCCAAAATGAACCAAGAAACAATCTGGTAGAATAAAGCAACGGTTTCCAGAAAACAGACAGTGGATACACAATATTTGTTTTTACATCCTGTTTACCTTTCTTTCAAGTGTACTTCCAGTGTTATATGTAAAAACCCTGCAACAGACGCATGATGGGACAAAGTAGGTCAGCAACCAGATGTTGGCAGCCATTTTCCTTCCTTTCAAGTGTAGCCCCAGTGCTATACCCCAAAAACCAGCAGACTGGTCAAGCAGGATTCGCCATTCAAGCTGGAGTTGACACAGTAATGCCAAAAAGGATACTTACAGCCCCCAAACCTGCACATTTTGGTAGGCTCAGGGGATTCATTGCTTCCCATTCAGGTCAGCCAATTGTTTTCGCACTTCAGAACTTTTTCACACCTAACCAAATTATAATTACACTCTAACAGAAGTGGGAGAGCAACTGTAAATTTAGCTGTGGGGAACTTCACATAGGTTACTTTTCCTTAATATTTATTAAAGATCGGACTTACATTTTTATTAACTAGTGAAACTAGTGATCCTTGAGTGTCACTGCTCGCACACCGGAGTTTCAGTGTCCATCCCTTCCCCACCCTCCGGTCCTTTTTGCCACACCCAAAGGATCTGTTTCCCTACTGACCACACCTCTGGTGATGTGAGTGTTTGGGGTGATTTTCTGCCGCTGCTCACTTATAGTTTGTCTGGTTGCATAATTTACTTTTTTAATGTACAATATATTCCATATAATTAGTGAAATATTTGCAGTTATTGTGGTGGTTCTAGATGGGAGGGACCCAGCTCCGATGTAATGCAATCAAATGTACTGTCACATAGTGCCTCATTTTTGTACCAAATACAATAAAAACAGGTTTAAAATAAGAGTTGTTTCATTATTTTCATAACTAGCCCCATTCCTGAGATACAGTATTAGGAATCTGCATTCTGGTTTTCTACATAGGACAGCTAGGAGGCCTGTAAGTGAAAAAGAGATTTTAGGTGCTAGTCACTGTAAGGATGTTAACATTAAATTTCTACAAGCTCTATGTTTAAATACCATGCACCCTGCCTAGTGGGCTAAAAGGTCTACATATGGTTGCCATAATAATATTTAAAAGGGAGGTTTTTACCTGTCAAAAGGGTTTATTTTGGCAGGTCAATTTGCAGTGTGCGTCTTCCACAGTCAAGCTTCAATGGAAGGCCTGAAGCCAGGTTTTACACTGTCACTTGAGTGGATGGTACAATAAGGAACATTTTGAACCACATACTAGAGACTTATAATTAAGTTAAATATACCATTTAGGAATATGCCAATTTAACTGTTTAAAGGTGTAGCACACACACTACTGGTTAGGGGAGTTCTAAATGTAGCATAAAATATAATCGAGCAAAAGCTGGAAAATACAAGGTAACCACATAGAAAAGATGGCTTTCCTACTCCTTATCTAATTCACTTGACTCTTTTGCCATGCTAAAAGCTTGAAAACCCGCTTAAAGATTTCCTCAACACATTGTTCACCAAAGAGCTATCTTCTCTCTGCTCTTCTCAGTCTACTGTGAGTACTTATGGCGGAAGGGTAAATCTGCTTTTATCTTGTTTCTTTGCCGCCCATGGCAAGTACGCTTTTTAGCTTGACAAGCAATCAATTTTCAAGACCTTATTCATTATCAGTCTCATCATAATTGACAGTTATTTCAGACTCTTAATCATTTACTCTCTTCTGCTGCTCCTAAACCTAATCTTGTACACATTTTGCAGATGACTTCACTATCTATGTTACCTTAAATAATTATAATATTCAGCCGTTATTCACTTCTGCTCAAACCAAGTACCTGCTTATGTAGATCTTCATGACAGATCAATGACCCCTGCTAATCATGTCCTCTACTGCTTCGGACGCCCTTGGTCTTGGACCTTCTTCATGTTGCCAAGCCCACTGTTTCACCTTCAGATCCTCTACAATTCATACTGGTAAAACTGCTGTTTACACTTGTTATCCCAGCTGATCTGGCTCTCTCTTTCTTCTGTAATCTTCCCTTCTTCTTTTAACCCCTTGGGTGCGCATGACGGAACCACGCCGCCATGAGCCACAGGCGGCGTGTGCTCATGACCCTGTGGTTCCGTCATGCGGCTGCCACTCCACCCACGCGGCACTAATTCCCCGAATTAATGAGCGTGCAGGGACGTGACGGAACAGAAGCGCCGCGCTCAACACCACCCACCCGCCCCCCCACCCCCCACCCCCACCAAGGGGCCGCGGTGAAATTCGTGCCGTGGCGAAGGGGTTAAGTCAGAACCTTTTTTCCCCTTTGAAAAACATTCTTTTTACCCAAATGATCATTCTAATTTCAAACATATTTCTTTCTAAAGTTAGATTATATTGTTCCCCGACAAATTGTATCCTTCCTTTATAATCACACTATCGCTTGCTCAACATGGTTATTCCAAAGAAACTGCTCAGATCTCTAGCTCAAATTTTCTCCTTATCTCTTACCATAACAAGCAATCATATATTCTGATAACAAGCAACCATATATTCCAATTTGTTTAGACCCTGCTACTGCCTTTGACAAAGTGGACAATTTATTTTCTGGCTTCTCTTTTTTCTTCGTGCAACAGGGACCCTGTTCTTAGCTGGTTTTTGTCCCACCTTTCTGGGGGCTCCTTATCCATCTCTTGGAAAGAGTTGTTGGATGTACATCAACTGGTCCAATATGTGATCCCAAAGCATTCAATCTAGGGTTCCCTTCATTTTTCTCCAAATATACTAATTTGTTGTTTTACACTGTTTCTGCACATTAATTCTCATGTTATGCTGCTCTCCATTTCTTTCTTCTCTAGATCAATCCAGGAAAGTATTTCAATGTTACAGAGGATATGAAAATATGGATTACCTCACCTTTCCTTAAACTAGATCCCAATAAAACAGCAATATTTTCCTTTCCTGCTCACTCTTCCTATTCAGATCCACTGACAATCCCTTATTCCTCCACTGATATTCCTTATTCTTCCACTGATATTCCTTATTCTTCTTCTGTTTGCAACACTTGGGCATTGTATTTAACTCTCCTTTTGGACTCTGCACTGCAATTTGTAACAGTAATTTAAACCTGACACTTCTTACTTTAGAGAATGATTTCTCTATTGAATTTAATTATCACTCATCTTTATATGTGGGCTTGCCCAAATACGTAATCAATCCTCTCCAACTACTTCACAATGCTTGTCTTTAACTTTTATTTTGTCTTCCAAGTCACACTTCAACGTCTATAACAACTAGGCTCGTTAGCGGTTTCCACTTACAGTGACTTTTACTTTTTGTGCATCGTGTTTGAATGTTACCACATTTTGGCATTATCTATGATCTTTGCAATCTAGTTCAAAGTATTTTCTAACCTTCATTCAGCCGCCATATCATTTATTTCTTAAGTTCTGTGTTGTGTGTGTGTTTCTTTTTTTTACAATTCTTTCTTGAACATTTTCAAATAACATGATATGAAAAGACAGAATCTAGAATATCTTGGGTAAGAGTATACATTATAATGATAACACAAAGCCAGCCACTAAAAGAGTAAGGGGTTTATGAGAGACATCAGTAAATACCCAACATCATGTTACTATATAGAGTAAAAATAAACAAAAGACATAGACCCATACAATCTGAAAACATACACGGAACCGCCATTAAGCACATGGGAGTGGCTGTGTGTGGGGAGGGGGTTCATAAAATTGTGTATCTCACAGGGAAAGAGTCAAAGAGAACTAGGATTACTAGCAGGGAGTTGGCCCCCTCCCATTGCCTCAGAGAGAGGCCAGAGAAAGGACCTTTCAGAGTCACAGTATGTTAAATTATTGATGGGGAGAACGATCACTCCATATCAGGTCTAAAACTTCTAGCAGATACTTGATTTAAAGATCACCTGTAATTATGGTGCAACATATGACAGTTCAGTCGTCTGTTTGCTTTTCTCTGATTGGACTGCTGCCGCCAGTGACAGAGACTGCAGAGTTTGGACCCGACATAGCTATTCATCTGCGCTTGTGGTTGGGGGTAAGAGTGGCAAGTCAATTATATCAAGCTGGAGATTCAGGTAAGCAGTTTCAGGTACTGGAGCCGTCACAGGCTGAAAAGATTAAAATCCAGATGTTGCGCCAGTAGTGGGCCAGTGCCACAGTATATGTATCAGGTCACAGTTAGACCAGCCACAACACCAAGAGAGGGGGAAGCAGGCCCACTTTATGTAACTTCCTGATGGACCAATACCACTTATGTAAGATCTTGTAAAACAGAAATTGTAACCTGAAGTACTTGTTGCGGGTTTCTGTAAATAGAGACCAGTCATCAGGAGAATATGTGTTCAACATGGAATGCTTGAACTGTCTATTTTCATGTAAGGTCCGGTTTGAAAAAAATTGATCTATGAGCGCATAGTATATATCAGACACCACACCCGGATGGATGCCCAGGTTATGAGGTATTTCTGGACAGGGGTGTCTTATAGTGCTGTAATCTGGTGGCTTGCATTTCTACGCAGTCAGTGCAGCAATTGACAATTTTGCAAACAAAACAACTTGTTTAAGGCGAATTCAACCTTACAGAAGTCAAAGGATTTGTGGGTCCACTGAGTGAACAATTGATCTATAGGAGATCCTTTGCTTTGCACTGCGCCTAGGGGATTGGCTTACTGCAGAGTTGGAAACCCACATTACGCCATATATTTGTGCTATGGTGTGTACATACGGGTAATTTCCCATCTTTTTTGTGAGCATGTTTCCAGTTTGACGCCTGGCATTAATAGTGGTGTTGTTAAAGGATGTCAGAGTAGGACAGGAGGTGTAGACAGCAGTCTGTGTCATACGCCCTATGGTTAGCTAGAAGAGGGACAGGGGCGATACCAGGCCTAGGAAGCAGGGTTATGGGCCAAATATTAAGAAAGGAAATCAGCAGCTTTCCGCCACCCATAGTGGTATTTGCATAGCATTTCCTAAGGATCAATCTCAGATAAGTACCATCCCACATTAAAGATCTGATGGGTGAGTCAATCTCCAGCAATTTGGATCTACGAATCAATAAGGGTGGCATGCTGAATATATAGTTACATCTGTGTGCGATGACAATTTTGAAAACCCTGATGCTACTTCACAGAGGTAGAATACGGTATTTCCATTGTGTGCTAAAATTCTGGGCCCTCAGAAAGAAGGTATTATGGTTATGATTTACAATATTGCCAACCAAAAACTGCAGGAACTTCAATGTCCACTTCACCAGGTGTTTACTTAGACTGGATTAGGGCATCAGATTTGCCTCAGTTAATTTTGAAATCAAAAAAAGCTGAAAACTGCATATTCATTCGATATTAGAGAAGTGAGAGATGCCTCAGGGTTGGGTAGAGTTAGCAGGACATTGTCTGCATACTGGAAAGATTTCATCACACCACTGTGTGCTAGGGATGAGGTTCCAATGCAAGGAGAAAAATCAAGGCGAAAGCAAGGAACTCTGGCAGGTCCCTTGTCCAATAAGGACAGGTTGCAACCTACCCAAAGTTCACTAGGGTCAATAAGTTCTGATATAATCACCTGACTTTTGAAAATATGTTTGTGTGCCAGGTCCCGGTTTCTCAATAGTCCTAAACAGATAGCCCCATTCAACAACAAAGGCCTTCTTGGCGTCCAGTCAGATGGCCAGTGCCTCATCAAAATGAGAATAAAAAAAAGAGCTGCACACTAAAGTTAATCATCTGGAAGAAAGGGCTTGAACGAAGAGAGAGCAAAGGTTTGATGACTTGTACAAATTGTAATTTCTTGATGTGTGATTACAGCAATTGTTTTTTTGCTAGAAGAAAAAACAAGAAACCACTAACCCTGCCAGAGCTAAACAAATACTGGCACAGGCTAGGTTAATTTGGGAAAAGGCGGCCTCTGCACCAAAATTTTAACTGAGTTTCTGATGTTGAAAAATTTACTATTTCAACATGTTTTCAGACTTCGTAGCCAGTTACCATATTTCATAGCATTTTTTTATATAATGGCTAAAAGCTACAGAAAAAAATATAATGTAATGGATCCCTCTCTCTTGCTTCTGATGGCTCAAGACCAAATCAATAGACTCTTGAAGTATATGACCCGTGCTTATTTTGGAATATATTTAAGTTGGCAACAGATGGGATCTAACCAATGGCTGTTTCTATGGCGCCAAATCAATGAATGCGTTATGCAGCTTAGGTCATTGTGTAACATAAAGAGACTATGGATAGATAACAAGAAAATCTCAAATTATTTTGTTATACGTGTAGCCGAAGAATACTTCTTACCAGGTTCATTGGACATCGCAGACCAGGTGAGGTACATAGTGTATAGAGTGATGACGGAGGACTGAAGAAGACCAGACCGAGGCTGGTGTTCCTAAGAAAACAGAGGGAATGCAAGAAGGTAATAAATGGAACAATACAACTATGCCATAATATTTCAATATTTACAAGTGTTATTAGTATTCTTTAGTAAAACCGCAAAACAGAAGTAACATGTTCATCACACACACATTCCTCTAGAAAACTGTTTTTTGAATTTGCAGCAGCCGTCTTTTTCCTGTATACGTTTTAAAGGCTAAAAAGATTGTTGTTCACTCTTTTGTAAAATCCAATACCCCTCCAAAGGTATTTAGTTACTAATTTGACAATTTCTTAGTAAATCTGTCATCCTCTAAACAAGACCTGAATATGAGTAAATGCATTGCTACATATTCAAACATGAGTAAGCAGCATTAACTTAATACCGAGTGCATTATCTCTCCCCATCTAGATTTCTGGGAAATCAATTTCTCCAGTTAACAAGATTGTTTCTGATAGCAGGGAACACTGATAATTGAATAGCATCACTGTCGTGATCAGTATGTCTCCTTTTGATAGTCCTTTACAATTCATCGTAATGGCTTTCATTCCCCACTGTACAGCACAATCCTGAGAGCAGGTTTTTCAGGGCACATTGTTTATGGTAATCTATATTCATTGTAGGTTAGTGCTGTGCATACAAAACCCGGACCGGTTTTAGAACATCAATGACCAAGATTAATGATTACACCTGGGAGAAATCTTTCATTGCTGCTGGTTAATTCCCATTTTCTCTTTGACAAATTTCAATATTTTATTGTGGTAGCATTTGTAGAGTGGTTCTTACCACTTATAAGACCACAAAATCCTTCTGGATAGACCAGCAAGAACCTACTTCGTTTATTGAGGTTGGATGGTAAAGTGCGAGTTCATAATATGGGAGGAGTTTTGGTAATGCTGTACCCTTGTAATGTGCCCTTGCGTGACATGAAGTGAAGAAGAGTGAGATGCAGTCAAACATTTGTGTACACTTACCATTTCTGTATGTGCGTTAAACCCTACTTTATGGGAACAGGCAGCCGATTATTTAGAGTTGCTCTTGGAAATGGATCGTCTGTTCTCAAATTACTGAATTCCAAGTGAATCTGAATGTTTCTTACTTTTACCAGCAGAGATATACAGAGCACGGCCGTCGGATCATAGAAAAAGAACCACCAACGCACTTAAGAAAGATGATCAAACCTTGCGGACGACCAGAGGTTGTTTACAAAGTGCTTTCAAGAATTTGAAGATCTTTCATTCTTCATCGTCTCAATAGAAGATCGGTGGCAGGTACAGTAATAAACGAGTAGAGACTTAATTGCTTTCAACTGGTCCACAAACTAGTTCAAGGCATACTTCATTCCTCTGAAAACTGTGTGGTGATGCGAGAACAGGCTATTTTATACCAAATGTTTATAGAGCAATGGGCTATCGAGGTTTTGTTTCTTCATGATCAATATGATGTGGCAAGTGGGAAGGCTGTTAAGAAAGCTGGCTGGGGTTAGGGATTCATTAGCAGGAGTTCTGGGTGGGGCAGACACAGTTTTGGCCAGAAAATGTCTTAGAACATCTGAAATGAACAAGTGTCTGCAAGCGAGCAAGCAGGTCACTGTCCTTGAGCAATACTTTGAAATTAATGGGCGAGAGTTGTTTGAAAGTGTCCAAGATTTTTGTCTGCACAACTGAACATTTTGGGGAGGGAGCCACCTGAAGGAGAAGTCTGTTGGAAGAGGTGCTCTACAGAAGTGTTCCAGGGGCTTTCAGGAAGAGGTGGTCTCCAAATAAATTGCAGAGGAACTGACTGTGAGGGATTCAGGTCCTAAAACATTCTGGGTTACAGAATTCTGAGAGGATTTTCTGAAGTTCTCTGTATTGGCATGTGAACTGGCATTTAGATTCACAAATCCAACTGGAGCAGAGAAGTTTGAGGGAAGTTTTATACTTTCACAAGGGTCATTAACCCCTTCCGTGCTCCATTCAGCCATTGGCCGTCGCGAGCATTACCTCACTGGTGCTGCGAACGGCCAACGGCCGACACAGCCCCGCCCACTCCGTGGAACGCCCGCACTGCGGCGAAACAATTGTTTAGCGAAGCTAATTGTTGCAGGTCATTTGTTTTCCCACCAAAGAGTTCAGAGCAGGCACGGCTGGTTCAGGTCAGAGCGTGGGGGAGTGGGGCGGGGGGCGTTCAGAGTCAACAGATGACAGAATAGAAATAAACAACAAAAGAATGAGGCCAAAAGATGAAGAGCTAGCAAGAGGAGTCACTCTTGTTTATAAGAAGAAACACTTTTGCTTTCTAGACGAACGCTCACTCACCAACCTGGTTGGTGACATGCTTCATCATTGGGTTCCCACCAGAGAGGCCGAGTGTCTCCCTGGTGTGCTACGATGCCTGATTACAGCGGAGCGGGTTTGATGATTCTGTGGGGGTGAGAAATTGATAGTGCAAAGGATTAAGATTGCCTCTATTTATCGAAAAAAAACTCTTTATTGGTGGAGAAATAAGGCAAGAGTAAAAACAGTGAGGTGGATGTTCAGAACTGGGTAGATTGACCAGTTACATCCTAGGTTAAAAAGTAATGTGTGGTCTACATGTTTCAGCCGCCTAATGCCTGTAGCGAGGCTTTAGTCAGGACCAAGTGCCACGGTGGTATATGCACGCTAAGGCTTACCCTAACCTGTGGCAACAGAAAAAAAACACTTAACTTGTGGTTACCGTAGTGCCGTCAGGGTTCCTGAAAGCAGAATGAATATCAAGTGTAGGATAACCTTACACCATGGATCCTAGCGGGGGGTGACGGCTTGTAGTCAACGTTCATCAAAGCCAAGCACCCGTTTGGCACCTGGAGAATCCAGACACGAGGACCCAGTGGAATAGGTCAAATACAAAAAATAAAACCACTTACCTTGCTCTCGCCATATCCCCAACTTGGCTATGCGGTGAGCGCAAGGTAAGTTGTTTTATATATTCATTTATTTTATTTACCTATTCCGGCGTCTGTTGACTCTGCCCTGTCTGTGCCCCACTGCTCAGACGCACCTGGTTTAAAGGTTATGTTTCATGTCTTAAGTGTGTTGTAAACATTTCACTAATATTGGTTAGAGATATTGGAGTTCAATTATTATGTTCTTACGTTAGCGCCTACAAGTTGCTCTGGATCAGAGCTTTTAATATTGCATTCGCTCTGCAAAACTCCTTGCCTGAAGTCATGTCTGTCAGCATTCTCGAAGTTTGGTTGTTCAATTTGCTTGGTGTGCTACTTGAGGAGTTTTTTTCTCAATTTATTTTTGCAAAGAATGCCATGCCTGACCCTGTCCGGTAGATGAACAGGTTGTAGAAAGGTTTATGTGCAGCCAGAGTATTTTACATGAGTGTAGTAGCCTATAACTGCTTGAGTTTTATGCTATTTAGTTCAATAACTTAGCTCTGTGGGTTAATTTATCGACTGAAATGCAGTGTGTGTGCACACTTACTTCTGGATAAGAGAGCGAGACAAAATGTGTGTGAGAGAGAGAAGAGAGATTAAACAAATGTGAAAACAATAAAAAGACTTTTATAAACACAGTACCTGTATTTTTGGTAAGATGGAGACAATAGACACTGCTATGCACAAGATCATATTAAAACTGATGAAGAACTTGTTCTCAATGCATCCCTCAGGCTTTGTGTAGAAGACGTAGAAAAGCACAACAGCGATTCCAGATAAAATGTAGTTCAAAGCGGTTGCAGAGAGAAGTGCTGAAACAAAACAAAGTATGACAATTAACACAGTGTCACAAATTGTGGGTTCATTTTGTTTTCTTTCACCCTTCCATGTTCTAAAGTGCTACCCCAATCAACTATTCGTTTTCAACAAAAAACTCAAACAGACCACCACACGAATCTACACATTTATCTAAAAGATAAGGCAACCCTGGAGAGAAGTAGGTCCGATATCACATGCAAGTTTGAGATAGGAGGAATACATGGATCAATAAGATAGAGGAATTCATGGTCCGCAATCCCTAAAATGACTATGGAAACAGGCAAAACTGGAGAATTGGAAGGAAAGATAAGGTGTCCAGCATTACCGGGTAGGCTACTATGCGTGGTACCTGCCAACCTTTGCAAGTAATAGTGCACGGACATATTGTGGCAGGACCATAGTGTGAGCAAAGTTACCAGTGATGGAAAGCACATAAACTTGTGTGGTGCAGTTTTTGTAGGAAGTTGGTGGTCATGCCGTTGTCCACAAAAAAATGCTCTCAATTCACTGACGACTAACTTCCACTGCACAATATAAATTCCTACATATTCAACCATGTGATCTATGATGACAAATTCCATGTTCACATTCTGTTTCTGTTCCACAGCAACATTCAGCAATGCACTGTTAAAGAATACAAACAAGAAACAAGGGGGTTTATATATATCACATAATACTGACTTGGAAGATTCCCATTCTTCTTTGAGTATGTATAGTTTAAATGAAGGTTATGCTTCCTTGCAGTTCTGACCCTCTTGTTGCGTTGCTGCCTAGACAAGCAATACTGCAAAGTGATTTTATTTATTAGTGTTTGAGACACACTCATACAACTGTTAGATCACTTTCAAATGGCTAAGGCTAATCGGGGGCTAGGCTGTGCAAGTTCAGAAGGATCAGGTACATGAGCTGTCTGTACAGCATTTGAGTCGCCATAAGCTAAACGTAGAAAAGACAGCGTTCAAAATGTAAAAAGTGTGGTGCTGTTCAGAGCTACTGGAGAAGAAAATTTCTAAAGGTAAGAGTTTTATTTCAACCTTTCACGGGCGACGCGTTTCGAGCATCCACGTGCTCTTGTTCACACGAATATATATATAGACACACACATATATATATATATATATATATATATATATATATATATTCCACCTCTCAAGTAGTAAAATCACAAGTTGACGAGACTGTGTGCTGGCCAAAGAAATTTATTTTCAGTCAGCCCTCGGACGCGTTTCGCCTGACCAGCAGGCTTGTTCACCGAAGCTTCAATTCATTACAATCGCCATTTTAACCAATGTGCAACAAGTACAATCATGTGACCAAAAACTACTGGGTGAAAGAGAGTGAGAAAAGACTCGTAGTTTTTACAAGTAAATAACACATGCATTGGCTTTTGTTACAAAACTGCTGGAATCACAAGTGATTAAATATCTTTACAATTGCGTGGAAGGGCATGGAATATTAACGTTTCAAATTATCAACGTTTTACGAATATCAACTCTCATGCAGGCGCTGCGATCCTATCACTTAGTTATGTGACAGGGCATAAACCAACAAGTGCGATCGAAGCAGTGGAGAGTTTTTTTCTCCGTTTCAATACAACTTTATTGATGAATTATTAGCGCTAATATGCGAGTAGCGCACCTGCATGTTAGCTGGTAGCCTGATCTAGCCCAAGTGGGCGAGTGCTGCCTCTACACCCCAGATGTTGGTTTTCACCATCTTTCCAGACCAGTTTATATCACGTATTGCCCCAGTGGGCGACAGTTAGCCACTCTTTCAAACCCTTCTCCCAGTAGAATACCCATTGGGTGTGTAGACATAGTGCTCAGACATGATAGTGCATACTAAATATAAAACAGTTAAAAATTAGGTTTTGCTGCTTTCTCTATATTTTCTGCATTTTCTTACATGATTACAATAGTCTATTGGGACCAGCCCTTACTACTCATACTACAAGTGCATGCTCAGATCTTCTTCTAAATTAAGCCCTCCCGGGGCCTTCGAATTGAGCTCCAAAATGTACCTTGATTGGAGGCGCCTTAATTTCTTTAGTCTGTCTCCGCCTCTAACATTCTTTGGAACACAGTCAATTACAAAATAGCAGAGCCTGTTTCATTTTTGTCATGTTTTGCTTCGAAATGTCGAGCCACTGGGTATGTTTTGTCAGCGTTACGGATGGCTCTCATGTGCTGCAAAATTCTAACATGCACTGGATGAATTGTGCTGCCCACATACCTCAGACCACATGGGCACTGAAGTACGTAAACGGCATAATCTGTCTTGCAGTTAAAAAAGCCTCTAATTTGTTTTACTCTTTTGGAGAGGCCAACTGTATATGTTTGCATGTTAACCCCTAACTTACAGGCCTTACACTTTGTACATTTTATGAACCCTGGTTTCTTTTTTATCCAATTTGCAGCACCTCCTTTTGGCTTTTGTTTTAGGGGCAGCATATTGGAGACAAGCATCTGTTTAAAAGACCTAGCTTTCCTAAATGTGATAGCTGGTCTCTTTTGGACAAGATCTGGAAGAATGGGATCATTGGCAATCAGATGCCAGTGTCTATTTAGGATCTTTCTCACTTCTTTATGTTGTTTGTTGTACGTGGTGATCATTCTGACCTGGTTGAACAGAATGTCCTCTCTGCTGCACTTTTTTGCCTTTTTAATACAACTACTGATGTTTTCTTGGGTATAACCTCTGGCTCTTAAGGGAGTGTTTAAGATTTTAAGTTCTTGCTCCAGGTTCTCTTGATCACTACAATTTCGGATGGCCCTTAGGCTTTCACCATACGGTATGCTTCTAACTAAGCTAGTAGGATGTAAACTTTCTGCGTGGAGCAGCGTGTTTCCCGCTGTGGGTTTCCTATATAAGTTCGAATGGAGTCTCCTATTCTTAACAAATATAGTGAGTCTAGGAAATTAAGTGAGGTGGCGCTGATGTTACTTGTGAACTTCAAATTGAGGTTGTTAGTTTGTAATTTCTTAATGAAGTTCAGAGCACTTGCCTCTGTCCCTTTCCAGACTAGGAATAGGATATATATATATATATATATATATATATATATATATATATATATATATATATATATATATATATATATATATATATATATATATATATATATATATATACACACACATACACATTCTATTTTACCCTTGGATAGCTTTCATCCACAAAAGCTGAAATACAGCATACCATACGCAGTACACTTTCATATAAAGACGAATTGTAGCGAGTTATCCTCCCTAAAAGAAGCCCAGGCAGAACTGACTCAAAGATTTACGGAGAGAGGATACAGTAAACAAGTTTTAAACCAGGACTTTAAAAAGGTGGAAGGAATCCCAAGAGAATCAATCCTGTTCCCAGAGATTTCAGGAGACAGACACGCTGTCAGCAAGAAGGATGAAATTAGAATGATAACAGGATACAATGCCTATCATGCAAAGGTGAGAGATTGTATGAATAGGCATTGGCATCTAGTGAGAAAAGATCCCATGCTAGGCAGCTTAGTCTCACGTAGACGCTCCTAACCTTTAGAAGGGCGAAATCTATGAGGCAACAACTGGTAGTGAGTAGTCCTGAGGTGGTGGAAACAGAAGGGTGGCTCAAAGCAAACCCAGGTTTCTACAAATGTCTAAATATAAGGCGTGTCAACATGGCATCAACAAGAAGGAAATTAAATTGCCATTGTTGCAGAAACCTTGGAAAATCCCTCGCATTTTTAATTGTAGGAGTGACCATGTAGTATATATTCTCCAGTGTACATGCTCCAAATTTTATGTGGGCAGCATGATACACATGGTGCACGTGAGAATCCTCCAGCAATTGAGGGGGGTGAAAAAGCAAGATAGGACTTACCCTGTGGCCAGGCAAATCAACGAGGTCCAAGGAGGGAATTCCAATGAACTCTTCTATTTTGTTTTAGACTCAGTCCCGAAAAGCAGACGTTGGGGTAATCACAAGGTGACATTGAGACAACTTGAATCCCATTATATAATAATGTTGGATACTAAGATTCCCCGTGGCCTTAACTCAGAGGAAGATATGCATGTTCATCTCTAAAGGATAAAATCACATGCACTACCGACCCTCCTTCCATTAGATAAAAAGTATAAATTATGGTTTTGTGTAAGAATTGTCTCAACACAGGTCTATATGTTGAGTAGCATGAAGGTAACTTTTTTGTTTTAAACAAAAACAGAAAATGTATTAGTAATAAAAAAAAGAAGGAAATGAAAAGTTAAAAATAAGGAATGGAACAAGAAAAGCAAAATTTGTATTTCATTACTAACGTTTAACTAGAGATATTAATTGATAAGAGTTTGAATGGAAGCTAAGATTGTGCAACAAACTGCTGCATTTGTAAATGGATGTTGTTCAAGTATACAAAAATATATTTGAATGTGTTACTGAAATCTGTCTTCTATGTTTTTCACATCATGTGACCCGCTCTCTGAACAAAGAGAGGAAAGTGGTGGAGCTCATTGTGTGAGCAAGGCAGGGGATCCTGTCTAAATCATTTGTTGAATAAAAATCTAAAAGCAACTGGATTTGCGGTGTCAAGTTTCATGAAGAGAACTTGTGTTTGGATTGAATATATATATATATCCACAAAATCGTCGAGAAAGAGACCAGCGCCTACTTAATCATGGTGGGCCACAGCAGGGTTCGCCACCCCCGATATATCCACAAACAGTTGTCTTTTTCAATCTATAAACAGCACGCTGAGGCCCACAATCGCTCCTTAGTGAGTTTTTTATTCGGCAAATTCCACCCGAATAAAAACTCACTAAGGAGCTATTATGGGCCTCAGTGTGTTATTTATAGATCGAAAAAGACAACTATTTGTGGATATGGATATATATATATATATAAAATAGCTCAAGTAACTCGTGCCACCCAGGCCACTCACCATATCCTGTTTGGAGGCAGTGGCGCCTCCAAGCTCCCCGCAGTCCCATCCAGCTCCTCGCATCCAGCAGGAGCCAGTTACTCCTGCCCATAAGGAGCAGCTGAAAATCCTGATCCCTGTGTGCAGGAGGTATATCACAATGTATTTCCCGCCTGCATCACTGCAGCAGGGAAACAGATCTAAAGTCAGCTCTCAGCTGGCAGGATCATTTTCAGAGTTCCTGCTAGCTGGGAGCAGAATTCATGTTTGCTCTAGCTTTGCGAGAGCTCTGACATTGCTGATTGACGTGAAAAGGTGATACAACCTTCGGAAGGAACCATGGATATGTACATCCAACTAACATGTCTTTGTGTACTTGAATGAAAGTTTCTTTTGCTGACAGCACTTCGAGTTCACTAACTTTGTGCAAGGAAGGAACTGCTATGAGAAATGCAATGGAATTTTCTAAGCTAAAATAGATTGCCTGTTTTTTAAATAGGTGGCTATTGGCAACAAATGATGATCAATTGACGTAAAGGCTAGTCCTGCATTATTATAGGAAAACATAAGGGGAACTACAGTGCTTTGTTCCCCAAAGCATTTCCATGTTGTCACATAGCACAACTGTGTTGTAGGGAGCTGAGCTTTCTCAAGAATACTCGTACACAGCACTGTCAAGGAAAGGTAAACCCAAATCTATGAACTCAGGGGCCAAATAACTACACCAATTCATTAATGGCAGATCTGGATGGTAACTTCCTCCTTGTTGCATTGTCAAATCTTCATCAGCACCAATGTCCTCATGTGACCCCAAAGTTATTTTATCTAGCCCTTTCTAATGCATGGTGCTGTTTTATGCCCACCCATGATCATAACTTTTATGCACAGTCCATCTGCACTTGAAATGTTGAGCACTGAAAAGCTTTTTTCGTTGCAAACCACAAATCAGGCATAGATTACATAACTCATGTCAATTAGTGCATTGTGGCAACCTTGTATGACATTAAGGGCAAACTTTGAGTGGTGGTTTTCCCATTCTAGAGCCACAAAGGAGTCATTCTCGTAGGAGCTGGAAGTTGAGTATGCAGCAATCAGTGCAAACAGCTTGTGATCTGAAACAGCTTGTTGATACATTGGTTTGAAACAGGCATGTCTTTCTTACTGTAGAAAATTTACTTATGGGGTTTAGTGTTTTCTCTTGCAGCTTACATATTGCTTAAATAACTGCGGAAATGAACTTACCAGCATACCAACACTTTGAGTTGCCGTCTTCCATTCGATCAACCCAAGATTCATTCCAAGAATGTGCAAAGTCCACCAACAGGACCAACTGGATAAGAATGAAGCAGAAGGCTCCACTAGTTCCAATGGCAAACCATGCTAGGTAAAAAATAGAAGTTTTGTGATTGCACCATTTCACACGCAACTTTTAATCACATATTTAAGATGCTTTGTTAATAAAGTACTGTGTAAATACTAACTCTGTTAATTAAACAGAACACTTATCTTTTAATTCTTATTCAAATTGCAAGTGAAGAATAAAGATATGGAAATGGGAGACATGACATTTCACCAAGTACCTAATAATGTTTAATATTGGACTTACTGTGTAAAGGCTATGGGTCAGGCATAGTTTCCATCAGGATATTATCTATATGCATGAGGTTCCAGACCATATTTCTATGTATTTTCTGAAGGTTTTGGACTTACAAATGCTTTTTTGTCATGTCAGTTATGTACACACAAGTATCATATTCGTGTTCTAATCCCTATTATAGAACTGAATAGCTGAGACCTCCATTGAAGGTAGAGGCCCCATAATGGCTGCCATGGACATTCTATTGCAGCACTGTAATGCTTTATGTTTCTACTTATTTAGTTTAGAACCATCGGTGGATGGGATGTTCCAAAAGCGTCAGAGGCTTTTATACAGGTCTTTAAAGGGCTTGCCATTTGTTATAGCTCCTTTCCTGCAGCTCTGGTCTGTAACTCATGTAAAACCTGACATATTTCCTGAAGAAGTGTTGGGTACGTGTATGTCATAATAGTTAGAAAGCATGTGAATAGTTAGTCAAGTGAGCCGATTATTATGAGAGAGTGCACTATTGATACCATGTCTCCTGTCAATCACCTATTGCTGCCAAAAGCTTTAAATGGATATGCTGCTATACCACTTGTTTAAAAAAAGCTCTTAGAAAGTCAAAATATGGTTAAGGCATATCCTACTTAAAGTGGCAGTTTTCACTGGACAATGTGAACACACAATACAATAATAAACCACCAATTAAACTGGAATCACTTCCTAGTTTATTTCTTCCAAATGTAATTTTACGCTGTAAACATTTTGGGAGAGGAAATGGAAAGTAACCTTTAATGTGTTTTAAACTCTTCTGCGGTAACCCAAATGGTGTTATGCATGTATCGCTAGTAAATCCTGAAGACTGACACACAAATACCCATATAAACCTGTTTCAAATGAAAATGTAAAGGAATATCTCGTTGGATGACACTCACTGCTTTCACAATATAATATGTAGCAGTATAGAGAGAAGCAGTCTGTCAATGAACCTTGAACACCTACAGTATTATCAATGTAACAAACGTCAACGTTCAAAATGTTGAAAAACAAAGGGAGTGGGAGTTATGTATGTTCGGTAGACTTTTCTTTAGACCATCTTACACTAGTATTGTGAAAACGGTTTGTGAGAAGAGGACCCCGTCATATTAACTTATATTTACATTTATCCAAGAAAAGCACACAACAAATACCTCTTGTGAAAGGTCCTTCTGGAATGTAGAAAGCTCCCACCATGACTCCAATTATGATAGCTATTTTGAAGAACCAAAACCTATTAAAAATGAATCACAAAAAAAAAACAGAAGTCAAACATTGTACATGATCATAGTCTTCATTGTATCAAATGTGTACAGGAACTTGGCCTCATATGATGTATGTAGAAGTTTCATCAAGTGAAGGCTCTACACAATTTAAAGAATAATCTTTTGAGGATTAGACTTCAAGATAATCTTTACCATTATCAAATAAAATAAGGCTGGTTAAATTGCTCAGCAATATCAGTGGTATTACTAGCCATTGCTAGCATAAAAAGACAATACAATTTCTGCTGAGTTTGGCATAAAAAGTTGCATTTCTTTCCCTCTACGTTATTACAGCCCACCACAAACATCTATCCACCAAGTGATCTTCTATGACTAAACTGTTCCTTTCTATAGAAATGACTGCTTCGCGTCTAAGATAGTGGACCGTTCCTGCTGCATGTCACAGTGAACCCGAAGACGAAAGCCCTCTACTCTACCAGAGGATATCAGAGATATCCTCATTTGGGATGCTCTTGTCTCCTCAAAAACACACTGAACTACTTTTGGCTTTTTCTAGTCAAAGACAGATAAATCACCATTTCCCTGCCTTTCCTCACCACAGATATCCAACAACAAATACCAAACTTGCCTTCATGCAATTCAGTACAGATTGCCTTAACAATGCAGTAACCTCAACTGACGCAAATCCAAAAATTGTGTACATTCTTTTAGTTATAGTCCCTAACAACAATCACTCTCCAATATTATTTCTCAGGGTTAATGAACAAGTTACTTCCCTTCAGTAACGCCTTCTCTGGTAGAGACATCTAGCCGCAGATTCCTTACCTTTGAATTTCCCAGGCGTCAGACTGGATCCGGAAGTTTCTTGTTCGAGCAGTACCCCTGCATGCCAGTAAGTGGCGTTGTTTGGATATTGTCGGCGTCTTCTGAGCCAAAAGTGACATCCGCGTTAACTACATAGCCGACACCTCAGCGCGAGGACGTCAGTTACTTTTCACGACTTTCCACGCCAAAAGCACGAAACCATGAAGAGTACTGATATTTATCTATACTACTATAATAAAGCAGAAACTTTCAGGCTTTGAGGCGGGTAAACTCGGGAACCACTGCGCCAATCTACACACCCGATACACCGTTGAAATCGGCAGGGTGTGTAGATGGTTATAGGCTACATAAATGAAAAAAATAAACGTTATTTAAAATTTTAGATTAAAAAAAAAAAAGTAGTCCCTCAAAAGTAGCGCCGGCCGCGACATGCGTGGTCACGTTAGGAGTACGGGGAGGAGCGGCGTCCGAGGAGCGGCGGACATGGCGCGGGGGAGGAGCGGTGACGTCAGGAGCAGAGGACCGGCGGCGGAGGAGGAGCGGCGGACATGGCGCAGGGGAGAAGCGGTGGTGCGAGCGGACAGGCGGGAGCAGCGTCGGCGGAGGTAAGGGCACTCATGTAGGGGCAGGCGGGGGACGGGACGGGACGGGAGGGGGACGGGACGGGATGGGACGGGCGGGGGACGGGACGAGCCTGCCGGGTGGGGGACGGGACGGCCAGGCCAGGCGGGGGACGGGACACGAAAGTAAATTACAGGAGGAAAAAGTGATGTCTGCAGGTTACAAAAGCGGGGCGGGAGGGGGCCCTGAAGCCTAATTGCTCCCGGACAACGTCGGGGCAGGCTGCTAGTGTGTTATAAAACTAGAGCCCTGAAAGGGAACAATCTTGATGTTAGAAACTTGTCCCCTTTGCGGGGAGTATGGGTGGGTTGGTAAAGAATCTGCGTATAGATCATGTCTCTAACAGATAAGGCGTTATCCAAGGTAAGTAACTTGTCCATCAGATAGAGACATTTAGCCACAGAATTCTTACCTTTGAAAACCCAATGTAGGGATGCAGACAAATTAAAAACTAAGAAGTCCTGCAGGACCAAACGGGCTAAGTGCCCGGCCATACAGACCGGAATGTCCAAGCAGTTGTGTTTGGTGAACGTGTGCAGGGATACCACGTTGCTGCCTGGCAGATGTCCAGGACTAGTACTCCACATGCTAACGATATGGTCGCAGATTTAGCTCTGGTGGATCGAGCTTTTAAGCATTCAGGAGGCAGTTTTTTCACCACGCGTAGCAAATCTTGATGCAGAGAACGACCCAATGTGAGATTGTCCTTGGCTGCACTGCCCGACCTTTCTTCGCACCAAGAGACCCCATGAAGAGTTGGTTGTTCACCCGAAACTCTTTTGTGCGGTCAAGGTAGAACAACGCTCTCTCTGGGTCCAGAGTGTGAAGTCGCTCCTCTTCCTTAGCAGGATGTGGAGGAGCGTAGAAAGTGGGCAAGGAGACAGATTGTCCCATATGAAAAGTTGTTACCACTTTCGGGACGGAGCCTTGGTGCAAAGCACAAGTTTGTCAGTGAATAGTGTCAAAAAGGCAGGCTTGTACGATGGGGCCTGCAGCTCGCTCACCCTCCTGGCTGAGGTGACTACCACCAAAAGGGCTGTTTTTAAAGTGAGCAGCCGGAGGGGGCAATTATGTAGGGACTCGAAAGGAGCACACATGAGGAAGGTGAGAACCAAATTAAGATCCTACTGAGGCATTATGAAGGGGGAAGGTGGAAACATATGTACAAGGCCTTTGAGGAATCTATGTAATGGGTAACTTAACAACTGCCACAGCTCAATCTCCACGCAAGAATGCATAGAGTTGACAGGTTCGGGTGGAGGACACTTCCCTGCTGCTGCAATAGAAGATCCCCCTGAAGTGGCAACCTGGTCAGAGGATCGATGCTCATTTGAAGAAGCTCGGGGTACCAGAACTCTCCATGCCCAGTCCGGAGCCGCAAGGAAGACTTGGGCCCATTCGTTCCTGATCTTCTTGAGAACTCTGGACAGGAGTGGTATGGGCGGAAAGGCGTACAGGAGGCCTGAGTTCCACTCGAGACAATAAGTGTCTCTGAGCTAGAGCAGCTTTGGAAACTCCAGAATGCAAAACTGCTGACATTGCATGTTTTCTGCGGAAGAGAACAGATCTAACCAAGGCTCTCCCTGCTGCTGAAAGAGACCTTATGCCACCTCCAGAGGGAGATGCCATTCATGATCGACTAGGCATCGACATCCAAGTTAGTCTGCCCTGGCGCCTGATGTTTAACCACCAGGGATATGCCCTGCTGTTCCAGGTATGTCCAGAGAGGCAGGGCCTCTTGACAAAGAGTCCACAACTCTAATTTGCCCTGTTTGTTGCAGTACCACATGGCAGTAGTGTTGTCTGTGAACACTTGAACTAGCCTTCCTTTGATGGAAGATAGAAAGACTTTCAATGCCAATCCGGTTGCTCAGAGCTCCATTATGTTGATGTGGAGTCCGTATTCTAACGGAGACCAGAGTCCTCTGACCTCCCCCTCTCCTAGATGGCTGTTCCATCCCTTAAGTGAAGCTTCTGTCACTACTGTGAGATCAGGGAGTGGGGTCTGCCTCTGTCCCAATCACGGTTCGTTAGCCACCCTGCAGGTCTCGTGCAGTTCCCTTCAAGATCTAGACCATGTCAGAGAGCTTCCCCTAGTGCTGTGCCTACAGGAACTTCAGGTCCCACTGCATAACTCACATATGCCTTATGTCACAAGCAGGATGCAGTAGGCCTTGAGGCCCACCAGCCTCCGACTCCCCAAAATCATCCAGGATAGAGACTGAAATATCGATATCATACCTTGAATGTCTTGGACTCGCAGCTTGGGAGGATAAGCCCAAACTGCACTGTGTCAAGAATGGCTAGAATGAAAGGGAGCGTCTGAGAGGGGGTTAGGTTTGATTTTGTCACGTTAATAGTGAACCCCAGCGAATGCTTGTGTCTTACCGTACACTGTGCGTAGCACCGATGGGTAGGCAGAACAGGAATGTAAAAGATAAGCGTTCTGCAAGTCCAACACTACCATCCTGTCTCCAGGGCCCAGGTAAGACAGGACCTGAGCTAGTGTGAGAATTGGACAAGTTACTTACCTTCGGTAATGCCTTATCTGATAGAGACATGATCTAGTCGCAGATTCCTTACCTTTGAACTTCCAGGCGTCAAGCTGGAGTTGGAAGATTTTTGATAACAGTACCCCTGTGTGCAGGTAGGTGGTGTCGGTCGACTCTGCGTGACACCATAGGCATCGGTTTCATCGTTGTGACATCCACGTCGTCTATATAGGTGCCACCCTGGCCCGCAGCCTTACGTACTTTTCACAGCTTTCCACGTAAGACGAGCGGAGCCTTGAAGTGAATGACTATGGTGTGTTAAAAGCAACTAGGGCCATGGAGGGGAACAGCCCTGACACTAAAACCAATCCACAAAGCGGGGAGGATGGGTGAGTCCGTAAGGAATCTGCGGCTAAATCATGTCTCTACCAGATAAGGTGTTACTGAAGATAAGTAACTTGTCAATCTGATAGAGACATCTAGCCACAGATTCCCTACCTTTCAACAGATACCCAAGCAATACCTTCCCAGGAGGTGAGTCTGATGAAAAGCTTTAAACCAATAAATCTTGCAAGACAGAGTGGCCAAACAGGCACTCCCAGAGAACCTGAGTGTCTGGCGAACATGTGCAGAGATGCCTACTTGGCAGCTTGGCAGATATCAGCAATTGGAACACCACACTGGAGGTCCATGGTGGCTGCGTTACCACTAGTGGAATGGGCCTTAAGGCCTTCAGGAGGCTGTTTCTTTGCTAAGGAGTAACATTTTTATGCAGGGTATGACCCTGGGATAAATGGTCCTTTTCTGGACAGCACGCCCCTTCTTTGCTCCCGCGTACCCTACAAAGAGTTGGTCATCCACCCGGAACTCGTTTGTGCGATCAAGGTAGAACGAGAACGGTCTTTTTGGGTCCATATGGTGGAGATGCTTCTAATCCTTCGAAAGATGTGGCGGTACATAGAAAGTGGGAGGGGTAACGAACTGGCCCAGATGGAAAAGTTTACAACCTTAGGCAGAAATGCCCTAGTGCAGGGCACTACTTTGTCCGGGAAGATGGTCAGGTAAGGATGCTTGGATAACACACAACACAAAACTACCCTGGCTAGGTGTCGGATTCTTTAAGGAAGATAGAGGCACACTATGCCAATTACTTTTGTGGTGTTGGGCATCTCAAAAAATTGTAAGGACTGTCCTCATACACCACCAGGTGTCATGCTTCATCATCAGCAGTCCTCGCTCATTAAAAGCTGTGTTTGATAAAGAGCAGGCCTTCACCTGGAGACAGGGAGGCACTTCTACAACTAAGTGGTGGCCCGTGCTAGGAAAGTGAGTGAGCTACATGAAAAAGTAAATTGTGCAAAATTTGCTCAATATTAAAATTGAGAGAGGGGGCTAGGGGGTTTAGTACCCCATTCCCATCAGTGTTGTCAACATGTGTCTGGCGTCTCGTCCAGGAGTTTCCATAGCATTCATCAGGAGGAGAGAAAATGGGGTCCTATCTAGTCTCTAAAAGAAGTAGATGAATCCACTTAAGTAGGTTGACCTTTGTCAAACTCTACTGTGAGACTTCAAAACTCTGGATTTGGGCTAGAAATGTCCCATGGGAAGGGCGGAATTGAGGGACCCCTATAGTCACACTTGCCTCAAGGTGCGTCCCTCGTGATGCTCCTTCGATCTGTCCTCGTAGCTTCCCCGCTGAGTCCAGCCGGGAAGCAACGAGGACAGATCGTAGGAGCATCCTTAAAGAGTCGGACACAGAGTCAGGGTAGTTTCTTATTGTGTGTTACATGTCACTTGGAGGCCAGCTCACCCTCACTGCCCAATAGCCTCTTGTTCCTTCCCCTTTTTGATATTAGGGTTATTGTGTGTGTAAAGGATGCTTGGGTGACAGTACCTGAAGTTCGCTTACCCTCCTGGCAGATGTTATTGCCACTAAAAAGGCTGTTTTGATAGTGAGCAGCCGGAGGGGACAACTGTGCAGAGGCTAAAATGTTGCACACATCAAGAAGGTAAGGACCAAATTAAGGTCACACTGGGGCATAATAAAATGAGAAGGATAAAACAAGTGGTTTAACCCCTTCAAAAATCTCTGCACAAAAGGAGACAACGAGTGATGGCTGATCTGGTAGCCAGAGAAAAGCACATAGGGTTGAAATAAAGCTCTTCAGAGTGCCCAGAGCAGAGCCCTGCGGGGCCAAAGAAAGAACGAATAGAAGGATATCTGACAGAGAGGCAGACAAGGGGTCAACAGACCGTTCTGTACAATATTTACAAAATTTGCTCCACCGGCAGGCGTACACCGACTTTGTGGAGGGACGTCTGGCTGCCAGAATAACTTTGGGAGGAAGGTCAAAGGCTGTCAACTATTGCCACTCAATCTCCACGCAAGGAGGCGGAGAGTGGACATGTTCGAGTGAAGGAACCTTCCCTGTTGCTGCAACAGAAGATCCTCCCGAAGGGACAGCCTGATCGGAGGATCATTGCTAATTACCAGAAGTTTGGGATATCAGGCTCTCCTTTACCCAGTCCGGGGCCACAAGAACCACTTGTGCCCGTTCACTCCTGATCTTCTTGAGCACTCTGGGCAGGAGTGGTATGGGCAGAAAGGCATACAGGAGGCCTGAGCTCCACTTGTGACGAAAAGCTTCGCCATAGCGAAATCTGCCTTGGTAACTCCAAAGCATAAAACTGCTGACATTGTGCATTCTCATCGGGGGCGAACAGATCTAACCAAGGCACTAACCCTGCTGAAAGAGTCCTTATACTACCTCCAGAGGGAGACGTCACTCGTGATCCGCAAGGGACTGGCGGCTGAGTTTGTCTGCTCTGGCATTCAGAGAACCGGACAGATGTCCTGTTGTTCCTGCCAAGTTTAGAGACACAGGGCTTCTTGAAAGAGGGTCCACAACCCCACACCGCCCTGCTTGTTGCAGCACCACATGGTGGTAGTGTTGTCTGTGAAAACCTGAACTAGCCTTCCCTTGATGGATGGTTAAAAGACTTTCAGTGCCAATCGGATCGCCAAAGCTCCAACAGGTTGATATGGAGCCTGGTTTCAGCCAGAAACCATAGTCCTCTGATCTCCACCTCCCCCAGTTGGCCCCCATCCCAGAAGAGACGCATCCATCACTACTGTGAGATATGGGTGGGGAAGGGAGAGGGATCTGACCCAATCCCGGTTTGTTAGCCACCACTGCAGTTCTTTCACAGTGCCCTCGGATATCTGAACAAGTTCAGTTAGATTTCCCTGATGCTGTGCGCATTGGAACTTCAGGTCCCACTGTAGAGACCACATGTGCCCTCTTGCAAAGTCAACAAGCAGGATGCAGGCCATGCAAGATGTCATGAGGCCAACAGCCTCAGAATCATCCTCACCGAAATTCAGGATAGAGGATGAAACATCAGTATCATAACATGTATATCCTGGACCCGCTGCTCAGGAGGCTAAGTCCAAAAATGCACTGTGTTAGAATTTCTCAGATGAAAGGGAGCATCGGAGAGGGAGTCAGGTGTGACTTTGGCACGTTAATAGTGAACCCCAGAGGAGTGCAGGAGGTTCGCTGTAGACCGGAGGTGGGAGACGACTGCTTGGGATGAGCCCACCTTCAACAACCAGTCGTTGAGATAGGGGAAGACTGGCACCCCTGACCTTCGCAGTTGGGCTGCGATTACCGCCATCACCTTTGTGAAAACCCGAGGAGCACTGGTAAGGCCAAAGGGGAGCACGGCAAACTGAAATGGCTTGTGGCCCACCTTAAACCGCAGATAGTGGCAATGGGCAGGCAGGACGGGGATATGGAAATAGGAGTCCTGCAGGTCCAACGCTACCATCCAGTGTCCTGGGTCCACGGTAGACATGGCCTAAACAAATGACAAGATTTAGCTCTCATCAACGGATCTGCACTGGCTGGCGCAGAAAGAAAATAACTGACCGGCACGCAGGGCTACTGCTATCAAAAATCTTCCGGATCCAGCCAGATGCCTGAAAGTTCAAAGGTAAGGAATCTGCAGCTACATGGCTCTATCGGATTTACATTTTTCGTTTTTGAAGCAGTTGCCGAGGGCTCGTAGGTCTAGTATGGGATGAATGTCCTTGTTGTTTTTCAGAACCAGAAATTAGCAGGAATAACAACCACATGTTACTTCTAATGCCAGAAGCCTCTCTATGGCTCACTTTGCCAAGTCAGTCAAGACTTCCTCCTGAAGCAAAATTAAATGATCCTCCATCAGCTGGTTGTAGGATGGAGGCATGGAGGGAGAGGTGGTCTCGAAGGGGAAGGAGTAGCCCCTTCGGACTGTTTTAAGGATCCCCCTGTTCAATGTAATTGTTTGTCAGTGGTGGAGGCGATGGCTGATCCTGCCACCAACTGGATGCCCATGGCCTGGCAGAGCAAGACTAAGATTTTAGCAGCTGAAGTGTGAGGGTGGTGGCTTGACTGGAGCTCTGGCTGCCTGACCCACGTAGTCCTAACAAACCGCACCCTTGGCCGCGCAAGGGTTGTGGAACATGCACAGCTTGGTGGCTGGGATATGGCTGGCGAGGCTGGAAGCCCCTTCCATACCCACATAAGGGGCGAAAGGCAGACTGAAGATGCATCTCCCCATCTGACAATGTTTGGGAAAGGATGGCCCGGGCCTCCTCTGGAACCTGTGGCAGCACTTGCGCAACCACTTCTCACAGATGGGGGATTAACAGCCCAATAAGCATGGGGTGTTCACTGACCGCAATGCAAGACTGGCGACAGAAAAAGTTTTCTTGCTCCGTTTTCTTGTCCCAACTGTCAGTTGATACAGTACCGGCTCTGGGTCATCTGGAATCAGAATGGGGTTGATGCCACCAGTGGGTGCCGGAGGTGTCGGGAGCATCAGAGGGGGGGAGGGGGTCGGTGCCAGGTTAGGTCACAACGGCACGAACAGCGCCAGTCCGGATCCATGAGGGACATTGGCGCCCGAGCCACCGGGGCAGAACCAGATGGCCCCTCTCCGACGTCATGGGGCCCTAAGGCGAGCTGAAGGGGTCATGATTCTCAAAAATGAGGTGCATGGCCTCATTAAAATCTTTAATTTGAGCAGGGGTCATTCCCGGAAAAGTGGGTAGGCGCAAAGCTGACCCAGGCGCAGGTTCCAGAGAATGAGGTCTTGACCGCCAAGGCTCCTCTATCACGTCGACCGATGGACAGGCAGCAAGCGTGGTATTTTTGTGCCTCTTACCTGAATGACCTGACGATTTCGAGTGGGATGAGGAGGATTTGGGACTCCTGGAACAGTGCCCAGACCTTCATCTCAATTGGGACCGTGTGCGCCAAGGAGACGTTGACGCGGTATCAACTGCCAGGCCACAAACAGCTTTAGGCACCGCTCCCTCAAAACATTCAGAGCCATGGCCTGGTAGTTGGAGTCGTTATTGCGCTCCAGTCCTCACAAACCAAAAGCAGGTCTGTCACAGATATCTCACAATGCCAGGCGCCGAACGGCTTGAAAACTGAAGTCTCTCCACATGACTCCTGCACACGTATATAGGTGATGCGGACGTCACTTCCGACATGGACGCGGAGCAGACCCACACCACCTCCCGGCGTGCAAGAGTATTATTTCTCAAAGAAAAATCATCCGGATCCAGTCTGACTCCTGGGAAATTCAAACGTCTAAGTAATCTGCGGATGTATATCTCTATGAGATATCCTTCCCTGGTGACAACAGAAATCATTGAGTGCATTTTAGCCCTCATTTTACCCTCTACTAGCACTTTGATTCATAACTTAGTCATCAATAAAATGAAAATCACAAAATGTTAATGTCTTCCCATTGATTCCTATGGGCCTTTTGGCCCATAGGAATCAATGGGAAGGTTTTCCTTAATTGCGATTCGCAAAATGTGAATCGCAATTAAGGAAAAATAAGGAATCGCTAATAAATTTGCGATTTTTTGATGCATTGCCGTTTGCGATTCCTTAATTGCGATTCCTTAATTTTCGAAATTAAGGAATCGCAAACGGCTCCAATGATGCATGTACCTGTAAGTGTCTAAACTGTCTTACTTCGGTGTGCTTACAAGAACTTTATCATACATTCAGAACCATTTATGTTTGGTCCTGCAAAGAAAAGTTTTGCCCACACATTTTTATTGTCTGAATTTTTGTTGCTGGATAGTATAACTTGGTTGATCTCAAGGTCCTGGCTTGTGACCAAGTAATAGCCATGTTCTGCAGGCAGCTTTAAGCCCCATTTCCAAAGGCCCAGTGAACAGTGTAGCTGGCATTACATCTCATCGCCAATCCGGGATGATTGCAAAATATACTACACAAACACCTATCCCACAATGTTTTCTATTCTATAACGCTAAATGCTGTTTTGCCTTGGCTTACACCAGAGCACTGTTCTGTGTATGTACTGGAATCTAGTACTGCTGATCTGGAGTTTCAAAGAGACAATGAAAAGAATAAACACAGTGTTCATACTTTGAAATCCGCAATCTTTAAAAATAGGTCAGCAATAAAAGGACGCTGGACTAAAATAATCTGAACCTTCCTCAGTGGCCACCCTTGCATCAATCGTCAGAATTTAATTTGCAATTATTAAAATAATAGCCATCCCATTGTCTGGACAGGTAAAATATCTGTCTGCATGTCGATCTGCATGTTAACAGCCTGATAGGGGTTGATACATTCAGGATGTGGAACTTCCTTTCTTAGTCAAGTCAAAAATGTTGAACACTTTTATCACGTAAACGGACTATCTGTGGCCAAGAAAGGAATATATTTTCTTGAGAATGATTTAACGTGGTAGGACCTAGTATTGAAGTTTATGTCAAATTGAGATCTAAAACGTAAATACTATTTTAACTCAAAGACCAAAGATGGACATCCGATTCGAGACTTTTCAGTGATGTCAATGCCGAGCAACAGAATAGAAAGATATATCAGCTGACACATATAGGATTTAAAAACAAAACATCATAGAAGGTGGGATTAACGGATGCACGAGTATTTCTTGATTTTACAATCATAGATAATAATGGGCGAGCCAGTGCTCTTTGACGATTTAGGATACCTCCAGCAGGTATGCCATTACCCTCACCAGCATTAAATGTGTCCCAATTGCAAGGGGCAGGGCAGCAATGGAAACCACGAAATGTAGATGCAAGCAGCAAACAACTAGTTTTTATAAACAAAAGTGGTGTGTGGAGAATACCACTGAAATGAGACCTTCCCTCACCGCCAAGCCCCAACAGTGATGTCAGGGAGTATCTCTACTAAACCTTATTTGTTTTTTGCTTTATTTAAATGATGTGTAATTATTTGTGTGTAAAGAACCAACCATAACTGTATGCATTCCAATGAAACCACAATGTCCACTATACATACCCATTGTGCACTGGAGCGCGTGGGTCCTTGCTGCTTTTGACGTTTAGCATCAGTATAGCAAAAAGAAAGAAGAATATTGCCATTGCAAAGCTGACTCGATACACAGCTTTGTATCCAACCAGCACATCGCAGTTTACATATCCGTCCACATGTGGTAAACTGGTGCCAAATCCATTTTCACAAAAGCCAGGTATCTGTAACAAACACTCCATATTAGTACCACTGGGGTGACTGGCTCAAAAATATTTTAGGATTACTGCAAATAAAGAAAAATTGTTAAAATACAAAAACAGGGTGTGCTATTCTCATCTGCATCGACAGACAGAAGACAGATAAACATGTAGAATGAACGCTATGTGTGTCTCCCGTTAGCCTTCAGCAAGACAGAGGCAAGACAATTCAGTATGGCTTCGGACCCAGTTCTCTGGTACGAAGTCCCTCTCTACCTCTCACACTGTGTTCTTAGCTTTTATAACATGCCTGACCATTGCTGTATTATTTAAAAATAAACAATTAGCAGAAAAAGAATCTTTCAATTTCTCACTTTCTTACATTCTGTGAAAACATTCCCATTGCTTAACAATGATAAACAAGAAGTTAAATCACTAGCTTCCATGAAATCGTGTTCATAATTTGAAAACAAGTATTGGAACAGAGAACTCCATTCATATGGAATAACATGATTACATTCAGGCAGACTTGATTATCACACTGCAAAAATGAATAAATGTGCATTTCATATTCATCGATTATATTTGAATGACTGATGTATAATTCAAAAAAAGGGGGATACATGAAAGGATAAAAATGATAATTATAACACACTGATGGGCTGATGGGGACTGCAAACTGCAGATGGGGCAGGCAGAACAGGCAGGAGACCAAAGTTCCTGAAGGGTAAGGTGTTATCCTACAGCATGGACAAGGTGATCAATTGAATCTAGAAATATGTGTAAAAAAAACAAGTTACTTACTTGTACACTGTGGTTCTCCAGTATTGATATCTTTCATAGATTCACATGCTTGTATCTTCCACGTCGTCATGGTGGGAGTATTGTGGTAGTTAAAAAAGAAGTACCATAGAAGTACATACAAACCACCAAAAGGAAAGTAAAACTTTGACATTCGTCAGCATCTTTATGTAGGTCCAACCTTTGACCAATCAGAGACCAGCCCTAGACCTCAACTACCCTGTCAGAGCCACCAGATCTCAGATTTTGTGCACAAGTGTGCAAAGTTTGAGAAGTAACATGAGATCAGAAGTGGCAAGCCTAGACGGGGAGGAGGGAGATATCAATACTGGAGAACCACAGTGTACAGGTAAGTAACTTGTTTTTTCTCAAGCATTGAATCTTTCACAGATTCACATGCTTGTATCAGAGTAGTTAGCAGTGTAATTCCCTATATTTGCGACTAGGGAAGACCTTCATAGGCAATAAAAGTGAACATATTTAAACATACCAATATATATGAATCATGAAATCCAAGTAAATCATTAAACAGCAAATAAATATGTTAAAACCAAACACACAAGACATATAGAAGTGATGGGTGGATAGGAAAGACTATACCTTAAGCAAACAGATATCTCAGGACAGCTTGACCCACAGCTTTCCATGCAGAGTCTAGGCAGTAATGCTTAATGAATGCATGCGCGTTAGACCATGTTGCCGCTTTACAAATGTCTGGAAGCGATACACCGGCAAACTAGACTGTAGAGGGTGCCATGTTCCTTGTGGAGTGTGCAGACACTTTTGCAGATAGAGGTTTTCCCGCTTTGTTATGCCAGAAATCAATTGCCGAGGAGATCTAATGTGCAATATTGTTCTTTGAAAGGGCTTGGCCCTTCCTTGGCGAAGTAAAGGACACCAATAGCTGATCTGATTTTCTGAAAGTCTTTGTTCTTTGAATGTAGAACTTGATGCAACGCTTTACATCCAAAGAGTGCAATGCTCTTTCAGCTGCAGTTGAAGGATTCCCAAAGTACGTGGTGAACACAACTGGTTCATTCATATGAAAAGAAGTTGGAACTTTAGGAAATAATTGAGGATTTGTTCTCAATAAAAGCTTGTCTTGTCTGAATTGAAGGAACGGTGCAGCTACTGTGAAAGCCTAAATTTCACTGATTCTTCTGGCTGATGTGATGGGTAAAAGGAGAGTTTTTTCCATGAAACATATTTTAAATCAGCCTTGTGTATGGGCTCGAAAGGCAATTTAATCAATTGGGCTAGCACTGTGTTTAATTAACATGGGACTGCATGGCGCTTTAAGGGTGGGAAAACCCTGAAGAGGCCTTTCATAAATTCCTTAACAATTCTTGTTGGCCACAAAGAGAGTTCTCCTGGTTCCCTGCCAAACCTGGAAATTGCCGCCAAGTGTACTTTGAGAGAGCCAATTTTGATTTAGATAACTGAAATAGGCTAGGCAAAACCTGTTGTGGGGTTGAGAGCAAAGGATGCAAATCTTTCTCCTCGCACCAATGGCAGAATCTCTTCCATTTTGCAGCATATGACCTATTAGTGGAAGCAGCTCTAGCCCGTTGGAGGATGGACCTGCAATCCGGAGTGATGACAATCTGTGAATTCAAAGTCATGAGGTTCCAAGCTGGCAAACTTAGAGCTTTTATTTGAGGATGAACAATTTGACCGTTGTTCATTGAGAGTAGGTTTGATAGTGGAGGAAAGAGAATATGCGGAGAAATCAAGCTCAGACGAAGCTCCGTGTACCAAAACTGCCTCGGTCATCCACAAGCTATGAGAATTTGATGGGATGGTTCTTTCTTCATCTTGCTCAATACTCTTGGGATGAGGGGAAACGGCGGGAACGCATAGGCGAACGTCCCCGTCCACTGCATTGGCAGAACGTTCCCCCAAGAGTTTTTCTGAGGAAACCTGCTGGCGATCGTTTCGCACTTCCTGTTGCTTTCTGTTGCGAAAAGATCCAGTTTTGGAGTGCCCCACAGTTTGAAGACTCGTCTCAGCTGGTCCATTTTTAACTCCCATTCATGACAATGGGAAATGGTTCTGCTTAGAAAATCGGCCCAATCGTTGTCCACGCCCGGAACATGCTCTATTTGCAATGTTATGTTGTGTTGTATTAGCCACATCCAGAAACTCTTGGGCCTGTTCTGATAATGTGAGAGACCTGGTGACCCCTTGTTTGGCAAGATAGAACATTGTTGTGGTGTTGTCTGTTCTTACCTGTCCCAGGATACTTGTTTCCTTTCCAGAGAAGACATGGCTTGGCAGTTCGGGCTGGACTGATTCCATGAGGCACAGGGTCAAGACTGATTTGCATTTAGCTGTGTCTGAACTTGGGTGGCAAAGTGAGCTTAAGAATGATGATGGATTTAACCCAGATCTGTGACTGGGGGTGAGTGTCTGAAAATTTTCAGCGCTCCGTCCATCAGCTCCCCGTGTTCCTACCAGAACAGAGGATCCCTGGATTCTGGTAAGAAAAGCTTGCAGTCCCAGAAAAACTGCCCTCAGCTCCAAAAGATTGATGTGTAAAAATGTTTCTTGAACGGACCATTTTCCGAGGATTTGCAATTCCTGGAGATGCGCCCCCCACCATTCATTGAAGCGTCCATTGTCATAATATAATGAGGCTGTGCTGGTTGAAACGAGAGGCTTGAACAGATATTGCTTTCTTTTTACCAACAAAACAGAGCATGTTTCATTGTCTGGGAGAGACATATGATGTCCTCAAATGAGTCGTGCGCCTGCACCCACTGCATATCTAACTGCTCCTGGAGAGGCCTCATGTGCAGCTGACAATTCAGAATCAACAGGATGCATGATGACAGCATCCCCAGTAAGGACTTGAATACTTTCACAAAAGTGGACTCTCTGGCGCTTAGAAGGGATGCTAAGCTCATTATCTTGAGCGTCTGTTCTTAAGTGGGAAACGCCTTCATCGACTTTGTGTTCAGAAAAGCCCCTAGAAAAATACGCTTCTGGCTTGGAATCAATTGTGACTTCTCCACGTTGAGTTGTAACCCCAGAGACTTGAAGAGCCGCTGACAAGCCTGCATAGATTTTTTGGTAGAGTGAAATGTAGCTCCTTTCACTAGCCAGTCGTCCAGGTAGGGGTAAACCTGGTGTCCCTGCCTTCTCAGAAAAGCCGCTACTAGGGTCATACATTTCGTGAAAACTGAGGGAGCTGAGCGAAGGCTGAATGGCAAAACCTTGAACTGGTAGTGATCCCCAGCCACCTCCAACCTTACGAATTGGCAATACTTTGCATGAACGGGGATGTGAAAGTATGCGTCCAAGAGATCGAGGGATGCTAGAAAATCTCCCTTGTTTATTAATAAGAGAATCTCTTGAAGGGACAACATTCTGAACGACTGCTTCTTGATGTATTTGTTTAGCTGCCTGAGGTCCATGACCTGTCTCCATTTCCTGCATTTTTTTATTATTAGCAAGAAATTGAAATAAAAGCCCTTCCCTCATTGTCCGAAAGGCACCTTCTCTATCGCCCTTTTCTTTAGGAGAGTCGAAATTTCTTGTCTTAACAAGGACAAATGATGATGATGCATTTTTCTTGGAGGTGGAGTTCGAGGAGGCTTGTGGACAAATTCTAGGGTGTGGCGGTGTTGGATGATGTCCAGCACCCATTTGTCCTTCGTGATGGCTTGCCATTGATTTAGAAATGAAGAGAGCTGATGGGACCATAGAGGTTGAAAATGAGATGATGTGGCTGGTGGAAGACAAACGTCACTGACGTCTTGAGGAATAATGCGATTTTCCTCGTACTGCAGGCTTGCGTCTAGCTGATTGCTGGTTGTAGGACAGATTGGAGGCACAAAATTGTTGCTGTTGCTGTCCTCCATATTGTGGTCTGAAACTCTGTTGACCATATAGTTGATATCTGTATGATTGGTATGACTGTCTTTCCTGGAACTGATCTCTACCTCTACGAAAGGAGTGAAAACGCCTTTGTTGCAATGTGCCCAAGGAACGTGCGATATCAGTATCCTTTTTGATGCCCTGTAGCTCCTAGTCTACGTGCTTTCCAAAAAGATTTTCCCCAGCAAAGAGCATATCCAGAACTTTTGATAGCACTTCAGGGTGGAAGGACATCGCCCTAAGCCAGCCAGGTCTACGAAGAACTGCTGCACCTGCCATTTGCCTGAAAGCAATAGAAATCCATTTCAGAATCAATCACCTCCGAAGATGCTCTAGCACCCTCCTGCAGGAGGTCCTTCGCTTGTTTCTTTTTATCCTCTGGAAGGTATTCGAGAAGATGAGCCAGATCTAACCATAACTGACGGTCGTACCTTCCCAAAATTGCTAAGGCGTTAGAGGCCTTGATAGCAGTAGCAGCCATAGTAGCGAAGCGTTTGCCGATGCTGTCAAGGCGTTGGCCTTCCCTGTCTGGAGGCACAGAACAAGGAGATTGCAAATTCCTGGAACGCCTCTGGGTAGCTTGCATTATTACTGAATCCAGACGAGGATGGCCAATTAAACATGCTGGAGCAGAATCAGATGCCTTGTATTTCTTTTCCATCCTCTGTAACACGACAGGAATGGAGGCTGGGTTCTTCATGATCTTCAAACTTTCACTCCAAATGTAATGCACAATCGAAATGGATCGAACCGATTTCTTTGTTGCATCCTTAAAATCGTGAAGAAAACATTCGGTTTGCACCACAGGCAAATCAAATCTTCTAGAGGCTCTCTCGAGTACTTCATGGAAGCCCCCAATATCTCCTGGGGGGAAACCGCCATAGGAGGGGAAGGCGACAGCGAAGATGTAGCCACATAATCATCCCATTCTTGACCAAGTAGGTCCGGACCCTGAGTGAGCTCAACTTCCTCGGGTAGATCGTCTGCTTCACTCTTGATGTAATCATCCTGGATTGTAATGCATTGAGGAGCCTGTCTCTCAACCTGCGCAAGAGGCAGCGGAATAACCACTGGTGGAGGCGGAGCAACTTGAATATCCGGACTGCGGGGCATCAAAGGAACCGGAGCATGAGAGTTCGGATGACATTATTAATAGTCATTCAACATATTCCTAAGGTCTGTGACAAGGAAGACTGGCACCAGCATGGAATCTCTCCGAACCTCCTGACGCTCCTCATAAGCCTCATAAGGATAGTGCTCTTGGAAAGAGTCGTAACGTTGGGCCGGAGAGCGACCCTAGAATGAATAATCCCCTTCCATATATTCTGATTGTACTTGAGCTTCCTCTTCCTCATCAGTGTCCTGGCATTTAACTCTGAGCTGTGAGGGGTTGTAAGCGGGGCCAAAAAGACTTTCACCCCTGATTCCACCATAACAAAAAGGTGAGAGGGGAGCAATGGTGGAATCTTGGGTAAAGGTGACAATCCTGGAGATTTTGGAACCAAATGTAGACTTTTAGTATCGTGTTTTTGAACCGTCGACGACGGTAGACGCCTCATAGTGATCATCGTCGATACTGGCCAAGAGGTTGATTTGAAACCTGCCGTCGACGAAGCGCCTGTCAACACGGCCGTCGACGCCCTCATTGACAGTGTTCCCGTTGACGAAGTTGTAGATGCAATCGTCAACACTGTGTTAGTCATCGACTATGAAATAGTCATCACCGTGTTCATCAACGATGCTGTCACCACGACCGTCAACGATGCAGTAGTCGCCATGGAAGTTGGAGATTTAGAGGAAGTTCTCGACGACAGGTCCGTCGACTGTGCTTTTTCCGTTGACGTAGCCTGTTTAAGAGGTGTGACAGACAGAGAGGCAGTAAAGGATTTCTTCAGGCCTGATTCAGGCTGAATGGCTGTTTTATCGGCAGTGGAGGATTTCTCTGCCTTTAATTTCTATAAACCAGCATTTAATGAGGTAGAACCCTCATTTTTACGCTTTCTCTCAATTGAGGATGGGCCAGGGCTCTCTTCAACATCAGATCCAGAGTCTGATTTTGATTTCATTTTCTGGAGCCATAACAACAATCTGGCCTCTCTATCCTTTAGAGTTTTTGCTGAAAAGGTTCTACAGTATTAACAGTCCTTGGCTGTATGTGTCATGACGCCCCTGCCTTGCACTTACATTTAGACAGTGAAAAAACAGTGTCTTACTGAGAAGTTGTCCCCATTGAAATATCCGCGTTGGATTAAATTGGACCCTGCTTGGAAGACAACTCTCAAGTCTATTTTACTTGGACTAAGAGTTTCTTCCACTTCCTATTTAGGCCGATGCCACACGTCCTTAGAGAGTTCTCGGTCTAGTGGTTCAGTGACTCGAGACTCTTTGTGTATAATGCGCCTGCGCGGGTTTCACACGGCGCACCTCAACTGAAGAAAAAACAGTGAACGGACGTTTCCCAGCAGCGTGCTATTGTTTTGCTGAGGAGTAATTGTGTGTACCTAGAGTTCTTGCCTTGACTTCATGAGGGAAGTTTCGGAGTTACATTTTCGTGGTCTACACCAGAGTATTTCTTAATGTGCACCTTCTGTTTATTTTACAGGACCTGTTCCAGTCAGTAAGTCTTCCTGTGGTGCAAGTGAATTTGATGAGGAAGGCTCACTTTGTACATTTGCGGTGGTGAGAGAAGGAGAAGCACTTTCTGTGAAGAGAAGCCCTCTCAACCTACGAAGTAAGAGTGTTTATATTTCTCTTTATTTCTGCAAGTGTCTTGAATCAGCAGCATTTGATGAAGCAGTGATTCTGTTGAACAGCACTGATTCCTGGCGAAGTTATAGAACTGTGCAAAGGCTAGAAAGACTGTCAGTCATAACTCTTCGAGTTCAAGAAAAGAAAAGACATTGTTTGTACAAACTGAGGACAGAAATAATTTCCTCAGTCGTTATCTTAGCGCTTATTCTTGGTGAAGTTATAGAACAGCATAAAGGCTTAGAAAGACTGTCAGTCATAACTCTTTAAGTGCGAGAAAAGACATTGTTTGAACTAAACGAGGACAGAGATAATTTCATCAGAAGTTTATTTTGCAATGCAAGCAGTTAAATAGACTTTTCAGTAAAGAACTAAGTTCCCCAATCACAATCTTCCTCTGTGATATCATATAGGTTCTTACCAACTGATCAAATCAAATTAATAACAGAACATATAAGAGAGAGGCTAAATATCTGGCACTAAGAGGTAAAAGATAATTATAAATAAAAGAAACAAAAACTATTCAGAAGGAGATTAGGGAAAATGTTATTGATGTTTGTTTATTTCAGGAATTATACAAGAATAGAAATCCAAAAGAAGCACCAGTATCCAGAGTCAGTCTCTCTTATTTTGTCTTCCACTTCCCCTCAGGCAACATTCTGAGACAGAGGTTCACAGCTATCGCTGATTTTGGTTTGAGGGTATTGGGACCTTACGTCTATTTCTGGGGAGATCGCCTTTTGAATCTGACAGTATGTTTAGGGTAAAGGCAATAAAGGCAGTCTTTGTGTGGATCTTCAGAAAAAAAGCCTTGCCTTCCCACAGGATCTGCAGGGCCCGAAAAGCCTCTTCTTAGAACCCTCAGACATCTTTGAAGTAAAGAAGGTAGAAAGACAATACCTTAAGATGAATTCAAGCAGGGTCAAAAGTTCACTCACTGACAAACTGAGCAGAGCTCAGGGAGACTGCCTTACACACGATGTGGAGTGAGAAATCTGAGGTCTGGTGGCTCTGACTGGGGAGTTGAGGTCTAGGGATGGTCTCTGATTGGTCAAAGTTTGGACCTACATAAAGATGCTGATGAATGTCAAAGTTTTTCTTTTTTTATGGTGGTTTCTGTGTACTTCTATGGTACTTCTTTTCTAACTTCTCAACAATGAAGACAGGGAAGATACAAGCATTGGAATCTATGAAAGATTCTATGTTGGAGAATTACCAGTTAGGTGGTCTCTCCCTTAGATAAGCTAATGGCAATGCCATACATCCCAGTGATGGGCTGCAACTGTGCCATGGGGAATGACAGGTATTCACACTTGGTCCCACACTATAAATGACAAAACATTACCATTAATGCCGCCAAGGCATTAAACCCCAGTTTGTCCAGCATGTTTCAATCTTTGACTTCACCTTTAATGAGAATAATTTTTTTCGATCACTCAGTAGACAATGACCTTTAGCTGTATAAGGTAGGCACAGTTATGTCAAAATTGCATAATACTCTCCAAGCACTATGGTCCCACTACAAGGGAAAACCTGTCATTTGTTTGAAGGGTAACCAACTATTCACTCCAAACCACCTGCAAGTGTCACCTCTTCCTTAGGGTGCAACCTACAGTAGAAGAAGAGATGCTTCAGCAGGAAGCACCAGATAATTTCCACAGCTTAACAGACACCAAGGAGTCCCAGTGTCTTAACCAGTTAACTTCCACACTCATCTGGTTAAACTCAGGGGTTTGACGCATTTCCCCATTAACCCAAGACAATGTTTTTAATAATGCATTAGTCACCTCAACGGAGAAAAAAAGAGTGTTTTACAGCTTCCATGCTCACACCCATCCTGTCCACCAACAGCATCCTAACTACTTCTGCAGGAGGTCCTTTTCCTTCTCCTTTGTCCTTTTAGGAGAACTAGAGGACATGGACACTATTGTCACTATCACCTTAAATGTAAAAAAGGGATCTTTCATTCACTTACACAATCTAACTATATTCCTGCCTATGCTGAAGTTCAAGAAGATAATTTGACTCCGATATTGAAAATCTGTCCTGAATGATGACTGTCTATGAATTTGTAGGATACTTACTTTCACACTTCAGTACTGCAGTAACACCGAAGGTCCCTGTATTTAGGCTGGGGAAAGTACACCACTAGTATTATACATTGCCAATTGGTCTGAGAGATGCCCCACGGTTCTTCATACAAAATGCGGCCACCAGGAGCAGAAGACGGCCCACACTCTACTTCGATGATTCTGTATTCCAAGCATCATCAGGGGAGGAGACAGAGTCCGGCTAGTCCTGACTCCCATGAAATGTTAAAAACAAACATATGCTGCTTGATGCTCCCACCAAAAGGGCATAAATAACCAAGGCAACCCTAAACTCCACCCTGGTTCGGCCATTAACCTCTACAGAGTGGATGAAAACCATATACCTGCTAGTGAATCAGATTACTAGCAATGAGACCATGTCTGCCAGGTGATTCCAGAGGCCCCGGTGACTTGATGATACCCCCATGTCAAGGGATATGTGTGTTTGGTGAAACCCCATCTGATGGGGCAAGTTTTCTGGGCAACCAATTCCAGCTCATCAATGACCCCGATTCCCACTATCCCTTGTTATGTTATATTGTATTGTATAGCACACTATTCATCCGAGCGGATATCCAGGCGCTTGGGCAAGGGGTGTAGGAATGTGGTCCCAAGGGGTTTGAAGAGACAACTTCTTGCGGAACTCAATAAGTGAGGACGAGGCTCTGATGTGTTCAGGGAAGTCTTTTCTGCAATGTAGGATAGTGAGCAACCTCCAGTTTTGCTTTCGTGGATGTGAGGCATGTGTATGAGTTAGAGTGAGGCAAAGTGCCAAACCTTACCAAGAAGAACATACTACAGGCATCGGGAAGTATCCATATATTATCAGAGTAGAGACACAATATAAGGAGAGTGGATACATGGGAGAAGCTGGACAGTTGGCTCTGGTTACTTTAATAAAATACTAATTTGAAAGGCGAGGAACAAGAGCTTGAGAGAGGAAATGCAGTTGTAATTGTAATATGTATTTATATAGCACTTATTAATCCTTTTCTCGACGTGCCATGAACGTGCTTTATGGCAAGTAGAATACTACTCTGGAATCATAGTTGAGAGGTAAATGAGGCAGTATAGGTTTCCTTTTCTTTTTAGGATTCTTGTGCTCTTGAGATGTCATGCATTTATTCTAGAATTTTGAATAGAAATAGACTACTTGAAGTGAATTATTAAAGGGAAGATGTGAGATGTTATTGAGAGTGGTGGACACAAGTGCCTGTTAGTTGGAGGAACTGGATAGAAAGCCAAAGGGGTCTGAAAAGCATTTTCGGGAGTCAACTGGAGTCTGAAAGGTTTGAGATGAGTCAGGGAGAGGCAGACTTGTTGCATCCGGCAGGTGTGGCACAACGGTAATAGATGAATGTTTCTTTAAAAGCTTAACAGCGCACAGTTCGCATCCAACCTCGATTCCAACAAAGAAAGCTAAACAGTGCTGAAAGAGGCTCAACTGCAGATTTTCTTTGTGAATTCCTGCACATGGCTGCCCGCCAGCGGAGCGGAGACAACACTGCAAGGATAAACTCCTACAGTAATCTATTCTAGGACATCTCAGGAGTATGCTCAGGTACTGCCGTTTTTTCCAGAAGTGCATGCCAACAGCACAGCCTTCCCCCGTCTCGTCTGATGCTCAGAGGCGTGAATTCGAAATTGTTCAGAAATGACCACCAGGTCAAATTCATCATCTTCATTGGATTTCTGCAAACTTGGACCGCTTGGCCTCTTTTCTACTCAAGCAGGTGCATTGCCTAAAAGGTAAAACTACTGCATATATTTCATAACATCATTTTTTGATAATGCTAGCATCAGTTCATCTGTTCTTCAAGCCTTCCACCAGGATTTTTGTACTTATTTTCAACAAATTGGAAACAATGTTACAGAGGCTTTGTTCGGACATGCAGGGCCATCTGAACAAAATGGAGTATAAACTTTAAATTCAAATCTTTAATAATCATTGCCTTTATTGTAATTCTTCTATTGACAACGCTATAAACCCTGGGATTGTTAGTCACAAAAACTGAACGACCGCCGACTTCATCAAAGCCACCCAGCCATTATTAGGCGATTTCCAAAAAACGAGTTTCCAACCTGCCAATAAATTGAACGATTGTGTTATATCCCACCCTCTTCCTAGCAAGCCAAATGGGGGGCACCAGTGACACTGAAAACAATGTACACCTCCATTTACAACAAGCCTGTACCCCCATGTATTGATTTAAAGAAGTGTGCCTTATTTGACAGTGGAAAAGAATTTTCCCGGACCCTGATTTAAAATCAAAGGCAGTTTTTGGCTGAGGAAAAGTTCTGGTTGGTCTGATGATTTGTATAACGAAGTCCTCCTAGATAGGAAAGTTAAATGGGTAAAATATGGCTCAGAAAGTCTGAATGGTGATTGTGTAATGGTGAACTTCAGAAAGCCCAGGGTGGTTCAACTTCTGCTGAATCGACTCAGTCACCTGCTCAATCATTTGGATGGTATCCAGTTTCTTCCACTGGGGTTCTTTTATAAGCCATATATGTTGGGTCATCCAAATATTGTCCATGAGCCACCTGTGGGAACGTTACTTCCAAGAGGTTTTAACATTGAAAAAATAGACAGTTTTGTGGCCCTTAATTCTGTAGATGGTCTGGTTTGACAGATGCCTGCATGGGAAATTGGGAAGAGCTGTGGTTTAACAATGTCAAACGCTACATGTTGCTTTGCTGTGTCCTTACATCTAAATGATATGATTGGCAACACAATTCCCTAGGTGGGTCCCGCTTGGGGACTGGCGTTCATTTACGTTCTTGGAACCGCTGCTTGTTTAATAATCCAGACTGGCTAACTTCTGTAAATAAATATGAAGTAATATGCCTTCAAGAAACTTGGATGATTGATCACTGTGCAGTTGATGGGTTTCATACTTACTGTAATCCAGCAATTCTCTCTACAGCTGGGCTGGTGAGAGCGGGGTTGGCAGTAATGGTGTCAGTATATTTGTCACCTATGAAGGTTAAAGAAATACTTTGTTCCACTTGGTCTCAAAGTTTACTTTTAACCTTATAGGATTCTTTGAATGTGATTTTGATAAACTTTTAGACCAATATTCTTTTAACACAGGGGTACTGAGGTTGTTGATTAGCTTGATGAGTTTATTTTGACTTTCGTCGCAAAGATACAATGTACGGTATCAATTTTGTGGGTAGGAGATTTTATTATTAGCGCCTGCAAATTTAGCGGACAGTCTGTCTATGCTCTGATGGATAGGAACGGAGAACACATTTCCCATTTCAGTCATTGCCCTTATGGGGAAACCCTAAATGGGATTCTCACTAAAAATCATATTATCGTTTGTAATGGATCTGGTTCCAGAGTCTAGATTGCTACTTTCAACATAGTTTGGAAATTGTAAAGGTAACAACATTGATTTTATGGCAATTTCTGACGATTTCTCAGTCTTTATTCTTGATTTGTTAATTAATCCTGACTGTGCAAGTCACCATAACTCACTTTCATTAGTACTCAATTTGAAACTAGGTAAAAGCAATAAATTAAATGAGCTTGGAGATTTAAATTACTCAGCCAATAAAGACTTAAGGCTAAATAGGAGCAAACTTAATCCTGAACCTTTTACTCAAGATCTAATTCAGACTGATGAGGCTGCCCTTCAATTATGATTATCCACCAAAGCGGATTCATTATTGGGTATTAACGGATATGTCTTTTTTGCTCCAGGGTGTCTCAAATGTGTTAGTTAGAAAATTTAAGAAGCGCTCTCCAACATGTATGTGGTATGACACTGCATACTCTGCTGCTCATCAAAAACCTAAAGAGGCACTGAGAGTTATCCCTAGAGATAAGGAACAAATGAAATTTGCTAGAGGGGTCTATACAGGAGCCCTCATTCTTAGGAAGGAAAAAAATTAGGTGGGAGACCTGGGGCGATTTGGAAGCTGCTGCGAGGTTAAATTACCAGAGCAGGTTCTGGGAAGTTGTGAATCGCCCTTTCTTCACTAACTACAATACCCCCAAGGTATGAAGCTTCATTTTGGCTGATTCTTGGGTAACCCATTTCTCTAATGTGTTTGATTCAGACAATGTCTCTAAAAATAGAGGCAAGTCAAAAGGTTTCTGCAGACTCTGTAGCAGCTGTAGTCTTGAATCTTTCAATAGAGGTTAAAGAAGTGTCTACCGCAATAAAAAACAGTCCTGTGGGCAATGCTCTTGGTCCTGATGGTGTGAGGGTGGGTCTCTTTAAGGGCAATATAGACCTGTGGGCGCCATTAATCACCAATGTCCTCCTAACATCAATCAAGGGCTCCATCTTGGAAGGAGGCTGTTATCATGCCCATTTACAAGAAAGGGGAGGGAACCAAACGTAGTTGTTATAGACCAATCTTGTTACTGGATTCAACTTCTAAGATTTTGGTGACGGTCCTTCTTTCTCGACTAGAAGCTTGGGCAGACACTAATAAAGTTATTTCTTTAGTCCAATTTGGTTTCCAGGCCGGGATACACACACTCGAGCAATGCCTTAATTAACCGCTCATAACCGGAAAATACGTTATAGATAGGAGAGGTGCGCTACATTTGGCATTAATGGACCTCCCCTGTTCATTGGATAAAACAAATAATTCCAAATTATGGAGTATGCTAGAGGCTGTAGAAGTGGCCCTTGTTATCGTGCTTAGATGCGTGCATTGTCATACTACTGTTAAAACGCACTACACTCAGAATGGGGAATGTATCACAAATTATTTCTAACAGAGGGGTACGTCAGAGCTGCATCTTGGCACCTTTATTTTTAATCTACATAAATGGTTTGAAGACCTACCTAATCAACAAAAGGAAGGATATGCCACAGATTTGTTGTCTACATGTTGCATGTCATCCTTAATTCGAGCTAAGCCGATCTAACTGCAAAAACAGCTAATGGGTTACAGTTACTCTTGGAGTCTTTTACTTTCTTTATGCACGATTTAGATTTAAGAGTTCACTACTCTAAATCGTTTTCAATGGTCATTGGGTCAAGTACACAAAGGCAGGAGCCACTTGATCAGAGGGGTCCAAGTGGATAGAGTCCCGTTTTTAACGACTTGGGGATACCTTTCGACAGTTGCTCAAACTGGGCCCATGTACTCAAAAATAGATCACAACATATACAGGGAGCCATGGAAGCAGTCTTTCACTTTTCATCTAGGCTAGGCGCCAAGCCAATGAAGGAGTTTACTCAAATATATAAAAGTAAATGTATTCCTGTGGGACTTTATGGCACTTGTGTTTGTGGATATGCAAATATAGATCACTTCAGAATATAGAAAATAGATTTGCCAGTCCCTTCCATCAATCCCCCGTTCTGTATCTACTTTTACAGGCCATGCAGAATTGGGTTTGAACTATCTAGCCGACACTGTCCATCTTGCCCCGTTAATGTTATAGCTCAGGATTTGATGCACTCCAAAAGCAGATTTCTCGAGGCAGGTATTAAATGATTGCTTAGCACTGAAGAAAATGTGGGCGAACCCCTGGCAGAACTATATTAGGTAGACTTTTGAACCAGTAAGTGTTATGGAATTTTTTACTAACCCAGTTTGGATTTCTGCTATGTCTAAAGAACGAGTGAAAACCCTGTATTATGACCACTGCTCTAATGTTTGTGCAAAGAAGGCAAAAAACGTACAACCTGTTATTACTCATTCCAAACCGATTACGCGCACACGGTTGGAGCCATATCTTGTACCAATGCATATCCCACAATATACATTTTATCTCACAAGGTTGCGACTGAGTACTGTACACTTTTGTTTGCGTGTCCTGCACGGGGCACCTGATTTAGGTCTCTCCCTAAATGCCCTTGCGATAATTCATCTAACCAAAGCACAGTCCACTTAATGCTATTTTGCACAACCTTATAAATCCTGGTGCTTTAGATTTTTACTCCCAATTTTATGGGCTGGGAATATTAAAGATTATCAACCTGCCTTTGCTTACTTACAACAGATCGGTTCACCCGTAATATGTTATGGAGTATTGAATTATATTAGCAGTCCTCTGGTAGTAAGGCATAGGTATGAAAGTTTAATTTTGTCTTGCGGGAGGGTGGTATGCACTACACGGACAATGTGGGCTCCCGTCTGCGAAGACTGGAGGGAGACATAAAACACTGGAGGGCCACCCGCTCTGAATTTTGTGGTAAGATGATTACGTTACCGAAGTTCACCTACATAATGCAGAAAAGTCCATTTGGCATTCCAGATACCTTTTCCAAGCTAAGGACGCTTTGTTGTGGTCCCTCCACTGGTTAGACGGCCCAGCACATTTAGAAATGTCTACATTGTGGAGATCGGTCTTTGAGAGGGGTATTGCTCTCCCAAATGTACAAAAGTATTATGAGACTGCCCAAGTGCAGATTGTCAACAAATGGGCATACTCGCCGCTGGCAGACCCCACGTTCCGGATTGAGAAGGAGGTGCTGGGACAGATGGGCTATATGCATATTTTATTTGGGGGGCAGATACCATAAAACGCTACCCAGCTAACGCCACAGTCATATCAGTCTGGCGTAAACTCACATGGAAGATGGTATAGGAAAGGCGTTCACGATGTGATCCATCTAAACTCCTACAGAGGTGTTAGGATCCAGTCAGGCAATTAAATATAACAGAGTCAACCTCTGCAGAACACCAAGAAGGTGGACTAGGTCATTGGCCTGGTAGGAATGCTATTAAGAAGGCTCAACTGTATATGTAAAATATTTTTTGGCAAAGGCACCAACTGCATGTCTAAGGTAGGGCATCTATAAAATACAAACATGTTTTGAGGGGTAAAGTTCGCATAACATATTAGTCAATACTTCGGGAGGCTGAAATTAGTAGCTAGAATGTCTTCTCTCCAAAACATCAAAAAAACTTTTACTAAGCAATAAACTTACAAAGTAAAAGGAAATTGGCTTGTTTACAATAAACAGGAGTGTGTGATGAGGAGTAAAGGTCTAAGAAGATTTATATTATCAAAATTAAATTATGGCATCTTAACACACCAGATGAAAACCTCAACAAGATGGTTTACAAATTTCCAGCAACAAAAAAAACTCTTTCAAAAGTCAGGTCCTACCCTGCTGTCCAAATATAATATATAAATATTGCAGTAAGGAGGTAGCTATAATAACAGACAGCATACAACCTGAACACATAATACATTTTTATGAAGTACAATTGAAGGAACGATACAAGATGGAAGATATACATGTTACAGTGCAACATCAAAGAAGATACCATCAATCACACAGGACGTGGAAGAGGTATGTATGGTACTAAAATATCAGAGGATCCTAAAGGATTGATCTGGTCGCATGGGAGTAATATAATATTCAATGTTTGTTGCTCAGCAATTCATAGCCTTCCAGTGTTTCTATCATATATATGGCAGGGCCTGCTGGAAGTGAGCTGTATGTAACCAGGCATATTTGATTTGGAGGTTTTTCCTCTATTTCTACAGAGTTTGACATGCAAGTCCAAGTTCTGCATAACTCTACAGGTGGCTCTTCTGCTAATTGTTACAAAGAAATTTCAAATAGGATTGGTAGAACAGCAAGGTAGATGATGGAATAGGAAAGCATTTGTAACAAGCATTCAGTTAAAACGGTGCATTAATTGTGAATCTGCAATTAGAGGTTTGTTGTCTTTCACGGTACGTAGGAAAAATACTGCAACCAGTCTCACTCATACACACACGTGTTCCATTTCTAGCCATTATGCAGGATGCAGATGATCCACACCAGCTAATTCTGCAGAAAACAGGATGAATCAGCCAAGCTATGAGGAAAGGAATGTCTAATAAGTTTGTTCCCACTTGGCCTCCTTGGTGAGGTCTGATATTTCTGTTTGCTTCTGTACCAGTCTTCCCAAACCTGAGGAATGCCCCATTGTTAACATCCGTGAGCTGGACTCCACACCATGACGCATTACAATCTCTTAATAAGCAGAAAATAAGCTTTGAACGTAGAGCAGAACCTGACTGAAGATCAACTGTTCCTCCGATGGAACGAGGAAGAGATCCTCCTGTGTGGATGCTGGAGGAGAGCGGGTACTACTGGTTGTTCCTGCTCGATGACCTTTGTCTGCTTTGCTCTGCTAAGCTTCTCTTGTAATTAAACAAATGTTATCACGATTGCTGCTCACCTAGCACAGTAAATAGACATATAGCAAAGGCTTCAGAATTTGTACCGGATTGCAGTACCGAACATGGTCTGTAAACTAAAGAATATAGACATAACAGTGGACTAGGCTCAGGTATGTGGATTTTAATGGTTTTTGACGGACAGCTTAAGGGGATAGGCATGTGTATTGTCCTGCATCTGGGTTTCTATGCTGCAGGTATCATTTTAGTAAAGAATGGAGTTTCTATCAGAATAGTTATAGTTTTCCCAGAACACTTCACTCTGCGAGTGAGTAAACCCACAAAAACAAGTTATTGGAGGCCCACGATGCAATCTCACACATGAATTTCAGTCACTTGTAGTGACCGGATCGATCATTAAGTAGTGTGGATCCCTTTTGGACTGCTAGGAGCCAGCTCCAATGCACCTAGCTTGAACTCCCTGTTAATGAACTCTAGTTTATCCATTCATGTTGCAGAAACAGGGAATCATCTTTCAGTTTTATTGTCTTACGTTTTTGCTTCTTTTCCTTCTGTTTTCATATTTCTTATTTAAAACGGTTTAGCAGTAGGTACTCACTGGGATTCACCCAAAGGGTCATTTTTCAACATTTTACCTAAGCCGGTCTATCCCATGCCAACTGGGCTTGGTAAGAAACCTATTGTAGCTGGGAGACTGGCAGACTTAACAAAAATACACAAATGGCCACATCTAATCACCCAAGAAGACCAAGAACCCGACATCCTCTCACAGCACCATCAACAGGATCCATTCCTGCTCTCCGAAATAGGCAAGTCTTCCATGTCCATATCTGCTCTAAGCAAAGGAACATAAGTGACTGCACACTTCGATAAAAACGTATCTTCCTCGACAAGGTTATACCTTTCCGGTAAACACCAATTGCCCAGATTCTCTCATACACTCTTCTCCACTATACGCTGCACTGTTTTCTCTCTTTCCGTATTTTATTCTAGAGAATACACATCTTTATCAGTGTCGTCTTCTCTCATTCATGAAGAGCTCTCTGGTTTCAGAGGTCCATACTTGAGTAGCTCATTCAAGGGAGGTTTATTGTTTACATTCTTAGACTTGTAGTTCTCATATTATATTGGGATAAATAGAGACACAAAAAAACTGAATGGAAAGAAAAAAACATAAGCAAAGCCAATAGGTTGTGGCTATAAAATGCCAAATTATTTCTAAACAAAACCCAACGAACGGTGCTATGCAATGTGTATTGATGAATGAGCAATTTATGCATACATCATAATGCCCGAGTTCATTAGTGTCAAGATACATGGTGGCCATTTTTAATTTACTGTTATAACATTGCAGGCGACTAGGTTAGAACAGTAAGTTAAAAAATATAAACCATCATTAGGCAGTAAATGGGAATCATAAAGAAAGGATGCTGGCAGCAAGGCAGCATTGTGCAGCTGCCAGGTCCTCATTTAAAAATCAAATAACAGTGGGAGGGTCAAGGGTGAGGAGTGGCATATCTATAAATGGGGAGGAGCCAAGCAATTGAGTGGATGAGGTGAAGAGAAAAACTAGAGAGCAAGGAAAAACAAAAGAAATAACTAGCAGGGAGCAGGCTGTAGGGTACTGGTACTCATAGTACGGCCTGCGGACCGCCAGCGGCCCTACATGCCTTCACTGGCGGCCCGCGGACCTTGCCTTGCAGTTTCCATGGCCGGTAGTAAACACAAAAGATGACCACAGGAGCATACGTAGTGAATACGTATTAAATAGGTATTCTCTACGTATGCTCCTGCGGCCATCTTCTGTGTTTACTGCCTGCCTCTGTGACATAAGGGCACCTTCAGAAAGCTTCCCAAAAGGCCCTTTAAAAATCAGCTGTAAGAGCTTTCCCAGCTGACTTTTAAAAGGGCGTTTTGGGAAGCTTCCTGTTTGGAAAGAGACTGATAGAGACACAGAGGCAGATAGAGGTAACAGATAGAGGCAGAGACAGGTAGAGACACACATACACAAATAGACAAAGAGACAGATAGAGACAAACAGACAGAGGCAGAGACAGATAGAGACCGGGACAGACAGAGACAGATAGAGGCAGAGACAGATAGAGACAGACAGAGACAAAGATAGAGGCCGAGACAGATAGAGACAGACAGAGACAAAGATAGAAGCCGAGGCAGATAGAGGCAGAGACAGACTCAGGCAGAGACAGACTGAGGCAGAGACAGACTGAGGCAGAGACAGACTGAGGCAGAGACAGACTGAGGCAGACTGAGACAGAGAGTGATGGAGACAAAGATAGAGGCAGGGACAGGGACAGACAGAGAGACAGGGAGTCGGAGGGAGACAGAGGGAGGGAGTCAGAGCGAGACGGACGCAAGGAGACAGAGGGAGGGAGACAGAGGGAGGCAGGAGGGAAACAGAGGGAGACAGACGCAGGGAGACGGAGGAGACAGAGGGGGACAGAGGGAGGGAGACAGAGGGAGGCAGACAGAGGGAGGGAGGAGGGAGACGGGGAGACAGACGCAAGGAGACAGAGGGGCACAGAGGGAGGGAGACAGAGGGAGGAGAAAGACAGACAGAGGATGAGAGCGAGAGAGAGGGGGAGGGAGACAGAGAGGGAGGGACACAGAGAGAGGGAGGGAGACAGAGAGAGTGAGAGAGAGACAGAGAGAGAGAGAGAGAGAGAGACAGAAGTAGTGAGACAGAGGGAGGGACACAGACGGAAGGAGAAAGAAGGAGGGAGACAGAGGGAGGGAAGAGGAGGGAGACCGACCGAGGGAGAAAGAGGGAGACGGACGCAGGGAGACTGGGAAGGAGATAAACAAAGGGAGGGAGACAAACAGAGGGAGGGAGAGAGAGGGAGGGAGGGAGACAGAGAGAGAGGAATAGAGAGGGAGGGAGAGAGGTAGGGAGAGAGAGGGAGGGAGAGGGAGGGAGACAGAGAGAGAGAGAGAGAGAGAGAGAGAGAGGGATAAAGAGATAGAGAGAGATATGTGTATGCCGGGCCTAGTAGCTCAGTGGACGAATGCGTCCACTGCAGGGGGCTGTGTTCAACCTCATGGTCCTAGGTTATTTCTTGCTCTAGCCCCGCCCCCTCCCCTTCTGACCCCGCCCCCATCGGTGCAGCCCTTGGCCACAAACCACACTGTAAATTTCGGCCCCGAGAGAAGGTTTGTGAGTACCCATGCTGTAGGGGATGCAAAAAAGGCTTGCGGGGGGGAAAGGGGAAAGAGAGAGAAAGGAAACACACTCCATGGAGCGCTCCAAAAGAAAAATAGTCCTCTCTTATATGCAGTTGAATGATACAAGCCATCCAATCGGAACACTGTGAGACCAATATTCTCCTGGGCGGGACAACCACAAGAATATAGAGGCCATCCAATAATGAGCAAGAGGCTGACCCAGAGCACAGGTTATATACTTAATTAATTGGAAACAACAGGCTGGTCAACAAACAACAAAAGCTGTTACCAAGACCTAAATATCTGGCATGGAGTATGAACGCTACTGGCACTTGGAAACCCGAGAATGCCGTTTACTTACGCTACAAAACACCCCTGCCCTAGTGCCCTGTTGCCGTGTTGTTTAAAAGGAGAATCTGCCCCGGTAATTTAAAGCTCGTAAAGACAAAGAATCCCGCTCTGCACACATTCCCAACACACCTTATCAATTTACGACTTGGTTTCTTTACTGTAAAAAATAAAGAAACCTTTGATTTATAAGTCCTAGTTTATTTTGCTTTTACATGTAAACTGCCGATCACTTGTAGGGTGTACTTTCCAAATCCTTCAAATTCACAATGGAATCCCGATTGCTTGAGGCAGCCGAAATAAACCCGAATCCACGTTCGCCTGAAACTGCTCTTGTGCCAGCTGGTGAGTCATACATGGGAAATTCCCTGCTCACTGCAAAACACGCTCAAGGAAGCTGCGATAATGGTGTGAGAACTCTGCAGTCCACATTCAGTCTCAAGTCATATTTTAGATTTTCCAGCAGATGTGTCCCTTGAACGTCTAATAATTAAAAGTATGTGTGTACTCAACTGTCTGGCTTTCTTTTTTAAGCAGCCTTATTTTATTTGGCTTCGTATGCGGTTGAATGGATGTGGCACACTGTATGCAAATTCCTTCCAATATGACAGTTAATTAACTTACTGATGTCAGTACAAAAACAGACCAGTACATTCATTCTATTTTGTCCCTTACACAAGCTCCCTCACCCCATACACTTAGTGGGGGCAGCAAAAGGAAAGGTACCTACGTATAAATCTCCAGAATGTTCATTCGTTTTATAAACAGACAATACAATACCTCTGCTAAGGTGCGAGATCTCTCTACTTGACAAGACATGAAAAACTTTCCTCGTTTCTAACATGCATGTCTAAGGTAAATTTTAGTTTATTTTTTTAAAGACAGCCATCCAAATTTCTCAAAAAAATAATTTTGAGAATGTAGCCCCAGAAGCACTTTTAATCCCCCCTTTCTATAAGAAAAGCATGACAGAAGATGAGCATGTAAGCAGCATAGCTTCGCACACAGACTGGCCAATCTCAGACAGCGCTACATTAATTGAGAGACAGTTCAATCAGAAGCTTGGAACAAGCAGTGCTATCTCAAAAGTGACCATCTTTCCCTCTCTGTTATCCCAGACAGTCTGGTCAACAATCCATGAAGTACCTGTCTCCTCTTCGCCATGGACTCCTCAGGGTAACACATGAACAATGACTAGAACAGGCCGTTATGGCCATCATACCAAAGTTGGAAACGAGAACAATAAACTGGAAAAGGGTGATAAGAGAAGGATTTACAGCCAGCTAAGCAAAATGGATTAAAAGAAAAGCCCTGCACCAAGAGGGGACAGTTTCTTGACTCCGTATACAGCAGTAGTGCATTGAAAAGGTATGAGCTGAATGCCTGGTAAATACAATACACATTTCTACAACCAGATCAGTCCAAGCAAGAACATAGCTATGATTCTCCCAGTAGAATAGGTACTAGGCCTTCCAGAAAGGGATTTAAGCTTTTGATAAAAGACTACTATGAAACATGCAATCCAGCAACTATAGACTGCTAGGATGTTGCTAATCCTGTACAAATTATGCCATAAATAAACAATGTTTAGTATTTTCTAATTTTCCTATCTAATAGTCTTGTCTAGATAACAGACAGGAGAAAACCAAGAAGTGAAGAAGGATGGAATGTTGGAATAGCCAAGAACAAAAATGCCCCTTTGAATCAAGGGTACAGAGAGATAATTATTTTTCATTTGGTGAAAATGAATGTTGCAAAAACATCGTAAGCAATATACTTTGATTTATTGGGAAACCAAAAATCAGATTAATGGTAAATAGTGGATGGATTCTCAACCTTATTTATAGTGCACGCAGTGTAAGGTTTACTGGAACACAGGGCTTATTTCGCAGTAACCATGCATGCTGAAGTAAGGGTAACTAGGAATGCTGCTTTCCAGGAAAGATGAAAAAGAAAACTTGACAAATACATGGACCTGAAAAGTGGACTTCTAGATTTTGAGCTCCGGATCTCTAAATCCAAAAGGGAAACAGACTAGAAAAGAGAACTATGTTGGGGTTTGAGAAGGAGGGGGTTTGGGAATGATCTTTCTCTCAAGATATCTGTCATCAACATGTTTATGCGACACAGTGTCTCCTTTTAGAACCACAGCTCCGGTACCAGAAGTTGGTCAACATGAGTTATAATTCCCAGCCGAGGGACATCGGTCACCATGGATTTGGTGTGGAAACAAAATGGCTTCCATCTGGGTTTTGTCCACCACCAGAATAAATACAAAGCGATCACTGATAGCCAATTGTGGTGCCAAGGTTCTCCCCCATTTTCTTGAATCTTTGGGAGAGGAAGGAATGCTGTTAAAAGTGGACTCCAAAAGCATGGACGTGGGACAGCAGCTGCCCTAAGCCTTTAGTAGCACACTCATGGTCTCTCCTGGAATGTTCCTGATCACCGAGCCATATTCTTTTCCTGTCTGCCAATATCTTGCTGGAAATGTTTTTGCAAATAGAAAATTCCCCAACATTTGGACTGACAGAAAGACACAGACTGAAGATGGCTTTTAAATATTTCCCAAACGAAGGGTCCTTCACAAACAGTAAAATAATGATATTTTTATGGAGAATGGTGTCGCTTAAGGTCACTTACTTATTTAATTTTTGTTTATGCATTGTAAGCAAATATTTAAATGTATTTATTTAAAAAGTTACCTATGAGAAATTTCAAAGTATTTAAACCTATTTCCTCAAATTGGAAAGAGTTCCACAAAGACACAATTGTACCATTACAAAACAATATGCCTCCCATATCATTCTTCACTCTGTCCTTCCACTATTCTACATGTCTTTTACATATTATACAAACTCTTCTTCACAAAAATGATCACCTGTTTTACATTACAAGAATAAAAAATACAGTATGTACCACTAAAGAAATAAATATAGTGAATTGAGTGCTGCTTCTGGAGATCGAGGTCTCAGTGGTAATATGCCTCTGGATTACACTTTCATGATAGCTGCTATGGTCATTTCGAAAGCACGGGGAATAAATAGTGTTCCATGGCAGTCACAATGTGAGCATCTCATTTTTAATTTAAAAAATGGAGTAAAAACATTCTCTAGATTTACTCTGAAGAGTGCTTCATTTGCAAAGAAGCACAAGTTGCAAACAGTGTTAGCTTGTAGAAGGAGCAGTGTATCTGGAAGGAGTTATAGTAGAATTCCTATAATGAGACTTATGCAATCAAATGCCAAATAAGTTCACTACACAAAGGCCTGGGAACTTCCTACATTCAACTAATAATTCTAATAGCACAAAATGATATGGAAAACTGTTAGGTGGACTGTGTTGTGCCAGTACCACTTAGAAATAACCTTTGATAACATTCTTATTTGTAAATATTCTGTAGCAGACAGCATTTGGGATATTCATACTAATATGTACCTTTTAAGTACTCTTTGCACAGGCAAAGTGGGTGATCATTTCAGATATCTGAGAGAATTTCAACTACATAGACTAGGCCCAAAATAAATATTTAAACAACAAGGCCCTGTGAGGACTTACAAACGTCTGTATGAGGAGGTTATGATTGAATTAGAAGGAGTATGTAAGTTAAAAAACAAACTGTTTTCAGAAACAAAGTCAGTAGATAACATCGTTACCTTCCACTTTAGAAAACATACCCCTGTGTGGCATCTTTACAAAACTCAGGCTTGATAAATTGTCCCTTTTAGAAAATATTGTCAAATAAAGAAACTGAAGAGGAAGTAATGTGTGTCACTAACTTTTTTTTAACCTTTTGGATGTGCTTTGAATAACTTAATTATACATAGCTATATGAACTGAATTAATTCAACCATATAAAGAAAGAATTAGATCAACTTACACAGGCAATCTTTTTCCATTATATCATAAAATAGTCCAGTGAATAAGTAAGCTATTAAGTTATATAATTCAGTAGGTTAACACATTGTTCAGCAGGTTATTACAACTTTGACAACGTTCAGTGTCTAATCTAAAGGGTACTAGTTCTGAATCCTTCCTCAAGAATTTCTCCTTGCCAATGTTTATTCAATAAGTGTCACGCCTGTTGGGTAATAGTGCTTATAAAAGCTTTACATAGAGTTTAGGCCATGTGGTATAACTAAGGCAGATTCATGCTAGACACGCAGCATATCTCACGGGATATGTTTACATACAGTTAAAGTACACGGGAATTATTCATACAGTCGTGAGTTATCCTAAAAATCTGTAGAGGCTTCAATTGTCTTGGGCCAACATTGGACGTTCCTTGCCTTGTAACTCTCCATGTATTACTGTGGGTTACCTAGGTACACATATTTTGATTACTGTTGATTAACATAATGACAGCACAATAGTGAAGCACATGTGTGTTGCGAAGTAGCTGTGTAATATGTTTGCATACATAAAACAGACTCAGAAATTATAGCGACAGATATATCTAAAAGAGGCAACTGTTGCTATTCTGGGATCTTCTTTTGAAAGAAACATGGGCAGTTAGAACCACTAACAGAAGCAAAGGAAAACATAACGTGAATTAAAAACATGTTGTGGTGGCTTATAAGATGTACATTATTTCAAAGTTGTAAAAAACAATTATGGTAGTACCTTTTTCAGTTGTTCTCCTATTCCTGGTGCCAACATTATACAAGAGACAAGCGTGCCAAGGAGAAGAAGAAAGGCATAGACCAATCGAGTTACAGTGGAATTGTTGGTGTTGGGACAACATCTGCACAGTAAGCATGCAGCACCACTGCATAGACATGGCACCTGGAATAAACACACATTTAAATGTTGATCGAATCTTTCTCAAATCTTCACAAAAGAGCATTTGTTTGAAATAGATTTACTTTGTTACAAACCAGAATATGGCATCACAACTAGTCTTTAAAGAACAACACTGCAACTAGACTTTACTTTTCTACAGTTCAACGGTTAACATTGGACAAGGCAGTGCCATTCATTAGCTGCAAAAACAAATTCACCAGACCACCACAGTTTGGTAAACATATGTTTCGGACCATACAAGGTTCAGTATTATATGGCCAAATGTATGTCAATACTTATAGGTTTAAAGTTGTAACCTGGCAGGCGGCAGCAAGTCTCAGTGGTGCGGGGGCGCGACGCTGGTGTACCACCCGCTCCTGCACCATCAAAACTCATAATCGACCCCTTAGTGTATCCAAAATTCCTGAACACTCAGTTACCAAACTAGCAACTGAGAAAAAATGTCAACGTTTACCTTAATGTGGAAGTCTAAGGTAAAAGTCATTCCTCCTGCTAGTGACATTTAACCCACTTGCACAAGATTATTTTCCAACGTGCAGTAGACAGACGCCGGTAGATCATACAAATCAAACCACCAATGCCTTAATTAGGTCTAAGCATGGGCGAATTTTGCGAATCTCGCGTTCGCGAATTTTGCGGATTTGCGAACTCGCAATCCGCAAAATCCGTGAATTCTCGCGAATTTGCGGATTTTTTTTTTTGTGTGTTTGCGCGGGTTTCTGCCAGTTCGCGAGGGTTTTGTACAATGTCGCAAATTGCGAACTTACCTGTTGGGTCGCAAGTTTCGCGAACTTGTTGTTTCTACGTGTCCAGCCTGTTTGGGACACTCTTCTTCACCACTGCCACTCTCTGACTACTCATGCCACCCTCTGGCCCACCCATGCCACCCTCTGTTTCATCACAGCACCCTCTGGTTGTCCAGTCAGTGTACATTATTGTGGCAACGCAAGCACACCTTCCCTGCCTCAAGTGACCTGAATTCATTTGGGGCTGATTAATGTGTCACAGAATATTTTTTTAGCTGGCACCTGCTTCCTTAGTGGTCCCTGATTAGTGATCTTTTGCACTTGCTAAGTGCTTTCATTGTTGCAAAATTAGTTACAACACCTGCCCAGCCCCAACTGACAATAATGAATTAGGGGCTGATTAATGGATTTGAACTTCCAGCCTGGCTCCTGCTTGTCTCCCTTAGCTGTAATTCAGGACCTTTGTGGCATATGTGTAACTATTCTGAGGTTCAGAGCAGGGTCACATAATAGTTGCAACTGGCAACTGAACTCTGGAGGGGCCCCTCAGGAAGCACTACAGGAAATGGCTACTAATGATGAGCCTGAACTTTTGAACCTGGTAAGTAGTTTCAGTTTTGCTAAGATTGTATTTCTGCAATTTTGCACTTATTCGCGGGGCGCGAAGTTGTACTGGGAAGCCGCGAACTCACGCGAACAGTGCGAGCAAAATCCGCTGCTCGCGGATTTTGCGGGAGATTCGCGAATCTCGCGGATTGCGAATTTACCGAAAATCCGCAAAATCCGCGAGCGAAACGGATTTTCCGCCCATGCTTAATTAGGTCCCTTGCTCACTGCACCATCAGGATTCAAGCAAGCTGGGCCGACGACGGCTGAAATGCCAGAAACCGGTTACCGGAAGCTTGTCTCCTTTCTGGTGAAGAATTGGCTTGGTAGTTTAATCTGCCCTGTTCCCATGATGCACTGGGCCAGGGACAGACTGATTTGCATATAGCCAGGTTCTGAGCTGGGATGGTGCAGTGAGCTAAATAACGGTGATGGATCAAGCCCTGATCTTTGGACTGGGTAAGAGTGGTCTGCTTAATTCAGACACTCTGTTCATCACCACCCCCTTTTCTGAACCCCCCTTTTCTGAATCCTTAATTAGGTACTAAGCATGTGGACTGTGCCGGCATAAGATGCTAACCATTTTGATCGAGTAGTTATTGTTGTGAGATAAAATACTTTTTATTTACATATAATACTCATTTGGTTTAACCTGAACAGGACTGTACTAGTCAGCTGAGAGTGGTAAGTTCTGAGAAGAAAAGATATTTCACAACAGCCCAGTGTCTCTGAAAGAAATACCGATCTTAAAAGATGCCTCGACTTGCCTGTAATACTTCCATTTCTCCTTAGTCCAATCTTCCTTGGTTAGCCAGATTTGTTTTACTATGCGATGAAAACGTATATTCATGATTATTAAAGTTAGACCTGCTTTTGCACAATGAAAATGTTTTATATTGATTGTTTTCCTATAATCCACTATCATCACCTATGTGGCCTCTTGTGGTTACTGTCCTGCAGTACTGACATGCATATTTTAATCCTGCATCAGTGACATGGGTCTTCACCTCCAACTTTGCTTTGCATCTCAGCTTGAGGCACATCCTAGAGTCTCTCTACTTACATTTTGGAATCAAACTCTATAAAGAACATGCAGATACACCCCATATAATATTTTCAGTCCTCAAACCAAAAAACCTTGCTTTGACAACCAATGTGCTCCTCTGTCTGACCACAATATTCAACCGTCCACTCTTATTCAGAACCGATCTCTCATATTTTATAAGGCAGCAGATCCCACATTCACCTTCATCGCCCAATGTCTCAAATTACTTTTGTAAACTACTTGAATACATTGCCTTACTGTCTAAACTTTCTATCTCTATTCTACCAATCTGTTCAATCCCTTCCAATAGGGCTTTTGTTCTCTCTACAACACTGAAAGAGCCGTCACACACCTAGTCAAATTCATCACCTCAGCCCACCACAACCCTCTATCATCCCCCCTACCAGTACTTGATCTAGCTGCATCTTTCAAAACTGTGGACCCCAAATGTACTTTGTGCTTTAAGAGCCTGTGGCAATTGAGGCTCTACTCGCATTTGGTTTTCATCCTACCTCCTACAATGGTCCATCTCTGTTGAGGTAATCCAAAATTCAACTCCCACTCCATTACCTGTTGGAGTCCCACAGGTTACGTTTTGGGTCCTTTCCTTTTTGATAATTGTACTACTTCCCCTAGTGACAACATCTCTCTTTTCCAACATCCTATATATGCAGACGTCAAGAACATCTTCTCTTTCCCAAAGTTGTCACCCTTTGTACAATCACATGTACATGACTGTCTTACTACTATTCATCACTGGGTAGCCCTCAATTTCCTCAGGCTGAACTTATTTAAGACAGAGGCCTTTTACTTTAATTCATCCTATGACTACCTCTACACTTTGCTCTAGCTACTTTCCTCTGGAAATACTGACGTTCACTCTATCTGAAGGAAGCCGCTACATTCTCTCCAACCCAACCAACTGTTTGAAATCTTTCATCAGCAGCTAAACATCAAATCAAATCTGTCATCATATCCCCTCCATAAAGCCAACACACTCACTGATCAGCAAACTGGATCATTTCAATAATGTGATCTCCTCCTCAACGAATATTCAGTCTCTTTGGCAACTGCCCTAAAGGAGATTTTCAGAGATTTATACACTCTCCCCAGAAACATCCTAATTCACGCTATCGTCATGATACCCTCGTGGGTTAAGGAGCACTTAACAAAACATCACTATCACAATGGAGCAGACTGGATTTCTGATGAGGAAGGGGCCCGGTACAAACTTCCAACACTAGTCTTCGAATCTATTCATGGTGCATCAACAGACTACCTTTCCAATACGTTTTCCCAATACATTCACCATAGTGAAGATCAGCACTTTCTAACTGTAAATAAAATCTAATGTCTAATGTAGTACTTGTCCAATGCTTTCTGCCTCACTGTGACAACTAGTCTAATATCACTACTGTGTACTTAATATCTACATTATTCCATGTACCCTTATCTTTGGATAAAAGGACAGAAAGCAACCTCACCTACCTAGGCCCTGTATGCAAATATCAACATTTTCCCTGCTCTAATAACCTCAAGGGGCACTGTCTTTTTAGCTCTGCGTTAGTCCCTCTTCTTTTATCCTTTCCATTAATTCTGACAATTACTTATACTTCGGAGGTCAAATGTACCATCCCCTTCAAGTTTAATGTCCATTCTCATTCCGAGCCCATCCTTGATGAGGGATAAGGTCTATAAGGTGGTTGCTAGCATCCTTCCACGTGCTTCATAGATTGGGACACAGGGATGCATGTTATATTAGAGGCTTGCCCACTACAGATATACTCGACACATGTTTTGACAGGGCCTGAGCTTATGAAGAAGTAGTGTATCGGGGTGAGAGTGTGTTAGACCCAGGCTTTAGTATATTTCTCCAAGCTGCCCTTTCACTTGCATAGGGCTCTTCCGACTCTGCCCATCTGGATTTATCAGTTTGCTGCTGCTGACTTTGGGTCTAGCAGCCACCACATAGACATATTAGGGTTGGATCTAGAGCCCCACAGAACCCTTCCATCTACAAAACATCCTAGGTCTTTCTTTAGGCACATTATCTATTAGATCTTATATGTATTCCAATAAGCCTGACCACAATTTATCCATTAGGACGAGGAAGAACGAGTCTACCAACATTAGGAGAAGGAAGGTGGTAGGGCACCACAACCTGTTTGCCTACAAATTATCTGTCAGACTTGGTGGCCTCACTGGCCTCTATATTAGCTTCCAAGTTTTGAGCGCTTTCTCTGGCCGATGGAATATGCACATTTCTCTCCTAAACTCACCCCACCCACACCAGGGCTTTGCTTTAGATCCATGTCTTCAGATAACAAAGCTGGTAGCATGCACATTACATGCACTAACCTATCACCCCAGCCTCCTAATCATTGCTCCTAACTACTTCCTTTTCCCGTCTCTTCGTGTATGGGTTTAGAAACCCTTCCTTGTCTCCGTAATCCAGGGTGTTCCATTGTAGCCCTCAACCTCTCCCCTTATCTCTTGTTCTCTCCAAGTTGTTGCATGTGCCAATGCTGTGTCTGGAAGATGAACACACTCCTTGACCCTTCCTCTGTGCTCTCCACCATTAATTCCATCCCCTTCTCATATCCTTCTCTCCTGTAGGTTTGGGTTCGACAGAACTCCAAAAAGCCCATAAGCTTACATAGCGTTTATTTATTACACAGCATATTTTAAAAAATTGAATAAAATCACCAGGTACATAACCTGTGTTTTTTCTCTGGCACTACATTGCAATAGACTGTCATAGCTGACCTGCATGGTATGGTATTCGGATACCAAACTTGGTGACTTTGCGTCATTTAGAAATTTAATTTAGATTCTGATTAACTTCCATCAAAAATATACATTTAACACAAGTGGAAAAGTCATGAACAACTAATGAACTAAACTGATTAAAGATTTCAACTTCATGAAGCGATTCATCAACTTGGGTTTTATTCTGATTCCTAACAAAATCTGCTCAAGAAGTAGCAGTAGCAAACAAAAAAATCTCTGTAAACTGCCAAAAACATGAAATGCTTAATTATCAAGGGAAAAAAACAGATTCACAAACCCGTCACAAGTTAATGTGAACTGCGACCTTGTTTTGAAGTAATTCGCTTTTCGTTTAGAAACCCGGGCCCTTTTTCAAATCAAAGAAGTCCACAGCTCACATCCCAGTCAAAAGGCAGGGAGGCGATGGAAGGGAATTCCTATGTAGTCTAAAACGCACAACAGGCCTATTGTAGAGCTACATGTAGAGCAATGGTGCCAATTTTTTTTTATTTCAGCATGTATGGCTAATTTTCCTCGAGTGCACAAGAAGACAATATTCTTGCCCCATTAGGAAAATATGATACATCCCACTTTAAATGTCATTTCGTCAGTTCCCCTGAATGCGGATATTTTTTTCGATCTAACCGTCTTGAGTTTTTTATCTTCTTTGTCCTCGTTCCTTGCCTATTTTCTTTATAGCATCTATTTCAATGGACTTCTCTTCTGGCTCAAGTCTCAGCTTCTGCCATCATTCACTTATCCCTCACTTCTACTTTCTCTTCCCAAATGGCCGTTTTTAGGTCTCGCCTAATCCACCGCATGCGCTACTCTGGCCGAGACATTTAGTAGGTGAGTTTTCAAAGTGCTACTGGCTGGCTACTCACCTGCGTTCACGCAAGCGTGCACGCGCGCAGCCACCATCTATCTCCTCCGTCACAGGTCATTAAGTTGCTTGTTTTTATTTCCCGTGCTTTCCCCTCTGCCTCCGTCAGATCACTTTCACTTTCGTTTGAATCCAAATGTAAATTACAATGGTGTGCAAACTTTTTCGAGTTGCATCAAAATAGTCTTATTATTATTAGTTTTATTAATGAAATTATTGGTCTCAAACTTTGTAGTCTCTTCCGTGCACGACCACGTATTTACTCTGCTCGTCAATGCCTACCAACTATACAAATTGGTATCTGGCCTAATTTAATTGCTCCCAACAAGCAACTTGCATGGATTACAGTACGCACACACACACACAACCACACCCACACACACACAACCACACCCACAACCACACACACAACCACACAAAACCACACACGCAACCACACACACACCACACACACAAACACACCCGCCCACACACACAACCACACCCACACACCAAAACACCACAAGCCAACAACCACACACACAACCACATACGCAACCACACACGCAACCACACACACCACACACACACAAACACAACCGCCCCCACACCACACACACACAACCACACACCACAACCACACACACACCACACACAACCAGACACACACCACACACACAAACAACCACACACAACCACACACACACAACCACACATGCCCAACCACACACACACCACACACAACCAAACACACACCCACACACAACCACACACACACCCCCACACACACCCCCACACATACGCCCACACACACACGCCCACACACACACGCCCACACGCCCACACACACAACTACACAGACACAACTACACAGACACAACACCACACAGACACAACCCACAGACAACAGCACACACACACAACCACACACACAACCACACACACACACACGCCCACACACACAACCACACACACAACCACACAGACACAACACCACATACCACACGCCCACAACCACACACACACAACCACATACCGCACGCCCACAACCACAACCATATACCACACACCCACAATCACACACACACAACCACATACCGCGTGCCCACAACCACACACACACAACCACATATCACACGCCCACAACCACACACACACACAACCACACACACACACACACAACCACACAACCACACACAACCACAACCTTACACACAACCACATACACACACAACCACACAACCACACACAATCACAATCACAACCACCACACACACACAACCACGCCAAACCACACCCACAACCACACCCACACACAATCACAACCTCACCCACAACCACACCACCACATACAACCACAACCACCCACAAACACACAACCACACACACAACCGCAACAAAGTTTTATGAAAAATTGACTCTTTTAAAAATTCTGATTCCACCAGAATCCGAGTCCTCCACAACACCCTGTTTTTTGGGCTGTCAGCTGTGAAAAGGAGACCAATATTGCCCCATTTGTATTATTCTGTATCCTCGGTTCAATTCTGTGGTGCTTTTTTAACTTGTCTCTAGTTGATTTTGAATCTTACCGTTACTAATTCAAATTGTGTTAGCTTTGGATTATTTGCAATGCAAACTTTATCTCAAAAAGTTCCTGAAACATGCTGCAAGTCCGCTACGGAAGCCCATTCATTTGCTAATTATTTTCCACATAAGGTTGCAAGACCATAAAGTGGAGTATTCAGGATTTTGAATAGTTTCTTGTTTGAAGATGTTACTATCGCCTGCACACCCAACTCCTGTACTAAGGTTACGAGTGACCTGGCACCCGCCTTTCAGAGGTTCTTGCATCAACCCAAGTTTGGCCTGGCACTGGTGCGTCCTAGCCTGGCACACACCGGGTGATGATCTCTGCACCTCCTTCTAGACCCAGCTCACTACTGTTTGCAGTCTGTCACTCACCCCTCACCTCCCTGGCACTCACCCTTCACCCCTCAGACCCGACAGTCACTCCTCGCACCTGGCACTCAGCATTGACTCTGCCTGACACTCAACTGTCACCTCCCTGACACTCACCCATGTGCCTCCAGGTTTTCACTACTCGCCCCCTTGGCACTCACCCTTCACCTCCATGGCACAAGTCCTTCATCCCCCTGGCCTGGCAGCTACCCTTCACCCCTTGCACTCACCCTTCCCCTCCCTGGCACTCACCCTTGACTTTCCTGACTCTTACGTCTCACCTCCATGGCACTCAACCTTCATCTCCCTGGCACTCACCCTTCATCCCCCTGACCTGGCACTCAACCTTCACCTCCGTGGCACTAGCCCTTCACCTCCCTGGCCTAGCAGCTACCCCTCACCCCTGACACTCATACTTCCCCCTTCTCGGCACTCACCCTTCCCCTCCCACTCACTCCTCACCTCTCTGGCACTCACCCTTCACCCCCATGGCCTGACAGTCACCCTTGTCCCTCCTGGCATTCACTCCTCACCTACCTGCCACTCACCCTTGACCCTTCTGGCACTAGCCTGGTTTCCCCCAAGAACAAAAACATAACAAGCATTGGCATAGACAATAGGTCTCACCTTTGGGACCTTATAAGTGTTTAGCCATGCCAATGCTTGTTCCTTTGGTGTCTCTGCTGATACTCATCCCATCAGGAGAAACCGTCTACAATCTTCCAGAGCACAACAACAATAGTTACCCTTATTCCCTGCTTATTAGTATTATTGCTAAATATTCTATTTCTGCAGTGTGGCACTTTGAAGTCAAATGATCTAAGGAGTGCCAAGCAGAAAAATTACGACTCAGTGTTGGAATGGGAATGTCCCCTGCAAAGCTGGCTAGCATGTACCCCTGCTCTGGGTGCATGTGAAACTGGTATCCTAACTTCAATTTTGGCCCTGGAATCACTGTAATGTGTGTGCAGAGGTCTAGGTCAAAGCCTGACAATGTGATGCCCAGGCCCTGTCCTGTGACTTGGAGGGATACACTCAGCAGGTCTTCATACTGGATCAAGGACTAGTGTTCCCGTCCTCGGTTTAGCACTTAAAACGGGTGGTGGGAACCAACAGCCAAAAGTGGTTTACCACTGAGCTCAGCGCACACAAACTCAGTCTCCGCCAGGCAGAGAGATGTTGGCGCCGGGATTACTCCCTCGAATCAAAAGAGATTTTTTCGTCTCGGTTGAAGGAGTACAAGAAAGCAATTACTGCGGCCAAATCATGCTACTTCCCAAGCAAAATCTTGAACTCCTCCAATAAATCCAAAGATATTTTTTCTATAGTGGATGAACTATCTAACCCGGAAAGAGTCGCCCTAGCCCCCCTCCCTTCCCAATCCCTGTGCGACTCCCTTAACCAATTTTTTGTGGAGAAAATCATCAAAATTAAAACCAGCATCTCCATTTCTTCACCTGCTCCCACACCTTCTTGTGTTCCTAGTCATTCTTACACTCACACTTTTACTCACATCCCTCTCATTTCAAAGGATAACTTTTTGTCACTCCTACACAAAGTCTCTTCTGGTTCTCCCAGCGATTGTTGCCCCCCCTCGGTCCTCCGAGAAGCTTTCACTTCCTGTCCAGACCCCCCCTTGCTCTTTTGAACAACTCTTTGACCATAGGGGAGGTTCCTGGACCCTTCAAACAGGCCGAGGTGGTTGCCATTCTAAAGAAACCCTCGGCAGACCCTTCCATCATGAGCAACTATGGCCCAATTTCCCTTCTCCCTTTTCTCAGCAAAGTTTTAGAGTCGCACGTCACTCAGATTTTCAGTTCTTTTGTGGAAGACTCTAGTGCACTGGACCCCCAGCAGGCTGGATTCAGACCCGCGCACTCAACAGAAGCTGTCATTCTTTCTGTCATGGAAGAACTGCGCAGGGGAGCGGACGCTAACATCTGCCAGGCTCTGGTCCTCCTGGACTTGTCGGCCGCCTTTGACACGGTCGACCATGATATTTTGGTCGACCGTGTCGGGGAGGCCGGCATCCAGGGTACCGCCCTGGCCTGGGTCCGCTCCTTTCTGACCCAACGCCATCAAGCTGTCAGACTATCCCAGTTCTCTGCTTCCCAGGTCAAACTTACCTGTGGTGTCCCACAAGGTTCTTCCCTATCCCCCCCTCCTTTTTAATTTGTATCTTTCCCCACTTATTCGTGCCCTCCGACAGTTCAATGTCACAGCGTTCAACTACGCTGATGACATACAACTAATTTTCAACATTGATTCCTCTGCTGATTCCATTTCTACCTTCCAAAACACCCTCTGCTTTATTAGCAATTGGATGAGCTCAAACCACCTGAAGCTCAACCCCGACAAGACCGAGCTGGTTCTTGTCGGGGGCTCTTCCAACCCTTGGGACTCCTCCTTCTGGCCTGTCAGCCTCGGCAGTCCACCCCGCCCTGCCAACTGTGTCAAAAGTCTGGGAGTCGTCATCAGCAGCGACCTCTCTATGACGCCCCAGATTAGCGCGGTAGTCTCCTCCAGCCATTTTCAACTAAGGAAAATCAGGAAAATCTCCCGGCTACTTACTTCCGAGGCCCTTACCCTGGCCCTGCTTGCGCTAGTAATATCGAGGCTCGACTACGCCAACGCGCTCTATGTTGGCATCCCAGCCTACCAACTTAGGCGGCTTCAGCTGATCCAGAATCAGGCTGCCCGCCTGATCCACTCTCTCCCAAGAGATCAACACGTCCGCCCCCTCCTAAAAAGCCTCCATTGGCTCCCGGTAGCCGCCCGCTGCAAGTTCAAGCTGGGCTGTATCATTTTCAAATCCCTTGCCGGTCAGGGCCCCCTCTTTATTTCTTCCCTCCTTCAACCCTACGTCCCCCCTCGCACTCTCCGGTCTTCCAAACTGGCCCTGTTATCCACTCCCAGATACAAGAGGAAGAAACACGGCGGGCTCAAGTTCTCCTTCCTGGCCCCCACTTTTTGGAATTCCCTCCGCCTCTCAGACTGTCCACTCCGTACCCCAAATTCAGATCTTCCCTTAAAACTTTTCTTTTTACTGAATCCTACAAATAAACGGCCTCTGTTGCTCCCTCATCTGCTCTCTTCATTATGGCGCCAAGAAACCTAATGGTGTTAGTTGCGCCTTATAAATTTGTTTAACATAACATAACATAACAACAGCGTTTACCGATCTTATGGTTGGCTGTCCTTTTTATCTGTGTCACTGAAAGTCTGCTGTACGGACCCTCTTGTGTAAAGTTCCTTTGTTAAGTGAAACCCCGAACCTTGAGATGGCATTCTGTATGTAAGTCAAGTGTGTGTGGTACATTTTTGGAAGGAAGGCTTTCTGCGTGTTTTAACTAGGGTACTAAAGTTAGTAGAGGAAGAGGAGGAGGATTTAGTGTCCCCAGTTTGTGGAAGTGTATTGCCTGCATACCTGTGGTTGGAGGGGGCAGAACCAGACAATGAAGTAAGAAGGGAGCAGACAGGGTACTTTTTGAAATTCCATGAAGTTGTTGTTAGCAAAGCGCTGCTGATTAGTTCTTTCAGAGCATGGCCATTTGATTGAAGAAAGGCATAAAGGATGGTATTGCTGTTTGTAGTTCAAGGTGAGGACGTTTTTAGGTCATGCCTGTGCTTTTGCCTCTTCCCGATTACAGTTTTAGAAAAGCCATTGGTAGACTGGGGCAAAAAACTAACACTTCATTATGTCAATGTTGTGGGTGCTCTTGCTTGAAGACCTCCCCAGTCCTGAGTCCTGTGAAAAGCATCACTTTATACAGAGGCTGTGACTGGAGAGCAGCCTGAGAAGGACACTTGAAAAGAGAACAAACCCAAACCGATTCTAAAGGTTGAGACACTGGATCGACATCACTGGTACGGAACAGGTGTATAAAAATGAAACCCAAACTACCCTTCTTAGTAGTTCAAATTCCAAGACCTTCAAGAACAAGTAAAGAAATGCTCTGCAGAGTACTTGAAGGACTGCTGTGTGACAAGGGTTATGGTCCACCTAACAGCCAGCATACCAGAGGTGAGAGGACAACACCTGCAGTCTGCATTTTCTGCTGACAGAGCTCATGCTCTCTCTTACTGCCTGCCTGCCTGAAAAGCCCACCTGCCCACCTATCCGCCCACCCGCCCTCCTGCTGGCCAAGGGAGGAAAGAAATCTGCCTGGCTGTGTAGGAGAAGTGACTGGGTTTAAGAATAAGCAAAATGAATGAGCATCCAAACCTGTGTGGAATGTAATCTGCACCTGTGCCCAATTCAAGCCTCTGCCAAAGGGCTCTTAGGGACTGTAACTGGGTGAGAAAAAATACTGGGAGTGTTGTGGTGTAGCACCATACAGATCTATACCAGGGGTAGCACCCTGTATTCACAAATTGCATTTGTTCACTATTTAGTTCTTCTATTTGCGATTAAAATTTCTTCCATTTTCAGATATAATATCATAGGAGTGCTGCTGGAGACCCTGTAGGTACCCGCAGTCCTATAGAGAGGCTTCCTTCTACCTGGTTTATCCACACCCATCACAGTACACAGCACCGTTATCCTTACTCATGGTTTATAGTTTAGGGTTTTCGGGGGGAGGGGGGATTTTTGTTGGGCAACTGGTATGATTCATTGAGACGGAACATTTGATGACAGCGCTTTCACTGAAATATCTGTTTACAAGGAAAATGTCATTACATAGTGGAAACTGTATGTACTATTGGCATTCTAATGTTTACCTTTGACACTCTCGTTGTGTATTATTACCTTTGTGTAACGCTGTGCCCTAGGAAAAACTCAATTAAGAAAGTTTGATAAAAAAAGTACTTTCTATTACAAACTGACGAGCTCTGAGCAGGACATTAAGGGGCAGATTTACAAGCCCCTTGCGCCTCTTTTACGACTCTTTTGCGTCAATTTTGTGACGCAGCGGCGGCGCAAAAGAGGCGCCATGGTGCGGGTATTGAAAACATGATGCATCTGAGAGATGCCTACAACAAGAACTACCTGCCCCGACTAATGAAACAAGGCCCCCAAGAGGGGTCCTTAGATAAACACTATCACAGGAGCAATTTAAGTGCAGGGAAGGTCAGTAACGCCAAGTAGTACAAAAATATAAAGTTTTATTAATTTTTAACAATTATTTCAAAAGGATATGGTACTTAACATAATACAGGTCAGTGCATCAAGACCAGGGTATTTCAAAATATCCAATCCCACACTCCTCTTTCATACTACACTTTCAGTCTTCACATGTTACCAACACTCAACACACAACTCCATATCTCAATCACACAATTCACCACATTCACAAAGGCAGAGAATAGAGAAACGCCACAAGATGGTCCTGAGACAGAATAGTACAGCTCATCATCATGGCAAGAGGGATAGGGGTAGGTATCATCCAGCTTCCCCTTCACGAAAAACGCCAACGCACGTTTCATGTGTTTTGCCCCAGCCGGGGCTACACCTTCATCAGGGCGAAAAAGGAACAAGGAATAGAGGGAGGGGACAAGAATCCAACGGGCTGAAAGGTTGTGATCCGCCAGACTCTGGAAACAAGGTAAGAGGCACTGGAAAAGGAATCTCAACTGGTATCGAGGAAAGGCGCTCTGCTCTGGAGAGCTAACAAGTAAGTTCCAGACGGTTCCTAAGTTGGGCACGATCCTGGAGTTCAGTTTCTTTCAAGGCCGGTAGCACACAAACATCTGTTCTGGAGCCGGGGCTTCCAATGGTTGAAGTTTTTTACACTCCGATCTGCAGATTCGGGGGTTCTCGGCAGTAGAGGATCAGCGATGTGGCGCAAACGGTCGAGCTCCTCGCTTGCGTCTCGATGGTAGCGGCGCATATCACATCTGAGAGATGCGTCACGTTGTAAAGCCCTACGCCAGAAATAGGCATTCCGGCGCAGGGGGGGGCGTTTCGGCGCAAGAACGCCTCCTAAAACTGTAATTTGGTTCCCCAAGTCTGCTTTCCAGTCTCCACGGATCTTTGCGTCATTAAGAGGGATAATGTCAGCGCAGGTCTTGTAAAGTTTGGATATGAGATGTATACCCTTATCACTGTCTATCACCATAGTGAGTGGAAGGAAAGAAGGAGGTTGTCAGACTCGAACACATGCCCCTCTGGAAATAGGTCGCCCAACTTAGTAAACTGAAATTTAGTGCATGTACGTTGAATAATTTTTTTGCCTGTAATTGGCAACCATATAGCGTTTGGGAGAGGAAGCGAGGAAGAGTAGAGGGTGGGTGTATTCGTTATTTGCCTCAATTTCTCCCATGCCCAGCTGGTGATAGACACAGTTTGGGTTTCTTTAGGGTCTCTGGGTAGGCCTGTAGGAAAGATGGTAGCCAGAGTTTCAGGGAGGACTAGATCGGATTCCGGTCTGAGATATGGGATCCTTGCATCTGGATGGTACCACGTCTGTGCATAGCTGCACTGGGCAACCAAATAATATAACTGAAGATCTGGTACCCCATAACCCCAACCGGTACAAGTTAGTAGTTTAGGACCAAATCAATAAAGTGATCATGTGCAGTGCAGGCTCCTTATTTCTGACACAATCTGACAAACAGAAACTAAGTACTTTCAGACACATCAGAAGCAGGCAGCTGCTTTTGCTGTCCCATGGACTTCTGCTAATTGCTGTTCTACTGAATTAATTCACTGCTGCCATCCTTGATTCCAGTGAAACTAGTTGGCTTTGCCTTTATGCTCGAAGAGAACAGAAGTAGGGTCTCTGGAGTTTTGGATAACATGCCTGTGCCATCTGGAAGTTGTGAATCCGTATGGTGATTACTTAGAAAACAATCTGCCCGTGTAATATCGAAGTGGAAGGTCTACTGAATTACTGATTGCATATGTTTGTACTGTGATCCAAGACTACGGGACGAACACCACATTAGGTGGGCGGAAGCAGGTCAGCCTAGATCTGCATGCATCTGTTGCTGTGTTAAAGTGTTCAATCAAACTGATGTTGTGATTCACTCAGTGGTTAGGAGCATGGCTTTTGACTGCAGGAGGAACATAGGAGACAATCAGAATCAGACATAAAGCAGAAGTCTGCAATTGCACCGTCAGGCCTGCCAAGTATCACCCATCAGGTGTGACGCTAACGCATTTCAGTGTGGTGTTCCCGCATCACCGCACTGAAATGCATTATCACGCATTTTGCCACTGACCACATGGCTGCCCACTTGACGCCAGGTGCGAGCGCGCGCCGGCCCGAACAGCGTGTTCTCCGGGCCACAGCAGACTTCATTCAATGCCGGCAGCAGCAGCTCAACAGTTAAAGATCTGCTCTGCCTCTCTCCGACTAAGTGCTTGCTACAATGTTACTAACAATCTGCCTGGCTGCTGCCTGAAATCCGGCCTCACATCCTCCTGGAACAGGAAGTGAGGCAGTATGAGTGAAGTCCGTGACCAGAAGCGGCGGGACTGGGCCAGGGACTCGACTGGAAGAGTTGCAGCTGTGTCGTCCGGTCCGCGCGGCGTCCCTTAGACAGTCTTACTTTTGAGACTGTCTGAGTCAAGTGCGATGCTGCTAGGCCTGCGCAAGAGGGGCAATAATTTGTATTAAAATCCGGCCCGGCCGTGTTGTTGGATCGGCGGGACGCCGGCACAGCATGATCGACCACCTGCTGGCAGTCACTCAGGGTCAGTCAGCAGGCCGCCGCATGATGATCGGGCACCGGGGGGGAGACTGCATGCAGTGCTGCACAGCCGTGCGGCTTAGTCACGGTCCGCCGTGGCCGCTGGAACCCCTGTGGGCACAATGGCTGAGCAAGTGGTCACTCGCACCACCACCACGGCGGTATTGATCTCATAGACCCGGCGGACCCCACTGGCGCCTGCAGTCAGGCTGCTGAAACTGAACTACGCCAGCCCGGGCCGTCAGAGTGGTTCAGCAGCAGAGTCCTGTCGTCAGAGTCCTGTGAAGCAGATTGTGTGCCAGAAACATGCTGTGTTGGTTGCCACGGCAGTCTCCTCCAGTCCTAGCGGGCCAGCCACCACGAGGCCCAACTGCAGAGAGGTACCTGAACAGACAGTAATCATCTCTTAGTTGCACTGACTTGCTATGCTTAAAATGTACTTTTTCGGCTGGTGCGCAGTCATGAGATCGTCAGATCTTGTATCCTCCAGGGCCCCCTCACTTGGACACTGCATTGTTCTGCGGTCCATCTGACTCCTCCGGATGCCCTCTAATGAAGCTCCTGTTAGGTGACCACAGAATATGGGTAGATCTCCTCTCTGTCCACCCGTGGCCTGCCCAAAATGTCATCTGCCGTACCAAGTTCTGGAATACTCCAGGGCTAATTTTCACAGCTACAGAAAAACAGTGGGCAGTGCTTCACAAATCTGCATATGTGGTATTTATTCAAGCTTTACCCCTCAGTTGTGATGTTTGGGGCGCACAGCACTGTGGGGATGCTGATTCTGGGAGTCAGGAGTAGAGTGCTAAAACACAAGTCCACTTCATTTGACCACTGGCCACCTAATTTGCATCTTTAAATCTAAGAGTTGTACTCTTATCACAAAGGTATTCCTTTCATGAAAATGTAAAAAATACACAGATCGTAAATGGAGTCATTTTTGATGCAATGTAAAGAGGAAAAGGAAGTCCACCCTTGCCTGTAAGCTATTAACCAGTCTGCAGTTTTATTTGAGAGTACAAGACATCTGTGTAGTTAAAATAAATATGGTGTTATTTAGAGCACGTTTAGTAACTAAGCTGCCTGCCTGCCCTTAAACTACAATCACGCAGTCTGTCTCCTCACTGTAGTTTCAGCTAGTGCGTTACCGCACTACTCGAACTCATTTTGGGTGTGGGTGAGCTAGACTTGGAGCCACTGTCATCATTGGTGCATTGCAACTGGTGTTACTAAAGTACTGCCTGTGAAAGACTTGTTAATGTTTAATATCATGATTACACATTTGTTTACCAGTACAATCAGGTTAAAAGGGCACTAGGTTAGTGCCCTTCAATTTCAGGTGCTTTGCAGCAGTTTTAAGATGATCTTCTTAGAGTTTTTCATTGTTCAAATTAGTGTAATTTCTGTTATTTATATTTTTCCCTCGTCTTCATTGCTTGACTTTGCTCACAAGAGAATATCACTCATAGTTTTTAAAATGTCACTCATAATTACACTGAAATTATGAAAATGTCACACATAGCAATCTGAAACTTTGGCAGCTATGCACCATACCCAAGCATTTTTGGAAGGTACTTGACCCACGACCGCAGATCTTGTATAGACATTTTAAGTTGAGAAGTATCACTTGTCATACATAAACCAGAGAATTCACAAAAAAGATACACACTGTGTAGCCATGTGAGTATATATTTGGTACTCGATGTGAATGTTCTCCTATAACACACAGTTGCCATGTCCAGCTCTAGACAAGTGACAACACCAAAACAATCTCCCGTTGGATCTAGTATTCATACACCATGAAGGATACCACCATGTTTTTAGGATGATGCAGTGAGGCATTCCAGAACCCAACACCCAAACCACATATGGCTGAAGGCAAATGATTCTATTCTGAGAACAAGCATACCACTAATGCCCGATGTGGTATCTAAAGTAGAAAGCAAGAGAGTATAATTTACGCATAGCAAAGATTGTTTTTTTTTTTTTGCCAAAGCAACATCATCTTCATTCTCCGAATCATGGACAGAATATCCAAAATATATTGAAATTATAATATCTCTTGGCCATTCCTGAATCAAACTGTACTTGTAATTTCTGACTCTCTAAAAATCCTTGTCCATTCTAGAACCTAGTAGTGTATCCGGGGTGACAAGGGCCCTGCAAACAGGGAAAATGGCTCCACCTTTAGCCCAGTACGAAGGTTAGAAAAAAACATAATTTGGCTGCAGTTGGTCCATCACACTTCTGGGCCCCGGTGATGCAGCACATGCTGCACCAGTGATAGCTATGCAACTGCCACAATGACGGCAAGTGATCAACCATCCTGGAAACTTGCCATAGCCCTGGAACCTAAAGAGGTGAGTAGAAGCCTGTGCACAAAGGGCCATTTTGCTAGAGATGGATTTTAAAGCCTGCAGCACAATATGGACTTTCCTAAGCCTTACGACTGAAGAGGTCATATAGATCCAAACACAAATGCAAGAATAAGCATTTGTGTATTTTTGGGCGTATTCTAATGTCTCCGGTTTGATAGCACAGCAAACAACCTGACATACTGCTTACAATATGAATAAAGTGAGTTGTGGCGCCATTCCTTTCAACCACTGGATTTCTTTAACCAACTACTTTCAGGAAGTAATTTGCAACTTTTTAGGTCGAGGACCGTAGGCTGCGCTTGCGCAGTTCGGTCCGAAGATTTAATGTTTTTTAGTTAGGGGGCTTGAACCCGCCCCCCTTCTCCATTGGCTGGCTTCCTAAACGGAGGCCAGCCATTGGAGGAGAGGGGCGTCACTCCGTTCAAGCCCCGTCTTTTTCGGATTCGGGGAGTCTTTTTTACCTTCTTACTTGTTTTCTTTCTCTCCTCTTCCCATTGGCTGGAATTTTACCTTCCAGCCAATATGAAGAGGAGAGAACCAAAACCATGCCCCCGAATCTGAAAATGACGCTGGTTTCTCCGAGGCATTCTTGCTTCGCCTCGGAGAAACGTGGTGGCGGTTATTAAGCCTTCCGTGGCTTCTTTATTTAATTATTTGGCAGCGCATTGGCTCTAATGGTGGTGCTTCAGCCCCTTCCCATGCCCGCCCCCGTTTCACTTCAGCCCCTTCCCGTGTCCGCCCCGTGAAAACTTAGCAACCCTCGCTGACCGTGAATTGAGCTATGTGTATGACAAACGGAAAGCTTCTGACAGCTGGAAAGAATGATGATATTTAAAACACTTGCATGTTTTAATTAACTTATGAGGAATTATCAAGAGCCCTCCCAATCAAATTCCAACGGCTAGAGCGGGGGAGCTTTGGCCAAGTGTTGTGCCGTTCTTTGAAGCAAGCGTGAGCCCTCTCTCTATCTGCCTACTCGCAATATAGAATACAGAGCATTAGGGAACTAACGTTCCCAGCCACCGCTGGTTTCCGCTTTTCTCTGGCTGGCTGCTGGGAGTTGCAATTCAAAACTACGCCCCTCATGTTTGTTCTACTTTAGTGAAGAGAGAAAAGACTCACACTCCCAGAATTACCTGTGCGCATCCTGCTTCCTGCCGGACATATTTTCTCGCTGTGTCAGATTGTAAACAAACAGCAGGGGTATTCTTTTAAAGAGAGAAGAAGGACTTCGCACGGTTTAGAGGCAGGGGCCGGCAGGCTTCTGGAACATTCAAAGTGGGTCTGTGCAGGTGCACTCAGCGGCTGTGAGTGGGAAGTTTATAGACGGCAGCTGCCGTAGCAGCGCAGAGTTCAGGGCCCTATGGACGACAGCAAGGTAAGCGACAGCAATGCAGCCTCAGGGTGACGCCCCCTGCCAATAGAGATGTCCACAGAGCTCAATCTCCTGTCTGCCTTGAAAGCACAATATTATGCTTGCTTGTACGCTGCCCATTTTGTTTATGTTAGTAATGAGAGAAAGAAGAATGCTGTGTGTAAACGGCCAGGTCAGCATTTGCCTAGCACAAACTTGAAATCTGTGTATGCATGCCTGTTAGTAAAGTTTGTTATCCGCTATCGTTTAAGGGGAGAGTCTGATGATACTTTCATTGATAGGTGACGATGAAGTAATGCGCTGCATAAGGAAAAGAAGGCACGACTTGCTAATAAGTTTATATGAACAACACTGAGGATTGTAGCATGAGGGCGTTTGTGGCATGGACTACAGGAATTATGTGGCATGTGAGGACCACATCACGTGGTTAGGTCGACTGCTTTATCTTAACATGTTATTGAGTATCGTGTGCCACGTTGGGTTCATTAGCATTATTATCTAGCTACTTTTTAATGCACGACGGTATTACTGTCACGAAAGGGCTTGCAATACTGCAGATAGAACGGGAGTGCGACATGTTTATCTACTTGTGCCAAATGTAAGAATGTTTACCATTAGTTGATGCTGTGCATTTTATTGCCAATTCGCTTCTTCCGCGCGCGCCCACTGCCTAGTGTGCAATCCAGCATCCTTCCTTTAATCACCCCTTGTGGTACCAGTGGGCGACTTAATTGATGAAAGGAGCCCAAGGTTTTGGTGCGCTGCCACAAGCTGAAATAGTGCTAGGGTTCGAGATATAGAACTGCACTGAAGTAGGCAGCAGTGTTGTCATCCTGTGTGTGGGTGGCTCTGTGTGGGTGGGTGGCTCTGTGTGGGTGGCTTTGTGTGTCTGTGTGGGTGGCTCTGTGTGTGTGGGGGGGGTTCTGTGTGTGTGTGGGGGGGCTCTGTGTCTGGGGGGGCTCTGTGTGTGTGTGGGGGGCTCTGTGTGTGTGGGGGGGGCTCTGTGTGTGTGGGGGGGCTCTGTGTGTGTGTGTGTGGGGCTCTGTATGTGTGTGTGGGGCTCTGTCTGTGTGTGGCTCGCTGTGTGTGTGTGTGTGTGTGTGTGTGTGTGTGTGTGGCTCGCTGTGTGTGTGTGTGGGGGGCTCTGTGCGTGTGTGGGGCTCTGTGTGTGTGGGTGGGGCTCTGTGTGTGTGCGTGGGGCTGTGTGTGTGTGGGGGGCTCTGTGTGTGTGTGGGGGGGCTCTGTGTGTGTGTGTGGCTCTGTGTGTGTGTGGCTTTCTGTGTTTGTGGCTCTGTGTCCGCGATTACTCTCTACTACTCTCTAATGCTCACCTATTGCCATTGTAAATGACAACACCATTTATTTATTTTGAAAAAAAAAATGAAAAAAATGTCATGAGCAATGCCAATAGCTCTACCTTTAATAAGTCTGAGACCATTGCATTGTAAATGCTTGTTTTTTTATGTTTTTGGTCAGCCAGTGCAGTATTCATAGATCATCTATTGCTAGTGACACTTCCATCTCCACTCAAGTGCCTGCATTAAACAGCCTGCAGGATTATCCTACAACTACTGCCCTCTCGTTCACTGCTGCTCGCCCAACATCCTCGCATATCTCACTTTCGCCATTTTCTTCATCACCTCTGCATTTCTTATTCACCTCATATGTCACCCTCTCACATCTCATTCCCGCCCATCTCTCCTTTTCACATTGCCTACTTGTATCTTCCTCTCATGTGCGCTCATTGCTTCCCATGCCTGCACTTCCCTCCTAGTGGCTTCTTAAAAAAGAAGGTAGGGCTACATCTTTTTTCATAGCAACAAAACAAGGGCTATAATGAAGACTGCCTGGTCTTAAATATTGTATTCTTTGTAGGTCTCACTGTTGTCAAAAGAAATCTTGTGTACCACGCCACAAACTTACAGTAAACTTAGAGCTAGCCCTTTACTTACCATTGGTTGGCTTTCTTTCCACTCTCATTTGCTTACTTCTTATGTAAATGCTTTCCTTCCTGTTCTTGTATTTGCATCTCCCATGGAGCATAACATATTTACCATTTGTCTAAATGGATAAAAGTTTATCTTTACACTGCTCACAATCAGAGGACACTTTTTTAGGTCTCCCCAAGACAGCGCGCACGCACTGTAGCTTGCGAGAGATATTGTTTAGTATAAGGGGTTGGAGCCTGCTCCTTGCTTACCTTTCGTTGGCTTCATTGTCACTCTTATTTGCTGCCTCCTAGTTGGCCAGTGTGCGTCAGTTTCACTTCCTCTTCTTTTGTGTGGAGAATGGACCAAGCACTGATTTATTCATTTTGTTGTGTCCTTCTGTTGCTATCTCTATTATGAAGGTACTATTTTTCTTTTTTTTTCTGTTGTGTTGGTTCCAACCCTAGTTGTCTATGTTGCTTATAAGCACTCTTTAAGCACTCCATGACATTTCAAATGTTTTCCTGCTCTCTGTCTTGTGTGTCCAACCTCCAAGACCACTGCTCCCTCTTCCTTTCCACCCCATATGTACACCCCGGCTTTTATTTTTTATTTTCCCATCCTGCCCCCACCTGAAGCTCCTCACTTGCACCCGTGCCCACTTCACATTGATTCTTCAATCCCTCATTGACTTCTCCCTAACCCTCTCCTCCTGTAATTTACTAGTGGACTGCTCAGATTTCAAAACGTTCTTTCACACCAGTATAAATGCTATTTTTATTTAGTGCTGCATATGGTATCTGCCATATTGGAACGGAAAGTAAAATGACTCCTGCATTGTTACTTGTGCACCTAAATGCTTTGGGATGCATGTGTTTGCATATGTCATTACAAATACATGCATACAGACATTGACATGACCAATAAATGATGAATACTCCAGAATGTAGGAGTTCACATCATTGTGCCGTTTTTTTGCTCATGCTACACATCATCAATAAAAGGCACTGACAAAACCAATAGTCGAAAAGGCAAGCTCTACAGGCTTTGTCAATGCTTGTTTACTAAGATTTTGTCTGCGAGCATCAAACCTACTGGGTTTCCAAACGCTTAACAGTCATCTGCTTCTTCCCTAGCCAAGAAAAGCTGCCATTTCAATTCAAAGCCTGTTTTCAATTATGTTTTCTAAATTATCAATCAATCTTGATTCTGCTCTCACTCATTCCGGTAGCCCTCTCCTACATACCCACCAGAAGATTCAGTTTCTAGCATCTGAGTTACATGCAGTACTTATGTATCCCATACTGCCCATTTCATACTATGCCTACATCCACCACAGGTTATCAGCACTCTAAACAGAATTCATCACATGGTGAACAACAATGAGGTGGGGTGGAAAACCTTACATAGATAAAGCTATGCACAGTTATGGTCCAATTCAAGTTTTTCAACTCACCAGCACATGGGCAGCGCCGCAGCCAGATATCTTTGTGTTTTTGGGTTAGATAGTTGTGGTTGCTCAGCTTGAGGCAGTGCTCCAGTGAATTCAGCCCTCACTCTCTCTCCTGGGCCCTGCCTTTTCTAAGCCCCAAATCCATCAACTTCCCCACAGGCTGACACCCTGGAAACTATTCCAAGGGTAGCAAGTCTGGTATTCTTCCTTAATGAGCCCAACCAGAAAGCCAGGTCACTTCTCTCATTGTCTCTTTTCAATTACAGCTATCTGTCACCGACTGCGCTCTGTCACACCTCCATTCTCTCTTTCAACATCATCCTCTTAGAGTCTCTAGCCGAGGCCGCACTTAGAGTTGATTCAGTTCTTAGTGGAAGCATTAAAAGCATCTAAAAAAGCTTAAGAATGATTAGCACTGCATTGATCTTTTTGTAATCGTATTAAAGTGTTTCAGTGGACACTGAAGCATGTTCCTTTATCGAGGACATAGGTTTATATTTTGGTAGTGCCTACATGAATAATGATTTTTTCGAGGTTATCAGTCTCATTTGGTGGTAACGCCCCTTAAAACTATAGAGAAGATTGCATGATCTCCATTATCAAGACGTTTTTATAATTGAAAAAGAGCTTATACTTAGAATCGTCCGAAGACACTTCTGACAGGAACATCAGTGGATTCAGAACGGAGGTAAATTGTTTTTCCCTAGTTAGTAAGCTAGTTCCCTAGTTAGTAAGCCTTAAAATACATAGCAACAGATGAAGGGACATAGACAAATGTTGAAACGTAGGCACACACTGAGGTGCTAGATGACATGGTAGAGCACGGACATGGCGAGAAACCTTTAGACACAAGCACATGGAGACCAGAGGATAGATGGACAGCTTAAGGAACCGACACTGATACACACATGCACTGGTCTGAAGAAAACTCTACAAACAAGAGGAAATTAATGCCCGAGGAAGCTCATACGCACAGTCAGATTACAGCAACTGCAGTAGTGTGCAATGAAATACAAGTAACTCCTTGTCCTCCACCAAGTCAGCTCTCTCCATAGACTTCAAAATGAATGCCCTCTTAGTAAACATGTACAGCCTTCAGACAACCTTTCCAGAATGGCATTATTCTCACAAATACACGGCGTTGCCCTCTTTGGAGAGATAGCACAATAATAGGTATGGGAAGACTCAATGCCCAAGAAGTACAACATTGTTGTCATTAGCAGGATCAGGGCAATGCCAAAGTACTAATATATAGAAAGACAACAGATTTATTTGGAACGATCACCACTCTTGATTAAGAATGAAACTAAAGCTTCCCAAATTAAATAAGCATTGCCAAAACCAATCAGTCTTGCTTTGTCAGTGCTTGCTGTTTGCCAACTACTGGCTTTGCTAATGCTTGTTAATTTGCAATAAAATATGCAAAGCCAACAGTTTTGACTGGCCATCTTAGAATTTAATTTTGTATAGTTCCACAGGACAGAGGAGAGGATGAGGGAAACAGCTTTATGCTTGGCATAAACAGTGTAACACATTAAATACATTATAAAAAGCCCACTGTTTCCTAATACCTAGAAATTAATACTACCATGCTGGAGGGATTCTGAGGGATTAGTGCTAAATAGGGTTCCTCAACTAATGGACTTGGAAAAAAAGGCTAGGGTTGAGGTCACAGAACACATCATAGCAAAGATATGTGGGTCTGGGTACAATTTTCTCATAGCTTAAAATATAACAGGATTCCGTTATAAAGTTTTTTTTTATTTTGTTGGGTCTTACTTTTTTGTTTCTATGCATTTATCATCATTGCAATAATTGCTTTTGACTTTTGCCACACTAGATTACTGAATAAGAAGGGTTTAGTTTTGTTCTTTTATCTCTGAGATCCAAAGAGGGGGACCTGCATATAATTACCATGCTAGGGTCACTGGCAGGCCAGTGCGGTCTCCATGCTGACCTGTTGCAAATCCGCCCATGGGCTGTTTCTACGAGACCCTCGCCTGCTTGCTCTGCTGTGCAGCCTCACAGGCTACCTCCACGACGGAAGCTTAGCACACCTGTTATTGTGAAAGGCGCTTGATAAGGGAGAGGGACGTAGTGGTATTGTTGTCCGGGGGTACAAAACAAATAGAGTTGCCAAAACACTGAAAGTCCACCAAACATATGACCATACATACTAGGTATTGGTGCTGCTGCAATTCGATTTATAGGTCCTACAGATATAGTTATGAGAGCAAGGATGGCGTATATGTACTACATATGCATCAGGGGCCTTCCTAATTGGAACAGTGTAATTATGGCATCCTAGCTATAGAGTTAGACAAGAAGGGTTGTTTATGAATATTTATAATCGGTGTTTTAGAAGTAGAGGAAGAGCTAATCTGTGGTATGGTGAGGTGGGTGGTTTTAAAAACATCTCTCCCAGGTTGGTGGTTATTATTTTCCTATTGCCCTAAGAGAAGGAAGATCTTTAAAAAACAGATGGGATGTATTATCTTTCAAAATGTGAATCGCCAGAAAGAGGTAGTATAACATTGTGTTCATATAATTTTGAGGGTTTCAAATCACAACACCTCTATAACCCAACAAAGCTAACTCCACGGATTGTGTGTAACCTGAAAGTCACTAATTCATATTAAAGCAGTTATTCCAGCATTTAATCCCCATGTGCGATCTTTATGTGTGTGTTACATTCTTGCCACTACATATTTGTTTATTTACATGTACTGTTGAATTATACTCTGCTTGTCAGAAACCCTTTCAAAAGGTCATGGGGCAAGCAGGGGTCACTGAGATCATCTGTGAAGGTTGTGGCATTTGGCTCCTGCTTTCCCAGGGCTTGGCTTACTATGGGGCCCTTCAGCCCACAAAACTCGGTAGTGGCGTGGTTCAAGCAGTCCAAGGCTCCTCAGTGGAAGGTAAGTGTAGGTATGCTTATGTTCATAACTCAGAATATCCACAGTGCCCCCAATAAAAACAGTTAAGTCCAATACTTAATTTTGGTAAGGAAAACAGTATTTCTTCTGCATGCAATCATAGCACACTTAATAAGCCACACAGAATGTCTCTATAAGCTAAAGCCTTAGCACTGATCTGGGTCGTGTTTCCCCTGTTGGTCCACTCCTTCTCTTCTTCTCCAAGCTTACCAACATGTCTCTGGCAGAAGTAACTCCACAGGTACTGGCCGCACTACAGAGGAGCATCAAAGTGCGGCTTTGGCCTGGAAAGTTGCAGCTCAACAGGCGTTAACCCAAGCCTGCAGCCCTGCTCCAGACTCACCCAATCACAGTCTTAAAAATCCGGGGCATGTCTTTCTACGTTCCAGCGACATGGAGCTCGCACCGAATCCTCCTGTGTGCTAACTGGAGTGAGGCACGTGGCGGGAACTTCGCGGTTGCAGCCAGTAAATTGTTGGAGATGGGGTAGTGCTGCAGAACCACTTCTGACCTTGCATCCGAGTCCCTCCTCCAGTTACACAAACTCCTGCGACATGGGTGACAGCCACAATTGTCCTAGAGGCTCCCTCTTGGCATACAGAGGTCACAGGAACAGGTAATGTCCACAATGCCGTTGGATGCACAGAGTGATGGCCCTAACAGACGTGGTGGCCTGACTCTGGCATACATGGGTCACGGACACCTACAGTCTCAGTTGCAACAAAGGATGGCCACAGCAGATTCAGGTGCAACAAGCAATTTCCACAACAGTACCAGGGCCCCCACCCCCAGTATACAAGAGTCCTGGACATGGATGATGGCCCCAACTCTGTCTCCAGTTTTGGGCGACCGGCCACAACTTCACATTCACCCTGATGTGCGTTACCGCCTCCCGCCAGAGAGCAGATAGTTTTCTAGCAACACTGGCCCCTCATGGACCAGGCGCCTCTCAGTTTGCCACTAGTAGACCTTGGTCCTCTGCTCAGGTTGCAGTAGATTGACGCTTTGATGACCTACTTTCTCCTGATGAACAGTGCTGTTGAACAAAGTCTCTCTCCTTTATAGTCCAAATCCAGACAGATATGTTGTTTAGAGTCTGAGCCTTTAAAATTTGGTTTGTGTGTAAGCTCTTTTGACGTGCTCTCTCCTCTTTCCTGTCCTTTGTCAAAATGAGTCAAACCTTAATGACCCACAACTCATCCTCCACTGAAATATGCTTGAAAAAGGTAAAAAAAAGGCCTAAGCCTTCCTGTCTATCAAGATTCCCTGGTCCGCTGTATCAACATCATCAGTCTCACAATCTACTTAACAATGAGTCCAGGTCCCACTGACCAGTAACTCTTCCTGGAATCAAATATACCTTTGATGTGCAGCGAGGGTGCCCAGCTCCCCTTCCTCCAGTGTGTGTGTTCCTACCTTAGTCATCAGGGATGTCAGCAATCTACATCTACAATCTGGGGATTGCAATCCTCACTTTCATTAGACACCCCAGGCCCAGGGCTTTCTCAATGGAACCCAAAGGCCTCCATGTTATGTACCATCGACAGTGCCACACATCCTAGCACGACGATGCACGTATTATGCACTGTCCAGCACTACCCACAATCCAAGAAGAGCAAGGATGAGTTAAGTACACAGCCAAGGAACTTTACTTGAGTAGGCTGTTGGGCACCACTCCGGTGGCACGGGTAAAAAGGACTGTTCACACTACTGGTTCCTAGGAAACACAAAATGGTATGTTGCAATCACAGTACACTTGACACAACTCCAGGTGAGGGCAGAAGCCATCTACCACTCCCAGGATGGCGCGTGGTGCACCCCTCCTGGTCTAACAAGACCACTTCACTGTGAGACAGGTCTAGGTCATGGCATACATACATGGTACATGTTCGGCAATTACTAAAAATCAGAACCAGGGACCCAGATATTCATGCAGCTGGGGCACTTAGGGTAGAAGTGCATGTCCATTACTATGCCGGGAACTTTTCCATATCAACACAGCTATTAGCCTTAACTTGTTTAAGTTAATAAACTGCTTTCTAGCTGAACAAAAATGTAATTGATAAATAAACAAATAATTTATATGGGGTTGATAATGATTTCCATCTGGTCTCGTTATAATATCAACTAAAATGAGAAACAAGTCTGTTTGTTTTGTACTATAGAAATAGTCAATTGAATTGTAAGCTCCTTAAGTCACAACATTTTAAACATGGCTATGTACTTCACAAACATGACACATAATCAAACAACCACTGCATAAATCTCAGATTACAACAAACACATCGCAGCTAAAACGAAAGCAAAAAAAAAATGCATGACAAGTGGTGCTGGGCACTAGCATGTTCTCTTCAAAGTTTAATCTGTCACGGTATAGTAGCTGATTTTTTAAATCAAGTACTTAACAGGTACTATGATTACTCTGTAGGCCGGCCAGTATTGTGTGTGCTTAATGTATTCAACACCCTCATATAATTATTATGCGAAGAGGAGTTATGTGAATAAAAACAACCAATACTGTAATATAACCTTAAACTACACTGCAATGAGAAATTCAGGCGGAAGTAGTCTTTGTATGTTTGAGACTGTTGTAAATAGGTGATGATAGATGACAGGATACTTCTAGTTGATTACATGTAGATTTATTGTAGGGCACAGCTGAGTATGCGAGGTGTTGTGTACTCAGCTGTGTCCTACAATAAGTCTACATGTAATCAACTAGAAGTATCCTGTCATCTACCATCACCTATTTACAACAGAGACGATTTCACAATCATGGGAAAAATTATTTTTAAAGCAGATGACCCAACCAGATGCACAAAGAGAATATTAAAATGAATAATGTTGTGAACTTTACTGAGTCGTTTTGATTATTATGCGCTTTTGTACAGGCAACGTTCGCCAAACAGATGATGTTGAGCTTGAGATAATGAAATGCTTTCAGATACATTAGATCTCACAAGATGATAAGGAAAGACCAAAAAAGTATATGTTTCCATTTCCCGAATGGGAGAAGGTCTCTACTTAGCAATACAGGTGGCAAACTGTTAATTAATGGTAGGTGCCTGCCCTTGTGCTCTTCGAGTTCTGTGAAATCTATGGAAGAGTAAAGAGAGGAAGGAGGCACGGACCCTCCTTATGCAAACTACGTAGAAAGAGGTTATTCCTATTTCCTAAACAACAGCTGTGAAGGTTAAGAAGACCCTGCCGTTCACTGGTTTCTAAAGGGCGGTGTGACCGTCCTATAGGCCTGTGATGGTACAGTACATGAGAAAAAAAACAGCAAGAAAATCGAGTGGACAGCCCATCCCAAGGCAGCTGATCTGGGATCATGTCCGGTACTCTCTCTCTCTCTCTCTGGAGAAGACAAAGCTGGAATCCGGTGCTGCCCTGCTTATAGTTAGCGCTATTGGAAAGCTGGTTTGTGAAATTTACAGAGAAATTGTACACTGCATAGTCCGAGATCGTACTGAAAACAAGTTTCCCACGCAAGATATAATGATTTCTCTGTAGTGTAAACACCTGTAGCCCTTCTGGGTAAGGCGGTCTCTACATTTGGCACACTCTCACTTCTCTCTCTTTTGGCATAATGTATCTTACCCAGCTGGCAACGGAGCAGATACCCAGTATAGCCCCCATGGCTGCCCCGGATCAGACGGGAAGGCTCTTTGTTTACTCTGTACGAGGAGCTGCGGCGACGCCTGTCACTAGCCCCAGCTGACGCCGTCACAATGTCGACAAACCCTTCCGTGCTGTGTAGACACAGAAGAGGGACAATGCCCTTTCTAGGAATGTCCCAGGCGGAACGTCATTTTCCGGTTTAGCTGAACGCCATCTTCAAATTACATAGTAGATTTCAACAAACGTTCGGTAATTATAAAAAGGAAAATATAATTTTCCAGTGTGATTTAGATTGTGATTTCTAAATGTAAGTAGTAATCAAGAAAATGTAATGTTAAATTTGGTTCTATATTTTAAAGTACAAACATAAATATTTTGATTACATTTTTGAAAATATTTGCTACATGTAAGTCCTCTGTAGCTTGCGTTTTATTGATGGTCATCTATAAAAGTTAACAACATTCGCAGTATATTCTGTCAAAATAAGCTCAGTCAAGGTACTGCAATAATAGGACGTCATTAGGCTTGGTGTGAAGACGGTGATACCATTTTGGATTGGGGAATTTAGTTATTTGTTGCGAAATAAACACTAAAAGTTCTAAAGTAACTTGCATTTCAGAGGTGCTAAAGGTTGATAGTCCCAATTTACCAATACGTACGAATTTGTTATGAATAAAGTCTTAAAATGTTAAGTGCAGTATGATAACATTTGTCCATAAAAAGTAGCTTATTTTGCATAGCTGCCAAGGTTTCAGATTGCCATGTGTGACATTTTCCTAATTTCAGTGTAATTATGAGTGACATTTCAACGACTATGAGTGACACTTTCTTGCGGACAAAATTAAGCAATGAAGACGATCAACACATGTAAATATCAGAAATAACACCACAAAGAGTGTTCCAATCGAAACACGTCAGTCTTTTGAATAAACTTTTGAATAAACTACTACGGCAACTATATCTCACAATGCAAGCTTTCCTCTGTGTGTGACCACGATGCTCTCGCTCTATCTATCCCTCTCCTCTCTCTCTCTTTTTATCCCTCTCCTCTCTCTCTCACACGCTCTCTATCCGTCTCCTGTCTTTATCCCTGCCCCTCGCTCTCACCCTCTCTTTATCGCTCTTTCTTTATTCCTCTCCTCTCTTTATCCTTCTCCTCTTTTTATCCCTCTCCCCTCTCACACACTCTCTCTCGCTATCCCTCGCCTCTCTATCCTTTTATCCCTCTCCTCTCTCACGCGCTCACTCTCTAGACCTCTGCTCTGTCTTTATTCCCCTCTCCCCTCGCATGATCTCTCTCTTTCCCTCTCCTCTCTATCCTTTCCTCCCTCTCCAATCCTTTTATCCCTCTCCTGTCTCTTTTTATCCCTCTCCTCTGTCTCTTTTTATCCCTCTCCTCTCTCTCAAGAGCTCGCTCTCTATCCCTCTCCTGTCATTATCCCTCTCTCGCATGCTCACTCTCTCTATCCCTCTCCTCTCTATCCTTTTATCCCTCTCCTCTCGCTGTCTAATTTTATCCCTCTCCTCTCTCACACTCTCTCTAGCCCTCTCCTGTCTTTATCAATCCCCCCTCTTGCACACTCTCTCTATCCTTTTATCCCTCTCCTGTCTTTTTTTATCCCTCTCCTGTCTCTGCCTCTTTTTATCCCTCTCCTCTCTCATGCGCTCTCTCTAGCCCTCTCATCTCTCTCTCACCAGGTTGCACTGTTTGTTTTGATCTGACAACGTTAATTTTGATTCATTTTACGAATTGCAAATACAGATGAAGCGCCATTTTCACACAGTTGTGAAAAATGTAACCTTGCCTTTAAATATCCGTCATGAAAAATGAAAATTTTTTGGCAAACAGGGCTACGCACCTGCTCTTACTCAGCCTTAGCTTGCACAGGGTAAGTTCAACTGTTCCAAAAATCCCAGCAACCCTCTGTACTACCCACTTCTCTTGGGCCTACCTTCCTTCCACAGAGGCACCTGTTTTTTACTGGTCACGACCGCACTTTTAATTGTTGCGCATGACTGACATTAGTGGTCCTGCTGCTCTTTGATTCTCTGAGGGTGTTGTCTCGACTTTACTCCATTTTTTTAAGGCTTGAGTCTGTATACCAAGAACGAAAAGGGGCCCATTAGTACTGCAGAGACCTGTCCAGCTGCGATGAGCAGCAGCCTCACTCTGCCTGTACCTCCCGTCAGACACAGGCTCCAGCACGATCCCTCGACTGGCCTTCCGGGTCGGAAATCATTATTTACTGGCAGGGGGCAGCCATAGATGATATAATTTGAGCCCCACTGTAACAGACTGAAGGTGCGCTCTGACTAGTGCTGCCTGTGCCAGCCAGCCGAGCACATGATTCCATGACACCTGACCTGCCGCCCGCAAACCAGTGCGCTCTGCAGCCAGCCAAGCCTCTACCTCTCAGTTGGGACGGACCCCCCCCTGTGGCCAGCCCGGCCGGCCTGGTGCCAACAGCCATGATGAGAGGCTGTGAGTGTGAGCAACTGAGGCAGAGCAGCCTGCACGCTCACTCAGATTCCCCCGCGCCGCCGACTAACTTCCTGTGTTCCTGGCGGCCGCCGGACGTGACGCGGGAGTACTGCATGACATCTGGATGATCTGAGCCGGCCCCCTGGAGACACGTCGGTGGTTATCTTTGGCTGAACTGAGCCCGGGCCGGCCCCCTGCTGTCATCAGCTCTCCTAGGCAGAACAGTGCAGTACTCAATACATTAGAGCGCCGGCTGAGAGCTGCGCAGGCCGAGTCTGTGCTAAACTGTTATGACGGGCACACAGTGACTGGCGCCGCGCCGTGTTGGTTCGCCTGGCAGCATGATGCGTGACATTTCATTTCAGTGCGGTGATGCGGATCACCGCACTGAAATGCGTGGGCGTCACACGTGTTGCGTGACGCTTGGCAGGCATGCTTTTGTGTGATGATTCTAGCAGGTGTTTACATAGCTGCCAAGGTTTCAAATGGCTATGTGTGACATTTTCATAATTTCAGTGTAATTAAGAGTAACATTTCTACGACAATGAGCAAAATCAAGCAATGAAGACGAGGTAAACATATAAATAACATGGGACCTGGCCCAAACGGGATATGTGAGGTAATTAAAGATGCTGCTTAGAGCATCACTCCATCCAAGGCATCTCTGCCTTGTGGGGCCCTGCCCAAACAGGATGTGTGAGGTCCCAACAACACACTCCTCTGGTACCTACTGTTGCCAGGCGGGCAGGCCCACAGAAAAACAAAGCTCAGATTGCCAGCTGTTAAGTAATGGACACCAAAATCCGGTTGATTAAGGAATAATTCCAAGTAATGAACAACAATAGAACAACAATAGAACCTGACCTGTGCTTTCTTACTGAGACATGGCTAAAGCCCCATTCGACCCCCGCCATAACTTTAGGTATCCTGATGGGCTACTAAATAGTTAGATTAGACCGTCCCACCAAGACAGGTGGAGGGATTGCGATTGTCCATAAACAAGGAATTGCCATTACAATATCAGAGGAACTTAGCACACCCGATTTAGAATTATTGATCTTCAAAATTACCACTTCTCCCAAGGAAAGTCGAATGGGAGCGCTGGTGTATCGCCCTCCTGGACCGTGCAAAAACTTCTCCAACACACTGATTGAAATACTTGCCCCATATGTAAATCATGACAGCAATTTTCTATTAGTAGGGGATTTCAATGTGCACAGCGAATTACAAGATTGTTGTGAGGCACAGTCCTTATCACCTTGAATGCTACCGCAATTCCCGCTTGGTGCTGAAGTCTTCAGATTTCCATTGTTCATGACGAGCTCAGTTCGTCATAAGCACACGACCAGTGTACTGCATGATGAGCTGAGCTCGTCATGAGCAGGGAAGGGGTTAATGATGGATTTGTCCCTACTGGGACTAATACAACGAAATTACGGGTCAACCCACCAGGCAGGTCACACCCTGGATCTGGTCCTAACTAATTCCGCTTTGGTCCTTTGCCTGCCCCCAACACAAGTTAAGTGGACAGACCACTTTATTATTTAATTCCATACCTCCCATTTTAAACCTACCCCCTCAGGCCCGATCTCTCTGCCCAATAAACGAAGACAGTGGCACAAAATCAATAAAATCTAATTTAAAGAGAGGTTTGTTGAACCCTCCATCACTTCCTCAGAGAACGTCGAAATTGCCCTAAAGAAATTCGAAAGGGCAACTAGGGCAGCCATAGATGACATAGCCCCTCTGAAACTGTTTAAATCCCGACCAGCTCACAAACAAGAAGTGTGGTTCTCAGAACAATTGAGAACGCTAAAACAAGCCGCCAGAAAACTGGAAAAGAGGTGGAGATCGTCCCACCAGGCGGACGATAAGAACTGTTACTGGAACTCTCTGTTCATTTATCATAAAGCCATCCGTACAGCACGCAAAACACACATCACGTTCCAAATTACAGCTGCAGGAAACTCCACTAGGGTTTTGTACCAAATCTTACGATCTTTCGTAAAACCAGCAGCGTGTGAAAGCTCTGAGTCGTCATCACAACAGTTATGTGATGATATTTCTCAGTTCTTTACCAAGAAAATAGACACAATTTACGAGAAAATAACCAACTCCAACAGGACATCTAGTATGATCCCATCACTCCCTCTAACTAAAGATGAACCGAATCAGATTACACATACCCTGGATTTTTTTTCCCCCCATCACTGCAGAAGAGGTAGCATCACTATCCACACAGATTAAGAGTGGAAGCCCGGACGACACAATCCCAGCTAGAATAATGCCCATTCTTACTGAAGAATTATGCCCTGTGATTAAGAGGCTTGTGAATCTTTCACTAACTTCAGGTGACGTCCCCAGGGAATGGAAACGAGCCCTGGTAAGACCAATCAGGAAAAACACTGCCATACCTTGGACCGAACTAACCAATCTTAGGCCCATTTCCCTACTGCCATTCTTAGGGAAACTTATTGAAAAACATGTTAACCACCATCTGTCTAAATACACTGAACTTGCTGGTGGCCTGGACTATTCTCAATCTGGGTTCAGGCCAAAGCATAGTACTGAGTCCACCCTGTTATCAGTCACGGACGATCTGCACATGTATCAGGACAAAGGCTATGCTGTTATCCTGGTACTATTAGATCTGTTGGCAGCGTTCGACACCGTGTCACATACCATCTTAATTGACCGGTTGGCCAACATTGGAATAAAGAACAAAGCCTTCGCCTGGCTAAGGAGCTTCCTAACTAATCGCACCCAGAGTGTCACCATAGGTGCTTATCGCTCAGAGGAGATGGAGATTTCGAAAGGGGTGCCACAGGGCTCCTGTTTGAGCCCAACCCTTTTTAACATCTACGTGGCACCCCTGGCAAGAGTGATGCGCACGTATGGCTTCATCCCAGTGTCATACGCGGATGACACACAGCTCCTCTTCCCTTTCAAAACTCTCTCCACTGAAGTAATAAGCTCCTTTTCATAAGGCATGAAGGCTGTAGCACAATGGATGTCCTCCAACTGCCTCCAGTGCAATGTTAATAAAACAGAAGTCATGTTATTCGAGGAGGCCAAAATGCTGTGGACTCCAGACTGGTGGCCACAAGACCTGGGAGCAGTTCCAGAACCCAAACAGGTTGTTAAAAATCTAGGGATACGGCTAGACCAAGAATTATCGCTGAAACAACACAGCAACTTTGTCATAGGCTCTTGCTTCCACACTATTAGCCTGTTGCGCGAAGTTTTTCCCCTGCTCCCAGATTCCTTCAGGAGAACTCTGGTACAGGCACTTGTGTTAAGTCGTATCGACTATTGCAATGGCCTACTACTTTCTGCAAACAAGGGTGTGTTGGCTAAGCTCCAAGTTATCCAGAACATAGCGGCCCGTTTAGTCCTGAATGTCCCACCAAGAACAGCATCTCAACCTCTTCTGGACAAACTGCATTGGCTCTCAATCCGGCAGAGAACGAAGTTTAAAGTATGCTGTTTAATACATAAAAGTCTTAACGGGCAAGGGCCTGCCTACCTGGAAAAGAAATTTACCCCATACATTCCGACCCGCTCTCTCAGATCTAACGACCGACTTCTTTTGGTGGTACCCCGTGCTAGAAAGGCCAGGCATGGCGGTAAAGCTTTATCTATAACGGGACCCTCATTATGGAAAAAACTCCCTTTGTCCCTTAGAAAGTGCTCAGAGCATCTAAAATTCAGAAAGCAACTCAAACCCTGCTGTTCAGTAATCAGATCTAGATTCGACCGTTGTTATTCGGCTCCTAAGCGCTGAGATACTCCACTGGGAGTCGATTCAAGCACTCTACAAACCCGCAAATAGGCCTCCTTCAGTCTTTCTCCCTGGCTAACCACAAATACGAATGCTGGTTGTCAGGAAGAATGTTGTAAGGTGATTCCAAAGATGACCAGAGGTAGTCAGGAGGTATATTTCAAGTAGAAGGTTTATTGGATAGTTCAGTAGTATGTTACAGGTTTCATAGAGGTCTTATGGAGATCCCACCAGGAGTAGCATGGTTGCTGCTCAGCCCACTCTCTTCAATTGTCATTCTCTTCACACAATTAGGCACACCAACATTCCACTCTCTCTGTCATCAGGCTTTCTAACATTCCACACAGTCATCACATGCATTCTGGCTGAGCACCTAAGGAGGAGATGCACTTGTAGGAATCAAGGTATAACACATCCCCTTCCCTTGGACACAATAAACAACAATAATTTGCAACATTGCAAGAAGAACGTAAAAATGATGATACTTGCAACATTGCGCACAATAAATATCAGAGGAAGAATGAAAGTACAGTGAGAGGGAAGAAAGAAATGAATATGTATTGGAAAGTGACTAGAGTGAGGGGAGGGTGAAACAGTGCAAACAGACAAGGTAGCACATCCCTTCCCCTTGGAAAAATACCCAATTAATACCAGTAATTGAAACATTGCATGTAAAACATTCTAGTATAGCATCATAAGAGTGAAAGAAAAAGAGAAACGGAATAGAAACAGAAAATTTAATGTGAGTAAAAGGTGCAAGCCAGTAGCGTAACTCAAGGCTGAGAAAAAGAGACACCAAAAGGTATATCACCCAAAAGGTGTAACACTCAAAAAGTACAACACCCAACCACGTTTCTACACACCGCACAATTGAGGAAATAGTGCAGGGCTGAGAGAGTGAAGGGCAACAGGGAGATGAAAATACCCAAGCACTCACTCTATTCTGCACACCTCAGTAACTGTATAGGGTAGACAACCCCATTGCACAAAGGCACAAAAGTATAGGGTAAATAACCCATCGCACAAAGGCAAAAAAGTACAGGGTAAATGACCCATTGTACATTACAAACTAAAGAGTGGGTACACAGCCCAATGTGCCTCTCAAACACAGACCAAACATGGGTACACTGCCTATCGAGCATTTACAACTGAAAAGTGGCTACACTGCCCAAATAATGCGCATTTCAAACACAGGCCAAAATAAGGGTACACTGCCAATCACACATTTTTTTAAAAAAGTTTTTATTGGGTATAAAACAGATATCAGAAAGACAATCGGCATGTGTTAAGTGTAAGGTTACATTAATTAAAACACCATAATGACATTGAATCTCATCTTCCCCCTTCCCTCCCACGTCAATCACTGTACAATTTAAAGAACACGCCACCCTCCCCATCTTTTCAATCACCCCCGGAATCCTCATCTGAACTCTCATCATTAGACTATCACGCATTTTTAAGTAAAAAGTGGGTACACTGCCCAATGCGCGTAACAACAAAATAAAGGTAAACAACCCATTGCACACCACAAACTGATGTGTGAACACAACAAAAATAAGAAGAGAAAACAACTCACACTGCTAGATGAACATATGTAAAAGGTGATGCAAGTGTGACACTAAAGCTAGGCACAAAAAAAAATTGTGTTGGGTGAAGTCAGTGGAAAGGGTGTGCGCACCACCCACACTGAAGAGTAGAACAAGTGTATGGAGGCCAGCTCCTATACACAACTACCCTGAAGAAAAGGATAAAACTTAGTGCCCTGAAAATGTCTAGATCGGCCAAATCTAACACAAATAAAAATCACACTAAATGCATACCACGTAAGCAAAACACCCAATTACAGCATGAGTAAAGTAGAGGATAGTGTAAACACAGTGCAAAACACGTGTCAAGAAACGCTGTCCATTGCACCACAATAAACTAAAATAAGTAAAGTTGTCACTGTAGTTCCATTTTCAAGGATACTTCTCAGCAATTGTTGTAAGTTAGTCCCAAAGGTTTTTTGCTCCAGTGCAAAATGTCTGTTTATTAAGATGTATTTTCATAAACAAAAAGAATCCAACTCAAGGTCAGTGGGAAGTGTTCACCACAGTGGTGTGGGAGCACTTAGTGTCACGTCCCACCACTCACATATAAATACACCCAAACACATGCACCACATATAGTCAAAAACCAAAAAAAGTGCTCCCACGTAGTCGTAGGTCGTAGCACGCCGTATCCCGTTAGAGGGGTGCGAAGACCCCGATGATGAAGCATGACACCAAGGGGCCTTTTGGTGTGTGAGGGGTATTTTAAAAGACACTAAGTGCTCCCACACCACTGGGGTGAACACTTCCCACTGACCTTGAGTTGGATTCTTTTTGTTTATGAAAATAAGTCTGTGGAGTAAGAATCCCTCTCTATTTACTCTGCCTCCCCCTCCTGTTTTTTTGTATGTTTATTAAGATGTGCCACTTAATTTCCAAAAAGCATCAGAGCAGGCAGGGACTTGAAGAATTAGCAGAATACGATGTCCTGGTGTTATTGGGAACAAAAACGTTATTGTCCTTCAAAAGAAAACAAAAGTGGTTAATAGAAGCAGCACCACAGAGTGTATACCGGAAGACAGCGTGGCTGAGGTGAATGACTCTGATCGAAAGACAATATGGCTGCACGTTTTATGACGCGCGATGGGTGGCTCATGGCAGATGCGTGCTCCTCAATGACATTGAGCAGGGCAACAGTGTGAGGCAGTTCACGGTAAGCAGAGACAATGGGACTGGACACAAGGAGCTCAGTAAGATGTGCTCGTTCTGAGCTCGTGGCATACATTCAAATGAGGCAGCTCGCTGCCTCTCTGTTCAAACAATGCACACGATAACAGCAAATCCATACAAACTCAAAGACCCAATAAAACTGCGCAGATGGCAGTATAGAAGTCCCACAGCGACTGATTTTCTCAAGCTTCTATCAGTCACACTTCCAAGTGTAACAAATGCCACTACTTGAGAGTTAAATGCAATTGAATGCTGGTGTTCAAATAAAGTTTCCACAACGTTCTCAATTTTTTATCCAATTGAAATACCTTACACTTGCAGCTCACGAACTCCCAGGGAAAAGTATATTCGCGGATGAATTCCCTTTGCAAAGTACACAGAGCAATCTTCAATAGATTGACCCACGGATTTTATGTCAAACTCATGCTGCGACAGTCATCCAGAGTCATAAATAACATTTATTGTCAAAGTTGTCTCCGCATTTCAAAATACATTACTCAAGTTTGATGAAAGCAGTGATCTTTGCTAAAATATATTCCTAGTGCAGTGGCACGGGGTATACCATTCATTTAAAGGAAATACAACACATCTCCCCCCTTAATAAATATATAGGAAACACATATATAATTGATATTAAAATAGCAAACAAAACAAAATAAAATTCAATTTGATTGTTCATCACAAACAAAATCTTTTAACCATTTAGGTTTAGTGCAAGTGCACGCAGAACGGTCACTAACATCACCATTACTAGCTTCCGTCGTGACGGCCGTTGCTCCATAAACATCTTCAGAAATTTTAGTTGTATGAACTGGAATGCCAACGTCAACTACTGTTCCAGATGTACCAACACCAACACTAGTATCAACCATGCTGCTCTTCGCAAAGGAAGATTCAACAGCAGAGTATTCAACAGTGTCAACAATAGAGGACTCTTTAACAGGATGACAATCATTGTTAGTACCAGCATGAACAACCGATTGAGAAGTCCCGGTATTATCAATGTGAATAAGATTATCATCAATAATAAAATATTGAGATGCTTTCCTTGATAAACCAGAATTCTCACTATTCTTGTAAAAATCAATTTCACTTTTGAATACTGCAATGCGTTTCAAATTCCATACTTTTCCATCATTCAGTTGTACAGCATTGCGAACATTTTTCACAGCTTTCAAAGGTTCAGAAAATCGACTTTCCCCCTTTTTACCTTCCAAGGTTTCTTAACTTTAACCCAAGTACCCACTCTAACGTCACAAGATTTGACATTATGTTTCAGGTCATACACCTCTTTGTTTTTAAGGTGTCTGTTCTCAATTCTAGACCTCAAAACATCTATGGGGTCACCAGGTTTGTGAACATCAAAAATCTATTCTGGATAACATTTAGTACGAACAGATCTCCCTCTTATGACTTCAAATGGTGACACTCCTGAAACGTCATGTGGAGAAGTTCTATACATCCAAATGGTCTTGAATAATTGCAATTCACAATCACAGTTATTACTGATGCCTGCTCTGATGCTTTTTGGAAATTAAGTGGCACATCTTAATAAACAGACAGTTTGCACTGGAGCAAAAAACCTTTGGGACTAACTTACAACAATTGCTGAGAAGTATCCTTGAAAATGGAACTACGGTGACAACTTTACTTATTTTAGTTTATTGTGTTGCACTGGACAGCGTTTCTTGACATGTGTTTTGCACTGTGTTTACACTATCCTCTACTTTACTCATGCTGTAATTGGGTGTTTTTCATATGTGGTATGCATTTAGTGTGATTTGTATTTGTTTTAGATTTGGCCGATCTAGACATTTTCAGGACACTAAATTTTATCCTTTTCTTCAGGGTAGTTGTGTATAGGAGCTGGCCTCCATACACTTGTTCTATTCTTCAGTGTGGGTGGTGCGCACACCATTTCCACTGACTTCACCCTACACAATTTTTATTTCGTGCCTAGCTTTAGTGTCACACTTGCATCACCTTTTACATATGTTCATCTAGCAGTGTGAGTTGTTTTCTCTTCTTATTTTTGTTGTGTTTACACATCAGTTTGTGGTGTGCAATGGGTTGTTTACCTTTATTTTGCTGTTACGCGCATTGGGCAGTGGACCCACTTTTTACTTAAAAATGCGTGATGGGCAGTGTACCCATATTTTGGCCTGTGTTTGAAATGCGCATTGGGCAGTGTACCCACTTTTCAGTTGTAAATGCGCGATTGGACAGTGTACCCACGTTTTGGTCTGTGTTTGGGAGGCACATTGGGCTGTGTACCCACTCTTTAGTTCGTAATGTACAAAGGGTCATTTACCCTATACTTTTGTGCCTTTGTGCGATGGGTTATTTCCAAGGTTTCTTGACTTTAACCCGAGTACCCACTCTAACGTCACAAGATTTGACATTATGTTTCAGGTCATACACCTCTTTGTTTTTGAGGTGTTTGTTCTCAATTCTAGACCTCAAAACATCTATGGGTACACCAGGTTTGTGAACATTAAACATCCATTCTTGATTACATTTAGTCTGAACAGTTCTCCCTCTCATTACTTCAAATGGTGACACTCCTGAAACGTCATGTGGAGAAGTTCTATATATCCAAATGGTCTTGAATAACTGCAATTCCCAATCACAGTTATTACTGATGGCAGATTGTATAACATTTTTTAAAACTCTGTTGAAACGTTCAATCATGCCATTCCCACTTGGGTTGTATGAACATGTAGTACAATGCCTTATTCCCACCTTATCAAAATATTCCTTAGCAATTTTAGAAGTATATTGGACACCATTGTTACTAAAAAGTAGAGCAGGAAGTCCCTCTCCAACAAAAACACAGTCCAGAAATCTAATAACTTCCTCAGAGTTAACTTTCTCAACAATTTTCAGAACAGGCCACCTTGAGAAAAGATCAATCACAGTTAATACATATTTGTTCTGAGAGCCAATAGGTCCCATTATATCAAGGCCACAGTATGCAATGGTGATCTTGTAATTATTGGTTCAGCCATAGGAGGTTTGAGAGTAACAAGAGTTTTATCTGAGTTAGCACACCAGACACAATTTCTAATAAACCTCTGAATAAATAAATCCATTCCTGGCCACCAGTACCACTCTTTTATTCTTTGCTTGGTTTTAACTATACCACCGTGGCCTTCGTGACACAATTTAACTATAGTTTTCTCTAAGTTTATTCGGAGGAATAACTTTATCATTTCTCATGATATTTCCATTTGATATGGTAAGTTAATTACGGACTTCCCACAATTGTCTAAAATCATCAGGTAAACTGCATTTGGATGGCCAACCATTGGTAATACACCATCCTCCTTACAAAACTTTTCCCATTCATTTTTATCAATGTTGGGTAATCCCTGTTCATGAACTAATACAACTTGAATATTCTTCCATGCATGATCAGAACTGTCTGTCAGATTAATTGGCATTCGTGATAAAAAATCTGCCACCACATTTTCCTTACCAGGGACATAAACAATTTTGTAGATGTAATCTTGTAATATTAAGGACATTCTAGCAATTCTAGGAGAAGCATTGAATAGTCCTTCTGTGGTCAACAATCTTACCAAAAGGTTATGGTCTGTCCTAAGAATGAACGGTCTACCCCAAACAAATGCTCTGAAATGTTCAAGAGACCAGATACAAGCTAATGTTTCTTTCCCAATTAATGAGAACTTCTCCCCAGTGGGTGAAAGAGCACGAGAGGCATAAGCAATAATTAATTCTTTCCCTTCTTGATTTACTTGAGAAAATACACCACCCAATCCTTTGCTACTAGCATCTACAGTGATATAGTTCTCAAGTTCAGGGTCAAAAGCACTTAAGGCTGGTGCATCGGAAATTTCCTTCTTAATGTTTTCAAATTCTTTACTGCATTCCACAGACCAATTAAACTTGGTTTTGTTTTTAAGTAACTAACGTATGTTAAAAATTTTACTCGAAAAATTCCACACAAATTTTGAGTAAAACTCTATAAATCCAACAAAAAAACGTACTTCATCCTCATTTTTTTGGATGAGGAGCATTCAACACTGAATCTACTAGAGCAGGTTTAGTAGAGACCCCCTCTTCACTGATGACATGTCCTAAATACGTAATAGACTTCACTGCAAATTTACATTTTGTGTGTTCAACAGTTAAACCCTTTTGTTCCAGAATACCTAAAACCTCTTTGAGGATACCATCATGTTCTTGTTTTTCCTTTCTAAAAATCCTGTCATCCTGGAAACAACGTACCTTATCAAACTTACTAAAAAGTTGATGCATTAATCTTTGGAAAATCGTCGCAGCAGAGGCGAGACCGAAAGGTAAATGTTTGTACTGAAAACACCCTGAAAGAGTTATGAAAGCTGTCAATGGTTTACTGTCATCAGTGAGAGAAATTTGATGATAGGCCGCGGATAAATCTATTGTGGAAAACCAATTAGCATCTTTGATTAGGCTCAGCATTTCAGAAATCTCTGGTAAAGGAAACTGATCTACAACTATATTGTTATTGAAATGTCTCAGATCAATACACAGCCTCAACTTACCATTGCTGCGACGTGCAACAACAATCGGAGAAATCCATTGTGAGAATTTAATTGGTTCAATTATGTCAGCTTTAACAAGTTTTTCAAGTTCAAGATCCACTTCCTTTCTCAATAAAATAGGTATGCTTCTAACTTTGTGAATTGACAAGCATCAGGTTTCAACACTATTTGGTGTTTAAAATCATTTAACTTACCAATGTCTTTACTGAAAACCTTAGGAAACGAATTCAAAATTTCCTTGCAGAAATCTGTATTGTCATCTACAAGCATGCCAAGATCATCACTATTGGGTTTAAGTATCATACCAAGGTTGCCTTGATCTTTCCACCCAAGTACTGAAGGACCCTTTTTTAACACATATAATTTGCCAAATGATTGCCTTCCTTTGAATCTAAAGAGAAGAGATCGATATCCTATCATATCTATCTTTTCTCCTAAAAATCCTTCTGGATGAATATCAGGAGGAAGTAATGCATTGCCTAATTTATTTGCAAATTTACTTTTCAAAATCTCTTCATTCACTATAGTGTACGGAGATCCAGAGTCTGCATATATTTGAACATTAACAGCTCCTAAAGATAAAAAACACAATGGTTTCTTTTTGTTGTCTCCTTTCTTATCAATAATATTTAACAAGAATAACTCCCTAGACTCATAATCACTATTATTAGTGTTTTCAGTATCTGTGATTGTATGCGAAGAGAGCTTCTTGACTAAATGATCTTCCTCTTCTGAGCTAGTCTCGTCATCAACACATTTCACTTTTACAGACTTTTTTCTGTGACACACTTTAGCATAATTGCCAACAATATTGTAATTTGAGCATTTTTGTTTTGAAGCAGGACAACATTTGCTAGACGCTAAATGTGAACTACTACCACAGAGATAACATTTTAAATTTTCATTCTTTTTTGATGAATCGTGTTTTATCGACTTAGAGTTACATTTCTTGTTCTTGTCAGCAGATTTATCTTTAATTTTGCTGACTGTAATATCAGTTTTATCATCTGCTTTATCATCAATTTTAAAGCTTTCGCACTGCAGCTGGAAAGTTCTGCTTTTCTTACAAGAGCTAAAATATCTTTCAAATCTGAATCACCATTTATCCATAAACGATCTTGGATAGACGAGTCCCTGGTGTGCATAGCGACCTGATCTCTTATTAACCGGTCTTCCAAATGATCAAATTTGCAGTCATCAGCAATAAGTCTAAGAGCTGATACGTAATCATCAATAGTCTCATTGGGCTCTTGCTTCCTATGAAAGAATTTATATCTTGTTATTCCAATGCAAACATTCGGTGCAAAGTGGTTATCAAAGTCTTTCAATATGGCAAGAAATTCATTAATTTCTCCACTTACAGTTCCTTTTTGCATACAATCATAAGCTTTTAATTTTGCTGGGCCAATAGAATACAAGAAAAGTGTATTTTCCTATCTGCCGACATTTTATTATCCAAGTCAATAGCTTTAATAAAGTTTAAAAAATAAGCTTTCCATTCCAACCATTTTATGAAGGGCTCAGTTCCTGAAGACCAAAAAGGTTGAGGAGGTTGAATGGTAAAATTCTGTTGTGTTGCCATATTGAAATATAATAAGACAAAACAACAAAATGAAAGAAAGAAGTAGAAGCAATATATATATATATATATATCTGAGCAGAAAACGGTACTATTTTAAATAAATAAAAACAGTACCATTGCGAAATGCTGAATTTTCAAACAGGTGAAGAAAGTCTTACTGATCGGAGGAAAAAAATGTGGTTTCCTCGAATGAATTTGATCAAGTGTTACTGCTTGAAGGTCTTTTCTTATGCGAGCTTTGCGATACTTGAGGAATTCAAAATGGCGGCACGTAATTACCCTCGTATGTGACCTCTGATGACGAAGAGCGCATGCGTAATGACAAACAATGCGCGTCAGGGCACAGTAATGCTGACGATTACAGTTGATTATCTCGGCTCGCGCTGTAATCCAAGTTGGAAGAATGCTTGACGAAAAAGTAAGTAAAAATTGAAATAAAAAACTTCTTTTGTAGCAAAATCTTACCACGAAGATGAGCACTTGTAGAAAATCACCAGTAATCCACAGGATTAAATCCAAAGAAAAAGAATATAAAAATACAAATTCCAGAGAAAATCAGAAATGCATACAAAAAAATATTTGTGGGTTCTTGATGTCGATGTTCAAATCGTCGCCAATTTTGTTAAGTAATGGACACCAAAATCCGGTTGACTAAGGATTTATTCCAAGTAATGAACAATGACAGAATAAGCCTCCTTCAGCACTTCTCCCTGGCTAACCGCAAATACGAATGCTGGTTGTCAGGAAGAACAACCAAAGAATGGAATTTACAATTGAATCAAAACAGTGTGTAGCAATACAAAATACATTCCTCGTGCAGTGGCACGAGGTATACAATTAATTTAAAGGAAACCCAACACCAGCATTTGTGCTGGGGCCCCCCTCCTTGCCGGCAAAATCAGGAGAGCATCTTTATTTATTTATTTATTTATTTATTGGCATTTTTAAAGCGCAGCATATACCCTGGGGTGTCTTGGCGCTGATTACTTTGCCGGCTAGATGTTAAGCTGCCTTGCTCAGACCACTATTTTATACCTAGAACTTATTTATTAAACAGCCAAGTTTTCAGTTTTTTGCGGAATTGGAGTAGTGTGGGACATGCTCTGATGTCCTGGGGTAGAGTATTCCAAAGTTTGGAAGCTGCCACCACAAACCGTCGGTCTCCCCACATCACAGTTTTGGTGCGGGGTACCATTAGTTGGTTGCTGTTGGTAGAACGCAGATGGCGTGTGGGTTGATAAGGTCGTAGATGGTCTTTAAGGAACTGCGGGCCCTGTTTATGTAGAACTTTGTACACAATGCACTGAGATTTAAATCTGGCTCTGTTCTGAATCGTCAGCCAGTGTAGTTTAGAAATGGCATTGGATAGAGGAGCAAACTTAGGAATTCCCAGAATAAGACGTGCTGCTGCGTTCTGTATGGTCTGCAGTTTTTTTATAACTCTTACTTGGGCGTTGATAAAAAGCCCATTGCAGTAGTCTAGGGATGTCAGGACTAGTGAGCTCACCAGAGTTTTAATGGCGGTGGTAGGAAGATAAGGACTTATCTTTCGGATCATGCGTAGTTTGTGGTGGGCTATAGAGGCCACTTTGCTAGCATGGTCTATGAAATTTAAATGGTTGTCAAAAATTATTCCTAAGTTCCTTACTTTAGTCACTGGATTAGGGGGGGCACCAAAAGTTTGGGGCCACCACGAGGCAGGCCATTCTGGTGAGAGTTGTCCAAAAATCATTACCTCGGTTTTTTCCGAGTTAAGTTTTAGACAATTCGCTGCCATCCACTCACCTAGTTCTATCAATCCTCTCTGGAATCTTTTAGCTACCTCCTCTCCATCACCCCTTATAGCCAGCACCAATTGCGTGTCGTCCGCGTAGGAGGTTAGGCTCATCCCATGTGCCTTGATGACGTTGGCCAGGTCCGACACATAGATATTAAAAAGTGTCGGACTCAGGGATGAGCCTTGAGGTACCCCACACGGTTGTGACAATTTGGCAGATTGGTAGGGGCCAAGAGTGACAGCCTGCGTTCTCTCAGAGAGAAAGGAGGCGAGGACAGCTCGTGCCGTGGAGGAGATGCCTATTTTTCTGACACGGTCGACCAAAATACCATGGTCGACCGTGTCAAAAGCTGCTGAGAGGTCCAGCAGTACCAACACCGCTGTACCGCCTTGGTCTCTTATTATTCTTATGGCTTCGGATGCTTTAATAAGGGCAGTTTCAGTCCCATGGTATTTCCGAAAACCATACTGAGTATCATCTAACTTCTTGTGGGTTTCTATATACTCAGTTAATTGTAGGTTCATGGCCTTTTCCACCACTTTGGCCATGAACGGGAGGCTGGCGATGGGTCGGTAGTTTTTTAGTTCTGACTTATCGGCTCCTGGTTTTTTTAACAGTGGTTTAAGCAGTGTGGTTTTTAGATTAAGGGGATATATCCCTGAGAGCAGGATAGAATTGCAGACTTGTGTCAGGACTGGTATGATCGAGTCCATCACCGGTAAGAGCGCCGATAGTGGACAAGGATCCAGCTTAGATCCAGCTTTGATTGTCGACACAATTTTTAGTACCTGATCTTCTGTCAGTGGTAGAAAGTCCGTGAAGGATGAAGTTACTACCGGTATTGAGTCTTCCTGATTAATGTTGGAATCCTTAGTCTGCGTGATTTTTGCCAGAAAAGGTTGATAAATATCATCCACCTTCTTGAAAAAGAAGTCGGCCATGGCATCACACATGTCTTGGGTTTGAGGTGGGGTCAAGTCAGGAGTATTGCCCGAGAGCACTTTAGTTATATCATATAATTTTTTGCTAGAGTTCTTTGCCTGCTCAATTTGCATCATATAGTACTCTTTTTTTGCCTTTATAATCATGGCTTTGTATATTGCCAAAGCATCCTTGTATTTAGTTTTACTTGTTGGATTATAAGACTTTCTCCATTGTCTTTCCCAATATCTATTCTGTAGTTTTTGTGCTTTTAGTTCATCCGTGTACCATGGTGCGGTAGGGGTGGACCTGTTCGTCGATAATTTCTTGGTGGGGGCTAATGAGTTCATGGCATGTCCCAACCAGTCGTGGAGTTGTTGTATGGCCAGGTTGGGATTAGCCGAGATTAGCGGGCGAGTATCATCCAGGTGGTTTTTTAGGTCCCGCTGGTTGACATTGTGCCACGCTTTAAAGGTTATAGGCTGGGGAAGAGAAATATCTGTGACTGGTTTTTTATCCATAGTCAAGGTACAGAAAACCGCATAATGGTCTGTCCATGGCAGCGGAAGGATGTCACGTACATGGAGCTCCTGGGCATTTGAGAATATGGCGTCCAAAATGTGTCCAGCTTGGTGAGTAGGTGAAGTAACCAGCTGATGTAGCCCCAAGACTTCCATATCCGTAATGAGAACTTGAGTCTCCTTGTTGTTATGATCGTCTAGGTGGAAATTCAGATCACCTAATACTGTGATCGAATCTTCTAGTGCTAGAGATTCCAAGTGTGTGCTAATACTCGTTAAGAAGCCAGTTTTGACTCCTGGGGGCCTATATATAAGAAGCCCTTTAAAGTTGATTTGTTGGCTAAGTTTAATAGAAAACATCATGGCCTCGCACGAGGTATCATGTATTTGAGTCACGTCAAGATACGGTGCCTCTGACATCATGTGAGTGACCCAATCCAACAGGGCACGGGGACGGCCAATGTCAGAAAGGCCACAACAACAACATGAACTGGCTCCAGTTCCTAGGCGGGGCTGTCAGTAACACATTTTTTCACAACATTCTCCATGGTAGTGCCACATAGTCATAACACTTATTCCTGAAACCAATCACGCCGGTCGATTGGATCCATCCTCCTATGTCAACTTCCTAGAGTAACAACTTTAAAACCGGCAAGCACCAGCTGCAGCTACCTGATGTGATACACGCTGGCATTGGCATCATTACTCTCTTACAAACAAACACATAAAAGACTCACAATGGCTTGAACTTACTGTCTTCGGGCCGCGGCCCGGCCTCAGATGAGTCTGTGTCAGTCTGGACTGTGGTGCAGGCGGGTGGGCTCTGGTCTGCAAGGGCTGGCTGCAGGCAGGCTGAGCTCATAGAGGCAAGGTCGCAAGACACCATGGGAGGCGGCAATTGAGGTTTGCAGCCCAGCACCGATCCGGTACCTCAGCAATGTTCGGGCTGTCCTGGCTGACTCCAGTTCCCGAGCGGGGCCATCCAGTGAGACTGTCTTGGCGACTGCAACCCGGCCCTGCAACCCGGGTCACAGACTTAGTTGGTCTCCCTCGAGTGGGCTGTAATAATTGCGGGGCAGCCGGGGATAAAGTTAGTAATCGCTGAATGAGCTACACGGCAGTGCTGCTCCAAAACCTGCCAGCCCAGAACCGCCTTCCTGCTCCAGCAGGATGTGACGTCCCCCACAGCACCAGGCATCTGACTGTACGGTTGTCTCAGTACCAGTCATTAGACACTACCCGATGATGTCACTGTCAGGCTGTCAGTCAGAGTATGGTGTGGGGGGATGATCACAATTATGAATGATATATTTGTAGCACTGGTCTGCATTTGAGTGTTAGCCTGCCTTAATTCACAATGGGAGCCTCAAGGCCTGCAGGAGCAAAGCGTGCGCAGTGCACACCACGGGCGGCGCACTGCCAGCAGGAGACTAGAGGCGCTGCCACTCAGTGACAGAGACACAACAGACATGCATGACAATGCATTTCAGTGCGAAAATGTGGAGTACCACACAGAAATATGTTAGTCTAACGCCTGATGCGTGATACCTGGCAGGACTGGGTGTATGTGGACACTATACATGGCAACATTCCGAGAAACAAAAGGAGATCTAAATAAAAAACGGGGGAACTTATACTCCTCATTGGCATGTATTATCACTTTGCGGACACTTTGTGTGTGTTGAGACACTGTGTGCACAGAAAAATATCTGAAGATGTTGATGAGCAGGCTGACTGTGAGTCGCATAATGTATTTTTGGGACTCTAAATATAGATATAACTTGACAAGATGCAGCTTGAGTTGCTAACACTAACCGCCTTGCGCATGCACTACACGTCCTCCCAACCCATGTGTGATGCCACCTCGCTCAAAGGCTGAGAGAGCTTCACCTTTGCGCATGGTTGTTCCCTGCCCCCTGCTCAAGGATCTCTTGGGGAAACACCACCCGGTTGCCTGCTGCTGCCGGCAAGTTTCTTGGTTTATTGTTATGTCTTTCTATTGCGCAAAACTCACTGTCTTGTTTGTTGGCCAGAGTGAGGTATGCCTTGCCACATCATCCGGTGTCGAGCAGGAGGACAAATAATTGAGATTGAGTTCAAGTTCATGTTCGGGTATTTGTATAGCGCACTGCTCACCCAGAGGGTCTCAAGGCGCTTGGGTAAGGGGTTCATTATTTGTCGAATAGCCAGGTTTTAAGTTCTTTTCTGAAGGAGATGTGGTTCTGAGTAAGGCGGAGGTGAGTGGGGAGTGAGTTCCAGGTCTTGGCAGCAAGGAAGGAGAAGGATCTGCCACCCATGGTGGATTTTCGGATGCGCGGGACAGCGGCGAGGGCTTGATTGGACGATCTTAGTTGGCGGGTGGGATTGTAGAAGGACAGTCGAGTGTTGAGGCATTCGGGTCCTAGATTGTAGAGGGCCTTGTGTGCGTGGGTGAGAAGGCGGAATGTAATTCTTTTGTTGACGGGGAGCCAGTGGAGGTCTTTTAGGTGTCCGATGATGTGATCTTGGTGGGGGATGTCTAATATGAGTCTCGCTGATGCGTTTTGGATGCGTTGTAGTTTTTTCTGTAATTTTGCTGTGATTCCGGCATATAGTGTGTTACCATAATCCAGTCGACTCGTGACCAGTGCGTGGGTGACAGTCTTTCTTGTCTCGAGGGGGATCCAACGGAAGATCTTTTTGAGAATGCGAAGTACGTTGAAGCAGGAGGATGAGACTGCGTTGACTTGTCTGGACATCGAGAGAGAGGAGTCTAGGATGAAGCCAAGGTTACATGCATGGTCTGTGGGTGTGGGTGCTGTGCCCAGAGCGGAAGGCCACCAAGAGTCGTCCCAGGCAGAGGGGGAGGATCCTAGGATGAGCACCTCCGTTTTGTCTGAGTTGAGTTTTAGGCGGCTATGTTTCATCCAATCGGCTACTTCTTTCATGCCTTCGTGAAGATTGGTTTTGGCAGTGTTAGGGTCCTTGGTGAGAGAAAGGACCAACTGGCCTATAATGACCTATAATGCAACAACAGTGGTCCTCGATATATCTTCAGGCATCAATGAATGTATCACTCATTATTTATATATTAAGGAGATTAATCCACAACAGAAAACTGGAAATATAGCTCTTTTCAAAGCCAGTATTACATATCAGTATGTCGTACCCAACATCTATTCATCCAATAGACAACCAATCTTCTTGGTCAGTAAATGTATCTTAAATTTATTTTCAACATTCGTAAAAACAATTTGATAATGAAAAAGAAAAAAATGCAGGATGCAGTAAGACTGAAAGGGGTGCTCAAGTGAATTGAAGAGGAAAAGGAAGCTCAAAGAGCAAAGTTTCACATTTTTATATACAATTCTTCTAGTTAAACAAAACACAGAGGCCTACCCACACAATTTTATTTACAATGATGGTTTAAACAGGGAGGGGAGGGAACATCAGAAATAAGGTATAGGCTTCAAAACATGGGGGTAAAAACCGTCGACGTTTCGACCCTGGCGCAATAAGGGGAAGTTTAATGCCTCTGCTGCGGGTCCCTCCTGGAAAGACGCTGTTTCTCCCGTAGCCCTCCGATTCAAATGCGGCTGCAATAATCAATATTAAAACAGTTATATCATCTTAAAAGGACGCTGGGGCATACAAAACAGTACTGCCTCCTTTTGAATTTGTTTCTGTTGTGGATAATAGCTTGGAGTAATATTGGAATTCGTTTTCACTTTTTAATAGAATACACATCTTGACCAAATTAATGGATGAACCTTGCGCACACCATTGACGGGTTGCCCTCATTCATTTAGTGTTGGGAAGCGACCTTCTTGTCATCGTTTTTGGTCCCTTCTGTTGCTCTACACCCCCTCCCCATCCAGTCCCGAAGAAGACCCGCAAGCAGAGGCATTAAACTTCCCCTTATTGCGCCAGGGTCGAAACGTCGACGGTTTTTACCCCCATGTTTTGAGGCCCATACCTTATATTTGATGTTCCCTCCCCTCCCTGTTGAAACCATTATTGTATATAAAACTGTGTGGGTAGGTCTCTGTGTTTTGTTTAACTAGAAGAATTATATATAAAAATTTGAATCTTTGCTCTTTAAGCTTCCTTTTCCTCTTCAATTCACTTGAGCACCCCTTTCATTCTTACTGCATCCTGCAGTTTTTTCTTTTTCATTATCAAATTGTTTTTACGAATGTTGAAAATAAATTTGAGATACATTTACTGACCAAGATGATTGGTTGTCTTTTGGATTAATAGATGTTGGGTACGACATACTGATATGTAATACTGGCTTTGAAAAGAGCTATATTTCCTGTTTTTTGTTGTGGATTAATCTCCTTAATATATGAATAATGAGTGATACATTCATTGATGCTTGACGATGTATCGAGGACCACTGTTGTTTTATACTAATTGATACCCAGGTCCTTTGATTTATTTGGGTAACCCCATTGAATTAATGACCTATATTGCAAGGCACCATGTGATTCGAATTCCATTGCTCGCTGAATCTGTGGGCCATTCTATACCGCAATGTTTGTGCAAATATTTGAATAAAAGACAAGTAAAAAAAATAAAACTTGGTCAGAGATTGAGTTTATCAAATTTGGTTACTATTCATACTGTATTTGAGCTCTTGCTATTATTACTTTTAAGCATATATGCCAACCCTCTCAATTCAGGTGGGAGACTACCAATTTCAAGTCTAGTCTCCCGCCTCCTGATTGCTGTATGAAAAAACCCAATTCCTCGGCAGGCTTCTTCAGACAAGGACTGGTCTTGAGGGACTCATACTATTCACTGGCAGCAATATGCTCCTGCAGGCCAGTGAATACTTTTTGTCATTCTCTCTCTGCCTGCCATATCATTTTCTCCGTGCTCTTGACAGTTAAGGTAAAAAAGTAGATTTATGTTTTGTCCCATCCATGACAATAAACCACATTCAGGACTCACCTAAAGTCAATTGGAGAAATACATTCTCCCGAATATTTTTGAAAAATCTGCCACTTTCCTTTTCTGAAATGTTTGCATGTATGTTTTAAGAGATAAGTTTAGACATACATGCCAACCAATGTTCCCTCTAATTTTTTTCCTCTGTATAGGGTCTCTGTGCACTCCAACCACGGCTATGTGCGCCAGGAGCCAGACCGCGCATGTAGGTGCGGCGCCACATATCACTCCAAACTTTTGCTTAAAAAGTGAAAAGACAATGCATTTCCACACATACAGCACCATGTTAAGAATCTCAAGGCAGGTTTGCAATTTGGATGCCCACGCCTTGACATGAATTGGTTATACAGGCAAGTACACTTCGAGTTTAGAGAAGCACAAGACTCCAATGGTGGTAACATCATAAGATTTCACTGCTGTAGGTGTAATGTTACTTGTTATATTATATATCTGGATGCAGAGACAAAAAGAAGAAGCAAAATACCAGCTGGGCGGCACACGAGGCTAAGCAGAGATTTTTAACTTACGTGTTACCTAAAAGAAATGCACCAAGTCCAAAAGCACGATGTGTAAAGCATGATGAGGCTCAGACTTGTCCAGGCCGCCCCCTCTGTAAGTCGGCACAGGAGCTATAATATTGGCCACGCCGATGAATTATGTCCAAGCAGTCCAGGGTGGCCAACTCGAGTCCACTGGGCGAGGGAGAGTGCACTGCTGCATCATGCAGTCAGGAGACAACGGTGAGCCAGTCATCACCAGTGGAGAGTCACGCTGCCAAGGGGAAAAAGAATAACTACAGAACAAAAACATTAGGTAAAACCATGAGCTACTGTCAGTCAAAGTATAACAGTCACAATCAAATTGAGTTAATTTTAGGAAAGCGTGTGATATTCTTTCTTGGAAAGTTCCCGGCTACCTATTGAGGAAAGACAATGCTGTAAGCCATACACAGGGAATGGTATTACGCCTGGCTTGCTATCGCCACTGCAAACTTTAGAACACGAGTTGGTGAATTACCTTGTGTGTATTCTAGCACCATATGTTAACGTTTAGGCGAATGCATCCACCTTTGACAGCATTACTGAATAACGCGTTCCCCAATAAGAACTGAACTACAACTATGAACTAAGTGGTAGGCAAATTAAACATTGTTTTTCTTATTGCAGTTCTGGCTGCAGGCAGAGAGAGAATGTGGATATGGTATCATATAGTCCACTCGGGCCTCAGTGGCAACGTACTGTGTGCATGCTTACCGAATTCACAGTGTTGTCAGCGTCAGTGACTGAGACTATGCAGAATGTTTTTCATTTTACTAACCTAGTCTAGAAGACATTGCTGCTGCTTGGGCGGGTGGCTGAGCCCCCCAAAAACAGCATACAAGAAACCCCATAAGAAGCAAATACTGCTGTTAGCCAGCACGAGAAACTCCTGAGGAGAACTACCTGGTGCTCTCCATGTACTCTGACACATCTTTAAATTGCAGCTATAGACTTTTTCCTTCCTCCCCAGCTGAAGCAGTAAAACATGTTGCAGCTCAAGACTGAAAACAAGGCTGCTCTCAGGCACTGGTGGAAAGCAGTCCGATAACTCAACCTAGGGTTAATATATTTTCCAGAGAAAATTTGGCCATTAGATGTTATTCAAAGTGTCTGCAAAGGCCTGGACCTGATACTAAACAGGACTGAAATCAAAATTGAATCGATTCATTTGTAACGTGACTTTCTGTATATGTTTACTTTGAATGTTAGTCACTCATAGATCACCTCCAGATCACTTTTAAAACTGTTTTCTATTTATATTTGTAGTATGTACAGATATATGTGAAACCACCCAAGGTTTCTCACGCTAAACCCAATTTACTAAATAAAGTAGATTAGTTTTAGCATGAGAAAACGTCGCCCTTTTCAAGTTGACACACCGAAGGAGAAATATTTTCATTTTCCTTCCTTTTCCAACTTTGCATGCATGCTGCACTGTGCAGCACGCATACAAACTGGGAAAAAATTGCATTGTGTCTGGGCATCATATTTTGTACAGGAAGGTTACCCTTGGAGGCAGGAAACCCTGGTGCAAGGGCGCCTGTGTTGGTGTTAAGCTAGCTGAAGTGCAGCAGACACTATAAGAGAGGAGAAGTGTGCCATATCTTAGTAGATGTGGCATATTTCTGCTCTCTACCATTTCACGCAATGCAGAGCAGCAAGTTGCCTTGCAGTGTTGTGCTACGTGGAAGGTTAGTAAATCAAGGCCTGTATTTAAAAGCTTGGAAGCGTCCACAACACAGTGACATTTCTCTCAAGGGTATAACCTCAGTCTTGCTGTCAATATCTGACTGCCATGTCAGTGTGGTTTGTTGGATTAGTTGGAAAAGTATAACCAGGAGACACAGTTTTTAATCTTGCCCTCTTATATTGCCAAGCTGGGTGCTCTTGGGCATTTCCTTTTTAAGTCTCGCCTTGGCAGCGCATGAGCTGCATGCGCTGTCTCAGTGAGACCTAAAATAATCTGTATGTTGGGTGAAACTCCGTGCAATTTGTCATACCGCTTGCGATTCGTTTAACTGTGGCATTGCTGTTCTTATCTTGCTTTCTGTTGGCTGTTGATCCGAAAGTAACTTCTGTGTAGTCCGGAAGCAGCAGCGCCTAACTACAGTTTTCATCCGCTCGCACCTGTTAACTTGGGGGTGGACCATAGGATAGTCCTAACTCTATCTCTGTAACCTCCGACACACGGGTGACTATTCAAACCACACCGGACTCAGCTTTTCTGTCTGGTCCATTCTTGTTTTTGATGTCGAGCCTATCGTCAACCAATATTTCCCCGTTGTTGCTGTGAAACCTCTCTCTGCTGTCACTCACGGGCAAGATTCCACTACGGAAATATTTTAGACATGAAAGAATGTCCCGATGCAGCCAGCATGTTTTGGGAAGTATATTAAATACTGACAGGTTTTGTGCTCTGGGGAGGCAGAGAGCACGTTTTAAAGAATCTCTTGCAAGTACACATGTGCCCCACAATCATAAATTAAACTGTATTACAGTAAAGGACTGCAGCGTTAGTAATAATTGCACATTCTTTATTAACTTGTTTTATATAGGCATTACTTGTTTTGGGTAGGTTCTTGAAGGCGATTGTGCCTATTCTCCACATTGGACCTGGTCCCGGCAACAGTGGCAGTGAAATGGAGGAGAGCAGCACCGCAATAGTCTTCATTATCAGTCTTGGTGATCTCGCAGAGCCGTGGGCTGATGAGGGTGGGGTGGGTTTGGTCCTGAGGTAGTGTTGGAGAGCCATGGACTGCAAAATACCAATGTGTCCTTACTTCAGTGAGTTATTGTGGCAGCTGCTCAGCTGTAGTTTCACTCCCGCCGTGCCTGTATATGGGATTTTCGTCAGCATGGCCAGCTCACCTTGAAGTGCAATGGGTTTCACTGCTCTGTGCATGGCACTGAGCTGGTTAAGGTACTCTGTGCAGGAGGCTGAAGTTTTGCGATGCTGTGGGTGCCGTGCTGCCAGCTCTTCCTAGGCTGCAGTTAATAGAGGCACGTCTGCTCTCGCTGCCGGAGAGACACTTGCTAGATTTGAGTTTGGTGCTGAGCAGTGCTCACCTCCCCTGACACCTAAGGGCATTGGGACCCCTGGAGATTAAACAGTGACAGTCGCATGAACCTGTGCACCAGCATTGTTCTGAGTTACACATCTGCACCTGTCTGATTGTTGAATTGTAGGTGATGCAAAGCACCAGTGGGGCTGTTTCAGATTACAATAATTTCATGGCAGTGACATTTGGCATGCAGAGATTTTAAGTTGCTTCATTGCCTGGTTGAAGCAGACCTTAATTTCTTTGTTTGCTTTTTTTTGCTTTCTGGTACTGTAGCAATTCATCTGTTTGGTCAACTCCACATTAAAAACGCAGCAATGCAACGAAACTGTAGGGCAACATACTCACCCCCTCCCTAAATGGGACAAGTTGGGGGATTTGAACTCGTGCCCTATGTTCATCATGAAGTAGCTCTATATTGAGTTGCTACCCAGTCAGCATCTTTACAAGGATTTTTGTATCGACCCTCTAAAGACATGAGCTGTACTTCCAGGAGGAAAGTGGCAAAAACATTTAACATAGCGTATTTTTTTTTTATTTCAAAAAGTTTTTATTTAGAAGATTTTCTAATACAGTACAGTAGTAATGCAGACTGCCTGCCTAGCTAAACAAGGAATGCTCTGGATTACCAACACGCAGGACTACATACCGGAGTGGCTAATACTCGAAAGGAACATCCTGGGCGGGCTAAACCCAATAGCAATGCTCACAGCGAACAAACACCCCTCCAGACACGACCCCAACATAGCGTATACACGACCCCAACATAGCGTATTTTAATGCAGCTTCAGAGACGCTGTGCCTTATACCTGCCTCTGACAATATTCAACGGGGCAATGTAAGTCAAGGAATACATTTTCTTTCTATACTATTGCAGTTATTTTACAGACAGACTAGTACCTCTGTTAGTAAATCAATACTACGTGTATAAAGAGCAGGGAAAGAGTATCCAGAAGTTTCGAAGTGTAACTGAATCCATCCTGAATCTTGATGAGTAAGCATCTAACGCATAACTTTCACCATCAGACTGACTTGGAAGGCAAATGCAAGGTCTGGCTAAGTTTACAAGTTTGAATAGCAGTTACTGAGCAGCAACTTTCATAATACTAAGAATGGGCATATCCTTTAAATTCTGGAAGGAAAGTCAACATATGCACACTGTCACTTAGCGCAAAGGAGGACATTGCACCACATTGACAGTATTTAAATGTGCAGACAGGGTGAGCACAAGACTGTGGCAGTAGTTGTACACTGATGGGGTTATATGGGAATGCTCCAGAGCTCCACAATATTGAATGTCACTAAGACGAGATGCCGCGAAATTGGCGAAACAAATGAAATAGTGTGCTGCAAAATTCCCAAACCCATGCCGCAATATTCTGGAGGGTCTGAGGAATGAGTTATGCAACTGGTACTCATGTAAAGAGTTTGCACTATGTAAAACCACAATATCAAAATGGCATTAGATCGACACTTTCATGTTTTGACCAGGTTAAAACTGGCTTTGCTACTGACCAAGGATTACATATTTTACACAGGGTTATTACTTTCCACCATTATCTGTGATCTCATTGAATTAAAGCCCTTTTTCGGTCAATGCACTTGTTTGGTACAGCGTGCACTTATTTTCAAAGTGAATACTCCACTGCAAACAAAAAAGATAAGTAAAAAACATTACCATTTACAACACCAATATCTCTAACTTTGCAAAATGCGAGACCGATTGCATTGCAAATGCTTGTTTAATTTATTCCTCTGCTCCTTTTTTGGCAAGATTGGGAGTTTTTAGAGTCAATGCAAAAGCGGTGTTGAAAAAAGGACTGTGTAGTATCTGCAGGAGGGAAGAAGTGCCCCTATCAAGGTATATTTAGCAAAATGCAACATGATGGTAAATGTATGGCCCTTGCATTAAGTAGCAGTGTGCTATAGTCTCGGGTCTACTTTGTTAAGAAACTGTGTGATCCTGGGCAAATCATGGCATCCCTGGCATCTGTCCACTGATCTGACAATACATCAACACTCGGAAACATACATAATGGAAGAAATAAACACCATGGTCGTACTCCCAGGAGAGGTCCCCAGCATGGTATTCATTAGCACATTCAGGGCTGTTTCTCTGCAAGTGGCTGGATGTCCTTCTTAATAGATGAAAGTGCCCCATAAACGACATTGTGCAGGGCCCCTACCATGCTGTAGCTCCTTCTTCCTAGCCATCAATAGGTAACTCTTTCGCAGCTCATAAAGGGCTGAAAGAGTGAGAATGTATTTTCCTTTGAGAAGATTAAAAGTAGCATGGAACCAAAATGCAGTGCCTCTGTGCTTGCAGCCAGATAAGAGCCATCATTGAAGTTGAAGTTGAAAGGAATTCATTGAGCGCACGACGACCAGGCGGTTTCTTGGCGCTAAGGACAGATGTAAAGGAAGAACTACTCACTCAGCAAAAGGCTTGCGAAAACAGCCAGGTTTTCAACAGTTTGCGGAACTCCATGTAATAAGCTGTGGTTCTGATAGTAAGCGGTAAGGAGTTCCAAAAAGCATTGGCCAAATAGGAAAAACACCGACCACCATGTTTCTTCCTTTTAAAGCGGGGGACATGCAATAGGTTTTTAGTGGAGGAACGAAGATCTCGATTGGGAATGTAAGGCTTAAGTTTGATAGACACAAATGACGGGGCGGATCCAGCTAATGCTTAAAGATCAAACAACCAAGCTTAAACAAAGAACGTTCAGTGAGGGGCAACCAGTGGAGGAATTTAAGAAGGGGAGTAATGTGATGGGATTTAGGAAGCTTAAAGACTGGCCGTGCGGCTTGATTTTGAATGAGTTGAACACGGCGAAGCTCGTAGGCGGGTATACCGACATACAGAGCATTCGCGTAATCAAGACGCGAGATAACCATAGCTAGCAAGATCGATTTAAGCGCCTCAATAGAAAAAAAACTGGATATCTTGCATATAATATGCAAATTAAGAAAACATGAGGACACCACCGCACTAACTTGCTGATGCATAGAAAGGTCACTGCTGACTTTGATGCCTAAACTTTTAACAGTGTGAGAAGAGGAGGGAGGAGAGCCAAGAGAAGGGGGCCAGAAAATAGAAGACCAGGGACTAGGAGCACCACCTGTAAGGACCAGCTCGGTCTTATCTGGATTGAGCTTGAGATGGTTTGTGCTCATCCAGTCGCTGAATCATCATTGCACGACAAACCAGCCAAATGTGTTGTGGGTGTCCACCCTCAATGAAATGGAGGCACATTTGGCTGAGAAAACTGAAATAAATAATTTTTTAAGGTAAAGAATTGTGAGTCTCCCCCCTGAATTGGATGTGTTTGCATGCATAGAACACAGGCTTCTGCTCCACTTTAGCTACAGAGTGATCATTTTCAGAGTGTGTTTAGCTCTCACCTAAAGACAGCTTTCAGCTGTCTGTTTGGGAAAGACCTCTTGCGGAACATATCAAAAACGTACAGTAGGATTAGAGACCTTCCATTAATTACCATTGGTTGCTTTATCATCACTCTCATTTGCTTGCTTTTTATTCAGTGTCTCATCTTCCTCATCTTGTATTTAACCCTACCCATGGAACATGTTTATTTTAACATACTTTTTATTTTCTTTCTTGTATCCTTCCGCTACTCACATTTAAGGTACTCCTTTTTAGGTCTCGTAGCGATACAGTGCGTAAGCACTGTACTCGCCGAGATCTAATGTTACGGACACTGCTTCCCAGGAGACAGTGCTGGCCACGCGCTTCTCTCAAAATGCGATCGGCGCAGGCCGCGCGCTTGCCGTGTCTGTCTCCTGGGAAGCGCATACATACACAGGCACACACCCCCCCTGCACGCATGCGCACACACATACACAAGTACACATGCACGCATGTAGAAACATTCCCCCCCCTCCCTCCGCCGTCGCACACACAGACACACGCACACATACAGGCATCCCCCCCTTCCCCGCTCACCGGCACTCCGGACTTGTGCAGCCTCCGTCCGCGGGGCTCTCCCTCGGGCACCACTGCTCCTCCAGGCACTCCGTGGGCGCGGGCTTCACAAAACGGAAGTCCCGCCCCCACCATAGGTTTCGTTTTTAGGAGTGCGCGCGCAGACGTGTCCTCCTCCGTGTCAGCAGCAGACCTCATTTCAGCACTCTAGCCCAGAGCAACAGGAAACCACGGACCTACTGCCCCTTCGGAAATACAAATATACTGAAAACATGACTCCGAAGCTTAACTTGTCAAGCCGAGCCCGCCCCGAGCTCCGTCCCCTCTGTGTTTTCTTTTCCTCCTTCCCTGCTCCGCTTCGCCTTCCAGTTCGCAGCCTCTGCGCCTGGAGCGCCCAGGAGGTTTTAACAAGCGCTACATTCCAAGTGACAGCCAGACACTTTAACACTTCAGCCAGACACTTTAACAGTGAAGGATGTTGTCCGAGGGGGGGGACTGGCGGCTCTTCAAGGAGAGACCACGTGGCCTACTACCACCCGGTGCACAAAAACTGGAGTCTAGAGGGAAAGACAGAGCTAGGACGCCCCCCACTCAATAAGTCATCAAACAAAACAAGTCCTAGTTCTCACTGCAATATTTTTTAAAGATATATAGAAATCGCTGGTTGCTTGTAAATCACACCAGGGAGTTCCTTCATCTAGGGATACTCATGATCTCTTAATCTATTGCTTGAATAAAAAGCAGCCTCGCTCTGATCTCGACAGTACAAGACAGCACAAGACTCACATACACTTTGAACGGACAAAAAGTGTGTGAATAGCGAGATGGCACCTCACGGGCGCCCGTGAGGTGCCATCTCGCTATTCACACATTTTTTGTCCGTTCAAAGTGTATGTGAGTCTTGTGCTGTCTTGTACTGTCGAGATCAGAGCGAGGCTGCTTTTTATTCAAGCAATAGATTAAGAGATCATGAGTATCCCTAGATGAAGGAACTCCCTGGTGTGATTTACAAGCAACCAGCGATTTCTATATATCTACTACCACCCGGGCCTGCTCTCAGCACCACGGAAGCTAACATATTGTATGTAAGCTGCGGCCAAGCGGGGGACACCCAAATGCGAGCTGTGCCCTCTGCCGAAGTCAATTAAGTACTGGGGGAAGCGGTCTGGCCCATACTCGTGCCATTCCATCAAACTTTGCTATGTCTTACCTTTTTATTTCCTTTCGATCCTTGCACCCCTGCCACCCAGCCTACGTAACGTTTGTTGTTGTGTTGAAGTGTCAGCCATTTATTGCAGTGTTATGCCTCTACTAATACTTTGTTCGCTGTTTTAACCTGCACCCATGTCACTTTCTCCTCCTTTTGCTATTGTGAAGCCTTTCACACCTTCGAGTAACGTCCGCGCCGTATAGTAATGAATAAAAACGTCCCCCACCCACAGGACAGCATCAGCCTCCCAGTGTGTCCTTCCTATCCCCCCCCCCCTCTGCATAACGCGAAGACGTTGCGCCCTGTATAGCGCCTCATCCTCTTCCGGGGCCCAGCCCTGTGTGTGGCGCTCGCCAGTGCTTGTGTAGTAACTTTTGCAATTCGCTCGCTTGTAATGTTCTCTTATATCAGTTCCGCCTCTTTCATTAATCGCTCCGACACCTTCGGGTAACGTCTGCGCTATATAAAATCGCTATATAAAATCACATAATTAAAAACCACCGACTTCGCACCTCCCGTCCCTTGTTTTTTCATCCGCATCAGTATTAAGCAGCCCAGGTCAAATGCCCCTTCCCCCCACCCCCGGGGCCCAGCCGTGGGTGTAGCGCTCACCAGTGCCTGGCACTGCAAACCTTCCAACCTTCCTCCACATTCCTCGGAAGCCCACTCCTCCCCTTCAACCGAGAAGACATGAGGATAGCGGGGAGGGGGGGAAACCAGATGTAATTGGAGTCCCTGTGCTGTACGGAGGAGCCCTGCCCTTGGCATGATGTACAGAAGCACCCTTGATCACTGTGCACCCCTAACTCGACATCCACGGCGCCTTTGCACCGAAAGAGGTGGACCCGTCTTCTGACTGAGGCGCTCGTAGCTGCGCTGCCCCCTCATGCGCTCTTTCGCGGTCCGTCCTTAAAGTCTGCCATGGAGAAAGCGCACCTCCCCCAAAGTAACCCTCCTCGGACCCATGCACGTCCTTAAGCCAGCTGGCCCCATCCCCCTTTTCGACATCGGACGCCCCCAGTAAATGTAGCATACTTAGCAATTAGCGCCTCTTGGTACTGTTCGCAGCAATTTCCCGTTTAAGTTCAAATTAATTCACAACCCTCGAGTACATGGATGTGTACATTTCCTATACATACAGGGCTGCCAGGCGCTTTCACGGTGCACATGCCTTATTTTAAACAGTGGATCATGAAGAACTTGCCACTACATTCCCTTGACGAACCCTACAGGGAAGTAACGTAGAACGGAGAAATCAGGAAATCCCATTTATTTAATGTCGCTTAACGACTGTTCTAAAGAGGAGCGCAGGGCGGCATTTTTAAAGACCCAATCGTGGCGATAGCGCCTTCCTTAGAAATGCATCAGCGGTGACAGCTTCTGGAGCACTCCAGGTACCCTAACATTCCACTGACCGGCGCACACACAGCACCTAGGCAGGCCCTGGGTCTCGCGTGTTCTCACTCACTCCTCCCCCACCCGATATATGCACCATTTAAAAGGGATCAGCCGTTACTGACGGTGCCAGCTCCGCTCTCTTTTTTTTTTTTTTTTGGCCCCTTACCTTTCTCTTCACTGCTCCCTTCGACGGCAGCTTTCGCGTGACCCTGAGCCATCTAGCCTGCGTTTCTGTTGGTGTAAATGGGCATGTCCCTTCCTTATGTATATAGAAATAACCATAATCACCAGTCTCTTCTCTGTGTATCTTTTATGTAACTCATGTAATCCTAAATCCTCCTTCTTTGCAACTAGTTCTTAATAAAGCGCTCTGACACCTTTGGGTAAAGTTCGCGCAATATAACCTTGCCTTAAATAAAGCGGGAGTGATGTGGTCAACCGCCGCCGCTGCTAAGGGACAAGGGCTGCAAACTGCGTGAGGTGGCGCTTCCGGTGGCCACAATGTATAGCGCTTCATAGCAAATTTCTAACACTGTAAATTAAGGCAAATCAACGTACTGCGACTTAGTCTGTCAGCCGCGAGAAGATCAAAGAGTGAGTTAGCTATGGGCCAGTTCATCTAGGGATACTTTGTGACACAGCTCAAACAACCAAACTGGGGGAGCAAAGCCCTCTTTAGAGGACCCGCCCCAGGGAGAAATAGTCATTGTGGTGTTCTGTTAACTGACAGGTCATTTACTGCTTGGATATTGCACCAATCCCTGGCTGCGCTTCGCAGAACAAATAACTGCGGTACTGTCAAGAAATATAAGGCGCCTGGCTGTCTTAGAGTACAATTATTTTACTCCAAGACAGAAAGCTATCTGCTTTCATTCCTTGTTTAGGTCTGGTGCAAGCATTGGAGAATAAGACACCATTGTACACTGGAACAAGAGACGGTGACCGCTAGGACAGGAGTCGCATGCAGTACACTGGGACATTGGAAACGGACAGAATGGAGATGAGACACTGACCTGTTCAATTAGGGATACACTTATGTGCATTAGGATGGCAAGGCATTGAGTCAAGTGGCCGACATTCACTTACACTTGGGCACGGAAAACTGACTACACTCTAGGAGAGGAGACAGCACACTATAGGGAGACAGCACACTAGAGGGAGACAGCACACTACGGAGACAGCACACTACGGAGACAGCACACTACAGGGAGTCGGGAGACAGCACACTATAGGGAGACCCTGCTGTGACTATTTCATGCTTTTTGTCCTAACTAGCTGAAACTGGGCAATGAGACACTGACAGTGTAATGACGGGTATCAAGGACAGCACTGTGTGAAGGAGACACTGTCACAGGGCGTTTAACAGGCACGAGCACAGAACAGTGTGACAAAGTATTAACAGGCAACACTGAAATTGTACTGCGGCAGGAAGAGATAGGCTCATTCAGAGACCGTAGATAGCGACACAGGAGACGCTAACGGACACTCGTGTTGATATACCGACATGCTCTGGCAGACGCAAAGACACCCTGATATACGTACAGGGAGGATGGAACAGGGGCACAGTGACAGCGCACGGTAATGGGTCCGCCATCACAGCTTGCTCTAGAGTCAGAAAACACTAACACTAACTCGCATAAGCAACAGCTAACCATTCACAAATAATGTTTATATACCAATTGCAAATTAAAGAAAAAAAAATATGCAAAGCATTGTCATTTACAATGCCAGTAACTCAAACTTTAATGCTGCGAGACCTATTGCATTGCAAATGCTTGTTTCTTTAAGCGCCCCATGAGAGTGCATGTGTTTTCTTGCTCTCATGTGCTGCTCTACCAAACCTTAGAGTTTGCCAAAATGAATAGTATGGATTTATTTTCCGTCGGCAGAAGGCAATATTTTGCACTTTCATGTTTAACAATCATTGGCAGAGCTACTAGGTCATGCCTTTGGGATCTAATGGCTTTGACAATAGTTTTTAGAGATGGCATACAGCATCCTAATGTTGTGGAGCATGGCTAAAAACTAAAACAATTCAGTAAAATATAAGGTGTTATGATGTGTCCACCTGCCTCACTTTGCAGGTATGTCCTGCTATAAAATGACACAGGCACATATTTTTTCTTTTTATTTACAGATAGTTGGATCAGTAATTTTAAAAAATGTAAAAAGTAAGGTAAGAGCATTGTTTTCAATTTTTTTGAGGCGCGAATGGAGGAAGCAACACTGAGTGCATGGACTGCAGGAAGCAGCACATAGGGAACTAAAGCAATATGGAGGACAAAGCCACATGGGGCAGATGCAGCACATAGGGGATGGGTGGGGAAACAACGTGGAAGGCAAGTAGCACAGGCGAGGGAGAGGAATGTAAAGCGTAGGTGTTAAGAGAAGCACATGGGCTAGACTGCAGTAAGAGCTACTTATGTTCAATGAAGATCTTCCTGAGTTACTAATGTTATTAGTGTTGTAATAGCGACCACATCGGACAAGAGTAAATCGGTGGCCACGTCATTTAAGGCAATCAGCAGTGGTCATCTCAATGCATCAGGGAGGGTTACCAGCAGTAATGTGAAAAAGGCATTGTCAATTTGCAGTGCCAGTACCTGGGTATTACATAAAAGCCGCAGGTAATTCCCCTGGCTCCAAGGTAAAATAATAAGGGCCATATGTATCAACATACCCTTTTGCGATTCCTTAATAGCGATTTTTAAGGAATCGCTATTTAGTAATCGCAAAATGGTATGTATGAAGAAATTCGCTATTTTTAAGCGATTCCTTAAAATTCCTTAATTGCGATTAGCAAATTGCTAATCGCAATTAAGGAATAATTTCCCATTCATTTCTATGGGCCAGGAGACCCATAAAAATGAATGGGAAATTATTCTCAATTTCCGATTCGCAATTTGCTAATCGCAAATTGAGAATAATTTCAAGGGTGCAGGGGTGTCTCAAGAACACCCTGCTGCACCCCTGAAAATGACATGTGTGCGCATATGGCGCACATACATGCCCTAAGGGCATGTATGAGCGTCACACGGCACCATTGGATTTTCAAAAAAATGCTTTTTTAAAAGAATTCGCAACTTACCACCAATTAGAAGTTGGTGGTAATTTGCGATTCATTAAAGGCATTTTGGATTTTTTTTTCCTTGATACATTGCATATAAGGAATTGCAAAATTTGCGATTCCTTAAATGCAATCGCAAAATAAGGAATGGCAAATTTTACGATTCCTTATTTTGCACCCAAATTGTTCGATACATACCATTTTGTGAAAATGGGTTCGCAAACGCCAAAATTCTGCGAATTTCGGCGTTTGCGAACCCATTTGGCCTTGATACATATGGCCCCATGTCTCTCCAATGCTGCATAATTTCTTACTTAAACATTAGCTTTAAATATAGCATGTGCATTTGTAATACACGTGTGCCCTCAAGGGTATATTGCCACAGAAATAACATATGTTCATTGTTACACAACTCAATGGTTAGCATCGTTGAATTTGAAATTCAACTGGAAATTCTATTGGAATTCTGGAATTATATTGGAATTCTGAAAATACACACATTTTCATTTCCGAATATACTCTTTTCAATTTTGGTGTACATATATATATATATTAATCCAACCAAGCAAAAGCTTATAATTTGCAAAGCTGGGTTGTACACTGTAGATCTACTTACAGGTAGCTGGAGAGCCCTTAGTGGCTCACGAGCTACTCAATGGAGAAGCACACGGACTAGAGAGAGGAATGTTGAGCTCCTGGGGAAGCATACAGGGCGAGAAAGCAACATGAGAGGGAAAAGCAAACGAAGGCGCGCACAGCATGAAGTGAGGCGGTGGAGTAGCACACTGGCCAGAGAGATCCACATTGAACACAGCATGGAGGGTAAGAGCAGAACACGAGGGAGAATGGAAAACACATGCAGACTCATGTAACGCTTTACCAAAAATACAACAGTTGTGCTTCAGAAGTGAGCAGTCAAAGGAAACAAGTAATGCGTCCATGCTCCAGTGGAGGGACAAACACAAGAAGAGAAAGTAAAGCCCCCATAACTGACAAATAAGCCAACCAATGGGTAAGTAATAGCTGGGCTCGAAAGCACTCTATAATCTGACAATAGGTCTTTTGCCAGCCGACAGCTTGTGTAGACTGGTACGTCAGACATAAACATTATTCTAGGTTTTGTAGAATTTCTGTAAACTTTGCTAAATTTATTTTTGAGGGGCACTGCAAATAAATACAAATGCCTGTGGCGCATTGCAGAAATGGGTGGCCATTTGTTTTAAATTCTGTACCTGTGTATTAGTCAAGCTGACTAAAATGGGAGCTCTCTAGTGCATTCATATCCATAACGCTGCATGTGCCGTCATACAAGTTATGTTTTATTTTTTTCAGTCTAATGCAGAAAAGAACTGCATATTTGTTTCATGCTTTTTCAAGGCTAGGCTCTCAGTGTGAATATAGTTTTATGGATAAAGTTTGCTTTTTACTCTTTTCCATGAAGGTTTTTTTATTTTTTTATTCCTACAACTTATTCATGTACATATAAATTACGTTGTTTTGTTACAGCATATTTAAAAAATGGCACTGCTCATGTGGTTTATATAGAAAGGCGGAGGAGAGGATGGTGTGGAATAAGCGGGTGGTGAGCATGTTCTATTCTTGGTTAAACAACAGTGGAATTCCCCTTCTAAGTAAATATGGCTTTCCTGTGCTGGCTTGAACCATTTGTTTACACAGATGTCAGTAAGAGGGCTGATGCAAAACCACAAACTATCAAGGAAATTGCCTGTAACTTATACAGGTTATTTAAACCCAGCCAAGCATTAGTTTGCATTCCCATTTGCTGCCTCAAATTCGTGTCTTCAAATGTAGCACAGAGCAGTGCAAAGAAAGCACCAATTTGCTAAGAAGCTACACATATTTCCCCAAATTGAACTTGCTAAAAGTTCTGTGTTTGAAAGGTGCTTTGCTATATGAACCCATGAAAATAAAAAAGCAAAACTGCAATATACCCAGAATGTACAGTAAAAAGATGAAGACTTTTTTTTTAAATGGTGACCTTGTGAAATGTGCTGCTCCATAAACTTTCCAAGCAGCAAACAGGAATTGGGGGCCCACATAAATCAGATGAGAAAATGTTCCGCCTTTAGTGTCAGATGTGCTGCCTTGTGGCTTCATTTCCCTCTTGGCCCACTTTTCTGAGTTACTGAAATAGAGAGGAAAAATGGGGATGAAAAGAGGGCGACAATTAAGTGCACTTTCCTCCTCAGCATAACACGTCAGCTCTTTGACGTACGTATGAAGCCTCCCATCTGAGATCAGCTCGAAACGTCTTCTTTCCAATGTTGGTTTTTACCGCTTTGTTGATGGTGTGTACTCCCTCCATGTGTGCTCACCTCATATATTCCTAGATTCCTAGATGACTGCCCATTTGTCCGCACACATGAATGGACGACAATCTTAAAATGCTTTTGGCCATACATGATCCCAAGGCAAATGGAAAGGGGCGACCATTCGGTCCCCCCGAACGTATGGTGGAGTACCCCGATCCCCCCGGGAGGCCATCTTGGGCGGGAGGCGAGTCTCGGCTGGTATGCCCGAAGCGGCGTAGCCGGGGCGCGCCTTTTCCCGCCCTGGAGTGGGTTGTCCTAGACACTGACGCGGCCGGCCACGCCCAGGGAGGCAGGCGGAGGCGGGTTTACGCCCGCCCGAAGACGGATAAAAGGAGCAACAAGCCAAGAAAGCATCCTCTTGTTCCTGTGCTCTGAAGCTGCACCTCCCCGCTGCACGTGAGCTCGAGACGGAACGAAGAGCCAATTTTGAGCGTTGTAATTTTTGTCTTTGTTTTACAGATATCTTCGTTTGAGAATGCCGGGCAAGAAGGTCGGAAAGCGGGTCGGGACCGATCAGATGCTCCGCATGCTCATAAAGGAGGTAGCCGAGTTGAAGAAGCAGATGGCGGTAAAGAATGGGGAGGGAGGACCGAAGCGAATCGTCGGACCAGCATTACCGGGAGTAGTCCCTAGCGGGAGAGGCAAGAGGTCCAAGAGGGGGGCACCTGGGGGGGAGGCCCCGGTTCCCGATACACCGATAGAGGAGCCTATCCCGGTTCCGAAGGAGGGGCATCCGATCCCCGTGGTAGTCACCCCCGGGAACGGAGAGGATATGCCTCCCGAGTTGGCGGCACAACTGGCAGCGTGGTTGGGAAAAGATAGTGAGGGCACCACGGCTGACGACGCCAGGGCAGTAATGAGACAATGCGGGAATCTAGAGAGGCTGCAAAGGCACCATCTTCTGTTCCCCCACAGGTTCCGGTGGCTGAGATTGCAGCAGGCGCGAGTTCGGCAGCAAGTACAGCACCTAGTTCAGGTAAGCGGCTACTGCCGATTGCGGGGGAGGGCTCTGTACCCTCACGAAGGGAGAAAGTGGCCCAGCATGTTCCACTTGAAATTAAGGAAAAGATTTGGGCCGATAAGTATGTGAACATGTTTTCTTTGCTTACTGACCATTACGAGATGGAGCATGTGAAGGGCCAAAAAGAGCTTATGCATCCGAGTGTTTGGCGTGCAAAAATGGCCGCCTTTAAGGTCGACGAAAACATAGGTACTTGGGGCAGAGCGTTTGGCATTTTTACCTCCATTATGGGTGAGCGAAGGCCTGAATTGTTGACGGAGTTGCCTATTTACCAGACACGTATCATGGAGTATTCTCTAGCATACGAGGGTAATCAGTGGTTTTGTTATGACAATATTTTTAGGAAGGCTAAGGAGCACGACCCAGCTCTAACATGGGATTGTTATGACTCCATTTCTTGGCAAAAAATGGAGAATTCAGGCATGTTAAAAGTACCATTGTCGGGGAGTAACGGGGGTGAGTCTTCCCGCCAATCCTCTGGGACACCCTTCCGGACGGGTGCAGGTAACGAGCACCACTCGAAGTCGACAACAAAGGGGGATTTGTTGGAATTTTAACAGGGGAAAATGTACGAGGCCCCAGGGGTCATGCAAGTTTAGACATGAATGTGGGGGGTGTGGACAGTCTTCCCATCCTGAGACCATGTGCAGAGCCAAAACGGGTGATAACGGTGGTAGGGGAAGCGCCAAACAGGTCTGAAATAGTCCGAGGGGCGCCTTTACCTACCCCGATTGATACCATGGCGATAATTCCTTGGCTCAACGAATACCCGGATCATGTCTCCGCTGGGGTGTTGCGAGACGGTTTTTCATATGGTTTCCGCATTCCAGTGGGGGATTTTCGGGGTGAAGCAAGTTGTAAGAACCAACTGTCGGTCCTGCAGCATACGGCGGTGGTACGGGTAAAGATTGGGAAAGAGGTGACTCGAGGGCGTGTTGCCGGGCCATTCGATTTTCCACCGGTTGCTAACTTTGTTTGTTCCCCATTAGGGGTGGTCCCCAAGAAGGACCCGGGTGAGTTTAGGCTAATACATAACTTGTCAGCCCCACGAGGTCTTTCCGTGAATGATGCGATAGACCCGGAAGTGTGTTCGGTGCGGTACGCATCTTTCGATGAGGCCGTCGCCATGTTGAATCGCCTGGGGCCCGGGGCGCTGATGGCAAAATCAGACATCGAGTCAGCGTTCCGGTTGCTCCCGGTACACCCAGACGATCAGCGTCTTCTTGGTTTCATGTTTCAGGGTCGCTATTATATGGATAGATGTATGCCAATGGGATGCTCTATATCTTGTGCTTATTTTGAAAAATTCAGTTGTTTTCTACAATGGGTATTCACAAGAAAGACGGGTTTTCAGCATGTTATGCATTATCTCGATGACTTTCTGTTCCTGGGGGCAGCCGGGGATCCAGAATGTGGTCAGGCTTTAAACGAATTTTGTGTCTTAATGAATCATTTTGGTGTGCCATTGGCACCAGGTAAGACTGTGGGTCCCTCGACTTCACTCGAGTTTCTGGGGATCGAGCTTGACTCGGAGGAAGGTTGTTTTCGGTTACCCAAAGAAAAAGTGTTAAAATTCAGGGCATCCCTTGAAACATGTATTCGAGTGTCTAAGGTAAACCTGCATCAATTGCAACAAACGGTGGGCCAGTTGAATTTTGCCCTCAGAGTAATGCCAATGGCCCGCCCCTTTTCCCGCTCGATTGCACAAGCCATGGTCGGCCTGAAGGAGGGACACCACCGCACGAGGCTCTCGGCAGAGATTCGCCAGGACATGCGCATTTGGCTGGCATTCTTGGCGGATTTCAATGGTCGAATTGTCTGGAAAAAACCGGCGGTGTCCTCCGAGGAGCTGGGGCTGTGGACAGATTCGGCGGGGAGTATAGGTTTTGGCGCCATATTCGGTACGCAATGGTCGGCTCAAAAATGGCCGTCATGGTGGCACGAGTGCGGGCTGACGAGTAACATTGCTTTTCTCGAACTCTTCCCTATTTTGGTGGCCCTGAAAACATGGCCTGAGGGGTTCCGGGATCACTCTGTGGTGTTCTGGTCTGATAACATGACCGTGGTTGAGTGTATCAATAGTCAGGCAGCACGTTGCAAATGGATTCTGAGACTGCTCAAAGAAATTGTGTTATTGTGTATGCAGTTGAATGTGCTCTTTAGGGCGCGACATGTCCCGGGGGTGTTGAATCAAGCGGCTGATGCGCTTTCTCGTTTCCGTATGCAGGCCTTCTGGGGTTTTCTGCCCACAGCGGACCGGGTGGCGGCACCCTTTCCCGAAGCTCTCTGGTCTCTCGGTGCCCCGAACTACAAAACCTCGTGGGAGAGAGTTTAGCACCCAGGACAAGGAAGGCATATGAAGGGGTGTTTCGTTCCTATTGGTCCTTTTTGGGTTCTGCTAGGGGGGAGCTTTGGGGCCAGGAAGAGCTTGTCGTTAAATTTTTGCTGTCTCTACATCGGGCAGGCAAATCAGTAGCTACGGCCCAGAGGCATCGGGCCGCCATTTCCTTTATGGCAAGGGCTCATGGGATCCGGGACCCGACAGCATCTTTCGTGGTGCAGAAAGCGCTACGAGGGTGGCAACGCCTGGAGGGTCGCAGAGTAGATCGGAGACACCCGATAGGCCTGGATAGGTTGGCCCGGTTATTTTCTGTACTCCCTGCGACATGTTCATCCCAGTATGAAACAGTGTTATTCCGAGCCGCTTTTGCGCTAGCATTCCATGGGGCTATGCGGGTAAGCGAACTGGTGGCGAAGAACAAGCAGGATATGGTGGGGGGACTGTGCCGAGAGCACATTCAGGTTAAGGTGGAGACGATGACTGTCTCGTTTGTTAGGTCCAAGACCGATCAGGGTGCGATTGGGGACTGCATAGTCATACATAGGATTCCCGGGTCTCCCATGTGCCCTGTTGTTTGCGTAGAGGAATATTTGGCGCAGAGGGTGGCATCATGGGGGGGGACCTTGTTGAGACACGCTGACGCCAACCCACTGACGAGGTTTCAGTTCCAGCGGGTGCTTGCGATGTCAATTTTGGCCGCGGGCTTGAACCCCGGCGAGTTCGGGACCCATTCCTTTCGGATAGGGGCTGCTACTGAGGCTACAGCCAGGGGTCTGAGTGTGGAAAAAGTGAAACGTTTGGGGCGTTGGTCCTCGAATTGTTACAAAAAGTATGTGCGGTTGCACATGTTGTGAAGCTGTAATGATGTACTCACGCTTCTTGTTTTTGTTTGGTTTACAGTTTCGCAAGCTTACGAGGCGGGGCGGACTGTGCAGTCGACCCGACACCTGGGAACCAGCGGTCAGACATCACCGGCTGCGGAAAAAGAAGTGTGGGTCGTGGGCCACTCATACGTGAGGCGTGCCGCGGACGTATTCAAAGCAGGTGACATGATTCACATGGCTGGGGAATACGGGTACAGGGTGACCTTCTACGGAAGGGGCGGGCTCTGTATTGACCAGTTTCAATCCTTTTTCGAGGGTTTGTTAGGGCGGACAAGGTCACCGCCGTCTATAATCATAGTCCATCTTGGGGGCAACGATTTGGTGGCCACTGGTAGACGACTTCTTCTCGAGGCAATGCTCTCCACAGTAAGTTGGTTGGCGAGAAGAGTTCCAGGGTGCACAATTGCATGGTCCCATATGATTCCACGGAAAGTGTGGCGGGGGCGAATTCGGTTTCTGCTCTGAATCACTCAGTGAAGAAAGTAAATAACAAATTGGGTAGATTGTTTCGTTCAAGTACACTGCATTCTATTCCGCATGGTTGTATTAAGGGGGACAGTATGTACCTGGGAGATGGGGTCCATTTGTCACGGGTGGGGAATGAGTTACTCATAGGAGACCTCATAGCTTGGCTAAAGAGTTTAAAACATGACCTTTAGGCAGGAGTTGTTGTGGGGGGTCCGGATAGCCGGTCAACTATCCGGCCTGTGGCGGTAAGGTCATGATCGGTGAGCAGTAATTGGAAGATCCCTATGGGGGGGCGTCACCCATTACGGATGGGAGCGCTCGGGGGAGGTGGCCATTGGCCCCTCAACGGGGAGGCGGTCCCTTCTAAGGATGGGCCGCCGAAAGGAAAGGAAAGGCGGTCAAGGCCCCTTCCTGGATAGGAGGGGCTACGGGCCCCTCCTGGGGAATTTCCCGGGGCCAGGACACCTGCGACGGCAGATGTGGTAAGTTGTGTGGGGTGGGGAGGGGGTTTACGCTACCTTCTAGACACCTCACACGAGTCCTCGGACGACCTTTAAATGGCGTCGAGTTCATTGGGGCCCCCGTCAAGTCAAGGGAAATTGGTAGATGCACTTGAGGTACGCCTCTGTGCGGTCGCCCCTCACAAGTGGGGGGGGGTATTTCTGGTTTAGGGATCTGACACCGGTTACGACCTTGCCGTTGGCCCTTAAAAGTTAGGATGTACAATTTCAAGTTAAATGTTTTGTAGGATGTTAGTTCGGCTAGGAGAACCTTTGTATTAGAAATATGTTAAGGTTAGCCAAACATCGTAATGTGGAAATGAAATTGTACATAATATGAAACTGTTATTTTAATGTTTTCATTTTGTTTCATATTTTAATAAATACGGCCGGGAGGGTCACTCCCTCCCGCCTTCCAAAAGTTCAGAACCGTTTCCGGTTTCCCATCCTTGAGGATTGCGTCGAGAGGGGGTGGCGGGTATCTCAGCCATATGGAAAGGGGCGACCATTCGGTCCCCCCGAACGTATGGTGGAGTACCCCGATCCCCCCGGGAGGCCATCTTGGGCGGGAGGCGAGTCTCGGCTGGTATGCCCGAAGCGGCGTAGCCGGGGCGCGCCTTTTCCCGCCCTGGAGTGGGTTGTCCTAGACACTGACGCGGCCGGCCACGCCCAGGGAGGCAGGCGGAGGCGGGTTTACGCCCGCCCGAAGACGGATAAAAGGAGCAACAAGCCAAGAAAGCATCCTCTTGTTCCTGTGCTCTGAAGCTGCACCTCCCCGCTGCACGTGAGCTCGAGACGGAACGAAGAGCCAATTTTGACCCACCCACCAGCCCCTGAGGACAGCCAGTTGTTTTAAATAAAGTTTTGATGTGGTAACTCTATTTCTTACAGGTTGTGATGATTGTCGGGTTATTTTGATTATGCAATAAAGAATGGTCATTTACAGTATGTTTTTTCGAATAAAGTGATTCTGCACTAGTGTTGATCAGTAATCATACGTGAAATAGTTATGGTTGTTTTGTAATTAGTAATTTTAGTTAAATTGTCGTATTTATTTTGGTCGGGCGGTAAGGTCATGATCGGTGAGCAGTAATTGGAAGATCCCTATGGGGGGGCGTCACCCATTACGGATGGGAGCGCTCGGGGGAGGTGGCCATTGGCCCCTCAACGGGGAGGCGGTCCCTTCTAAGGATGGGCCGCCGAAAGGAAAGGAAAGGCGGTCAAGGCCCCTTCCTGGATAGGAGGGGCTACGGGCCCCTCCTGGGGAATTTCCCGGGGCCAGGACACCTGCGACGGCAGATGTGGTAAGTTGTGTGGGGTGGGGAGGGGGTTTACGCTACCTTCTAGACACCTCACACGAGTCCTCGGACGACCTTTAAATGGCGTCGAGTTCATTGGGGCCCCCGTCAAGTCAAGGGAAATTGGTAGATGCACTTGAGGTACGCCTCTGTGCGGTCGCCCCTCACAAGTGGGGGGGGTATTTCTGGTTTAGGGATCTGACACCGGTTACGACCTTGCCGTTGGCCCTTAAAAGTTAGGATGTACAATTTCAAGTTAAATGTTTTGTAGGATGTTAGTTCGGCTAGGAGAACCTTTGTATTAGAAATATGTTAAGGTTAGCCAAACATCGTAATGTGGAAATGAAATTGTACATAATATGAAACTGTTATTTTAATGTTTTCATTTTGTTTCATATTTTAATAAATACGTCCGGGAGGGTCACTCCCTCCCACCTTCCAAAAGTTCAGAACCGTTTCCGGTTTCCCATCCTTGAGGATTGCGTCGAGAGGGGGTGGCGGGTATCTCAGCCATACAAGTATTGGCAAAGCCAGTAGGCGAGTGCCTGGAATATGCCACTTTATTACGCATGCTTTTTCCCCCGCATGCAATTACAACACGTTCGTGACAACCAACGCGTTGTAACAATGCATACCATTACCCCGCAAATCATAACAACGACTTGCTCGGGGTGAAGGGGGGGGTGCTCGATGTTGGAATAGTATAATTTACTATTCCAACTCCAGTATGTGCAACAGTAGGGAAGGTGTTGGATTTTAAATCCGACACCTTCTGGCCCCTCCGCAAGTCATTGTTCTGACTTGCGGAGTAATGGTATGTGTGTTACAACGCGGTTGTTGTAACGATCAGGTTGTAATTCCCTGCGGGGAAAAAGATTTGTGGTAAACGATGTTTACTGAGTACCTGCCAATTAAAGGCAAGACCTGTTGGCTTTGCCAATACTTGTTTTAAAGTATGCAATTGAGATCCATCCTTCTACTGTAAGAGCACCACTCAAGTTCTCATGTTTTGAACATTCTTAATACTGAGACCTAATTTGATGACATCACAGGGACAGGGTTGTATGACACAACCACACTTTCCTTTCCCACGCGTTCCTTAACAACGACTTGCCTTAGAGGGGCGCTGGACTTTGGAATAGTATAACTTACTATTCCAACTTCAGTCCTCGCAACAATAGGGAAAGCATTGGACTTTAAAGTCTAATGCCGGTTTAACTACCCCATGTCGTGGTAACGACTTGCGTTGTAAATGGAATGCGTGGTTCAGACACATTCATTGTTCCTTTGCAACACTTCGTTTGGCCGTCGTGGCACTTGCTGTTTCCCCATCACAGAAAGTGAAACAACGGCATCAATGGCAAAATAGAATTTAATATCAGTTAAATGAATAAATTAGCAAATTAACGTAAAATGAATAGATTAACCCCAAAAACTTTGTAAGGTCGATACGTGGCTGTCTGAAGGTTAGGAGCAGCATTCTATGTGCCGGAAGACACTCCTCCCTTCACATAAAAGTCTACAGGAGGGCTCCCCAATGGATGGCCTTCTACAAGCAGCTCTGCAGAAAGCAGATCTCTGAGCAGGGTTGAATTTAGAGTTGAGGTTCTAATTCTTCCCAGCAGGTGTAACATTTTACTTTCTCTGCAAGCTCAACCAGAACTCCAAATGGGTGAGTCTCAAGCACAATGAGTGAGACCTTAGGTCCCGGCATCACTGGAAGTGGCTCTTCCAATCAGTTTGCTGCCTGCCCGGTAATGTGCTTCAGCGCCCCTTGGTAGCGTATGAAGTTCTATACAAATGCAATTTCAAACCCATAAATTACCAAGTGCAGAGCCCTCACGTTTCCCAGGTCCACCACTAGTAGCTGATCCAATGTTTTATTTTTACTTTGTATTCTGCTACTTTTTAGTCTAATTTTAGAATGAGGTAAGTACATATCTTTCAACTCGCATGCAATGTGGCGTTATGGCTCGCTTTCTCAGGTGCGCATCTGCACATCTGCAAATTGAGTTATAGACCCACAATTTGCTTTAATTTGTATATATATATATATATATATATATATATATATATATATATATATATATATATATATATATATATATATATATATATATACATACATATATATATATATATATATATATATATATATATATATATATATATATATATATATATATATATATATATATATATATATATATATATATATATATATATATATATATATATATATATATATAGGTCTATATTTTGGGCAGTGTTGAGCAGCCTGGCAGTGAGGCGGCCAGATACCATTCACCTTCCTGTAACTGTTTATGGAAAGGGATTTCAATTCACTCCTCTAAGACAAGAAGAGGGCCCTGTGTGTAGTTAAAAAAAGAGCCATGGGCGAGGAAACAATTCTAGCTGTTTTCAGTATTATCACACAATATTCTGGCTAGAAAATTTGACTGGCTACTTGTCTGGTCACTTTAAGTTATGGCTGTTTGCCCCAACTCAGGGTGTTGCTGGACTTGTCTCAGACATGAACATGAACCACAATGCAGAATTTCCATCAGCAGCACTTCGTTTGTGGGGTGTATTTGGGGCAGATATTTTTGCTCTCTCATGTGCTGTCACATGAGGAGCAGCCTAAGGGAGAAGTAACTAATCGCCTAATACTGGTGCACAAACCAAGAGGACTAGATTAGAGTTGATTTTGAGTTAGAATCTGAATCTATAATTAACATGTTGGCAAACTATTGCAGTGACTTAACATTCGCTGCTATGACTGAGGTGATCTGAATTGCACTAGTTCAAATCTAGAAATGGGAAAAATGAGTTACTAATATTGCTTGTCTGACTGTCAGGCGGGAAATAACGGACTCTATGCAACAAGTGAAGTGTGAAATGTGGAAAGGTTTTATTTTTCTTTCAATAAAAGTTCCAGGCGTCGAATGTCTCGGTTTGTTTTATTCCTAAAAGATCTCTGTCCCAGATCCGGAGCTGTCCCCGCATGTGTCAGAGTACCTGTTGAAAATGGCCCTTTTTGCAGGGTTATCCCCAAACTTTTTGCTTCTTCCTCCCTTTTTTCCTAACTTGTTTGTGTTGGTTTTAGGACTCTGGGCACTTTACCACTGCTAATCAGTGCTAAAGTGCATATGCTCTCTGCGTAAATTGTGTTATGGATTGGTGTTTCAATGATTGGATATTTGATTTACTTGTTAGTCCCTAGTAAAGTGCACTTAGTGTGCCAGAGCCTGTGAATCAAATGCTACTAGTGGGTCTGCAGCACTGAATGTGCCACCCATGTGAGTAGCCTTAAAAAGGTAACTCAGACCTGCCATTTCAGAGTCTGCGTGCAGTTGGTAACTGCCATGTCGACTTGGCCTGTGCACACACTTGCCAGTCCCTAACCTTCCCTTTTCTTACATGTCAGGCACCCCTAAGGTAGGCCCAAGGTGCCCCTGTGGGCAGGGTGCAGTGTATGTGAAATGTAGGACATGCCCTGGTGTGTGTGGCATGTCCTGATATTGAATTGAAGTCCATTTCGTTTTTCACTATTGCAAGGCTACCTGTCCTCAAAGGCCAGAATGGGCAGTTTGATTATCATATCTTATAATCCTAAACTGACCCAGGGAACAAGGTAAAAATTCAAGTTTAGTATGCCTGAAAACAGAATGTTAAAATACATCTTTTAGTGAAGGTGATTTTTACATTCTATGTTTGAAAACACCACTTTTAGAAAGTAGGTATTTTCTTGTTCAGTCATCTCGTGTGCCTCTGCTAGAATGTGGGTTTTGGATGACAGAAGGCTGGGGGAGCAGGAAGGGCTCCAGATAGTCTAGGTGGGTCAGGAAAGGGCTAAATAGACCTGGGCTGCGATGGGGGAAGGGGGAGGAGATTTTCTTGCACCTCAAAGGGCCTGGTCTGCCTCTGACAATGCCATCTCCACCCCCTGCCAGGAAATCACACCAGAGAAGGCCGAACTGGTTCAGTCTGGGAACAGACACCCTCTGCCTAGAGGATCAAAGGATTTTTGGATACAAATACTGGGGCCTAGACCCCTGAACTTTGGAACTCTTTTGGATCAAGAAGACTGCCAAGAAGAAGAGCTGGAGAAGCTGTGAGCTTTGCTGTGTTGGTCTGCAGTGGATGCTTCTGTCTAGGGCAGTGAAAGGACTGGACTGAACTTTCTGCAATCTACTTTTGTGAGTTTCTCCAAGGGCTTGAGGTGGAGCTTGCCCCTTGTTCAAGAAGTCTCAAGAACAGCAAAGACTTCAAGCTCTTCTGCCCTCAGCACTGGGGACTGTGTGTTTTGCGCTGCAACAGAAGAGAAGCAACCCGATAATGTCTACGATGCCGCGGCCGACTCCGTATCCTGAAGGCACAGCAGAGGGCACCGCCGCAACACGTCCCTTGTCTCACCGACGACGTCTGCTGTCGCCACCACCGAGCCGCTGCTCTCACTGTGACCTTTGGGCACCGCACTCCGCACCGCCTTGCTTCACGATGACGCCTTGGCACCGCAGAGGGCACTGCCGCAACACCACACCGTGACCCTGGTCTCACCAACCCCTGCTGATGTCCCCATTGAGCCGTTGCTCGCACCGCGACCTGTGGGACCCGCACTCCACACCGCCTGGCTTCACAATGATGCCTTGGTATCCCCGATGACGCCGCTCCATGCAGAAATCAATGGAGCTGCTTGCACCGTGGTTTGAGGGCACCGCTCGTAAAGTTACACGATGCACCACCCTCATCCCACACCACAGCCTTGGCCTACCGACGGCGGCGGCATCGACTCCAGTTCGTCAGCCGACTGCTCTAAGATAAGCCTGACTGCTTGTGCCAAGCTACCAAGGGGGTGAGCAGGGATTATTTTAGGAGTGTAACTCCCATATCCTGACTAGAGTGGTGGTTTCTGCCCGACTTTGGCTCATGCCCTAGCCGGCCAAAAATCCCATTTCTAACAGAACCATGTCTGCCAAACTTAAAATTTCTGACCAAAATAGGTGTGGTTGCTGGGGCAGCAGTTTTCTTTGATCAGACCAGATATAGTTTATGGTAAACAAAGTTTACACTGAAACTTTTACAACGGAGGGAATCACAACGCGGTCGTTACAACGACCACGTTGTGATTCCGCATACCATTACTCCGCAACTCGGAACAACGACTTGCGAAGGGGGGGGATGTGTTGGATTTAACATCCAACACCTTCTATAGGGTCCACACAGACTGGAGTTGGAATAGTAAATTATACTATTCCAACATCCAGCGCCACCCCTCCGCAAGTTGTTGTTCCGACTTGCGGAGTAATGGTATGCGGAATCACAACGCAGTCGTTACAACGACTGCGTTGTGATTCCCAGCATTGTAAAAGCCAGCAGAATAACGTCATAGATTCATAGCTTATCTCTGTTTGAGAAGTTTGGGAAGTGACTATGCTAATGCACAACCCTGAAGCCATCTGTTGCCTCACTCTTTTGCCCTTTGCTTTGGATTGTAGGGAAATCGGGGTGAACTCACTCAAGAAATCTGAACTGCCCCACATCGAATCCTCATTCCTTTGGCTATTTCAATCCTGCCTCCTACCTTTATTTATGGAAATGTATAGGAATAGGTCAAGAACTACCAACCAATCTCTCTCTTCCCCTTCGCAGCCAAAGTCACTGAGGAGATCGTCAACAACCAGCTCACTAACTTCTTAGAAGCCAACTCGATCCTCGATTCTTCCCAATGCGGATGCCGCAGCAACCACAGCACCAAGGCCACCCTCCTAAACGCCACGGACAACATCTGCATCCTCTGACAAGGGCCACATGGCATCCCTCATCCTACCAGACCTCTCAGCAGCCTTCGACACTGTCTCCAGTCACACACTAACCACCAGACTCCACGACGCCAGCATCCCAAGAACCACCCTCAACTGGATTCGCTCCTTCCTCACCTGCCAAAGCCAAAGACTCAGACTCCCACCCTTCCTCTCCGAACCCAAAAATATCAGCTACGGAATACCCCAAGGATCCTCACTCAGCCCTACGTTCTTCAACAGCTACATGGCTCCTCTCGCCACCATAGTCAGAAAAAACAGACTCAGCATAGTATCCTATGCCAAAGACACCCAGCTCATCCTCTGCCTCACCAATGAACCCAACATCACCAGACACAGCTTCCAGGCAGATATGAAAAGCATCACCTCCTGGATGAGCAAGAGCTGCCTAAAGCTCAACTCAGAGAAAACAGAAGTCCTCGTCCTCGGATCCACTCCCTCAGCATGGGACAACACCTGGTGGCCCACCACCCTTGGCGAACCTCTCACGCCCACAGACCATGCTCACAACCTCGGCATCATACTTGACTCCTCCCTCAGCATGTGCCGACAGATCAATGTCGTTTCCTCCACATGCTTCAACACCCTCCGTATCCTCTGCAAGACCTTCAAATGGATCTCCCTGAGTCCAGAAGGATCGCCACCCACGCACTCATAACCAGCAGACTGGACTATGGGAACGCCTTCTATGCCAGAATAAACAAATCTCTACTCCTCAAACTCCAGACAATCCAAAACCCACAGCTAGACTTGTCCTCGGCATCCCACGACAACACCACATCACCCAACACCTACAAGAACTCCACTGGCTCCCCATCGAAAAGAAAGTGACCTTCAAGCTCCTCACTCACGCATAACAAATCCCTCCATAACATCGGACCCCAATACCTCAACGGAATAATCTCCTTCTAAGCAAACAAGAGAAGCCACTTATCCGCCAATCTTGCCCTAGCCAAAATCCCATGCATCCGTAGAGCCAGAATGGGGAGGGGGGGGGGGGGGTGATCCTTCTCCTACATCGCAGCCAAGACCTTGAATGAACTCCCACTCAGCATCAGACAAACCCCCACTCTGCAAGCTTTCAGGAAGAGCCTCAAGACCTGGCTTTTCGGATGAGACAAAGCAGTGCTAAACCTCCCTCCCCAGCACCTTCAGATCCACGCGGGTGAATAGCGCACTTCACAAATCCCTGATTGATTGATTTACTGATAATAATACATGCCAGGCTAATTGGCTAGAATTATGGATTTTTTTAACATATTGCAATGATTGATTTTTTTGTTGTTTTTTTTCAGAGATTTATATAGCGCAAATTTGACCCGAAGATATCAGGTATCAGAGCGCTTTACATGAACATCAGTTGCGTTACACAAGGACCCATTCATTTTTGTCAGGCACCGGAAGATTAATTGATTTGCCCACAATCACAGGATGTTGAGCGTCATTGCCAAGACTCGAACCCCATTCTCCAGATTTGAGATCGACCGCCCTAGTAGTCTAGGCCATATCCTCTCCCTGGTCATAGATTTCCACTATTGTCCTCCTGAAATTAATGATAATTGGCTGTTCAGGTCCATTTCCTCCAGTTCATCTGTATGACTGGAGAAGCATTGCGCCATCAGCTGGGAAATAAAATCAACATGACTTTTAAAGTTGCTGTTTCCTCAAGGGGGCACCCAACCCTGGGGTTCTGGAGATTTGTTGCTGCTGTGCAGTGCTGGGAAGGCCAGAGATATACGCCTGGCAGAGGAGCCTACTGACCCTGAAAGAAAGAGTTAGACACAGCTATCTGGATCTGCATGGAAATTACTTGAGGAACTGGGCGTGGCTTGGAATCACAAGAGTTTTTAGTCTGCTAACCTAAAATCAACCCAAAACAAATATTTCTCCTAGAGGTCAAGGACATGTCTCAACCATCAAAGAACTGTCAATGATGGTGAGCATGCACTATTCCTTAGCCCCCTTGCCTTTGTACTGGCTGTTACCCAATTTCACAGGCAAAGTGGGATACAAAGTTTTACCCTTTCACAAAAGGACCTTCAGGTGTGTTGGGGGTTTTCTTATTGTGGTAAAGTTGCAACCAGGTAGCTATATCAAAGGGGAGATTGCATACATTCTCTACTGACCATATAATGTTGTGCCACTCGCCTGGGACAAAAAGTCTTCCAAGCCGGCTTGACTCCATAGTTGCTTGGACGAGTAATCATGGTGTAGATCGAAGGTGGTGATGTGAAGCTTCAGGCTAAATACAGTCATCTCAGTTCTGGTAAAGATGGATCATCTCACTCTCACACACACACACACACACACACTCACATTTACCCACATTATAATGCAAATATATTCTGTGCAATGAAAATGCTGATTTTTATCACTTGTGCTGTTCCAAATGGCATTCCTTCCGAGAGGTGGTAAATTTTCAGCTGAAAATATGATGACTTCTTCCATGTTGCTCAGGATTACTATTAGATCGCGATCGGTAGAAAATATATGAGAAAACACCACATAATTGACGCAATCTGTGGGAACCTTCAGCAAAATAGGAATATGTTTCTTTTAAAGTTTTGATGCTTGTGTTAAGGAGTTATTCACCCTACAGCCCCGCTTACTCTTCCAGGTTAGGGTACTCACAGTACCCTACAAGTTGGATATCCTGCAATCCTATAGCGTTAGATAAACTTGCCTCCAGCTGTACGTTAACAGAGATCAGATATTGGTACTGAAGGGAGTCAGACAGGGTTTTGGTCAATGAGGAAAATTGGAGATGAGGGCCACAGACACTAAGTGCACCCCTAAGGACCACACCATGCTGGACTTTCTTTGGGTCTTGGCTTTGTCTAACAAGCAAGCTAGTTGGGTTGGACCTTTTAAGAACCAAAGAGCTTCAGAGGCTCTTGTGCTGACACTCGGGCAACTGAGGTGGTTATGGGCCATTGAACATTGTCATGCGCGACTATAGCGGGTACTGGGAAAGCCGGGAATGGGGAGCACAATAACGAACCAACCAAGAGTAGGAAGAGGTAGAGACTGTATTCACCAGGCCGACTCTCTACTCACCTCACCCTCACTTGGAGTTGAACTTGAGCTGCTACCCTCAATCTCTTGTTGGTGGTAGAGGGTCTTTTTGGCATTCCAGGTCAACGTTTTATAACTCCTTGGTTGGGTTGCGGGGTTTGGTTATTCCACCTAGGCAATGTCTGCAACAGAGCAGGCCACGCCAGCAGAGCTTCAGAAGTTTGAGATTTGTTGTTATCACCTTTGCCCCCTAGCATAAAACCTTCAAAATATTTTTTTTCAAACAATACAAATAGAAACATTAAAACTTTCCCACTAAAGCCACAAATGAAGGGAATATGAAGAACACTTTCAACAACACATTTTACAGTCTACAAATAAAGAAGTTAATGCAGGTTTCCCAGGGTACAAAGAGAGAGCAAAAGCTCATCTTCATGCTGTCTGTTAGGCACATACAATTTCTTAGCAATGCAAACACTCTGCAGATGAGAATTTCACAGTGATTTTGTAGTATCTTCTTTTCTGGGTCTCAGCTTAAAATCTTGTCAGCGCCCGACATCGCCATCGCCATCCCAGATGGCTACAAGATCATCCGAAGGGACCGCATCAACCAGACCGGAGGAGGCATCGCCATCATCCACAGGAACACCATCTGCATCACGACCAACACGACGACACCCTCGCACCCGCCGAGCACCTGCACTTCCAGGTCCACATCAACCCCAAGACCACCCTCAGAGGCACCCTCATCTACAGACCCCCGGGACCACGCACACAATTCAGTGAAGACATCGCCGACTTCATCAGCCCGCACGCCCTCCTCTCCGCTGACTACATCCTCCTCGGGGACCTCAACTTCCACCTGGAGAACAACAACGACCGCAACACCACCACCCTGCTGGACAACCTCGCCAACCTCGGTCTCAAGCAGCTGGTGACCACCCCCCACCCACTACGCCGGACACACACTCGACCCCGTCTTCTCATCCAGCAAGGACATCGCCTTCAGCCACGCCACCGGACTCCACTGGACGGACCACAGCTGCGTCCACTTCAGCTTCAGAAGGACCACGATCCACCACCACCAGCAACAGGTTGCACGCAGAAGCTGGAACAAGATCACAGCCGACCAGCTCGCGACCTCCCTGAGCATGAACCCTCCCACCAGCGCAACGAACCCAAACCAGGCGGCCACCAACCTCGTGAAGTGGATCAGCAACTGCGCAGATGACCTCGCCCCTCTGAAGACCCCGCCTAGCAGACCCGGTAGCAAGAAAGCCCCATGGTTCACCAACGAACTCAAGAGCTCCAAGAAGAATTGCCGAGCCCTCGAGAGAACCTGGTGCAGAGACCCAACACCGGACAACATGACTGCCCTCAAGCTCACCACCCGAAAACACCACCAACTCATCCACGCCACCAAGAAAACCTCATTCAAGGAACGACTGGACAACAACGCACACAACAGCAAGGAACTCTTCAACATCGTTAAATAGCTCTCCAACCCCAACGCCGGAAACAACGACATCACCCCTTCGCAAGACCTCTGCAACTCCCTCGCCTCCTACTTCCACAACAAGATCGCGGACATACACAACAGCTTCAGCACTCAACCGACGCACGCCTCAACCGACGCACGCCACGACCGAACCACCGCCCCCCACCACCACCCTCCGCGCCTGGACCCAGATCAACACCGAAGACACTGTCCGCACGATGAACTCCATCCACTCCGGATCTCCTACCGACCCCTGCCCTCACCACGTCTTCAACAAGGCCGACGCTGTCATCGCACCCCACCTGCGGGACATCATCAACACCTCCTTCGACACCGCTACCTTCCCGGAGAGCTGGAAGCACGCCGAATTCAGCGCTCTACTAAAGAAGCCATCAGCCGACCCCACCTACCTCAAGAACTACCGCCCCATCTCGCTGCTCCCGTTTCCTGCAAAAGTCATCGAGAAGACCGTCAACAAGCAGCTGGCCGCCTTCCTCGAGACAAACGGATCCCTTGACCTCTCGCAGTCTGGCTTCCGGGCCAACCACAGCACTGAGACCGCCCTGATCGCAGCCACCGATGACATCCGAGCACTGCTTGACAACGGAGAAACAGCAGCCCTCATCCTCCTAGACCTCTCTGCGGCCTTCGACACTGTCTGCCACCGTACACTAGTGCAGCGACTCAGCAACGTCGGAATCCAGGAGAAGGCACTGGAGTGGATTATCTCCTTCCTCGCCGGAAGGACACAGAGAGTCCGCCTCCCCCGTTCAGATCTGAAGCCACCGAAGTCATCTGCGGCGTCCCTCAAGGCTCCTCGCTCAGTCCAACCCTCTTCAACGTCTACATGAGCCCCCTCGCAGACATCGCACGCCAGCACAACCTCAACATCATCTCCTACGCCGCAGACACCCAGCTGATTCTCTCCCTCACCAACGACCCCGCCAGGGCCAACCTTCACGAAGGGATGAAAGAGGTAGCCGAATGGATGAAGAACAGCCGCCTGAAACTGAACTCGGACAAGACGGAAGTCCTCATCCTGGGATCCTCACCCTCCACCTGGGACGACTCCTGGTGGCCCCCCCGCCCTAGGCAGCGCACCCAAACCAACAGACCACGCACGCAACCTGGGCTTCATCCTGGACTCCTCCCTCTCCATGACCAGACAAGTCAACGCCGTCTCCTCGTCGTGCTTCAACATCCTGCGCATGCTACGTAAGATCTTCCGGTGGATCCCCACCGAGACCAGGAAGACGGTCACCCAGGCCCTCGTCACCAGCCGTCTGGACTACGGCAACTCCCTCTACGCTGGAATCACTGCCAAACTCCAGAAGAGACTCCAGCGGATCCAGAACGCCTCAGCACGACTCATCCTGGACATCCCCCGTCGCAGCCACATCTCAGGACACCTGAGAGACCTGACTGGCTCCCGGTCAACAAGAGAATCTCCTTCCGACTCCTCACCCACGCACACAAAGCCCTACACAACCATGGCCCAGGATACCTCTACAGCCGCCTCAACTTCTACGCTCCCAAACGCCAGCTTCGATCGACCGGCCACGCCCTCGCCGCCGTCCCCCGCATCCGAAGAGCCACCACAGGGGGATGGTCCTTCTCCTACCTCGCCGCCAAGACATGGAACTCCCTCCCGACCCACCTCTGCCTGACCCAGGACCACCTCGCCTTCAGGAAGCAACTCAAGACCTGGCTGTTCGAGCAGTAGCGGACCCCCCTCCCCTAGCGCCTTGAGACCCTCTGGGTTAGTAGTGCGCTATATAAATGCTTCGATTGATTGATCGATTGATTGATTGTCACTTGATTTACTAACTTCAGTATTCGAATCACTTAAAATATAAAGTACAGTAATTGATACTTATTAATGTCCATAAAATGTGGGTTTTACATTCACATTCCTCATTGCATAATGTGTATTCAGAAGTGCTACATAAATGACTCCCACAATGATGTCTATTTTCACAGTCTCTGTTAAAACTGTATAGTCTATTTTCCATTGAAATACACAGCGGGTCTCATCTACAAGAAAATGACGCAGTGCAGAGCCGCAAGCCATTTAGCTGCGTCATGCTGCACCATTTTCAATGCACAGGGATGCGTCATAACAACAACACAATTGGATGCCATGCGCCAGCGCAGGAATTCTTGTGTCATGTTGCAAGGGCGCCTGGGCTACAGGGAGGATTGTTTTTGTCCAGGAAGGGACAACTCCCTGCACAAAAATTAATGGCATTTCCCACTTTCTTTGCAGCACGCATGGAATGAGGTACAAATGAGGAGAAATAAAAGTATTTCTCCATTCCTAGCCTCTAGTTGGTAGGCATAGGGTTCTGATGCATTCCCAATTTTACAGAATGTTGTAAATCAGGGATCATGGATGTTGCGAGGGAACACCCACCGCAAACTCCAGGTGAATTTACGTAATCTTGTAAATTTGGCGAGCCCATTGCACCGCCGCATCAAAAATAATGATGCACCAGAGGCGCAATGGGTTTGCAAAAAAGCCCCAGTGTTTTGGAACTTTTTAATTACTGTCTAGAGAAAGCCCCTCACTGGGGCTATGTTGGCTGCAAAACATCTGTATAAATTATTTTGATGAGCACATATCTTGAACACTGAGGAGGAAGGCTGCTAGCACAGAAATACGTGGTAGGACCAACCCATTTTCTCATGCATCGCTATCGGTTTACACAGAGTGGGTGACTAGGGCCTCTGAATGAGCTCACAGTTGAGATATAGCCAGGGCCACTGGAATTATGAGGCAAAGGAAAGGCAAATTATGCAGCGGGGTTGACTAAATTATGCAGCAAACAAATGCAACTTATGCGGCATAGAGCAGCACATTTTGTTGATAGTATCAGTTCATTATTTTGACATTTTTGCACGTTAGCACTGTCTGGACAAAGGTTTCACCTTGATAGCACTTGTGTAACACCCAAATGCAGCAATATGCAACTGAAAGGTGAACCATCATCGAGTGCGTTCCGCTGCAACGCAACAAGCTTTGTCTCATTTTTGGTAACTTTTAACCTGTTTGAGGTAGAAACAATTTTTTCCTGTTAGAATCTGCAAACTGAGCAACAGAGGTTGGAGCAAATGCAGCAAATCCAAAATTATTTGAAAAAAGCCAAAGCCACGGTGGCAGAATAGTATAATTCCAATGGCCCTGAACATAGCCCAACGTTGCAGAACAGGGACTAGGTGAGTTCCGTGACCCTCTTTGAGGGCCATAGAATTATATAATATACCATACCATGCACATATATTTCATACAAGAAACTCCTAAATGTATCCTTATCAAGTGAAATGCATTGCACTGGGTATACAATCTTTAGCACGCATTTTTTACAACGCACTACCATTGCAACGCAGGCATTACCACGCATACCATTACAACGCATTGCGCTGGGGGGCGCTCTAGGATAGGGAATAAGTTAAATTTTCTATCCAACACCTTCCCTAGTGTCTACGGGGACTGGAGTTGGAATAGAAAATTATACTTACCACTATCCAGCACCTCTAAGCGCTATGCGTTGTAACGGTATTCGTTGTAAATACCGCGTTGTAAAGGTATGCGTGGTAAAAGTATGCGTGGTAACGTCATACATCCATTGCACTGTAATGGCTTGGTATAATATGTGGATTAAGAAATAAAACAGTTTGAAGCAAAAAGAAGGACTTTAATGGCAAAAGTTAGATGATGCGTTATATTTTTTTTAAATGCAGAGACAAAATAGGAATTGTAAGCATTTTTCTAATTCTTTTTTGGCTTTGGTGTCAATAGCTCCTCCATTCCAAGTCCATTCTTGGCACTTACCCATTAAAGTTTTTTGCAAGGGTCCTCTAATGGCACAAAGTGACACAAAGCAGTGTGGCACGAGCATCCGTGCAACTCTTGGAAAATCCAGGCCTACGTGTCTTAATCCTTTTGAGTACTAGTGTTGCACACAATTCACATTAACAACCTGATTCCTCTTAGCTAGGATATAGTCCAGGGAAATTTGCTCCTGCTTGTACATGTAATCTACTTTATTGTAGCTTGCTCAGTTCTATTGTTGTGCACTGTCTTCTATGTCCAATGTCTGTGTGTTTGTGCCGTGATGTTATGTTGTACGCATTTGTATTGTGATAGTAACCTTTTCATGGCATTGTAGCACATTTTTCACTGGGCGCCCTTTTCGTTTAGAACTGAGAACACCATCAACCAATTGTGTCTGATGTTTGGTTGGTGTTCGATTGTTAGAGGTTAGTGGATTGTATGTTAAATGTTTAGTCTACAGATGTCTGTGTATGTTAGCAGGAAGGAAAATTGGGTAGATCTTGGGACAAGTTTACAGAGTTTTATGTGTATGGGTAGTTGTGCAAAGGCCTTTTCCAGAAAAGAGGGTAAGGGGCTGGCTTGAAAAGATCAAAGGAACATAGACTACATGAGTTTAGACTTCTTGACCTGGAGCACTCCTATTTCCAGATAGTCCTTAGTCCAGGACTATAGAGCAGTGGTTCTTAACCTTTTGACTACTGTGGTCCTCCATTGAATCTTTACTGGACCCCACTGGATCCTTTATTGGAAGCCGACCTAAGCAATTTCTATGATATGAACCTCAAAACAATACACACAAATACAAAAACAAGTATATATGAAACTGATGGGCAAATATTAAAATATTATGTTTCATTCACAATCAAATGTAGAAAAAGTTTTCTAATGTTCAACTGTGCTTCTTTATTTGATATAGTTTAATAATTTTAATGTATTAGTTTTAGTATTATGCAATGTTGTAAAATAGATGTGGACCCCCCCCCCCCTAAGTAGGCCTCTCAGATCCCCAAGTGTCCTCGGACTTTAGGTTGAGAACTACTCCTATAGAGGGAAACACCATGAGGATATCATTTATACAGAATTTGCTGATGTCAGTGTATCTAAATTAGCTCTGTCCATACATAATTCGAAATGATGTTAAGAAAGCAGAGGCTTCACAGAGCAGACCATTGACAGTGGGTATTGAAGCTGTGCTACACTTCAATGACAGTAACAAAGTCAAGTCTGAATGTATGAAAGATGTGGTGATCAGGGGATTTGGACTGACCGTAGCACAATGCTATGTTAACAGTGCTGAGAATCTGTTGAATGTGTATTTATCAGCATTTGAATGGGTTTGGGTTAGTAGAGGAGGATGGTCATCACCTTTGACAGGATTTCCAGTAGCGGTTGGCGTCAGGGAAATGTGGTGAGGCAGTGCGGGGGCCTGTACCAAATCAAACAATTAAAAAAATTGACCTGCCAGTCTTCTGCTCGCCGCTCTTCTGGGCACAGGCTGAAGCTCCCAGACTCCCCTACAGCCAATCCTGATGCTGCTCCCATACCCATGAAAGCAGTGTTGCGATTGGGCAGAGTGGGCTTGTTTTGTGCTCCATGAGGAGTTGAGAGCCTGTGCCTGTTAGCCTGTCCAACCAACAACACAGCTGGGTTGGAGAGATGACAGTGCACATAACGGTTTGGCCGTCCTAAGACGGCCGCCCAAACCGTCATGCGCACTGACAGCAGTGCCACCACTCCTCCTCCCCCTGCTGCAGTGCAGTGGCCTTGCCCTCCAAGACTTGGCTGTAGGACGAAAAATAAAATGATCATCATTTTATTTTTCAATTGCCTCTGCCGGCAGGGGGGTCTAACCTTCTCCTAGGGGATCAACTTTCCAGCAACAGGCCAGTGGAGTTGACTATATTAACTTGTTTGTTGATGCCAAGGCGCTTACAGCACATTCTGAAATGTAGATCTCTCTCCCTGATAGAACGCATATACCAATAGTGGATGCCACATATTTGCTTGTATCAGGGACCCAGACATGCACCCTCACACTCCACTCACACACATCTCTTACTCACTTACGCGTTCATACATGCACTACTCCTGTCATCCCAGTCGCTTTCGCTCCAACACATGCTGATCGTTTACTTGCAGTCTCCTCATAGCCACAGTGATTATCCATTCACCCACACTCTCTCTCCATTTATTCCTCTCACACCCCACTTACAAACCTAATCACTCCACTTGCACACCCTCTAACTCCATAAAATCACTCTAATCTCCAGGTACTTAACCAATGTTCGCTAAGATTGCTGGCTGAGGCAGCTCACCATTCTCTGCCCTTGTTGATACTCCATGCCTGAAGTCAGAATCCCAGTACCGTTGCCTGAGGCACTGGTGCCCGATATCGACCCTGGATCCTGTGCAGCTCCCAAAGGCTGGCCAGGAATTAAAAAATGTCCCCTCCCAGTCCTTCGCACCCTGTTCCGGACATTCTTATGGTTTTACTTGACCTGGATTATTACATATTTCCACATTTGTGTGTGGGTGATGGTTAGTAGGCAGCGAACGTATTGACATAGCATTGGAAGGGACAATGGGGCTGTATTATGTGGCAGGACTATGCGGGTACTGGGAGGGAGACAGAGACCACAAACACGCCGTGTGCTGTCTACGAGTGGACCCCGAGCGGTCCTGCTCCCTTTTTAGGTCGAGTCTAGGCGAAGCATGCTGTATTCAGGTAGGGGCTTGAAGGTCTGCCCACTCTCCGCCCATATTTTTCATTGGCTTGTGTCATCGTCCACTGTAAACTGTGGCTGTTTATTGGTCAATAGGCTTAGTAGTCCCTCCTTAGTACCGCCTTGTCTCATTTTGTAACCTCCCATGGCAACACCCCCTGTTATGTGTGTTGTTACTTGGTAGGCTTTAATTACAGCCTCAGAGCACTATTTTCTCAAATAGCTTTGTCCTGCCTGTAGGCAGGACACGCTTTTTTTTTCTTTATATTATGGGCGCTGAACACATTTACAATACAATTGGTCTCACATTTGTGAGAGTTTAAGCTATTGGCATTGTAAATGACATTGCCTTTTATTAATCTGTTAAAAAAACATAAATAAAAGACATTGCCATTAACAATACGTCAATCAAAGGCATTGACATTCACAATATCAATAGCTCAAAGTCTCGTAATTGCGAGACCTATTGCATTGCAAATGCTTGTATTTATTGTCTATGTGCAACACAATTCACCATCGGGGACGGTCAGTGGCCTTCTGAGAAATTGCACTTACTTTTTGTTTTACAAATGAAACACTGGACAAAATCTCTTATTATTTAGCAGGTGAAACGTTATCACCACGATTGTAAAATTAATTTATGGCTTTGGAATATAGAAGTACGAAATATGTTAAAACGCGTCTTTTTACCAGATAACATTTTTCACCGCTTGGTGGCGATATTACCTAATAAAGTGCATATTTCAGCTATCCCGACTAGATCGTCATCAGAGTAGAAAAGCATAGTCCGAATAGTTTGTGCCTGAATACTTTGATTTAGTTTTGAATTTTAAAGATAAACAACGCTGTAAATGAAATAATTTATGAATGCCTTCGGTCTTTCAGAATTTTAATACCTGGATAGATGTCAGCTAAATTATTGAAGATGTTATTCAAGTCGATCAAACAAAACACTGAGCTGAAGGACAAATTTATTTGAAATGAAGTAGACAATCATGGCTCTATCTGGTTGCACGGCTGGTAGAACAGCAGATCAAGCAGTGAGACCACAAACGAGAGTGCACACATCAGCAAAAGACCTAGCAAATGTTGCACATGCGCAGAAACATTCCCCATAGATGAGCAGTGCCCAGCAAGGGGTCAGTGCAGCAGGCGGTGCATGGCAGTACCTGAGTGTCAACAGTGTGGCAGGATACACAGGGCCCCCTCACACGGCTGCAGGGACGATGGGAACAGGAAGTGGGGGAGCTGCACGAAGAATGGCAGACTGTGCTTCTAGTGACGGCTCCTCCGCTAAGGCGGAGGAGCGTCGCCCCACAGCTTTTAACCATTGTTACAAAGGCAAAATAAAATCACAATAACTCAATGTTATGATCATTTTATTAATTCCTGCTGCTTTGCAGCAGGGCAGGAGTGGTTGACCCACTCCAAATACTTGGTCGGCCCTCTGGTGCCAGCAAAAACAGTCATGCGCACTTTGCATGTTCTGCACCCAGGCTGCATTACAATCTGGCTGGAGAACATGCCCAGGCCCCCAGTCCCCGTCTGAGCACCAAACCACAAGGCCCAGACCAATCACAACCCTTCATTGCAGCATTGTGATTGGTAAGCGAAGCCTGTGTGTGCTTCTGGGTTCCTGTTGCAACGCTGAGGAGAGACGGAGCAGAGACCAGGGACACAACGATAAGGTAAGTGTTTTCCCTCCTCACCGACTGCCCCGCCACCCCCGATCTGTGCCGGCTACCCTTGTGTGCTTGGATTCCCTGCGGAAGTAGCGATAAAGACAAGCTACCGCCTAATCCACCTTAAAATAGTACATAGGACATACTACACAAGGGTCTTACTCCACAAATTAGGGTAAGTGGAGAATGCGCTAAGCCTTCAGGGCTGTGGGATGGAGGGCACAATACTGAACATGCTGTGGGGCACCAGGCATTTTTCCGGTGGGCCAGAAGGGTGGGGGCTGGATTTTGAACCGTGGTGGCCGGTTTTGTTACTGAAGGCCGGTTTTGTGACCGGTCGAGCATGATTGCTAGGGCCTGTTTCCATTCCCAGTCCGGCCGTGCCCTTCTGGAGGGAAGTGTGCGTGTCCCAGAAGGATGCAATCGGGTTGCCTCTGGATTTGCAGCCCAGACTTTCTATACTGTGTATTTGGGATCCCTTGGATTTAACGCGGGGTCAGAAGACACTGGTTAATATGGGTTGTAAGGTAACCAATCGGGATATAGCTAAAAGAAAATGGGTAGATGGGCTCCCCCCCCCACAATATGAGAATTGGGAGATTGGTATGGAACAATGCAAGTGGATGGAAAGGGAGATTTACAAGTGCTGAGGATGCATGTGAAAATTCAGAAATATTTGGGGTGAGAAAGACTCCACAGCTGGGAGCACATGATACAGATTTAGGACTAGCAGAAGGGCCCATGCATGAGAAGAACTGGGGTAGAGAGTATTGGAGACCCATGACAGATCGAGGGGTGGCCAGCGTAGGGGACAACACACAACTCTGAGCTGAGGTGTTGAGAAGAGGGGAGATGATGAGGAATGGACTACAGCGAGGTAGTGAGATATCACTGTTCAGAAAATGCATACTGTACGGCCCTATCTTCTTTTTTCAGGATACTGGAATTAATCGAGCGCGATGTATCACCTCTATTCCAAAACTGTCTCCTCTAAAGTGGAATAACAAGTAGATTTTGCCTACAGAGGACTTGTTTACAAGTCTCCTGGAGGGAAAGGTAGTATTTAAAGCACCCAATTAAATCCGACACCTCAGGACTTGAAATTGATCGAGCGTGATCTTTAACATCTATTCCAAATATGTCCCCTTTAATGGGGAATAACAAGGAGATTTTGTCTACAGAGGACCGTCATAGGAATGTCTCTGTAAACACTCAGCCTTTATCTCCTAGTTAAATTCCAACAACAATTCCAACAGGTATCACCTGCTGAACTTTAATGGTGGATGCAAACTAATCATAGTGCTAGGACCACAATTTAACAGGCCAGTTGTAATCAGGCCCTTAGTGTCGGCGGAGAGTGAACTGAGAAAAACATTGACGGTCAGTTGAAAAGTCAAGAAATACTCCTATCTTACCCAAGTCTTTTTTCAATAGTGGAACACCCCTAAATCTAATGTGCTTCAAAGATATTTAGAGGATGAAGTTAATGGATCTGTATGTTCATTTGGGCTCCTTCAAACCCATTCATCGTGATAGGAAGAATGTCAAAGAAGTTGGAAGTTATCAGTAATGTGATGGACGTGAAATTCTGGCACAGGCACAGAATCCACAGAGTAAACATAGAGGATCTTGGTCTTTGTCTGGATGTGGTTGTGAGACAGTAACAGAAAGGAATAAGGGGGCATATTAGCAAGGGGAAGTATTGCCGCTTTTTCGTCGAATTGTGCTGAGAAAGCGGCGATACTTCTAGAGCCCTATCCACAAGGGCATTTTAACGCCTGGCTCAAGCCCACTTTGCATGTCAGCGACAAACATCGCCAACTTGCAAAGTGGGTGTTCCCACCCCCAACCACATGTAAAATGTGGTTGGAGGCGGGAACACCCTATTACCAAGGCAGGCGTTGGCAGAGGCAGACCTGCGATAAACTCGTTTATCGCAGGTCTCCCAACGCCTGCTCTGACCAGGTGTTAGGGCATTGATAACATGGGGGTGTGGATCATAACGCTGATTCCACCCACCCATATTATTAATGCACACATTAGCGCATGAAAACAATGTTTGTTTTCATGCGCTAATGTGCCATATCCCCGACTATCACCGGATTTCATTTCGTCTACGTGATGCGCATTGATAATTGCGCGCTATCACTGAGAAAAAATCCGGCGATAGCCGGCGATATGGGAATGTGCGTTGTGCGTTTTCTAACGCACTTCTAGGTAATATGCCCCAAGGAGTTTAACATTGATGAGTCACAAACACAGGGGCTTATTTACAAGCCCATTGTGCCGCCGGTGCATCACTTCTGTAGACGCACCTGCAGTGCTGTGGACTTGCCCATATGTACAAGGCCACGTAAAGTCACGCTGCATGACGTTTCATAGCCTTGTAAATATTGGCCCCTTCCACCCTTTTCTGTGAGTGAAAGGGGAATTCCATGGGTGTTGCTGTGGGTGTTCATACACAACATTCAAGGAACTTGACTCATTTTCGGATTTACATTTTGTAAAACTGGGAATGAGTCCGAATTCTACGCCTCCCCAGGGGAGGCGTAGGATAGCACAACAAGGAGAAATACTTTTATATCTCCATGTTTTTTCCTCTTTCTATGCTTGCTGAATTCTGCAGCATGCATAGAAAGGGGAAAATGCCATTAATTACTGTTTTTGTGCAGGAAGGTGTCCCTTCCTGCACAAAAACAATCATCCCCGCTGTGCAGGCACCCTTGCCTACTGACGTGATGGTGCCTGCACTGGCACATGGCAGCCAATTGTGCGCCAGCACAAGGGAAAGCACAGGGATGTGTTGTATTCTTGTAAATACGATGCATCCTTTTGCTTTGAAAATGACATAGCACGGTAGAGCTACATTTTCTTGTAGCTGAGGCCCACAGTGTGCAACTTCCTAAGTTAAAAGTTCTGTGGAGTGGCCCAGATTTACTATTATTTTATGTCACTTTTGTATAGCAGCCAATAAAAAATAAATAATTTTGGCATTAACTAAGCAACGCAAAGCCACTTTGCACAGCTTTTGTAGTTTAATAAATACAAAGAAAAGCAATGTAGCTCATAGCGCTTCCTTGTTTACTTTATCTCATGTATGAGTTACATGAGTGGAGCATGGGCGCTCCCATGCATAACCCCATGTATTTTGATGCAAATCCACATTTACAAAGACCGGGTTTGCGCTAAAATGGTGCACATACCTGAAATTGGCAATATCTTTATTTCTCCACATCACTCCCTCGTTAAATGCATGATGCAACTGCAGCACACAAAGAAAGGAAGGTTTTTATTTTTGCAAGAAGATACCCTTTTCTGCACAAAAGCAATCCTGCCCGTAGCGCAGGCACCCTTACACCATTACGCAAGGGTACCAGCATTGGCGCGAGACCGCACACAGTGCGGCATTGCAAGGGGAGAGCAGAAATGCTCCATATCATAGTAAATTTGTGACATTTCTGCTCTCCTCATTTCACGCAACGTAGTATAGCAAGTTGTCTTGCTGTGCCATGTTGCGTGTAAAAATAGTAAATGTGCCCCTAGATGTACTGCATAAAGCTGAAGGAGCCCAGAGGGTTCCTGCAAAGGACATGTGAAGGTTGCTAAGTTTTGTTATGACTCGTCTAGGAATGTTCCAATATGCCTAGGGTTGTTCTTAAATAATCAAATTGGAAATAGCCTTGGTAGGGGGGCTTCCGGGATGAGGATAGGTTAGAATAAGTTTAAGACTCAGAACTGGTGATATAAACTCTGGTGGAGAATTCATTGGCTGTGTTTGTATTCACCCTTCCTTCCTATCACACTCTGTCCTACTTCCTCAGAATGTACCACAGTTCAATCAAAAGTGTCAGAGACTGCACAGATGTGATTCATTGGAAGAATGGATGAGTAGGGTGAAAGCGAGGAGAGAAGTGATGACGATTACCGGGGGAGTTAGAAAAGCAGAGGGCAGAAAAAGGGAAGCTCACTAAACAGAGGAGTTAAGAAAGAAGATACTTATAGCAGGGGCGGCTGGTGACATTTGAAAGTGGTGAGAGGCAAACTGATTTGTATACTGCACCGTAGCGAGCGAGCGCAGCGAGCGAGCCTGAACCCCATAAGGGGGGTTTGGGAGGGTAACCCCCCCCAGAAAATTTTGAAAAAAGAGAAGAAAATTGTGCATTTTCAAGCAAATTTCAGAAAGCAGGAAGGTTAATAAAGCAATTGTGACCAGGCAAGACATTCAATGGCACAGTTATCAAAAGCACATGCTGGGGGCAAGATAGAGGCAGATGACAGGGCAACCATCGGGTCGAGTTTGTGCTATATAAAGCTCCACACACAAAAAAGATCTTGGACCCTGTACTCCTTGTTGTTCCTCCCTTTCCCTTTCAGTTGATTTTCATCAGCTGCTGAGGGGCCAGAAATAGGACAGTGTATGAGACTTCTTCTGGCCCATCACTAGGACACAGCAGTCCTTTTCTGATTAGTAACTAGAATACGATTTTCATCTATATTGGCCTCATTGAACTTGTTTTGACAATATGCCTCATTTATGGATTTTTTCCATAGAATATGTAAACTTATTATAAATTGAGGGCAGTCCATTAAGTGAATACCTTTTCATTTCACCACAGCTTTGGTGCTGTACACTTCACATCAGAACTGGTATAATCTGGAGTATTCATTCAATACTAATTGATTTAAAAATCATGCCACTCACTGTCAGAGACAAAGAGAAAGGGTTATTTCTGCAGGGACATCAATGCTTACCTAGAGGAAGCTGCAGTGTACTTCCTCAAACAATGCAAGAGACCATCTGCAGAAGCAAACTTTACAATTTAAATTCCTCGAGCGAGAATGATATGCAGGAGATGGATGCAGCTTAAGGCACACCACTCCTCTGTGCTCGTTGATGGTAAATGCCTTTTCAATCCACTAGTGGTTAGTGTAACTGCAGGGTGGTTCACTGGAGTTCCATCTCATCTCTTCCTCTCACTCACTGTCCCCTCATACTTGAACACAAAGCAGAGATGCCAAATCAAATCAAAAGTAGCTCTTAAAACATATTAGTCCCCTTCCCTTCTCTTCCCTAGGGGGGCACCGTTCAATACATAGGAAGCACCCTCTCTTTATTGTGCAGGCCCGGGGCCTAAATCAAAGCTCTTTGTGCTGTGCTTTGAACCGTGAGGTGAGGAGTGTGCTGCAATTAAACCAGAAGTGTGTGAGCCGCTCCCCTCATTCCACAGAGCAGTAGTAGTGGCCAGAGCAGCCTCTGTGACCGTGCACACGTCTTCTTGTCACACACAGCAGCAGTGAGTGAAAAAACATCGCACACATACACAGGCCATCAGCAGGGCACACCCACTAACACACACACAAAACTCTACATCATCCCCATAGCATCAGAAAAAGTAAGCAAATGTATGTGTAACAGAAGAATCTTATGTAATGGTTGTTATGTTACTTCTCAGTTTGTTTTATTTTGATACATTGTGTTATATTAAACAGCTTTTAGGCGCTCCACCAAGTACATCCCAGAGACCACCATTTAATGCCCTAAAGATGTAAAGATGTTTTATCCCCATTGATGTTGGCTCTCACGATGCAAACCTAAGACCAGTACACCCTAACATGCCAGGCTTTTAAAGACTCATTGAAACATACTGAGGTCCCCAATAGGAGTAGCCTCTTAATTCCTATGTTTCAGTATTTGCCCCTGGATATTTTTAGATCCTGAAGCAGTCCATTTCCTGCATGTTGTTCCCCCGAAACTTGCAATCCCCCTTTATTTTCCAGACCCCATCATTTCCAAGATTAATCTGCGGGGTTGGTAATCGAGGCCTGGGTCTGTTTCTTCTTAAAACTTGCACCGTCCATTCACTGAGAAGAATATGTCTGTTCATCATCACTATTGAAATCTTAAAGAATTTCCAAAAGATTCGCTTAAGTTAAACAACAGGGCCTTTATCGCACGGTATTTCATTTACCAAAGTAAAAACTTTAATTAAACCCAAGCCTTAAGTGACAGCTAATTGTTCCAAAAGCAGATGATACCTACTGTATTAAAGGCAGCCGATGATCCAGTAAAACAAAGACCACCGGCTTCCCGTATCTCTTGCACACAGCAAGGAGATCTTAACATCTGCCAGTGCACCTGGTGATTCAGGCAAGCTCAGCTGGATGGTTATCCGTATATGTGACAATTCCTGGTGGACTTGAAGGTGGCCATAAGCTGCGTGTGCAACTACTAATAACAATAACCAAAAGCCACTAGATTCACCACGAACATTGCATTGCATGGTGGTATGCTGCTCACAACAAAGTGATTCAACACCTTGTCAGGGGTAGTCGTCATATAAATGTAATTACATTACAATGCAAACTGGAAATGGGCCCATAACTGCCAAGGTCATGTTCATTGGGGGGTTTCACTTTAGCAAATGTCCTCGGCGGAGGTACTAACACATCCTGGAATAACGTGTTAGTGTTCTCCTCAACCACAGGCTTCCACTTCTGTGCTAGGGGTTTGCAAAATGGCACCCGAGAAAGGGTCCACTATTGGCAATAAATGCCCGAGTGTGTTCAACAGCAAGACGACCTTGTGCAAAATAAGTTGAGCCCAGGCGGTCCAGATTTACCGTTAAGTGACAAAAAGACCACTGTTAAACACTCTGCAAAACAATAAATACATAAATAACATACTCACGTTCTTGTTTCCACTTATTCTCGCTCACTCAAACTCTTTTCCTCTTTCTCTCTCCCACACACACACTCTCCGCTTCTCTCATTCCCTTTCCCTCCATTTCTTTGCCCAATGTTACGCTTCTTTCCCATTTCGCTTTCTGTCCCTTACTTTCTCTTTTTACTCCCTTCTATTTCACACTCATTTCCTATCTCCCTCATCCTCCTACTCCCACTGATTTTTTTTTCTTTTTTCATACCTCCTAACCTCTCTCTTCTCCTGCCCGCCCTCTTTCAGTATATACCTCTCCTCCCTTCTAAGGCCTCCTTCATCCCCTTCTCCTCCCATGTTTCCTCGTCTTCCATACTGCCTCCCCCCTTCCACTCTCCTTCTCCTCCGCACCTTCCTCTTCCTCCCATTCTCCTTCCTACACTTTCTCTCACTCTGGGCCCCATTCTAATCCCAGATCCCTTTATGTGTTTCATCGCCTGCCTCCTCCCGGTTTGTCTTTAACTGTCCTAATTCCCTCCGGATGCCAGCAAAGCGTGGGTGTAAATGCCAGGGTATAATGCACCCGCCCTCCCGTTCTCCGGACAGATCTGGATCATTAATTGTACCTTTATTATTGTCTACCGGAAAGGGCGCGCTTTCTAGTTCTTCCTCGCTTGTACAGAGCCGCCGCCAGTACATACATACACATACATGTGCGCGGTCTGCGCCGGTGCACCGTCCAACTGCTGCAAGCTTCATCACGACCTCATTGATTCATTCATGATGTGTCTGACATAGTGTTAGTGTGTTCGTTCGATGACATTACATGCTGAGTTAGAGTAGACAAGAGTACTTGATGGGTTTGTGTAAATGGCTCATCATTGACTGTCTTGTTGTCTGATCGCGATTCGCGAACGTAACATTAATTACTGCTCAGCCTCAGTCACGAGTCACTCTCCGAGGATTTTTTTTCATTCACTAATCAGTAATCACTCACAGTCACTCTTAGGCTCAGACTTAGTCTTACTTTTTCACACTTGGAATGGAACAGGTCAGCAGGTGAATGGATCGGATCAGATCTACCATGTCACAGGGGATCGGATCTACACCGGGTCTCCATGAGTCACGAGTCCGACTGTGCAGCGCAGGCCTGGCTGTGTGTACAGTACACCACAGGCACAGTCAGCGTGTCGTGACGATGAGGCGGGCCACAGGAGTGAAGTTGGAGATCTGCTGCCTTCGCACAACGAGCCACGAGGCGAGCCCTGGCCTAGACGACTAGAAATTGAGTACGTCACGGCGCGCGCGTCCTGAAATGGCCAATCACTGCATGGATTCACATGAAGTCACACAGTGATTGGCCATATGCAGTGTGGCTGCCACCACCCACGCGCGGCATTCAATAATGGATTGCCTCCCCTTCAGCGCGGTGGACCAGCCAATCCTGGCGCTGCATGCAGCACCAGGATTGGCTAGGGGGCACAATGACTACTCGCCCGGTCACCCTATGCAACCTGCAGCTTGGCTAAAGCAGCACCCCCTTGGTCCCTCTTTAAGCAGCTTTAAGGGGGACTTCAGTCAGGTACTAGTGTATGCGCATGCTCGGGTGAGTTACAGCCCCAAAATGCACTTGCGCAGTACTGATTCTGGCCTGCGGCAGCTGAGTGTGAACTGTCACTTAAGCTGCAGCAGGTCAGCCCCATCCCCTGCGCACTCCGGATTTAGTCGGGTGTGTCCCGGCTGGTAGTCATGATCATTGCAATATTTTTTGTGTGCGACGGTGCATCCATGTGGCTTAGTGGGGCTACGCCCCTACGCCCCAATGGACGCACCGCAGCTGACATATAGATAAAAGAAAAGCATTTTGTTCTTTTATTTTTAAGATCCCTGAATGGCAGTAACTCTATTCTCACTCAGGGGCATATGTACAAGCCCCTATCGCCACCACCACGTCACTGAAAGTGAAGTGGTGGTGGCGATAGGGGCCTCGCCTTATTTACAAGGCAGCATTAAGCCACTTAACGTCGATTAACGCTGCCTTGTAAATAAGGCCCCTTTCACACTATGCTTAGCGTGAAAGGGGTGGGCAGTGGGTTTTGCAGTAGGTGTTCCACTATAACTCGCATTGTTTTTTGATGCTGCGCCCTATTAACAAGGGCAGCGTAAATAAGAGGTGGTGCCAAAATTAAGACCAGGACATACCTGGTCTTAAGTTGGCACAACGAGGATAAAAGCTTTCTTTCTCCTTGTTTTTGCTTTTTCCATGTGTGCTTCATTGTGCAGCAGCGCACATGGAAAAAGCAAAATGCCTTGAATGGTTTATGTGTAGGAAAGAGACCCTTCCTGCACATAAAAAAAATACCATTTTGTAACTTCTATATGTGCTGCATTAAGCAGCACAAGAAGTGACAAAATGGCATTTCAGGATTGTTTATGTGCAGGAAGGGACACCTTCCTGCACATAAACAATCTTCACCTGCATGCAAACACCCTTGCACTATGGTGCAAGGGTGCCTGCGTTGGTGCTACACTGCTAAGTGTAGCGCCAGCGCAGGGGGAAACGTACAGCTGCACCATATTCTTGTAAATATGGTGCAGCCTTGCGTTTCTGAAGTGGCGGAGTGAGGCTTTAAGCCATGACGGCTAACGCCTCACTCGCCACTTCTTTGTACATATTCTCCTCAGTGTGAATGGTTTAAATAATCCAAGGAAAATAAGCCTTTCTTTTGGGCTGGGACTTAAGGTTTTTCCATAACTAATAGTAGACTACAAAGTTAGGAATCCCAGAAGAAACAATAAGGGGGCAGTGTCAGAAAGTCTCTGACTGCTCTCTAGCGACCCATACTCCTTGGGTGCCCTTAGATGTCCCCTCCAATGTCACTCAACTTCAAATGGTTGTATGACGTTTCAACGCATGTTTTTAGAACGCATGCCATTACGACACAACTTTTACAACGCAAGTCGTTACAACGACTTGCGTTGGGGGGCGCTGGATAGTGAATAGTTTAATTTACTATTCCAACTCCAGTCCCCGTGGATAGTAGGGAAGGTGTTGGATAGTAATTAAACTATTCCCTATCCTAGAGCGCCCTCCAGCGCAATTCGTTGTAATGACTTGCGTTGTAAAAGTTGCGTCGTAATGGTAGTGCGTTGTAAAAGTTGCGTTGTAAAGGATGTTTCCCATAATTATGGAACACCTGAAACTACTAACTACAGGTAACAGTAAAGCATATGAAACATCATCAGATCGATATTGCTGACATCAAGCAAGATAACCAATGTTATGGCACCCATCATAAATAGAAAAGTAGGGAGAGGTTGCCATATAAGTTTTTCAAATTTGCTTCACTTTGAGTATCCATTGCTGAGGGGATCTTCAATGCCTAGACACCCCCGGGTAGTAGAGAGCTTTGCAAATTTAAATTTCATTTAATCTTTGGTTCCAGGATTGGCAAACCTGACAGGTTATTTCAAAGTCCTGCGATTGTGACTCTACAAAAGTCTAGAAGAATTATAGATCATCATCTAGCAAACCAAAGATTTGTTGAAAAATAAACCAAGACCATCAGTAAAAGCATGAGTACAATCCAGGGGTGTGGCCAGAGCAGCCAAGATTGCAGACATGCCTTAGGTAAGCACCTTGCACGGTGCTCCTGTTATTCACCTCTATCTTGCCTCATCTACTGACATTGATCATGGTGAAGGTTGCATGCAGCGGCAAAGAGTCCTGAAAAAATGCTGTGGGCCAGTGAGGCCAAGCAGCCAGTGACACGGGCGGCCTGCAGAGCAGTCGGCCTGGATTTGACTGGCCTCATATGTGGAGCCTGCTTACCAGAATGCACTGATTGGATACGGACACCCGTCAATCAGAAACCATGAGCTGCAGCATGAAGGGCCAGCGGTTACCTCAGGACCCAGGCCATTTAGTGGGCTGTCTGCTTTCCCTTGCACTGGCAGTCAACAATTGCCGCTGGAAGTGGCCGACAGCCCAGAGGGGTACACCTCTCTGCCACCCCGCCTCTAGTCTTCTGACTTGGTGCACCTGCCCACATGGCCTTATTAGAGCGACTGACCCACACGCTAATGGCGCCTTAAGATGGAGATAAGGAGGGAGCTGGGCGGATCACTGCAAAGTATACCCCCTCCTGCTCTGCAAGATTAATGCAGGAATTCCTCATCTTCCCGGCTTATTCACCGTTCCTTGCTCTGCAGTCTTCCTCTTGCGCAAGGCAGGGGTCCCTTCCCAACTCCCTCGCTGGTACAAGAAACAAGACAGAGAGGGCAAGGAGATCATGCTGCAAAAGTACAGCCTATAATCTTTTGGTATTGATGGAAGAACAGGGACTCTGTTGCGGTAATTACTTTGCTCCACCTGATGGGTAAAACGCTGCCCTGACCTGCCTGGTCTGCCCAGCAAACTTCTTATGCTCATCATCCACCACACAGCAATAGGCTGAATCTTTCACAGGTTCAGCTTCTCGGGCTGTGGTCACTGCTGCTCTCTCTCTTGGGGTGGCCGGTTGCGGCAGAAGGGCCTGACAGCAACAACTTGTAATCTATCACTCGACGTGGATGCCCTGCCACCTGAGCACTGCTTCTCTTCCACCATAATGCTTTTGGTCGCCTCTGGTGCCTCACAGCAAAATGTCACCGCAAAGCCTTGACGCCATGGGACAGATGAAGTTAGTCAAATTAAGTGCCCAATTGCCAGCAGCGTGTCAGCATCCAAAAGCCTTTCGGCTGAACCAGACAAGCTGAACGATATCCCAGAGGCCAATGGGAGAAGTAGAGTTTCCTTCAAGGAGAGAATTGATGCTGTTGCTTTCAATGTTGATCTCCTGGGTGAGGGTAAAAAGCTGCTGGCCGAAAAGGTCAATCAGTCGGACTTGTGCTGCAGGAACTGCAGCCCCAGACAACAGACTTACAACAGCAGATCCAGGACTTAACAGCCCAAAAATGCTTCCGGGAGGGGAGATGCAAAAAGAACAATTGATGTACACAATGCAGAGCAATGTCATACATTCACCACAGTACAGAGATCTGGGCCTAAATCCATTGTTTTTTTGCTCACCATGTCATTCGAGTTTGCATCCAGCCATATGCAAATCAGTATTGACCCTGCACCCAATGGGAACAGTCCAGCCCGAACTGCCAGGTCAGGTCCTACCTGGACTGGAAACAAGCATCCTAGGACTGGTATCAGGTTTTCAGCCCCCATCAGCCAGGATAGCTTGACTCCACTGGCATGGAGAGCACAGGACCCACGTCTGGGCATAGCCGTCCCACTCGGGGTGACAAATGCAAAACTGCCACTGGATTCAAGATAGCCTGGCTGATGAAGGGTAATACCCAGAAACCGATCCCAGGATGCTTGTTTCCAGTCCAGGGAGGACCGGGCTTGGCAGTTCGGTGTGGACTGCATGAGGAACAGGGTCAAGACTGATTTGCATATGGCTGGTTCTAAACTGGGGTGGCATGGTGATCAAATGAACGATGGATTTAACCCAGATCTCTTGACTAGGAGTGAATGTATGATTTATTCAGCATTCCGTAAATCATTTGTTTGCATAGCACTTTTTACCCTAAGTGGGATGGGTATGCCCAGACGTGGGTCCCTTGCTCACTGTGCCACTGGATTCAAGCTAGCCTGGCTGATGAAGGGTAATACCCAGAAACTGGACCCAGGATGCTTGTTTCTGGTCCAGGGAGGACCTGGCTTGGCAGTTCGGTCTAAACTTTTCCCATGAGGCACACGGTAAAGACTGATTTGCATATGGCTGGTTCTAAACTGGGGTGGCATGGTGAGCAAAAGAACGATGGACTTAACCCAGATCTCTTGACTTGGGTTGAATGTATGATTTATTCAGCATTCTGTCCATCATTTGTTAGTGTAGCACTCCTGGAGGGCAGGGCAGAGGATGTGGAATGCCACTTGTGGTGCAGCAATATCAGAGAAGTTGGAATGCCTGAGGTCTCAGAGGGCAAGCCACTGTTAAGGGCCTGGAAAACTGGATAAAGGACTTCATGGCACTTCAAAAACTCTCTTTTTTTCTCTATTGAAAGGGTCTATCGGGTTGCTGCTCGTAGGCTTCCTCCTGGTGCCAACCTAGGTTGATAGTTGTCAAACTTTTGCACTCAGAGATGAACTACTAAGGGCAGTCAGGTAAGCTGAACAAGTTGAAATGGACAATATTCAATTCCTTGTGTTCCCAGATTATATGCTGCCTTTCTAGGTGTAAAGAGCAAACTCAAAGAGATGGGATTTAAATACTCACTGCCTGTCCCTACCACGCTTAAAATGTTGGCAGGACAGAGTGCCATCTTGTTCTCTTGTTCAACAACCAGAAACAGTTTGGGACTGCAGTGAGAGGCATGGAGCCTCAGTTGAGGCAGATGTGACCCTCAGGAGGGAGCACCAGACTGCCAGACATGGCACAGGAAACACATACTGAAGAATGAATATGGCTTTGATAGATGAAGCACACAGGGGTACCTGGGCAAGATACTAGTTTGACACCAGTGCACAGGACACCCCATATGCTATTAACTGGTTTTATTAATATTGGTGTACAGTTGGTGCAAAGCAATCTGTTATTTATATTGTTGTGATTTGTTTTGGTTTTCATATACAGGGACTGAGAAGGAATACACACTGTCTTCAAAATTACTGCAGAGGTGGCAATTTCCCCCTCTAGCGGTATCAGAGGATGGACTGTGAGTTGTTTGCGAGCCCAGGCACTCATCCAATACCCGTCACTATTGCGTGACCAGACATCCTCTCCATTGTTTCACTTGGAACATTAGGGGATGCACATCATGATTGAGCCATATAGAATCTACTCTCCTGCACATAGGCCACATAAGCCTGCTCCAAGAATCCCACATAATGCTAGAAGAAGAGACCAAGTTTCAGAAGTGCTGACGGGCTATGCCTTTTCTACAAATTTTTCTGCCTCCACCCGGGGGCCCTGATCTTGGTTAGGGTAAGTGTCCCTTTCAAGCTAAGCACAGTAGTGGCAGATGGGAAGGTTAGATTTGCCCAGGTGGGAGGGTAAGCTAAACGGGGCCCTTGTATTGCTCGGAACTGTGTATGCTCCCATCAGGGAGCAGCACACATTCCTGAGCTAGCTGTCTAAACAGATTACTAAGTGGGTGCACATTCTATGGATTCTAGGAGACAACTTATTGTATGCTAGATGTTCCAGGGGACTTCTTCAATTTTAGTAATAAGAGCTACCTATGGTTTTTTTTGTAATCATCCTGAGCTACTAGCATTATTAGTGTTGTAATAGTGACCATGTCAGACAAGATTACATTACTGGCCTCAAGATTACCAGCTGTGATAACCTCAGTGCATCAATCAGGGCTGCTAGAGGTAATTTGAAAAAGGTGTTGTTCATTTTGAATGCCTCTAAGTGAGTAATATAGATATGGCTGTAATGTCCATGGCACCTATGTAATAAAGTCTCCCCAATGCCACATGACATCCCACTCAAATATCAGCTTTTAATATATTTTGGAAATGTGCCCATTTTTCTACAAACTTCACTTCTGAGTTCTGAAAATACACACATTTTCATCTTGAATACACTAAATTTTGGTGGAGTAAACAGAGGAGAGCTACTTTACAGCTAGCTGGAGAGCTACTAGTAGCTCACAAGCTACTTGTTGGAGAAGCCAGTGTTTAACAGGACAAATCCACGCATTCCACGCATTCCATAGGCTCCAAGTATACAAAGTACAAAAACGCGGTCACACTGATTTGCACAACATTGCATGACAGATGTGTGGATGTTACACCATGCTAGGGTTAGGCTATTCTCTTTTTAATCCAGCCCATACAATGCCGCGAAAAAAGCATTTGACACTCTGGACTTGAAGTACCTGTTTAAAATGCTGGCTAAATTTGACAACGAGGAGCGTACGATATAGTTGGTCAGGAAGCTCTACATGGACCTTAGTGCCAGGGTCCAGATTGGCCAGTGATGTCTGCTCCCTTTAGGAACCATAGGGGGCCCTTGTCCACTTTGATCTTTGGCTGCCGATGGATCCTGTGGCCATCAGACTGAGACTGGAGTGGGGAACTTGGGGTATTCTGGTAACTGACAGAACCCATGCAGTATCCCTATTTGCCAATGATATCAAGGTTTATGTCTTAGACATCAAGAGCGATTATGCCGACAAAGCATTTGGCACCACCTATGGGTTGCAGATTAACTGATCTTTATCTTGCCTATTCCCACCGCACTCCAGTGCTGCTCGTGGTTCTCTACATCTGGATGGTGGCATAATCAAATAGGAGAACGTCCCGTTTGAGAGTCTTCTGTTACCTGTGGATTAGGATCTATCATGCTGAAGGAGACCTTCTCAATGGGAATCTCATCAAAACTGTGTCCACTCTCAGGGCATAAGTAAAATTGTGGAGGACTTTTCCACTCTTGGTTTTGGGACACATAGTCATGTCCAAAATGGTAAGTGTTGCATCTGCTGTTGTACTATTTTGCTAATCATCCCACCCTTCTTACAAAAATTTCTTCCAGGAGATGGATGTTCAGTTTTGGGGGTTCATATAGCACAGCAGCTGGTGCAGGCTCACATGGGCTAGTTTTAGGGTTGCCACCTGGCCATTTATTACCAGAATGATCAGAAATGTAATGGTCCGGCCTGTAAAAAAAAATTAAGAAAATCACTTAAAGCCAGTATTTTATCCCCATTATACTATATACCTTGTAGAGTACATTTAAGACAAATGCACTTCAAAATGTGGTCTAGAACTGCCTTTATGATTCCTGACTGATAATTAAAATATTTCTCATCAGTTAGGGGAAAGGATCACTTGTCCTGCGTAAACCAAGGTCTGCAGGTTGGTAACTGGGTGTCTCCCAATAAAATGACCCTCATACACGTGTTTTTGATTATCTCTTTCTTTTGGTAGAGGTATATGATGTGTCCCCGCTTCTTTTAACACGTGCGTGCGAATCCTTGGGTCAATTCTTTTGTGTGCACCCTCCACCAGGAGGCTTTACCTTTAGTTGAGGCAGTAGTGATCGTGGAAAAGTGGTCTGGTGATAAGGGAAGTGGTGAGTTGTTTAAAAATAGTCCGGACAGCCACTGAACGAAATTTATTAAGTCTGGATTCGGACTATTCTAAAATTAGTAAGTCGTGCTGATGTGGAATCGATTATGGATTCTGGCGCACTTTAGTGGTCTGATAAAACGGTCGACATGTTTCAGCCTCAGTTGACAATTAGTCAGTTGGCTTTCTTCAGGACCAGGGGGTGAAATAGTGAACAATAGTGAGAGAATAGGTAAAATTGTAACCTGATTCTTCAAGTGGTAGGAGGTCGTAATGTACGTGTAAAAGGAAAAAAGCACACAACAACAGGTAGGGAGAAAAAAGGGGGAAAGAACAAGGGGGAAGGAAAGGACACCTAATTATGTACAAAATGTACGCATTCAAAATCATTTGATTTTGAAGAAAGAAACTGTAAAATGGCAATACTTAGCGCAGAATCACGTTCATTTCAGGCGTCAACCCAACCATTCTCATGCTGCAGCAGCGTAGGGTGATTTTGCTATACTGTAGTGCAGTGCCCTTAATTTTAAAATAATGGTGGTTTCCACATTACTCTTGGTTGGTGTTGTGACATGCTTATTTAACAGAAAAGACTGTGAGCTTAGTGTATTTAATTGTGGGGTAATATATAGTTATTGTGAAAAAAGGTGGTATTTTCCATTGGGTCTATGTTTCGTTTTTTGGCCATAATGGTAAGGAGATCAAAATTCGTTTATAGACATACAAAGTACCGTGGTACTTAAAACTACCTCTTTAAATTCCCTCCGAAATAGTGCTTCAATTGGATAGAGGTGGTCTTTTTATATCTGATGTGAGGATACCCGGACCCATGATCGGGTTTTAAAGTCATGCCTACCTCTTTGTTTGTAGGTTATTACTTCATCAGGGAAAGGGGGGTGTGAAGAGGGAGGTTTTGCTGAAGGAGGTAAAAAAAGGTAACTATTAGTTAGATCTATCATGCTGAAGGAGACCTTCTCAATGGGAATCTCACCAAATCTGTGTCCACTCTCAGGGCATAAGTAAAATTGTGGAGGACTTTTCCACTCTTGGTTTGGGACACATAGTCATGTCCAAAATGGTAAGTGTTGCATCTGCTCTTGTACTATTTTGCTAATCATCCCACCCTTCTTACAAAAATTTCTTCCAGGAGATGGATGTTCAGTTTTGGGGGTTCATATAGCACAGCAGCTGGTGCAGGCTCACATGGGCTAGTTTTAGGGTTGCCACCTGGCCATTTATTACCAGAATGATCAGAAATGTAATGGTCCGGCCTGTAAAAAAAAATTAAGAAAATCACTTAAAGCCAGTATTTTATCCCCATTATACTATATACCTTGAAGAGTACATTTAAGACAAATGCTATTCAAAATGTGTTCTAGAACTGCCTTAATGATTCCTGACTGATAATTAAAATAAACAAAGACAGGAGTGTCATGTTAAAAGTATGTTATTTTTTATATAGTTTAATTAAGTATCATGCCCGGACTTTTGCAGAATCTTAAAACGTGAACAAAGACATTTTTCTCTGGGAAAGGTGACAATTGTAGCTAAGGTGCACCTCCTGGTTGAGCAGGGGGCTGGGAGTTTTGAATTGTGAGCCTTCTTATCTGGTAGCCAAGCTTAAATGGGCAGGTTGCTGGCTTTTCGGGCTCTCACTACCAGAAACATGAACTGAGCTTTTACTTGGTACACACTCTGAGTCAGACCTTATTTGGGATGCAAAAAGCCGGCTAGACAGTTGCCATGAGGAGCAGGGTCAAGACTGATTTGCATATGGCTGGGTCTGAACTGGGGTGGCAAAGTGAGCTAAAGAACAATGATGGATTAAACCCAGATCTGTGACCAGGGATGAGTGTCTGAAAAGTTTCAGTATTCCGTCCAACCTCTTGTGTTAGCACTGGCTTTTATGACAGTCTGCCACATGATGGCGGTGTCTGCCTAATTAGGGATGAGCACAACAGCCGTTCATTAATTTAATATACATTTAACAATGACTAATACCTGCCACCCATGCCATTCTTTTAGCGTTTGGGGCCTGGAATAACATGAATTGTCACACTTGTTTGAGTGTGTGATGGTTAGTATTTGAGTTGGTATTGTCTTTGGTGGCACTGAGGGGGAAAAGGCTGATACAGGCTGCAGTGGCCTCCTGACGAGGGACCTGGCACCTGTTTTCTTACAAATTAAGCGGATGTACTTTGTTACAATGCATGCTTTTACTACGCATGCCTTTACAACGCAGGTTTTTCAACGCAAGTCGTTACAACGACTTGCGTTGGGGGGTGCTGGATAGTGAATAGTTTAATTTACTCTTCCAACTCCAGTCCCCGTGGATAGTAGGGAAGGTGTTGGATAGTAAATTAAACTATTACCTATCCTAGAGCGCCCCCCCTGCGCAAGTCGTTGTAATGACTTGCGTTGAAAAACCTGTGTTGTAAAGGTACTGCGCGGTAAAAGTTGCGTCTTAAAGGATGCTTCCCAATTAAGCACTGGCCGACCTATTACCATTGCTGGTGTAGCCTACTTAAAAATATTGGACACGTTCGCTTTGGGGAGATACAAAAGGCATACAATCTCCTCACGTCAGTGTTCGGATGTATTCCCTTCATTGACAGTAATGCAGACAATACACTTCCATTGTCTGGAAGAAAATCTTCACCCTCTATCATGTGCTATGACTGTCATGGGTCATCCTAAATGGATTCCACTGGCCTCAACACTCACACACACTCACCCATACCACTACTGTGCTACGTGCACTACACATGCGCATTTACCCAGCACACACATGCAATACCAAAAGGTTCTGGGCATACATAAAACAGTGGGATTTTACAGTAGGTCTCAATCCGCATGACACAGTGTGTTGCAACCACCGCATGACGCAATATATCAAGACAGGGACTGAAGTCACCTGCCTAAAATTAGGGCACACTTGGTGGATTTGTCCAGGTCACTAAACATGTTCAAGTCCTCATGTTGTTACGGACAAGCCTCTGCACACTTGCTTAGATTAGCATGACACTAGGGAAAATAAGAGGAGGAAACTAGGTTTACAAGCAGTCAGGGGCTCAGGGCAGGCAAACGTCCCTGCGTACCATGCAGGAGACATCCCCGTAACAACAACCGGCTAAGACTGCGCTTGTTGACCAGACCTGCTCTTGCTTTCCTGCACTGAGTGTTTAGGTATTTAGGCCCACATGCATCAAGCATTTTTGGAGTCGCAAACGGTGCGATTCCTTAAAATCGGCCGTTTGCGATTCCAAAAATGCTTTTTGGAATGCATCAAGCATTTTTAGAAATCGCAACATTTTTGCGATTTCTAAAAATGCGATTGCTTTTAAGAAATCTCAAATTTGCGATTTCTTAAAAGCAATGCATGAATACTTTTTAAATTGCGAATTCGCAATTAGAGGGATAAAGTTACCGAGTAGTTGAACTACTCGGTAAATTTGCAAAAAATGAAAATAACGAGGAAAATGCATTTTTTTAACATTCATGTTACGGACACACATGTCCTTAGGACATGTGTGTGTGCAACATGATGCGAAAACAGCATTTCATGGGTGCAGGGGGGTTCATTTGAACCCCCCTCACCACCCTTGAAATGCAATCAGGATTTGCGATTTTCAAATTGCGAATTCGCAATTCCCATTCATTCCTATGGGCCTTTTGGCCCATAGGAATGAATGGGAATTGCGAATTCGCAATTTGAAAATCGCATTTTTTATGCGATTCGGTAAAAATAGCGATTTCTACCGAATTGCATAAAAATTATAAAAACAATCATGCATAGCCTTTTGCGATTTCTAAATTGCGAATCGCTATTTATCGCAATTTAGAAATCGCAAAAGATGACATTGATGCATGTGGGCCTTAGACTTTGCATTGACTTTGTGCCAGTTCCTGCTTTACTCGTGGCTAGCACAAAGTTGTACTGATTGGAGCAGTGCATATGCTGTGAACCAGGTATGATTTAATTGGAGCAGGAGGCTGACCTTGCAGGGACAATAAATAACCAGACAGTGCTTTGTGTGAGCATAAAGAGCAAATGGTTGTCATGTGATTTATGACCCTATTTCTAGCCTGTGTAGGAGGCATATCTTCTCATTTAAGACTCCAGAATATCCCAATATATATTTGGTGCCTTAAGTGGCTTTGGTTAAGAAGAGGCTGTGAAGATGCTGATGGCAGGAAAGGACATGTGGTAAGATTCAAATGTGGTATTTGGCAATTGCTTTGCCTGTTGGCTAAAGTGAAATCTTGAATAGCAATGCTGGAACATCTTGTAAATGACCTTGTCTATTTATCTTTACATCTGTATACAAAGAGGAAACTTTGTGAACTTTGCATTCTGAGAAGTGGACACAGTGTTTTGAGTTTTTGTGTGGTTAGGAGGGCAGTCATAGTTCCTACACATGAGTGCTTTTGTGGCAAGGCTTCAATATATTACTTAAAATACAGGTCTGGTTGAATGATAACTTGGCACTTTTTATGCTGTTAAAATGCTACAGTTCATCATGAAAGTAGAATAAGTCATGGAAAGCAGGTTAAACTGTTTGAACAGTGCAACTAATAAATGAGTTCTGAATGTGTATGTTTTTCCTAAACTCACACAAACAAGGCACAAGCGAAAAATGTCCATTCTGTAATGTATGTCTTGCCCCAAAAGATCACAAACTAACTATGGCTACAAGGAGAGTTGACATTTTGTGTTCTCTCCTGTAGAAAGGAGGAAGAAATGTAGCACAAGTTTCTGTGTGTGGTTAGAAGTATTGTTCCTGTGTAAAAAACAGCGGTCAAGCATGAGATGACCATTCAGGGGCAGCGGCTCCTCCGCTAAGGCGAAGGAGCCTCACACACCTGCTTTAAAGCAGGGCAAAGTAACAAAAAAAATGATAATAGTGGCCGTCCATTATTATCATTTTATT